>NC_133538.1:3812657-6212657 GCF_048544455.1 Silene latifolia
TAGCACATTCCTGGATAAATCTAGAATATTCCTAAACTTCTAGAATACACTAAAAGTCTCATACTTCAACACTCCTCCTTGAGACTTTTGGTGTAACACTTAGCTTGAACATTCCTCTTCTTTTTCTTTTTTCTTTTGTATCGCCAAACTCGGAGGTTGCTCAATGTACGTCTCCTCCTCGAGCTGGTAGCATGACGAACAACTGGAGCAAATGTATCTTCGGAGTGAATTCCATCTTGTTGTGAATATCCTTTGCCGATCATTCTTGCTTTGTGCTTATTGATAGAGCCATTAGGATTCAACTTAGTTTTATTAACCCATTTTACACCAATTACCTTTCGATCTCTTGGCTTGTCAACCAACTCCTCTATCATATTTATCTCCTTCTCCATAGGTTCTTGCCACTCCTTCTGTTTGGAAGCCTCATCAAAGTCTTTTGGCTCCTCAAAAGTGAAGTAGCATCTTTTGCACTCTTCTGTATCTTGAATGGAGAGACATTCTACATAAATTTCAGAGAGATTTCTCTTACCTTGTGCTCCTGTAACATTCTCCACATTGTCATTCGGGGATGGAGAATGTGCTTTAGGAGTTGATGGAGGAATAGGAGAATCATTGTTGTTGGTTGTGTCAGCATTACCTTGTGGATGCTGGGGATGATCAGGGAGTAAGGTCACATTTGTTTCTACCTTCTTTTCCTCCCAGGTCACATTTGTTTCTACCTTCTTTTCCTTCCAATGCCTGGCTGCTTCATGGGAAGATGTATCTTCGAAAGAAGATTCTTGAGTCTTGAACTTCTTATCATGGGCGTGTAAAGATTCAATTAGCTCACACACGGTGAGCTTCGATAGATCCCTTGATTCTTTAATAATAGTGACAATCATGTCGAATTTTTTTTTCAAAGTTGTGAGAATTTTCTCGCACAATCCTCGTTTCAAATGACTTCTTCACCATATATTTTCATTTGGTTAATTGTCTCCATTACTCTCCAAGTGTAGGTTTTTATGTCTTCATTCTCCCCCATTTTCAAATTTTCGAAATGTTTTCTTAAGGCAATAAGACGTAATGCCCTTATCCTTTCATCACCATAGAATTCTTTTTGGAGTAAATCCCATGCTTCTTTTGCGGTAGAAGCCCACATTATTTTTGGAAAAATGATCTCCGAAACGGTATCAAAGATGAAACACAGGGCTTTGGCGTCATTTATTTCATCCTCTTTTATTTTCTTTAAGGTTGCTTCGGTGGTTGGAACACCTTCTTGTTGTTTTTGGGGACCATTTTTCACTATCTCCCATAGTGCATTTGCTCTTAAGAAGAGCTTCATTTTAATGCACCAATGGTCATAATTTTCTCCTCTAAATAAATCTAGAAAATCTAGAGGAGCGGGCAATGGAGTGTTTGATGCGGAAGCCATAGTTTTATTTTGTTGCCCTAAGATCTTTAGAGCTCTTGATACCACTTGTTGATGTATGGGGGAGTATAGGAAGTAGAGTGGAGATAAGTTGTTGTTTGTTTAGTTGATTAGTTGAAGGTTGATTAGTTGATGTTTAGTTTGAAGGAATTAGTTTTTGTATTGATTTGTTGTGAATTTGTTAGGATACACTTGGTTCACTTGGGTTCATTGAAATGGGAGAGGAGGTCCTCTATTTATAGAGCTCCTCCTCCTTCTCCTACATCCTAAGAACACTCTAGAATATGACATTCTAGAGTGGCCTACACACGGAACTCTCTAGAGTTCCTTACCACTTATATACATGTCTAGAAGGTTCTAGGTTGTTCTACATAAATCTAGAACATACATGACTCTTTTAGATTCTTCTAGACTCTTCTAGACTATTCTAGATATTTCTACATTATTCTAGCACATTCCGGATAAATCTAGAATATTCCGGAAACTTCTAGAATACACTAAAAGTCTCATACTTCAACAGTTAGTGATCCCGGCTAAGTGAGTCCCTTCTTTCGTGATGATTTCGTGATGAACTGTTGGCACCAATAGAACCATAGGGCTAAAGAGAATAAATAGAAAGTTTTTGTGCCCAACAAATACCTCATTGACATGTGGAAGGTCATAAGGCAACCTACCCAAGTCATGGAGTGACCTTTTTACATAGAAGGTCTTCTTAATTTTTTCATTAATTCATGATTAAGGAGACCCACCTCCAAGTGACTTAGTTGGTGACCTTGCTTGAGGGTGGTCTAAGAGATAGAATGCTTACTTGGAAATGTCAACAAATGTACTTACATGGAAAGAAGCAGACCTGTTGCTTCCTTTATGGCCTTTGGCACAAAGGGCGATGAATATCCTATCGCTGCCCTGGCTGCAGCTTTTGCTAGTAACCAGCAAAAGTATGATGTGGTTTTTATCACTCATTCTTCCCATCAAGACTTAACTGCTCATTTCGCGGAAGGAGATGTTTTGTTCAGGCCGGTCTCTTCCCCACCTGTCCTTTTGCCTCCAGAGGGTGATGAAACCGATGGCTCTCTTTTTCGGTCCTTTTGTATTCAGAAAAGTGTGGTTACAAGGGAACATAGACGACAATGTCTTTCTATTTTTGAAAGGATCTTTGTGGATGGACCTAGCGTGGACGGTGATTTTGTTCTGATTAATTTTTTCGCGTTAAAAGGACGGAGTCTTGCGGAGTTATTTCATGTTAGATGTGTTGTTGCAGCTTCGTATGTTGTGCATTATACTGTCCCTTCATCATTTGAGAGGCAGTTCAGAAAAGAACTTCTAGACCTTCATAAATATCTGCAACAAGCTCCACCTGATAAACTTGGTTGGAAAGACGTGACGCATTGGATGTGGCCACTTTTTTCCGAAGACTGGGGATCATGGAGGAAGGATGAACTTAACCTTAGTGCTTTGCCTTTTACTGATCCAGTAACAGGTCTTCCTATGTGGCATGACAGACCTTCAGCTCCCTTACTGCTGTACGGGTTTAGCAGGGAGGTTGTTGAGTGTCCTGAGTATTGGCCTTCAAACACTAGGGTTTGTGGATTTCGGTTTCTCCCGCCAACTTGGCAGTTCTCATGCAACAGCTGCGGAGAGGCATTATATTCTGAACGAAAACTCTGTCCGGTTCATATAGATTTACATAGCTTTCTTGATACAAATATGTCGATCCCACTTGTTTTTGTGGGGTTGAGCTCAGCAGGGAGTATGGGCCTGCTAAGGAACCCTCTGTCGTTGCTTTGCATATTACAAACTGCTATCAAAATTACCAACTGCAGGTTTGTTCTTCTAACTGCTGGGTTTGAACAACTAAATGTGGCCATTCAGTTTACTGCCACTAAAGAGGGTTTGCCGGTCAGGGGTAACAAACTCAGTGTAGATGACGGGGTTTCTCTATTTGATGGTCGACTATTTTCCTTTTCTGGGTCCATGCCGTATAGTTGGCTCTTCCAAAAATGTGCGGCTGTCATACATCATGGGGGTAGTGGGTCCACTGCTGCAGCACTGAAAGATGGAATACCCCAAATTATATGTCCCCTTATGGCAGATCAGTTTTACTGGGCAGAGAGGATGTGCTGGCTTGGAGTTGCACCATATCCTCTGAAAAGAAACCATTTGGTTCCAGAAAGTTGCAATGACATAAGCATCAAGTAAGGGGCTTTTACGTTATCACAAGCTATTAAATTTACTTTAGGCTCCGAAGTAAAAGAACATGCCCGTAAAATTTCTGAGAAAATATTGCTTGAGAATGGAGTAGTAGAGGCTGTTAGAATTCTTAGAGAAGAGATAAACTAATTCTAATGTTGCAGGTTATGAATCAAATATTTGTGACTCTTCTCCCCCTTTCTGCTAGTGTTAATTATGATTGCTGATTGAGATTAATTGTTTGTTCAACTTTCCTCCTGCGAAAGAATCGGAGAATCTTCAACATTGTTATTTCATCTGTTTGAATTCAAAATGTTATATATGTCAAATTGATCATGCACTAGCTTCAGCTATTGTTGTTAGAATAAGAGCAGACAACTTGTGTGATAAAAGAATTGCTTCAAGATTTTCCAGTATAAGAAAATTATATGCAATTAATACAGAAATGCCAAGTTATGTAACCACAAATCGTTCAACCGTTTATCCGTGAACAAGTTTGTCGAACTTCTCCTCCGCCATCGGTCTTAACTCCGATACTGCTCATCTTAATGAATGATTGACTCCACCCCTCGTAAAAACTATTCATATCGTTGGCAAACTGTTCAACGATGTTCCTTGTTCGTTGGTCAGCGAATAGGGTAGAATCAGACTGGAAGAGTCCCCTGTGTGCTATGAGGTTGACATAGTACTGATTGTCGAAAGCCAGGGATGTCTGTGGATCAATGCTAACCATTGCGGATGCGGTCTTTGAACACTTTTTAGCCAAGTTCAATGCATAGGCTTTGTCTAGCGTTGGATCAACAAATGTCATGTTTCCCTTTGAGTTGATCTGGAATCTATCGTTGAATGCACTGCAGTGTGCTGATCCTATGGTGTGTGAACCTGTAAAACATACATAGTTTTTCCAGAAATTATTGCTTTTAATAGAAGTTTGAGATCCTTTTCTTGTGCGAATTATCCATGATCAAGGTAAGTGTCCACCTTCTCCCCACACTGATTTTGATGGCTTGTGCCTTATATATAGAAAATATGATTTAAGACTGATCTCAGGTCATTAAATAAGCTTTCCATTTTGGAATACATACCGTCTAAAAGTGAGAAGTGATGCGTTGAAATATCGCAAATTAGTTTCAACCAAAGTCGAGGAGCAATGGCCGGAGGTATGTAATTTGATCTGGTTTTACTTTTTAATGCTTCCACTTGTTGTATGTTCTGTAAGTGTTGGAACATGTTTATAAGTAAAAATTATCGTCACAACATCATAACGATTATTATTGCGCATTTTATTGTAAGTATCATCTACAGACTACAGTATTAGCTTTGTAGGAGGCTGTAGCAGGCTGTAATGCACTATCATTAGGTAGTCTTATGAAGGTATTTACTATTTAGGCCCTATCTCCATCACTGAAATAATTTGATAGGAAATGTTTTCATTTAAGCTCCCTAAAACGTTTTGATAACTACACTTTCTGGGATTATATCTTTTCTGTTTTGACATGACGAGCCTATTTTACATGCGACTTGTATGCACGCATTGGGCCTCATAACTTCAGGGGCCCATTATATAATACGTACAGAGTAGCTCTTAAAACAGTCACGCTTCAACTCAATGTATTTAGTTTGTGGTTTGATCTGTGCACCAAAGGGAACTATCGGTTGGTGGAGGGTTGATGCTTTGAAATGTAGCACTACTTTTCATGAGTAAAGTAGACTACAAGGACCCGAATTTTGAATAAAACTAGTTATAAGGACCTAAAGTATTAACAGAAAGCTTTAAGGACCCCAAATTCTTCTTTCCGTCAAAATTAACGAAAGTGGCCCAAAAATGGTTGACTTTGTCTTTTGTGTTTCTTTTGTATTTAAGTATATATTACAAGTAATGGTTTATTTGTGATTTATGCTACTTCGTTTGGTGTCAGAAAATGCTATTTATTCCGTTAAGACGAATTATTTATAATTGCACCATTTTTGTTTTTGGTATGTTTTTATTATTAAATCGTCAAGTTAAGGGCGCAAGATAGACCCGAACCTCCCATTTTTTTTCAAATAGAAAAGCATATTTTGGGTTATTTTTAATACGGAGTATCAAACTAGTGTTAACCATGCAAATTGTAAGATTTGCGTTTTAAATCTTTTGTGTTACCAGAAAAGACATAAGAGTGAGCATCAGTGCAAAACCAGACCATACCAAATCAAATCAGATCGAAAATAAAAAGTTTTTGAATCAAAGACTGTACCTAAAACTTTCAGTTTTATACCTGACCAAACCCAAATATTCGGTCTGGTTCGGTCTTAAATTAAAACGACTTTTTTTCCATTTGGTAAATTACATCTAAATCCTTGTGTGGAATAAAAGCAATGCGAGAAAACATGATATTTAAAGTAAATGTCTCAATTTAAAATGTTAGAATGACTAATAAATTATAAAACATTACCGACATAATAAAGAATGAGGGAGGAGCCAACAAGCAAGAAGTATGATGAAGAGAGAAGGAATATGAGTAGTAATGTAGTTATGGGTGTACAAAAATATACGATACAATTTTAATATTTGTATACAATATGCTATACGATATGAATTATATAATTTCCTTAGATATAATACGAATTTTCATATTTACGATACAGTTTTCATCAAACCGTATAGATACGTATCAATAGTATTTAAAGATGGATAAGGATACTAGAAAAGTGAGTTCTTAAAATAAGATATCCGATACAATTTCAAAACCTATCGAATATTTAGTTTTGCACACCTAAGTCCCTAAGTGTAGTACCGTGTATTAGTACTATTATTATCTTTGATTATTGGAATTGTTTTATCTTTTTCTATCAGGATTAAGGTGTCGGGTTTCACAAATAAAGTAAGACGGATTTACTAATAAAAATGTACTCAAAATAAAATTGTGCAATTAAAAATAATTCATGCATCAAAATGAAATAATGGAATTTTCCGAAAACGAACGAAGCAGTAAACTTCAATAAAAGCAATACTTTGTAATATAAACTCAAATAAATATAGAGATCAATTAATTAGGAAGATACGAGCACAAAAGACAAAGGCAATCATGCAAATAAAAGCAAGTGCTTGCAACATCCGTTAAATTTAACGAAAGAGGAACGTTTGTCTAAAAAAAATAATAATAAAAAAAAATAACGGAAAGAAGAATTTGAGGTCCTTAAAGCTTCCTATTAATACTTTAGGTCCTTATAGCTAATTTTATCAAAAGTTCGGGTCCTTAAAATCTACTTTACTCCTACTTTTCATTGTCATTTTCCACATCATATACCATCCTCTTCCTTCACTTTTCGTTCTTTTTCTTTAACGTATCTGTGTTTACTTTCCTATTTCTTTAATGACAATTCGTCCCTGTTTTCTGTTTTCCGTTTCCCTACATTTATGGAGTCTTATTGGTCTTTGAATTAGAACTTACAATATTAAGACTTGACCAGGAAAAGGGTCATGAATAGACCTGTCAAACGGGTCGGGCGGGTCAGGTTCGGGTCGGGTTAGAATACGGGTCGGGTCAAATATGGGTCGGGTCAGATACAGGTCGGGTCATACGGGTCGGGTTAGGGTCAGAATACGGGTTAAGAAATAATTTTTAACGTCTTTTTTAAACGATTTTTTTAATTTATTTGTTTTTTTTAAAGTAAAATATATTTAAAATTATTATTTTATTAATCATATTCATCATATACAATATTTATATTGATATAATTATTAAAATAAAGTTTTTTTAAATAATTATTTTATTATTAAATATTATAAAAGTTATATAAAATTAAAATTTTAGTTGAATTTTTAATTTTAAGTAATAAAAAAATAATTTTTTAACTATTTTTCAAATATAGTATATAAATATCAATATTTTTAATAAAATTCATGATTTTCTCTTGACCCAACGGGTCGACCCGTTCGGGTCGGGTCTTCACCCAAAAATAACGGGTCATTTCGATATTCATCATATACAATAATTGTATTGATATAATTATTAAAATAAAGTTTTTTTTAATAATTATTTTATTATTAAATATTATAAAAGTTATATAAAATTAAAATTTTAGTTGAATTTTTAATTTTAAGTAATAAAAAAATAACTTTTTAACTATATTTTCAAATATAGTATATAAATATCAATATTTTTAATAAAATTCATGATTTTCTCTTGACCCAACGGGTCGGGTCTTGACCCTAAAATAACGGGTCATTTCGGGTTCGGGTCAAACGGGTCGCGGGTCAAAAAAACCGGGTTTGCAACCCTAAAAAAACGGGTCGGGTTTTCGGGTCGGGTCGAGTTTTGTCAGGTCTAGTCATGAACGTGACAATAACAACAACAACATCAGAGCCTTAATTCCAAAATGATTTGGGGTCGGCTGACATGAATCATCCTTTAGAATCGTCCCTGAGTGAACGCACACCTCAAAATGCGAATAGAAAATGAAAAAATGAAAAACAAAAGGGAGAGCGAAAATCTAATACAAAGTCAAGGTAAACTTACAAGTTTTAAAATCGAATTCCGGATTTCTTTTATAAAAACTTTAAATTTAAATCGAGAGAAAAGATTAAAACGATTTTAAAACCGAAATAGAATGAAGGATCCGGAATGCCTTAAAAGTAAACCAAGTAAAATATATAAGAAAGTGGTTGGTAAAAAAGGTAGGGCTGAGCAAAAAAATCCGAACCACATTTTTAAACAGAAACCGAACCGAAACCCGAATATTGGAGACCGAAAAATTCGGGTTTTTCCCGGTGCGGGTCCCAAACCGAATTTTAAGCACAAATGAGGTGCGGGTCTAAATATAACCAAACTAGAGACCGCTTTTAAAACCGGATTGACTTTTTTCTGAAAAACATAATTTCATCTATGAATTAAATACACACAAGCCAAGACTTAGGCCCAAAACATCAAAACCTATTTCTCTCGTTCATCTCCTGCCCTTCAGTCTCTCACCCCCTCTCTATCATCTCTAAAAAAAAAACCAAAAATTCTTTATGAAGTAATTTTAGATGTATGTGACTCTTTAATTGTAGTTTTGAACATCATTTATGTAATACCCAGGATATTTAAGGGCCTTGTTGACTGACTCTGTTTGGGGAGGAATGGGGGAAGGACCAGACTTACAAGACATATTTGATAGGATGACTTACTCGACCTAGCAGAGGCTACTCGGCCGAGTATCTTCAATAATCGACCGAGTAGAGCCTACTCGGCCGAGTACTGCACTCGACCGAGTATGGTCGCCGTTGGACGCGTTAATATAAAACGCAAGTTCGCGAGATTTATTTCATTTCCCATTTTCTCGACAGTTCATTTTTCTCTAACCCTAGCTTGCCTCCCTCTCCTATTACCCATTTCTACACACTCTCATGAGTATAGGCTAAACCTTCACCAAGGGAAGGACGGGATTCACCTAGGAAGGATGGCGTGCGTGGTTGTCATCTGTGCCGTCGTCGAGGCGTGTGATAGGATGCGTACTGGAGTCCTGCTTGGCTGTTATAGATGTCTTCCATGGTTGTGTCGAGGTAGGTTTTCCTACTCAGTACCGTTAATTGATTGTGACTGTTATCGTTTCATATCTTTTGTTATCTGCTGATCATCGGTGTTTGAGCGTTGTGGTGACGATGTTGGTGTGGAGGTGTAGTGACAGCTGGGGTGTTGTGCGTGTTGTGATTGTGGTGGAGTCACTTGCGGGAGTGGCTTCACACCCTGGTTCGCCCTCTGTGGAACCCGTCACGAGAGGGGATGTGCACATTAAGGGATAGGGATTGTTAGTCGCTCGTTGATGAGCTGGACTAGGTGGGAGGGGCTGCGGTAAACCACTGGCGGCGAGGGTTACCTGTTGCGATGGGTAATCTGGCAAGGCTACACACTTCGGTGTGTAGTCGGTTACTGTGCGAGATCGGGAGACTGGGTTTGAAGATGATTAGCTGGTTACATTGTTTACCTGTTTTACATTTGATTAGTCGGTACTGACCCCGTGTTGTTTTGTGGTATTTGCGGTGATCCATTCGGGGATGATGAGCAGTTGGCTTAGCAGGTACTGTTGATTGTGGCTGCTAGGATTGGAGGGATCGAGTTATCACGCTACCAGTCTAGAAGTGCTGTGTCATGAGTGTTGTAGTTTTATCTTTGGTATAAAGAGTTTGTATTGAGTTGTATTGTATAAGATACATTAATATTTTATAATTGTTCTTTTATTGTCTGATTTGATCTACTTCCTCGGGAAACCGAGATGGTGACACCGTCATACACTGGAATGGTCCTTGGTAAGGCGTTTTGGTGTGCGGGGGTGTTACAAAGTGGTATCATGAGCTTACCCTAGACGAGTTTGCCGACCATTTGGGTCTAGAGGCCGAGGGGAAGGGTACTTTAGTGATATGGCCAAGAACAGCGGTGCCCCTCTTTACCTTCCATACTTGACTGGCCGACCTACTCCTAGTGCCAGTTCCATGCTAATTAACGATGTTCAGCATGTTGTTCTTCGTATGTTCTTGAGGATGATGACCTGCCTGTTGTATGCGAGGGACGACGTGAGTAAGCTTAATTATCATTAGGTCATGTTGCTTATGTCTTACCTTAACCTACACCGTCAGAAACCGTTCTATTACAGTGCTCCAGGGGTAGTGTGCTCTAGTCTTGAGCGCATGGCACAGTCCGATACCCGACACATTGCTTGCGGGGCCATAGTGACCCGCCTAGCTCAGCGCCTAACAAATTTTGAGGCCCCACCTCCTGAGGAGGATGAGTGTGTAGAGATTGTGCCTACCATGGACGCTCAGTACTGGCGTCAGAACAGATGGTTGAGGAAGATGGATGACGGGTCTTATGCCTGGAGGGTGAGGGGATCTATGTGGATGGTGCTTCCAGACCCAACCCATCTCCATGTTGTTGACCATTTAACTGAGTGGGAGCCTTGTGCCATTCCTAAGCCTGAGCCCCAGACCTACCTGATTGACCCAAGGATTCTCTTGGACCTACCTGAGCCTGTCATCGTGCCTTAGGGACAGCAGCAGGCACCTCCCCCACCTCGAGAGCGTCGTAGGGTGAGGCAGTCTAGGGCAGACCCGGTTGTACCTGAGCCCTCTTACTCCGCCCCTGACTTCTACCCTTACCAGTACTCGCCCTACCCCACAAACGACCCCCCAGGATGCAGCCGAGTGACCTGGCTGAGCGGATCTCCACTACTTTGGTGCTCCGCAACATGCATGAGATGGCCCATAACCAGGGCATAGGGACACAGCTAGCACAACCTGTCTGGTGGAGAGGACCGGGAGTGGACACGAGATTATTCCACAGCTACGGAGTTGATCCGAGTTACTGGAGGCCAGCGGAGGAGACAGAGTTTGGCTGCCTCGCGGGACCATGGGGAGCCAACTACGGCAGCCAGCTCGGAAGGGATTACTCAGCAGCAGCAGGCTTTCCAGGAGCGGGCAGTTCCGGTGCAGGTGGTGACGATGACATTGAGGAGGGTCCTGGTTATAGATCTTGTGTTGTTATATTGCTTGGATTGACTTCTTTGGTGTCAGATTTATTTCTTTTGTGTTGGATTTATTACTTTTGCGTTGGATGTTCACTTTCGGGATTTATTATTTACTGTTGGATGACTGTACTCGGCCATAAGGCCGTTATTTACTTAACTTATCGTGTGGAGACGTGTTGGATTTCGTTATGTTAGGAATTAGTTATGTTTGGTATCGTTGTGAAGAGTTTGGTTGCAGCTTAATTTGTGAATGCTCTACGTGATGGCGTCAAAAGCCCTCTGCCTGTCATAACTCGACCGAGTATAGTCACTACTCGACCGAGTAGAGCTTACTCGACCGAGTATACAAATATACTCGACTGAGTAGAGCTTACTCGACCAAGTAGTCATTCATACTCGGCCGATTACTGCTGATACAGAGACCCATGACGTGTGATAGTTACGTGAATTGCAAGAGTTATGTGAGTAATTGTATGACGGAATCTGTGGGTGCCTTATATTGTCATTTTGTGCAATAAATTGTTCAAAAGATGGACTATGATCATGTCACAGGTATGCGATTGCTTGGATAACATATTAATTTGTGAATGTTTAGTTATATGGTATTGGTTAATATCCAGGAACTTAAATTGTTCAGGATGATACACGAGCCTTTAAACAAAATAGAAATGTAACACAATACCCAGACGGTGATGTAGCTGTCACCAGTCTTATACGTGTATATGATTGGTTACGGTTATAATCGCTCCAACTGGATGAGTGAAACTAGTGGTCGGTACATGTTTAACCTAAAAGCTTATGAATAAAACTGCTATCATTTGCTAACCCCATATTTGGATTTATATACACTACTTAATTACGGAAACATTCTGTCTCTATGAGTCACAAGCGTGTAATATCATAAAGTAAGTTGTGCAACAAGAGTTTATGGGTAATGTCACAGTCATGATGTGTGCGTTGGCTTTGGGTACGGGAAGTAGCTAACGGTGAACTTCGGGGACGAAGTTCCTTTAAGAGAGGAAGAGTAATGTTGCGAGGATAAATGATGAAATTATATCTATAATACTTGAACCACTTCAACTTCTACGTTGGTATTTGGAATCACACTATGTTACACGTTATTATTGAAGTTCATTACGTTTCCTTGAAGTTGTATCTATGTTATATTGTAGGTAGCTTGAACGTGCAATCCTGTATGGGTGTGTAGGATGTGTACTTTTGGTAGTCGTTGTGTTTCTTTCACCGGATTAGTATACGAAAAACATGTGGTATGAGATTTGAACGTACCTTGCTGTGAATCTATGGGGGAGTATCCTTTCCGTATATTTTGTACGTGTTAACTGTGGTGGTATGTTTGTTGGTTGAATAATGTGATGTGGTGGTAGTATCGAGTACGGCCGGAGTTCGTATGTTGTTATGTGTGTGGATTGTGTTTTTGGGGTCTTGTTGTTGATGTCGTGGAGACGGAACTTCGGGGACGAAGTTCTTTTTAAGGGGGGAAGACTGTAATACCCAGGATATTTAAGGGCCTTGTTGACTGACTCTGTTGACCAAGACCGACCTTGGGGAGGAATGGGGGAAGGACCAGACTTACAACACATATTTGATAGGATGACTTACTCGACCTAACAGAGGCTACTCGGCCGAGTATCTTCAATACTCGACCAAGTAGAGCCTACTCGGCCGAGTACTCTGGTACTCGACCGAGTATGGCTGCTGTTGACGCGTTAATATAAAACGCAAGTTCGCGAGATTTATTTCATTTCCCATTTTCTCGACAGTTCCTCTTTCTCTAACCCTAGCCTGCCTCCCTCTCCTATTACCCATTTCTACACACTCTCATGAGTATAGGCTAAACCTTCACCAAGGTAAGGACGGGATTCACTTAGGAAGGATGGCATGCGTGGTTGTCGTCTGTGCCGCCGTCGAGGCGTGTGATAGGATGCGTACTGGAGTCCTGCTTGGCTGTTATAGATGTCTTCCATGGTTGTGTCGAGGTAGGTTTTCCTACTCAGTACCGTTAATTGATTGTGACTGTTATCGTTTCATATCTTTTGTTATCTGCTGATCATCGGTGTTTGAGCGTTGTGGTGACGATGTTGGTGTGGAGGTGTAGTGACAGCTGGGGTACTGTGCGTGTTGTGATTGTGGTGGAGTCACTTGCGGGAGTGGATTCACACCGTGGTTCGCCCTCCGTGGAACCCGTCACGGGAGGGGATGTGCACATTAAGGGACAGAGATTGTTAGTCGCTCGTTGATGAGCTGGACTAGGTGGGAGGGGCTGCGGTCACTCACTAGCGGCGAGGGTTACCTGTTGCGATGGGTAATCTGGTAAGGCTACACACTTCGGTGTGTAGTCGGTTACTGTGCGAGATCGGGAGACTGGGTTTGAGGATGATCAGCTGGTTACATTGTTTACCTGTTTTACATTTGATTAGTCGGTACTAACCCCGTGTTGTTTTGTGGTATCTGCGGTGATCCATTCGGGGATGGTGAGCAGTTGGCTTAACATGTACTGTTGATTGTGGCTGCTAGGATTGGAGGGATCGAGTCATCACGCTACCACTCTAGAAGTGATGTGTCATGAGTGTTGTAGTTTTATCTTTGGTATAAAGAGTTTGTATTGAGTTGTAATGTATAAGATACATTAATATTTTATAATTGTTCTTTTATTGTCTGATTTGATCTACTTCCTCGGGAAACCGAGATGGTGACACCGTCATACACTGGAATGGTCCTTGGTAAGGCGTCCTGGTGTGCGGGGGTGTTACAATTTACATGTCTATGACTCTTTAAACTTTAATATGTATGACTTCTTTATGAAGTAATTTTAACATTTGACAACCAAGGTCTTCAAATATTCAAAATGACAGCATGGTTATTGTGCCAATCAAGAGCAATCAAACAAAAATCGGGTTCGAAAACCGATTTCGGGTAACCGGTTTTAAGATCCGGTTTGAAAATTCCAGAAAAACCGGTTACCCGGATTAAAAGAGGTGCGAGTGAGGTTTAAGAAATTTAAGGTTTTTTAAAACCGGCGACCGAACCGGTTTGAAAAATTGGGTCGGGTACCCGGTTTTGCTCAACCCTAAAAAAAGGTGTAATAAAGGAGAGAAGAACAAATATTTTTATAAAAAAAATTAAATAAAAATACTAATATATATGTCAAAAAAACATCAAATACTAAAAATTCACATGTATCCTTTCCCTCCACTGTGCCCTCTCCGTCACCATACTCTCCTCAAGCCCCAGAAATCTCATATCGTGTTCTATCACTGTCAATTATGTCTGTCTCGGTCTCCCTCTACCTCTAGGGACCTTTTCTGTTCTCCAAGTCTCCAGCCTGCTAACTGGTGCGTCCATAGGTCTACTTCTCACATGGCCAAACCATCTTAGTCGATTTTCCATCATCTTGTCCTTTATTGACGCCACTTTTACCTTTTCCCTCACTTCATTCCTTAATCGATCTTTCCTTGTATGTCCGCACATCCACCTCAACATACGCATCTCCGCCACACTCATCTTTTGAATGTGACAATGTTTCACGGCCCAACAGTCGGAACCGTAAGGTAAGGCAGACCTAATTGCCATGCGATAAAATTTTTCCTTTAATCTTTGGGGCATATTTTATCGCATAAAAACGCTGAATCACTCTTCCATTTCAACAATCTCGTTTTAATTCTGTGAGCCACAACTCCATCTAACTCCCCATCATTTTAAATAATAGATCCTAGATATCTGAAGAAATCTGACCTTTCAACAACATCCCCTCGAAAATAATACTCGCCGCCTTTGTCGATCTCGAGCCCGCCACTTTAGTGAACTGACACCTCAAATAGACCCCTCTTTGGGTCATCAACGTGACAATGAAAGAACATTTTCAAAGTTGCAGTTTTTTTCCAGTTTTCCCAAGACTTTCTCGTGTCAGTCTTTAATGGCTATTTCTAGCCGTTCTTATTACTTCCGCTAGTTGTTGTATGTTGTTAACTGTTGAACATGTTTTAAGTAAAATTACTCGCTCAACACTATAAAAGTTATAATGCTGCATAACTTCGTACAGAGTGTCTACAGTTTGGCCTTGTAGGAGTTGGTTGTACGCTGTAATGCTGTATTATGACCTAGTCTTATGAAGGTATCTCGGCCCATCTAACCAACTCTGTTACTGAAAACAATTGCTAAGAAATGTTTCAACATTTCTGTAGTTTTAGGCTATGAAGGTATTTAGGTCGTTGTACGCTGGTGTACGAGAGTTAGGCTCTGTTTGGTAAAACTACCTGAAAAAGTAGCTAAAACTTGAAAAGGTAATTGAAAACCGAAAAATGCCTAAGCAAACCTGAAAAGGTAGAATCGATAAGGAATTTAAAATTAGGAGTTGATAAGCTAAGTGATTATATAAAAATGTGTTTGTCAGACTAGTTGAAAAGGTAGCTGATTTTGGTCAAATGACGTAAAAGGATATGAAAAATATTTAATATTATAGAATAAAGGGGGTAAAAAATGGAAAATAAGTCATTTCAGGTACCTGATTTCTCAAATACTACCTGGAGTAGCATTTCATTTCAGGTACCTTATTTGACCAAACGGAGCCTTATAGACATATATTGGGATCAGGGAAGAGATTGCCTTTCGATGAATTAGTTTTTTCATTCAAGCTGGCAAAGATGTTTAATAAATACCCTTGGTGAGATTGTATCAATTTTATATATTTTACTGAGTTTAATTTTAAGGTATTTCGGATCCTTAAATTTTATTTCGGTTTTCAAAATTGTTTTAGTCTTTATTCTCGATTTAAATTTTAAATTTTTATAAAAGAAATCCGGAATTTGATTTTAAAACATATAAGTTTATCTTGTCTTTGTATTATGTTTCACTCTTTTTTTCGCATTTTGAAGTGTGCGTTAACCCATGAACGGTTCTAAAGGATGATTCATGTTAGCCGACCCCAAATGCCTCATAAATTAGGAGGCCATACTATAGTATGTAATTGTTAGAACAGTTACACTTCCAGCTCCAGTGGATGCAGTTTGGTGGTTAAGGGTTGAAGCTCGAAACTTAGCACTACGTTTTATTGTCATTTTCCACACAATATAATATAGCACCCTCTCCTTCCCATCTCTTTCTCTTGCTTTGACTTACTCTCTTAAATTTCTATTTGTTTATGGACATTCCTGTTATTCGTGTCCTTACATTTATGCACAAGTTAAAGTTTTCTCTTTTGCTTGAATTTATTTCTTATACCTTGTTGTATTTCTACATTTACTTTCCCGCTTTACATTGTCATGATTTTGTTTTAATGGCTTCAGTTATGTTGCCAACTCTTTTTCTACCTTTCTTTCTTGGTTTATTAATTCAATTAGATACTACCGTAGTACTCCGTCGTAGGGCCGTAGGGGAGGGAAAGGAAGGGGTAGGGCAAAGGAAAAGGAGTGATGGTGAATCCTTTCTAATCTTTCCTATGTTGGAAGAATTTGACCCGACTTTAGTCACTATATTATGGAATATCAATGGTGTTTGGATTTTGTATAGCTTCATTAAAACCTAAAACTTCTATCGAGAAAAAGGGTAGCAGTTGCAAGCAATTTATACCTGATAGGATGACAATGTCTTCCAACGATAACCCTTTTGAGCCAAAACTCTTCATCATTTCATCCACTTTAAAACTTGTGTCTACAATATTCGGCCGGACATTGGATACTGCAGATACCATTCGATCTCGCCGTCCTGTGGGAATCTGTATGTCTGGGCCTCCTGTCTATCAATATTAGAACTGTCACATTACTATAAACAAATGACAGGAAGAGTTTTTAACATTCAGAAAATATAGAGAAGGTCCATTGTGATGTTATACCAGCGCGACAGCATCTCTAGCTGCCATTGCGAGAATATCAGCACAAGAAACTGTTTCCGGACAGAATATCTCGATTTCTCTTTTGGCAGACTCTATGACTTCAAATCCTCCAAGTGAAGCATTTGCAGGGTCGTCTTTTTCGGTACCCTTCCCTTCTAATAGCACTGATGCATCACAACCCTGCAAGAACATAAGCTTAATGTTAGAACATTTTTGTTGATGATGACAAACCCACTCTAATCTTGCCTTATTTTATTTCAGGATTTAGTCCAACCTCCGAATTAAGTGATTATCAAGTGATTGTGGTCAAAACGTGTTGAACAAGCCACCCAAGGATTGTGTTGTAATAATGAGTCACTTATGTATAGGTAAAAGGGTGTAGTATTAAGGCAACAGTAAGCAAGACTATTGTTGAACAACAGTCTGCTTACTAAGGCAACAGTCAGCCAGACCGTTGCTTCAACTCGTGTCACTTGGAAGAAGTCTTCATTTTCAAAATATTCATATTTCGAAAATACAAACTTCTATTTTGAAATACACATTTCTGATATTTGAATCTTGTAAAAGGTTATTGTTTAAGAAAAGGATATTCTATTGGCATCTTTCAAAAGGTCTTAACTCAAAGTGGCAATAATTTTCATCATGATTTTTAGAAAGAACTTGTTTCTTTCCAAATTTGTTCCTCTAAAATGTCCTCACTTGATTGTCCATCTTACCTTGACTGATTTTCAAAGGCCCTTTCAAGATAGTTACAAGGCTCCTTTTCTTGTTTAACTTTTGGAAGAATGCTCTATTTTGTGCAAACTTGGGCAAGTCAAAATTATTTGTTTTCTACCTCATGTCTTGACTTCTAAACCCTAGTTTGCTTCCCTATAAAAGGAGCACTCTTCTCCTTCATTTTCTTAAGACTTTTCCAGAGAATTTTCAAAGTGTTTTGCAAACTTGTTTTTAAAGAACTCAAAGCTTTTTACTTCATTTGCAAAATATTTCTAAGTCTTCCAGTGGCAACAGTCTTCACTACCGTTACCTTAAGTATAACATTCTCTTACCTAGAGTCGATTGATCTATAAGTTGTCCTTATCAATTCTTTCATAGAATCAGTTTGAGGAAACTTGATCTTTGTAATCATTCTAGTAAGAGTCTTAAGTTTCTAGACGGAGTAGTCTTGAGACTTGTGTCGCAACCGGAGTAGGTTGTTGGTTCTTTTATTTGTAAGTGTCTAAGTAGTCGGAGTAGATCACTTAAACTTATTAATAAAAGAAGATTGGACGTAGGCCTTTAGGAGTTGGCCGAACCAATTCAAAAGCATCGTGTTAATCTTTGTTATTTTAATTTCCGCTGCATTTTCATTACTCGATTGTTAATCCACGTTTTATTTAACAACAGTCGCTGATACTGTTGCTTTTGGTCAGTAGCCTTCTCTTATGAGCTAAGACATAAAAGTAACAGTCAGATCAATCGTTGCCTTACTGCAATCATCTTAAACATCGTGATACACTCTTAATGAATCAATATTACTTGATGTATCCATTTGTTCTTCACATTATCAACCAACTTGCTTTAATTCAATAAAGACTAAGTTGAAATTTTTAAAATAGTACCCAATTCACCCCCTCCCCCTCTTAGGTACTTGAATTCTAAACTCTTCAATTGGTATCAGAGCCTCGTGCTCTTGATCAAGGTTAATCACCTTAGAGTTTAAATCTTGGGAAATGGATTCCTCAAAACACTCCAAGATCCCGGTCTTTACCGGTGAGAATTTTGGGTGGTGGAAGCTCAAAATGGAACACTACATCAAAAGTATTGACTATCAATATTGGAAAATCATCGAGAACGGACCTCTTACTATTGAGGAAACTGACATCCTTACGGGTTTTACTAAGGTCAAAGATGAGAAAGATTACAATGAAAACGATTTTAAATTGGCCGAGAAAAACTCGAAAGCGATGTCGATTCTTCAACGGTGTGTTGGTGAGGCCGAAGTGAGTCGGATTTCTGGATGTCCTACGGCTAAATTAATTTGGGATTCCCTTGTTCTTGCCTATGAAGGGACGTCTCAAGTTAGAAAACACCGTATTGAGCAACAATATGAGATGTTTCACATGTCAAAGGATGAGTCCATAAATAGTTTTTCATCTCGCTTTTCGTGTATTATAAATGAACTAAAAAGCCTAGGGAGAAATTTCGAGTCCGAGGACACCATTCGAAAAATTCTTCGTAGTCTTACCACTAAATGGCAACCTAAGGTTACCACCATAGAGGAGGCCAAAGACCTATCCACTCTATCTCTTCATGAATTAATGGGATCACTAATGGCTCACGAGTTCAATCTCGATAAGCACTCTAGTGAATCCTCAAGGGAAAAGAGTCTTGCTTTAGCATCCTCTTCAATTGATGATGAGGATGAAGAAGAAGATGTGTTTGCTTTGTTCTCTAGGAACTTAGTTGGAATGGTGAATGGTCATGGACATAAGAAGTTCAACAATAACTACACGAAAAAACGCTTTCCAAAGACCCTCCACCACTATTGGATGCTTTAAATGTGGTGACAAATCACATCAAATTAAAGAATGTCCTAAGTGGGATGAGATTAAGTCCAAAGATAAGCGAGATAAGGCAAAAAAGGACTACAAAAACCGAGTCATGTCCGCCATATGGGGAATGTCCGACTCCGAGGACGATGAAATCATCGAGGAGGAATTAGAGGCTAAAATGTGTCTTACAAGTCGTCTCAAGGACAAAGTCTCAAAACCCTCTAAAACCGAGCATCTTAGATGTCTTATGGCTCACCCCGACGATTCTGACTCCGATTCCGACAATGAGGTAAAACTTCTAAAGGCCAAAGCTAGGACTTACTCCAAAGAAAAAGTATGTAAACTTCTTGACAAACTATTTGATAAGTGTCGTTCACAAACTGAAAAGTTGGATCTCATGCAAGATGAAATAGAAGAAATTGCTCAAGAAAACTTTCATCTTAAAAGTGAACTTAAGGCAACAGACAGTGCGACTATTGCCTCTGATGAGGTGAAAAGAGTAAATAAATTGAACAAGGAGTTGTCAAACGAACTAAAGTGTCTTAGGTCGAACCCCAATGATGTTTCTGATCTTGAGAATGTTAATACCACTCTGATTTTACAGATTTCCATGATAACTAAGGAACGTGATGAACTTCTAAATGAACAATCCATATCTAAAGGTGTAATTGATGACTTAGTTGATGAGATAGAAGAACTTAAAACAACAAAGTCTCGGATCAAGGTTGCCTCGACAATGTCAAGGAAGTGTCAAATGAACTAGTCACTAATTTATCTAAAGAGAATGAGTGTCTCAAAGTCAACTTAGATGCCTACAAAAGGGAGATTAGAATACTTCATGAAAAACTTGTCAAAATTCAAAATGAATCTCCCGAATGTAGCTCATCTAGATCAAAAATTGTTCATTTAGATAGTTGCATATCAAGTCTTAAGCTTAATGTTCAACAAAAATCTGAAAGTTTCATGGAATTGAAATCCGAGTATGTTTTAATGAAGAAAGAGTTAGAAAACTCTAAAGAAAGAAACAAGTATCTCACCTTTAAAGTCGAAGAATTAAAAGGAGAACTTGTTGAAGCTAAGAATGTGTCTAAAAATTGGGAAGGAAGTCAAAATGTCTTAAATTTCCTCACTAATCAGTCCAAGAGATGTGATAAAACTGCCGGTCTTAGTTTCAAATGGAACAGTCGGATCCATTGCCCTCGTAAAACCGGATCCAACTCAAACCGACTTTAGAAGAAGGAAATATGTTGGTCTTCCCGAGTACATCATTTGCAACTATTGTGGTAAAACCGGTCATGTCTTTAATGCTTGCAAGAAAAGACATAATGACATTAACAAAAATATTAAGGTTGTAAAACAAGTTTGGATTAAAAAAGACTTGTTGCGAAATGTGAAGGATAAAAAGGGGCCCAAATTTATTTGGGTTCCTAAACTCAAAGTCTAATCTTGTGTAGGGATTGGTGAGAGGCGGCCGTAATTGGTACTTGGATAGTGGATGTTCTCATCACATGACGGGAGATAGAAGCCAATTCCTCTCACTAGAAGCTTATGATGGTGGCAAAGTAACTTTTGGCGACGACAAGAAAGGTGAAATAATAGGCATGGGAAAGGTCGGTAAGTCATCGTTACTTTGTGTCGACAATGTGCAGCTTGTCAAAGGTTTGAAACATAATCTCCTTAGCATTTCTCAACTTTGTGATAAAGGTAATATTGTGGAATTTAGTGCTAATTTGTGTCGAATAAGGAGTTGTCAAATGAACTAAAGTGTCTTAGGTCGAACCCCAATGATGTTTCTGATCTTGAGAATGTTAATACCACTCTGATTTTACAGATTTCCATGATAACTAAGGAACGTGATGAACTTCTAAATGAACAATCCATATCTAAAGGTGTAATTGATGACTTAGTTGATGAGATAGAAGAACTTAAAACAACAAAGTCTCGATCAAGGCCTCGACAATGTCAAGGAAGTGTCAAATGAACTAGTCACTAATTTATCTAAAGAGAATGAGTGTCTCAAAGTCAACTTAGATGCCTACAAAAGGGAGATTAGAATACTTCATGAAAAACTTGTCAAAATTCAAAATGAATCTCCCGAATGTAGCTCATCTAGATCAAAAATTGTTCATTTAGATAGTTGCATATCAAGTCTTAAGCTTAATGTTCAACAAAAATCTGAAAGTTTCATGGAATTGAAATCCGAGTATGTTTTAATGAAGAAAGAGTTAGAAAACTCTAAAGAAAGAAACAAGTATCTCACCTTTAAAGTCGAAGAATTAAAAGGAGAACTTGTTGAAGCTAAGAATGTGTCTAAAAATTGGGAAGGAAGTCAAAATGTCTTAAATTTCCTCACTAATCAGTCCAAGAGATGTGATAAAACTGCCGGGTCTTAGTTTCAAATGGAGCAGTCCGATCCATTGTTGCCTCAGAAAACCGGATCCAACTCAAACCGACTTTAGAAGAAGGAAATATGTTGGTCTTCCCGAGTACATCATTTGCAACTATTGTGGTAAAACCGGTCATGTCTTTAATGCTTGCAAGAAAAGACATAATGACATTAACAAAAATATTAAGGTTGTAAAACAAGTTTGGATTAAAAAAGACTTGTTGCGAAATGTGAAGGATAAAAAGGGGCCCAAATTTATTTGGGTTCCTAAACTCAAAGTCTAATCTTGTGTAGGGATTGGTGAGAGGCGGCCGTAATTGGTACTTGGATAGTGGATGTTCTCATCACATGACGGGAGATAGAAGCCAATTCCTCTCACTAGAAGCTTATGATGGTGGCAAAGTAACTTTTGGCGACGACAAGAAAGGTAAAATAATAGGCATGGGAAAGGTCGGTAAGTCATCGTTACTTTGTGTCGACAATGTGCAGCTTGTCAAAGGTTTGAAACATAATCTCCTTAGCATTTCTCAACTTTGTGATAAAGGTAATATTGTGGAATTTAGTGCTAATTTGTGTCGAATAATTGATGTCACAACTCATGAAATTATTCTCGAAGGGAGACGTGTCAAAGATGTTTACTTAACCGACTTAAACACGTTGTCCGGTCATACCATGTCATGCATGAGTGTAATGAAAAATGATCCTTGGTTGTGGCACAAAAGGTTTGGACATGTTAGTGCTAAAACTCTTCACACTCTTAAAAAACTTGACTTAGTAGAAGGATTTCCTAACATGAAATTTGAGTTTGATAAAGTATGTGATGAATGTGCTAGATGTAAACATGTTAGAAGTTCCTTTAAGTCTAAAAGAATTGTGAGTACTCTTCGCCCATTACAACTTTTGCATATCGACTTATGTGGACCAATGAGAACTAGAAGTAGGGGAGGTAGTCGTTATGTGTGTGTCATTGTTGATGATTATTCTAGGTTTGTTTGGGCACTTTTTTTGAGTTCCAAGAGTGAGGCATTTGATGAATTTTTAATTTGGTTGAAAAAGATTCAAAACAAACTTGATCTCAAACTTGTTTCCATAAGAACCGATCATGGAACCGAATTCGAAAATTCATCATTTAGCGCTTATTGTAATGACAATGGTGTAGACCATAATTTTTCGTCTCCTAGAACACCACAACAAAATGGAGTGGTCGAACGAATGAATAAGACCCTTGAAAGTATGGCTAGAACCATGTTGTTGGGTAGTAAATTGCCTAAAGACTTTTGGGCCGAAGCGGTAAACACCGCTTGTTATATTCATAATCGAGTCATGATAAGAAGCATAATCAATAAAACACCCTATGAAATTTTACGTGGTAGAAAACCCAACATCTCATATTTTAGATGCTTTGGGAGCAAATGTTTTGTTCACAACAATGGTAAAGACAACTTGGTAAAATTTGATCCACGTAGTGATGAAGCGGTTTTTTTTGGTTATTCCGACCATAGCAAGGCCTATAAAGTTTATAACAAACGAACCATGCTAATTGAAGAAAGTGTCCATGTCATATTTGATGAATCTAGCATTCTTGGACAGGTACAAAACGACGGAGAAGATGATGAAGATGACGAATTTGAAATAAGTCTTGTGAGAAAAGACTTTGTGTTTGAGGATGAGGAGGCTCCAATCAATGACGTTAGGCAACAGTCACAGACACTGTTGCCTTCTGGTGAAAGCAGCAATCCAGGGGGAACAAACAGAGACACTGTTGCCCCTGATTCTAGACCCCATTCAGCAACGGTTCACACGACTGTTGCCTCCACTTCCAAAACTGTAACAGTCCCATACACCGTTGCCTCAGAAGAATCCTCAAACACCAATCCAGTGCCTGCCTCTAATCAACAGACAACAGTCACGGAGACTGTTGCCTCTAAGGGGGAACAAAGCGCCTTTGTTCCTAAAAAATGGAAACATCAAAGCTCTCATCCACTCTCGAATCTCACTAGTGACTTGAACTCCGATATTAAGACAAGGGCCTCACTTAACAACTTTGCATCTCTTGATGAATTTTGCGCCCATAGTACATTTCTCTCTCAAATCGAGCCGACCAATATAACAATTGCATTAACCGATGCCGATTGGATGCTAGCTATGCAAGATGAGCTCAATCAATTTAAAAGAAATGAGGTATGACATCTTGTCCCTGGACCATCTAATCGTATCGTCATTGGTACTACATGGGTCTTTCGCAACAAGCTTGATGATTCCGGTGAAATCGTAAGGAATAAAGCTAGATTAGTGGTGCAAGGTTACAACAACCAAGAAGGAATTGATTACGATGAAACCTATACACCGGTAGCTAGGCTTGAGGCCATACGATTATTGATAGCTTTTGCGGCTCACAAAGGCATTAAGCTTTTCTAAATGGATGTCAAAACCGCCTTTTTAAATGCATATTTGGAAGAGGATGTCTTTGTAGAGCAACCACCGGGCTTTTTAGACAATGATTTTCCTAAACACGTTTTCAAATTAGACAAATCTCTTTATGGTTTAAAACAAGCACCAAGGTATTGGTATGATAGATTGTCTAAATTTTTCATTGAAAATGGTTTTAGAAGAGGTTCAATTGACAAAACATTGTTTCTAAAGCAACAGTCCAGTGAACTGTTGGTTGTCCAAGTATATGTCGATGACATCATATTTGGAGCAACAAATGAGATTCTTTATACTTATTTTTCGGAACTAATGAAATCGGAATTCGAAATGAGTATGATGGGAGAGCTAGGATTTTTTCTTGGGCTCCAAATAAAGCAATCCAAAGATGGAATCATGATTCATCAACAAAAGTACATTAAAGAAATGCTTAAGAAATTTGGGATGACTAATGGCAACCCTCACTCCACGCCTATGGTATCCAAGTCCAAATTGGACAAGGATGAGAAAGGTAAGAGTATTAGCGAAAAGGTGTATCGAGGTATGATTGGATCACTTCTCTATTTAACCGCAAGTCGTCCCGACATTATTTTTAGTGTTTGTTTATGTGCTAAATTCCAATCAAATCCGAAAGAATCTCACTTTAAAGCCGTTAAACGCATTCTTCGATATTTGACTGGAACACAAGATCTTTATTTGTGGTACCCCTTACATTGTCCCTTTGATCTTATAGGATATTCCGACGCGGACTATGCGGGTTGTAGCGCCGATCGAAAGAGTACATCCGGAATTGCAACATTTTTGGGTCCGTGCTTAATCTCATGGGGCTCAAAGAAACAAAACACGGTTGCTCTTTCAACTACCGAAAGTGAATACGTTAGTGCCTCTCATTGTTGCTCACAACTTCTACGGGTAAAGCAACAACTTCTCGACTTTGGTATTATTTATGACTCTGTTCCTATTTTATGTGATAATACGAGTGCGATAAATATATCAAAAAATCCTATTCAACATTCTAAGACCAAGCACATTGAAATCCGTCACCATTTTATTCGTGATCACGTAGAAAAAGGACATGTTGAACTTATTTTTTGCAAAACCGAAGATCAAATTGCCGACATATTTACTAAACCACTTGCAAGAGAACAATTTGAAAAACTTAGGTTACAAATTGGCTTAATTAATTGCTTGTAATTTTTATATGAACTAAACTAATCCCTCATATGATTGACTAAAACGGGTTTGCTATCCTTCATTCTAGTCTATCCATTCCATGTTATGTCCTTAATCGATAAATCGTCTTTGTCTTAAAGATCACTCAACCGGACGTCTATACTTATGTTTACATTGTGTACCACCAAATTGATTAAGACCTCAACTACTCTCTTTATGACACCTAACCTACAACTACCCCACTTAATATCACCCTCTACCCTCCATCCTTATCCTAAAAGACCTTCAAACCGCCGTCTAATCTAACGGACCCCAAACCCTCCTTATCATTCTCTTTACCTTCTCTTACCATGGTCTAAACATCATTTAATTCAAAAATCCCGTCCCCATCACCCACCATGTCCCAAACATCGTCCTCTCATGACACTCCTGTCAACCCCACCTCCAAATCTAAAGTATCTCATGCCCTCCCCATCAATCCCTCACCAGAAACCGTCCAAGAACCACAACCTTTGCAAACAACTCCAAACCCGACTCCATCCTCCTCCGTAACAAGGAAACGAACCAGATCTGGGTCAAAGAAATCATCCTCTAGTGCTTCATCAGAACCCATCCACATCCATATCGAAGACACAACAGATGATACCGGTGGCTCCAAACCTGCTCGGAAGTCGCCACTCAAAAAGGGAAAATCCGCATCCAAATTACCGAATATAATTGAAGAGGAGACCGAGTTTGATGAAAATGAGAAAGTTGAAGATGATGGTGTTGATAAATCTGAAGGAAGTGGGGAAGATCATTCTCATGAAAATGAGAACTCTAAATCCGGTGAAAAAGTTGAAGAGAATATTGAAAAGGAAGAGGATCTGGTCGACCAATCAATCGGATCTGAGGAAAACGAGGAGGAACCGGTTCAAAATAAACCACCAAAGAAGAAAACAAAGAAGAAATCTGCGGTGAGTAAGGGGGAATTTTTATCGAGTTCGGATGCCGTCACCCTCTCCGGGAAATAGGATCCGTCTACTATCAAGGATCAAATTGATGCTAACCCATTACTCACTGATGAAATTAAAAGAACTTGCGGAAAACTACTTCACAGGGATGCTCTTCACACTCCACGGGTCTACGCGTATTTGCCAGTGAAGTCCTTCAGTTTTTCGCCACTGTCCATGTGCTCTCAAGCTTGAAAACCCTAACCGCAAAAATCAATGGTAAGTCATTCACTCTTTCCCAAACTCAGTTTGCCAAAATCCTCTCCATTGACAATCAGGGATACGACCTTACTCCTGCCGGCAAAACTTGGCCAGCCTTAGATTATGCCTCCCCCTCCGTAATTGCCAAAATCGTGACCCCCTTTCACCCCAAATGCAAACCCGTTAACCCCAATGAACTCCCTGCCCTACCAAAACTCTTGTTCAACCTACTGTGTCGTACCATTTACCCATCTAATGACCGCACAAAACTTACTGCTGCCCAACACTATCTCATCTTTCACTTAATGACTCACAAAAAAATCAACCTCCCTAGCCTTTTCTTTTAACGAATTGCCATGATAGAGTCCAAAATTCAAGACCCCAACTACAACAACCCCATTCGCCTACCCTATGCCATGTGGATTTCTCTGATTATTCGGTCCAAAGGGTTGCTTGTTAAGGGCAGTGTCGGTTCTCAGGATATGTTCGATATGATGTCGGGATGAACCTTGGGGAAAATGCTGTTGAAAAATGAGAAGGGAATTTTGGAGGTTGTGAAATCGAAAAAAGGGAAGAAGGATGTCGAAAAACCCTTGGGAAAGGAGGGTGATGTGTCCAGAGTTACGGGTGGGTCCTCGGTTCTTGATACATTGGCTCGGGTTAAGGAAGATGTTGCGTGTCTTCCGGGTCTGAAAAAGGATGTGGAACTCATCAAGTCTACTCTTGAGTACCACAAAGGTGAGGTTGCTATCATCTTTGCTTTACTTCAAGAAAAATATGAGGATGATGATGCAGGAACTGTCGAAGGCTCGGACAATGATGATGATGATCTGGATGGGCTCCCTATTTCGACCCACTAAACCCATATTAACTCCTAAAAATCAGCCTAACCATTTTGTTTGCCACCCTTGCCCCTACCCCGCTTTTATCTATTTTGGTGGTGTACTCTTTAAACTATGCATTAGCCGTACCGAACTTGTTGTTTAAACTTTGTTTGAACCTTGTTAAATGTTGACCTTGTCATTTTGTTGCAAAATTGGTTGTCTTTTGTGTGACGTAACATGCATGTTTATTCTGTGTCCGGGGTTATTATTTCCTTGTTTGATGATGTCAAGAGGGGGAAAAGGGAAATTCATGTTCTTATTACTTGCTAGTTGGTTAATCTTTTGTCTTGTGGTAGAATAAATTTGACAGTAACTTTGCTCTAAGATTTGTGACCTTATAAGTTTAGCCCACTGATTCTATTTTCATGATTATTGTTGGACTAACCAATTGAGGGGGAATTCTTTTTGGAACATTCATTTATTAGGGCTTGTCATCATCAAAGGGGGAATTTGTTCGAACACTTTAGTTGATGATGACAAACCCACTCTAATCTTGCCTTATTTTATTTCAGGATTTAGTCCAACCTCCGAATCAAGTGATTATCAAGTGATTGTGGTCAAAACGTGTTGAATAAGCTACCCAAGGATTGTGTTGTAATAATGAGTCACTTATGTATAGGTAAAAAGGTGTAGTACTAAGGCAACAGTAAGCAAGACTGTTGTTGAACAACAGTCTGCTTACTAAGGCAACAGTCAGCCAGACCGTTGCTTCAACTCGTGTCACTTGGAAGAAGTCTTCATTTTCAAAATATTCATATTTCGAAAATACAAACTTCTATTTTGAAATACACATTTCTGATATTTGAATCTTGTAAAAGGTTATTGTTTAAGAAAAGGATATTCTATTGGCATATTTCAAAAGGTCCTCACTTGATTGTCCATCTTACCTTGACTGATTTTCAAAGGCCCTTTCAAGATAGTAACAAGGCTCATTTTCTTCTTTAACCTTTGGAAGAATGCTCTATTTTGTCCAAACTTGGGCAAGTTAAAATTATTTGTTTTCTACCTCATGTCTTGACTTCAAAACCCTAGTTTGCTTCCCTATAAAAGGAGCACTCTTCTCCTTCATTTTCTTAAGACTTTTCCAGAGAATTTTCAAAGTGTTTTGCAAACTTGTTTTTAAAGAACTCAAAGCTTTTTACTTCATTTGCAAAATATTTCTAAGTCTTCCCGTGACAACAGTCTTCACTACCGTTACCTTAAGTATTACATTCTCTTACCTAGAATCGATTGATCTATAAGTTGTCCTTATCAATTCTTTCATAGAATCAGTTTGAGGAAACTTGATCTTTGTAATCATTCTAGTAAGAGTCTTAAGTTTCTAGACGGAGTAGTCTTGAGACTTGTGTCGCAACCGGAGTAGGTTGTTGGTCCTTTTATTTGTAAGTGTCTAAGTAGTCGGACTAGATCACTTAAACTTATTAATAAAAGAAGATTGGACGTAGGCTTTTAGGAGTTGGCCGGACCAATTCAAAAGCATCGTGTTAATCTTTGTTATTTTAATTTCCGCTGCATTTTCATTACTCGATTGTTAATCCACGTTTTATTTAACAACAGTCGCTGATACTGTTGCTTTTGGTCAGTAGCCTTCTCTTATGAGCTAAGACATAAAAGCAACAGTCAGATCAACCATTGCCTTACTGCAATCTTCTTAAACATCGTGATACACTCTTAATGAATCAATATTACTTGATGTATGCATTTGTTCTTCATATTATCAACCAACTTGCTTTAATTCAATAAAGACTAAGTTGAAATTTTTAAAATAGTACCTAATTCACCCCCTCCCCCTCTTAGGTACTTGAATCCTAAACTCTTCACTTAAGTCTTTTATTACATACCATAATCATCAATCATTCACATTTTGTCTCTTAATTTCATCCTTAATGTTATGAAACAGGAGCTCACTTCGACAAAGCAGTCATGGAAGAGAAGGCGCAGTAACTTCCCAGGAATAGTCTCATCATTTGAAGCTGCTGACCTGACAGTGCTTCTGACAATGAATTCTGCAGCTAGACATGAGAAATCATAGAAGCCAACGCCGAAGCCGTACGAAGACCGTATTCCCGAGACGAAGAACAAGAAAGAAAGAAGCACAACCACTTTGCAGAAGTTTTTGCTTAAATGGGGTTGAAACTCAAACTATTTAACAAAATAGGATCGATTTCAAACTATTTACCAGAAATGGGTCCACGTCATTATTTCCGAACTTTTTATTTTTTTTAATGAGTTGTTAGTTTCTCGCTATCTGGGACAGCGATATATTGCTTGCCATATGAAGGTGCTTGACAAGCTACTTTCGTCCTCGCCGTTCTCCTTGCTCCAACCACCAAATAACGAAATACCACCACCATTCTCTTCTTCCCACTTCCCTTATCATATTCACAGCTTTGTTTAAGTTATTAGCTCAATGGTTTGCACAAAAACCGACCCGCAATATCACCCTCCACTAATGATTTCGATTTTGCGGCAATCCATTTATCTTGTCTTAATATGATTATTTGTACCATATGAACTCGTTTTTTATGTAATTCAAATCTGGGTTTTGATTTATAATCATCAATTGATAAAACTTGTGAGTAGTTCAGTAATCATGTGCTTAATGTAAGTGTGAAATACACCGTACTACCTAGAAGACAGTAGAAGTATTCGTGTAACAATGGTGCATTTATACAGCGACAAGTCCGACAACTGCATTTCCATTTGCCTCAAGCTTCATGCTAAAGTTGTATGAGGTGACGAGATGTGGGATATATACTGGTCTTACATAAAAAACGAATTCAGATGATACAAATAATCATTAAGAGAATATAAATGGATTGCCGCGAAACCGAAATCGATAGTGGAGGGTGATATTGTGAGTCGTTTTTTACGCAAACCATTATATTAATAACTTAACAAAAGACGCTCTTATGATAAGGGAAGTGGGAAGAAGAGAATGGTGGTGCTTCGTTATTTGGTGGTCGTAACAAGGAGAACGGTGAGGACGAAAGTAGCTTGTCAAGCACCTTCATATGGCAAGCAATGTCTCGCTGTCCCAGACAGCGAGAAACTAACAGTTCATTAAAAAAAAAAAATCGGAAATAATGACGTGGACCCATTTTTGGTAAATAGTTTGAAATCGACCCTATTTTGTTAAATAATTTGTGTTTCAACCCCATTTAAGCAAAAACTTCCACTTTGCAAAGGTGATTTTTTCCTAAAAGAACAGATGTTTTATTTTCCATGAGAAATCCTATAAAATTCAAATTTCCCAAGTCAATGTGGCATGAAAATGATTAGAAAAAGTTTCCTTAATGACAGTTTATAGAGAAGGAAAAATGAAAGGTCAATGCAGCCAGACTTAATAATAAAAGCAGCATTAACTGTATATAGGTTGGAGGCTGATAGAAAGAGAGTTAATGAGATAGTGACAGTGACAGTGTTAGGGAAGGTGAACATGAACCTTCAACAGTTAAACCTGTATGTTAAAGAGCTTGCAGGAATTTATGGTGAGTTTCATCTTTCATGCATCCCAATGCAGTACTGTACAGCCTGAATTATTGTGTGGTACAACTACCCCTATATCTTCCTTTTTGGGTATATGCATGTCTGTCTCTTCTGATGGGTTCTTGTAAGCCTACATTTTTCGTGTATTTCCTGTTTTCGTGTATTGCCAGCCGACCCCAAATCATTTTGGGATTAAGACTCTGATGTTGTTGTTGTTGTTGTTGTTGTTGTTGTTGTTGTTGTTGTTGTTGTTGTTGTTGTTGTTGTTGTTGTTGTTGTTGTTGTTGTTGTTGTTGTTGTTGTTGTTGTTGTTGTTGTTGTTGTTGTTGTTGTTGTTGTTGTTGTTGTTGTTGTTGTTGTTGTTGTTGTTGTTGTTGTTGTTGTTGTTGTTGTTGTTGTTGTTGTTGTTGTTGTTGTTGTTGTTGTTGTTGTTGTTGTTGTTGTTGTTGTTGTTGTTGTTGTTGTTGTTGTTGTTGTTGTTGTTGTTGTTGTTGTTGTTGTTGTTGTTGTTGTTGTTGTTTTTCTTTTCCTTTTGGAGATCATGCATTTCTATTTACTCAGTTTTTTTTTTTCTGCAGCACCGTCCACTGATTTTGAGATACTCATTCCCTGAATGTTATAGTACGACGACATATACAACTGGCCTATAGCCTAAAGGGTGTGATTGAGTGAATGGGAATGTGTAGATACCTTGTTTCTGCACCTCCCGCCAAACACCCAGTGATGATTGGGTCGCAGGTTTAACATATGTCGCGATTTTATGACGTTTTGTAAATCAGTTAATAAAAGGTAACTCATACACTTGTGTCTACCCCTTGGTTGTCATCTAGGTGTCATTACGGTCGTTTTGGCAGTAAATTGAGTACATTTGGAGTCCGGTCAAAACCGTTTCCATTTTCTAAAACCGTCAATCCCGAGTCAAAAAGCAATGTGCTTGTCTACCTAAGGTTAGGATGTCATAAAATGTTAAGAGTATATCTCATTTTGAGTCTCATGTCACTTTTTTAGGCTAAACTTAAGTTTACATTGCAAAATGTGCATTTCATTTAGCTAAAATAACAACCCGACCTTTAGGCCCATTTTACGAGGTGATAACAACTTTTTTGGGTTTGGCCTATTTCATAGAAAGTTCTAGATCTTTCTCTTATCTTTCCAACGCCACCTAAATCACCTAAATCCGAGTCTTGTAGAGAAAATTATGCCTAAAATATGGCAGACTTTCAAACGCGTTTTCTTGCTCAGAAGGAAACTATCCGAGAGAAAACGCAGCAGTGGTGCACCTCTACTAAGGGTCGGAACACCTGCTGCGCCTTTTCTCAGGGCTTTCTTTTCATTCAAGTTTATGTGTTTCAACCTAAGTCGGTTATTCCTTTCCTATTTCCTTCCATATCCCTTTCTTAAACCCTACCTCGAGATTAGTATAAATAGAGGCCTTCGCCTCACATATTTCTCAGGGGAGTGGCCTTCGCCTCACATATTTCTCATGGGAGTGTCCGCCCATCTCTTCTCCCTTTGCATTCTAAAACCGCGCTCTTGCTTATCGACGCCTACGTGCTTGTTCTATGCGACCACGTAAGCCCAGATCATTCTGGGTACCAGTCACGTTGCATAGACTGACCAATTTGACTACTACACAATCACATTAAATCAATCTTTTTTTAAATCCTTTTTCAAGGGCACTTTCATATTTGCATAGATCGAGTCGAGCTACCACTAAAAGCCGATTTAGGAGGTGTTTGGTAAACGGCATATTGAACGATTTTTAGCATATTCTAGGGTTTTAGCATGTTTGACCAATCAATATGCTAATTTTAGTGTTTGGTAAACAGCATATTGAAACAGCATATTTGGGGTCAATATGCTGTTTTACAATATGCTGCTTACCCCAGCATATTGGTTAGCATATTGTAAAATAGAAAATTTTATTTCATTTTACAAAGAAAATTAACAATCTACTAATCGTAATCTGCCAATTACCAAACACTCAAATTAATTATGCTAATTTTAATATGCTAGTCAAACCTTGTGATAAAATCTGTCATTTATAGTCTGCTTATGCTGAAATTAATCCGTTGTTTACCAAACAGGGCCTTAGTTAAATCTCGTGACGCTAACATGTAAGTCTGAGGGTGTAAAATCCCATCTTTAATCTTGTTTATATTGTTTTGTATTTATTTTTATGAGTTTTCATCATATTATTGCCAAGACATAAAACTATTTCATAAAATATAAGTTTCAAACCTTGTTTCGTCAAAACCGTTCATATCTGACAAGTAGAAGAAACGCGGTGTCTGATGCGCCGTCTGGAAGGATCGCAGCTTCTGCTGCGTCTTCTTCTTCTTCTTCTTCTTCTTCTTCTTCTTCTTCTTCTTCTTCTTCTTCTTTCTTTCTTTCTTTCTTTCTTTCTTTCTTTCTTTCTTTCTTTCTTTCTTTCTTTCTTTCTTTCTTTATTCTTTTCTTTCCTTTCCTTTTTTAATTAACCTACATCTTTTAATTAGTTTTCATCAAATTATTTTACTCTTCAATTTATTTTTTTAAAGCCTTCATTTTCCGAGTCAGTTTAAATCGCTAATAATCAATATTAGCTGGTTTACCTCATCTTTTATCATCAAATCCGAGTTTAGGAGGCTTGATAATTAATATTGAGTCTTTTAAATTCGACTTTTGTAAATTAATTTAATTCTTGTACATTAATTTATGATTCGAATTTTACTAGTTCAACATTCATCCGAAATCTGCTTAATAATCATTAATTATCAATATTAATTGGTTTTAAGTCGGGTTTTGAGTCATTCTAATTTATCAAATTCTTCTATTTTATCTTTTCGACCTTTACTCTAAATACAATCAATTTTTATAATAAATCAACCGTAACAACCACCCGAGTCGGACGCAGTGGATTATGCGCCTCTTCCAGAGGACGCACCCGTTACTGCGCACCCATTGCTACGCCTGTTCAAGGCCGGCTTCTGGTTCTGAACTCCTTCTCGCTTTGACGTAGTATATTTAGAGTTCTCTAATCGACTATTATTCCTCACTATCACCTTCTAACCTATTTTAATTCATCAATTTCCTTATCTTTTTTTTATTTCCTTTTTAAATTTTCCCATTTCAATTAATTTCCTTATTTAATTTATTTCTTTCAAACTCTGTCTTCGGCATTTATATGATGTACATGCGTCTTGTATTCTTATTTTATTCATTTTGTATGTATATTCACATGTAATCAATCTAACTTCATACTTTGACCAATAAATTGCTAAATTGCTTGTTCACGGACATAGTTACTCTTTGATATTAAATCCTAATGCTCTATCAAGCACTTTAGCTTCTCCTTCATCTTTGTGTCTCATGCCCCACTTATTGAAAAATAATCCCGAAATGACAAAAAAGCCATATATAAACATCGAGATTCGAAAAAAATACTTGTTACATGCTTATAAGTTATATCTCCATTGTTTATGCTTTATCATTTCTAACTAATTACTTTTGTCATTTTTCTGAATTTCATGCTAGGCTATTCGATCAGCTTCTAAGAGCATTATCTGTTTTCGCTCCTAAGAATTTTAATGAGTCAAGCTCATGACTTTAAACAAGTGTTTGCGGGAGGCAACCCGAGATTAGTTATCTTTCTAGTCTTTTATTGCACTCTTAATTTGCTATTTATGTGTGTTTTAAGTGTAGGAATTATTAGTAAATAAATATATTGTATATATTTAGATATCGATATTGTGATTACGTTCACACTGTATTAGCTGAGTATATATTGTAAAACACTGATCAATTAATATTTAAGGAATATACTTCTTTCATGGTATCAGTATTATTAGGTTTTCTCTCTCACAAACCCTAAAACTCAGCCGCCGTCCGATCATCAGCCACGGCTATGACAAAAGACGCCATCACCACTTCCTCCGGTGATGGAGCCACTGGTAAGTCCAACTCCACCCGGTTTATTCCGTCACCAATATTCTCAATAAAGTCCGTATGCTCGACGGAGTCAAGGTAAATTACTCCGCATGGGTAAAATTGTTCACCCTCCATGCTCGAGGGTACAAGGGGCTTCATCACATCGACGGTACCAAACCGCCAGCCGATAACGATCCCTCGTATGCGTTATGGTGCGAGATTGACGCACATATCCTTCAGTGGATCTACGGATCCATTTCAGACGATCTTCTTTTACGTATTCTCGAGGCTGACTCTACGGCCCATGAGGCGTGGTTACGACTCAAGAATCATTTTCATAATAACAAGGGATCGCGCGCGGCGGCATTAGAACACGAGTTCATACACATGTCCTTGGAGAAGGCTTCGTCTCTTGATGATTACTGTCAACGCCTCAAGGATTTGGCGACTCAACTGACCGATGTTGGCAGCACCGTGGATGACCAGCGGTTGGTTCTCCAATTAGTTCGAGGCTTGCCCTCGGCATATGATGTAGTCGGGGCGTTTATCAATCAGCAACTTCCGTCCTTTGAAACCGCACGGAGCATGCTCCAATTAGAGGAGCAGTGCAAGTCGGCACGATCATAGAACACACCTGCTGCTGCCCTTGCTGCACCTGCCACTGTCGACGCCGTCAAACCATCAGGTAACTCCTCCTCTTCTTCTCGTGGTAATAATAATTGGAATGGCAATAAGAAAAAACACAAACAGAAGGGAGGCATAAATGGAGGATGGCGATATCAGGAGAAAGGGGGAGGCAACTCGGGGAATGGGAAGGTCTCGAATGGTGGTCCAACACTAATCACTGTACCTGTATGGCCGAGTATACCGTGGACTGCCCTCTGGGGTGTACCACCGTGCCTTTACCCTAGCCAGCAGGGGTGGGCTTCTCCATGGCAGCCGCAGCAACCTCGTCCCAACTCTGCTTCACAGCCGCGGTTTTCTGTCCCTGCCTCCACATATGGGTAGGCCTATGTTGCTGCTCCGTCAAGTGGCTATAAGCCTTCGCAATTGGGTCAAGCTTTTAAGACTATGACGCATTACCCACCCGACAACGCGCAATGGGTTATGGACACAGGAGCCTCGTCGCATCTCACATCCGAGTAAGGTATTGTAAATCCTCCTTTTAATTTGAGTCGTATTCGGTCTATTTTTGTTGGTAACGGTAAGTCCATTCCAATTTTGGGTTCGGGTCATGCGTCTCTACACCTCCCTGACCGAAAATTGTCCCTAAATAATGTCCTTTACGCCCCAAACATTATTAAAAACCTTATTTCCGTTCGTCAATTTACTAAGGATAATAATGTTACTGTGGAATTTGACCCCACTGGTTTCTCTGTGAAGGATATTCGGATTGGGACAACGATAATAAGGAGCAATAGTACCGGTACTCTCTACTCTGTGTCAGCCACGTCTTCAAAAGAGCCGCCTATCACTGTTCTCGCTGAGTCGTCACATGACCCGTGGCACTCTCGCCTTGGTCATCCTGGCCACAATATTATTAATTTTCTTAATAGTCAAGAATTTATTCGTTGTAATAAGGAGCCTCGCTCCCAGCTTTGCCATTCTTGTCAGGTCGGTAAACAAAAACGTCTTCCTTTCAATGACTCAAATTCTATGTCTGTTTTTCCGTTTGATATTATTCATTGCGATTTATGGACATCCCATCTCCTTAGCAAAAGTGGATTTAAATATTATATGGTACTTATCGACAATTACACTCAATACGTTTGGGTCTATCCACTTAAATTCAAATCTGAAGCGTTTCCCAAATTCCTACAATTCCGTGCTTTAGTTCACACTCAATTTTCAAAAGATATTAAAAGCTTTCAGTGTGACATGGGTCGTGAATTTGATAATTCATCATTCCACAAACTTGCCCAACACCACGGCTAACTCTCCGCTTCTCGTGTCCACACACATCTCCTCAAAACGGTAAAGCAGAACGCATGACCCGTCGTCTAAATGAGATAATGCTTACCCTTCTCCTTCACGCGTCTCTCCCCCCCACCTTCTGGGTTGATGCCCTACACACTGCCACGTATCTTCATAACATCCTACCCTCTAAACTTCTCTCATACCGATCCCCTGCTTCCGCTCTCTACCTCCGCCACCCCACATATGATCATCTTCGAGTCTTTGGATGTCTTTTTTACCCCAATAATTCCGCCACTCGCCAACACAAACTTCAACCCAGATCCACTCGTTGTGTCTTCTTAGGCTATCCCGCAAACGACCTAGGGTACCGGTGTCTTGAGCTCGCTACTGGTAAAATATTGTTGTCCCGGCGTGTTACCTTCGATGAACATAACATCCCTTTTGCCAACGCCAACCCAAACCCACCAAAGAACTATCAATTCCTCAACCCTCCTCTCCCCATTGACGACTTTGCCTACCCACCATCACCTGACCCACCAGACCAACCCCACACCACCAGCCCAGCCACGCCCTCGACCCCACAATCTCCATCTCCTTTGCATAACACCTCACACATTCCCCAAACCGTAAACTCTCCTGCCTCCTCGGACCCTCCCAACTCCACTGCCACCTCGGACCCACCCAACTCCCATGCCTTAACGCCCTCACCCCAGCCCAACCCACAACCACGATGATGCGGTCGTTTCTACACCAAAAATAAATACCTAAGTACAACTAACTAATATCTAGTAGTAAGTAGGGTCGATCTCCACAGGGAGGCTATTTTGCTAATTATCTGTTTAATTCGGTCTGTCTAATGTCACAAAGTGGGGGTTTTGATTATTTTAACTAAACTAAAGAGGCTAAGGTAAGAGAGAATTTAACAGAAGAGAAGGGAAACTAGGATGTCGGGTCATCAATAGACGTCAGTCAATTGCAGCTAAGGTCACAAATCAGTCGATGTGTCGGTTTAAGGGGCAACGAATATCTCCTTTCGGTCTCAATTCGCCCTAAAATGCTATTAGCTTAACTTTCGCCCTCACTAAAGCATCCTATTGTTCACTGCGGGTCTCCCCTATTCCAACCTTTCGGTCCAGGTCAAGGGTTACCAATATTAAAAGGCTAATTGTGTTGACTCAACTAGCAGGATACAGTTAAAGCAGCGATTAACAACATAGACTACAACAACAACGACAGATCTAATAACCTAATTAGCAATTAACATTAGTTTAATGAATAACCTAATCCTAGCAGAGGTATTTAGCTAGACATAAGTAAAAGAAGAACGAGAATAAAGGAATTAAGAACAATAAACATTAAATAAGAGTAAGGAAGAGAAGAAAGAATTACTGAATTAAATGATCCGGAAATAAGGAAGAACAAAAGTAACAGTGTATCCGAAATACGAGAGGAGAAGCCCCCCTAATTATGTCGTCCTAGCTCCTATTTATAAGAAAATAGGATTATTCATAAACCTAATGACGGAAATAAGTTTAAAAGTCCAGCCCATCAGCGAATCCACTCGATCGAGTGGAATAAAACCACTCGATCGAGCAAACAGCGAAAAAATCGCTTTCGATCGACCAACTATTTTACTCGATCGACTAAAGCTATATTATGCAATGTTTGATCGACCAACTATCTTACTCGATCGACTTATTGATTAACCTAAAACCACTCGATCGACTAGTAAAGTGCTCGATCGAGTGGATCTTGACTTCAGACTCATAAATCACGTTAGTTTGACTTTGACTTTGACTCGTCCTTTTAACTCCCGAAACAGCTTCACGCATCCCAAGACAACTATAATTCCGCTCCAAATCTACTCTTCCTCCAAACGCATGCAAAACGGACGGTAAATGACTTGATTTCACTACTTTTGGGTTCATTCCTGCAAATAAGACAAAATAACCCAAAGTAGCATATTCGGGGCATTTCGTAGCATAAAACCACGATAAAAGCATAGAAATACGTGCATAAATTAGGCTAAAAGACTATATAAAATGCACGTATCAAATCTCTCCAAACCAAACCTTTACTCGTCCTCGAGTAAACTAAATGCAAACTAATGGAACGGAAAAAAAAGATAACTCAGAGCTAGCTACAAATGCCCACTTAAGCCAATTTAATGCAAGCAAACTAACACTTATAGCTAACAGTCAAATGCAAACGAGTTATAAGATGTTTATAAAAGTAGCTGAACCGTCGACCTTGCGAGACCTTTAATAATGGACTCTCACGGGTCACTCTTATCTCGTGAAGCAAAGGGTGAACATATATATGTAAGAGAGAAAGAAAAATAGTCGCTCACCTAAACTGCGACCCACATAAACATGCATGCAACTAATATGATAGACAATTCTAGCTACTAAACATACATTCCAACCAAACAAGGTCCTGTCACAGCCGAGGGCTTACAAAAATATGGTAAAGTGAGGCAATGGGTAAGAAAAGACAAAACATTTATGGGAATGTGGAGGTATAGGCGGCCAAGCTAGTACCTAAACAGAACCATATGAGACATATCCATTTCCAACTCAATTATGAATTAAGCACAATGCCCTTCATTTGGCATAAAATCTCACCAAACCAAACTGAACTAACTGCTCAAAAGATATAGATAAAGCATAGGAGTGAAACCGACTAACAAACATCCTTTTTTTCGAATTAATTTTCTTCTTTTTCTCGGTTTCTATTTTTTTCTCTTTTTTTTTTCGAATTCTTTTTTTTTCACTTTTCACGTTTTTTTTTTCATTTTTCATGTCTTTTTTTTCATCAACCTCTTATTTTCATAAAATACCAACTCCGAATCAACAGAATACGCGCCAAAATTTGATACAATAGACAGTATACCGCAGAACAATCTAAACTAGCTTGACAAGGCAGGCTAAATTTGGATGTAGCTAAGGGTCAACAGGCAAATTTGGCTAATGTGGAGTTAAATGGGTAAAAATGAAAGAAAAGGGAATGTAAGGACCTCCCTGCATGTGACACCAACCACTAACCCGAATGTATGCAGGCAAAAAGCAATTGAATTTCATATACATGCAAATTGATGATACATGTTATGCAAGGAGTAACTACTCACAATCCTACATGAAACTGGTCATAAATGACACCAGTTTAAAGGCTCTAAATCTTAGAATATAAGTAGGTTGCCAAAATTATAGGTCAAGTCTATTCGTTCAGCTAAATTAAACATTAACTCGTAGATATGCAATAAGACAAAGCTAATAAGATAACAGTTCAATGCAAGGCTTAAGCAAAAAGACAAATGCAGTGCAATTTCATCATGGAAATCGACTGTTCCGACTCAACCTATATGCAAAAGTAAACATGAAATTTTTGAATTTTTAACAATTTTTTTCTCAATTTTTATGGAATTTTTGATTTTATGAAAATAAACAACAATGCATAAATAAATTAAATGTGATAACATAAATGCAATAAAAACAATATGCAGACGTAGATATGAATGCATAACCTCCGCAAACCAAACCGTACAATGCCCCCATTGTACCAAAACATGGAAAGGAAACGCAAACTAAGGAAGAAAGAGAGTAAATGCGGAAAAACTTACAAGACGCGAAAATAAGGGACCTCCTCAAACCGACCATGAACATGGGAGGTTGCTAAAGGCCCTGAAAACCGTCGCAGGAAGCTAATCCAAGTCAAAAACACTCAATAGCAGTCGAACAGTGGTCGATCGAGTGAATGGGCATCCAAAAACTGCTCGATCGAAAGGTAATTAGGTCGATCGAGTGGTTTTATTTTTGCAGGTGCTCGATCGAGTAGAATATGTGGTCGATCGAGTAAATATAGCAGCAAAAGTGCTCGATCGAGTAGAAAAACTACTCGATCGAGTGATCCTCAGTGTTGTACCTGCAAAACGCAAATAAAACAGCCCGCAAATTAATAAAACAAGCATACTAAGATAGTTTATGGTACAAAGACCATTTATTACAACTGAAATAAAATAGATAATTAAAAATAAATCCTCCGGGTTGCCTCCCGGGTAGCGCTAGCTTCAGTCAGGTCCCAGCTCGACCTTCTTTTTCTTTGAGCCTCTCTAATCAGTCATAATCAAAACAGCTCAAAGCGCGCAGCATTAAATCGTACATCTGCGCATGTGCTACACAAAAGCATAAGTAGCACCATAGTGGATTAAAGAAATAGGAAATAAAAATGTTCAACCGTTTAAGCGTAACAAATTTCCTATGGGAGCTCCTAAATTTATCCACAAAATAAAGGAGCGCAGGAGCAACTGACGATAAATTAGGGCTACGTTTCAGATTAGCAATTTTGACATGATAAGTACGGCGAAAGGCAGTTACATTATACGTCCACATGGGAGGGGGTATGGCATTAAAAGAATTAGCACGAGTCAAATGAGGTAGCTTACTTTGAAAATTAACAATAATAAGATTACCGCTAATTACCTCAGGTAGGTTGCTCTTAATGGAATCATCGACAAAAGAGTGTAATATCTCATCCGAGATAGGAACAAATACCGACTCAGCTGCTTCCTCGTCACCCTCCTCAGTGGAATCCATCCCGTAAATCGCAGCTTCAAGTGTATCCGACTCGGCTTTGAATATGGGAGATTCACAGTAACCGTTATCATCATCAAAATCGTCATCTAAATCAAACCCAACTGACGAATCAAAGCTCCCAATGGCCAATTCAATCGATCGAGCAGAATTGTTACTCGATCGACCACTTTCCTCCTGCATTTCACTCGATCGAGCAGATTTATTACTCGATCGAGCACTTTCTTCTGGAAATTCACTTGATCGACTAATGTTAGTCACTCGATCGAGTGATTCCTCCTGTACAGGGCTAAAATCTTCGCATAAACTCTTGAAATACGACAGAAATTCGTCATCCGATTCATAGAAATCATTCTCAGCATTGGGCAACATGGGTTCTTCATGGGAAAAACCGCTCTCGGTCAAGTACACCTCTTCTGGTTGCCTACCATCCGACTCAGCTGCTAACTGAGCAATTTCAGACTCCAGCTCAATGACTTGAGCTTCCATACGTCTATCATATTCTTGCATTTGAGATGCAGGTGTCTCCAACAAAGATTTCAGCTCCGCAATTTCTTCTTTCTGTATATCAGGAGGATCTTGTTTAGAGTTGGCATTGGGTGTGCTGGGCCAGTCTGCGTGCCGGCCCATCGTGCCTTCCCCAAAAATTGGCCCGACCCAGGCACGGATATTGGGCTGGCCGTGCCGTGCCGTGCTTGGCCCACTCACCCAAATCTCCACCGCGGCCCGCTCCTGGCACGCCCAGTTTCGTGCTCGGGCCGTGCCTGGCCCATGGGCTAATCGTGCCTAGCACGTGGGCCGGCCCAATAACCTTAGTATTTTTTTCTAAATACTCTTTTATTTATATAAATAATGAATATTAACGATTTAAATATATATTTTATTAAATATTAATGTACTTGATGTCTTGATTAGTTGATTACTTGTATTTTTAATGTAGTAGATTTAATTTAATAATTAAAAAATGATATTAAAAAATGGAATTTAATTAAATAATTAAGAAACGCGCCAAATCTCGGGCCGTGCCGTGCATAGGCACGAGAATTTCTAAAAAATACAGCCGCGGCCCGCCTCAAACCCGTTCGTGCCGTGCCCGTGCCATCAGTATTATTCATCCGTGCCGTGTCGTGCCCGTGCCGGACTCATGCCGTGCCCGTGCCGCCCGCCTTAGCCCGGCCCGGATTGCCATCTCTAATCTTGTTGCGGTGGCCATTGATAGGGTGGATGTGGCGGCACAACTACAGCTGCAATGTGCTCAGCAGCACCACATCCCCAAGATTTATTCCTTTCCCAACTAGCAGGTTTTTCAGCTTGGGCTTCAAACTGAGCAATAAGTCGGGAAACGGATGACATCTCGGCAAAAGGGATCGAAGGTACTCAAGCCTTCCCTTCGATATCTCCCTGAGTAGCCTGTCTAATAAACATGTAGGCCTATCAAAACAGCACTAAAGGGAAAGATAAGAACAGCCTCAAGGTACTTAGTCTTCCCTTGAGGCGAAAGATAAACAAAATAAAACAGATAAAAGCGTCGCTTCCCCGGCAACGGCGCCAAAATTTGATGCGGTCGTTTCTACACCAAAAATAAATACCTAAGTACAACTAACTAATAGCTAGTAGTAAGTAGGGTCGATCTCCACAGGGAGGTATTTTGCTAATTATCTGTTTAATTCGGTCTGTCTAATGTCACAAAGTGGGGGGTTTGATTATTTTCACTAAACTAAAGAGGCTAAGGTAAGAGAGAAATTAACAGAAGAGAAGGGAAACTAGGATGTCGGGTCATCAATAGACGTTAGTCAATTGCAGCTAAGGTCACAAATCAGTCGATGTGTCGGTCTAAGGGGCAGCGAATATCTTCTTTCGGTCTCAATTCGCCCTAAAATGCTATTAGCTTAACTTTCGCCCTCACTAAAGCATCCTATTGTTCACTGCGGGTCTCCCCTATTCCAACCTTTCGGTTCTAGGTCAAGGGTTACCAATATTAAAAGGCTAATTGTGTCGAATCAACTAGCAGGATACAGTTAAAGCAGCGATTAACAACATAGACTACAACAACAACGACAGATCTAATAACCTAATTAGCAATTAACATTAGTTTAATGAATAACCTAATCCTAGCAGAGGTATTTAGCTAGACATAAGTAAAAGAAGAACGAGAATAAAGGAATTAAGAACAATAAACATTAAATAAGAGTAAGGAAGAGAAGAAAGAATTACTGAATTAAATGATCCGGAAATAAGGAAGAACAAAAGTAACAGTGTATCCGAAATTCGAGAGGAGAAGCCCCCCTAATTATGTCGTCCTAGTTCCTATTTATAAGAAAATAGGATTATTCATAAACCTAATGACGGAAATAAGCTTAAAAGTCCAGCCCATCAGCGAATCCACTCGATCGAGTGGAATAAAACCACTCGATCGAGCAAACCTGAGCCAAAACTGCTCGATCGACCAACTATTTTACTCGATCGACTAAAGCTATATTATGCAATGTTTGATCGACCAACTATCTTACTCGATCGACTTATTGATTAACCTAAAACCACTCGATCGACTAGTAAAGTGCTCGATCGAGTGGATCTTGACTTCAGCAGCTCATAAATCACGTTAGTTTGACTTTGACTCGTCCTTTTAACTCCCGAAACAGCTTCACGCATCCCAAGACAACTATAATTCCGCTCCAAATCTACTCTTCCTCCAAACGCATGCAAAACGGACGGTAAATGACTTGATTTCACTACTTTTGGGTTCATTCCTGCAAATAAGACAAAATAACCCAAAGTAGCATATTCGGGGCATTTCGTAGCATAAAACCACGATAAAAGCATAGAAATACGTGCATAAATTAGGCTAAAAGACTATATAAAATGCACGTATCAAATCTCCCCAAACCAAACCTTTACTCGTCCTCGAGTAAACTAAATGCAAACTAATGGAACGGAAAAAAAAGATAACTCAGAGCTAGCTACAAATGCCCACTTAAGCCAATTTAATGCAAGCAAACTAACACTTATAGCTAACAGTCAAATGCAAACGAGTTATAAGATGTTTATAAAAGTAGCTGAACCGTCGACCTTGCGAGACCTTTAATAATGGACTCTCACGGGTCACTCTTCTCTCGTGAAGCAAAGGGTGAACATATATATGTAAGAGAGAAAGAAAAATAGTCGCTCACCTAAACTGCGACCCACATAAACATGCATGCAACTAATATGATAGACAATTCTAGCTACTAAACATACATTCCAACCAAACAAGGTCCTGTCACAGCCGAGGGCTTACAAAAATATGGTAAAGTGAGGCAATGGGTAAGAAAAGACAAAACATTTATGGGACTGTGGAGGTATAGGCGGCCAAGCTAGTACCTAAACAGAACCATATGAGACATATCCATTTCCAACTCAATTATGAATTAAGCACAATGCCCTTCATTTGGCATAAAATCTCACCAAACCAAACTGAACTAACTGCTCAAAAGATATAGATAAAGCATAGGAGTGAAACCGACTAACAAACATCCTTTTTTTCGAATTAATTTTCTTCTTTTTCTCGGTTTCTATTTTTTTCTCTTTTTTTTTCGAATTCTTTTTTTTTTCACTTTTCACGTTTTTTTTTTTCATTTTTCATGTCTTTTTTTTCATCAACCTCTTATTTTCATAAAATACCAACTCCGAATCAACAGAATACGCGCCAAAATTTGATACAATAGACAAGATATACCGTAACAATCTAAACTAGCTTGACAAGGCAGGCTAAATTTGGATGTAGCTAAGGGTCAACAGGCAAATTTGGCTAATGTGGAGTTAAATGGGTAAAAATGAAAGAAAAGGGAATGTAAGCACCTCCCTGCATGTGACACCAACCACTAACCCGAATGTATGCAGGCAAAAAGCAATTGAATTTCATATACATGCAAATTGATGATACATGTTATGCAAGGAGTAACTACTCACAATCCTACATGAAACTGGTCATAAATGACACCAGTTTAAAGGCTCTAAATCTTAGAATATAAGTAGGTTGCCAAAATTATAGGTCAAGTCTATTCGTTCAGCTAAATTAAACATTAACTCGTAGATATGCAATAAGACAAAGCTAATAAGATAACAGTTCAATGCAAGGCTTAAGCAAAAAGACAAATGCAGTGCAATTTCATCATGGAAATCGACTGTTCCGACTCAACCTATATGCAAAAGTAAACATGAAATTTTTGAATTTTTAACAATTTTTTTCTCAATTTTTATGGAATTTTTGATTTTATGAAAATAAACAACAATGCATAAATAAATTAAATGTGATAACATAAATGCAATAAAAACAATATGCAGACGTAGATATGAATGCATAACCTCCGCAAACCAAACCGTACAATGCCCCCATTGTACCAAAACATGGAAAGGAAACGCAAACTAAGGAAGAAAGAGAGTAAATGCGGAAAAACTTACAAGACGCGAAAATAAGGGACCTCCTCAAACCGACCATGAACATGGGAGGTTGCTAAAGGCCCGGAAAACCGTCGCAGGAAGCTAATCCAAGTCAAAAACACTCAATAGCAGTCGAACAGTGGTCGATCGAGTGAATGGGCATCCAAAAACTGCTCGATCGAAAGGTAATTAGGTCGATCGAGTGGTTTTATTTTTGCAGGTGCTCGATCGAGTAGAATATGTGGTCGATCGAGTAAATATAGCAGCAAAAGTGCTCGATCGAGTAGAAAAACTACTCGATCGAGTGATCCTCAGTGTTGTACCTGCAAAACGCAAATAAAACAGCCCGCAAATTAATAAAACAAGCATACTAAGATAGTTTATGGTACAAAGACCATTTATTACAACTGAAATAAAATAGATAATTAAAAATAAATCCTCCGGGTTGCCTCCCGGGTAGCGCTAGCTTCAGTCAGGTCCCAGCTCGACCTTCTTTTTCTTTGAGCCTCTCTAATCAGTCATAATCAAAACAGCTCAAAGCGCGCAGCATTAAATCGTACATCTGCGCATGTGCTACACAAAAGCATAAGTAGCACCATAGTGGATTAAAGAAATAGGAAATAAAAATGTTCAACCGTTTAAGCGTAACAAATTTCCTATGGGAGCTCCTAAATTTATCCACAAAATAAAGGAGCGCAGGAGCAACTGACGATAAATTAGGGCTACGTTTCAGATTAGCAATTTTGACATGATAAGTACGGTGAAAGGCAGTTAAATTATACGTCCACATGGGAGGGGGTATGGCATTAAAAGAATTAGCACGAGTCAAATGAGGTAGCTTACTTTGAAAATTAACAATAATAAGATTACCGCTAATTACCTCAGGTAGGTTGCTCTTAATGAAATCATCGACAAAAGAGTGTAATATCTCATCCGAGATAGGAGCAAATACCGACTCAGCTGCTTCCTCGTCACCCTCCTCAGTGGAATCCATCCCGTAAATCGCAGCTTCAAGTGTATCCGACTCGGCTTTGAATAGGGGAGATTCACCGTAACCGTTATCATCATCAAAATCTTCATCTAAATCAAACCCAACTGACGAATCAAAGCTCCCAATGGCCAATTCAATCGATCGAGCAGAATTGTTACTCGATCGACCACTTTCCTCCTGCATTTCACTCGATCGAGCAGATTTATTACTCGATCGAGCACTTTCTCCTGGAAATTCACTCGATCGACTAATGTTAGTCACTCGATCGAGCGATTCCTCCTGTACAGGGCTAAAATCTTCGCATAAACACTTGAAATACGACAGAAATTCGTCATCCGAGTCATAGAAATCATTCTCAGCATTGGGCAACACGGGTTCTTCATGGGAAAAACCGCTCTCGGTCAAGTACACCTCTTCTGGTTGCCTACCATCCGACTCAGCTGCTAACTGAGCAATTTCAGACTCCAGCTCAATGATTTGAGCTTCCATACGTCTATCATATTCTTGCATTTGAGATGCAAGTGTCTCCAACAAAGATTTCAGCTCCGCAATTTCTTCTTTCTGTATATCAGGTGGATCTTGTTTAGAGTTGGCATTGGGCCGTGCTGGGCCAGCCCGCGTGCCGGCCCATCGTGCCTTTCCCAAAAATTGGCCCGGCCCAGGCACGGATATTGGGCTGGCCGTGCCGTGCCGTGCCTGGCCCACTCACCCAAATCTCCACCGCAGCCTGCTCCTGGCACGCCAAGTTTCGTGCTCGGGCCGTGCCTGGCCGATGGGTTAATCGTGCCTAGCACGTGGGCCGGCCCAATAACCTTAGTATTTTTTTCTAAATACTCTTTTATTTATATAAATAATGAATATTAACGATTTAAATATATATTTTATTAAATATTAATGTACTTGATGTCTTGATTAGTTGATTACTTGTATTTTTAATGTAGTAGATTTAATTAAATAATTAAAAAATGATATTAAAAAATGGAATTTAATTAAATAATTAAGAAACGGGCCAAATCTCGGGCCGTGCCTTGCCAGGCCCGCCGTGCCGTGCATAGGCACGAGAATTCCAAAAAATACAGCCGCGGCCCGCCTCAAACCCATTTGTGCCGTGCCCGTGCCATCAGTATTATTCATCTGTGCCGTGTCGTGCCCGTGCCGTGTCGTGCCCGTGCCGGACTCATGCCGTGCCCGTGCCGCCCGCCTTAGCCCGGCCCGGATTGCCATCTCTAATCTTGTTGCGGTGGCCATTGATAGGGTGGATGTGGCGGCACTACTACAGCTGCATTGTGCTCAGCAGCACCACATCCCCAAGATTTCTTCCTTTCCCAACTAGCAGGTTTTTCAGCTTGGGCTTCAAACTGAGCAATAAGTCGGGAAACGGATGGCATCTCGGCAAAAGGGATCGAAGGTACTCAAGCCTTCCCTTCGATATCTCCCTCAGTAGCCTGTCTAATAAACCTGTAGGCCTATCAAAACAGCACTAAAGGGAAAGATAAGAACAACCTCAAGGTACTTAGTCTTCCCTTGAGGCGAAAGACAAACAAAATAAAACAGATAAAAGCGTCGCTTCCACGGCAACGGCGCCAAAATTTGATGCGGTCGTTTCTACACCAAAAATAAATACCTAAGTACAACTAACTAATAGCTAGTAGTAAGTAGGGTCGATCTCCATAGGGAGGTATTTTGCTAATTATCCGTTTAATTCGGTCTGTCTAATGTCACAAAGTGGGGGTTTTGATTATTTTCACTAAACTAAAGAGGCTAAGGTAAAAGAGAAATTAACAGAAGAGAAGGGAAACTAGGATGTCGGGTCATCAATAGACGTCAGTCAATTGCAGCTAAGTTCACAAATCAGTCGATGTGTCGGTCTAAGGGGCAACGAATATCTCCTTTCGGTCTCAATTCGCCCTAAAATGCTATTAGCTTAACTTTCGCCCTCACTAAAGCATCCTATTGTTCACTGCGGGTCTCCCCTATTCCTACCTTTCGGTCCAGGTCAAGGGTTACCAATATTAAAAGGCTAATTATGTCGAATCAACTAGCAGGATACAGTTAAAGCAGCGATTAATAACATAGACTGCAACAACAACGACAGATCTAATAACCTAATTAGCAATTAACATTAGTTTAATGAATAACCTAATCCTAGCAGAGGTATTTAGCTAGACATAAGTAAAAGAAGAACGAGAATAAAGGAATTAAGAACAATAAACATTAAATAAGAGTAAGGAAGAGAAGAAAGAATTACTGAATTAAATGATCCGGAAATAAGGAAGAACAAAAGTAACAGTGTATCCGAAATTCGAGAGGAGAAGCCCCCCTAATTATGTCGTCCTAGCTCCTATTTATAAGAAAATAGGATTATTCATAAACCTAATGACGGAAATAAGCTTAAAAGTCCAGCCCATCAGCGAATCCACTCGATCGAGTGGAATAAAACCACTCGATCGAGCAAACATGAGCCAAAACTGCTCGATCGACCAATTATTTTACTCGATCAACTAAAGCTATATTATGCAATGTTCGATCGACTAACTATCTTACTCGATCGACTTATTGATTAACCTAAAACCACTCGATCGACTAGTAAAGTGCTCGATCGAGTGGATCTTGACTTCAGCAGCTCATAAATCACGTTAGTTTGACTTTGACTCTCCTTTTAACTCCCGAAACAGCTTCACGCATCCCAAGACAACTATAATTCCGCTCCAAATCTACTCTTCCTCCAAACGCATGCAAAACGGACGGTAAATGGCTTGATTTCACTACTTTTGGGTTCATTCCTGCAAATAAGACAAAATAACCCAAAGTAGCATATTCGGGGCATTTCGTAGCATAAAACCACGATAAAAGCATAGAAATACGTGCATAAATTAGGCTAAAAGACTATATAAAATGCACGTATCACACGACAGCCACCCCCACCTCACTCCATGTCCACACGCGCCAGCCATGGGATCTTCAAACCCATTGACCGTCTGAACCTAATTGCCCATACTCCCAAGGCCGTTTCACCCTTACCCAAATCCCCAACCGAAGCCCTCCGTGACCCGAATTGGACTACCGCTATGAACACCGAGCATCGTGCTCATATTGATAATCATACGTGGGATTTAGTACCTCGTCCCTCGGATGCTCATGTGATTAGGTGTATGTGGCTATTTCGTCATAAATATATTTCCGATGGTAGTCTGGAGCGCTATAAAGCGCGTTTGGTCGTTAATGGCAAAACACAACAAGTGGGTGTTGACTGTGACGATACTTTTAGCCTCGTAGTTAAGCCAACCACTATTCGCACCGTGTTGAGCCTTGCTGTTAGTCGTTCTTGGCCCATTCATCAGTTGGATGTCAAGAATGCATTTTTACATGGTGATTTACATGAAACGGTGTTCATGCATCAACCTCCGGGCTTTTTTGACAAATCTCGACCGTCTCATGTGTGCAAATTACGCAAATCTTTGTACGGTCTTAAACAAGCCCCCCGGGCGTGGTATCATCGCTTTGCTACATTTATTACGTCCCAAGGTTTTCGAAGCAGCATATCTGATGCCTCATTATTTATATATCAACAAGGTTATCACACTGCTTATTTACTTCTTTATGTCGATGATATTGTGATGACTGCTTCATCATCAAGTTTTTTGCAGCAAATTTTAGCCTCTTTGTCACGTGAATTCGCTATGACAGACCTCGGAGCTCTCCACCATTTTCTCGGTATCACTCTTACTCGGTCTAAAACAGTTCTTTTCTTAACTCAAGAATAGTATGCCAAATCTATTCTTGCGAGAGCTAACATGACTGGCTGCAATCCCTCGGCAACCCCAGTTGACACCTCGGCCAAATTGAGTGCCTCCGAAGGCCCTCCTATTGCTGATCCCGCTCTCTATCGAAGTCTTGTAGGTGCACTTCAATATCTTACTATTAATCGTCCTGATATTACTTATGCGGTGCAGAAAATTTGCCTGTTTATGCACGACCCGCGTGAGCCCCATATGCATTTTTTTAAACGCGTTTTGCGTTATATTAAGGGGACTATAGAGTATGGTATTACATTTACCGCTACCAAGTCACATACTCTTATGTCTTATTCTGATGCTGACTGGGGCGGGTGTCCCAATTCCCGTCGCTCCACTTCCGGGTACTGTGTTTTTCTGGGTGACAATTTAATTTCTTGGTCCTCTAAATGACAAGCTACTGTCTCCCGTTCTAGTGCCGAAGCAGAATATAGGGGTGTCGCTAATGCAGTAGCTGAGACGACTTGGCTTCGCAATCTACTTCTTGAATTACACATGCCAATTCGTACTGCCACTCTTGTCTACTGCGATAACATATCCGCCGTGTACCGCTCTGGCAATCCCGTCCAACACCAACGCACAAAACACATTGAGCTTGACATCCATTTTGTTTGAGAACAGGTGCAACTTGGACGTGTTCGCGTGTTACATATCCCTTCGCCATATCAATATGCCGACATTTTCACGAAGGGTCTCCCACGCCATCTATTTAATTTCTTTCGCTCCAGTCTCAGCGTTCGACCTCCTCCCGTTTCGACTGCGGAGGTGTATTAGTAAATAAATATATTGTATATATTTAGATATCGATATTGTGATTACGTTCACACTGTATTAGCTGAGTATATATTGTCAAACACTGATTAATTAATATTTACGGAATATACTTCTTTTAGGAATAAAAGTAAGTTGAGAAAAAGAGGGATAGTATTATTGAGCGAAGTTGCGGACAACAGGTATTTGTCCCCGGGTGGGCAAGAATGAAGCCCGAGCGGGCACATTTGGAGTTGTTAGTTGCAAAGTCTGCCGTGAGCTGATGCCCTGGCGGGCGGTTCCTGCTCTACGTAAAAAGAAAGTGAATACGATTTAAACTCAAGTGCAACCTCTCTATCTCGTTCTAAGCTTTCTCTAACCTGACATCCCTCTTCTCTCATAACCCAAGCACTACCATCGCCTATGATGGAAATACCTCGACGTCAACCTCCTGTACGTCACATGATTTTGCTTGGTTGTCCCCTGCTATGACGACTCATACAACTCCGACCTGTTTCCTTCCTCTACCGTCAGGCTCATGCCACATTCGCCGCTCAATGATGCGGCACCTACGCCTCTCCGTTGCGTCCCCCTGCTGCAACGCACACGCACGGCACTACCAACACCTCCTTACATCACTACCGTCGCTCACTGACGCGACGCTGTAGCAACCGCCGTTAAGTTCCTTAATTGTTCAATCCTTAATCCTAACTCTATTTGGCTGCAATAGGATTTGCTACTTGGCTGACAATTGATGCAAATTCATAGGTGTATAGGATTTAAATTTGTTGCTAATGATGGTGGTTGTGCACTTGTGCTTGAAATTTGGTGTGAAATTGTTGTCCTGCCAAATACGAGGTTACTATTTTGGAATTTGCTGCTATGGAGTGCACATTGGGTGTATATTATTGGTGCGTTTTGATCGAGCTATGTTGTTTTTCCTGCCTCTCGATTTGGTGAGCTCGTTTCTCTTCCCCTATTCTATTGTTGTCCATTCATTTAACTTACTACATACAATGAGGACATTGCATGATTTAAGCATGGGGAGGGATAAACTATTGATTGTGATATGCCGATTATTAATAGGGTGAAAAAAAGCTGAAATTTAAATTTTTCTTGTCAACATTATATGCGTGCAGTGGCAGATTCGTGTGGATTATGAGCGCAGTGGCAAATTCGTGTGGATTATGAGCATAATTTGACCAAGTTAATTACTACTATTTAGAAATGAATTGTTTTCTTATTTTGATCATATGCCGGTTTGTGAGACGTTTTCTCCCTTGATAGTCCGATAGAATAATTGTTTTGTGCTTATCTTGTGACATTGTTTATGGTAAGATGGTTTGACTAGACTCGTGACATATAACCGTGTGACCAAAAAAACCGTAAGATCACATAAACCAAATAAGATTGGAACATCCATGCCAATCTAATTCTTTCACGAGTGGTCATAGGATTAGTACTTGCCATTAGGATTGCATGAATGATAGAGGCATTTATTTGTTTATGAGCTACATTAGCCAAAAAGCCGTCCCGAATTTAATATATCCTATTTGCAACCCCTTTGAGCCTTTAGCCTTATTTCTTTGTTAACCCGACATTACAAACCGTTTCCCTACATTATCCTACCCGAGTAAGGGCTTGACAAGTGTTTGTTTTTCTCGGTTTGATTGGAGGATTGATACAAGCGAAGCATAGGGGAGTAATTGATGGCGATTTTGTAATACTACGGTTTTATGTGCTGTTGGGTACTCTATCGAGTGGGGCTTACTCTGTCGAGTAAGTGAGTTTGGATTTCGAAACAGTGTTCTGCTGATGGGTACTCGATCGAGTAAGTGTGGCACTCGATCGAGTAGGGGTCACTCGATCGAGTAAGTGACTTACTCGATCGAGTAAGTCGGTTCTGCGGGTTGTTTTAGCCGGGTTTTGTTAGTAACACGTGATTGATATTTAAAGCTTTCCGTCAGTTCTTTCATCACTTTTATCTTTTCTAAAACCTCTCAAAAGGAAAAGCAAGTTATGTTACTTCCTTTCTTCGCATTGCTATCAAATCCCAAAGGCTAGGGTCGTCCGATCGTCGTGTTCTTTACGCTGTTGAGTTCGTCGTGTTGTGGGTAAGATCCTTGTACAGTTTTTATATCTTTTCGTTGATTTTGATTAAAACCCTAATTGGGTAATTTGGGGGTTTTGGGAGTATTTTGATACTAGATGGTGATTATATGATTGTGTATTGATAGGAGATGATTTCATATAGGAACTTTGCTATATCGCTATTGTGACGATATTGGTGATTGCTCTTCCAGGTAGGGTTTCCCTACTCGGTTATTTATTACATAAATGTTGATGGTGATTGTGTTTATTGTTGATCTATAACATGTTGGTTTTTGTGTTGGAGTTGTTGTTGCATAATTGTTGTTGTTTGTCTGTGGTTCGCGAGATGCGCCCTCGGCTGTGTGGAGTCACTTGCGGGAGTGGTTTTACGCCCTTGATTCGTCCTATGTGGAACCCGCCACAGGAGGGGTTGTGCACATTAAGGAACATGGATTATCGCTCGGTATAGATGAGCGGGGATTAGGTGGGTACAGCTGCGGCCCCCCACTGGCGGCGTGGAATATCTGTTGCGATGGGTATGTAGTCAGGTGTGTGGAGATGTGACGGAGTTGCGTGGTCTGTGTATTGTTGTCTTGTGTATCTTGTTTTTTGTAATCAGTAACTGACCCCGGTTAAAATGTTTTGAAAACTGTGGTGATCCATTCGGGGGTGATGAGCAGTTGTTTAGCAGGTATATCTTGGATACGCGCGGGATCTAGCTGGGGATGGAGTCATCCCATATCAGAGTCTTTAGTCTTCCGCTGTGTTTGTTAAGGCAGTTTCACTTAGTTGATTTACAGTTTTGAGAACAGTGTATTTCACTTTATAGTTTTTGGGTTTTGGATATGTAATCAGTTAAACTTATTTATCTAAAGTATGTTTCTTTATGGTCAATTTGATACACATTGCCTCGAGTAACCGAGATGGTAGCATTTCCATGCATTAGGTGGTCTTGGTAAGGCACCTTAGTGTATGGGGGTGTCACAAAGGGATATCAGAGCGACGATTTTGGAACATGTAACTAATGAACCTAATGAATATAGGGAGTCAAAATAAAATGAACCCGGGAAGAAGTTGTTAGGAGCTAATGCAAAGGCTTTGGAAACGTCCTAAAGTCGCGAACTCGCCCTACAACTTTGAACCGGTCACTATGGGGTGTCATGGGATCACTATGTGTTTACTTATGTTTATATGAATATGTTGGATGGATGTTATGTGGTTGAATGGAGGTGTGGTGGAAAATATAAAGTTGATTGTTTATGATAACATGAATTGTGTTGGGAGCGCCACTAGTTTACAATTATTTATATGCATATGATTGGATAAATATGGTGGATGAATATGTTTGATGAATAAATTGTATGAATACGTTGTATGAATATGATCGATGAATTGGTTTGAAAAGATGAAGTAAGTAATTGCATGAGAATATGAAATTCATGTGGAGAACATGTTTATGTGATGGAAGTGGATTTTCTACTGTTGCTATGTTAGTAACATGTGAATAGGGGATTTTATGTCGTATATTATGTTATTGTTTTACGTAAGGGTATGGAATAAAAGCATGTGGGTAATACATGATTGACAAGTTGAATAATATATGTGAATGATGGATGTTGTTGCTTGGCTTTTGAAGATAGTAACATGTGGTTAGGGATACTTGTTTTATGAGCATTGAGTTGTTTTTGTTTACTTTGTTGTTGTTTAAGTTGTTTGGAAGTAAAAATCAAGTAGTTATATTGTCCGATTACAGCAAAGTTGTCTTTAAACTGTTATAACTTGAGATGAATATATGATTTTGATGTGATTCCACTTGGAGGTGATAATTAGTTCTTTTATGATTCTAACGATAAGTCACACGCCCAAAATGACAAAGAAACGAGTGAAATATGACCGTTTTACAAAAATTGAACAGTGTTGAGAACTGCGTAGGGTACTCGATCGAGTGGCCCTACTCGATCGAGTACACCTCTTGTTACTCGATCGAGTAGCCCTTACTCGATCGAGTAGCCCTGGTAATTTGTTGTACGTGCTTCTGACCTTCACCTACTCGATCGAGTAGGCTGAACTCGATCTAGTAACCCCTGTTTTGGGTCATATGCTTATCTCTTGACTTCGTCGCATATCATGTTTAGTTGAAAATTGTTCTTTTACTTCTTTATGCATTGTTTTGCATATGTGTTGGCCCTGATCCGTAAGTTACCCAATCTTATGATGAGGGGAGTGGGACCTTATAATGGTTATGAGTTTGGTGGGGAGACATGAGTTATATGTGGTTGTGATGAATAGTAGAAAAAGAAAGGAAGATGGATGAGCTTATCGAGACAGGGAGAATGTTTTGTGAGATAGTGATGTAAAGGTAAGTGTATATGGACAAGGGGTGATGTAAGTTTAAGGAATGTAAGAATGAAAAGGTTGAGATGAGGGATGCGAATAGTGGTAAATTGGGATGTGTAAGGATTTATGGAAGGAGATGGTTAGGATTGTGTTGGTTACGGTTATAATTGATGGAAGGTCGTTGTAGAGGGATGGAACCAAATGGTGTATAGTGAGATCAAGTCATGCCGCGATGTGTAGATAATGATCGAGTTTAGGAATTTGTATTATCAAGACGTGAAACTAATGTGTGATTTCCTTGGGCAATTAACGGTATGAAATGAGTTTTGGTTTCTAGATGCGAAAAAAAAGGTTGAAGAGTAAACTTTGCGTGTGTAGACGGATTGGTGACAAGTGTGACTGATAGCATGATGAGAGAAGATCCATGGTAAGAAAGAGTGAGATGGTACTGATATGAAATAAAGGGATTTGAGTTTTGGAGCAATGAGAAGGTAACCGGAGCACTAAAGAGTTAGGTAGAAGGAATAAGGAGTTGAATTGTTAATTGATTTTGTCGAGTGTAAAAAGAAAAGAATGAGGCGAGTAAACTAGGAGAATGTTTACCGGATTATGTGATATAGAAGTAAGAAATCATCGAGATGTATGATACTATCATGAGGATGTGATTTAATGGTTATATAGGAGTTTTAGGACAACATGTTAGTCATGAGTTTCGAGGAATTAAGGGAGTAAGAAGTTTGTAGAGTATCTGCACGATATGAGATTTTGGTGGAGAGTTAGGTGACGATACAATTAAGGATAGAATTGGGAAGAATGTTGAGGAAAATTTTGTTGATGAATTTGATGTTCGTTATTTGGAATGCTAACCGAAGATAGGAAAGGAACTGTTATATTTAGAGGTGAGTGTAAGAGATTTGTTATACGAACAGTGGTGGTGTTGTCACTAGTGGTTAAGGGTGATGATATATAAGAAAGATAGCAATTCTAAAGAGGTTGATTTTGTAGAGGCCGGATTAATATGTACAGTTGTGAGGAAGTATAAGATGTGGTTATAGGTGGCGGTTGCTAGTAGTTGAGTATTAGCGGGTTGGCTATATTTAGCAGGAGGTGATGGTTATGTGAATGGGAGAATGTGTTATGAGGGGCATACGAGTTAAGCTCGGGCGAGAGGTAACTTTTATCAAATGATAACTTACGTGATCAGGATTGACTAGTTGGATGTGATTACGGGTCTATGATGTGTATAAATGTTTGTGTGAGGTACCGACCTTACGAGAAGTGGTATGGTGTGATAGTTATAAAGTTATTATCTGAATGTTCTGTAATATATGTTGGGTAAGGTAACCTAATGGAATGATATTCAAAATTAATAGTTTGGATGATCTGGCATGGCTAGTTATACTTGTATGTGTATTCATGATATATGTTTATTCCGTGAAATGGTGTGGATGATATTCGTAAGGTTATTATCTGTTTATTCCGTATGAATTGTTGCGTTGTGATCTGGCAGAGCGGTTTTAAGGAAGTTTTCTTGTCAGGAAGTTACACCGAGTCAGTGTTTATGGGATTATATAAGTTGCGATGTCTATCATGTGGCTGTTGTGCCTCGGGTGGTGATCCGGGCACGGTACTTCGTTTTGTGATGCGGGTAATTTCGCGCTGCATTGCGGCTATTGGTGATGGTGTTGCGATGCCGTCATCGGTTGTGGTGGAGTAGACGGGATACTTATGAGACAAGTTTTGAAAGTGTATACCAGTTATATAGATTGTTGTTTTGTTTGCTGCTGTTTCCTGTGAGTTTCGGTTTGGGCATATAGACTGTTGTTTTGTTTATTGATGTTTCTTACCAGTTCCGGCTTGGGAATGAGGGTAGAGTATGATATGGAATATAGTTGCACATGTGGCCGTTGTTGTCATGGTATAGTGATATTCTGTTAATGGGACATAGTTGTGAGAGGTTGTTGGAGTACTTTTGCTTTTGTTGTAGAGGAGGCATCAGTTGACATAGTAGTGGTAAGTGATTGGTGGAACATGTGTGGTACTGAACTGAAAACTACAGGTGGTTTATAACTTTTATTGGGATAGTGAGTATAGGGTGTTGGGAATTAATATCACGTTAAGTTATGGGTGAGTTTTGTGGTAATAAAAGAAAAGACCTTGAGAAGCTAATATGAGTGTGTGTAACAATTGTGGGTCGTAAGTTATGATCGCGGAGATGAGTGCATATATATACAGAAGTATGTAGTTTTGCGGTAATGTTGAAGAGTTGGTGTGGTGGTTTTGCTGAGGATTTTATGGTATTGGTTAGAGGGAGTGTAGAATAATTTGAGGTAGGAGAACTGTTAGAGTAAGAGAACCTTGGAAATAGGAATGGTTTTAGGTGTTGAGGTTATAGGCGGTAATCTTTGACATGCGGTGGTGATATGGATAATGAGAAGATATGACTAAGGATCTAGTATTAGTGAGTTACGAGGACGTAACAATTATCTTAAGAGGAGTAGGATGCGACAAAGAGAGTTTGATGGTTGTACATGTTGTAGTAGATTTGGAAGTTGAGTCTTGGTGGAGAATAAAGAATGGATTTGTATTGTGGTTGATATTGTTAAAAGGTCATGGCCGTGCTTGTAGTAGTATGACGTTTAGAAGTGTGAGAATACTTTGATAGTGTTGATAGTTGGATGATGATGCTTATGAGTGTGAGTAAAGTTCGAGGACGAAGTTCATTTTAAGGGTGGAAGAATGTAACATTCCGTTTGGCGGTTGATCTTGCTTGGTGGATTGTCTTGACGTTGGATTTGCTAATGGGAAATAGGTTAGTGAAACGGAGGTAGCGACAACTGTGGTTGATATTATGGAGTTTGTATCGAGAAGCTATGCTATAGTTGAGACGATATCGTGAGCCGTGTTGTGGAAGTAGGCATAGTTGGTGGAGTTAGTGTTATATGTCCTTGTCTTATAGGTTGGGTTGGAACTTCGGGGACGAAGTTCGTTTTTAAGGAGGGAAGACTGTAATACTACGGTTTTATGTGTTGTTCGGTACTCTATCGAGTGGGGCTTACTCTGTCGAGTAAGTGAGTTTGGGTTTCGAAATTGTGTTCTGCTGATGGGTACTCGATCGACTAAGTGTGGCACTCGATCGAGTAGGGATCACTCGATCGAGTAAGTCGGTTCTGCGGGTTGTTTTAGCCAGGTTTTGTTAGTAACGCGTGATTGATTTTTAAAGCTTTCCATCAGTTCCTTCATCACTTTTATCTTTTCTAAAACCTCTTAAAAGGAAAAGCAAGTTACGTTACTTCCTTTCTTCGCGTTGCTATCAAATCCCAAAGGCTAGGGTCATTGGATCATCGTGTTCTTTACGCCGTTGAGTTCGTCGTGTCGTGGGTAAGATCCTTGTATAGATTTTGTGTCTTTTCGTTGATTTTGATTGAAACCTTAATTGGGCAAATTGGGATGTGTAAGGAATTATGGAAGGAGATGGTTAGGATTGTGTTGGTTACGGTGATAATTGATGAAAGGTCGTTGTAGAGGGATGGAAACAAATGGTTTATAGTGAGATCAAGTCATGCCGCAATGTGTAGATAATGGTCGAGTTTAGGAATTTGTATTATAAAGAGATGAAACTAATGTGTGATTTTCTTGGGTAATTAACGTTATGAAATGAGTTTTGGTTTCTAGAGGCGGAAAAAAAGGGTAAAGAGTAAACTTTACTTGTGTGGACGGATTGGTGACAAGTGTGACTGATAGCATGATGAGAGAAGATCCATGGTAAGAAAGAGTGAGATGGTTGTAACACCCCCATACTCCAAGTGCCTTACCACGACCACTCAGGTATAAGGATGCTACCATCTCGGTTACCGGAGGCAATGATAATCATCAGACAATAACGAAACAGTATTTAAATAGTATAACTTTAGTGAAAGGTTACAATTCAAAGCCAAAACCAAAATACGAATACAAGTTCTCAAAACCAACTGTCTAATCAACTAAATGAAATGTTTATTAAACTACTAAAGCTACAGTGGAAGACTTCTATCATCGACGGTGGCACATCCCGGCTATCCCAAAGAACTCGACTCATACCTGCTCAATAACTGCTCACCATCCCCGAATGGATCACCACAGTTTTTAAAACATTAAACGGGGTCAGTGCTAATCACACAATTTATATAACCAACAGCACAGTAAACAAATAGCTCAACGATCACACACACAATCACACCCACTCCAATCAATCTCTGTCACCGACTGTCCATTGGACCAGCCCTGTTAGTGGGGGACCGCAGCCGTACCCACCAAATTTCCGCTCATCATACCGAGCGATAACCCTGTCCCATTAATGTGCACATCCCCTCCCGTAGCAGGTTCCACGGAGGGCGAAACTAGGGCGTGAAGCCACTCCCGCAAATGACTCCACTCAGCCGAGAACGCATCTCGAGAACCAGAGACAAACAATCACAACCATTAAGCAGCAAAACCAACAACCGTCACAATACGAATACGATAATATTCAACAATCACACAACACCAACAATGCTTTATGGGACTAATACTGAGTAGGGAAATCCTACCTGGAAAGCAACACAATCAGACGGTCTCACAGCTGATATCAAAAGGCTTCCTCTACGAATCCTCCTCCTAACATACAAACATATAATCACTACCAATCACGAAATACAACAAAAACCCCCCTAATCCCAAATTAGGGTTTAACCAACTTTAATGAAATACTATAAAAATGGTACGTAGATCTTACCCTCGACGCAAGGATCACAAAGGTATAAAGAAAGGTAAAAACCGACCTTCCAAGCTCCGGGATTTGTCAACAATGCGATTGATGCGAAGAACGTAGTTTGTTTTCTCTTTTGAAAGCAATTAGGTTGTAAAAGTGTTTAAAGAAAAGTGACGGAAGTAATTATATACTTAATCGCATTATTAACAAAACCCGACAAATCATCACCCCGTAAACCGCTACTCGATCGAGTAGCTGAGGTACTCGATCGAGTGCCCCCTTACTCGATCGAGTATCAACGTTACTCGATCGAGTACCCAACAGGTCAGAAACTATTTTTAAAACGCAACACACCCTTACTCGTCAGAGTAAGGCCTACTCGATAGAGTACCCACAGACTCATAAAACCATAGTATTACAGTCTTCCCTCCTTAAAAAGAACTTCGTCCCCGAAGTTCAAACCATAACAAAACAAAGACACACACTACAACACTCCCGACTCAACAACCAAACAAAACTCAACATAAAACATGTTACTAACCCAAACTCAACCCGACTCAACCACAACAAACATACTGACACAACATAAAAAGGGTATAAAAAAACTCTTAAAACTCTTCGCGATCATCTTCTACCCCCCTAAAAGAAACAAGGTTACGTCCCCGTAACCATACATACCTGATCAAAAAGGAAAGGGTAACGCTCTCTCATGGCCTCCTCTGCCTCCCATGTAGCTTCCTCAGTCTCGTGGTTAGACCAAAGGATCTTATGCAAAACTGTCTCACCACTCCTAGTCTTCTTAACCTTCCGGTCAATAATCTGCTTAGGTACCTCAAGATATGATAAGGACTCATCTAGCTCTAAGCTCTCTGCCTCTAACACATGTGACGGGTCACTCACATACTTCCGTAGCTGAGATACATGAAACACGTTATGCACTCTCTCTAACGCAGCTGGTAAAGCCCGATGAACTTCTGAGATCTTATAAGGCCCGATGAACTTCTGACTCAGCTTGCCTTTCTTTCCAAATCTCATAACCCCATGCCTAGGAGACACTTTCAGAAGAACCTTATCCCCAACCTGAAACTCTATATCCCGGCGATGTAGATCTGCATAAGTCTTTTGCCTATCCTGAGCTGCTCTCATCCGTTCCCTGATCATCTTAATCTGTTCAACCATCTCATGTACCATCTTTGGTCCTAGAACCACTGCCTCAGCACTGTCGTCCCAACAAATCGGACTCATACATCTCCTCCCATATAAAGCCTCAAACGGTGCCATGCCAATACTAGTGTGATAGCTGTTGTTGTAAGAAAACTCGATCAAATCCAACCTCTGTTCCCAGCTACCACCAAAGTCCATCACACAAGCTCGTAACATATCCTCAAGAGTCTTGATCGTTCTCTCAGTCTGACCGTCTGTCGCAGGATGAAATGCTGTACTCATCTTCAAAGTTGTTCCCAAAGATTCCTGCAACTCTTTCCAAAACCTTGAGATAAACCTCGCATCTCTGTCAGATACTATGTCCTTAGGGACTCCATGTAACTTAAGCACATTCTTCCGATAAATCATAGCTAATTGTGCTTTAGTCCATGTATCTTTCATTGGCACAAAGTGAGCTGACTTGGTCAGTCGATCCACTATTACCCATATAATGTTGTTACCCTGTTGACTCTTTGGCAAACCCACGATAAAATCCATAGAAATGGATTCCCACTTCCACTCAGGTACCTCTGGAGACGGAATCTTACCTTGTGGTCGTCGCTGTTCCCCTTTAACTCTCTGGCATGTCAAACAACGGGCCACAAACTCAGCTGTTTCTTTATTCATCCCAGGCCACCAAAACGTGTTCTTTAAATCCTTGTACAGCTTGTCACCACCTGGATGTACAGAATATGGTGTACAATATGCCTCTGTCATGATAGTCTTTTTCAACTCCTCATCATTAGGGACACACCACCTACCATCAAACCTCAAACTACCATCTGTATGAATAGAGAATCGAGACACTGTCCCTTTATCTACTCCAGCTCTCCACTCAACCATCTTAGGAACCAATGCTTGTTTACCTCGAATCTCATAAAAAAGATCAGGCTGTACTATCAAATCTCCCACGGCATCCCCTCTCTGCATCATATGTATCCCAAAGTTCCCCACCTCATCTCTCAACCTCATCAAAGATAGAGCTGTACACAAAGAATGCACACTCTTCTTACTCAAAGCATCTGCAACAACATTGGTTTTCCCTTCATGGTAGATAATATCCATGTCATAATCGCCAATCAGCTTCATCCACCTCCATTGTCTCATGTTAAACTCCTTTTGAGTGAAGATGTACTTGAGACTCTTGTGATCCGAAAATACCTTAAAGGTCGCCCATAAAGGTAATGTCTCCAAATCTTGAGAGCAAACACCACTGCACCCAACTCCAGATCATGTGTAGGATAATTCTCCTCATAAGGCTTCAACTGCCTAGAAGCATAGGCAATCACTTTACCATTCTGCATCATCACACATCCCAATCCATTCTTTGAGGCATCTGTATAAACCTCAAAGTTCTCGATCCCTTCAGGCAATGCTAAGATAGGAGCTGTGGTCAAACGCTCCTTTAATGTTTGGAACGCCGTCTCACAACTCTCATCCCAACGAAACCTGTTCTCTTTCCTCATCAAAGCTGTCATAGGTCTACCTTTCTTGGAGAAATCTTTCACGAACCGTCTGTAGTACCCAGCTAAACCCAAGAAACTCCTGATCTCAGCAACATTCTTTGGTGCTTCCCACTTTGTCACTGCCTCAATCTTTGCCGGATCCACAGCTACTCCCTCCTTAGAGATCACATGCCCCAGAAAAGCAACTTTTTCTAACCAGAACTCACACTTGGGCAGCTTATCATATAACTCATCCTCCCTCAAAGTCTGCAACACAATCCTCAGATGCTCCTCATGCTCCTCCTTAGTCTTGGAGTAGACTAAGATGTCATCGATAAACACCACCACAAACTTGTCCAAAAACTGTCTGAAGATTCTGTTCATCAAATCCATAAACACAGCCGGTGCATTAGATAACCCAAACGGCATCACCACATACTCATAATGGCCATACCTCGACGTGAAAGCTGTCTTTGGTATGTCCACCTCTCTAATCTTCACCTGATGGTACCCCGACCTCAAATCAATCTTGGAAAAGACTGATGCACCACTCAATTGATCAAACAGGTCATCTATCCTTGGCAAAGGATACTTGTTCTTCACCGTCACTCGGTTCAGCTCTCTGTAGTCTATACACAACCTCAAACTCAAATCTTTCTTTTTCACAAAAAGAACTGGTGCTCCCCATGGTGATACACTAGGTCTAATGTATCCCTTCTCTATCAGATCATATAACTGTTTCCTGAGCTCCTTCATCTCTTTAGGACCCATCCGGTACGGTTCCTTAGAGATTGGCCCCGTCCCCGGTTTCAACTCAACTGTGAAATCTATCTCCCTCTTCGGTGGCAACCCCGGAATCTCCTCTGTAAAAACATCTGTAAACTCATCCATCACTAGTATCTGATCAACTGTCGGACTCTCTATCCGGTCATCTCTCACATGGCACAAGATCAAAGGGCATCCTTTCCTCAGATAAGACTTCAAGGTCACAACTGCAATCAACTTAACTTTGGGTTTGACCACAAACCCACGATAAGACACACTAACACCCTTAGGACCTCTCAAAGACATTTTCTTTTGATGACAGTCTATCTTAGCTTTATACTTTCCCAACCAATCCATCCCGACTATCATCTCAAAACCGTCAAAAAGAAACTCGAGCAAGTCTACAGGTAGATCAACTTGCCCAACTATCATAGACACATCTCTATACAACCTCCCACATAATACAGACTCACCCGAAGGTATAAAAACTTTCTCACTTACACACGCATATACCCTCAAACCCAACCGTTTAATATGACTCGAAGATACAAACGACTGAGACGCCCCCGAATCAAACAAAACAAAGGTATGAATACCGTTAACAAGAAAAGTACCAGTGATAACATGTGCATCATCCTCAGCGCTTTCTTGTCCATCATGAACAACTTTTCCACTGGTCTTCTGTCCACCTCCCGGATAGTATCAGGGCGGATGTGGTCGGCTTAGCACCCGACCCCGATTGTTGTTGTTGTTCATAGCTGGTTTCTGATAAAAATTACCGCCATTGCGGTTACCTCCACCCGATAGCTCGACTTCCCCGGTTAGACCATGACCCGGACGGTCTATTACTCGCATAACTCGTGCAGTCCCCGAGAATAGCTCCCCGAGCCGATCCCTGAAAAGCTCCAGGCATACTCGTGCACTCATGTCTCTTGTGGCCTACACCGCCACAGCCATAACAGGTCATCCCCCAACTACCACTACTACTCATACGGCCACGCCCAAAGGAAGCCCCAACACTGAACCCTGACCTAGAAGAAAACACTCTAGTTTGATTGTGTTTGCTTTTCTTGTGACTAGATTGGCCACCACCCTCACTCTCAGCCTTTCTTTTCTCACCCACTATCTCCTGAGCCATCTCCACCAACCTCTCAGCTCTCCCAGCCCTCTCATAAGCTTCCTTAACATCAGTAAGGACTCCCATGGGTAGCTTATCCATGATCTTAGGGGTCAACCCCCTCTCAAACCTCAGCGCCACGTTCTCCTCACTCAAACCCATATCCTCAGCATACCTAGACTTCTCATTAAACTGTTTGTAGTATTCAGCCACAGACATATCAGATGTCATCTTAAACCCATCAAACTCCTCTCTCAGCTTACTCCTCATATGTTCCGATACAAACTCTTTCCTCACAGCCCTCTGAAACTCTTCCCAAGGTATAACAGGTAAGCCCTGGTTCGCATACATCTCCCTAGCACTCACCTTCACTTTATCCCATCACTCGCCAGCTGCTTCCCTCAGGTAGAACGCAGCTTGTTCTACTCTCATCTCATCAGGACAGTGAACCAGGTCTAGTATGTTCTCCATCTCTCGATGCTAGTTGTCAAGAAGGTTTGGTTCCCCGGTTCCCTTGTACTCTTTTGGGTTAAACCTCGCTATATAAAGACTGATCTTAGAGTGATCAATCTCCTTATCGTTTCCCACTTTTTTTAAGGCCTCCGTAAGAGCATCCTGATGCTCCAACATCTTAACGATATCATCTATGTTCATGGTCTCAGCTCTCGCATACAAAGCGTTTCTCTTGGGCGGCATCTTGAAACTATATAAGAAAGGGTAGAAATAAACATACGCATTAAAACCTCAAAACACGATAGCAGACTGCCCAGAACACACTCGATCGAGTGCCTAAACCTACTCGATCGAGTAGAGGTTACTCGATCGAGTGCCCACCATACTCGATCGAGTGCCTTGACATCAGACCCCAAACAGACCTTCTGATCTCTAACATACTCGACCGAGTAGCACAGCTACTCGATCGAGTGACCCCCTACTCGATCGAGTGCCCTATGTACTCTATCGAGTGCCCAAAAACACGATTCTGGTTGTAAAAACGCCAAATACCCACTTGATCGAGTCAGACCCACTCGACCGAGTACCTCACCTACTCGATCGAGTACCCCCTTACTCGATCGAGTCATGCTGACTCGTATATACTACCCGCATGTTATCTCACATATCCCAACATACTCTATGCAACTTTATAAACTCAACTTTATAATATAGTTAAGATGCAATTCTACCAAGCTTTTCATATGATCAATAAAACAACTATATCATATTATCAAACGCCACATAGTAAACATCTAACATGCTTCTTGTTCAAACAACAGTTCTATATACTTCACCAACCTTTCATTCACAATCTCAACCTTCTACTCCAAACATCCAACAATTACAACATACCTCATCACATCCACATACAAGCTAACAAGCATCACATACGACCTTGACATATACCCCCCATGTGACCGGTTCAAAATTGTAGGGCGAGTTCGCGACTTTAGGACGTCTCCCAAGCCTTTGCATTAGCTCCTACAACCTTTACCCCGGGTTCATTTTAATTGACTCCCTATGTTCATTAGATTCATTGGTTACAGGTTTCGGGATCGTCGCTCTGATACCATTTTGTAACACCCCCATACTCTAAGTGCCTTACCAGGACCACTCAGGTATAAGGATGCTACCATCTCGGTTACCCGAGGCAATGATAATCATCAGACAATAACGAAACAAAGATTTAAATAGTATAACTTTAATGAAAGGTTACAATTCAAAGCCAAAACCAAAATACGAATACAAGTTCTCAAAACCAACTGTCTAATCAACTAAATGAAATGTTTATTAAACTACTAAAGCTACAGCGGAAGACTTCTATCATCAGACGGTGGCACATCCCAGCTATCCTAGTAACTCGACTCATACCGCTCAATAATCGCCACCATCCCGAATGGATCACCACAGCTTTTAAAACATTAAACGGGTCGATTAATCACACAATTTATATAACCAACAACACAAGAAAACAAACAAATTCAACGATCACACACACAATCACACCCACTCCAATCAATCTCCGTCACCGATCGTCCACCGGACCACCGCCATGGGGGACCGCACTGCCGTACCCACCAAATTCCCGTTCATCATACCAAGCGATAGCCCTGTCCCATTAATGTGCACATCCCCTCCCGTGGCGGGTTCCACGGAGGGCGAAACTAGGGCGTGAAGCGACTCCCGCAAGTGACTCCACTCAGCCGAGAACGCATCTCGAGAACCAGAGACAAACAATCACAACCATTAAGCAGCAATCAAAACCAACAACCGTCATAATACGAATCCGATAATATTCAACAATCACACAACACCAACAATGCATTATGGGACTAATACTGAGTAGGGAAACCCTACCTGGAAAACAACACAATCAGACGGTCTCATAGCTGATATCAAAAGGCTTCCTCTACGAATCCTCCTCCTAACATACAAACATATAATCACTATCAATCACGAAATACAACAAAAACCCCCAAATCCCAAATTAGGGTTTAACCAACTTTAACGAAATACTATAAAAACGGTACGTAGATCTTACCCTCGACGCAAGGATCACAAAGGTATAAAGAAAGGTAAAAACCGACCTTCCAAGCTCCGGGATTTGTTAACAATGCGATTGATGCGAAGAACGTAGTTTGTTTTCTCTTTTGAAAGCAATTAGGTTGTAAAAGTGTTTAAAGAAAAGTGACGGAAGTAATTATATACTTAATCGCATTATTAACAAAACCCGACAAATCATCACCCCATAAACCGGCTACTCGATCGAGTAGCTGAGGTACTCGATCGAGTTGCCCCTTACTCGATCGAGTATCAACATTACTCGATCGAGTACCCAACAGGTCAAAAACTATTTTTAAAACGCAACACACCCTTACTCGACAGAGTAAGGCGTACTCGATAGAGTACCCACAGACTCATAAAACCGTAGTATTACAGTCTTCCCTCCTTAAAAAGAACTTCGTCCCCAAAGTTCAAACCACAACAAAACAAAGACACACACTACAACACTCCCGACTCAACAACCAAACAAAACTCAACATAAAACATGTTACTAACCCAAACTCAACCCGACTCAACCACAACAAACATACCGACACAACATAAAAAAGGTATAAAAAAACTCTTAAAACTCTTCGCGATCATCTCCTACCCCCCCTAAAAGAAACAAGGTTATGTCCCCGTAACCATACATAACTGATAAAAAAGGAAAGGGTAACGCTCTCTCATGGCCTCCTCTGCCTCCCATGTAGCTTCCTCAGTCTCGTGGTTAGACCAAAGGATCTTAAGCAAAACTGTCTCACCACTCCTAGTCTTCCTAACCTTCCGGTCAAGAATCTGCTTAGGTACCTCAAGATATGATAAGGAGTCATCTAGCTCTAAGCTCTCTGCCTCTAACACATGTGACGGGTCACTCACATACTTCCGTAGCTGAGATACATGAAACACGTTATGCACTCTCTCTAGCGCAGCTGGTAAAGCCAGACGATATGCAACCTCTCCAACCCGCTCTAAGATCTCTTAAGGCCCGTTGAACTTCTGACTCAGCTTGCCTTTCTTCCCAAATATCATAACCCCACGCATATGAGACACTTTCAGAAGAACCTTATACCCAACCTGAAACTCTTTATTCCGGCGATGTAGATCTGCATAACTCTTTTGCCTATCCTGAGCTGCTCTCATCTGTTCCCTAATCATCTTAATCTGTTCAACCATCTCATGTACCATCTCTGGTCCTAGAACCACTGCCTCAGCACCGTCGTCCCAACAAATCGGACTCCTAAATCTCCTCCCATATAAAGCCTCAAACGGTGCCATGCCAATACTAGTGTGATAGTTGTTGTTATAAGAAAACTCGATCAAATCCAACCTATGTTCCCAGCTACCACCAAAGTCCATCACACAAGCTCGTAACATATCCTCAAGAGTCTTGATCGTTCTCTCAGTCTGACCGTCTGTCGCAGGATGAAATGCTGTACTCATCTTCAAAGTTGTTCCCAAAGATTCCTGCAACTCTTTCCAAAACCTTGAGATAAACCTCGCATCTCTGTCAGATACTATGTCCTTAGGGACTCCATGTAACTTAAGCACATTATTCCGATAAGCCATAGCTAATTATGCTTTAGTCCATGTATCTTTCATTGGCATAAAGTGAGCTGACTTGGTCAGTCGATCCACTATTACCCATATCATGTTGTTACCTTGTTGACTCTTTGGCAAACCCACGATAAAATCCATAGAAATGGATTCTCACTTCCACTCAGGTACCTCTAGAGACTGAATCTTACCTTATGGTCGTCGCTGTTCCCCTTTAATTCTCTGGCATGTCAAACAACGGGCCACAAACTCAGCTGTTTCTTTCTTCATCCCAGGCCACCAAAACGTGTTCTTTAAATCCTTGTACAGCTTGTCACCACCTGGATGTACTGAATATGGTGTACAATGTGCCTTTGTCATGATAGTCTTTTTCAGCTCCTCATCATTAGGAACACACCACCTACCATCAAACCTCAAACTACCGTCTGTATGAATAGAGAATCGAGACACTGTCCCTTTCTCTACTCCAGCTCTCCACTCAACCATCTTAGGATCCAATGTCTGTTTACCTCGAATCTCATCATAAAGATCAAGCTGTACTGTCAAATCTCCCACGGCATCCCCTCTCTGCATCATATGTATCCCAAACTTCCCCACCTCATCTCTCAACCTCATCAAAGATAGAGTTGTACACAAAGAATGCACACTCTTCCTACTCAAAGCATCTGCAACAACATTGGTTTTCCCTTCATGGTAGATAATATCCATGTCATAATCGCCAATCAGCTCCATCCACCTCCTTTGTCTCATGTTCAACTCCTTTTGAGTGAAGATGTACTTGAGACTCTTGTGATCCGAAAATACCTTAAAGGTCGCCCCATAAAGGTAATGTCTCCAAATCTTGAGAGCAAACACCACTGCACCCAACTCCAGATCATGTGTAGGATAGTTCTCCTCATAAGGCTTCAACTGCCTAGAAGCATAGGCAATTACTTTACCGTCCTGCATCAACACACATCCCAACCCATTCTTTGAGGCATCTGTATAAACCTCAAAGTTCTCGATCCCTTCAGGCAATGCTAAGATAGGAGCTGTGGTCAAACGCTCCTTTAATGTTTGGAACGCCGTCTCACAACTCTCATCCCAACGAAACTTGTTCTCTTTCCTCATCAAAGCTGTCATAGGTCTAGCTATCTTGGAGAAATATTTCACGAACCGTCTGTAGTATCCAGCTAAACCCAAGAAACTCCTGATCTCAAAAAACATTCTTTGGTGCTTCCCACTTTGTCACTGCCTCAATATTTGCCGGATCCACAGCTACTCCCTCCTTAGAGATCACATGCCCCAGAAAAGCAACTTTCTCTAACCAGAACTCATACTTGGGCAGCTTAGCATATAACTCATGCTCCCTCATAGTCTGCAACACAATCCTCAGATGCTCCTCATGCTCCTCCTTAGTCTTGGAGTAGACTAAGATGTCATCGATAAACACCACCACAAACTTGTCCAAAAACTGTCTGAAGATTCTGTTCATCAAATCCATAAACACAGCAGGTTCATTAGATAACCCAAACGGCATCACCACATACTCATAATGGCCATACCTCGACGTGTGGTACTGAACTGAAAACTACAGGTGGTTTATAACTTTTATTGGGACAGTGAGTATAGGGTGTTGGGAATTAATATCACGTTAAGTTATGGGTGAGTTTTGTGGTAATAAAAGAAAAGAACGTGAGAAGCTAATATGAGTGTGTGTAACAATTGTGGGTCGTAAGTTATGATCGCGGAGATGAGTGCATATATATAGAGAAGTATGTCGTTTTGCAGTAATGTTGAAGAGTTGGTGTGGTGGTTTTGCTGAGGATTTTATGATATTGGTTAGAGGGAGTGCAGAATAATTTGAGGCAGGAGAACTGTTAGAGTAAGAGAACCTTGAAATAGGAATGGTTTTAGGTGTTGAGGTTATAGGCGGTAATCTTTGACATTCGGTGGTGATAAGGATAATGAGAAGATATGGCTAAGGATCTAGTATTAGTGAGTTACGAGGACGTAAAATTTATCTTAAGAGGAGTACGATGCGACAAAGAGAGTTTGATGGTTGTACATGTTGTAGTAGATTTGGAAGTTGAGTCTTGGTGGAGAATAAAGAATGGATTTGTATTGTGGTTGATATTGTTAAAAGGTAATGGCCGTGCTTGTAGTAGTGTGACGTTTAGGAGTGTGAGAATACTTCGATAGTGTTGATAGTTGGATGATGATGTTTATGAGTGTGAGTAAACTTCGAGGACGAAGTTCATTTTAAGGGTGGAAGAATGTAACATTCCGTTTGGTGGTTGATCTTGCTTGGTGGATTGTCTTGACGTTGGATTTGCTAATGGGAAATAGGTTAGTGAGACGGAGGTAGCGACAACTGTGGTTGGTATTATGGAGTTTGTATCGAGAGGCTATGCTATAGTTGAGACGATATCGTGAGCCGTGTTGTGGAAGTAGGCATGGTTGGTAGAGTTAGTGTTATGTGTCCTTGTCTTATAGGTTGGGTTGGAATTTTGGGGACGAAATTCGTTTTTAAGGAGGGAAGACTGTAATACTACGGTTTTATGTGCTGTTCGGTACTCTATCGAGTGGTGCTTACTCTGTCGAGTAAGTGAGTTTGGATTTCAAAACTATGTTCTGCTGATGGGTACTCGATCGACTAAGTGTGGCACTCGATCGAGTAGGGGTCACTCGATCGAGTAAGTCGGTTCTGGGTTGTTTTAGCCAGGTTTTGTTAGTAACGCGTGATTGATATTTAAAGCTTTCCATCAGTTCCTTCATCACTTTTATCTTTTCTAAAACCTCTTAAAAGGAAAACCAAGTTACGTTACTTCCTTTCTTCGCGTTGCTATCAAATCCTAAAGGCTAGGGTCATCGGATCGTCGTATTCTTTACGCCGTTGAGTTCGTCGTGTCGTGGGTAAGTTCCTTGTATAGTTTTTATGTCTTTTCGTTGATTTTGATTGAAACCTTAATTGGGTAATTTGGGGGTTTTGGGAGTATTTTGATACTAGATGGTGATTGTATGATTGTGTATTTGATAGGAGATGATTTCGTAGAGGAACTTTGCTATTTCGCTATTGTGACGGTATTGGTGAGTGCTCTTCCAGGTAGGGTTTCCCTACTCGGTTATTGGTTACATAAGTGTTGATGGTGATTGTGTTTATTGTTAGTATATAACATGTTGGTTTTTGTGTTGGAGTTGTTGTTGCATAATTGTTCTTGTTTGTCTGTGGTTCGTGAAGTACGCCCTCGGCTGGGTGGAGTCACTTGCGGGAGTGGCTTTACGCCCTTGATTCGCCCTCTATGGAACCCGTCACAGGAGGGGATGTTCACATTAAGGAACATGGGTTATCGCTCGTTATAGATGAGCGGGGATTAGGTGGGTACGGCTGCGGTCCCCCACTGGTGGCGTGGAATATCTATTGCGATGGGTATTCTGGCAGGACTACACACTTTAGTGCGTAGTCAGGTGTGTGGAGATGTGACGGAGTTGGGTGGTCTGTGTATTGTTGTCTTGTGTATCTTGTTTTGTGTAATCAGTAACTGACCCCGATTTAAATGTTTTGAAAACTTTGGTGATCCATTCGGGGGTGGTCAGCAGTTGTTTAGCAGGTATATCTTGGATACGCGCGGGATCTAGCTGGGGATGGAATCATCACATATCAGAGTCTTTAGTCTTCCGGTGTGTTTGTTAAGGCAGTTTCACTTAGTTGGTTTACAGTTTTGAGAACAGTTGTATTTTATTTTACAGTTTTGGGTTTTGAATATGTAATCAGTTAAACTTATTTATCTAAAGTATGTTTCTTTATGGTCAATTTGATATACATTGCCTCGGGTAACCGAGATGGTAGCATTTCCATGCATTAGGTGGTCTTGGTAAGGCACCTTGGTGTATGGGGGTGTCACAGATTTGGTGAATATTTGATATATGAAAAGGGTTGATATATTTGAAAAGTAAAAAAAAATAGAAAAAAAATGAAAAATGAAAGAAGAGAAGAAAACAAAAAAAGTAGTAAAAGAATGAAAAAAGAAAAATAGTAATTGCTGTTGTTAATAAAAATGGTTTGTGTTTCATTTCTAATGAAGTTGTATGATGGAGGTTCAACAATAAGTAGGTGTCTGTGTTATATTTCATATGAGGAGTACTAGTTTAGAGGTTTTTACATTTATTCTTCGGTCGAGAATTACATGTTCTTCTCTAACTCTTACTCTTTAACACCACATTTCCCAAATTAATCCACCTTCTTCCCTTCACCCCTAGCCACGTTACAACCCTCAAAGTCTCTTGACATGTATTAGACGGCAAGTTTAGACTTAGTTTTATATGTGTGACCCATGTCCTCATCAGTTGGACATATGTGAGTGAGTGATTCTTCAGCGTTTACATTTCCAAAAGTGAGGGTCCACCGGTTTGTCACTTGTCTATACGGTTTGTGGTAAGATTGAATGGTCACTTGTGCACATTACATGAAAAATTGTCAGATTTGCTAGGGTGAATGTTCTTGCAAGCTGAATTGTGATCTTAACTTTATTTCGAAATTAAAATGATTTTGAACCTATATTTAATTTCCTTTCGACAACTTTGGTTGGATTATTGCTCGTTCCCTTGTATTTGCCACTCTTTAGACCTTTGTTATTTATTGTCTTGTTTGTCTCTTGAGTTTACTCGAGGACGAGTAAAGGTCTAAGCATGAGGGAGTTTGATAAGTGCTTAAGTTACCTCTATTTTATATACTTATTCCCTGTTATTTATATATCTTTCCGACACTTTTAGTATGCATTATGCTATATTTTTTCCTTTTTACGATTTACTACGATTTTATCTAATAATTTGCATGAAGGTGACTTTAAGCTAAAATATGCTGACTTTAAGCTAAACAATAGGTCTTTGTATAGACGGGTGAGGCGAACAGACGGGTAAAGACCTCTAATAAAATGGGTAGAGGGGACAAGGTGGGGAACCCCATGTGCTTTCCACTTTATGGCAAATGTGTATTTTGTGAGGGGAAATGGTATCCGTCTATACGTATAGACGGATAGTGGCCGTCTATAATGAGAATTTGTGTAAGCTAAAATATGCTGACGAGAGAACACAGTTCAAGAGCTAAGCAATTAGGCTAAGAGTTCGTGCTAATGTGATCGGATTATTGCTGATTAAACAACTCAAACACACAAGAATATCGAGTGAAGCAAGACATACGTACTAAATAAATTGGGCCTACTAGGGACACTCTTAACGATGGACTTTTCAATTAGTGTTTAGAAACACAAATTATTGTATGAGACTGTCTTATAGTATAAGACCATCTCATAATCCAAAAGCCCAAACAAGTATTTAAAGCTCTCGTTTTTTAATCAAATAAACAAAAGTCCTTAATATATTTGTAAAAAAAATATCTTATTTTGATAACCTAAAATTTTATATTAATAAATTGTATATTTAAATATGTTAGTTTTTATCATAAAATATCGTGTTGTTAAAATAAAAATAGAATACTAATTAACTTAGAGGTGTTATTTTTGGGCTTCTCTCCTTTTGGGTCAGTCCTATATTATAGGACGGTCCTTTAGAAGAGTTGCTGATTTAGAAATTATGCAATTGTGGGTTTTGGTCTATTGGACCATAATCCCACATTTACCCCTAGAGAATAAAACGTACTTTGTACGTAGAATTTGAGGGATGAGCTTTAGTTTTTAGCTAGGTTTTTAATTATTCGGCTTCTTTGAACGTATTTCACGACTCACGTATGGCCTCTTGGCTATTCGAAGGCTCGCTGTTCTTCCGTTACAATTTAATTCAAAATTAAGTTTCTTTCTTCCCTTTACTCTTATTTAATTTAATTATGTTTGATTATATTATTATGATTAGTTTTAGATTAATTAGTAAGTAATCAATTTAGGGTTTATATCGTCGCTAGTCCGTACAAGCATGTTTTAATTGTTTAATCGATTGCGAAATTGCTTGTTCGAGTTTGATTAGAATTTATCATGAATTGGGTAACAAATTTGATATGAGTTTACATTAAATAACTTGTAGCTATCAACGGAAGTTGGGCGATATTTTATTGAGTGTTTAATCCGTCTTATTTAGTTGCTTAATTACTGTTATAATTGAATTTACATGCGGGAGCGGGGATTCAATTTAAGAACATACTTCTAATCATGATTATACGGCTTTTCATGGGAATGTTAGTTTGTATAGTTGGGATGTATCTACGGTCTTAATGCTTCTATGTGTCTAATTTACATGCGGGAGCGGGGATTAGACATATTTAGGAAGAATCATCAATATATATAACTAAAGGAGGCTTTTTTTTTTAATTATACTATTAGCATTAGAATTTGGAGATATTTAATATTTACAATTTTTCTATTATAACTAGGAATATAATTTTCCTATTAGAAATGAGAATTAATTAATTATTTTACAATTTTCCTACTAGAAATAGGAAATAAATTAACAATTTATTAAGGCTTTTTTTTTCCTTATTATACTATTAGAATTAGGAGATAATAATTATTTAAAATTTTTCTATTATAATTAGGAATATGATTTTCCTATTAGAAATGAGAATTAATTAATTATTTTACAATTTTATTATTAGAAACAGGAAATAAATTAATTATCTATAATTTAGTAATACTAAAAAATTATTCATTAGTATTTGTTCACTTTTTATTAAATTAGAAGGAAAATAAAACCTTTGATATATTTATAATATCCAATTTTATGACAACTTCCAATTAAAAAAATGAGGTATTATGAGGCTAAAAGACTATAGGCCGAACTGAGTTGTGACAAATGTGCATGCATAATACGTACTACATGAAATGTACTCATGTAAAGAGTAAAATGAACGCTGAAATATGTCCCTACGTCTTTTGTTATTGCAAATGTCATATTTAATTATACATAATACGAAGTTTATTTTTCAAATATCATATGTATTTCCCCGACTAATTTTAAAGTTATTTTCCTCACAATACACTTCAACTTCTATTGATAATTTATTATTATATTATTTACATTCATTTGTCATTATATAAAAGTATATTAATCACAATTTAAATAAGATATTCACACATTATTGATAAGTACAAAGTTTGATATCTATTTTTCAAGGAGTATTAAAAGATAAAGAAAGTTGCTGCTAATATGCGAATCGAAATATCATATTATGGTAAATGAGTAAATGTTTTGAAAAACTTTATTGTGCGATTGTTTTACAATTTAAAGTAAAAATGGTACCACGAGTAATAAAATAGATTTGAATGAGGCTTGAAGGTAAATTAGATACACTTATTATAGAAAATGTATAAGGTTAAGATTCAATTCAAGCAACGATCAACATTAAAAAAAAAAGTCATGATAAACACATAAAAGGGTAAGAGTAGTCTTTCCCTAATATAGTGAAGACCGTCTCTCTCAAGCTTTTCTTCTGACAAATTTACATGCATAAAAAACGATACTATTCAATTATATGGAGCAAACTAATTATTGTTGATGCTATAATTTTTTTTTGTGTGTGTGTGTAAATTGAGCACAACATCACTATAATTTAAGGAGAGATACGAATTGGGGAAGGGTGAGACATATTCGTCATGCATAATACGATGCTTTAACCACCTTTAGGCAAAAATATAAAAATAAATGAAAAAATTTAAACCTAAAAGGGAGTCACGTATTTGCCAACTCTTCTATAGTTCTCTACCGCATTAATATTCGCATGAAGTTTATGACATTTATTTCATATTAATAAAAAAAATGATTATACTGCTTCGTACAATTTGTGATTTATAACTTTTAGCTAACTTATTTGAACTTACTTAAATTTATATATTTTAAGTGAAAAATATTAATTATAAATATGATAAAGATAAAGTTTGATCTTTAATTTCCTCAGAGATAAAAAAAAAACTCAATTTTTATTTTCTTATAATATACTAATTAAAAGTCATAATGTAAAACATGAAATTACACCACAATCTAATATTTCAATATGTCGATGATCAACACTGAAATAGCACATTTGTTATTTAAATAGTGTAAAAACTCTCAAAATGCTAAAAAAAACCGTTCAATCTGTCGTTATCAAAGATAACCTAAGTTTCTGCATTTTTGTTTGTCATGTTCAACTTGATATTTACGGGATGTAAAAATGATGAAGTTCAGAAAGTAGCGGTTAGTTTTCTGTTAGTTAGATGGATTTTTCAAGAGAGAGATGAAAGTTTTGCATTTTAGACCGTTTTATGTGTGAACCGAAGGGATTAAGTAGTGGAATAAAGATTGTTTCGAGTGGGAATAAGGTTGATTGCGACGAGTTGGTTGACTAAAGTTTTTTCTTACTAGATCTAGAAAGGGGATAATAATTATGAGATAATAAAATTTGAAGAAAAAAGGTCAATAAAAATGAGATAGAGGTAGTAAGATTTATTTATGCAAAATGAAATAAATAGAAAAATTCGTGTATATATATATATAATATTCAAACTTATTCAATTTACAAACATAGTACCCAAACACTTTGTTTGAGTATCTGGAATGGAGGAAGGGGATGGGACGAGAAAAAGACTAGGAAGGGAAAGGGAGAGAGATAAGAGGGAAGATTGTTTCTTAAACTTTTCTTTGTTGAAGGAGAAATAAATTGTCTTCGATAAGGGAGATGAGGATCCATATCATCTGGAGTAAAGATTGGTGTTTCATGGAGCTGAATATGATTTATGACTTTTTAGATGTAAAACGTGGCAGAAAGGTAATGATAGTGGTAGTGGATTGAAGGTTTTTTTTTTTTTTTTGGTGACGAGGGGTTTATTCCCCCCGGGCCCAGGCATTCCAGCAATTGAAGGTTGTTTCAAGTAGTAATAACTAATCACAATCGCTCATGTTTTATTTTGCGGGTAAATTAGTGGGGTAGAGGGAGGGTGCATTTGTGGAGGGTGGTGAGTTTAACGAGGATAGTGATAATAAATACGGTTATTTATCAGCAAATATCGCTTGCATTAAAACATATAGGTAACATGAATAATAACAAGAAATAAAAAAAGATCATACTGATAAACTTAATCTTGACCCCATGAATCCAAATTAAAGTAAAAACTTAATTCTAACAACATTGTCGAGAGCAAGGGTTGGTTTCCATTAGGTTGTGGATTTTCCAGAAGTAGGGATTTAGTTTTTCACTTGGTTGGATAAATTTGAGAGAAGTTTCGACGACAAGGATCGATATTTCAAGGGATGAGATTGTTTTAGATCATGTGTGTGAATAAGGAAGAAAAATAGGGGTCTGCGTGAAGGATTTTGTTTCAACTGAGAAGATGGGGGCAAGACTATTGTTATAGTGGGGTGTCATAAGCAGCCCCAGCCATGTAGTATTGCGTTGGAATTTGGTTCACATTCAAAGGTACGTCTATAGTTTGACCGGGAGATATAACATTTAACTACCTGTAAATGTTTTTATGTAACTACCATTTGACCCAAAAATGATTAAATTACGGTTGTTATTCTAAAAAAGGAGATTTGTTGCATCATTGAGTTGATTATGCAAAGTAGATATTATTATTTTCCTTGACCAATTGAAAAACAAACAGGTATTAATGAACAAAATCTAAAAACTCTCAGTCCCAGGTATCGTATATATAAACTTTATTTTGGTTTTATTTTCCTAAAATAATACATTGTCGAGACTCGAGAGCAAGGGTTAGTTTCCATTGGATGGTGGATTTTCTAGAAGTAGGGGTTTAGTTTTCACTTGGTTGGATAAATTTGAGATAAGTTTCGGAGACAAGGATCGATCTTTCAAGGGATGCGATTGTTTTAGATCATGTGTGTGAATAGAGAATAAAAATAGAGGCCTGCGTGAAAGATTTTGTTTCAAATGCGAAGATAGGGACCAAGAGAGAGAGAGAGAGAGAGAGAGAGAGAGAGAGAGAGTACATAAGCAGCCCTAGCCATGTAGTATTGTGTCGGAATTTGGTTCATATTTAAACGTACTACTATAGTTTAACCGGGAGATATAACATTCTAACTACCTCTAAATGATTTTAGATAATTACAATTTGATCTAGCAATGATTAAATTATGGTTGTTATTCGAAAGAAGGAGATTGGTTGCATCATTGAGTTGATTATGCAGAGTAGATATTATTGTTTTCCTTGACTAATTGAAAAACAAACAGGTATGAATGAACAAATTCTAAAAACAATTAGTCCAATATATAAACTTCATGTTGGTTTATTTTTCTAAAAAAAAGTATTTTATTAATCACACTCTTTTATTAATCACACTCTTTTATTATTATGTCAATATTATGTTAACGAGAATTATTCGTTGGTCATGCAGCATACATAAAATCTTAGACATGAACGATGTACTATATGTCTATATTGCATTTTATTGTGAAATTTATCACACATTATTTTAATATCCGTGCAACGCACGGGCAAGAAAACTAGTTATCATTACTCGGAAGAGATTGTTAATATGCTAGAGGTGTAGTAGTCTCACTTGGATAGCAATTACGCAATCGTGTCGCTATTTATGAGCTTGTCTAGCGATGATATGAACTCTAGCCTTTTAATTATTATTGATTTCGTCTTTTCTAATTTTATTATTGCTTTAATAGTTTATTTAGTTTAGTTAATCACCACCTGATATTTGTTTCGCGTAGCTGACTCGTAATTTGAGACAGACTGGTACTTAGTCCTTGACCTCCCTGAGATCGACCCGTAAGCACTACAACTGACCCGTTCGCTTGCGGAATATTTAACTGAACAATATGCATCTGTCTGTTTGCATCCATTTGCATATTTATTACATTTCTGTTTGCATGTTTCTTGCATTTTCGTATGCATTGTTTCTTGCTTTAATAATAAAAAAACCAAAAAATTTGAAAATTTTGAAAAAAAATACAAAAATCAAGTTTAATTCTGCATTTAGGTCGAGTCGGAATGGTTGGATAACAATGATGATAACCGCGTCTATGCTTTTATTTTTCGCCTAAGCCTTGCATTGCCAATGCCTTTCTTGTACAATCGTTGCATAGTCTACGTGTTTTTGATTAATCTCTACTGAACGAATAGACTTGACTTAATATCGGCAACCTACTCAAAATTTCTAAGGTATAGAGCTTAATAAACTAATGACATTCATGATCAGTTTCATTTTAGGATGAGAGTAGTACTCCTTATAAGACATGTAACATCAAATTGTATAAGCGTGACATTTATATCTTAGTACCTGTATGCATTCGGTTTGTGGTGGGTGACACGTGTGGAAAGGCAAATCCTTTTTCTCGTCTTTTACACTTGAACTTCACTAGCCAAATGACCTCTTTTGACCCGTTTATTAACTACAATCCAAATTAAGCCTACCTTTGTGAAGCTAGTTTGGTCGTTAATATGGTTATGTGTTTAATTGTTATTTTGGTATTCTATGTTGGTCATATGAAGAGGGTTGAAATAAGAAAAAAAAAAGGAAAAAAAAAGAGAAGAAGTTGAAAAAAAATAAGCAAGAAAAGAAAAAGAAATTCGAAAAAAAAAGAAGAGAAAAAAAAAAGAGCTGATTGTGAAGAAGAAATCAAAAGAAAGTTTCGATGTTGTGAGTGAGTTGTTGCCGTGTTGGCATTGTTTTAATTTCTTAAAAGTTGGGTTTATAAGCGGAATGAGTTGTTTATTTTGGTGACGGTCGTACTAGCTTGGCTTTATCTCCACATTTCCAAAATCTATTTTGCCCCTTCTTCACCCAAATACCTCACCTCACCTCACATATTTTGTAAGTCCTCGGCATGTGTCTTGGTCCAGTTTGGTTGGAATGCGTATGTACGGTTATTATATGTACTTATCATGTTAGATTGCATGCATGCTCTTATAGCTTGCAGTTAGGTGAGTGGCTATATATCTTCCTATCTTACTTTATATATTCACCATGTTCTTCAAACAAGTGATGAGCGACCCGTGAGAGTCCGATATATATGCGTCTTGCAAGGTCGACGGTTCAGTAATTTTAATCATTGGTTTAACTCGTTTGCATTCGATTTCGTACTTTGGTTTTGGCTAGATTGCATTAAATTGGTTTGGGTATTGCAAAAGCATAGATAGCTCTCAGTTTGTATACCATTCTATTAGTCCTCTTTTATGTCTTGTGTCTATTGCTTGCTAGGGGATACGCAAAGGTTTGGTTGGGGGAGGTTTGATGCGTGCCTTTTATATGCATTTATTCCATCTTTTTGCACGCATTTCTATGCATTATTGAGTAGCGTTATCTACTATTCTCCCTTGTTTTGGCTACTTTGGGTTGTGTTGTGTTTTATGCAGGTTATAGGCCCGAGTATGTGCAAACAAGTTAAAACCCGTTACTAAATCTTGCAATCGCGGCCTTGGTATGAAATGAGCTTGGAAACCATCCTTTTTGGAGTCCTTAGTGAAGTAAAGAAGCTTATAGAGCAAAAGAAAGGCTTCACATTACTAGTACCTACTTTGAAGAGCCATGACTCGAGTTATACAAATGATAATCAAGTGATTCAAATTGGAGGTGGAATCTTATCTTGTTAGCTTTCCAATGCCACTGAAAACGCTCTATTTGCCCAAGTAATAAAGAAATGGTGGCTATTTGAAATTCAGTGCGCATTGCAGGAACTGCGCAATGAAGAATGGCCGATCGACTTATTTTAATTTCGCTAAACTTGGTTTCGGGCGATCGACTGGAAGTTTAGTCGATCGACTGGTTTTTAATTCAGGCCGTGTTTGTTAAGTTATTATCTTGGCCAATTAGTTGATTGTTTAATAATTTTAATCTTTTTATTATTTAAGGAGAACGAAAAAACACAATTAGGTTATCTTTTCTAACTGTTAAACACCTTCTACGTTGCTTTTGCTTAGACTTTTGGATCTGAAACTTTGTAATCTTGTCCTTTATTCGGTAATTAATTAACTTTCGTTCTTCATTTTTTCCTCTTTCTTACTTGTTATTCTTTTCTCTTTTATTCTTGTTTATTTTATGTTTATTTATTCTTATCATCTGCTTATCATGTTGAAATCGATTATCATACTTGTTATTGTTATCGTAAATTTAAATATGTGTAGCTAATTTTCATATGCTAGGATTTAGGAGCCTATGAATAAGGTGGTCTTAATTAGGTGATTTGATCTGGCATATATATGAATCTGTATTGTTAATTGTAGCAGTTAATAGCATTTAATTGGTTAAGTCGACGTAATTGATTAATTGAACTGGTAAACTCCGACCTAAGATCGAAAGCCTGGTGAGAGTTAGAACTGCTACAAATAATAGAGTGCCCTAATAAGTTGCGAGAGCCCGTTAGAAGCATTCTAGGACGAATAGCGGACTGAGAGGACCTTTTCACTACCCTGTAGACCATTTTATGACTGACATTTGACCCTTGCTTTGACCGTTGTTTACCATGGTGACCCGATATCCTAGCTCTTTTTCCTTATATTTTTAGACTCATTTCTACTCTTAATTTCTCTTTCTCTTAATCTCGTTTAGTTTATCAAACAAACAAACAACCCCCGAAATTGTTACTAGACGGACTATAATTTAGCAAGTAGATCATTTTAGTCTCCCTGTGGATAAAATACGCTACTTACTGCTGGCTACCTGTTAGTAGTAATTTAGGATTATTTTGATATTGGTGATACGACTTTAGCCATATCAAGGTTCCTTATCGCCGACGTGTTCCCCAGCGAGAGTTCGTTGTCGCTTATAGCCCACGTATTTCTCGGAAATAGAATTCGCTTGAGACCGACGCAAGCAGATTCAATCTCAAGTTTTTAGTCAGAGTTCGTTTGATACCGACGCAAGTTTATTCTTCCCCAACAGTTTCTACCAACGTTCTGCTACCTACAAGCTAAGTTTATTGTTCCCCAGCACTTTCTACCAACGTTTTGCTACCCGCAAAACTTATTTTCCTTGGCAGTTCCAAATAAAGTCCTGCCTTAGCTTTTTTGAAGCAAATCATTGGCGGTTCCAAATAAAGTCCTGCCTTAGCTTTTTTGAAACAAACTATTGGCAGTTCCAAATAAAGTCCTGCCTTAGCCTTTTTGAAGCAAATCATTGGCGGTTCCAAATAAAGTCCTGCCGCAGCTTTTCAAGCAAATTGTTCTCCTGGCGGTGCCCATAACGTTTCTGCCTTCTTCTCCAGCAGTGCCCATAACGTCCTGCTATTTAAAAAGTTGATTATTATTTTTTCGACGGTTCCACATAAAGTCCTGCCACAACTTTTTCAAGCAAATTGTTCTCCTGGCGGTGCCCATAATGTTCCTGACATATTCTTTATTGTTCCCCGTCGATGCCCATAACGCTTTGCCTTTGTCCCTGCGGTTTCTTCTAACGTACTGCTGTCGGCATCAGATGTTTCATCCCTATGAAGTTCCAATTCACAAACACCTCGGGTATGGTCTCTTCTTATGGCTGTAGAGCTTCCTTACGTAGTCTAATGGACTTTAAACGACCTTCCCCAGAAGTCGACATAATCTAAAATGTTCCCGACGACAGGTCCTTGACTCAGACCCCTTGAACCGCCTTGCGTCACCATAGTCTTTAGGTTTTAATATTCGATCGACCTGAGGGCTATACTTTGACTTTTGCCTTGTCCAAGCCTCAGTCAAAGTTGGGGCTCTGTAGATACCTCGTTTCTGCACCTTCCGCCAAATACCCAATGATGATTGTGCCGCATGTTTAGCATATGTTGCGATTTTATGACGTTTTGTAAATCGGTTAATAAAAGGTAATTCATACACTTGTGTCTACCCCTTGGTGGTCATCTAGGTGTCATTATAGTCGTTTTGGCAGTAATTAGAGTACATTTGGAGTCCGGGTCAAAAACCGTTTCCATTTTCTAAAACCGTCAATCCCGAGTCAAAAAGAAATGTGCTTCTCTACCTAAGGTTAGGATGTCATAAAATGTTAAGAGTATATCTCATTTTGAGTCCCATGTCACTTCTTTAGGCTAAACTTAAATTTACATTGTAAAATGTGCATTTCATTTAGCTAAAATGACAACGTGACATTTAGGCCCATTGTACGAGGTGATAATGACCTTTTTGGGTTTGGCCTATTTCGCATAAAGTTCTAGATCTTTCTCTCATCTTTCTAACGCCACCTAAATCACCTCAATTCGAGTCATGTAGAGAAAGTTATGCCTAAAATACGACAGACTGTCAAACGCGCTTTCTTGCGCAGAAGGAAACTAACCGAGAGAAAACGCAGCAGTGGTGCGCCTCTTCTAAGGGTCGCAATGTTGGAGTATGTGTCCTCAACAATAGTGCGATCAAATATTAAATCTCATAACAAGAATACAAAAGGGATGATTCAATATATTGTCAACTGATCAACATTAATCGGCAATGATTGGCTGACTAGAGTTTGATGTTACTGTCGTTTGACGGTGGTGATCAGTTGATCCCTGAAGGTCACACCTATAGGTAAATTAATTAATTGTATGTCGATACAGATTAATTAAATCCTTAAATTGAACAAATTTTTATTAATGAGTGAGAGTTATATATCTTATTGTAATGTGATTATATAAGATTCAATTTAGTAATTAATATGTTATATTACTAAAATTGATTAATGTTTATGAAACATTTGAGATAAGAGTAATAAGTTAATCATAATTACAAAATGTTCTAGATTATATTAACTAAACTTAATGTGACACATTTTATATACATGTAATTGTGAATTACTTGTTAATTTGTTAAATATAATTTTATTTGATATTTAATGATATTTAATTTGTTAAATATGCATTAATATGTCTAATGACATGTTATTTGTCACATGTTACACCATATTACAAATAACAAAATTACAAATATAAAATGGAGTCCATTTTATGTAGGGTGGACCAGTTTTTAAGGGTGTTTAGGGTTTTGTCTTTATCTTAGCACAAGATCCTTTAAACATAATGATGACTCCTAAACCTAGACCTAGCCTACCTATGTTTTGAGAAGACAAAAAAGAGAAGGCATGCTCACCCTTTTTCTAAGCCTAAAACCGGCTCCCTCCTTCCCTTTAAGAGAATAAGAAGTTCTCTTATTATTAGTCTTGTGCTCATGCTTAAAAAAAAGCTCTCCCTCTCTCTTCCATAAAATAGTTTTATGTGAAAATTTGTTCAACAATCTAATATTTATATATTCTTACTAGTTTAGTAAATTAGAATAATATTAGATTCATCTTTTAAGGTTACTAATAATATTATCTAGTTAATAATGTTGTTAGTGTTAAGGGTAAGTCTTGGGTGCAACTAAGATGAGGTCTTCTACTTTGAAAACTTGGTGATCTTGGAGGATCATTCCTAATATTATTAAGCTCAAGACCAAGTATAGGAAGGAGTCCTATCTTGTGCCCATTTTCGTCCTTCCCATGTAAGGAGAAATCCAATTTTCTCTTTATTTCATTTATTTACATATTGCATGTAACTAGATCTATTATTCTAAATAAGTAAGTAATTTAGAAACTAATTAGAGGATTCTAATTAAGGGTTAATAAACCCAACAATTGATATCAGAGCTTTGTTGTTGCATGCAAATCGTTTTTTTTTTTTGAGTTTTTTACGAGTTATTAGATGACTAAAATAAAAACCGGAAACTTTGTGTTTATATAGTATATGCACGAAATTTTTGCATGCATGTATACTTTCTGGTCCTAAAATATTTTAGGTCATTTTAGATGATTTATGGAATTTTATTGCTCACTTTTATAATTTATTGGATAATAATAACATTTTAGTGAGTACAAAGGTTATTTAATAACTAAAAATAGTTATATGATGTTTCTGGCCACGAAATTTTAGTATGATTTCACATGCATATTTTACTTATTGTATGTAAAATTAATGTGATTAATTTTGCATGATTCATGGATTTAATGGTTAAAATTGGATTAATACGAGATTATATAAGCTAAAAATAGCTAAAAAGAAATTTATGGCATGAAATTTTTTCGCAAAGTTGAACACATATTTAGAACATCATATGTGAAATGGAAAAATTAATTTTGCTAATTTTGCGTGTTTATTGATTTTTATGTGATAAAAGCGATAAAAGGCAACTATATTAGTCATACAATTAAATTCGAAATTTTTGGGTTGGATTTATGTTTTTCCAGGATGTAGAAATTATTATAGTATGTTGAAAATTTTGATTTTGAATTTTTTGTAATTTTTGTGATTAATTTGGAATTAAGTTGTAAAAATTATGATTTATGCTATTTATTCATAAAATAAATTAAAAGTGCCTTGTAAGCAATTTGTAATGAATTTTTGGGATCTTGGTCATATTACAGAATATACAAAATTTTGATTTCGAAATTTTCCAAATTTTTATGATTTATTGGGAATTATTTCTTAATTGTTAAGATTAATAAGATTATAATGAGCAATAACATTAAACCAAGTTAGATTATTGTCAAATCTTAGTGTGGACTAATATTTGAGTCCTAATAGAGTTAGGGTAATTAACTTGGGCTTAAATTTGATTTAATTATTATTTTAAGTGATTTTAATATGTTAAAAGTCACGAATTTCCATAAAACCAAAGCGATATATGATATAATCTAGTAAGGCGATTTGGCACATTCATTTTTTGCATGTTGAATGCATATATAATGCTGCATATTTTATAGATGTATGTCATTTACATTTATGTAATTTTGAATCATGTATTTTGTCTTAGTATGGCCTTAGTTTTTAATCAGTATTGCCCGTAATGTAAGGGAATATCGATTCGGTTGTAATTCTATTGTGATATCGCATTATCGTTTTATAATTTAATAGATTTAAATTTTTATTACAAATGTATAATAGGAATAGCTATGTATTTTATTATTATTTTGTAATTCCGGAGTTTCCTAAAGACGGAGCCATTCAGAAAGGAGTTTCGATCAAGACGGTGTTTTCTTGGGAGGCGTGTCACATGAAGGTCAAAGGACCAAAGGAGTTGGTTTCCAAATAAATAATAGATTATTAGATTTTCTATTTTAGGAAAGGCCATACTAGGAAATTGTTTTTCTTTACATGTTCTATTTCATATGTTGCATGCATTGCCAAATCGCCATAACTTTACATGCATATCTTTTCTTATCGAGTCATCGACCGTGTCAATTACAATTATCGATAGTTCACTGATTTATTTCACTAAACGAGATAGATAATAAATTGACATGACCTCTCACTAAATTTAAAATTGAGATTAGCCTTACCAAATAGTAGGACCCATGAATCCCCGTGACATTTGGGTAGGTTCGGTTTTCCCGAGGTGCTTTCATTTTTTATTGGGTAAGTGGGGTAATAAAACGTTATTACACACGAAATTTGATTGGTCTCAACGGGTGACTAGTCTTATGTTCCGGGGCTAGAGATGTGTTTTATGAAATTCATCAACCGAGAGTTCTAAAGTAGAATCAATTAAAGAGTTAATTCACCAAATTTACATAAGTATAGGATGCATCGGTTTTCCCATGCCCATACTTGTATAAAGATGGATCTCGGAATAATTTATTATAGTTGGGTAGAGGTCACTATATAAATGTTATAACTTGCTAAAAGTTTTCATATATTACGATGAATGTTAGTTTTCCCACTATTTCAATGTTTAAATTTGATTCTATATCTTTGCTCCTAGACATATACAATGTCATTTCGATTTTAACTTATGTCTCCATTAAACCACTATAGCTAAAGACAAATAGAATCTCTTTTCTAAAAGCCTCAATTGAACCGTTTAAATAAGGCTTGGACTAGCTCCATAGGAATCGTTCTATTCCATAGAACTCCATAGGAGTTGTCCTTTGTCATATAAGATTAGCATCTTACATTCCTGACATGCCTATGTATGATTTCTTGTGAAGAAGTATGATTAGAAGTAATGATTAGTCAAAACATGTTTTGATAATATCTTCTATGCATCCACGGTTCAAAAATCTTATTGCTCAACTAAACACTTGTCATCAAGCACTTAAGTTGTTAAGAACATGACAATGTTAAATTGGTAAATTAATTTGTTAGAAATTTTGATTAACCAAACACCACAATAGAGTTAACCCTTGTGAAGGGTTAAATAGGAATTTAAATGAAGATAAGTCTTCATCAAGTAGAAATTCTTGAAGCCAGTGGGAGCAATAAGAAGTAAGTACCTATCTTAATTGTTAAGGATAGAACTAGGCTCGAAAGAAAAAGTGTTAGACATTAAAATAGAGACAAACCCTAAATAAGTAAAGATCAAGGAAGTTGGTCGTGTGACCCCAACATATTCTTGAATGTATATGACATTGACATTGCATTCATGCCAATTACCACACCATGAGTATTTGATACAAATTTATGGATTTCATCATAATATTTGGCATCGTGTGACGACTAGCAAAAATGTCGTAGTATACTCATTTTAGTTTTGTATTTAGAAATGTATCTCAATAATTGTTATGAAGTACACTAACTCTAAATAGGAATATAATTCAAGTTTTATATAAAACGCAAAGGATTTCTCTATTATGCAATTAAAATAAGTGTTGTGCCCTTACATACCACGATTAAGTTTATGGTGAGACCATACAAATCAAGGCAATTATGATCAAACTAGAAATAAAATGTCATATATATATATATATATACATGACTCAAGTAAGTGACCCCAATCATTTCTCAATTCTCGATTGAAAATCGCTTTTAGAAACTAGTTTTGACTAGTGTCCCGAACCATTTGATTGCGAATCTTTTGGTGTGTGCGAATCTTGTATTCAAAGCAAGATAATTCATGACTTTTTCTTGAAAAGGATTATGAATAGAGCAAGATGTTCGCCCTATTTACACTTTAAAGTGCATGGTCGAATACAATTTCAATTAGAAAAGGTTATTACATCTTCATCTCTTTTACCAACGAACTAGGTAGATACTTGGTATCCACCTAATGAGGTAAGAAGAGAAATTCTTTGAATAAGTTCAATGAATGTTTAAAAGGTATCAAAACCTAGAGATTATAAAATCAAAGTATTAGTACTTTGTTAAAATGGGGAACAATAAAGTAAAGACTTTTATCTGCACCAAAAAGAGTGTGATATGGTATCACATGTTCACTTTCATTATGATATGATTGAATCTTTACAATAAAGTTGGAGGTAGTTTCTGTTATAAAATTTGTCTGGCATTTCAATTTTCCACTAAAACAAAACATGGTTAAAGCAATAATCTACTTTTCATATGAGATATGGTTAGGCATGGTACATAAATTGTAGCTTGTTTCGATTGTAAACATGTGCTCATTTTTCCTACATAATCATGAAAAAAAAGGGTTTGTGGCTCGTGATGCTGTCCATTAAAGAAAAGAGGATTATTTCTTAAAGACAGAGTGGGAGAAAATGTGCAAGAGCCACAAACTGAAAATAAGATGTAGGAAAGTGGTCTTTCTTGGTCAAAATTAGTAAATATTGATTCAAAACCTAAGTGGACAGGAGTCATGTTATTTTTGAAAGTAACAAACCAGTAACTTATTAAGATGCTTTATCTAGTTTCAACTCCGCATAAGTCCGAATTGAACATAAACATTAAGATGTTTATGTGACTTGGTTGATTGGTGGTAAGAGGTTTACACCAATTGCAACGCTTCGTTAAATTCGAATTTCATAATATTATTTGACTGTTGGATTTTAAAACCATCTTGCATAAGTTTTGATAATCGCAACTATCCTAAGGTAGGATACGAACTTACGAAGAAATCTTAAGTAGAAATCAAGGAGTTGAATGGTACGTTTCAGTCATGTAATAAACTGATTTGTCGATTAGTTTTGTTTATACATAAAGTTTAGTGGGAGTACGGTGGTATTATTAGTCTTATATGCGAATGACATATTGATCACTGTGAGTGATGAAAGACTTAGAGAAGAATAATACATCTCTAAGATATCCAGTTCGATGGATATTAGCATAAAGTTAATATTCTTATGTTAATAAGAATCTTGACAAGTTCAAAAGTATTGAACATGGACAAATTGAATCCATTTGCTTCCACTGCTGGATTAATTTATTATGCTAAGATGTATCTCTATTCTTATACTTCGTATACTTAGAGTATGACGAGAAATTAAAATCGAATCTTTGTGAAAGTCAATATATAGCAATATAGTCTATCCATTAGTACTCAAGAAGCACTAATGATATATCTTCTATGTCTCATATGTAGATAACATATTATTCATTGAGAATGATGGACCAATGCTCTCCTCCGTGAAGGAGGGATTGGGAGGCTAGGAAAAGATGCAAAGCATCTTTAATATTCGAATCTATAAGTGATATATACGAGTGGATAAGTGTTTAGAAATAATTATTGGATTTATGTGCAATGAGTTACACAAAAATCATATTCTAAACACATAAGGATGGTTGGAGAACCATCTTGGCTATAATATTTGAGGAGTAAATCTGACTAATATACAACGGAAATTATATTGTCAACTGATCATCATTTATCAGTAACGATTGGCTCACTAGAGTTTGACGTTACTGTCGTTTGACAGTGGTGATCGGTTGATCCCTTAAGTACACTTGCAACTATCAGATATGCAAAAGAATGAATCCCACACACTGTGAGGACAGTGGGAGCTATCCTAAGGCAAGAGAGTCTATGTCTAGATTAAATCTAGACACGTGCTCAAAAGGTTTTATAATACAAGATTATAGATAACGAAGGGAAATAGTATATAATGAGGTTAAGTAAGGTGCAAGATGTTGCTAAGACTTGTTAACCAAGGCCTTCTAATAGGTTTAACATGATAAGTCATGTCATTTCAATTGAATTAAAATGTAAGATTATATACAAAATTAAATATGGATTATAGATTATGTAGTAATTCATATTGCATTAATTTTACATATGTGATAATACATTCATCGTTTGAGTTTTATTTTAAACTCTTTTATTACTTTGTTATATCCAAATAGGTTGTAAAGACAACATTGAACCCTATTAAAGTGAACTTGATTAACATAGTATTGGCCCCTAGTCACTTATATGAGGTGACGTCTCCAAGTGACTAGAGTGTGAGTCGATTGATGGCAAGTTCAAGTGCCATAGGGTCATAAGAGATGACTAGTCGATCACATATGCAGACTGTATGGGACACTCTGTCGGGCAGTGACCGTTTATAGAGTTCTTGTAATTCATATAGCCTGGTCGTGGCGAGAGCTACTATAGTATTCTTTTTGAGTAGATTCTTTGACTAGAGACTGTGCGCCCAACGTGGCACAGTTTCTGATTGACTTTGATTTTTGCTCCACGACTTCCGAATATGGAGTAAAAATGGGCTTCTTTTGGGTTATGATGAGCTGTGGCTATTCGAAGGGAATAGTGAGATAGGAATTGTCCACCCCCTTGTCAGGGTTATATAAATCTCAGGGCCACTCGAGGAGTAGTGAACTGGAAATTTGTGGCCACGCTCGGAAGGTATCTACGGCAGATAATTCCGGTCAAACAGTTACTCTCCAGATCGAGGAAACCACTCTAGATATGATCAAGTGCAAGTACGACCTGCAAGACACCTTGCATTGAGTGAGAGATAGTAATAGGACAAGAGAATTGGTGACGCACACTTGTCTTGGACAAGTGGGAGATTGTTGGAGTATGTGTCCTCAACAATAGTGCGATCACATATTAAATCTCATAACAAGAATACAAAAGGGATGATTTAGTATATTGTCAAATGATCAACATTAATCGGTAATGATTGGCTGACTAGAGTTTGACATTAATGTCGTTTGACAGTGGTGATCAGTTGATCCCTTAAGGTCACACCTATAGGTAAATTAGTTAAATGTATGTCGATACAGATTAATTAAATCCTTCAATTGAACAAATTTTTATTAATGAGTGAGAGTTATATATCTTATTGTAATATGATTAAATAAGATTCAATTTAGTAATTAATATGTTATATTACTAAAATTGATCAATGTTTATGAAACATTTGAGATAAGAGTAATAAGTTAATCATAATTAAAAAATATTATAGATTATATTAACTAGACTTAATGTGACGTATTTTATATACATGTAATTGTGAATTACTTGTTAATTTGTTAAATGTAATTTTATTTGATATTGTTCCGGGTGTAATTCCAGAGCAAGTATAGTTACCACCCGTGGCTTGTTGAATAATGTCTTGAGTTGGATTTTCCCTTGGCCTTAATCGTTCCACTCGGCCTCTCCTGCAACAATGAACGAACTGAGGGCTTGGCTTTGAGCCAAGCGTACCCACTCCGACGCCCAAGTCAGTAAACTTAGATGTATAAGTTGTATGCTAATTGGCTAGGAATATATTGTAGAGAGATAAGGAAGATTATACCAGATGAATAGTGTATTTAGGTTAAGTTGTGTATTTCTGGATTGGATCCTTTCCTCAATGAAGGTTGAGGAGTATTTATAGACTTCACCTTTTGTCACGTAGTGGCCAAGTGGCCAAGTGGCTAGCAGGTGGAAAGACTGATCTACCCCTCGGCCGAGGGATTTATGGCAGGCCGGCGGGCCCTGTTGACTCACCGCCGAGGGGTCTTGGATATGAGTACGCGGGTATGTGTTCCGGCTGGCAGGTTGTCATGCCGGGACCCAGGTTGGCAGGCCGATGGGCCGCATCGGCTAGGTCGTCTAAGTCGTTGACTTGCTGTGGATATCTTTGACCTTTCTCAATATGTTGACTTGGTCGGGCGGTGCGAATATGCCCCATCAATTTGCCCCCAGCGTAGTCTATGCCGTGGTATGGGCTTCGATGTACGTCCGAGCGTATATTCTCGCGCAAGTAGTTTGTAGAAAATTCTCTCGACGGCTTCTTCATGGCGGCTTCTTTTGCTCGCTAGTCTCTCTTAGGCCGTACCATATCCCCCCTCCACATGGATGTGTATCGGGCATCCGATGTGGATAAGAAAGGGACGCCGCCGAGACCGGGTTGAGACTCGCCGTTATTTTTGATTGCCCCGGCCGGCGGTGTGTCCGCTTTGTCGATCATGTGGCCGGCGGAGAGCAGATGCTTGGGAATTTGTTGAGGAAGGTGAATAGGCGGAGAGATTTGAATAGGCGTGTTGAAGACGTTTGGTCACTGTTGCATTGATTGACACAACTGTTGCAATGATTGACATCCCGTGGTTGCATGTCCGACACGTGTCTGCACGCTGATTGGTTGACGCTTCATGGGCTTTTCGCTGATTGGCCCTGCTTCATGGGCTTTTCCCTATAAATAGGGTAATTGCTCCGAAAAATTGGCCACCAATTTCATTCTCCAAAATTTCCTTCTCTCTAAACTTCCAAGGGTTTCTTTGTCTTCTAATTTCCAGAGTTGTTACTCCGGCGAGCGTTTTCTTCAAGGTAAACAAACAAACTTTCCAATTTTTTAATTTTGTAAGTTCATTGTAAACATGTCTTCTGCCGACGCCGGCCTAGTAAGCGGGCCCTCCTTCTCCCGAAGTCGATCCTTGGATTCGGAGGAATGGGAGGATGATTCTGATGTCGATGATGACGCGGACGATTTTGGTGATGATGCTGAGGAGGCTCGTCCTAATACCGTGAGGCGGTACGTTATGGATCACGGCCTCGCCTGTAAGGCACGCGTTGACCGAGTTTGGACCCATAAGTTGGCCAGTTCTTCCGGTGAGAAATTTTTTGAGGGCCACTTCTTCTTCGGCAGGGGATACAAGATTGTTATCCCTGAGGAGGGCCAGGCCGTCTGTTGCCCTCCGCCGGGCCACACTGGCGTATATATGCGACATTTGGAGTACGGGCTCCGGTTTCCGCTGAATGGGTATGTTGTGGCCATCCTTAAGGCCATGAACGTTGCCGTTGCCCAATTGCACCCGTTGGCTATGAGGACCATAATCGGGTTTGTCTGGCTTTGTCTCTTCAAGGGGGAGGCCCCAACGGTGAACTTATTTCGCCGACTTCATTACCTCCAAACCGTCATTCTCCGTGGCGCGCCGGTTGGCACAATAAGTGCACACGGAGAAGGGTTATGTCTCTCACGACAAACTTTCCTCTTGCAAGGGCTGGCGGGTCGGTGGGTGTACGTTAAGGTGCTTGGGACGACTATCCGCCGCCTCTCGCTCCTTTCAAAGATCGTTAACTTGCGGTGTGAGACTAAGGCGGAGCATGACAGATGGGTCTCCTAAGAAACTCAAAATGGATGCTGGCAGGGTTCTTCTCTCGGAGGACGAGAGGCTGGCAATGCGGCTTTTTGAGGTAGACAAGGGTGGGCTGCCGAAAAGATGGATTCCTCCAACGCAGATCATTCTTCAGGATGAGCCGCTTTGCCATGTCGGCCTCATACCGGCCCTAGCGCAGGGTGAGTGGGGTCGGTGTGAGGCCCATCACCGTTCTCATTGTGTCTTTGAACTTTGATTTATTTCTTCTACTTAACTCTTGCTTCGTTTCCTTCGCAGCCATTTTGGACCGGACTGTCGAGGATATCCTCCTGAGAATGGGATCAACAAAGATAAGACCGTTGCTAACTTACATCCCAAAGCTCTCCCCAATGACCGCAGAGGTCGCCGACCGATCTCATAGAGCAAATGGCTGAAAAGCTTGAGTGCGGTGGAGACCCAGGCGAAGGTTGTTAGTAACGTGCCGCGCCACACGCGAAAAACGAAGTCCTCGGCGGTGGTGGCGTCGACATCGGCTCCGCCTTCCATCCCCCCTGTTCAGAAGAAGACGGTGGAGATTGTTTGTATCTCCAACGGGGATGACTCCGACGAGGAGGAGGGGTCGCCCCTTGTCCGTAAAAGAAAGCAGACGGCCTTTACCGCGACCGTTGATTCTGCTGCTGACGAGGAGACGCGCGCTTCGGCCAAGAAGGCCAAGCACGGTATTGTTCTTTCGTGGCTTCGTTTAGCCGGTTCCTTAGGCGCTGCCTGTGATAGGCTCTTCGGCATGTCTGCGTATGTCGATACTTATGCTTACTTTAAATTTTGTAGATCGGCCGCAGTTCGTCCGCCGCTCTGTTGGGCAGCAAGTGGAGGGGAGTTCTGTGCGGGCTGGTGATCAACACGTCACCGTGAACTCTCCATCCCGAAAGGTTTTCCTCTCCGCCTTCAGCCGATGATCGAATGTCACCACCGTCCCTTCATCCCGGAAGGTTTCCCTCTCCTACCTACAGGCCTGATCAAAATGTCACCACTGTTTCCTCATCCCAGAAGGTTTCCTTCTCCCACTCATAGATGAAGGCACGGAGTTTATCAAGGAGTCAAGAGGTGGAACGGTCTTACCGGTGCTCGTATCGTAGAGCAGGAGAAGGCCTTGGCTCAATCCGCTTTTGAGCTTAATGCCACTAAGAAGGTGGCCGCGAAGGCAAAGCAGGATCTTCTCAATGAGCAGAGGCTTAGGGGGGATGCTGAGAGGGCGCTCTTGGCTGAAAGAAAACTTAGGCAGGACGTTGAAAAGGAGGTCCTTCCGAGAGAGCCAAGGCCGAGGTCCGGCGGCCTAAGCCGCTAAGTCTGCTGGGAAGTGTACACTTGTTCGAGACACGCCGACCTCTACCTCCAGCGAGAGGAATGAATCCAGGGACCTCGTTTAAGGCCCAAAGTGAGGTGGTTCGGATCAGAGATGCCGTCATTAGGCAAAAGGAGAAGGACATTGAGATGCTCCAAACCGTCATGCTCCCTAACATGTGTGCTTTGAATTCGGATTTAGCCGAAGGAGCTGTTAGGGAAGTGATTGAGGAGCTCTTCCCTCTTGATGGTTCCTTTCCGTGGGACAGATATGACAAGCTGCTTGATGACAAGCTCGAAGCCAAGGAGAAGGCCGTGGCGGAGAAGGCTAAAGAGGCGGTGAGGGCGAAGGCAGAGAAGGAGGCGGCCGCTGAGAAGGCAGCTCTGGCTGAAAAGGCTAAAGAGGCCCAGGAGGAAGCCAAGCGGGCAAAGGCGGCTGAGGCTGCCGAGGCTAAAGCTGAGGCCGCCAAGCCGAGGTCGCTAAGGAGCCGCCGGGTTTACCCATCGAAGAAAGTGCTGCCGCACGCTGCGATGGCGAGCAACAACGGACATAGGGAGATAATATCTGTGACCTTTTGTCTTTTGGCTTATGCTTGTAATTTCTTGTAATTCGTTGAATATATTTAATAAGAGTTCGTTTTTACTTCACTTCTTTTCCTTGCGCTAGTATTTGAGCTTCGACTGTCCTTTTAGCGTCTCCGTCTTTTGTCAGGTTGTCTCCTTCCGTTATTAATTGAGTATCTCTTTTGTTCCCGCCTCGGCTTGGCCGAGGCAGTCTAGAGTGCGTGTCTCAATTGTGTTAACGCTTCCAAGGCATTTTGATCGTTTCAGCGAGTATCAACCGCGCTGGTTATAACCGTCGCAGTGTCCGCTTCCTTAGGGTGCATGCCGCTCTTGTCGGTATGACCGTGTGAGCCGTGGCGTCTGCTTTTTGATGGAGATCTGCCGCTCTTGTCGGTATGATGACGGTGAGCCGACGTCGCTTCTTGATGGAGATCGCTGTGGCGTCTACTACTTGGAGTGACTGCGACGGCGCTATTTCTTGATGGTGATCGCCGCTCTTGTCGGTATGACAAGAGTGAGCCGACGTCCGCCGTGGCGTCTACTACTTGGAGTGATCGCGACGGCGCCACGCCTCCCGGGGTGATCGCCGTGGCGTCTACTACTTGGAGTGATGCGACGGTGCTCGCTTGATGGAGACTTCCGTGGCGTCTACTACTTGGAGTGATCGCGACGGCGTCACACCTCTTTGGGTGATCGCCGTGGCGTCTACTACTTGGAGTGACCGTGACGGTGCTCGCTTGATGGAGACTCCCGTGGCGTCTACTACTTGGAGTGACTGCGACGGCGTCGCACCTCTTTGGGTGACGGCCGTGGCGTCTACTACTTGGAGTGATCGACGACGTGCTCGTTTCTTGGCGGAGATCGCCGCTCTTGTCGATATGACAAAGTGTGAGTCGGCGTCGCTTGATGGAGATCGCCGCTCTTGTCGATATGACAAAGGTGAGTCGGCGTCTGTTTGTTCTCTAGCGACCGCGGGGAAAGTGAATTCTTCGACGAAAGACTTGGGCAATTTTTATTCGATGAAAACATGCGTCGGGGTGCCCACAAACTGCTTTCGGACACCTCCGCCGCTACAAAAATTACATCCGAGATTCCCAGCTTTTAATGGCTCATCAAGGGCTCACCTTCCCGGTCACCGCTAGTTGCATCCATGAGGTCGCCCTCCTGTTGTAAGGATGGGCTTTTCCCCTTCTCTGATTTCTTTGCCACTTTGAGGGATTGCATGTTGCATCCTCTGGCAGCTATCTGGACGTTGACCACCTCGTCATTCTCGTCTTTGGAGACGAGCTTATGCGCTTCCCCCCGGTCCGAGACATACATCGTTGTCGGGCCCGGATGGACATCATCGCGTCGGCCTCGCTCGGGTGACTCGGCCTATGAGGGCGTTGTAGGCGACGAGCCGTCAATGACCACGAACTCAAATTAGGAGATTTTTGGCCGCATTCCTCGGCCGAACATCATCGGCACTGATTGACCCGAGCGGTACTAGGCCGGCCCCAGAGAAGATGTACAGTGGACTGGTGCAGGGGCTTAAGTCTTTGACCTTCAGACCGAGGCTGAGGAAGCACTCCCTGAACATGATGTTCGTGTAGGCACCCGTGTCAATCAGGCATCTCTTGACCAGGTGGTTGGATATGTCCAAATTGACTACAAGCGGGTCGCTATGAGGAGAGACGACTCCCTCGTAGTCCTTCCTTCCAATAGTCATATCGGGGATGTTGGAAGCGGGGGTCGCTGTGCTGGGCACAAAGTTGATGGCCTGGTATAGTTCGTTCAAGTGCCGCTTGTACCCATGAGCGGACCCTCCGTTCTCATTACCCCCGATGACAACGTGGATCACTCCTATCCGTTCAAGACGGATTTCCTATCCGAACCGCCGGCATCGGTCTTTTGGCCTTTGGCGACGTACTTGCCGAGGCTCCCCTTCCTGGATCGCTCTCTTCAATGGCATTCTTCAGATGTCGGCAGTCGTTGGTTAAATGGCCGGTGTGGCCGTGGTACTCACAGTACTGGCTCGTGTCACCGTCACTCTTCGGCTTGGGGGGTCTCTCCCACTTCTGGCCCTCGTTTTTGCTCAGGGCGAAGACTTCAGCGGCTGACACAACGAGAGGGGTCTTATTATCATACCGCCTCTGGTGGTACGTTCCCGAACTCCACCCGGCGCCCGCCGAGTCCTCCGTTTCCCGCAGATTTATCGACCGTGACCTATTATTCTCACGGCGTCGTTCATCGGACCGTGACCCATTGTTGTCACGGCGTCTTTCATCCGGGTTGTCCTCCCGGCGCTCTTCTTTCGAGTGCTCGGCCTCGCTGGGGCCTACCCAGGTCTTGTGGTAGTCCTCCACCTTAATGGCTTGGTCGGCCATCTTCCTGGCGGAGTCTAATCTTTGGCCGCCGCACTTGATGAGCTCATTTTTTAAGTCCCCTCTTGGGAGACCTTTCATCAGCGCGAAGGCGGCCAGCTCATTGCTCGTGTCCCGAACTTGCTGAACCTTGGCGTCGAACCTCTTCACATAGCTTCGGAGAGTCTCGCCGCCCTCCCGCTTGATAGTCGGGAGGTCTCGATGTTTCGACGGCCCTCCTCTTATCAAGCAGAATACTTTTGGGCAAAAATCTTTCTCTCGGTCGCCATACCCGTATATCGATCCGTCGGGAGTCCTTTGTACCCCGAGCTTTGTGCCATCCCCCGCAAGGTCGTTGGGAAGACACGGCACTGACCTCAGCCGTTCCCATACCGACATGTGGGACTCGAAAGCCTCCGCGTGGTCGGATGGGTCGCCTTCTCCTGAGTACGATATGGGTGGCAACTTTAGCTTAGTTGGCACCGGGATTTCTAGGACGTAGTCGCTGAGGGGCTGTCTGACCACGTGTCGAACGGCACGCGGCGATCGGCTCCTCACGTCCCTAGTTTGGCTCTTCTCCCCGTGGCGAGAAGGGCTTCTTCCCCGACTCGCGAGTCGGGCTTCTTCTTCTCCTGGCTCGGTGAGTCGGACTTCTTTCATTCCTCCGGGCAGCCTCGTGGGTCGCTGCGGTGACGTTGTCCTCCCGCGAGTGCGGTCAGGACTTATGTCCATCACTTGCATTCTGGGCTCCTCCGGCGTTTTGACAGGGCCAACTTCTTCTAGTGCTCCATTCAAGTCTCTTGGAGTCACATTCTGGGCCCTGGTCTCCTGTGCGGGTTCCGCCGCTCTTGTCGGTGTGACAGTGTGAGCCGACGTACTACCAATGAGGTCCGTGTTGCTTCAAGAATGCCACGTCAACCACATGTCCCATGAGGGTGACTTGGTTGGCATGGGGCACGGCAAGACTCGGTGTTATTGGCATCCCGAACTCCGGTTGGATTACTCCGCCGTGGGTGGAGGGCCGCATGACTCCGAATTGTTGAAGGTATCATCCGGGTGGAGGGGCTCGTCGGTTTACGAACACCTCTTCTTTGTTTCGACATCTTCTCGCTTTTTGGGTGGGTTTTTGTTTTGTGTTTTTAAGGGATTTTATTAGCTTTTAGTATGCGCTTCCCCACAGACGGCGCCAATTGTTCCGGGTGTAATTCCAGAGCAAGTATAGTTACCACCCGTGGCTTGTTGAATAATGTCTTGAGTTGGATTTTCCCTTGGCCTTAATCGTTCCACTCGGCCTCTCCTGCAACAATGAACGAACTGAGGGCTTGGCTTTGAGCCAAGCGTACCCACTCCGACGCCCAAGTCAGTAAACTTAGATGTATAAGTTGTATGCTAATTGGCTAGGAATATATTGTAGAGAGATAAGGAAGATTATACCAGATGAATAGTGTATTTAGGTTAAGTTGTGTATTTCTGGATTGGATCCTTTCCTCAATGAAGGTTGAGGAGTATTTATAGACTTCACCTTTTGTCACGTAGTGGCCAAGTGGCCAAGTGGCTAGCAGGTGGAAAGACTGATCTACCCCTCGGCCGAGGGACCTATGGCAGGCCGGCGGGCCCTGTTGACTCACCGCCGAGGGGTCTTGGATATGAGTACGCGGGTATGTGTTCCGGCTGGCAGGTTGTCATGCCGGGACCCAGGTTGGCAGGCCGATGGGCCGCATTGGCTAGGTCGTCTAAGTCGTTGACTTGCTGTGGATATCTTTGACCTTTCTGAATATGTTGACTTGGTCAGCGGTGCAGAATATGCCCCATCAGATATTTAATGATATTTAATTTGTTAAATATGCATTAATATGTCTAATGACATGTTATTTGTCACATGTCACACCATATTACGAATGACAAAATTACAAAGAAAAAATTGAGTCAATTTTATGTAGGGTGGACCGGTTTTTAAGGGTGTTTATGGGTGTTTAGGGTTTTGTCTTTATCTTAGCACTAGATGCCTTAAGCATAATGATGACTTCTAAACCTAGACCTAGCCTACCTATGTTTTGAGATCGAAGACAAAAAGGAGAAAGCATGCTCACCCTTTTTCTAAGCCTAAAATCGGCTCCCCCCTTCCCTTTAAGAAAATAACAAGTTCTCTTATTATTAGTCTTGTGCTCATGCTTAAAAAAAAGCTCTCCCTCTCTCTTCCATAAAATAGTTTTATGTGCAAAATTGTTCAACAATCTAATATTTATATATTATTACTAGTGTAGTAAAATAGAATAATATTAGATTCATCTTTTTAGGTTACTAATAATATTATCTAGTTAATAATGTTGTTAGTGTTAAGGGTAAGTCTTGGATGCAACTAAGAGGAGGTCTTCTACTTTGAAGACTTGGTGATCTTGGAGAATCATTCTTAATATTATTAAACTCAAGAATAAGTATAGGAAGGAGTCCTATCTTGTGCCCATTTTCGTCCTTCCCATGTAAGGAAAAATCCATTTTTCTCCTTATTTCATTTATTTACATATTGCATGTAACTAGATCTATTATTCTAAATTAGTAAGTAATTTAGAAACTAATTAGAGGAGTCTAATTAGGGGTTAATGAACCCAACACACAACACATGCTGCACCTTTTCTCAAGGCTTTCTTTTTATCCAAGTTTCCATATTTCAACCTAAGTCGGTTATTCCTTTCCTATTTCCATCCATATCTCTTTCCTAAACTCTACCTCGTGATTAGTATAAATAGAGGACATCGCTCCACATATTTCTCACGCGAGTGTCCGCCCTTCCCTTCTCCCTTTGCATTCTAAGACCGCGCTCTTGCTTATTGATGCCTACGTGCTTGCTCTACGCGACCACATAAGCCCAGATCATTCTGGGTACCAGTGACGTTGCATAGACCGAACAATTTGACTACTACACACATTAAATCAATCTTTTTTTAAATCCTTTTTCAAGGGCACTTTCATATTTGCATAGATCGAGTCGATTTACCACTAAAAGCCAATTTAGTTAAATCTCGCGACGCTAACATGTAAGTCTGAGGGTGTAAAATCCCATCTTTAATCTTGTTTATATTGTTTTGTATTTATTTTTACGAGTTCTCATCATATTAATGCCAAGACATAAAACTATTTCATAAAATATAAGTTTCAAACCTTATTTCGTCAAAACCGTTCAGATATGACAAGTAGAAGAAACGCGGTGTCTGATGCGCCGTCTGGAAGGATCACAGCTTCTGTTGCGCCTCTTCCAGAGGCTGCTTTCAGCTGCTCTGTTTCTTCTTCTTCTTCTTCTTCTTCTCCTCCTCCTCCTCCTCCTCCTCCTCCTCCTCCTCCTCCTCCTCCTCTTCATTCTTTCTTTCTCAATTTTTTTCTTTTATTTCCTTTTTTAATTAACCTACATCTTTTAATTAGTTTTCATCAAATTATTTTACTTTTCATTTTTTTTAAAACCTTTATTTTTTGAGTCGGTTTAAATCGCTAATAATCAATATTAGCTGGTTTACCTGATCTTTTATTATCAAATCCGAGTTTAGGAGGCTTGACAATTAATATTGAGTCTTTTAAATTAGACTTTTGTAAATTAATTTAATTCTTGTACATTAATTTATGATCCAAATTTTATTAGTTCAACATTCATCCGAAATCCGCTTAATAATCATCAATCATCAATATTAATTGGTTTTGAGTCGGTTTTTGAGTCATTCTAATTTATCAAATTCTTCTATTATATCTTTTCGACCTTTACTCTAAATACAATCAATTTTTATAATAAATCAACCGTAACAACCACCCTAGTCTGACTTTCACAGTCAGAACCCATCCCAGGACTGATGCAGTGGGTTATGCGCCTCTTCCAGAGCACGCACCCATTGTTGCGCCTGTTCTAGGCTGGCTTCTGCCTTTGAACTTCTTCTCGCTTTGACGTAGTATGTTTAGGGTTCTCTAATCGACTATTATTCCTCACTATCACCTTCTAACCTATTTTAATTCATTAATTTTCTTAACTTTTTATTTCTTTTTTTTATTTCCTTATTTTTCAATTTTCTTTTTTAATTTCCTCATTTCAATTAATTTCCTAATTCGATTTATTTTCTTATTTTAATTAATTTCCTTGTTTCATTTATTTCTTTCAAACTCTGTCTTCGGCATTTATATGATGTACATTCGTCTTGTATTCTTATTTTATTCATTTTGTATGTATATTCACATGTAATTAATATAACTTCTTACTTTGACCAATAAATTGCTAAATTGCTTGTTCATCGACATAGTTATTCTCACATGCTAGGATTAATCTTTCGTTTGTTGCATTGCATGCATTATAACCACCAATACATCGAGTATAAATGACTTCCCTAATCATTAGTAGAGGCCGCTATCGAGGCGGGCGGGATTAGGTGTTCAAATAAAGAGCTTCCTAATACGTACCCTCACCCCGTACTCAGATATCTGTGAGCATCAGTTTTCATTGACATCGCGAGAGTTATTCTATACATAGAATGCTAAGGGTAACAGATTTCTTAGTGTTTATGTCACTACTTTGTGTCTTGACATGGCACGAGGTATTCGAACGATTCTAATTTTCCATAAAAAGTGGTGGCGACTCCACAAATGCAGGCTTGGTCAAATCTTTCACCGGTTTCAATGCCTCACAAATCGGTAACGACCCATGACATGCTTTGGCTTTTGCCAGGGTTCCGTGGGAGAATTGCCGCCGCCTCGATTCCAATGTGCGGGATGCTGCGCGGCGCGGGTGGCCTGTGTCCACAGAATGTGACAATCTTAGGTAAGGTAAGGCCAATTCCGTCTGAAACAAATAAGACAGGGCTTTGTGACCAATTTACTGTCAAATGTAGGTCCAGCTAGTGTATGGTAACTTGTTTTCCAAAATTGGTCACATTTGGCTGTAAAATGGTCTCGAAATCATTTTTTATTGTTTCAGATAAAAATGGTTCGTCTGAAGGGAGACCCAACTCAGTAAATATGCCATATTTTGTTTGATTGTTTTTTTTATGCGAAAATGGTGTTTTTGCGCCCCGTGAATTTGTTCTTTTCGATTGCAGGTCACCATAAAATTGAACAACTGCAAACAATTTTTGAAATTTTAAAGTTAAGCTGGCTGGCAGGGGCGGATGGGAGGGGAAAAAGTGAGGGTACGTGCCCTCACGTGAGAAGAAGAAAAAAAAGACATTGAAAATCTGGAAAAGAAAGAAAGAAAGACATCGACAAACACAAAGTCACAAAGAATACAAACATATACAAAAATTAAAACAAAACACAAAACATAGATTCCAAATTCAACCACCACCTGCCGTCTCCCCGCTGCAGCCGCCACCGCCTCCTCCTTTCCTCTGGCCATCTTGTCGTCGAGTTTCCACCTACCGTCTGGTATCTGCCTCACTCGCCTAGGTATGTGTTCTTATTTGTTTGTTTAATTCGATTAATTTTTTCTTGATTGTTTGATTAATTCTATTAATTTGTTCTTATTAGTTTGATTAATTCGATTAATTTGTCCCCTAAATTTGATTAATTTGTTCTTATGATTTTGTTTAATTCGATTAATTTGTTCCCCAAAACCTAGATCCCAAATTTGTTCTTATTAGTTTGTTAATTTATTTATCTATTTGTGTGTAGATTTTTATTAGTTTAGATTGATTAATTGGTTAATTATCTCATTTTTATCAAACCCTAAATCACTCACTTGCTTAACAATTAATTTCGGTTATTTAGGACACTTATTTGAGTTTAATTTCTGTATTTTGGGTAATTATTGATGCTTTTGATTGGGTATTCTTGCTTCTCTTGATAATTGATGTATTTTTAATAGAAGCATTTGGTTGGGGTTTTCAAATTGCTTGAAAATCTATGTTGCTCATGAATATATTGCTGCTCAATCTCACCTCCTTGCTTATTATTCATAGGAGGCCGAATTACATCCAACCTGACTTTAAATTGTCTTCTATCATAGAGCTTGAATTATGTTTTCTTGAGCCTATTATTATTACTTATGCCTTGCATTGCTTGTATCTATCTAGCTTTGCTAGAATTGATGTGTTTTTAATAGAATACAATGATAATTTACCAAAACATTTCACCTTGTTCTATGCTTGATGTGATATTTTGATGTTTTGAATCTCTACCCTTTAAAAAGAGAGAACTTGGTGGTACTGTAGCTATGAATAGTACCACCAAAGTTCTCCCTCAGCCGTTGATTTATGCCTATAGATCTCCGCCCTCCATCATTCTCACACTCCTATAACACTCTTTCAGTCCTCCTTCGACACTCATTTCTCTCATAAAATATAAAATACTACTTTTAATCCTCCCCAAATTCACTTCTCCTTTCATAAACCTTCACAAATCTCACACAAATTGCTTGAAATAATCGGATCACATCTCAAATTCATCACTTGAATCAACCTAATTTCCCAGATCACTTAAATATCACGAATTAGGGTTATGGTTCACAATTAAATTGGGGATTTCAATTGTTTTGGATTGCTAAACAAATTATAAGGTTTTGTTGTGGATCAATCGGAGTTGATGGTGTTGTAGGGTTTTGTTGCGGATCAATCGGAGGTGCTGGAATTTTAGGGTTTTGTTGCGGATGATCAGTCGGAGCTGCTGGCTGGCGTCTGTCTTATGTCGAAACAAGGGTGTTTATTATTTCGTAGGTTTGTCTCTTTTCACTATTTTGTTTTGTTGGTTGCGTCGTGTCGAGTAGGGTATTGCGTGTTATTACACATTAGTTCTAGCTTCTTTTATGCCTTCTTAATTTTCATGGATTTGTTGTTGTGCGTTTCTGATAGTTCCTATGGTATTTATGTTCTTATTTATGTGGTGCTCTGTGAAATTTTAGGGGGTTTATTGCGGACCAATCAGATGTGCTGGCTGTCGTCTGTCTTATAAGTATGGTTCGTGGTTCATGTTGATTGTTGATGGTGCTTAGTTTGATTGGCCATTAAACAGGTGTTTGAGTTGCCTTTCAAATTCCTATGCTTAATTAGTTTTTTCATGTTTTGGGGGTTTCCTTATTTATGGTATTGGTCTAGCATAGGTACTGGTTTTGAGTGAAGGTAATTTGTGGTCTCTTCAAACTGCCATTTACTTGCTTGCGTCGCTTTCAGGCTTCTGGGTGATTGTACAATTTGATCTACTTGTTCTTTCTGTGGTTAATTATAGTCTTGTTGTACTCGTGTACTATTTATTGTAACTTAGTTTGGTTCTTTGTGTTTTTGAGGTTGCTTAGTATTGCTGGATCTTAAACTCTGTCTCATTGGTCTTCTTTCAATTGGTTTGGTCGAGGTGGGTTTCTGGGTTTGTGATTTAAGTTACTTTTTTTCTTCTTTCCTTTCAGAGTTCTTCCATGGGTAACCTTATTCGTGTGCCATTCTTGAATGCCATGGGGCTGGATTTCCGATTCCGTATTTTACAACACCCGAGGTTATGATTCAATGGTTATTGTCTCGATCTCGGGCTCTGCCTCACCGATCTACTTCCAACTGGTTTGGTAGAGGTGGGTTATTGGGTCTGTGATTTTCGTTGCGTTCTTTCTTCTTTTCTTTCAGAGTTTTCCTATGGGTAACCTTATTCGGATGCCATTCTTGAAGGCCATAGGGCTTGGTTTCTGATTCTGAAGTTTCCAGAATTGTTTTCTCCCCGAGATTATGATTCAATGGCTATTGTTCATCTTCTCTTTAGTTATTTTTCCCGTCTTTTATTCCCTTTCAGGTTAATGAGCTGTGTACAACTCGACTTCATGCATGTCTAGAAACCTTCTGGTAGTAAACTTGGCTTGCTTGTGGCGCTTACGACTTACGAGCTTATTTGTGTGCTATTCCTGAAGAGACTGAGCTGGAATTCTGATCCTGTAGTTGCCAGCATTGTTTTTTCCCCAAGGTTATGATTCAATGGCTATTTTTCATCTTCGATTTGGTTATTTTCACGATTTTTAGTTCCCTTTCAGGTTAATGAGCTCTGTACAACCCGGCTTCATGCATGTCCAGGAACCTTCTTGTAGTTAACTTAGCTTACTTGTTGCATTTACGGGCTAATAGGTGATTGAACTATTTTATCTCCGTTCTCGTGTCGTGATTTTCCACCTTTGTTTTTGGTGTCATCTACTATTTTGGAAACTTAGTTTGGGTTTTCATATGTTTGGGTTTGCTTCTTTTAGGATTTTGGTGTACTGGCTCCACTTGCTTTGCTTCTGCTGCTTTGATATGGAAATAGTTGTAAATTTACGCGCAGTTGTGGAGGTCTTTTAGCATTTCCCTATTTCTGATAATTTTTGCCTGCATGTTAGCTTACTTGTAGAACTTTCAAACTGTTATGTGTACCCTTATTCCTGTGCCATTGGTGAAGGCCTTAGGGTTGGAAGTTATCTGTTGCATTTTTTTAGCATCTAGAATCTCTAGGGGTACCGTTCGGTGTCTATCCGATGATCAACTTTCGTGATTTTAGTGTTAGTTCACACCGTTAAAAGTTGGTGATGGTGTTGGGTTTAGCCTTTAAGCATGTGTTTTTATTGGTTCTTAATTTGCCAGGCTTATTTAGAGTGTTCATATGTTTTACCTTGCTTATTTAGGGTTTTGATAAAGCATTTTTAGGTGCTGGTTTCTGGTTAATTTTACTTGTGGTATCTTCAAGAAGAGCATTTACTTGCTAATTGTGGTACTTATGGGCTGCTGATGATTGTCTAATTTGATCCCTGTGTTCATTTCGCGGGTTTTGACTTTATTTTTAACTTATGTTTACTTACCTATGGTATTTTTATAGCGCGGTCATGAAGGTTTTTTCTTATTTTCGTTGATAGTGTTAATTTGTTTACGTATGTTTACTTACTTGTGGTACCTTCAAGCCGAACATTTACTTGCTTATAGTGCCCTCAGGCTGCTGGTTGATTGTCTTAATTTGTTTATATATGTGTTCCCTTCTGTTTGTTGATTAATATTTTGATCTTAACTCTCCCGATTTGAATTTAGAGGTGCTAGGCATTATAGTTTAGGCGCAGCTGGAGGGGATTGCAGCGCGGATCTTAGCACCGCTTTGATGTTGCTGATCTAATCGACAAAGCCAAACCACAAGTTCTGATTTCTTTGGCCTGATCTTAATTGGTTTATTTGGTGGGTGCTGATAGTGTCTGTAATTTTTAAATCCGTCTTACTTCTTGCCTGCAGTATCTTGTGTATAAGCGGTCATGGGGCGCGTGGTGTCGTTGTTGAGGGCCCTCCGGGTGAGAATTATGCGCTGCATTCTCACTCATTCCGCCTACTCAGTCTCCTCTTCGTAATTTCTAGACATCATTCTCCCTTCTCCCTCTCTTTTCTTCATTTTTGTTCATTTTCACCATCAATTATTTTTTCAGCTTTCGTCTTTCAATTATGCCCTGCCGAATTTCAATCAAATCATCTCCGCCCATTGATTTTGGATTTCTGAGGTATTATCAACCTCGTTTTGTTTAATTTAAAATGGTTCTATTCAGTTTTAGGGTTTTAATTTGAGTGTTACCAGTTTATTGTTTTAATTACCACTGATTAATTTGGCGGGTTTTGTTTAGGTTTGTTATTTCCATTGGCGTCTTTCTTCTTTTCATGGGTTTATTATTTTAATCTTTGTTTTCCGTTCTCTCTTGATTGGTGTTTTGATCTTTGTATTCTGAGTTTTTACTCATAAATATTCATTATCGTTGTGAATCATGTTGGAGATCTTATTCGTTTCATTATTTTCGATTTATGTACAGCTACACCATTTAGGAATTCAAATTCCCTTCAGTTTTCTTAGTTGTGTTCATGATCCATTAGTTTTATTATTTGACGGGCTGGTGTTTTTTTGTTCATTGTTCTTTGGCGGTGCGACATGCTACCGAGTCCCGGCGGCTTCGAATGTGCCATGATTTTATTTTCAGGAACAAGCTTATTATATGGGTGCTTTGCGTCGTACTTTATAATTACTTTTCCTTTTTCAGCGGGTGCTGTTTATTTGGTGTTGTCGCTGACGATGTGGCAGCTGCTGAGGTTGCCGTCTTGGGATGTGGCCTCAGCTCTTTTTACAGGTATACGCTTATTATATGGGTATTTTTTGGGTAGTAATTTGTATTGGGTTTTCATGTTTTTGGACCCTTGCATCAGGTTTTTATGATCTGTCTGTCATTGTAGCAGATGGTGAAAATTGTTACTTGGAGATTTGTGGTGTGGTTCTGGCTTGGTTCAGGTTACAGCATCCCACATCAGATAACTACATTCATATGCCGGATACCCTACTCACACTTCACCTTTTGCTGCCTCGAGTCATTACGTATGGTGGGCTAAGTATTTTTTTGGCTCTTGCAATCAGGTTTAGATGAACCGCCATTGTTGCAGATGATAAAGGGTGTTACTTGGATATTCGTGGTGCGTTGTGTGGTTCTGCCTTGACTCAGGTTACAGCCTCCAATACCAGGTACCTCTATTCATATGCCGTCTAGCCTTTACTGCCCTGCTGTTTTTACAACGTTATGACTATACTTCCACTTCTACTATTTCAGGTCATTAGCTAATTTATAGGGTGGGCCAATTATTATCTCAATATGCTTTTTTTGTGCATAGTATTATTGACACTTCTTACTTCAGGTGTAGATGACATGCCGACGTTTGCAGTGAAGACTGGTAGGTTTCATGTTGACGATCTTATTCATTTCATTATTTTAGATTTACGAACACCACCATTTATGCATTCAAGTTCTCTTGAGTTTACTAAGTTTTGTGCAGTTCACGTGTGCAGGTTCCCGCATTAGGCTTCCATTCATGATCTATCCATTATTGTTATTTCTTATGCCACCTGGCCTGTTCTGCCCTATGGTTTTTACAACTTTATGTCGATAATTCCTCTTCAGGTCATTACCTACTTCACATGTTGGGACTATATCACACCCAAAGACAACATTAATAGCTCAATATGTATTGTTTGTTGGCACCCCTCGTCAGTGCACCACAAGTGTAGTTTGCTCGATGCTGTGAGTAAGTATTTTTCTTTTCAGTTGAGTAAGTATTTCGCGTAGCTTACTGTTGACTCTTTTCGCTTTTATTTTTCCCTCTTTCTTCAGTGCTTTTTATGCGTGATTATTGGTTCACATTTATGGGTTCATGTTCATTTTGGTGCTTATCAATTATCATTGTTTTTATTTGGGTAGTTGTGTATTATATGGAAAGATCTTTTAGGTTATGTGATCATTTAGTTGGATTTTGCTTTCGGGCAATTGTCGATCAAATTTGCGGATTATTGTAAGTGTAATCACGGTAAAGTGAAAAAGAAAAGATTAACAATTATGGTAATGGTGCTGACTGAAATAGGTCTTTGCTTAATTTTTTGGGGTTACAATTGATTGAGTCTTTAGTGTTTGTTTGAGGTTTTTCTTTTCAGGGTTGAGTTGGGGTTTTATGGGATTTTGTGTTCAAATGAAGTTTGTTATATCTCAAGGCTGGTCATGGATTTAGGTTGCGAAATAAGAACTGATTAATAAACTAGATGTTTGATGAGTTTTAACCTAATTTAAATATGGGGTCTTAGTTTTGATGGTGGTCTAGAGACGGATTTGTTAACACTTCCGAAGGAATTTGTGAGTCCATATACAAAGGTATCATTTGCCTTTTTTATATCCTTGTTCCTCACCGTACCAAAGGTTCTGACTTTATACATGGAACTATTGTAACTGATGAAGGTTATGATGAATAGGATAAATATGGTGACCGTCTGATGTTTTTCGTCTTGCTCATTTTGCTTATTTATTTTCATCATCGTTTGCCTTTTTCGGTTGACTCCTTATATGTGAGGTTTTTAATGCAGTTTCAGTTGTTGAGGACGAAGAACATCAAGCTGAAGTCCAGCCTTCAATGTAGATTAGGTATTTATCTCTTCGGTTTTTTAGTAGTACTGTTGGTATATTAGTTCACCCACAAATTAAAGCTAGCTGCACTTAGATCGGTTCATTGATGGTGGTTGTGGTAGGCAGTTGTTCTATGCTCGTTGGTGGCAATCGTTGTTGGCTGTAGTTTAGGGTGGTTGTGGTGTGATTGGTGATAGTAGTGGTCGGTGGATGTCACCTTTAATACTCTCCTAGCTACTCATCTTGCCTACCATACCCAAAGACTCCATAGATAATCCCTTCAATAGCTCCTTCCCAAAATTCCTTACGACATTCACTCATCCTATTTTCCTTTAATTAATTTTGTCTGTTTTTTTAATTTTGAGATTAGACCTGATCTTCATTGTTGTAGGTACGGATCTACCCTCGCTCCTAAATGTGTCGATTACTCGGTTTTGCTAGGGAACTGGCGGGGGATTTTCTGCTAGGTATCTTCGTTTTTTTCCTTTCTCTTTTTTTTTTTTTTTTTTTTTTTTTTTAAGTTAGTATGATCACTGGTTGATTTGGTAATTTGCTTGATCAATTAGATTGTCCATAGTTTATGATGTTTGAGCTGTTTCCATATTGAGATTATCCATAGCTATTTGATTTTCTTGTTTTTGATTGATTGCTGATCTAATTCTGATGATTAGGTGTTGTCTATCGTATTAAATATAGATTATGATGAGACCGTCATATTATAAGAATTAGTGAGCAAATAGACGGGGGACTTCTTTTATTCTTGATGGAGGTGTGAAGTTTTAGTATACTGAAACTTGGCGATATTTGAGTAGATGTCAGTGGATGAAGGTGTTCCGTATTGTTTGTTGTAAGTACTGGCTTGACTATGACCTGATTTTGTGAATTGACATGGTAGCAATGTTAGAATAGGTCTTCAGGTACTTTATTCTCCGTCTCATAGAATTGCACGGTAAATATCTTTCTGGTGTAAATGGATGTGGCAGAACTAGGAGTAGCCATTGGCGCATTCATGTATTTTAGGATGATAAGAAATTCCTCTCTCTGTTCCAAATTTTGTGTGACAATAAACTGGACTCTAAAGAAGTGCATTTCTAGGATTAAGAACTTAAAAATTAAACAGAATATATCATGCTTGAATATAGACTCAGTTATCGTCCTTATGCAACTTTTGTGTATAATAAAAAAAATACAATTATGGTCGTATAGCCATATTGATTTTAGTGAGTGATAAAGGAGACGTGATTAAGAAGTTTGATGCATTGTTGCTTGTTAGGCGGCTCGTTTTGAGGAAAAAGTCTGGTTGGAGTTGATGGAGTCGCAGGTTATGTAACTTTAGGTTTGGATTTTTAATGAGATTAGCTTGTTGTACCAGTCGGTATTAACATTAGTTCTGCCTATTTATTTGTAACACTACTTTTTGTTATTCGAGACAGATTTAATATTTGTGGTTTGATGAGATTAAGGATGTTGATCTAGAGTTTTAATGAGGATTTGATTTAGTTTTGAGGCGATTGTACATGTGAGAGATTTGGGATGCCAAAGAAACCATATGTTAGCTAGGTTGAATAAGGCACTCACATCTATCAAGAAGAGGTCGATATTGTTTTTATATGTTTGCTTTTAGAGAACTATTCGCAGTTAGTTAAACATTGGCTAGAGTTCTATTAGTTTTAGAAAACAGTTGTGGAAAACGGCTAATCTCCATCGAGTTTGTGACTGAAGTTGTCAACGTTACAGCTACATCATGTTCATTCAACAGTAGTGTCGATATACGATCATTAGAAATGTTAGTGAAGGAACATGAAATGACCTATAAATTTCCTTCACGTATCTATAATTCGGCTTGTATCAAGTAAACTGTACAATGACTCTCTTAGTTATAGCAAGGCTCAGAAAGTACATAGGCCAAACTCTATATCCTTTTTTTAAAATGTTACTCTTGGTAAAACTTATCATTTGCAGTTTGGACGATGAGGATGAACCTATTCTAGAAAAAGGTAGTAGGATACACTAATTATTTCCTTCATTTATAGCTCCCAGTACCCATGTGCCACGTGCCACGTCCTGTTGGGCGCCTCTGTTTTGGTGGGATTGTTGATGTTAGTGTTAGTGTTTTAACGTGGATATACTCCACCCATTTTGACATAACCGGATTGGCCTCTTCTCTAGATCATATTATTAGCATAATTAGCATTTTGGTGGCTAATACAAGAACGGGGGAGAGGGAGTGAGAAATGGGGGAGGGATGAAAGGAAGGTGAGTTTGTGCTTGTTTTTCTTATATTGAGAGGTAGAGGGAGGTAGATACACTATATTTGTTTTGTATAAATTGAGACGGAGGGAGGGAGGTAGAGCGGGAGGGAAATGAAGATCAGAGCATGGTAGTGAAGGTTGTAGGGAGGCAGAGATTTTGGTTTTTGTTTTGGTTTTGTTCACATTACCTTTTCATGTATGGCGTAATAATGATTCTTGGGTATAGAGTACTAGACGCATACTTATCATATCATCAGACAATCACAAGAGAGGGGGAGAGGCGGAGAGGGAGGTGGTTGATTTGGTTTTGCTCATTTTGAGAAAGAGATGTAGAGGGAGAATAGGATAGGAGGGAATGAGACTGTTTGGTTCTGTTTGGCTCTGTTTGAAAGGGGGAGATGGAGAGTGGAGGAGTGAGAGAAAAGGTGGGATATCATGTGTGCTTGGTTTCATTAATTCTTACTCATATGAGACTAACTAAACTAGCTGTATACTTATCACATCACTGGGAAATGACCAGTAGGAGGGAAGGTGGGATTAGATGACGAGAGGCCAGCCGGAGTAGTTTAGATGATAGTCAGTTGACATTTTGTTGTGAATTTAGTGTTATTGCAGTTAGAGTAATTATGGCTTGTTAGTATGTGCATAAATTCATCCTTATAAAAGGTTTGGCTTTGTCACTTAATGTTTTTGCTCAAAGAAGGTGAGAACTGCAAAAATGGGTTGCATTTCCCGGTAACATGTATTAAGTCTGCACATAATTTCAATATGCTCTTTAACGAAATTAGTATGTTGTTGAACCGCTGAACGTCCAATTCTTAGCTTAGTTAGGGCCTAATACAATGTTGATTTTGCAGCAAACAAGGTAACCATGACATGATACTCTCATCCCACTAGAAGAGAGCGCGGCCAACGACGGTTTTGATGCTCCGGCTAATATCTCCTTACTTATTTAGTCATTTATGTGTTGTTGTTGGCTTGTTGGGCTGCTTAATTGTGATGTACACATTTTTTTCCTCTAATAGAAATAGATAATGATACATAGCAAGTGTAATTAGTGGCATGTATTGATATAGATCTTAAGTTAAAAATTTAATAGCAACAATTGCCGCCTCATTTCCTCTACTTTTTGTACAATCTTATATTTTATGCGCCACGTCGGAAATCCAAGTTATTAGATGTATGCAGGGTTTCATTATTTACTAGCCTAAACAATGCTCTACCTATTTCGCAAAGAAGTGTGTTCTGTCTCTTTGTTAGCGACTTTTAATTCTCAATCTTGTTTTCTGTTTTCTACTATTTGATCTTTATTCAATTAAACACCAATACGTGGTGTTCCAAATTGTGAGCGTCTTTATTTTACGTGTTTTTCTTACATGTATACTAATTGTTCTACAATCGTTAATACCAATGTGAACGACAATTTCCGTTTCTATTTCGAAACCTTCCACATAGGTTTTCTAAACGATTAACCAAATCGGGGTTCCGCGCCCGGTAGGGCGCGGAGCAACGACTAGTATTATCTGAACTGACAACTAATAGAACCAGGGCATATTAGGATTAATGTTTCATGGTTTTATTTGATCTTTTCATTTGAGAATCTCTTAATTTGTGAAGCTTACCTAATTATATGCTTTTTCATGCTTGCATACTCATAACAGCTTAATTATAAATAAACCATTACCAAACTATGCAACTACAATGAAAAAAAATTCCGCACAGACTGCTCTATACTATTTATGAAATATATTTCCCGAGTGTGTCACCCCTTTACTCAAATCGCGGATCCGCTCCTGCTGGCTGGAATGAGCAGTTGGGTCAGCAAGTGTTAGACACACCTGTAGTTTTGTGGGATGGAAATTGGGAATGCCGTAAACCACAAAGGAACGTAGTCCAGACATCATGTGAAAAAGTAGTTACATAATCAATGTCATGCTGCGATTTTAATGCGTCATTGCTTTGGTTGAAAATACTATTTTCTGGCAATACAAAGTTGTGGGATGTCATATAAATTAAGCAAATGAATTTTAGGCAAGTTTTAAAAAATTTCTTTTAACAGAAAAATACGGAAAATTTCCATGATTCCCTTTAATTTTGGTAGATTTCTCAAGGTATCTCTACTTTTAAGAAAGCGTAAGTCTTCTAAGAGACGGTCTCAGGAGAAGTGTATTGAGGGACTATTTTACAATTTTAAGAAAAAAATGGTATTAGAGGTAATAAAATAGGTACAAATCATGATATCAAAAGAATAGGTACACTTATTATGTAAAAAGGTAAAAAATTACTATGTCACGATCAACAATAAAAGGGTTACGAAAAACAAAAAAATGAGTACGAAAGTTTGGTCTCTCAATAACTTAGTGACATGCCGTTTCTCCCAAGTTTTGGTGTTTAAGAAATTGTTCATGGTATTATGAGGTTCCGTTTTTGTGCCCATGATACCCCTAGCGGCCAGCATAACGATTATTAAGGGACGTTAATGCAATACCCGGATATTTGGGACCTGTAAATGAACCTCGAGATGCATGAGAGGACCCTCAGACTTAGCAAGAGATTACTTGGAAGTAAAGAATAGTCGTACACTAGACCGAGTGTGACCTAGACTGGACCTAGTGAGGCTGTAAGGGACCGAGTAGAGTGTTCAGTGGATCGATTAGCTGGCACTCGGCCGAGTACGGCGAGTACTCGACCGAGTGGTACTCGACCGATTACAGCTCAACGGTACCGATATAACCTATGACGAGATCTTATTTCACCTAACCCTAAATCATTTCATTCTTCCTCCTTATCACTCCAAATCGTCTCCCTTCTCTCTAAAACCTTCCTAAACACCTCTCCATGGGATTCAAGCTTGGATTATAAGAGTATACACCTTATCCTTCTTTCCATTCATCTTGTAAGTAAGGATCTACCCTTGTTTCCTTTTCTTATGAACCCTAACTTTTGGGGGTTTTGCTGGGTGTATTAATTATTAAATATTGTGAATGATATGGGTAATTAGAGGGTAATAATAAGGGGTTATGTATTATATATGTATATAAAAGGTGCTGTGATAGTATTACATGATTTACGTAGGATGAGACGGTTTTATGAGACAGAATCTTGCTTGTCGTGGATTGCTTATGGAGTATGCTAAGAGGTAGGGTTTTCCCTACTCTGTTTTCATTATACATATAGTTGTTGTGTCATTGTGCCACGGAAATCGTGGTGTTACATGGATTTCAGGCATGTGTTGTTGTGGTAGTCGATTAGTGATATGAGTAGGGTTGGTTGCGTCATGGTTACTCTTGAGATATGGTGTGTGGTTAATTAGTGAGGAGGTGTGGGAGCCGACCTCATGCCTGGGATCGCTCCATAAAGGGTCCCTCAACTTCTAGGAGGGTGTGCACATTAATAGTTCAGGTTTCCGGGTTCGTGTTGCGATGCGGACTTAGGTACTTCGTGTTGCGATGCGGGTACCTCGGGCTGCGCTCCGGCAAGGGTTGGTGGCGTTGTTGCGATGCTGTCACCGTGTTCGTGATGAGCTAGAGTTGGATATAACGTTGAGAGATGTGACATTACGATGATGATACGAGTCATGAGGTCTGAGTGTCTTATTAGTGGTCATGGTATGTTGAGAGTCACATTTATATGTATTGTGAGACTGACGTGTGTGGTCTCTGTGTAATTGTCATTTATTTCTGGGGTGGTCTGTGTCGATCCTTATGATATTTCCGATCATATGGGGAGCAGTTGAGTACATATTTGGTAGGAGACGGGACGCGCTACGGACCCTTGAAGTCGAGTTATATAGCTAGATGTTAGACGACATAGACGGTAGTTGAGTTGTATAGTGTATGGTTCACTTTTGTTATTCAATTGTTAGTTATGTAATTCACTAAACCGTCAGTTGTATAAATGTTTCTTATTTATAATTCTGATTTCACTGCCTTGGAATACCGAGATGCTAATATCTCCCGATTACGTTGGTTGGGTAAGAAGGGGGTGTTACAAGTGGTATAAGAGCCTTGTTTTGGAACCTAAACAAATGAACCAAAATTAACCTAGGAGTGCCTAATAAAATGAACCCGGTATGAGTATGACAAGAGGTCGGTTTTGGATGAGTAGGCGCTCTCATTTCAAAACTAGTTCATATTGTCTTAACGGGTAAACCACGGGGGTAGTCACAAGTATGGGAAACATTATGTGAAATGTTATGTGACTACATGTGTGATATAACAAGTGCTAAGTTTCTTGCATGATATGGTTGTTGCTAGTGTGACGCATGGTAATATGTGAAAGTTGGATGAAGGATTTTATGTGTATAATGTGCTTTAGGAATGACCAGTACGTATTATTTTGTGAGGGACATTAGTCTCATTCTTTGGCATATTAATATCGCGTATGTACCTTAAACTTGCTAATGTAATCATTAGTACACAAACTAGTAGTGGTTTCTAGTAGAGTGATCGCCAGTATAGAGGTAGCGTATTAAGGACGGTATATATGACGACATGTGAACTAACTCAGGATGAGTCACCAAAAGCCGGTGAACTTCCGAACATTTCTCTTTTGATGAAGAAGATGAAGAATGAAGGAGACAAGAGTAGGTGAGAAATAGAGGTTCACGCAAAAATGGGCTAGCCCAGAAATCCACTCAGTCGAGTGTCTCTTACACTCGGTCGAGTGACCCTATTTCCAGAAAAGCCTCCAAATTCTGAAGTTGGCTCACTTGGTCGAGCGTTATGGACCACTCGGTCGAGTGTCATCTACTCGGCCTAGTATAGGATCGCACTCAGTCGAGTGTCTATCTATGGTGGGTGATTTCCAACTTTGATATTAGGAAAACCGTAAAATTCCTCTAAAAACACTACAAAACTCCATTGTTGTCCAATCTTGAAAAGATTCAAGATTTTCACTCCATTTGTCCTCTTAATCTCTACTAATCAACTCCAAGTAAGTGATTTTCTTTTTCCTCTTATTTTCCCCAATTTGATTTTGTTTAGATGTACTCTAATTTCTTCAAGTTTTGTCAATTATTTGCATGTTTATGTTTAATTCATAGTAATAAATAACTTTCTACCCCCTTATTGTTGTTAAATATGAAATTTTCATGTTGAAATTTTACCCAAAATGGCATAATCCGAAAATTGGTGTTCTTGAGGGAAAAATGTGGCTTTTTTATTTTTAGTGTTTGGTTTAATTGTCCAACAAGGGCCTAACCTTTGTTGTTAATGGTAGATCTTGGCTTACCTTTAAAATTTCGTCTTAAAATTTTCACCTAGAAATTTCGAAATCTGGGGTGTTCATGCCCAAATTTTGATTTTTTATGCTTAAAACTTGGTTTAATTGTTAAATGACCATTATCCTTGTTATTGGTGTTGAATCTTGGTTTAAATCGAAAATCTTGTCTCAAAATTTTGTCTTAAATTTTAGAAATCCATGTGATATATGAACCCATTTTGATTATCCATGCTTAATGCTTGCTTAAATTGTCTTTTGGACTCAAATCCTTGTTAATAATGTGTCTTGTCACTTCACATTGCAAATTTTGTCTTAGAACTTCCAAATTTTTGAAAACCATGATAATAAACCCGGAAAATCTTGATTCTTACTCTTCATTCTTGACTTAATTGTGCCAAAAGTTTAAAAATAGCAAATTTGATTTATGATTCTTAAATTGGGTTTAAATTGTTGTGCAATTTCAAAAACCTCTTATTTTTCAGAAATGGGTGACTTTTGTAAATTTTGGTTGATTAAAATACAAGGGAAACCATGTCCAATTTTGTTCTAAGTTATTGATTATCATCTAAGGGGTTAAGGAAATTCATATTCATTTCCAAGTCGTCATAATCGTCATCTTTTCTATTCGGTATCTTGTTTTGTGAATCGGTTTTATAACATGTCGAGGTCAACAAGAAACACCCGCAACACCTGTGGGAGACAAGTCCCCGAGGAACCGAAGCACCACCAGCCATGTAATACTATGGTTTTCCTAGGTTGGTACGCGGCCGAGTATGGCCTACTCGGTCCAGTAAAGTGTGTCGTGTATCCTGTTTGGCTACTACCAAGGAACACTCGGCCGAGTATGCGGAATACTCGACCAAGTAGAGGGTACTCGGCCGAGTATACTCTATACTCGACCGAGTATCCGGTCTGACGAATATTATTTCTGCGGTTTGATTTGGAATAGATTAGAGTTATTTATAAACGCAAAACAGTTTCTAATTATATTTTATAAAACCTAATCACTCAAACGACGCTCTAATCCTCTCCAAATATCTCCTTGTGTGTGTGATCATAACAAGTGCATTCATCTTTTGTTTCATCGTCGATAAGTCCTTGTTTCTATGATTCATTGGTTTATATTTAGGGTTTGTCTTTAATTATGAAATTGGGACAATGGGGTTTTGCATATAGTGATTGTTGTTATGTGATTATTGATTAGGCGGAGACTTCGTAGAGGAGCCGTTCTAGATCGATTGCTTGTCTTCCTTGCTGATTGTTCTAAGGTAGGGTTTCCCTACTCAATTACTATTAATTGAATTAAGTGTGATTATATTGTGTTTTACTGTTCTCTGCTGATCATCAGAGTGTTGGTATGATGGTGGTGCTTGTGATGGTGTTGTGATGTTTGTGGTGGAGTCACTTGCAGGAGTGGCTTCACGCCCTAGTTCGCCCTCCGTGGAACCCGTCATGGGAGGGGATGTGCACATTAAGGGACAGGGTTATCGCTCGTTGATGAGTGGGATTTTGGTGGGGATTGGCTGTGGTCCCCCACTGGCGGCGTGGGCTACCTGTTGCGATGGGTAGTCTGGCAGGGCTACACACCTCGGTGTGTAGTCGGTTACTGTGTGAGATCGGGAGATCGGGAGACCGGGGACGGAGGATGATCAGCTGATTACTTTATGCACTTGTCTTATTTTAATTATGCATAACTAACCCCGTTGTTGTTTTGTAAAATCTGTGGTGATCCATTTGGGGATGGTGAGTAGATTATGACAGGTGATGCATTTGGTGAGCTTGGGGCGGTCATGGGAGAGTCACCACGCCGGATTAGTTATCACCTTCATGAGTCTTAGCTATTGTTTTGTAGTAGCTAGCATTTGGATATTTCTTTTGTTGGATTTTGAGACAATGTAACTTTTATAATTCTCGTACTTAATAAATGTGTTTGGGACTGCTGCTATTGATATTTACTAACCTCGGGCAAACGAGATGGTAACAACCTTTCATGCTAAGGTAGTCCTGGTAAGGTACCTTGGTATGAGAGGGTGTTACAAAGTGGTATCAAAGCTAGCGATTTCGGCACCTAAAACTAATGAATCCAAAGAACTTAGGGAGTCTAAATAAAATGAACTCGGGGAGAGTTGTTTGGAGCTACCGCAAGGACTTGGGAGATGTCCCGAAGTCGCATTAAGGCCCTTACGATCTCAAGTCGGTCACATGGGGAAGTCCTGGTCAATGTTTTATGTTTGAGTCATGTGTGTGTAATACTTGTAACTTGAGCCTCGTGAAGTGGTTGGATGAAATGGTGAAAGTGTTGGAATATGGTAGTATATGAAAGGTGGATTGTGAATTCGTATACGATAGATCTTGAGCATAAAATATGTTGAGCATGTTACCTGTTCTATACGTGGCTTTCAAAATGGTAGTGATTCATGTGTATATGATCATGTTGATGTTAATGTTTGGTTTGTTGGTACTAGCATGTGATTAAATTCATGCGTCTATATATATATATGAATGTCGTGTTTAATTTTCATGTGGGTATGATAAAACTTCATCTATGTATTGGTTTCTTAAAGTATTGGGTCGTTATTATTTGTTTTATTCATGTTTTAGTTGTTTTGTTAAGAAAAATTGATTTGTATGAAAACCGATTATGGAAGGGTTATCTTAAAACTGTCATAATTCTAGTTTTAGAAATGATATTTCTCTAATTCCAATCTGAGGTGCTAGTTTGTCTTCTTACGATTCCAGCGATAGATCACACGCCCAAAACGACCAAGTAATGAGTGAGATATGACTGTTTTACAAAATCTGGACGGTGCTGAGAAGTGTGTCGATACTCGACCGAGTAGGCCCTACTCGGCCGAGTATCTCTCATACTCGACCGAGTATTCCATATTCGGCCGAGTAATCATTCTGTGATAAGTCTGTTCAGCTTCTGGAGTCGTGAACTCGGTCAAGTAGTCTCATTACTCGACCGAGTATCCTGTACTCAACCGAGTACGCCATGTACTCGACCGAGTACCTCAGTGGGCGATCATTTTGAGTCGGTAGCTATGTTCTTACATTTGTTTTGAGTCGTAGGGTATGTGCACACATATGTTTTGGGTCTTAAAGCATTCTTTTATATATGTGACGGTCTTGATACGTAAGTTACCAGATGTTATGATAGGAAGAATGTCGACTTATGAGGGATACGTGTTGGATAGGAAGGACATGAGTTATATGTGGTTATGAGGGATAGTGGAAAAAGAAAAGGGTAGACTGACAAGCTAATCGAGGCAAGGAACATGTTTTGTGAGATATGATGAGTGATATAGTCGTGTGTTGAGTAATATAAAAGTAAGTGTATATGGGCGAAAGTGATGTAAGTGTAAAGAAACGTGAGAATGAAAGATTGAGATGAGGGATGCGAATAGTGGCAAATTGGGATGTGTAAGGATTTATGGAGGGAGACGGTTAGGATTGTGTTGCTTAAGGATATATGTAATGAAAGTTTGCTTTAGAGGGATGGAGAAGAGGGGTATATAGTGAACTTAGATGGAGTTATGTCGCGACGTGAATTTGTAGATAGTGACTGAGTTTGGGAGTTTGGATTATCAAGAGGTGAGTCTAATGTATAATTCTTTGGGCAATTAACGGTACGAGGTGAATTGTTGGTTTTTTAGGGATACGAAAGGGAGACACAACTAATTAAAGGGTAACCGTTAGTTGCGGGGACTTGATGGCATGGTGACAAGTGTGAGTAAGTAGTATGATGAGAGAGGATGAGTGATAAAGAAGAATGAGAGGATATTTATATGAATTAATGGAATTTGAGTTGTGGAGCAAAAAGAAGGTAATCAGATTACTAAAGAGTTAGGTAGAAGAAGGTAGGAGATGATTTATTAATTGGTATTATTGGATGGAAGTAAGTTGGGAGAACGTTGATCAAAGTTATGGGACATGAAAATAAGGAATCATGGAAAGGCACGATAGCATTATGAGAGGATGTGAGTTAATATTTATATAAGAATTTAGGATGACATGTTAGCCGTCGGTTTTGAGGTATTAAGGGAGTAAGGAGATGGCAGAGTGTTTATACGATATGAGATTTTGGTAGGGGTTAGGTTACGACGCGATAAAGGATGGAATTGGAAATGATGATGAGGTAGATTTTGTTGATGGATTTGATGTTCGTTATTTGGGATGATAACCAAAGAGAGGAAACAGATTGTTATATTAAGAAGTGATAGTAAGAGAGTAGTCGCATGAAGGATGTTGGTGTCATAGTATTGTCACTGGTGGTTGAGGATGATGTATTAGGGAAGTTTGTTGTTCTAATGGGGTTGATTCTGTGGAGACTGATTAGTATGTATGGTTGTGAGGGAGTATAAGATGTGGATATATGAGGTGTTCGATGTAAGTTGAGTACTGATGATATGGCTACGTTCGCCGGGTGGTGATAATTGTGTGTATGAGAGGATATATTATGAAGGGCACTTGAGTTAAGTCCGGATGTGAGGTATTCATTATCAAGTGGTAACTTACGTAATCAGGATTGGCTAGTTACATTCGATTATGGGCCCACGATATGTGTAAATGTTTGTGTGAGGTTCTGACCTCACGAGTCATGGTATGGATAATATTCATAAGGTTGGTATCTGTGATTCCGTGTAATATGTTGCGTCGTGATCTAGTAGAGCAGTTTTTACGAAAGTCCTATGGTCAAGGAAGTTGTGCTGGGCCAGTGTTATGAGATTGTAAAAGTTGCGATGACTATCGATGTGGTTGTTGTGCACTGTGCACGGTAATTCGTGTTGTGATACGAAGATTTTTCATGTTGTCATAGATTGTTGCTTGATTAATGTTGTCTGATGTCAGGGTCGGTCTGGGCATATAGAGTGTTGTTTTGTTTATTAATGTTTCTTATCAGTTTCGGCTTTGGTTTGAGGGTAGAGTAGGTTATGAAAGAATGTTGAGTATGTTTCCGTTGTTGTCATGGTATTGTGATATTCTGTTTTGGGACATAGTGGTGGCAAGAGTTTTGTGGAATGGGTGTGTGCTGAGTTAGAAGCGGCAAGTGGCTCGTGACCTTTATTTGGTACAGTGCGTGTAAGGTGTTGGGAACTAGTATTATGTTAAGTTATGGATGCGTTTTACGGTAGTAAACAGGAGACTTGGGGATCTAGTGTGAGTGTATGTAACAGCTGTGGATTGTGAGCTAAGATCGTGGAGGTGAGTGTATATGTATATAGAAGTATGTCGCTTTGTGGTAATGTGGAAGGGATGGATTAGTGGTTATACTGAGGATTTTATAATATATGTTATATGAGTACAGAATAATTAGAGGCACGAGAACTTTTAGAGAAAGAGAGCTCTGGATATATTAATGGTTGTAGATGTGAGGTTATAGTGGGTTATCGTTGACATGCGGTGGTTATTAGGTTTATGGGAGGTATAGCAAAGGACCTAGTATCAGTGAGTTACAAGGACATAACTTTTTTCTTAAGAGGAGTAGGAGGAGAAAAGAGAGTTGATGGTCATACGGTTGCAATTAGAAGTTTGAGTGTTGGTGTAGAATAAGGATGGATTGTGTGATGGTCGATTTTATTACAGGTAATGGCAGTGCTCATAGTAGTATGATGTTTAGGAGTGTGAGTAAACTTCAATAGTGTTAACGGATTGTGTGATGATGTTTATTTGTGTGAGTAAACTTCGAGGACAAAGTTCGTTTTAAGGGTGGTAGAATGTAACATCCCGTTTTGATGGTTGATCTTGTCCGGTGGATTGTCTTGGTAATTGAGTGTGCTAGTGAGCGTTATAGACATAAGACAGAGTTGGCAACACTTATGTTGTGGGTACCAGATAGTATTATGGAGTTAGTATTGGGAGACTCTGCTGTAGTTGAGATGATATCGTGAGCCACGTTGTGGAAGGGAGCGTGGTTGGTGGAGTTAGTGTTAGGTGTCCATGTTTAATAGGTTGGGTCGGAACTTCGGGACAAAGTTCTTTTTAAGGGGAAAAGACTGTAATACTACGGTTTTCCTAGGTTGGTACTCGGCCGAATATGGCCTACTCGGTCAAGTAAAGTGTGTCATGTATCCTGTTTGGCAACTGCCAAGGAACACTCGGCCGAGTATGCGGAATACTCGACCGAGTAGAGGGTACTCGGCCGAGTATACTCTATACTCGACCGAGTATCCCATCTGACGAATATTATTTCCGCGGTTTGATTTGGAAAAGATTAGAGTTATTTATGAACGCAAAACAGTTTCTAACTACATTTTATAAAACCTAATCACTCAAACGACGCTCTAATCCTCTCCAAATATCTCCTTGTGTGTGTGTGATCATAACAAGTGCCTTCATCTTTTGTTTCATCGTCGGTAACTCCTTATTTCTATGATTCATTGGTTTATATTTAGGGTTTGTCTTTAATTATGAATTTGGGACAATGGGGTTTTGCATATAGTGATAGTTGTTATGTGATTATTGATTAGGCGGAGACTTCGTAGAGGAGCCGTTCTAGATCGATTGCTTGTCTTCCTTGCTGATTGTTCTAAGGTAGGGTTTCCCTACTCAATTACTGTTAATTGAATTAAGATGTGATTGTATTGTGTTTTACTGTTCTCTGCTGATCATCGGAGTGTTGGTGTGATGGTGGTGCTTGTGATGGTAATGTGATGTTTGTGGTGGAGTCACTTGCAGGAGTGGCTTCACGCCCTAGTTCACCCTCCGTGGAACCCGTCACGGGAGGGGATGAGGACATTAAGGGGCAGGGTTATCGCTCGTTGATGAGCGGGATTTTGGTGGGGATTGGCTGCGGTCCCCCACTGGCGGCATGGGCCACCTGTTTTGATGGGTAGTGTGGCAGGGCTACACACCTCAGTGTGTACTCGGTTACTGTGTGAGATCGGGAGACCGGGGACGGAGGATGATCAGCTGATTACTTTATGCACTTGTCTTATTTTAATTATGCAGAACTGACCCCGTTGTTGTTTTGTAAAATCTGTGGTGACCCATTCGGGGATGGTGAGCAGATTATGACAGGTGATGCATTTGGTGAGCTTGGGGCGGTCATGGGAGAGTCACCACGCCGGATTAGTTATCACCTTCACGAGTCTTAGCTGTTGTTTTGTAGTAGCTAGCATTTGGATATTTCTTTTGTTGGATTTTGAGACAATGTAACTTTTATAATTCTCGTACTTAATAAATGTGTTTGGGACTGTTGCTATTGATATTTACTAACCTCGGGCAACCGACATGGTAACAACCTTTCATGTCGGGATAGTCCTGGTAAGGTACCTTGGTCTGAGGGGGTGTTACAAGCCATCGCAGCCCCGGGATTTTCGTGTATTGAGTTTGAAAGCGATGCTCAAAGAAACACTTTCCTTGTGTTTGCGGGATATGTATGACCGCGACTAGGTGTGTGTCAGCAAGTGCCTTGAGGGTATAGGAGATAGAGGAGAAAGTGCTCGGTATCTTTGACATACTTGGGTTTGAGGGACTATACAACCTAGACGAGATTAGCTACCGGAACCTTACCTTAGAATTCTTGAGCTCTTTCAGTTACAACAAGGGGGACCAATCAGTGAGGTTTAGGGTTAAGAATACTACCCTCAACTTGTCACGTGACACCTTTGAGGATTGTTTGGAAATGAGTAAGAGGGACGGTGTTTGCCAAGACAATATAACAAAGGATATGAAGGCCACTAGGTAGTTCGACTTGGACACGGGCAACACTAACACCGTTGTGAGTGCTATGAAGAGTAGTGATGTTGAACACCCAATTTTGAGGATCTTCCTGAGACTTATAACCCATCTACTTTACGGGAGGAAGGATGTGAGCAAGTTAAAATCAACGGTGGTTTTGCTTTTAAGATTGTACTTGAACCTCTGTCAAGAGGAATCCTCGTATTTTAGTGCCATATCCATGGTGTCCCTAGCCTTTGAGAGGATGGACACGTCCAACAAGTGCTTGTTGGATTGTGGTGCCTTGGTAACCAGTTTGACTAAGAGGTTGTTGTAATATTAACCCGGAGAGATGGATAGACCGTTGTCTAAGGAAGTACCATACTTTTACATTGACTATATGGAGAGCATCCAATGGCTTGAGGATTTGGGTGGAGGGGAATATGTGTGGAAGGTGGAAGGGGCTTGGTACATGAGGCTTCAGGCGGGGGACAACTTACCAGAAGTTGAGCATCTAGGAAAGGCGAACCCGCCTCCTTGTTCACCGCTACGCTACACCATTCCTCACAACCTCACCTACTCACTTGAGGACTTAAAAGACCAAAAAGATCGTACCTCTTCACCGCCCCGTGTTCCATCCATGGATCCACCCTACTCCTCGATGCGCATGCCACCTCCACCCTATTCGAGTTGATATGATCAACTCCCACCATCCTATGACTATAATAACTACATGGCAGAACTCACCCGACGCATGAACACTGATTTAGTATTAAGGAATGCCCATGAAGCGGCAATTTTACAAGGAGTGAACCTGTAATACCCCGTATTTATAAAGACTGAGACTTGACTGAGTAGACAATTCACTCGGCCGAGTGATGCCCCACTAGACCGAGTGAAGGACCGAGTGCCATTTGGCAGTAAGCTGGAAGCCTGTAAGAATGGTCACTCGACCGAGTGACCATCCACTCGACCGAGTGGAGCCCCCACTCGATCGAGTGGACGACCACTCGACCGAGTGCCGGTCGAGTGCATCTTATACGGGAAGTTTGATTGGTGAGATGTTGCTTTCGTGCCTTATCTGTTCAGATTTCTGCCCCAAAACCCATTCCTAAATACTATTCACCACTCTCTACAATCCCAAATATCTCTCTAAAATCTCCACCTTCATATCCTCTCAAAACCCTAATTTTAAAGAGAAGGATTCTTGCGCCCTTTGTTCATCCACTTTGTTTGTAAGTTAATATATACTCCTTTTTCCTTTAATCTTATCTTAATAACCTTAATTAGTTTAGTAGACTACTCCATATTTAATTAGGTTGTGGAAATTAAGGGGAATGTTTAAGGATTCTAGTAATGAATGTAGTAATTAATTGTGTAGGAAGCTTCATTGAGGAGCACTTCTAGTGGCTAGCTTGAGGATTTGGCACGACAAACTCAAGGTAAGGTTTTTCCTACTTAGCAATATTGATATGAGTGTTTAATTATGCATTTATTACCATTAATTGCATTTGTTTCATGTTATTTGCATTGTAACATGTTTTCGATAATTAGGGTTTATCACATAATAATACTTCATGATGGTTATAGAAGGGTACACAATGTTGATTATCTTGTATTATAACATGTTAAAAGCAATTAAATGAAAATAAATGGAGTAATGAAGAATTGAACATGATTTTAGTTGTTGTGTTGATGTGGTTGTATATGTGCCTTGATTGGATGTATTTGGCTTGTTGGTGATTGGGTTGGCAATGGAGGATGTCGGAGGATTCTTGGTTACGATTTTAGAGACGGAAGGCGGTTGGGAAACCGTCTTCCGTTCAAGTCACCCCTTGGAGCTTTCCACTTCAAGGGGGATGTGCACATTTAGTACTTGAGTTATGGAGGGACTCGTGTTGTTAAGGCACGACGTCTAAAAGGGGACTCGAGTCGCACTTGGGCCCGGTACCACAGACGTGTTCTGAGTACCTTGTATTGATAGTGACGTTGTGGGCGTATCCCGGTCACCGGTTTGTGGAAAGGGGTGTTGGAGGATGACTGATGTGACTCTTAATAGCGCACATTTATTCCCCTAATTGAACCTATTTCGCATACTATTCTAACATTCCATAGCCATTTTATCCGTCAAATGCTTTCTATTTTCCTTTTCTAGTGCATTTCGTATGTTTTGCAGGAAAGAAGATAATTTGGAGTGGACTTGAAACCGGGTACGGGACACATTTCCAGACCCCTAGGACCTCCTGTAAGTTTTGGCACTTGACCGAGTGGAGGATCCACTCGATCGAGTGTGTATCACTCGACCGAGTGGGAGGGCCACTCGACCGAGTAGACCTGGGGGGATTTCTGGAAACTTTCTGTAAGCCGAGGCACTCGACCGAGTGGGACACCACTCGACCGAGTAGGCTTACCACTCGATCGAGTGATATTCCACACTAGATCGAGTGGATCTGTGTTGTGTTCAATGCCTTTTGCCTCCTAAATTGGAGCATGTATTGACATTTGTTACGCTTATTGAAGAGACATAATGCCAAGAACCCGTGCAAGGACTCCTTCACCTCCATCCCGCGTATCCGAAGAGGAAATAGAGCAACTCATAGCTCAAAATGAAGCTCTCACCGAGGCCCTTAGGAATGTCACAAGAGAGAGAGAGAGAGATGCGGTGATGGATGCCTCTGCCGTGAGCACCGCCATCTCACGCCACCGCCCCACCAAGTACCTTGGAGTTGGGGTGCCTTGTCTCTTTAGCGACTGGTGAGGGAAATGGAGAATGTATTCGAGGTAGTAAGGTGCCCCGAGGAACTTAAGGTGGAGAAAGACGCCTTCTACTTGGGAAGTCTTGCGTGGGGATGGTGGTATAAAGAGAGGGACGCTATGAGATAATTCTATGAGGAAAGAGGTGAGGCCGCAATACCATAGACCGATTTCAAGGTAGAGATGAGAAATGAATTCATTCCCGAGCATGTAAGATGCAAACTCCGGGCGGAGTTCGATTGCTTTGTCATGACCGATGCTATGACAGTTCAAGATTATTATATCCGTTTCAATGAGCTAGCTACGTATGTGGAAGATCTTCATCTTAGCCAATCCCACTTAGCTCTCAAGTTTGAAGGAGGACTAACCGTCAAAATCCTAGAAAAGCTCCCACCCGGAGAGGTGTCAAGCGTGAAAGAGGTCTATGCGAGGGCCGGGAACACGGAGAGGCTACTCGGCATGAACAAAGAGGCTAAGGAAAGGTCGGGGTAGAAGAGGAAAGTTGAAAGTGAAAATGGAGGGTACCAACCCAGGAAGACTAATTTTAATCAAACTCGATCCTTCTCGGGAGGAGCGCCCACAAGTGGGTACGGGAAGTCGGGCGGCTACGGCGGAAGGGCCGTGAGTGAAGGAGGAGGACCTAGGTGCTATAATTGCGGTGGCCTAGGCCACAAGAAAGTGGAGTGCACGAGAACTCAAGAGGGCCCAATCGAAGGTTCGGGCAAGGAAACTCCTACTACACTCCTTCTCAAAGAGGTACCAACAACCGGAGTTCGGAGGATGGAGAAACCCGAGGAATGCTAACTCTACCTTCAATAGCGGCAACAACCTGGGAAATTTCAATCGGGGAGCTCCAACTAGAGCGACAAGCTTCGCGGGAGGCAATGCTTTGGGAAGTAGGCCAACCCAATCAACAAGAACGGTTCAAGGTGAACCCAAGTCTAGTGGCAAGCTCTTTGCCATGTATAATAAGAGTGCCGAGGAGGATGCCCACGTAGTTTCTGGTACATTCCTTATTAATTCTCATCCTTGTTTCATTTTATTTGACTTGAGGGCCACTCATTCTTTTGTATCTAAGAGTCATGTGTTGACCCTAGGTTTGGGGGAGGGAGAACTAGCCATTGACGAGGTGTCCTTACCTTCGGGAGAGTCCATCTTATGTTCAAAAGTATATAAAGAGGTGTCGGTCACATGAGACCAACTTTCCGTTAAACCTATTTGAGTTTCCTCAAGAAGGGTTTAAATGATCTTAGGGATGGATTGGCTAAGTAAACACAAGCCAATATAGATTGCTACCAAAAGAAGATCGCCTTAAAAGGACCCAAAGGTGCTAGGGTGTCTTACAAAGGTTACTTAGTCAAACCAAAGGTAAAGCTATTTTCGGTGGTGACCTTGAAGACATGTTTGAAGAAGGGTTTTCCTATGCTCTTGTGTCATGTTCGGGACACTAGTATGGAAGGACAGCAAGCGCAAGATATACCGGTGGTGAGGGATTTTGAAGATATGTTCCTGGAGGAGTTACCCGGGTTGCCTCCACCTAGAAAGGTAGAATTTGGAGCCCCCACTCCAAGGCCCCGTACCGGATGGGTCTAAAAGAATTGGAGGATTTAAAGAAGCAACTGTGGAAATTGGCGGATAAGGGTTACATTAGACCGAGTGTTTCAGCATGGGGAGCACCGGTTCTCTTTGTAAATAAGAAGGACGGGACGTTGAGGTTATGCATCGATTAAGGAGTTTAATAACGTCACCGTCAAGAACAAGTACCCTCTACCAAGAATCAATGATTTTTTTGACCAACTTAGTAGAGCCGGAATATTTTCAAAGATTGACCTAAGATCGGGCTATCACCAATTGAAGATCTAGGATGAGGACATCCTAAAGACTGCATTTAGATCAAGGTACGGACATAATGAGTTTGTGGTGATGCCATTTGGGTTAACAAATGCACTGGCCGCCTTCATGGATCTCATGAATAGGGTGTTTAGTCCACTCTTGGACATGTTCGTGGTGGAATTCATAGACGATATTTTGGTCTACTTAAAAACCAAGGAAGAGCACGAGAAGCACCTAAGAATTGTTTTGCAAAACTTGAGGGAGCACCAACTCTATGCAAAGCTTAGTAAGTGCGAGGTTTGGTTGGAGAAGGAGGCTTTCCTAGGTCATTTAATATCAAAGGAAGGAGTTACCGTGGATCCTACCAAGATTGAAGCCGTGTCTAAGTGGGTGACACCCAATAATGTAGCGGAAATTCAAAGCTTCCTAGGCCTAGCCGGGTATTATCGCCGATTTGTGAAAGACTTCTCCAAGATTGCTAGACCCTTGACATCATTGATGAGAAAAGAGAACCATTTCAAATGGGACGGGAGTTGTGAGACGACCTTCTTGACCCTAAAGGAGCGCCTAACCACGGCCCCGGTACTAGCCTTGCCGGAAGGGAGTGAAAGTTTTTAAGTATACATAGATGCTTCAAACAATGGCTTGGGATGCTTACTTATGCAAAATGGTAGAGTCATTGCCTATGCTTCGCGGTAATTGAAGACCTATGAGGAGAGCTACCTAACCCACAACCTAGAATTGGGAGCCCTTGTCTTTTCCTTGAAATTTTGGAGGCACTACTTATATGGAGCAACCTTTAAAGTATTTTCCCACCACAAAAGCTTGAAGTATATCTACACCCAAAAAGAGTTGAACATGAGATAAAGGAGATAGATCGAGCTTATTGGGGACTATGATATGGAGATAATCTATCATGAAGGAAAAGTTAATGTGGTGGCCGATACCTTGAGTAGGAAGTCGGTGCACTCCTTGTGTACGGCCTTGTCCATGCTAATGTTGAAGGAAGAAGTGAGTAAAATGGGTATCCATTTGATACGAAAGGGGTAAATAATGAGAGATTTGACTTTGTCCCGAGTTGTATGATGAAATCCAGGGAAGGCAAGCAAGTGATGTGAAGATCCAAGAGTGGAAATGAGCACTAGAAAGGGGAGAGCCCTTAATATTTGAGTTGCATGAGGATGAGAGCCTTAGATTCAAAGGAATATGGTGTATACCAAGTGATGATGAGCTTAAGAAGAAGATAATGAATGAATCCCACAACACCCCTTATTTGGTGCACCCGGGTGGCGATAAGTTGTACAAGGATCTTAAGAAGACCTTTTGGTTGTCATATATAAAGAGAGAAGTGGAGGAATTTGTGGCAAGGTGCTTGACTTGCCAAAGAGTGAAAGGGGAACACAAGAGACCACAAGGGAAATTAAAACCCTTAGATGTGCCGGAATGGAAGTGGGAGTCGATATATATTGATTACATAGTCGGACTACCGAGAACCAAAAAGGGGAATAAGATGATTTGGGTCATTGTGGATAGAATAACCAAGTCGGCTCATTTCATCGCAATGAAGGACACTTGGAGCAAGGTGGAGTTGGCTAATCCCAATTTCAAATATGTGGTCAAGCTTCATGTATTTCCAAAGGATATTGTGTCGGGCCGAGATTCGCGATTCATTTCAAGATTTTGGCAAGAACTTCAAAGCTCCTTGGGTACTCAATTGAAGATGAGTACGACCTTCCACCCGGAAATGGATGGACAAACGGAGAGGACCATTGAAACATTGGAAGATATGTTGAATGCTTGTGTTTTGGAATTCAGAGGCTCTTGGGAAGAAAGGCTACATTTGATTGAGTTCTCCTACAACAATAGCTACCATGCTAGCATTGGCATGGCACCATTTGAAGCTTTATATGGGAGAAAATGTCGAAGCCCAATATGTTGGGATGATAGCACCGAAGCCGTGCTATTGGGGCCTCAAATGATTCAAGATATGATTGATCAAGTCCATATAATCCGAGAGAAGATGAGAGCGGCACAAGATAGGCAAAAGATTTATGCCGACTTGAGGAGAAGTGACATTGAATTTGCGGTAGGAGACAAGGTGCTACTCAAAGTTTCGCCCATGAGAGGAGTCATGAGATTTAGGAAGAGAGGCATGTTGAGCCAAAAGTTCATTGGCCCCTACGAAATATTGGATAGAGTCAGGGAAGTGGCCTACCGTTTAGCACTATCCACGGCCTTGGACCGAGTTCACAATGTCTTTCAGGTATCTCAACTGCGTAAATACATAAACGACCCTTCTCATGTACTCGAGGTGGAGATGATCGAACTAGATGATGCCCTATCATATTTGGAAACACCCAAGGAAATCCTAGACCGAAGGGTTAAGAAGGAAAGACATGGCGAAACGGTGTTGGTAAAAGTGCTATGGTCCAACCATCTTGTAGAAGAGGCTACTTAGGAGGCCGAGGAAAATATGAAAGAGAGATACCCTCACCTTTTCGAGCAAGTATGAGTCGGTTACGAGGTCGTAACCATATTTCTAAAGAGGTAGGGCGTATTACGCAAGTACAAGTAGCACGAGTTTCTTGATTCTTTTAATTAGCTTAATAGTTTTAGTTGGTCATAGCGCGTTAGTTTCATGATAGCCGACTCACCGCCTTCCACCTTGAGAATTTCATGGGATATAGAATTTTGACTTTTACAGTGTCGGGTGTGAACTTCGGGGACGAAGTTCTTTTTAAGGGGGGAAGATTGTAATACCCCGTATTTATAAAGACTGAGACTTGATCGAGGGGAGAATTCACTCAGCCGAGTGAAGCCCCACTCGACTGAGTGAAGGATCGAGTGCCATCTGGTAGTAAGCTGGAAGCCTGTAAGAATGGTCACTAGACCGAGTGACCATCCACTCGATCGAGTGGAGCCCCCGCTCGATTGAGTGGACCGACCACTCGACCGAGTGCCAGTCGAGTGCAGCTTATACGGGAAGTTTTTTTGGTGAGATGTCGCTTTCGTGCCTTATTTCTTCAGATTTCCACCCCAAAACCCATTCCTAAACACTATTCATCACTCTCTACAATCCCAAATATCTCTCTAAAATCTCCACCTTCATATCTTCTAAAAACCCTAATTTTCAAGAGAAGGACCTTTGCCCCCTTTGTTCATCCACTTTGTTTGTAAGTTAATCTATACTCCTTTTTCCTTTAATCTTGTCCAAATAACTTTAATTAGTTTAGTAGACTACTCCTTATTTAATTAAGTTGTGGAAATTAAGGGGAATGTTTAAGAGGTTTAATTAGTATAGTTATTATAATAGATTGTAGTAATGAATGAAGTAATTATTTGTGTAGGAAACTTCATTGAGGAGCACTTCAGGTGGCTAGCTTGAGGATTTGGCAAGACAATCTCAAAGTAGGGTTTTCCCTACTTAACTATAATTATATGAGTGTTTAATTATGCATTTATTACCATTAATTGCATTTGTTTCATGTTAGTTGCATTGTAACATGTTTTGGATAATTAGAGTTTATCACATAATAATACTTCATGATGGTTATGGAAGGGTATGGTGAGTGGTCACAATGTTGTTTATCTTGCATTATAACATGTTAAAAGCAATTAAATGTAAAGAAATGGATTACTGAAGAATTGAGCATGATTTTAGTTGTTGTGTTGATGTGGTTGTATATGTGCCTTGATTGGATGTATTTGGCTTGTTGGTGATTGGGTTGACAATGGAAGATGTCGAAGGATTCTTGGTTACGATTTTGGAGACGGAAGGCGGTTGGGAAACCGTCTTTCGCTCAAGTCACCCCTTGGAGCTTCCCACTCCAAGAGGGATGTGCACATTTAATACTTGGGTTATGGAGGGACTCGTGTGGTTGAGGCACGACGTCTGAAAGGGGACTCGAGTCATACCCGAGCCCGGTACCACGGACGTGTTCCGAGTACCTTGTGTTGATAGTGACGTCATGGGCATGTCCCGTCACCGGTTTGTGGAAAGGAGTGTTGGAGGATGACTGATGTGACTCTTAATAGCGCACATTTATTCCCCTAATTGAACCTATTTCGCATACTATTCTAACATTCCATAGCCATTTTATCCGTCAAATGCTTTCTATTTTCCTTTTCTAGTGCATTTCGTATGTTTTGCAGGAAAGAAGATAATTAGGCGGAAATTCCCGTCTCCCGTGCATATTTGGAAGCTTATTGATGATAATGGGTGAAATAGTGTGAAAGAGCAAGAACAAAGACCGACAACATAAGAATAAGGAGCATGCAAAAGGAAGAAAAGCAAGGGCCATTCTGAGGAACAATCCGAGCGTCTCGAGAAAACGACGCTCGTCTCCCCCTCTGTTGATCCGAGCAAGAGACGCTCGTCGCCTCATCTCACAATCCGAGCGTATCCCTCCTTGGTCCAAGCGGATAGTGACGACTCTAGCGCGATATGCTCATCTCCTTGAAAGACTTGCATTTCTCCACTTTAGAACTTAGCATTGTTATTTACTAATTTATCCTTACTTAACCTAGTAATACACTACTATAAATACCCCATTTGTAATAATGAAAGAGAGAGCCCTCATGATAGAAGATTCTCTTAGATTAGAGTAGGAGTAGATTAGAATAGATTAATCTCAATCATTCCACATTAATCTTTCCTTAATTATTGTTCAAGTTTATTATTGAGTAATTCAAGTTTATTATTGGGTAATTGAAGATTATTGGGTTATTATTGGAGAATTGACAACTCTCCATCAATCAAGTTTTCTTCTTTTATTCTTTGCTTTATTATTTTGAATCATCTTCATAGGTATAATTCTCTTTACTTTTGTTTAATTATTGATAATCACTTTCATTTATTTATCATGTTTTGCTTTGTTAATATGATTGACAACCTTATTAGCATGTGGAACTTGATAATGAGTGAGTAGTCTTTTAGCTAGGATTAATGGGTAATTCAGGAAAACAAACATGGGGAATGATTCATGCTTAATCTAATATGTTTTCATAGTTAATTTGCTTGCTTGTTGTGATTTCAACTTATGCACATGTTATGTTTGATGAAATGCTAAGCCTATGAATCCTTGCATTTTTACCCATCACTTATCTTTTCAACGAGACTTGTAAGAAATAAACCAACTCGAGTCTCATTAGACCATGCATATAGTTGAATAGGAAGGACTAAGTCGACTTGTAGGTGTTGTACAGTCTAATCGATCCGGCTCCGGGACCCAAACCTTCTTAGGGATTGTAAGATTTACACTAACTCGATCCCATCACAACAATAAGCGCTTGCATATAATTGAGAACATGCTTGTATGATCAACTCCCATGAATCCCTTATGATCCCACGACATCCTAGTATCCTTTATTATTTGTCTACACCTTTATTGCTTGTTTTACTTTGTTGCTTGCATTAGTTTAGAACACAACTACAAACCCAAATCAATTGTGACACTAGCACAAATTGAGATAGATAGACTTAGAACCCAAAGCACACCGTTCCTGTTGGAATAAGTGTCCTCCGACAATAATGCGATCACAACTGTCGATCATGATGATCACATGTTTAAATATCATTTTAAGAATACATGTGGGATATAATACTTTTACAGTCAACTGGTCCACACATATCGGTAATGATTGGCTGACTAGAGTTTGATATTACTGCCGTGCGACGGTGGTGATTAGTTGATCCCCTTAGGTCATACCTATAGGGAAATACTCTTAATTGATTTTTTTAATTAATCGTATGCCGATACGAGTTAATTAAATTACTTAAAAATGACGGATGATTTGTGAGTAAGATTAACGTATCTTATTATAATTCGATTAAATTGGATACGGTCTAATTAATCGAATTGTTTTATTACTTGGATAAAATTATTGTTTACGAAACAATTGAGATTGAATGAATGATTTATTATAAATACAAGATGTTGTAATTTATATTCGATAAACCATTTTGGTACAAGTAGTTACGAATTACTAGTCGATATTGTATATGACATATTTTTTGAGTATGTTGATTTTTAATATGTTAAAAATACATTACAATTTCACATGTCAAGTAACATGTCACATATGTCACAATTGACAAATGACAAAATAAAATGGACCTCCCATTTTATAGATATGTACCGAAATATTGGAGGGAGTTAGTGGAAAAATTGTGTTAATTGTTTTAAGTGGAAAACACAATGATGAAAGCTAACTACTAGCCATGCAACCCTATAGCTTTTGAGAAGAGCAACTTTGCATGCATTGGGCTTAAAATCTCCCCCCCTCCAACCGGTTTTCTCTAGTGATGCCAAGAGGTTTTTCCTCTACAATTGTATCATTCACTCTTATCATAAAAATTTCTAGTGTAAGAAATTATATACTCTCTACAATTTGTGAAAATTATAGAGAAATAAACTCAGATAATTACTCCCTCTTGAACCGATTTTTCAAGAGCGAAATTATAATTTTTGTGTCAATTTTAAAGTAATACTTATATTATTTCTAGTATAAAATAATATTATTTATTAAGAGATTTCCTTGGGTATATGCTTTTGGGAGAGATTCTAAACTTGAATCTTGTTCATCCATTATTGGAAAGCTCAAGAACTAACAAGAAGGAGATCTTGTTGGTGCCCATAAAACCGAAATTATCATAGTAAGGGTTGATGATTTATTCTCTTTTAATTTATGTTTGCATGTATAAGATCTAGAATTTATTTTATGACTAAATAAATTGATTCATATATGAATATGTAAATTAATGAGATTAATAATTTCTAACAGTCCCATGGATCGACCTCGACTTAACCACTAACTAATTGTTTGTTGAGAATATAAATGTGTTTGATTGAGAGACTCGACGACAACCTCACCACCAAAATGGCGTCGTTGTCGGGGACGGTGTTATGTGATTAAGTTCTTGTTTGTTTGTCTATTTTAATTTTGCTTTAACCCTTGGGGAACTTGTTCCTCAAGGTCGTTCTTACCGTCTTTGTGTAGTTTCCTTGCTTGTAGTTGTTTCCTTGTCTTAGCTATGATGATGGCTCCAGACATGACTCATGGAGTATGTGATGGATCTTTTGGGTATGACTACAATGGGTATGGGGAGTTTGAGGAGCAAGTCAACACAAACCTACCTTACTATTCATACAATGAAAATCCTAACTACTACCTCAAATTTTCCCACCAAAATCACCACATCCAATATCCACTTCATAATGAATTTAAATTGCCACAATACAACCACTTTTACACCCACCCACAACAAGAAGATGAACCCATTCAAAGCATGATCCTCCAATTGATGGGAGATCAACAAACCTTTTTCAAACAAGTGCTAGAGGAGAGCCAAAATAGAGACAATGTTCTTTAAAGCATTGTTACCCATGGTGAGGAGTTGGCAAATCAAATTGCCCAAATGAAGGAAGCCCAAGTGGCTACTCCCCACCAATCCTTCAACATTGTCCATGAATGCGAGTTTGAAGGAGTGACCTTTGATATGGAAGATGAGAAGTGGGGAGAGCCAATCTCTTTGAGCTCTTGTGAATATGAAAGTGTGGTATTTGATGAGGAAGATATGAGGTTGAGTAAGCCAAATACTCTTAGCCTTTGTGAGTATGAGGGTGTGTCTTTTGATGTGGACATTGAGGTGTTGGAGAAAGAGTTGATGAGGAGGAGTGAAGTCCCCATTTATGATTCATATGAAGATAGCGATGATGACAAGCCTATGGAAGAAGCTTATGCAGAATATGTGTCTTGCAAGGACTTATGGAATGAAGAAGAGGAATGGAGTTGTGATATTGCCTCACTTAAGGACCCCATCCTTGAGAAGTTTGAGGTATGCTTCCATGAGATGAATGTCTCTTTCCTATTGACCATGAAGACCTTTTCGCACCCACCATGGAACCTATGATTGTTGGAGATGATATGGTGGACCTTCTCCAAAAGGTCAAAACATCATATAAAGGGTACTTGGTGGAAAAGCTCAAGAACAAACTTGCAAATGAACTTGCTTGTGGAAATTTGGCACCCACAATCTCAATTCCTAAGGTACCCCGTCATCAATGCCATGAGAATTCTCCTTCCATTCTTGAAGGATTGATAAATCCAAATGATATCATCATTACCAAAATTGAAGAAGAAGTTGGTGAGTGGAAGTCTCCAGACGAATATGAACCATACTTCATACCTTATGTTGACAAGAATCATGGGCTTATTGGTTTGAACCATTGCAAATACTCAAGCGCCAAAAAAAAGGTGAAAAAGAGAATGAATAACAAATTTCCTTGGCCAAGCTTTGTTTTGAAGTTAAGCAAACCATACTTATGCTTATTTGGGGCTTGTTCACAAGCCTTTGATCTTCTTCTAAGAGCCTTGAGCTCTATGGACAAAGAATCTCAGCAATTTGAACTAGTTTGGTGGAGTCCTATCTCAAACCACTAATTGTAAGATACTCCTTCCCATAATTTTTGCATTGTATAAAATTGTATAGTATTGTATATAATTTCGCATTTCTTGCATGAGAGTAGTGAGAGAGGGTTTCTTACCTATTTATTGAGCATAATTTCAGAAAAAGATAAGAAGGAACCACAAAAGGGTGCAAGGGAATGATTTTGAAAGAAAAGAATAAAGGAGTGAGAAAGACGACACGAGATGCTCGTCCCGAGGGCAAGACGCTCGTCCAGAGCCTTTTTGTGAGCATTATTTGATCCTGATCCAGAATCTGAGCGGATTCCCAGCAAGACCCTCGTCCTAAAGGGAAGACGCTCGTATCAAGCTAGAGACGCTAGTCCTGAGTATCATCATGAAAGTAATTTTGGTCTGGAAGAGAATCCGAGCGGATTCTCAACAAGACGCTCGTCCAACATAAGACACTCGTCTAATGCAAGAGACGCTCGTCCCGAGCCAGTCTCAAAAGAGCCAAGATCACTGACTCATAATCCGCGCGTATTTATTCCAAGACGCTCGGATGCCCCCTACAAGACAGTCGTCCCGACATCAAGACGCTCGGATTCCTTTAATTTTTGCTGGAAACTTCGTGAAGTCCGCCTGAGCCCGACCCTCATCCGCTCGTCCCTCACCCCTTTTTCTTTATAAACACCCCCACCATCCCTCATTTCCCTTATCTTATCTACCCTAAATCTCACATCATCATCTCCCAAACACCCCCATCACAAAATTAACCCAAAAACCCTAACTTTTTCAAATAAAAAATGATGAACCTAAGAGGAAAAGGCAACAAATCCGCTGAGACCGCACCCAAGAAGCGCAAGGGCACTTCTTCATCCGCCCAAGGAGAGGCAAGAAGCTATCGTAATGTGATGATATGAGGGGTGGAGCAACTCGAATTTTTCCCGGAAGTGATCTTCGCTTGCGATGAACATCGCCAAAACTTCCTCACATTGCTAGGTAAGCATTTTGAGCCAACTCAATTCATTGATACCAAAGTGTTAGAAGTCCTAGGTATAAGGTATCAAACTGAAATGTTCTTTGATGGTTTGGGGCTTAGAAAGTTATTCTATACCCATGAGGAGACCTACCTTAGCCTTATCCTAGAGTTCTTCTGTAGTCTCTGTATCGTCACAAATACTCGGAGAACAGTTTGTATGGAATTCCGACTATGAAACCGAGGCCATAGGCTAACCCTTGATAAATTTGCAAATATCTTTGGTCTTCTTGTGATAATGGAAAACACCGACAAACCCGCGGACTTCATTATTGACCGCGTTTGGAAAGCTATCGCCGGGAGGGACTTCATACATTTGAAACAATGCTATACCTTCGCAATTCAACATTCGGTGATTCGAATCACCGAACGCTTCATTGCCGGAACTATCAATTGGAGATATGAAAAAGATAGGTGCACTCTCCTTGACTTAACCTTCTTAGAGTCATATTTAAATGTTCAAGGGACAAGGCCTTATAAATTCAACACTCCCCTTGAGATGCTCACAAGGTTCTTCGATTTTGCTCAAGGGAATTCCCACATTAAGACCTTCGTGATGGGAGGCCTAGTCACGATGTTGGCCAATGATCTTTGTCCGGGGTTTAACCTTCATGGGACTTATGTAAAGATCAAGGGGAGCACTTTGATTGATGAGGAGGCCATCTTCAACCACCACCGGTGGTGTACCTTCACCCAAACCGGGAGTGTGGAGTGGTTTACAAAGGGGTGCTCTTCTATTGTTCTCACGGGATGGAATGTGCCAACTACCGAGCTAAGGTTTAGTCGGTATTCGCCTACACCGAGCTACCTCCTCGACATTGAGATCCACCCCAACCCACCTAAAAGAGAAGAAGCACCTCGCCAACCTCAACAACCTTGTGGGATGCCGGTAAAGGGTTTGCACCACCATCTTATGTACCCATTACACCATACCCCACTCTTTATGTGCAATTTAAACCACAAGTTCCCAATGCTCCGGACGTGAATGATTTGATGAGCCTTATGCAACGGGTCGATCTTGGGGTACACCAAGGGCAAGAAGACAACTATTTGGCCCTCTATCCCCAATACTACCAAATGACACAACAAGGGTATATAGAGCCTAATGGCCCTCGTCCATCTTGGGCTCAACCGCACCTTTTGTTCCTTAATAAAGGGAACCAAGATGGGAACTTTGGCGGTCAAGGTGGAGGATTCTATGGTCAAGGAGGAGGGTATGACCAAGGAGGTTCTAGCGGGTATGGATACCGCGATGATGGTGATGATGACAAATGAGAGATACCTACCACACCATATCTAATTGTATGATACTCTTCTCTCCCTATCTCTTATGTATAGTTGCATTGCACTTTAAAATTACCTTGCATTTAGTTTACACCTCACTTACATTTGTATTATATTTCATATTGCATTCAAATTAGTTAGTTCATATAGTATAGTTGCACTGTAATATATCTCACATGATTCATGTAGATAGTTGCATATAGACTAGAATTCATGCATAGTCACTAATGACCAATCCTATTCTTTTCTACACTAGAAATAGTGCTTAAATCGGTTTGGGGAGGTTTGGTCATAGATGACCTAATCATGCATCATATAGTACAGTTTAAATTGCATTCATTTGTTATATATGTCATATAGAATTGCATTTAGTCAGAGTATGCATTCATTCATATCATATTGCATTTGTACTTCATTTCAAAAAAAAATCAAAATTCTAAAAACATGTATTTCTTTCCTACTCCAACATGTATATTGAGGACAATGTCCAAAATAAAGTGGGGGATGGGAATTTATATTCCAAAAATACAAAAAAATTAAAAATTATGAAAAATACAAAAACATGTCTTTTTATTTCATAAATCAAAAACCATAAAAATTTGAAAAATTGAAAAAATCAAAAACATGTTCATTTACATTATAGTGTAGTATTGTATATATTGTATATACTTGTTTGTTTGTTTGTCTATCCTTCTTTACATTGATCAACTACGCCGCATCCGAGACATGAGGATATTGAAGACCGCATGGTATGATATTTCCAAATCTCCTTTTTCCTCTTTATGTTAATGACTATGTGGCTTTATTTTTATTGATGCGGTATAAACAATGTGATTATAGGATTGCATTTAGATTATTTGGCATATTAGTTCGTAGAAGCATATGCATTAGGTTGTATAAATGTTAGTTGCATCATGGCATATAGTTGCATTTAAGAAAATTTTTATGAAAGCATCTATTTGGAAAGCTTGACAAGTGTATATAAGGCCCTTGTAGATACTTTTTCTTCTTAAGACTTTGATCATTAGAATACTTGTAAAACACCCTAGGATGTGTCATGCCTAGTCAAGAGTACCTTGTGGTGTGATAACTCCTTGGCTACCGTTTATTTCAAGGTGACCCTTGAAACCATGCAACCATCCATCATCCATGTTCTACCACATCTTGTCATCAAAAGGGAATGGGCACAAAAATTGTTCAAAATTTGAGTTCAAGAATTGAAATGTAAGTCAAAAAGTTTGCAATTGCATCAAATGAAAAAAAAAAAAAAAGAGCAAAAATAGACTCCTAAGCTTCAAAAATAAGCACCCTACCTACAAATGGGGTAGCTTTGAAAATGTTCAAAAGAAATGCAAAAAGTTGAAATTGTCAAGTATTGAAATGCCAAACATCAAAAGAAATGGCAAAAAGAATGTGTTCTCAAATGTCAAATGCCACAGAAATTGGGGGGAAACAACAAACAAAAGAAAACTCCCATATGAAACTCAAATTCAAATGATCCCTTTATCCATCGAATCCACTTTTGTGCATGGTAGAGAGGGGACGACCCTTCTTCTTGTCTAGGCAAGAAGGGAAATTCCGCGATCCTCCAGTGTTTCTAATACCATAGGGAGTCTACCCTTGACGAATGCATTTAACAATTGAGGACAAAGGTACCCTAGCTTGACACAACTTGGAGGTGATTTATTGGGATCCTTCTAGCTTAGTAGTTTGAAGAAACCATATCTATAAAGAAATGTGTACCCTCAGATTGCTTCCCTTTTAGATAATTTCTGCCACTTAGATGAGGAAAGTGGCTATTCTTTTTTAGATGCATCCATTACATGTTTTGTATGCTTTAATGCTTGGATGTATCGCCATTTTGGCAAGCCCCACCTTGCTTTGCAAGAAGGCATCCTACCTCATGGTTGTCTTGTTGTGAGTTGAAGGGGCGGAGTGAGACCCGTTAATTGTCTCACATCGGTTAAATTAGTAGGATAGTTTAAATAAGGGTCTAGTTTTAGTCACCTCTTTACTCGGGGGGAGTAAAGGTTTGGTTTGGGGTTATTTGATGTGACTCTTAATAGCGCACATTTAGTCCCCTAATTGAACCTATTTTGTATACTATTATAACATTCCATAGCCATTTTATCCGTCAAATGCTTTCTATTTTGCTTTCCTAGTGCATTTCATATGTTTTGCAGGAAAGAAGACAATTAGGCAGAAATTCTCGTCTCTCGTGCATGAATAAAGACCGACAACATAAGAATAAGGAGCATGCAAAAGGAAGAAAAGCAAGGGCCATTCTGAGGAACAATCCGAGCGTCCTGAGCAGACGACGCTCGTCTCCCCCTCTCTTGATCCGAGCGTCCCGAGCAAGAGACGCTCGTCGCCTCACCTCACAATCCGAGCGTGTCTCCCTCCTTGGTCCGAGCGGATAGTGACGACTCTAGTGCGATATGCTCATCTCCTTGAAAGACTTGCATTTCTCCACTTTAGAACTTAGCATTGTTATTTACTAATTTATCCTTACTTAACCTAGTAATACACTACTATAAATACCCCCATTTGTAATAATAAAAGAGAGAGCCCCCATGATAGAAGATTCTCTTAGATTATATTAGGAGTACATTAGAATAGATTAATCTCAATCATTCCACATTAATCTTTCCTTAATTATTGTTCAAGTTTATTATTGAGTCATTCAAGTTTATTATTGGGTAATTGAAGATTATTGGGTTATTATTGGAGAATTGACAATTCTCCATCAATCAAATTTTCTTCTTTTATTCTTTGCTTTATTATTTGGAATCATCTTCATAGGTATAATTCTCTTTACCCTTGTTTAATTATTGATAATCACTTTCATTTATTCATCATGTTTTGCTTTGTTAATATGATTGACAACCTTATTAGCATGTTGAACTTGATAATGAGTGAGTAGTGTTTTAGCTAGGATTAATAGGTAATTAAGGGAAACAAACATGGGGAATGATTCATGCTTAATCTAATATGTTTTCATAGTTAATTTGTTTGCTTGTTGTGATTTCAACTTATGCACATGTTATGTTTGATGATATGCTAAGTCTATGAATCCTTGCATTTTTACCCATCACTTATCTTTTCAATGAGACTTGTAAGACATAAACCAACTCGAGTCTCATTAGACCATGCATATAGTTGAATAGGAAGGACTAAGTCGACGTGTAGGTGTTGTACAATCTAATCGATTTGGCTCCGGGACCCAAACCTTCTTAGGGATTGTAAGATATCCACTAACTCGATCCCATCACAATAATAAGCGCTTGCATATAATTGAGAACATGTTTGTATGATCAACTCCCATGAATCCCTTATCATCCGATGACATCCTAGTATCCTTTATTATTTGTCTACACCTCTATTGCTTGTTTTACTTTGTTGCTTGCATTAGTTTAGAACACAACTACAAACCCAAATCAATTGTGACACTAGCACAAATTGAGATAGATAGACTTAGAACCCAAAGCACACCGTCACATGGATCGACCTCGACTTAACCCCTAACTAGTTGTTTGTTGGGAATATAAATGTGTTTGATTGGGAGATCCGACGATAATGTCACCATCAATGACCTTCATGTATCTTCATACCTAGTTGGATTGTTGGTTATCACCTTTGTATTGTCACATGAATAAGTAAGATTAGTTGTTGCATTCATTGAACATTTATATCGTTTAGCTAACACCAGGGTTTTGAATTGTCTGTGGTGAACCATATGGTGATTTTTGCCCATATGGGGAGCAGTGTTGACAGGTGTGCATACTTTAGTTGCGGGCTCTAGGAGCAGTCTTCCTTGTTGTCACCACTTGCACTTGTCTTAGTTTTTGACATTTAAACTCCTTTTTCGATTGGGTTGTATTATTGGGATGGTATTTGCATCCCCCAACTTGTAACCACTTAACTATCTATAACTTAACTACTTATTTATGCTAAGTACTTCTTTACTTGTTGTTCCCACTAAAAACTTGGGAAACCAAGACTTGTGATGCCTCCACGTATTGGGAACGCCTAAAGGAAAGGGTCCCGACATATGGGGGTGTTACAGAACGCACCCCACGACCCTAGTTACTGGACCGAAATGGGAGATAATTCGGGTATCTTCAAAGTCTATGGTGTGGCACCGTCAGATTGGGGCACTAGGATTCCCCATAGTGAGGGGCACTTCTTTGGTCCTTGGGCGGGACCATCTTACTCGAGTGGAAGCTTCTTTGGCAATGGCTTCCAAGGAGAAGAGAGTGGGGCGGGTACTTTTGGAGCGGCCCTGAGGAATATGGAGTAAGCCTATGATGATGATGATGATGATGATGATGATGATGATGATAACCATGATGGTGATGGTGAGGAGGAGAAAGAGGAGGACGAAGAGGAGGAAGATGAGGATAAAAAGGAGAGCAAAGAGGAGAGCAAAGAGGATGGAGAGCAAACCATGGCAAGAAAGCACGAGTATAAGGGCGACATCACCTTGGGCAGTTGGACGAATTTCTTCCGCAAGAAGAGGAAATCATCTCACTAGCTTTAGTGTTTAATAATCGGTTTGGGCATGGCATTTGTATCGGTGGTAGGACTTGGATAATTTATTCTATTGTGTTTTAATTGTGGCCATAAGGTCAAGACTTATTTACTTTTGGTTATTGGATGGTGTGTTAGTCACCTATGGGACTTAATTGCACTTATGTGGTAGGGTAGACAAGTTAGAAGACAGACTTTTAGACCAATTTCTGCCCAGGTGACACTCGGCCGAGTGCTATATTGACTCGTCCAAGTGGCCTGTTTCACTCGGCCAAGTGGACTGGTTATGCCTCATTTGGCCAATACTCGACTGAGTATTGAGTAGACGTACTTGTTTTGTGATTATATCTCCCTCATCGTAGTTGATGGGCATAGAAACCTTACATAATTGGTTTCTCCTTGAATTGTTTACGTTTGACCATACTAATGTGACATTTTGCTTTTCAAGGTGTATGTAAATGAGAAATTAGCAACTTGACATGAGTAATGAGATGACAAAGGTGACATGATAACTCACATAATGCAATTGCCGTGATTTTATTTGGTAAAATCAAAGTGATAGCGATGTTCATATTACAGGATGTTTTGCAATTTTATATGGAATATGGTAGTTATTAAATGAATAATCGAGTCCAGTAATTGTTATGCGAGAATCGATGATGAATGGAAGTGGATGTGGAAACACATGTGTGATCATGTGACGGTTGATTTGACGCGGTATATGAGTGGCATGATGGATAAAAAAAACGAGAAGCATGCATAATAATCGAGTCGTATCGAGGGAAATGGTTGGTAATTTTATGAGTATATTTTTATATAAAATCGTAGTTTGATTATCTCGATATGAATTTCATCACGCATATACATATGCATCATATTTTGAATATATATATACATATTTTATTATAACTTTTATGAGGGTAATTACGAGAATTTTGTTTGGTAAGGGAGTATATTTAACCCGGAAATTTTCTAATTATGGATTCGATTTGGAAGACCATGAGAGTTTTCATGGAAGCTAAGCGGCGAACTTCAGGACGAAATTCTCTTTTAGGGGGAGTGAATGTTACAATTGGGAATTTAAAGTAGGAAGATAAGCATGATATGTGTATGAATAACATAGAGTGTATACGGTAGAGGATCACATGTGAGAGAGAGATTAGAACGATATCGGCATGACAAGAGTGAATGTTTGGAAAAGAGAGAGACTTTAGAGTAGGCAATGAGACGGGAAGAGACTTGATGGAGCTGGGGGGTAGGAGAGAGTGAGGCGAATTTCGAGGACGAAATTCATTTTAGTTAGGGAAAATTGCAATACGCGGATATTTAGGACCTATAAAGGAACCTTGGGATGTGTGAGAGGACCCTCAGACTTAGCAATAGACTACTCGGAAGTAAGGGATAGCCGTACACTGGACCTAGTGAGACTGTAGGGGACCGAGTAGAGTGTTCAGTAAATCGAGTAGCTGACACTCGGTCGAATACGGCGAGTACTCGACCGAGTGAGTGGTACTCGGCCGAGTGGACTCGACACTCGACCGAGTGCAGATCAACAATACGCGATATAACCTAAGACGATATCTTATTTCACCTAATCCTAAACCATTTCATTCTTCCTCCTTATCACTCCAAATCCTCTCCCTTCTCTCTTAAACCTTCCTAAACACCTCTCCATGGGATTCAAGCTTGGATTAGAAGAGTATACACCTTATCCTTCTTTCCTTTCACCTTGCAAGTAAAGATCTACACTTTTTTCCTTTTCTTATAAACCCTAACTTTTGGGGTTTTTTCTGGATGTATTAATTAGTTAATACTATAAATGATATGGGTAATTAAAGGGTAATAATAAAGGGTTATGTATTATATAAGTATATAAAAGGTGTTATGATAGTATTGCATGATTTATGTAGGATGAGATGTTTTTTGAGACAGAATCTTCATTTCCTTGGATTGCTGTTGGAGTATGATAAGAGGTAGGATTTTCCCTGCTCGGTTTTCATTATACATATAGTTGTTGTGTCGTTGTGTCAAGGAAATCGTGGTGTTACATGGATTTTGGGTATGTGTTGTTGTGGTAGTCGATTAGTGACATGAGTATGGTTGGTTGCGTCATGGTTACTCTTGAGATATGGTATATAGTAAATTAGTGAGGAGGTGTGGGAGCCGACCTTATGCCTGGGATCGCTCCTTAAAGGGCTCCTCACCTTCAAGGAAGGTGTGCACGTTAATAGTTCAGGTTACCGGGTTTGTGTTACGATGCGGGTACCTCAGACTGTGGTCCGGCAGGGGTTGGTGGCAGTGTTGCGATGCCGTCATCGTGGTCGTGATGAGTAAGAGTTGGATATAGCGTTGGGAGATGTGACATTGTGATGGTGATACGAGTCATGAGGTCCGAGTGTCTTGTTAGTGGTCATGGTATATTGAGAGTCACATTTATATATATTGTGAGACTGATATGTGTGTTTTTTGTGTAATTGTCACCTATTTCCGGGGTGGCTTGTGTCGATCCATATGATATTTCCGATCATATGGGGAGCAGTTGAGTACAGGTTTGTTTACGGTACCTTGCGGGAGACGGGACGAATTACAGACACTTGGAATCGAGTTACAGAGCTAGATGTTAGACGACATAGACGGTAGTTGAATTGTATAAATGTTTATTAATTGTAATTCTGATTTCACTGCCTCGGAAAACCGAGATAGTAACATCTCCCAATTACCTTGGCCGGGTAATAAAGGGATGTTACAGTTAAATTTTGATAACGTGGTAATAATTAGTCATAGATTAACTTTGGAGGGAAAATGAATTTAATATACATCATTTGTTGAAAAAAAATAAAAGTTAGAACATTTACATGACAGTCGTGTGATTTATACATTCTCCACTCGATATAATTATAACAAATTTCCTATGGTACCTGATATTGTCTCAATTTATCTAAATCCGGCCCTTATTTACCCCATTTCGGAGTCTTTTAGCCCTTATTATAGCGGTTTTAGGTGCTTATTCTTACTTATTTGCTATTTTGCTTTTTCATGACTATTTTGTAAGTAATTAATCATTTGAGGTAGTTTTTGTCTCGTTCTAAGTGCAAAATGAGGAATTATGTGCACCCGAAAATAATTGGAGCAAGGTTAAAGGTAAATTGAGAGAAGAGAATGAAGACCTACCATCTAGAAGGTCAATGTACCAATAAGGAAACTATACCACACTTCCCTACTCTAACTGATAGGTTTGGTCCCTAGCGGGTAAGAGGGCAAACCCAAGTAAGAAAGGAGCAAATTAGAGCCTAGTTGTTCGGGTATGACTCTATCCGAATGGGACGTCCCTCGAGATGAAGCCTACCCGAGAGGTACAGCTTCTACCAGATCTGGTAGAATTGTTATCGCCCTTTTTCTTTACGAATTCCGTTCCCCTTAATAAGGAACCTAGAAATAGCCTTACTATGTAATTAGAGTTTATCTTAGATCATCTTAGCTTAACCAAACCCTATATCTACAATTAGTTTATAATTTTTCCTTAATTAGCTTAATTTTTCCATAATTACACTTTAATTACTCGTTAATATTAGTTTAGTTGTTGGATTCTTGGGTTCATTGTTGAAGATCGGTGGCAAAATCTTCATATTTATTCAATAATTCTTCGCATTTTCTTCATCTATTGTTATTATTCTCCTAATTAGTTGGTGTAATCTCTAATTTCCTTTTAAATTACTTGTTAATCTTCCTTAATTTGTTAATCATTTTCTGTAGATCATCATTTTTAACTTTGATTTCTTGTTCATTTAGCTTTGTTGTGTTAATTCTAAACGTAAGCTGTTTAATAAAATGTTTGATTAATTTTCTTGCATTTCTATATATGTATTCATATGTTAACAATAAGATCGACAGTGTTAGTTGCATAAAGATCGTTTTTAGCTTGGCGGGAACGATTAGTGTACGCAAGAGCTAGCTAATCAAACCTAGGACTAACGTAAGACCTAGAGAACATGATAACCGTCAAACTAGAATCCTAATTATGACACCCGATCTATAATCACCCTCAATTACTTCTGTGGACATCACTCCACCGGCATTTGAAGTGTTTCTCGCAACATGGTTCATTAGAGTCGCCACTAGATCTTAAAAAGATCTAGAAACCGTACAAAGGCTATAGGACGGATCCGCTAACCAAAGACATAGACTCGTGGTGAAGTTACGTGTTAGGAAGCCCAAAAGGGACACCTAACCCCGCCCGTTGCAATAACAGACTCTACTCCAATAAGCAATGGTCGTGAATAAAGTCATAGCTACTCCGAAATGATAGTGCAAATGATTCATTTTAAAGCCTAGCATGTGAAGTTTCTTTATCGATTTAGATGCATCTACACTTACTTCGTCAATGTTGTTGTTTAGCATATAGGTTGATTGATCAAAGCAACAAACAATGTAAACAAGGCTTCATGGGAGAGGGGGATCCGTGGGGATCTACCTATTACAACCCGAGCATTTCATGCCAACACGACAAGAACTGAAGATTAAAACTCGATCTAAATACAACACAACTACACGCCTAACACACGACTCGCATGTTACATGACACTCGACACAAACACCACTTATCTTGAGTATTATTGTACTGGCTTTATTTTTTGATGGAAAATTTCAGGTAAAAGAATAGACGAGGAGTGAGTAAGAAGAGAGATTGATAAGTGAAAAGGAAGGAAGAATGGTGAGGAAATTGAAAGTTCAATAATGGAGAATGAAGGATTGAAGAAGGTTGTTTATATTAAACAGTGGCCCCCAAAATTATACTTAACCGGAAATTACAGGTGAAAAAAAATGCCAAGTTTAGTCTGGGATGAAGGGGGTCATTCTTAGGTTTATTGTGGGTTAAACTGAAGTTGAGATTAATATAATAATACCACCTCTAGGATGGATTATTCTTGCTAAATTTTCCTCTAATTTATTATTTTCACTTTTAAAGTATTGAAGAAGAATGTGATTGTAATTGCTGATTATGATTATTAATGAAAACCTTACATTTTAGCGCAAAAAAAAGGAGAACCGTGAGTTGTTCAATCTTTAATTTTTATTTCATATTTATTATTATTAATTTTTAGTTACTAACTATTGTAAAAACTTAACGTCTTCTTAATGGCCGTTAGTTATGAGGTATCATTAGACTTGGCAAACGGGTAAGTCGGATAAGGTCTGGGTCGTGGCAGTTTAGGTCGGATCAGTTTAGGTGCGTCACATTTTTGGGTTAATTGGGGTTGGACCGGGTCATTTTATTGTTCCAGGTCTGTTTTGATATGTTGTTCGGATCATTTTCGGGTCAAGCAGGTCGGGCTATTTTGGGTACATGTCATTTACTATATAAACGGTATTGGGCTTTATCTAAAGAATAAATAATAGGCTATGCCAAACATTTTGGGAATAAGAAGTAATGAAGGCCCAGAAGTCAAGCGTCGTCCAGAAGGAGTTAGGAACGCTTGGAAGGAAAACAACAGATTATCAGCGGTTACTTAATTGCTCCCCACTAAGGAAGTAGATACGAAACAAATTGTAACACCCGCGATTTAATCTTTATAGGTATTTCATTAAAATCGCTAATTTAGTTATATCCATTTTTATATTAATGAGTCAATTACTTTAACATTACTTTAATATTATTTTATTTTACTTTTATGAGAAATTTCATTTTTAATTTAATTGGGTCAAAACCGCTTTAATTTAGCCTAAATAGAGTAGAGATTAAGATTCTACACGAAATTCGAGTGGAAACCTAGTCGAATGGGTCATGGGCCAATCTAAGTTAAATTGGGCTATAATTCTAGGTTTTATTCTCATTTCCTCACAACTCACTTCAACCCCTTCCTTCTATAATTTCAGATTTCTTTCTCTCTCTCTCAAAACCCTCCATTAAAACCCAAACTTAACAATCTTAAAAACTTCATAACTTCTTCATTTCTCCGCCAAATCATTTCATTCTCGTGCAAATATTCACCTTTTCTCGTCCTCCATCTTTCTAGGAAAGAAAGTTTTCAACTTGTTCAACTTTTCAAGAAGACTGTCTTTCTCCAAGTGGCATAATCTCGCAAATTATTGTGTTTTTCATGTCTAGGTGGTGACTTAGAAGACCCGAAGAACATTATTATCTCATAGAAGAAGATTTAGAGGATCAGAAGTGCTAATTACGGTAACGATAATGGCTTAGAGATATTACATCTTTTATGTGAAATTGTATGTTAGGTTTTATTCTTCAGCTAGTAAAGATGCTACCTTTGTGTTAATTATGAAATTGGGTAAATATGTGAACTTGTTTATTATTTTGTGTTGAAAACCATCTCTTATATGTATTTATACAACTCGTATGCCTCATATGTTGCTATTCACCATGTAAGTATGTAAATGAGTGATTACATGAATTAGATAAGTTAATGTTGTGATTTAATCATGATTATGCTCGTCCCATGTTTCTTATGTCCCAATTGTGTTAGTCTCATGTTTATTGATGCGGTTTCATGTTAGTTTGTTGATGTTTTGCCCAATTTTAAAGTTGAAGTGATTTTGGGTGAAGTTGCGGTTTTGTGTTGTTGACGATTCTTGTAATATGTTAATGTTGGTTTATTTCCAATGCATTTAGAAGTCTTATAAACCTTTTTTGGCTATGTACATGTTGCATTTAAGGTATTAGAGTAAGCATTCACATGTTTACACAAATTACATAAAAGTTGGAATGAAATTGAGTAAATAATAACAAGTTTGGAAGTCGTGAATATGAAGGGTCAACTTTAAATGCTCATATCTCGAGTTCTAGACACGATATTGATATAATTCCAACTCGAGGGGATATATTATCTTCTTAATGTTCTAACGGTGGGTCACACGCTCAAAATGACCAAGAAATGAAGGATTTATGGCCATTTTATGAAAAGTGGTCGAGTAGTCCCCAAACTGCGCGAGTTGAACTTGACGATGCACGTTGATTCCAGAAAGGTTGTTTTTATTAAGTCTCATTTACATGTTTAATGACGGTTTGGGAACTATAATTCTTTTTTTGGATGTTTCACTCACATATGTCATGTTTACCTTGAATGGCTTTTGGATTCATGCTTAGTTAGTTTGTTACCTCTTTTCTTGCCTTGCCTTGGTGATATGATTCTAGACCTTTATCCTAACACTTTTGTGTAACGTATTAACACTATTTTGTCATTGGAATAACTTGTTTTTGTCCCATGCACATGATAAGTGACGGGTTTTGGATGTTGGACTCAAGTGTGCCATGTTTACAATCAATGGTCATTAATGTTGGAAAATGTGTCCTCAACAATAGTGCGATCACATAATTTAATAACATAATTAAATCTCATATAAAGAATACGTAAGGGCTGATTCAATTATATAGTCAACTGATCAACATTAATCGGTAACGATTGGCTTGCTAGAGTTTGACGTTACTGTCGTAGGACGGTGGTGGTCAGTTGATCCCTTAAGGTCACACCTAAAGGATGATGCCCTAATCTGTAAAGTTGATTAATTGTATGACGATACAAGTTGATCAATTCCTTAAAGTTAAACAATTCATTTGTGAGAGAGAAAATTTATATCTTATTGTAATGGGATTAAATAAGATTTAATTTAGTAATTGAAATACTTTATTACTAAAATCGATTATTGTTTGTGAAACAATAGAGATAAAAATGAATGGTTAATTATAATTACAAGATGTTGTGAATTATAATTATATGACCCATTTTATTTATGTGATCAAGTATCACTAGTCAATTTATTGTATGTAATTTAATTAATTTATAAAATGATACTTATTTGATAAATATGCATTAAATTAATTAATAATATGTAACATATTACATGTGACATATTGTGTGACAAATGACAAATTGACAAAATAAAATGGTAGTCCATTTTATATGGACCAAAATATTGTAGGATGTGGAGGATAATGGGTGATTATTTTAATGGTTAAAATTATTATAATCAAACCTACTCTACCTATTCTTACATACCTACATATTGATAAGAGTAAAAGAAAAGGCAAATATGCTCTCTTTGGCACCTAGCTACCCGGCCACTCTTCCTTTTATTGGGAGTTTTGGTTCTTGTATTTACTCTTACTCATTCACATGCAAGGTTTATTCATTCATGCTTCCCATTCTCACTACTCTCACAAATACTCTCTAAAACAAGATTTTAGAAACAAGAAATTATTCAATCAAATTACTAATATTATTAATGTAATATATGAGTATTAGTAATCAATTTTAAGGTAGACTACTAAACAAATATCTAGCAAATATTATTTAGTAGAGATAAGGGCTAATCTTGGGTGCAATCAAGAGGAGTGGCTTCTATACTTAGAGTCTTTGGAGGATCATCCTAATACTCATCAGAACTCAAGAACAAGTGAAGGTAGGAGACCTTACTTGTGCCCACAAAACCGAAATTAACAATGTAAGGGACGTTGTTTTCTTATAAATATCTTATTTTGTTATGCATGCACTAGATCTAAAGAACAAATAATTAAGAAGTTAATTAGTTCACTATTAAAGGAGTCTAATAAGAGGTAAACAAACCTAACAAGTGGTATCAGAGCATAGGATGTCGCATGCATAATCGGTTATTGTTTTTCCGAGTTAAAATGTTAACATATAAAACTAAAAATTTGTGATCTATAAGAGTAGGTCATGAAATAATTATGCATGTTATATATTCTGGTCCTAAAATGTTTTTAGGTCATTTTTATGATTTATGGAAATTTATAGCTCATTATAATGATTTTTAGTGATTTTATTACATTTTTATGAGTAAAATGAACTTTTATTCACTAAAATAAGTTAACCTTCACTACTGACCGTGGTATTTTAGTATGATCTCACATGAATATTTTATGTAGTTCATGTAAAATATCATATTAATGTGATTAATATTCCATGATTTATGAATTTTTAGTGTAAAAATGGCATAAATAGAGATTAAATGACTAAAAATGGTTAAACTTACTCTATGACATTGAAAATTTTATATGACCTCACATGCATATTTTACAAGTTACATGTAAAATATCGTATTAATTGGATTAATATTGCATGATTTATGATTTTTATGAGATAAAAATGGATTAAAAGAGGTAAAATGGTTAAAAATAGTTAAATTTCGAATTGGGCCATGAAACTTTACTATGTTGTCACATGCATAATTTACAGAGTGTATGTAAATTTTGAGATTAAATTATCTCATTTAGCATGATTTATGAATTTTTAGTGTAAAAATGGCATAAATAGTGACTGTTTTAGTATAAATAGCTAAAACGAATTGCATGGCATGAGAAAATTATTTTAGGTTGCACAAATATCAAACTTATCAGATATAAGGTTGTAAAATTGATTGGGTTTATTTTTGAATACTTTAGATGTTTTATGAGATAAAACCGATAAAATGCAACTATATTTTCTCAAAATTAATTCGGAAATTTTAAACATAATTTTTGACATTATGAGTGTCATGGAAATATTCCAGTATATTCAAAAATTTAAAATTTAAATTTTGAACTTAATGTAATTTAATTTGGATTTATTTCATAAATATTATGATTTTAAGGTCAAAAATGAACATAAAAATTAAATCAAGTTGAATTATTGTCAAAAATTGAGTGATGGCTAATTGTTGAGTCCTGAGAGTATTAGGATAATTAACTTGAGCTTAGATGTGATTTAAGTGTGAATTTGTGATTTTAAAATGTTACGATCACGCATTTCCATAAAACCGGGTTATATATATACGATATAAGTTAAATAGAACGATTTGGCACATATTTGGCATGATAGGTACATATTATAATGCTGCATATATCAATTGTTGAATGTCCTTTTATTTATATAATTTTGAATTATGTAATTTTATCTTAGTATGGCCTTAGTTTTAATCGATATTACCCGTAATGAAAGGGAATATTGATTCGGTTGTAATTTAATTTGATCTCGTATCACTTTTATTTTTACTAGTTTTTCCATTTTATAAATGTATAATATGAATAGCTTTGTATTTTTATTATTATTTGTAATCATGGAGTATCTTCAAAGACGGTGCCATTCGGAAAGGTGATCCGACGAAGACGGAGTTCTTGGGAGGCGTGCCACTTGAAGATTCATGGGACCAAAGGAGTTGGTTTCCGAATATGTAATAGATTATTTGATTTTCTATTTTTAGGAAGGCCATACTAGGAATTTTTATTATTACTTTGCATTTCTTTTAATATGTTACCTGCATTGTCAAATCGCCATAACTACACATGCATTTAATATCGAGTCATCGACCGTGTCAATTATATTTATCGTAGTTCACCGCTTTAGTTCACTTAAAACGTGATAGATAATAAATTGACAAGACCTCTCACTTATAATAATTGAGAATTAGCCTTACCAAATAGTAGAAACCATGAATCCCAATTTCATAAGGAAGTAGATTCGGCACACCGGGGTACTAAAATTGTTACGTTGGGTAAGTGGGTAATAAAATGTTATTACATCGAACTTTTGGATTGAACTCAACGGAAGTATTCGTGACCGTAGTCGCATGTGTTCCGGGCTAAAGATGAAAATTAGAGTAATTTTTATCGACCGAGAGTTCTAAAAGTATAATCGATTAAGAGGTTAATCCACCGAGTTATATTAATAAGGGATGACTCGGCTCACCATACCCGTATTAATATGAATTTGGATCTCGAGATCATTTATAATAGTTGGGTAGAGGTCACTATATAAATGCAATACTTGTATTGAAATATAGGAGTATTATCAAAACGATAGATGTTAATTATTTTCTTCATTTCCGTTTTTTTAGTTAATTATATGCAATGAATTCATCTAATACTCCTACACCAATCACCATTGATTCATGGCTCCAATCATTCGATGAAAAGCGCTGCGAGTATGACAATGATACGATTAGAGAATTACGCGTTGGAATTGGTCAGGATGGAAATTTTTGCTTCTTTAACACCTCCACACCACCCACTCCAATATTAATACCCGCTACTTGGGTAAGAAAATCTTGTGAAGAAAATCTCGCTAAGCCAAAGGCATCCTTGTTTGAAGAAACAAGGAGATGTTGGAATATGTGTCCTCCGACAATAATACGATCACAACTGTTGATCATGATGATCACATGTTTAAGTCTCATTCTAAATAATACAATTGGGAAGTAATATTTTACTGTCAACTGGTTCACACATATCGGTAATGATTGGCTGATTAGAGTTTGACATTATCGTCGTGCGGCAGTCTTGATCATTGATCCCCTTAGGTCATACCTAAAGGGTAACACTCTTAATTGATCATTTAATTGATCGTATGACGATACGGGTTAATTAAATTACTTAAAATTGACGGACAATTTTGGAAGTAATATTTACGTGTCTCATTGTAATTTGATTAAATAAGATACGGTCTAAGTAATCGAATTGTTTTATTACTTAGATGAAATTATTGTTTAAGGAAACAATTACATTTGAATGAATAAATTATTATAAATACAAGATGTTGTCATTTATAATTGGTAAATTATTTTGGTACAAGTAATTATGAATTACTAAGTCGATTTGTATATGACGTATTTTTATTAATGCGTTGATTTTTAATATGTTAAAAATACATAACAATTTTACATGTGACTTGTGACAAATTGACAAAGATAAAATGGAGTCCATTTTATCTATTATAACCGAAATAATGGGGAGGATTAGGAAAATATTATGTTAATTATGTTAGTGGTAAACATAATCATATTTGCCTAAAACTAGCCATGCAAGCCTACTTGTTCTTGTAAAGGCAACCTTGCTCATGCATTGGCCCCTTGACCCCCTCCCTTTACCCGGTTTTGAGAAGGAGAAAACCATGGGTTTTCTCCTCTATTTTTACCTTATACACTACATGATATGCATGGGCATTCATTCATTCATTTTCAACTATCAAAAATAGAGTTTTTAGAGAGATAAAAACTTCTTCCTCTTTCCTTCTCTTAGCCGAAATTAAGAGAACCAAAATAAATATTTTGGGTCATTTTTATTTAAATTAATATTGTTCTAGAAATAATAATATTAATTTTGTTAAGAGATTACCTTGGGTATAAATCCTTGGGAGGGATTCTACACTTGAATCCTTGTTCTTCCATTTTGGAGTGCTCAAGAACAAGTAAGAAGGAGATCTTACTTGTGCCCATAAAATCCGAAACATTCAATGTAAGATGATGATTTCTTCTTTAATTTCATTATTGTTTGCATGCATAAGATCATCTTTTAATTTTATGACTAAAATTATATCAACACATATATGAATATGTCAAGTAATGAGATATAGATTTCTAACAAGCGGTATCAAGAGCCTTGGTTGTTTGCATGCAAATCGGTTATAGTTTTTCCGAGTTATACGATTACCATATAAAACTTGTAAATTTGTGTTATTATGATATATCACGAAAATAGTTTATGCATGTTAAAGTTTCTGATCCTAAAATGTATTTAGGATATTTTGGTTAATTTATGGATTTTTATTGTTCATCTTATATAATAATGGCATTAAAAATATGATTTTATGATTAAAATGTTATTTTCAGACTAAAATTAGCTAAACTTCGAATTTTCCAGTGATTTTTGGATATGTTATCACATGTTTTATTTTTAGATGACCTGTAAATTTTCAGAATTTTCGGAGTTTTTATGCTCGAAATATGGATTTTTCATGATAAAAATCGGATTTAGATGAAAAATAGGTTAATATGAGATAAATTTCGAATCTCGTCATAGAAATTTAGTATGTTGTCACATGCAGGTTTACAAGATGTGTGTAAAATAATAGGCTATATTGAAGTCTTTATGCATGATTTATGAATTTTTGATGAAAAATAGCATAAATAGTGACTTAATTAGTGAATAATTGCTAAAACATACTCCATGACTAAAGAAAAACGTCACATGTTGCATTTTATTATCTTTTTTAGATCTAAAATTGAAAAGTTGATGAATATATTTTTCTCATGTTTTTATGATTATTATTGATAAATCCGATAAACCGCAACATTGTTTTTCCGATAAATTTTCGAAATTTTAACCTAAGTTTTTGAACATTATGAGTGTCATGGTATTTTTCCAGAATGTTCATAAGTTTAAATTTTGAATTTTGAAATTTTTGTGATTTATTTGAAGTTTATAGCATTTTTATTGTAATTTTGGGTCCATTAATGAACAATTTTAAGAAATATGAGTTAATTATAGTCAAATAGTTAGTGGAGACTAATTTTGAGTCCTAAGAAATTAGGGTAATTAACTTGTGCATAAATATGAATTTATGTAATTTAATTGTGATTTTAAAAGGATGAATCACGCAAATCCGTAAAAACCGATTAAATATACGATATTGGCTCCTTAAAGGCGATTTAGCATAAAATTGGGCATGTTCATACATATTATAATGCTGCATTTTATTTATGATTGTCATAATTTTATTTTATGTAATTTTGAATTATGTAATTTTTACTTAGTATGGCCTTAGTTTTAAGGGTTATTTCATAACAATAATCCATCCTATTGGTGGTCTGCAATAATCACTTCATCCTATCAATAATCCCAATTAAATCCAACCTAAACACCATACTTTCTAATAACGAACCAGCTGATATTTTCGAGGTTTATGTGAATCAAATAAACCAAGTTCTTAATTCATCACTTGAAAATATTACACATAAACTTCACATATATCAGCTAGGTTGTCCAAAAACTATCAAATATTCCAACATTAACTTCAAAAAATATCAGCTGGTTCGTTATTAGAAGGTATGATGCTTAGGCTGGATTTAATTAGGATTATTGATAGGATGGAGTGATTATTGCAGACCACCAATAGGATGGATTATTATTATGAAATAACCCTAGTTTTAATTGATATTGCCCGAAATGTATGAGAATATCGATTCGGTTGTAATTTATTGTGATCTCGTATCACCGTTTTGTAATTTAATAGATTTATTTTATTTTAATTACAAATGTATAATAGGAAATTATGTAATTTGTTATGTAATTTATTTATTCCGGAGTTCCTTGAAGACGGTGTCATTCAAGATGGCGATACATAAAGACGGTGTTACCTCGAGATGCGTGCCAAAACCGAAGTTCAAGGGACCAATGAAGTTGGTTTCCGAATATGTAATAGTTAATTAGATTTTCTATTTTAGGAAGGCCATACTAGGATTTAATTTATGCTTTGCATTTTATTTATATGTCGCATGCATCGCTAAATCGCCATAACTAAAACATGCATCATCTTTTAATCGAGTTTATCGACCGTGTCAATTATAATTATCGTAGTTCACCGCTTTAGTTCACTTAAAAACGTGATCGATAATAAATTGACATGACCTCTCGCTAAAACAATCAATTGAGACATAGCCTTACCAAATAGTAGAAACCATGAAAACCTATTTCGTGAGGGAGTGCACTCGGCCATACCAGGGTACAAACCTTGTTACGAAGGGGAAGTGGGTGATAAATGTCTATCCACCAAATTTATGTTAATGAAGGGTATTTCGGCACACCGTGCCCTAAGTTGATATGAGTTTGGATTATGGACACATTTATTCGAAATTTGGGTTGAACTCAACGAAAGTATTCACGACGATTTCCGGATGTGTTTCAGGCTAGAGATAAATATTATGTAATTTTATCGACCAAGAGTTCTAAAAGTAGAATCGATTAAAAGGTTAATCCACCGAGTTATGTTAATAAAGGGTATTTCGGCACACCGTGCCCTAAGTTAATATGAATTTGGGTCTTGGGATCATTTATTATAGTTGGGTAGAGGTCACTATATAAATGTTCATATCTTGTTAAATTTATTTACAAGTATGATTTAAAAAGACAAATGTTAATATTTCCTTTTTCCTCCATACTTGTAGTTCATTACTATGAATCCATCAAACGCTACCGCACCAATAACTATTGAGTCATACCACAATGTTTTTGACGACGTTTGCTCCAACAATGATTTTGACACTACTAGAGAACTTCATTTTGGGATAGGTTTGGATGGAAACCTTAACTTCATCACTTCTACTAGACCACCTACTACTACTAGATCTCGTGTGAGCCCGTCTCAGGAAGACCGCCTCATACAATCTATAGGATCTTTGTCTCTGGAAGATAAAGATGCCAAAACTAGTGGGAGCTCAAGCAATCAAGTTCTTGCTTCAAAGGGCAAAAAGTTCAAGAAGAAGGGAAAGAAAGTGAAAAACTTCAAGCAAGTTAATGATGAGTGCCATTATTGCTATGGCATGGGACATTGGCTTAGGAATTGTCCCGTATATTTGCGAAATATAAAGGAAGGAATCATCGTTCCAAAAGTTAAAATTCCTAAGGAAATTTATGATATTGATATAAATTATACTTCCACTATGACATGGGTACTGGATACCGGTTGTGGTTCTCACCTTTTTAATCATTTACAGGGTTTAAGAGACGTGAAGAGGTTTAGCAAAGGAGATGTGGATCTACGCCTTGGAAATGGAGCTCGAGTAGCGGCCGAATCCAAAGGAACTTATGTATTAGCTTTGCCTAATGGATTTGAGTTGTATTTACATAATGATTTTTATGTGCCTACACTCTCTAAAAACATTATTTCTATCGCTATGCTAGACATGGATGGATTTTGTTTTGTCATTAAGAACAATCATTGTACTATTTCGAGGAATGATTTGGTTATAGGCCAAGCGTCTTCCATCAATGGCATTTACATTTTAGAAACCTCAAATCCAATTAATGATATCTATAACATTCAATCAAAGAAACTCAAATCAAGTGACCCAAATGAATCGTTCATTTGGCATTGTCGATTAGGTCACATAAACGAGAATCACATCAAAAGATTAATTTCAACTAATGTGATTACACCATTTGATTTTCAATCATATGGAACATGCGAATATTGCCTCCTTGGCAAAATGACTCAAAATCCTTTTAGTGGTAAAGGGACGCGAGCAAGTGAACTATTGGGACTCATACATACCGATGTGTGTGGACCAATGAGTATCACCGCTCGTGGTAATTATGACTACTTCATAACCTTCACCGATGACTTGAGTAGATATGGGTATATCTATTTGATGAAGCATAAAAGTGAAGCGTTTGAGAAATTCAAGGAATTTCAAAACGAAGTTGAGAACCAAGTGAACAAAAGGATTACGGCACTACGATCCGATCGTGGTGGAGAATATATTAGCCTTGAATTCGATTCACACTTGAAAGGTTGTGGTATTATATCACAACTTACTACACCCGGAACACCACAACTCAATGGTGTTGCCGAAAGGAGAAATCGAACCCTACATGATATGGTTCGATCCATGATGAGTCAAACCGAGTTACCGAACTCGTTTTGGGGATTTGCGATTCAAACCACAATAAAATCTTTGAACGTAAGTCCAACCAAAGCAACTGAAAAGATTCCATATGAGATATGGAGAGGAAAGGTTCCAAATCTATCCCATATGAAAATTTGGGGTTGTGATGCTTATGTTAAAATTAAAAATGATAATAAGTTGGCACCTCGATCCGAAAAATGCATTTTTGTAGGTTATCCCATGGCCTCACGAGGCTATTACTTCTATAAGCCTCAAGAGAACAAAGTGTTTGTGTCTCGAGATGCTGTCTTCCTAGAAAGTAATTTTATTTCTAGGAGACAGAGTGGGAGAAATTTTGAACTTGATGAAGTTCAAGAGCCACAAACCGAGATAGAGACGCAAGAAGAAGTTCCTTCGTCGTCTAACGCGGTTATTCCTCCTCCTCTTAGAAGAACGGGCCGAGTTATTCGCCATCCCGATCGATATGTGGGACTTATCGAAGAAGATGGAACACTCGATGTGCTGCTTTTAGAAAGTGACGAACCCGCCACCTACAAGGCCGCAATCTCTAGTCCAAATTCCTCCTTATGGCTTGAAGCCATGAAGTCCAAAATGGATTCTATGTATGAAAACCAAGTTTGGGACTTGGTAGATTTGCCTAAAGGGGCAAGACCTCTTCAATGCAAATGGATTTTCAAAGTTAAGAATGGCATAGAAGGACATGATTATGTCTACAAAGCTAGGCTAGTGTCAAAAGGATTTACCCAAGTCCAAGGTCTCCATTATGATGAGACCTTCACCCCCGTAGCCATGCTAAGATCCATACGAATTTTGTTAGCGATTGCCGCATTTCATGATTATGAAATATGGCAAATGGATGTCAAAACCGCTTTTCTAAATGGGCATTTAGAAGAGGAGGTGTACATGATACAACCCGAAGGTTTTGTTGATTCTAAGAATCCTAACAAAGTGTGCAAGCTTAAGAGATCCATTTATGGTCTTAAGCAAGCATCTAGAAGTTGGAATCATCGATTCAATCATGTTATAAAGGAGAATGGTTTCACTCGAAGTGTTGAAGAACCAATTTTATACATGAAATATAGTGGGAGGAATGTTGTGTTCCTAATCTTGTATGTCGATGACATACTACTCATTGGAAATGATATTCCAATGTTGTCTTCTGTTAAGAAGTGGTTAGGTAACCACTTCCAAATGAAGGATTTAGGAGAGGCACAACACATATTAGGTATCCGGATCCATAGAGATAGATCCAAGAGGATATTGGCACTAAGTCAAGAATCTTATGTTGATAAGATTCTTCGACGGTTCAGCATGGACAAATCAAAAAGGGGTTTGGTACCTATGGTAACTGGGACTATATTGAGCAAGACTCAATCTCCCTCCGAACCCCATGATGTTGAACGCATGAAGACGATCCCTTATACTTCCGCTGTTGGATCAATCATGTACGCCATGATATGCACACGTCCTGATGTCTCGTATGCCTTGAGTATGACGAGTAGATATCAAGGAAATCCAGGTGAGAGTCACTGGATTGCCGTCAAGAACATCCTTAAGTACTTGAGAAGAACTAAGGATTCTATCTTAGTGTTTGGAAGAGACACTGAGCTACGTGTTAATGGATACACGGACTCGAGTTTTCAAACGGATAGAGATGACATGAAATCACAAGCTGGTTTCGTTTTCATGCTCAATGGTGGTGTCGTTATCGGAGAAGCTTCATGGAAGTCAGAATCGCGATTCAACAACAAAGGTCGAGTACATTGCGGATCGAAGCGCCAAGGAAGTCATGTGTGGATCGAGTGCAATTCACGGAAGGTCTAAGAGTAGTACCTACCGCCAATGATCCCATCACTCTCTATTGTGATAATAGTGGGACGATCTTCCAAACTAAGGAGCCAAAGTCTAGTAATAGATCTAGACATGTACTTAGAAAATATCATGTAATAAGAGATTTCATTGAAATAAAGGAAATTGCGATTTGTAAGGTTGGGACGGATGACAACATAGCCGATCCGCTCACCAAGCCTTTATCGCAGGCCAAGCATGATGAACATGTTGCGTCCATGGGACTTAAACGTGTACCAAGTTTATGTTAGATTTTGAAATGAAATAAAAGTGTTGTTTTTGTTCATGTTCATAATCGAATTTTTCTTTTATCTTTTCTTTATACATTGTTATATCCAAACGGGTTGTAGTGACAAGTTGAACCCCGTTAAAGTGAACACGGATTAACATAGTATTCGCCCATAGTCACTTGTATGAGGTGAAGTCTCGAAGTGACTAGAGTGTGATGCGATTGATGGCAAATTCAAGTGCCATGGAGTCATATGAGAATGACTAGCCGATCACATAGGCAGACTGTTAGGAACACTTTGTCGGGCCTTATGACCGCTTATAGAGTTCTGGCAAATTTATATAGCCTGGTCGTGGCGAGAGCTGCTATAGTATTCTAATGAGTCGATTCTTTTGACTAAAGATTATTCGCCTAAGATGGCACAGTTTCAGATTAACTTTGATTTGTGTTACTACGACCTTCGTAAATGGGGTCAAATGGGCATATTTTGGGTTATGATGGCTGTGGCTAGTCAAAGGGAATGAGTGCGACGGTGGTGATCAGTTGATCCCCTTAGGTCATACCTAAAGGGTAACACTCTTAATTGATCGTATGACGATACGGGTTAATTAAATTACTTCAAATTGACGGACGATTTTGGAAGTAATATTTACGTGTCTTATTGTAATTTGATTAAATAAGATACGGTCTAAGTAATCGAATTGTTTTATTACTTAGATGAAATTATTGTTTAAGGAAACAATTACATTTGAATGAATAAATTATTATAAATACAAGATGTTGTCATTTATAATTGGTAAATTATTTTGGTACAAGTAATTATGAATTACTAAGTCGATTTGTATATGACGTATTTTTATTAATGCGTTGATTTTTAATATGTTAAAAATACATAACAATTTTACATGTGACTTGTGACAAATTGACAAAGATAAAATGGAGTCCATTTTATCTATTATAACCGAAATAATGGGGAGGATTAGGAAAATATTATGTTAATTATGTTAGTGGTAAACATAATCATATTTGCCTAAAACTAGCCATGCAAGCCTACTTGTTCTTGTAAAGGCAACCTTGCTCATGCATTGGCCCCTTGACCCCCTCCCTTTACCCGGTTTTGAGAAGGAGAAAACCATGGGTTTTCTCCTCTATTTTTACCTTATACACTACATGATATGCATGGGCATTCATTCATTCATTTTCAACTATCAAAAATAGAGTTTTTAGAGAGATAAAAACTTCTTCCTCTTTCCTTCTCTTAGCCGAAATTAAGAGAACCAAAATAAATATTTTGGGTCATTTTTATTTAAATTAATATTGTTCTAGAAATAATAATATTAATTTTGTTAAGAGATTACCTTGGGTATAAATCCTTGGGAGGGATTCTACACTTGAATCCTTGTTCTTCCATTTTGGAGTGCTCAAGAACAAGTAAGAAGGAGATCTTACTTGTGCCCATAAAATCCGAAACATTCAATGTAAGATGATGATTTCTTCTTTAATTTCATTATTGTTTGCATGCATAAGATCATCTTTTAATTTTATGACTAAAATTATATCAACACATATATGAATATGTCAAGTAATGAGATATAGATTTCTAACAGGAGAAATATTAAATTCAGTGGGAGTTCTAGCAAGAGTGTCCTTGCAAATGAAAGGAGTATTGGTATTATTAAAGGGAAGGCAAAGATGGGTGAGAAACCCAAACCTGATAATGAATTGGAAATGGATAGTGGGACTACCAAAACCAAGATCAAGAAGGGTGCCCAATCCTATGAGGAATGTCATTATTGTAATGTCATGGGCCATTGGAAGCGAAATTGCCCCAAGTATTTGGGAGATATCAAAGTTGGACTTGTTACTCCAAGTGGGACTTGGAAATGTAGAAAAGCTAAACAAGGGTGATATAAATCTCCGACAAGGAAATGGAGCTAGGGTAGCCGCCACTTCAAGAGGGACTTGTGTACTTGTTTTAGCTAATAACTTTGAGTTGTAATCAACATAATTCTGATTATGTACCCATTTTGTCTAGAACATTATTTCCATTTCTATGTTAGACATGAAAGGATTTGTATTTTGTTGAAAAATAGACATGGCTGTGAGCCATGTCACTTATCTTTATGATATACAAGTTTTAGACACTTCCAACTCAAGCAAAGATATCTTCATAATACGATCCAAAAGATTCATAATTAGTAATCCAAATAATTTGTACATTTGGCTTTTTCAATTAGGCTACATAAATGAGAAACGCATTAAAAGGCTAGTGTCGACTAGATTTAATGAACCATTTGATTTTCAATCATATGGAATATGCGAATCTTGTCTCCTTTGCAAAATGATTTGTACTCTCTTTAGTGGTAAAGGGACATGAGCAAGTGATTTGTTAGGACTAATACATGCTGATGTATGTGTTCTAATGAGCATCACCGCAAAGGGAATTTATGACTACTTCGTTACTTTTAACAATGATTTAAGTAGATATGGGTATATTTACTTAATCAAATATAAAGTGAAGCATTTGAGAAATTTGAGAAATCTCTAAATCACGTAGAGAACCAATTGAACAAGGTACTAAAGCATTACGATTCGATTGAAGTGGCAAAGATCTAAGTAATAAATTTGATTTATTAAAGATGGATTATGACCTAGTGTCACTACCCATAAGATCAAACTAATATGAGTCGGTTTGAGTCATTGAACTCAATTTTGGGAATTTACAATCCAAAACGGACAAGTAATTCTAAACGGATGGTCAACCAGGAAATACCTAAAATAGAGAGTCTATTTAACATATGACATGGATCAGACTGGCATATAACATGAATCAAACTGCCATGATAGGGATGGCCTTTTTTAAGCTAATGCATAGTCTAGGTAAACTCCCAATACTCCAACATATATATGTTTGTAACTTACAAAGCTATCTCTCAAGAAGATAGATGTATTTCTGAGAGATAGAGTGGGAGTAGATTGGATCATTACAAACATGTCTTATAGTTAAAGTGTTACTTTGTGAAAGTAATGGAACTATAATCTATAAAGATAGAGTGGGAATATACCTCAGTGGGAGTTTAGCGCACATGTCTTATTGGTTAAAATATTGCTTTGTGAAAGTGAGTATTATGACCTTGTTACATACGAGCCATAGCATTACAATCAGAAAATTGTACCTCAAAAGTAGATTTACTTTAAAGCGAGGGTCTCTTTAAAGGTAAATAGAGCTTTAAAGTACTAAAATGCATAATATTGACATGAAGATGTTGATCAAGATAAATTATGTTAGGAATTGCCGCATTTCATTTTGATGAAGAATGGCAAATGATATTAAAAAAATTGCTTTTCTAAAATGGGAGTTTAGAAAAGGATGTGTTTGAAACACAAAACCTTAGATAAAGATCTAAGAATCCTAACATCTTATGCGTAACTTTCTTAAGTGATCCTAGAATGGTCTTAAGCAAGCTTTAAAGGATTATATTTTTCGTTCATGTGATAATAGTGAATGGTTTCATTCACATGATTGAAGAATCATGATTATACATGAAGTTAAGTGGGAGCTAGAATTGTTTCTCCATGTCTTATATGTTGAAAACATATTACTTATTGAGAATAATGTACCAATGCTCTCTTCTGTGAAAGAGTGATTGGAGACTTGGAAAAGGGTGCAAAGTATTCTAGATTTTTGAATCTATGAGAGAGAATATTGGCATAAAGTTGAGAATCTTATGAGGATAAGATCTTTCGTATCTGTTGTACATCAACAAGGTTCAATAGGCTGTTCATGTTGATGAAAGTGGAATTACTATGATGGAGTCATAGTCGTTCACTGAACCTATTAAGTTGTTGATTACATGACGATTTCTAATGTTTCCGCCATTGGAATGATCATGTATGCCAACAGACGCACATGCCATGATGTATCATATGCCTAGAGCATGATAAGTCAATAACAAGATAATTCCCATGATATGGCTTATGAAAGCCTTAAAGAACATCCTTGAGATTCTTGAGAAGATTTAAGGATTCGTTCATATGTTTGGATGATAAACTAAGTTAGGTGTTGAAGGGTTGCACAAACTTTAGTTTCCAAACCGAAAGGGATTTGTTGAAATCCTAGGATGTCTTATTGACTCAGGAGAAAGATACTAGAAAAGTGTTTTAGTTTCGCGCATTGCAAATTCTACAAAAGGAATCTAAGTAAATTGTGATAAAATGGTCAACGTAGGGATTAAGGGTGAATCCCTCTACAAATGACTTTATCACAAGTTATGCGATAACAGTGGGAGCATCTTTCAAGTTAAAGAGCCTAAGTCTAGTAAGAAGTCTAGACATATACTTAAATAAATTCATGTCATTAGAGATGACATTGAATGGAAGAAAATAGCAATTAATAAAGTTAGAATATATAGATATAGGGTATATCCACTTGCCAAGCTTTTATTGCATTTTTACTAGTGTTAATGGTACACTAAAGATTATAATATATGAAGTAGTAATAGTGTATTGACTATTCATATGTGATAATCGCATTTATCGTTAGAGTTTTGTTAAACTCATCCATTACCTTGTCGTATCCGAATGGGTTGTAGAGACAAATTGAACCCCATTAAAGTGAACTGGATTAACATGGTATTAGCCCCTAGTTACTTATATGAGGTGACGTCTCGAAGTGACTTGAGTGTGATGCGATTGATGGCAAGTTCAAGTGTCATAGAGTCATATGGGATGACTAGTCGATCACATAGGCAGACTGTATGGGACACTCTGTCGGGCAGTGACCGCTTATAGACTTCTGGTAATTCATAAAGCCTGATTGTGGCAAGAGCTACTATAGTATTCTTATGAGTCAATTATTTTGACTAGAGACTATTCGCCCAAGTTAGCACAAATTTCTGATTAGCTTTGATTTATACTCTACGACTGTCGTAAATGAAGTCAAACTGGGTATATTTTGGGTTATGATGAACTGTGGCTGAACGAAGGGAATAGTGCGATAGGAATTGTCCACTCCTTGTCAGGGTTGTTTGAAATCTCAAGGCCACTCGAGGAGTAGTTAACTGGAAATGCGTGGCCACGCACGGAAGGTATCTATGGTAGATAATTCCGGTCTGACAGTTACTCTCCAGATCGAGGAAACCACTCAAGATATGATCAAGTGTAAGTACGACCTGCAAGACACCTTGCATTGAGTGGGAGATTGTAATAGGACAAGAGAATTGGTGACGCACACTTGTCTCGGACAAGTGGGAGATTGTTGAAAAATGTGTCCTCAACAATAGTGCGATCACATGATTTAACATCATAATTAAATCTCATATAAAGAATACGTAAGGGATAATTCAATTATATAGTCAACTGATCAACATTAATCGGTAACGATTGGCTTGCTAGAGTTTGACGTTACTGTCGTAGGACGGTGGTGGTCAGTTGATCCCTTAAGGTCACACCTAAATGATGATGCCCTAATCTGTAAAGTTAAATAATTGTATGACGATACAAGTTGATCAATTCCTTAAAGTTGAACAATTCATTTGTGAGAGAGAAAATTTATATCTTATTGTAATAGGATTAAATAAGATTTATTTTCGTAATTGAAATACTTTATTACTAAAATCGATTATTGTTTGTGAAACAATAGAGATAAGAATGAATGGTTAATTATAATTACAAGATGTTGTGAATTATAATTATATGACCCATTTTATTTATATGATCAAGTATCACTTGTCAATTTATTGTATGTAATTTAATTAATTTATAAAATGATATTTATTTGATAAATATGCATTAAATTAATTAATAACATGTAACATATTACATATGACATATTGTATGACAAATGACAAATTGACAAAATAAAATGGTAGTCCATTTTATATTGACCGAAATATTGTAGGATGTGGAGGATAATGGGTGATTTATTTTAATGGTTAAAATTATTATAATCAAACCTACTCTACCTATTCTTACATACCTACATATTGATAAGAGTAAAAGAAAAAGCAAATATGCTCTCTTTGGCACCTAGCTACCCGGCCACTCTTCCTTTTATGGGGAGTTTTGGTTCTTGTATTTACTCTTACTCATTCACATGCAAGGTTTATTCATTCATGCTTCACATTCTCACTACTCTCACAAATATTCTCTAAAACAAGATTTTAGAAACAAGAAATTATTCAATGAAATTACTAATATTATTAATGTATTATTAGTCCTGAAATCGAATTAAGTGATATCTAAATATCACTGTGATTGAAATGATCTTGTGGTTGAATTATGTGGGACTTGTTACATTGATGTCGAGTGTATGCATAAACGTATAATTGAGCTTGTTGTTTTATATTTGTTGGATTTCATATAATTGGTTTGTTGGACTTCACATGATTGACTTGTCGAGTTTAATAGGTCTTTTTATTGGGCTTGGCATGATTCAACTGTTGGGCTTAACATGTTCCTTGCATTGGGTTTCGCATGTTTTATTTATTGGGCTCAAGAGTGAGTCATTTGTGTTGGTTCCATTTTCCGTAATTTTCATATAACGTAAATTATTCATTATCACTTATGATATTTTATTTAACCGGCATGTTAAATTATAAAATGGGATATTTATTAATATTACAAGATGAGATATTTATTATAAATAAGTATTTGTAAGAGTCATATCCTTGATAATGTCTTGTATTATTCTGTTGTGAGAGTCTTGGTCCTATCGGATACTAGGGGTGAGCTATAAGCCCTCTAGTTGTGATATGATCGTTGGGATTAATGTTCCCATCTGTACTTATGGTGAGATGCAAGCCATAAGTATGAATGTGACATTAGTGATCCCGTGTCATATGACCTTCTATCGTGTTATATTTGTATAATAATTCTTACTCTTTTTGTGACTCAAGTGTGACGTTTTACATTGTGTGACGACTTGACATTCCTTATTTACCCCTTCGGACCTTTGGTTACTGTTAGGTGTCATGTTTCCGGATTGGGCTATTTTTCCTTCCGCCTCTTCGGACCGGGGGTCACGGTTAGGTGACAAGGTTCCGATTTGGGGTTACTCGACTTTCGGGCACGGTTAGGATTACCATGTTTCTAGTCTTGGATGCGGATGGGTCACCGCATGTTGAATCGGGTGTCATCCATCCCGAGAGTCTGGCCAGGTTTAGACTAGGACCGTATTATGATCGTCGTCCTACCAGGAGGTTGGAGTCTAGGATGTAGTCTTGTATGTGGTATCTCAGACATGCTTTAAAGGTAGCCTCTGAGCCGGATACTCCGTCTACACTTTGTATCGGTTTTACACTTGTTGAATCATGGAAATGTGATTTGGTTGACTTGGTTGTTCTATACCCTTGACTGCATATTTATTCTAAGATATCGTGCATATTCCATTAAGAAAGTATTATGCCTATCTCACCACGATTGTTCATTATATCTTCTTGTTCTTTATTTTTTACCCGTGATGCATGATTAATATGTTTAATTAAGTGTTTGTTACTTGCATTTCGACACATTGTGGCTGGGAGAACCTTGAGTTACTCCCTTCTGACTGTGGCGTTCATGTTTACATGAATGACAGGTTGTGAAGATGCTTACGTGGGGAAGACATGTGGGCTAGCGAGAACTAAACCCTTGGACCTTAGTTGCTAGTTTAGAAACCCTTATATGTTTATTCGTGGGATATCTTTTCCCCGCTTTCTAGACTTGGGTTGTAATAACCTAAGTTTGTCTATTGTAGTTTTTGTTTTATTGCTTTTGGCACCCGCGTGTTAATCTTTAACTTGTAATTTTAAAGTTTTTCAAATCTCGTAAATTTCCGCTGTAATTTATTAGTTATATTTTCCGCATTATCGCGGGGTGTCACAGAATCGGTAACACACCCTTGTATAGTAAAAGCAGGATATTGTTGGGATAAGGAGTTATCCATAATTGTGTGTTACGGTCATCGCACAACTTGTCTCAGACAAGTGGGAGATTGTTGGTGTATTTGTCCTCCACAATAGTGCATGATAATATTATTAAATCTTATTAAGGAATATGCATGGGATATTCATTAGCAATACTTATCAGCTGATAAACGTATATCGGTAACGGTTGGCCAACTAGGGTTTGACGTTATTGTCGTGAGATGGCGGTGTTCAGCTGATCCCTTTCGGTCACACCTAAAGGAACGAGCCCCAATACGAAAGCTAATTAATTGTATGAGATACAGTTTAGTTAGTCCCTTCATAAATTGACTAAGAGTTAGTCAATTAATTTAATTTAGAGAGATATCGAGTTGTGAACTCGAGGCGCGCGAAATTATTATTATGCGATAATTGAATAATTAATTAATTGAGACGGGAATTAATGCTTAAATGGTTAATTATTAAATTAGTACTAATTGACTATTGTGATTAGTATTAGTACATAAAATATATATGTAGCTTTATATGTATATTTACTGAGTGTTTTAAACGAATTTAATTGGGAAGCCTTTAAACATAAATCGATGTTTAAATAAAATTTACACGTATTTGTGCAACAAATATAAGAACCAAAATGGACCCATAAATAGGTCATTTTGGACCATGTAAGTGCATGTGATAGTGTGTGTGTGTGTGTGTGTGTGTGTGTGTGTGTGTGTGTGTGTGTGTGTGTGTGTGTGTGTGTGTGTGTGTGTGTTGCTTTAAACACCATCATTTCTCTTACACATTTGACTTCTCATTGTGCTTTTTGTTCTTACTCATACAAATGAGTATTGGGTGGAATAAAATAAAAAAAGAAAAACACTCCACTATCCCCCTCTCCCAACCGTCCTCCCCTCTAGTGCACTCCACTTTGATTGTTTGTTTTTTAGACAAGCTTTTGCATGTGTGGAAAATAAGATAGTTCTTCTCTCTAAAAATCAAAAGAATATTATTAAGAGTTAATAATTCAAAACAAAATTACTAAGAGTGTTAGTAATAGATTTGTATATTTTTCAAGGGCAATCTTACATAATATCTAGTTAATATTAGTAAGATTTTGGGGTAAGTTCTTGGGTGCTTAAGAAAGGAGGTGTTCTATCTTGGACACTTGAAGATGGAGGATCTTGTCATTTATTTTAAGTTCAAGAACAACAAGATAGAAGATCTTGTTGTGCCCAAATACTACCATTTCTCAATGTAAGGACAAATTGTTTTTCCTTAATTTTTTATTTAAAAGGCTTATATATTACATGCATATTACATAGATCCAATGATTTCTAAATTAAAGAATTTTGATAACCTAGTTAGAGAGGTCTAATTTGGGTTATGGCCTTTCATCCTCACTATACACACTCTTATACTCATAACACTCATCCCACCATTCTCCTTATTCTGTACTCTATCTTTCCAAATTATTACATTCACTCCCACTAAAAGAGAACTTCGTCCCGAAATTCACCGCTCAACTTTCATGATAACACTCTCATATCCTCATAATAGGATCCATAATTAATAAATTCCGGATTTATCACACACCCTTACCAATGTAATTCCCACAATTAAATCTTATCTAACCATAATACCGTTTATATGAATTTCATACTACGAGTCTCCCAAAAGTCGAAGTATAATGTCTAACTCAAGGTTTAACGCTCTAATCTCATCAACAAATCCCGACTCGCGGCATTAATTTCATATATCACTCATGACTATACACATACATGTATGCGCATATACGCAATAAAATTCGTGTCATCGTGACAATAATATATTGGTTTATAAAATAATTACAAAAATGACCAAATATTACTCGTATTATGATTCAATTACTCCCAATATTATCACTTCCATACACATCATGCCACGCGTATATCGCGTCAAGACCATCACACACATGATCACACATGCTTCTTCATACCTACTTTTATCCATCATAAATACTTCCGTTTATAAAGAAGATTACATTACTCAATCATGCATTTAATAACAACCATATAACACACAAATGGCACTCATCATGTAGTATAGACATCATTATCATTTTGTTTCCACAAAATAGAATCACGGCAATTAACATGTACCCTACAAGATTATTATATCATTCTTGTTACCAAATTAATCATGTCAAATTAACACTTACCAATTAAACACTTTAGGGTGATAAAATGCCACATAATATCGTCATACGTAAACAATTCATGAGAAAACCAACCATACAAGAGTACGGTGTCCACATATATTAACGGTGAACTATTTAACCATGAGATGAAGGGTATATAACTATATACCCATTACTAGGCCAAGTATTGACGAAACGAGGCCTAAAACAGGCCACTCGGCCGAGTAGACGGCACTCGGTCGAGTGAAATGGGCACTCGACTGAGTGTCGGCTGGGCAGAATATGATCGTCCCCAAGATTGTTGCAAGCTTACCTATTCTACCATACAAATGTAAATAATCTCCAATGGTGACTAATACACCACCAAATAACCAAATTCAAGCAAACTCTTGGCCTTATGGTCATGATTAAAACACAATTAAAACAAAGATCCAAGTTTGTGGACAACGCCCGCGGGAACTGCGTCCGCGGGATCCACACTAGGCATAATCGACTCGAGGTTCTTTCGAATCGAATTAAGACAAATTAGAGTCGCCACCAAGTTTTATGGGAACTTGAAACCGTTCAAGTCAACTTTACACCTTTCATCGAAAAGCATAAAGCCAATCGACTACGAGTGATTAAAGATAAAGACTTGTACCCTATATTACTCGATTTGAATAACTCTCGTAATCCAATGGTATTGAGACGGATCCAAAAACCATAGATCTTGAGTAAGGGGTGAGGGTACGTGTTAGGAAGCCCATAAGGACACCTAACCCCGCCCGTCGATAACGGCCTCTACTAAGTCAAGTATCGGATTTCAAACAAGGTCGTAGCTACTGCGATATATGATATGCAAACATCGTTTTAGAACCCTAACATGTGAAGTTTCTATGTCGATTTAGATGCAACTAAACTAACTTTGTCAAAGTTGTAATTTAGCATGTGGGTTGATTGATCTAACAACCCATAAAACGAAACAAACAAGGCTTGAGGGGAATGGGGAAGCCGTTGAGATCTACCCTATTACAACCCAGGCATTTCATGCTGACACAACAGGAAATTAAAGATACAACTCGATCTAAAATACAACGCTATACACAAAACCATACACGACACACTACACGGCCAATTCGGCCTAGGGAAACGTGCACAAGGGGGGTGGCCCACGGCTTACATGCCTCACGGCCTTAGGTCACTCCCCGTAATGCGTGCTTTCACTTAATCCTATTGAATTAGACATAGGGCCACACACCAAAGCATGCATTAGCATAAATCGGGCCATGTCGCTTTAGACAACATGCGATTTACTACGCTCTTACATGAATTGGAGCACAACCATCTAACCAAACAAGACTAATCGATGACGGAAAACTAATTACAAACAAATTACAAAACACGACTCGGTAAACAAAAATAATTACAAGATACGAAATAACGAGATAAAGATAGAAAAAGAGCAAGAAAAGGACTACAGAAACACGACCAAATACGGCCTACATATCCTAGCCTGCCCTAATCCTTAGGTTAGATTCAATAGGTTAGATAGATTTGCAAAGCAATACGGGATGCACATTAGAAAACGATGATAAAATAGGTCAGAAAGCTTCGCCTAAAACCGAGTGCTCTACACGGCCTAAAGGGTTGAATTAGGTCAAGTTTGCTAATTAAACTAACTCTTGGAGTGTTAATAAGAAGGTGCTAATCACGCACTCTTATACTAGCGAGAAATCATGTGAAAAGAGAGATGCATTCAATTAGATTAGAGAATTGTTGATCAATTTTAATGCTTATGTCGAAGCCACCTAACGTGTCTAATTAGGTTATTAAATTGATCTAATGTCGTCTAAATAAGTCATATGTTAACAATCAGAGGTCGAACTAACATGCAACGGGTCCTAGGGTAGGTCGAATTGGTCGAAACAAACGAGGGGTCAAAAACGAGGGACGAAGTTAGAATTCGTTTTATTAATGCCCTACCTTGAACACGAGGATATGTAAATGAGACTGGGGATACGACCGACCGATGTGGCAGATTTCTTTCCCATCTCAAGTCAACGCGGACGTTCATGGTGGTACTTTAACTCATACTCGGACTAAACTAGTTTCATAGTTAACGATATCAAACGATAAAAAACGATAAACAAAATAAAACGAAACGATAAAAAACAAACATAAAAAGAACGAAATAAAAGGGAGAAGAGGAGGATTTGATGCACCCTAAACCTACATGTATCATTGACACCGTCTTGGGTTATAATAGATCGTAGATTTTATCTCGAGAGGCCGTCGTCGACAAAGGAACAAAGCAATAACACGTTTTTTTGCAAATCTGGACAGCAACTTTCAAACTGCAATTTCTCACTCGTTTCACGGTGAAAATTAGATTTAAAAGATGTTTTGAAAACTAGAAAGAGAGGAGAACAAAGATCTTAAAACAATCCCTGCTCGTTTTGAATTATTGGGCACGAAAAACGAGCACAAACAGAATCTGACAGACAGGAAAAGCGCAAAAAATGTGTATGACACTGCTTTTTCGAGGATTCGTGTACTCTCAAGGTCAATTTGGCTCATGAATATTTGTCTAATATGTAGATGGATGTTGTATGGTTAATTAGGAATAAGAAACTCGAATTTTGATGGAGGTTTGAGGGTTGAACGAAGGGTTCCAAAGAGGACACACAAACAGATTCTCAGTATTGTATGTCGGTTTTGTCGAGGGTTTTTAAAAGGCAATTAGGGTTTGTTTCTGGAGTTTAAAGCTTGTAAGTGACGGTAGTATGTATGGAGAACTTAGAGCCCTGAATGTATGGCATAGGGGGGGGGGGTATTTATAGGGAGTTAGAATAGGGTTTAAGAGAGCAACAAGCAGTCGGGCTCGGTTTGCATAGCTGCTGTCCATCAGCTATTTCGTGGGGTTTTTAGGGTTTGTATGGGGGGTTTGCTTGGTGGTTAAGCTAAGGTAATATGGTTAGGATACTAGGGTATGGTGTAGGATTAATGGGCAAGGGTTTAAGTGGTGTTTGGAGCGGGTTTTGGGCTCGGGTTTGAGCACGCAAAACAGGGGGGGCTGCTTGTTATTTGCGGGCTGTTTATTGGGTGTTTGGGACGGGAATTGGATGGGTTTCGTGGTGGGTTTAGTGATGGGTTGTTGTGGGTAATGAGGAGCAGGAATTGGGTTGGGTTTGGCGGGTTTGGGTCAAGCTTTGAAGCACACAAAACGGGTTGGAAGAGAGGAAGGGCTAACGCGGGTAAGGGGAAGTAGTCGGGCTACTTTTTGTATGTTTGGGGCGAGATTTGGGACGTGGGTATGGGGGTTCGAACTGGGGTTGGATGGGTAGAGACCTAGGTTGGTTAGTGTACTCGAGATTCGTGCCAACTCGTAAAGAAAACGGGCTCAAAAACCGAGCTATAATCGAGCTCCAAAACGTGTGGTTAAAACGAGTTTTCGATTTTCAAATTCGATTTTTCAAATCGATTAACACATTAAAATAAATGATTTTTCAAATCAAATACACTCATAAAATGATTTTTCAAATCAATTATTTATTTTATTTTCAATAAAATAAACTTGAGAAAATAAATTCAAAATAAAGTAAAATGAATTCACCTTAAAAAAGCTTTAATTTAAATATCATTTAAATTAATAAAATATTCCGTCGACAACGCTCATTCTACATCGTAAAACGAACCCAAATAATGACAATGACAACTAATAAATACATGTGTCCTATCATCATCGGGTGTTTGTCGAGTTCTTTATAAATTCCAATATCGACGGATACGGGTATCTACAGAGCCCCCACTTTGAGTGAGGCTTGGACAAGGCGAAAGTCAAAGTATACCCAGGTCCCTCTCGACCTGAGGATTCTGCGGGTCGTTTATAGTCCATTAGACTTGCGTATATAAGCTCGCCAGCCATAAGAAGAGATCATACCTGAAACTTCGTCGGGGATTAACTCTTGCTTCTGTTGCGTCAAATTGTCATCATTGGTCGTCGACCCATAAAATTGCATATATGGTGGGTTGAGCCTTATCCTCGGACACCTACGTATCCGTTTCTGATGGAATCAAACCCGCGTCGTAGTTCGGCAACTGCTGACACATGCCCAAAGTTTATCATCTGCTGGCGTATGTCCAAAATTCATCATCTGCTGACATTTGCCCAAAATTTATCATCTGCTGGCGCTTGTCCGAATGGGACGGGACTTTCCAAGGAGGTTGCCGCCGCTTTCATCATTTGCTTTCAGCTACGGAATTCTTCAAATTCATACTCTTGTATTGAATTGAATTCTTGGTGGATATCATCCTTTACATCCTGATAATGGCCTCTGAAGCCAACGGCTTCAGAGCCCCCAGTTTGCAATGGTTCTAAAGTCGAAGACTTTAGAGCCCCCAGTTGAAGCATATCCTGCTATATTTGAAACACAAAAGCGTACTAGCAATAATCATCACATAAGCACATTTGGATCATCGATCTTGAAATTGGATCATTTGAAATACTGGGTCATCGACCCGAATATTGAATTTGAAAATTTCGAATGATTGGGTCATCGACCCGAAAATTGAATTTGAAAATTTTGAATGATTGGGTCATCGACCCGAAAATTGAATTTGAAAATTTTGAATGATTGGGTCATCGACCCGAAAATTGAATTTGAAAATGTTGAATGATTGGGTCATCGACCCGAAAATTGAATTTGAAAATGTTTAATGATTGGGTCATCGACCCGAAAATTGAATTTTGAATTTTTGAATTTCGAAGGATTGGATCATCGACCCACAAGGATTCCACTACTTGGATCATCTATCCACAATTCGCAAAAAGTATTTGGAATTTTGAAATTTTGAATTTTTTTGAAATCGAACCTTGATGGGTGAGCATGAAATACGACTCAGACACTCCATATGACCCGTAAACAACGTGGGTGTAGCCCGCTACCGTAAAACAAAAAGGAAAATAAAACCGTAAGTATGCACGGGTTTTAATTCAATTATTGACTTGTTGGGGGTAGAAATGTAAATTGGCCATTCTGACGCCAAAAGATGACAAACGGGAATCACAAGGTCGTCGGACTTGGGACGAGGATTTCGTATGGCATGGGCGTGCTCCCGAGGGCACATGGGAATCAAGATCACTTGGCATTGACAAGGTGGATTAAACTCACGGAGCGACAACGTTGGCTTCGCCCAGACACTAAACACAGACTGATTTTATGAGAACACTTAGACATCACACATGACTTTTGTCGGGAACATTCTGTCACTCTTCATCTCGCTTCCTTTCTTTTCAGCGAGTTTTCATCATTTGTTGCCACCGCCTTCTTTCTTTTCAGCGGGCTTTTACTATTTTTCTTCCACGCCTTCTTTCTTTTCAACGGGTTTTTCATATTTTCTGTTCCTAACACAAACCCACATCTATCTGACTCAGCATCTTTGCCTACACCGTTAGATAAAGCTCATTCCGAGACTTGACATTACTCATCTGAACCTATATCCTTATCCGAGCCTACATCGAGTGCTAAGACCGACTCAAACAAAGGTGGCTTCATTTGGACTTGGTTAAGACCCGTAAGAAACCGACAAGATGACAACTTGGTTGATGAGTGGATTGAATCCCTTATTCTGAAGGACTGCCTACGTATTCGCGTGGAGCGAAATCAAATCCGGCGTAGTTCGATCAAGGTGCATAAACGTGGCATTTTGATTGTGTGTACACACTTGAAGGTTTCACCTAAGGTATCATGTCGTATCCCATTCTAGCCGGTAAGGTACCGTTAAATCCCGTGTCTAGGGTTGGTACAAAAGGTCGTGGTTCTTTGGGATGTAGAGCTTGGTAAAAATAGGTTCGCAAGGTAAACCATCATTCTGAAGGTTTGTTTTGTGGAGCTAAGGCCAATGGCTATGGCTTATAACGCGGTTGGAAATGGTGTCCCAGATTTGATGAAACCCGAGTACAAATGGGTCGGAAATCGATATGGGTTCAAATTTCCATGTCTGGATCCTAAAGGCTTGGGTTTACTAACACAAGCTAACTGATTCTCAGAATCCCTAACTATTCCCTCATAAATGCCTCGGGAAGGACTTAGGGGTATGGATGACTGCTGATGGCACTACCTGACCATTTTGGCTTCGCCTTTGAACTTCGATCAACATTTGGACATTTCTTTTTCTTTTCTTCTTCTTCTTCTTTTTTTCTTTTTTTCTTCTTTTCTTTTTTTTTCTTTTCTTTTTTTTTTTTTTTTGAAAATGGTCTTCTACTCATTCTCCTAGTCAGAAATGGATACACCTTGAAAACTTGGCTTCGCCAACTAAATTGGGTTAGAACTAACAATTCATTCTTAGAACGGGTTGATGTCTTCTCTCTTCGAGATGGGATGATTTTGTTGGGGAAAAGGCTTGCCTTCCATCATCGATAGGGAAACAAGGAGCTAGTCCGGGTTTGTCATAGAATCATCTAAAAGCTTGTCACAAACATTGGTTCAGATGGAGGTTTTCTACCACCAGACATGGAATAGGTAAAGGAATCAAACACGGGATCCTAGTGTACCTTACCTTTTGAAACATGACATATTTCTACCCCAGGGATGCCTTTGAGTGTGCTGTGCATTTTATCATGCTTTCAGAATGATTGAGGATTGAAAACAAGGCAAATTTGGAAACGAAACTGCAACTTTTTTATTGGAATGAGAAATGCTTAACAGACTCGAAGGAACGATTCCTAGGACACATCCTAGGTCATCGCGGAACAAACGACTCAAATTCAAGAAAAGAAAGTTCTAGACTCGACTTGACTAAGATAAAAAACAGATCCCGACTCATAATTTCAAATCTGGTCATGAGCTTTCCCTTGTTCAGCTGTCAGCTTAGATGCTCGGCTATGGTCCTTGATCCCTTTGATGGTCTGCCTCCATCCCGAGGTAGTCCTCTGAGGATCTACGCCAGTGATAAAGGTTGGTGAACCGAATTGTCTTTTATTAACTTCGTTAACGAGAGGAGTACATTCTAGAGCAAGACTCCCGACTTGAATTTCATTCTTCGGGTTTGGCAAGAATTCAAAGCAATCCACAAATATTTTCCCGATAAACGCCCCTTTCAAGTGGCATGGGCAGATAAGATGGGAATAATCGATATTGTCTTCAACAGAAACAAAGTTAGAGTGATCGCCAAATGGATTGGTGATGTTATTGGATTTAACAGTCGGGATCGGGAGTGTTCCATTCTCAATCATGTCTTGGATTTCGTGCTTCAGTCGATAGCACCTTTCAGTATCATGGCCTTTCCCTTGATGAAAGGCACAGTAGGCATTTGGTTTATACCATTTACCTTGTTGATCAGCGGGAGGGTCCGGAGTTGGACCAATAGGCTTCAGCTTTCCTTGGGCTATGAGCCTTTGGAGAGCGTATGTATAAGTGCATCCGATATCGGTGAATGCCCTAGGTGTTTGGCGCTGCGACTTCTTCGATTGCCCTTCTAAGAGATTGATGGCTTCATCAATATGAGCCATTGCTGGGGCCTTGCCCTTAGACGATGAGGCCCCTTGGTACCCTTTCGGCTTTTCAGCCTCTGCCCTTATGACATCATCTTCTACCTTTATCCCGATTCTTATCAATTCTTTGAAAGAGCCAAAATTCTGTATTTCGAGCATTGCGGTAAATAGGTCGTAGATTCTTTATGAACTTATCTACCATTTCAACTTCGTCAAAGCTTCTTGGCTAATTTCACGCTTTCAAATGCCATCTTGCAAGGAATTCAAGATAAAGCCTTCTTTGTCTTTCTGTGTCATCACCTCCAATGTTCTTATGTTGGTTTGAATCTCGACATTATCAGCATAGTGCTTGCAGAACTCCACCGTAATAGCTTCGAAAGTGGGGAAGTTCTTAAGGTCCAGATTGTAGAACCACGCCTTCGGGTGTTCATCCAGAGATTGAGCAAAAATTTCAGAGAGCATGTCAGCAGGAACTCCCTTCAGTGCAAAGTACCCCTTATAGGCCTTAACATGGTGGATCGGATCTTCTGTGCCCTTAAACTTTGGGATATCAGTGAGTACCATGTTTGTGGGCAACTTATCCTGAACTGGGGCATAGGCCCTAGCATTTTCGTAGTGGATGTTCTTCCCCTAGGAGAGTTTCAGACGGTCCTCAATGAACTTGAACCGTTTCTCCAGATCAGTCAGAGGTGGGGTAGATGAAGAGGAATCTTCACCCAGCTTGGATTCGATCACATCCATTCTGGCCATCATGAGGTTCACACCCTCAGTGAGTTTGTTAACAGCATCTTCCATTGCTTGAAGTCGGGTTTTTGGCGGCCTTTCTACAAGAAAACCCCAAACTAAGTCAATATTCAAATGTAAGAGCCCCTGCACACTTAAGGACACGACACCAACTTGACTAAAACAAAGACTCGACTTAAGACTGACTAACCAAAAGGTTCGACTCACGGTTGGATTTAGACCTCGATTCATTTTAGACTCGACAAAACGACATGACTCAAGCTGTCATAGCTCGATTCTAAACTGGACTCGGTGTGACTAAACCCGTGATTGGACTAACATAGCCCATAGGTTTAAGTGAAACGCCCTAAATGGCCTAGCTTGGACATTTCTGTGGACTATCCTAGACCAATTGGTCGACCAACATGACTCGAATCCCAAGAGGTGAGCTTGGGTGACCCAACAGGGTCGTGTTCTAGATACTTAGAACGAAACACGCCTAGCCAAACACGGCCAGGACCCGGACACGACTCGACGCATTTCATGCTTGGTTAAGGTTCGAGAAACATTTCGGATTGAATTTGAAAAAAACGAAAAAAATCGATTTGAAAATTAGATTTAAAATGGGCAGCATGCCGGCTATAAAAGCTCATTTTGGGCCAAAAAATCTAGTCCTACTTGGGCAGCATTCCGCGTTTTTAAAACCATGCTATTTTGAAAGTAAGTTGTTCACAAGTTCGGTTTTGAAATCGATATGGAAAATTTGAAAAGACTCGGAAAATTCACCATGCACATTGTCATTCTCATGTTATAAGGATGTATGTTCCTAGACATTTCTAAGTCTCGACAAGTCTTCTACAAGAATGTCTATGCCCTCCATCCTTTTTGGGTCTTATAGAGCAAGGTCCTTTAGGTAGAGTACCTAGAAGAGCATCCCCACGATCAAGAACCACGACGAGGCGGAGCGGAAGCAAGCAATGTGCAAGTTCCTGGCATAGTGGGACGTCGCCCCCCACGCGTCACAAAGAAGCGCTGGGACGGCCCGGGAAAGTCCTTAAGGGTTTATGCATGAATCGTAGCACTACGAGTAATGTTTTACTTTCCAATACTTTCTTTTCAATTTTCACCTCGGAGGAAAAGACCCTAGAAACAAAGTATAACTAGTCCTCTTTTCCCCAGCGGAGTCGCCAAACTGTGGACAACGCCCGCGGGAACTGCGTCCGCGGGATCCACACTAGGCATAATCGACTCGAGGTTCTTTCGAATCGAATTAAGACAAATTAGAGTCGCCACCAAGTTTTATGGGAACTTGGAACCGTCCAAGTCAACTTTACACCTTTCATCGAAAAGCATAAAGCCAATCGACTACGAGTGATTAAAGATAAAGACTTGTACCCTATATCACTCGATTTGAATGACTCTCGTAATCCAATGGTATTGAGACGGATCGACAAACTATAGATCTTGAGTAAGGGGTGAGGGTACGTGTTAGGAAGCCCATAAGGACACCTAACCCCGCCCGTCGATAACGGCCTCTACTAAGTCAAGTATCGGATTTCAAACAAGGTCGTAGCTACTGCGATATATGATATGCAAACATCGTTTTAAAACCCTAACATGTGAAGTTTCTATGTCGATTTAGATGCAACTAAACTAACTTTGTCAAAGTTGTAATTTAGCATGTGGGTTGATTGATCTAACAACACATAAAACGAAACAAACAAGGCTTGAGGGGAATGGGGAAGCCGTTGGGATCTACCCTATTACAACCCAGGCATTTCATGCTGACACAACAGGAAATTAAAGATACAACTCGATCTAAAATACAACGCTATACACAAAACCATACACGACACACTACACGGCCAATTCGGCCTAGGGAAACGTACACAAGGGGGGTGGCCCACTGCTTACATGCCTCACGGCCTTAGGTCACTCCCCGTAATGCGTGCTTTCACTTAATCTTATTGAATTAGATATAGGGCCACACACCAAAGCATGCATTAGCATAAATCGGGCCATGTCGCTTTAGACAACATGCGATTTACTTCGCTCTTACATGAATTGAAGAACAACCATCTAACCAAACAAGACTAAGGTTTTTTAGAAATCATTTGACTCGATGACGGAAAACTAATTACAAACAAATTACAAAACACGACTCGGTAAACAAAAATAATTACAAGATACGAAATAACGAGATAAAGATAAAAAAGAGCAAGAAAAGGACTACAGAAACACGGCCAAATACGGCCTACATATCCTAGCCTACCCTAATCCTTAGTTTAGATTCATTAGGTTAGATAGATTTGCAAAGCGATACGGGATGCACATTAGAAAACGATGATAAAATAGGTCAGAAAGCTTCGCCTAAAACCGAGTGCGCTACACGGCCTAAAGGGTCGAATTAGGTCAAGTTTGCTAATTAAATTAACTCGTCGAGTGTTAATAAGAAGGTGCTAATCACGCACTCTTATACTAGCGAGAAATCATGTGAAAAGAGAGATGCATTCAATTAGATTAGAGAATTGTTGATCAATTTTAATGCTTATGTCGAAGTCACCTAACGTGTCTAATTAGGTTATTAAATTGATCTAATGTCGTCTAAATAAGTCATATGTTAACAATCAGAGGTCGAACTAACATGCAACGGGTCCTAGGGTAGGTCGAATTGGTCGAAACAAACGAGGGGTCAAAAACGAGGGACGAAGTTAGAATTCGTTTTATTAATGCCCTACCTTGAACACGAGGATATGTAAATGAGACGGGGGATACGACCGACCGATGTGGCGGATTTATTTCCCATCTCAAGTCAACGCGGGCGTTCATGGTGGTACTTTAACTCATACTCGGACTAAACTAGTTTCATAGTTAACGATATCAAACGATAAAAAACGATAAACAAAATAAAACGAAACGATAAAAAACAAACATAAAAAGAACGAAATAAAAGGGAGAAGAGGAGGATTTGATGCACCCTCAACCTACATGTATCGTTGACACCGTCTTGGGTCGTAATCGATCGTAGATTTTATCTCGAGAGGCCGTCGTCGACAAAGGAACAAAGCAATAACACGTTTTTTTGCAAATCTGGAGAGCAACTTTCAAACTGCAATTTCTCACTCGTTTCACGGTGAAAATTAGATTTAAAAGATGTTTTGAAAACTAGAAAGAGAGGAGAACAAAGATATTAAAACAATCCCTGCTCTTTTGGAATTATTGGGCACGAAAAATGAGCACAAACAGAACTGGACAGACAGGAAAAGCCGCGAAAACAGAGTGTATGACACTCTGTTTTTTGAGGGGATTCGTGTACTCTCAAGGTCAATTTGGCTCATGAATCTTTGTCTAAAATGGAGATGGATGTTGTGTGGTTAATTAGGAACAAGAAACTCGAATTTAGATGGAGGTTTGAGGGTTGAACGAAGGGTTCCAAAGAGGACACACAAACTGATTCTCAGGTTTGTATGTCGGTTTTGTCGAGGGTTTTTAAGAGGCAATTAGGGTTTGTTTCTGGAGTTTAAAGCTTGTAAGTGACGGTAGTATGTATGGAGAACTTAGAGCCCTGAATGTTTGGCAGAGGGAGGGTATTTATAGGGAGTTAGAATAGGGTTTAAGAGAGCAACAAGCAGTCGGGCTCGGTTTGCATAGCTGCTGTCCATCAGCTATTTCGTGGGGTTTTTAGGGTTTGTATGGGGGGTTTGCTTGGTGGTTAAGCTAAGGTAATATGGGTAGGATACTTGGGTATGGTGTAGGATTAATGGGCACGTGTTTAAGTGGTGTTTGGAGCGGGTTTTGGGCTCGGGTTTGAGCACGCAAAACAGGGGGGGCTGCTTGTTATTTGCGGGCTGTTTATTGGGTGTTTGGGACGGGAATTGGATGGGTTTTGTGGTGGGTTTAGTGATGGGTTGTTGTGGGTAATGAGGAGCAGGAATTGGGTTGGTTGTGGCGGGTTTGGGTCAAGCTTTGAAGCACACAAAACGGGTTGGAAGAGAGGAAGGGCTAACGCGGGTAAGGGGAAGTAGTCGGGTTGCTTTGTGTATGTTTTGGGCGAGATTTGGGACGTGGGTATGGGGGTTCGAACTGGGGTTGGATGGGTAGAGGCCTAGGTTGGTTAGTGTACTCGAGATTCGTGCCAACTCATAAAGAAAACGGGCTCAAAAACCGAGCTATAATCGAGCTCCAAAACGTGTGGTTAAAACGAGTTTTCGATTTTCAAATTCGATTTTTCAAATCGATTAACACATTAAAATAAATGATTTTTCAAATCAAATACACTCATAAAATGATTTTTCAAATCAATTATTTATTTTATTTTCAATAAAATAAACTTGAGAAAATAAATTCAAAATAAAGTAAAATGTATTCACCTTAAAAAAGCTTTAATTTAAATATCATTTAAATTAATAAAATATTCCGTCGACAACGCTCATTCTACATCGTAAAACGAACCCAAATAATGACAATGACAACTAATAAATATATGTGTCCTATCATCATCAGGTGTTTGTCGGGTTCTCTATAAATTCAAATATCGACGGATACGGGTATCTACAAAGTTCTACAACTGATACAAAGGTTACACATAATCCGACTCATAACATATAAAAAACTAGCGGGAAGACTTCATCTTCTTGCCAAACAAGCGCGACAAATGACTTATGGTTACATCACCACTATACCCTTTCGTCCTCTCCGCGGCTCGCTCTCCGTTCTCTTCACTCTCCCCTTCTTCCTCTTCTTCCTCTTCTCTACTTCCACAACCATCATTATCAGCATCATTGTCCTCTTGCTCCACGTTCTCTATTTCCGCTCCGGATGTGTCTGCTCCACTCCCCACTCCTTGAAAGTCATTGGCAAAGAAACTCCCACTAAAGTAATGAGGTTCCGCCCAAGGACCAAGCAAGTGTCCATCACCATAGGGAATCCTAGTACCCCAATTCAACGGGTCAACACCATACGCTCTGAAGATACCCGAATCATCTCCTATATCGGTCCAATAACTAGGGTTGTGGGGTGGGTTCACTCCTTGTAGAATTGCCGCTTCATGGGCACTCCTCAACACTAAGTCATTGTTGATGCGGTAGATAAGGTCTGCCATATAGTCGTTATGGTCATAGGTAATAGGGGGTTGGGCATATCCATGTATAGGGTGGTGGTGGCATGGGAATAGAGGAATAAGTTGCTTGCATAGATGGAACACGATGTGGTGGAGAAGTAGGAGCTTGTTGGTAGTTCAAGTCTTTAACCGAGAAAGTGAACTCGTAGGGAATGACATAGCATTGGGTCGGAGGGCGGGGCGGTCTCACCTTGACTAGGTGCCTGGTCTCGGGCAATCTCCCTCTCGCGGGAAGTCTTGTGTACCAAGGCTCGTCTACCTTCCATGCATATCCATCCCCATCCACATCCTCGAGCCAATGGATTCTCTTCATGTAGGCAATATCAAAATACGGCACCTCTTTGGTCAACGGCCTATCCACATCCCTGGTTCATACCCCCAACAACCTCTTCGCCAATTGGGTCACTAAAGCACCACAATCCAAGGAGCACTTATCGGACGAGGTCATCCTCTCGAAGGCTAGACACACCATAGACACGAACTAAAGTAGAAGTATTACTCACGGTAGGGGTTTAAGTAAGAGCTTAGAAGTAACACCTCCAACTAGTTGAGTTTACTCACATGACTCCTCCAATAGAGAAGGTGGGTCATTAGGCATAGGAAGATCTTTTCATGGCACTCACTACGGTGTTGGTTCTACCCGAGTATAGGTCGAAGTACCTGGTGGCCTTAATGGTCTTGTCCACCTTATCATGCTCAAACTCGGACCTCTTTTCCATCCCTAAATGGTCCGCAAACTGCTCACTAGTCAAGTGAAATGGGGTATTCTTAAGCCTAAAACTCACCGAATGGTTTTCCTTATTGTATGCATAAGAGCGCAAGAACTCTAGGGTAAGGTTTCGGTAGATCACCTCTCCAAGGTCGTAAAATCCCTCCATCCTAAGAATGTTGAAGATATCATGCATCTCCTCCTCAATATCTAACTCTCTCAAAGCACCTACTGACCTAGACTAGACACACACCTAGTCTTGGTTATACGTCTTTCGTCTAAAGCAAGGAAAGTGTTCTTTTGAGCCTTACTCTCAAACTCAATGCCCGGAAATCCTGGGGCTTCAATCACGGGTAGGACTACCGGCTCTTGACGAGGTTGCCTTCCGCGGTTGCTTCGGGTGTTCCTTGACATGCTACAAAACCGATTCACACAACAAGATCCCGGATGGAAAAAATGAGAATTTAAGATAAACTTGAAACAAATTGGAAACTTCCCCATACTTCTAGTTCACTAGCTTTAACATGGCTTCCTTGAACTTTGATCAACCAAAAGTATACTCAAGACGCTAGTTTTCCGGAAAAATGAGGATTTGTGAAATTATACAACATTTCAAATCCAATTTAAAGTAATATATAACAGTTTCAACAATTGTCAAGGCTTTTAACATGATTAAATTAAAAATGAAGTAGAAGAGTTGAAATTTTCGGTATAACTACCAGGCATCTTGAAAGTTTGGGCAAATTTTAAGACGAAATTTCCAATGTATAACAATAAAATACATTATTAACAAGGATTGGAGTACCAAGAAACAATTAAGCAAGGATTAAGCATGAAGAATTAAAATTCGGGTATGTATACTACCCATTTTCGAAAATTTTGGGGAAACTTTTAAGACACATATTCAGTTTTAAGACCATACATGACGTCATTAACACGGTTTGAAACATTATGAAGCAATTAAACTATGTTCTAAGTGCAAAAATCAAAATGTGTCATGTATGTTATGGATTTCGAAAATTTGGGGTAACATTTTCAGACGAAATTTTTGATTTAAGACAACATATAGCATTACTAACAAATATGGTAGTCTTATAAGCAATTAAACCAAGTTTTACTCATGAAAAATTAAAATTTGGGCATGAATGCCATAAATTTTGTAACCAAAAATATAAGTCATTTTCAATTGTAAGACAAGATCTAGCATTAACAACAAAGTGTGGACAAGGCCCTCGGGAACTGCGTCCGCGGGATCCACACTAGGCATAATCGACTCGAGGTTCTTTCGAATCGAATTAAGACAAATTAGAGTCGCCACCAAGTTTTTTGGGAACTTGGAACCGTTCAAGTCAACTTTACACCTTTCATCGAAAAGCATAAAGCCAATCGACTACGAGTGATTAAAGATAAAGACTTGTACCCTATATCACTCGATTTGAATGACTCTCGTAATCCAATGGTATTTAGACGGATCCACAAACCATAGATCGTGAGTAAGGGGTGAGGGTACGTGTTAGGAAGCCCATAAGGACACCTAACCCCGCCCGTCGATAACGGCCTCTACTAAGTCAAGTATCGGATTTCAAACAAGGTCATAGCTACTACGATATATGATATGCAAACATCGTTTTAAAACCCTAACATGTGACAACAATTTCTATGTCGTTTTAGATGCAACTAAACTAACTTTGTCAAAGTTGTAATTTAGCATGTGGGTTGATTGATCTAACAACATATAAACAAAACAAACAAGGCTTGATGGGAGTGGGGGAGCCGTTGGGATCTACCCTATTACAACCCAGGCATTTCATGCCGACACAACGATAAATTAAAGATACAACTCGATCTAAAATACAACGCTATACACAAAACCGTACAAGACGCATTATACGGCCAATTCGACCTAGGGAAACGTGCACAAAGGGGTGGCCCACGGCTCACATGACTCATGGCCTTGGGTCACTCCTCGTAATGTGTGCTTTCACTTAATCTTATCGAATTAGACATTGGGTCACGCACCAAAGCATGCATTAGCATAAATCGGGCCATGTTGCTTTAAACAACATGCGATTTACTACGCTCTTACATGCATTAGGGCACAACCATCTAACCAAACAAGACTAAGGTTTTTGAAAGAGGTTTTGCTCGATAAGAGAAAACTAACTTGAAAATTACAAACAAACTACCAAACACGACTCGATAAACAAAGTAATTACAAGATACGAAATAACGAGATAAAGATGAGAAAACAACGAGAAAAGGGACTACAAGGACACGGCCAAACACGGCCTACACGATCTAGCATACCCTAATCCTTAGGTTAGATTCATTAGGTTAGATAGATGATTGCGAAACGGGATAGGAAACAAGTTAGAAAACGAGTTAGAAACAACGTTGATCGATTGGAAGGATGTCGCGCAAAGGTGTATTCTACACGGCCTAAGGGGTCAAATTAGGTCAAGTTCGCTAATTAAATTAACTCATCGAGTGTTAATAAGAAGGTGCTAATCACGCACTCTTATACTAGCGAGAAATTATGTGAAAGAGAGAGATGTATTCAATTAAGTTACAGAATTGTTAAATCGGTATTAAAAGCTATGTCGATGTACCCTAAAGTGTCTAATTAGGTTATTAAACTGATCTAATGTCATCTAAACGAGTTATATGTTAACAATCAGAGGTCATACTAACATGTAAATGGTCAAGGGGTGGGTCGAAGTACACGAAACAAAAGAGGGGTCAAAAGCGAAGAGCGAAGTTAGAATTCGTTTTATTAATGCCCTACCTTAAACACGAGGATATGTAAATGAGACGGGGGTGTACGACCGACTGATGTAGCGGTTTCTTTCCATCTCAACTCAACGCGGGTGTTCATGGTGGTACTTTAACTCATACTCGGACTAAACTAGTTTCATAGTTAATAATAACAATCGATAAACAAAAACGATAAACAAACAAAAACGAACTATAATAAACAAACATAAAAAACGAAATAAAAGGGAGAAAGAGGAGGATTTGATGCACCCTAAACCTACATGTATCGTTGACACCGTCTTGGGTCGTAATCGATCGTAGATTTTATCTCGAGAGGCCGTCGTCGACGAAGAAACAAAGCAAACAACACGTTTTTTGCAAATCTGGACAGCAACTTTCAAACAGCGATTTCTCTCTCGTTTCACGGTGAAAATTCGATTTAAAAGATGTTTTGAAAACTAGAAAATGAGGAGAACATATATCTTAAAAAATCCCTGCTCGTTTTGAGTTATTGGGCACGAAAAACGAGCACAAACAGAACTGGACAGACAGGGAAAAGCCGCGAAAACAGAGTGTATAACACTCTGTTTTTCGAGGGAATTCGTGTACTCTCAAGGGCAATTTGGCTCGTAAATCTTTGTCTAATATGTAGATAGATGTTGTGTGGTTAATTTGGAACAAGAAACTCGAATTTTGATGGAGATTTGAAGGGAGAACGAATGGTTTCAAAGAGGACACACAAACTGATTCTCTGTTTGTATGTCGGTTTTGTCTAGGGTTTTTGGGAGGTAATGAGGGATTGTTTCAGGAGTTTAAAGCTTGTAAGTGAAGTTAGTATGTATGTAGAACTTAGAGGAATGAATGTATGGTGAAGGGGTGGTATTTATAAGGAGTTAAGGTAGGGTAAAAGGGGGGAGAGGCAGACGGGCTCGGTTTGCACATAGCTGCTGTCCAACAGCTTTTGTGAGGGTTTGAGAGGGTTTGTGAGGGATTTTCTTGGTGTTTAAGCTAAGGTAATATGGGTAGGATATTAGGGTATGGTTTAGGGTTAATGGGCACGGGTTTTGGTGGTGTTTGGAGCGGGTTTTGGGCTCGGGATTTGGCACGCAAAACAGGGGGGTTGCTCGTGTTTTATGCGGGCTGTTGGGGGGTGTTTGGGACGGGATTTGGGCCGTGGTTATGGGGTTCGAACTGGGTTGGATGGGTAGACGCTTAGGTTGGTTAGTGTACTCGAGATTCGTGCCAATTCGTAAAGAAAACGGGCTCAAAAACCGAGCTATAATCGAGCTCCAAAACACGTGTTTAAAACGAGTGTTTTTCGATTTTTAAATCGATTAACACATTAAAATAAATTATCTTTCAAATCAAATATACTCATAAAATGATTTTTCAAATCAAATATTTATTTTATTTTCAATAAAATAAACTTGAGAAAATAAACTCAAAATAAAGTAAAATGAATTCACCTTAAAAAAGCTTTAATTTAAATATCATTTAAATTAATAAAATACTCCGTCGACAACGATCATTCTACATCGTAAAACGAACCCAAATAATGACAATGACAACTAATAAATACATGTGTCCTATCATCATCGGGTGTTTGTCGGGTTCTCTATAAATTCCAATATCGACGGATACGGGTATCTCTGAGCCCCCACTTTGACCGAGGCTTGGACAAGGCGAAAGTCAAAGTATACCCCAGTCCCTCTCGACCCGAGGATTCTGCGGGTCGTTTATAGTCCATTAGACTTGCGTATGTAAGCTCGCCAGCCATAAGAAGAGATCATACCTGAAACTTCGTCGGGGATTAACTCTTGCTTCTGTTGCGTCAAATTGTCATCATTGGTCGTCGACCCATAAAGTTGCATATATGATGGATTGAGCCTTATCCTTAGGCGCCTACGTATCCGTTTCTGACAGAATCAAACCCGCGTCGTAGTTCGGCAACTGCTGACACTTGCCCAAAGTTTATCATCTGCTGGCACTTGTCCAAAATTCATCATCTGTTGACATTTGCCCAAAATTTATCATCTGCTGGCACTTGTCCGAATGGGACGGGACTTTCCAAGGAGGTTGCCGCCACTTTCATCATTTGCTTTCAGCTATGGAATTCTTCCATTTCATACTCTTGTATTGAATTGAATTCCTGATGGATATCATCCTTTACATCTTGATAATGGTCTCTGAAGCCAACGGCTTCAGAGCCCCCAGTTTGCAATGGCTCTAAAGTCGAAGACTTTAGAGCCCCCAGTTGAAGCATATCCTGCTATATTTGAAGCACAAAAACGTACTGGTAATAATCATCACATAAGCACATTTGGATCATCGATCTTAAAATTAGATTATTTGAAAGGTTGGGTCATCGGCCCGAAAATTGAATTTGAAAATTTTGAATGATTGGGTCATCGACCCGAAGTTTAAATTTGACATCACTTGGTATGTTGGGCCATCGACCCTCAAAAATTGAATTTGAAATTTTGAATTTCGAAAGATTGGGGTCATCGACACGAAAAGATTCCACTACTTGGATCATCTATCCATAATTCGCAAAAAGTTTTTGGAATTTTGAAAATTTTGAAATTTTTGAAATCGAACCTTGATGGGTGAGCATGAAATACGACACAGACACTCTGTATGACTCGTAAACAACGTGGGCGTAGCCCGCTACCGTAAAACAAAAAAAGAAAATAAAACCTTAAGCGTGCACGGGTTTTAATTCAAATATTGACTTGCTGGGGGTAGAAATGTAAATTGGCCATTCTGGTGCCAAAAGATGGCAAATGGGAATCACAAGGCCATCGGACTTGAGACAGAGATATCGTATGGCATGGGCGTGCTCCCAAGGGCACATGGGAATCAAGATCACTTGGCATTGACAAGGTGGATTAACTCACGGAGCAACAACGTTAGCTTCGCCTAGACACTAAACACAGACTGATTTTATGAAAGCACTTAGACATCACACATCACTCTTGTTGGGAACATTCTGTCACTCTTCTCCTCGCCTCCTTTCTTTTCAGCGAGTTTTTCATCATTTCTTGCCACCGCCTTCTTTCTTTTCAGCGGGCTTTTACTATTTTTCTTCCACGCCTTCATTCTTTTCAGCGGGTTTTTCATATTTTCTGTTCCCAACAAAAAACCCACACCTATCTGACTGAGCATCTTTGTCTACACCGTTAGATAAGGCTTATTCCGAGACTAGACACTACTCATCTGAATCTATATCCTTATCCTAGCTTACATCAAGTACTAAGACCTACTCAAACAAAGGTGGCTTCATTTGGACTTGGTTAAGACCCGTAAGAAACCGACAAGATGACAACTTGGTTGATGAGTGGATTGAATCCCTTGTTCAGAAGGACTGCCTACGTATTCGCGTGGAGCGAAATCAAATCCGACGTAGTTCGATCATGGTGCATAAACATGGCATTTTGATCGTGTGTACACACTCGAAGGTTTCACCTAAGGTATCATGTCATATCCCATTCTAGCCTGTAAAGTATCGTTAAATCCCGTGTTTGGGGTTAGGTGTAAAAGGCTTGGATATTTTGGGATGTGGAGCTTGGTAATAACAAGTTGGAATGGTTAACCCTCATTCTGAAGGTTTGTTTTATGGTGCTAAGGCCAAGGGCTATGGTTGCTGATGTGGTTGGAATGGGTGTCTCGGGTTTGATGAACTACGAGTGCAAATGGGCTGAAAAATGATGTGGGTTCAAATTTCCATGTCTGGACCCTAAAGGCTGGGTGTAACAACACAAGCGGAATAATTCTCAAAATTCCCGACTATCCCTTTGTAACTGTCTCAGGAAGGACTTAGAGGGTAAAGAGGTCACTACTTACGCTTTTGGGTTTCGCCCATTGAACTTCAACTATGGGTACTTGACTTGAATTCTGGCTTCCGTAACTTCGACAAACAACCAAAAAGCATTCCGCAATAACTTCAACATCTTTTTTCTTTTTTCTTTTTCTTTCATCTTTTTTCATTTTTTTTCTTTTGCTTTTTTCTCGTCCCTTTTTTTTTCTCATCTTTTCATTCTTTTTCATCTTTTTTTTCTTCTCTTCTTGAAAATGGTCTTCTATTCATTCCCTTAGTCACAAACGGATACACCTTAAAAACTGGGCTTCGCCAACTAAATTGCGTAAGAACTAACAATTCCTTGTTAGAACGGGTTGATATCTTCTCTCTTCGAGAGGGGATGATTCTGTGGGAAAAAGGCTTGCCTTCCGTCATCAATATGGAAAACAAGGAGCTAGTCCGGGTTCGTCCTAGAATCATCTAAAAGCCTGTCATAAGCCTGGTTTTGATGGAGGTTTTCTACCGCCAGACATGGAATAGGTAAAGAAATCAAACACGGGATCCTAGTGTACCTTACATTTTGAAACGGGACATATTTCTACCCCAAGGATGCCTTTGAGTGTGTTGTGCATTTTATCATGTTTTCGGAATGATTGAGGATTGGAAACAAGACATATTTGGAAACGAACTGCAACTTTTATTGGAATGTCAAATGCTTAACAGACTCGAAGGAACGATGCCTAGGACACACCCTAGGACATCGCGGAACAAACGACTCAAATTCAAGAAAGGAAAGTTCTAGACTCTACTCGACTAAGATAAGAAAACAGATCCCGACTCATAATTTTCAAATCTGGTCTTGAGCTTTCTCTTGTTCAGCTGTCAGCTTAGATGCTCGGCTCTTGTCCTTGATCCCTTTGATGATCTGCCTCCATCCTGAGGTAGTCCTCTGAGGATCTACGCCAGTGATGAAGGTTGGTGAATCGAATTGTCCTTTATTAACTTCGTTAACGAGAGGAGTACATTCCAGAGTGAGACTCCCGATTTGAATTTTATTCTTCGGTTTTGGCAAGAATTCAAAGCAATCCGCAAATATTTTCCCGATAAACACCCCTTTCAAGTGACATGGACGGATAAGATGGGAATAATCGACATTGTCTTCGACAGAAACAAAGTTGGCGTGATCGCCAAATGGATTTGTGATGTTATTGGGTTTAACAGTGGGGATCGGGAGTGTTCCATTCTCAATCATGTCTTGGATTTCGTGCTTCAGTCGATAGCACCTTTCAGTATCATGGCCTTTCCCTTGATGAAAGGCACAGTAGGCATTTGGTTTATACCATTTACCTTGTTGATCAGCGGGAGGGTCCGGAGTTGGACCAATAAGCTTCAGCTTTCCTTGGGCTATGAGCCTTTGGAGAGCATATGTATAAGTGCATCCGATATCGGTGAATGCCCTAAGCGTTTGGCGCTGCGACTTCTTCGATTGCCCTTCTAAGAGATTGATGGCTTCATCAATATGGGTCGTTGCTGGGGCCTTGGCCTTAGACGATGAGGCCCCTTGGTACCCTTTCGGCTTTTCAGCCTCTGCCCTTATGACATCATCTTCTACCTTTATCCCGATTCTTATCAATTCTTTGAAAGAGCCAAAATTCTGTATTTCGAGCATTGCGGTAAATAGGTCGTAGATTCTTTACGAACTTATCTACCATTTCAACTTCATCGGGCTTCTTGGCTAATTTCACGCTTTCAGCGCGCCATCTTGCAAGGAATTCAGTAAAGCCTTCTTTGTCTTTCTGTGTCATCACCTCCAATGTTCTTATGTTGGTTTGAATCTCGACATTATCAGCATAGTGCTTGCAGAACTCCACCGTAATATCTTCGAAGGTAGGGAAATTCTTAAGGTCAAGATTATAGAACCACGCCTTCGGGTGTTCATCCAGAGATTGAGCGAAAAATTCAGAGAGCATATCAGCAGGTACTCCCTTCAGTGCTAAGTACCCCTTATAGGCCTTAACATGGTGGACTGGATCTTCTGTGCCCTTAAACTTTGGGATATCAGTGAGTACCATGTTTGTGGGCAACTTATCCTGAACTGGGGCATAGGCCCTAGCATTTTCGTAGTGGATGTTCTTCCCCTGGGAGAGTTTCAGACAGTCCTCAATGAACTTGAACCGTTTCTCCGGATCGATCGAGGTGGGGTAGATGAAGAGGGATCTTCACCCAGCTTGGATTCGATCACATCCATTCTGGCCATCATGAGGTTCACGGCCTCAGTGAGTTTGTTAACAGCATCTTCCATTGCTTGAAGTCGGGTTTTTGGCGGCCTTTCTACAAGAAAACCCCGAACTGAGTCAATATTCAAATGTAAGAGCCCCAACACACTTAAGGACACGACACCAACTTGACTCAAGCAAAGACTCGACTTAAGACTGACTAACCAAAAGGTTCGACTCACGGTTGGATTTAGACCTCGATTCATTTTAGACTCGACAAAACGACATGACTCAAGCTGTCATAGCTTCATTCTAAACTGGACTCGGTGTGACTAAACCCGTGATTGGACCAACATAGTCCTTAGGTTCGTATGAAACATCCACAATGGCTTAGCTTGGATGTTTCTGTGGACTATCCTAGACCAAAAGGTAGACCAACATGACTCGAAGCCCAAGAGGTGAGCTTGGGTGACCCAACAAGGTCGTGTTCTAGACACTTGGGGCAAAACACGCCTAGCCCAACACGGCCAGGACTCGGACACGACTCGATGCATTTCATGCTTGGTTAAGGTTCGAGAAACATTTTGGATTGAATTTGAAAAAAACCAATAATCGATTTGGAAATGAGATTTAAAATGGGCAGCATGCCGGTTATAAAAGCTCATTTTGGGCCGAAAAATTTAGTCCTACTTGGGCAGCATTCCGCGTTTTTAAAACCATGCTATTTTGAAAGTAAGTTGTTCAAAGGTTCGGTTTTGAAATCGATACAGAAATTTTGAAAAGACTCGGGAAATTCATTTCGCACATTGTAATTCTCATGTTATAAGGATGTATGCTCCTAGACATCTCTAAGTCTCGGCAAGTCTTCTACAAGAAGGTCTATGCCCTCCATCCTTTTTGGGTCTTATAGAGCAAGGGCCTTTAGGTAGAGTACCTAGAAGAGCATCCCCACCATCAAGAACCAAGACGAGGCGGAGCGGAAGCAAGCAATGTGCGAGTTCCTGGCATAGTGGGACGTCGCCCCCCACGCATCACAAAGAAACGTTGGGACGGCCCGGGAAAGTCCTTAAGGGTTGATGCATGAATCGTAGCACTATGAGTAATGTTTTACTTTCCAATACTTTCTTTTCAAGTTTCACCTCGGAGGAAAAGACGCTAGAAACAAAGTGTAACTAGTCCTCTTTTCCCCAGCAGAGTCGTCAAACTGTGGACAAGGCCCTCGGGAACTGCGTCCACGGGATCCACACTAGGCATAATCGACTCGAGGTTCTTTCGAATCGAATTAAGATAAATTAGAGTCGCCACCAAGTTTTTTGGGAACTTGGAACCGTTCAAGTCAACTTTACACCTTTCATCGAAAAGCATAAAGCCAATCGACTACGAGTGATTAAAGATAAAGACTTGTACCCTATATCACTCGATTTGAATGACTCTCGTAATCCAATGGTATTTAGACGGATCCACAAACCATAGATCGTGAGTAAGGGGTGAGGGTACGTGTTAGGAAGCCCATAAGGACACCTAACCCCGCCCGTCGATAACGGCCTCTACTAAGTCAAGTATCGGATTTCAAACAAGGTCATAGCTACTACGATATATGATATGCAAACATCGTTTTAAAACCCTAACATGTGACAACAATTTCTATGTCGTTTTAGATGCAACTAAACTAACTTTGTCAAAGTTGTAATTTAGCATGTGGGTTGATTGATCTAACAACATATAAACGAAACAAACAAGGCTTGATGGGAGTGGGGGAGCCGTTGGGATCTACCCTATTACAACCCAGGCATTTCATGCCGACATAACGATAAATTAAAGATACAACTCGATCTAAAATACAATGCTATACATAAAACCGTACAAGACGCATTATACGGCCAATTCGGCCTAGCGAAACGTGCACAAAGGGGTGGCCCACGGCTCACATGACTCACGGCCTTGGGTCACTCCTCGTAATGTGTGCTTTCACTTAATCTTATCGAATTAGACATTGGGTCACGCACCAAAGCATGCATTAGCATAAATCGGGCCATGTTGCTTTAAACAACATGCGATTTACTACGCTCTTACATGCATTAGGGCACAACCATCTAACCAAATAAGAGTAAGGTTTTTGAAAGAGGTTTTGACTCGATAAGAGAAAACTAACTTGAAAATTACAAACAAACTACCAAAAACGACTCGATAAACAAAGTAATTACAAGATACGAAATAACGAGATAAAGATGAGAAAACAACGAGAAAAGGGACTACAAGGACACGGCCAAACACGGCCTACACGATCTAGCATACCCTAATCCTTAGGTTAGATTCATTAGGTTAGATAGATGATTGCGAAACGGGATAGAAAACAAGTTAGAAAACGAGTTAGAAACAACGTTGATCGATTGGAAGGATGTCGCGCAAAGGTGTATTCTACACGGCCTAAGGGGTCAAATTAGGTCAAGTTCGCTAATTAAATTAACACATCGAGTGTTAATAAGAAGGTGCTAATCACGCACTCTTATACTAGCGAGAAATTATGTGAAAGAGAGAGATGTATTCAATTAAGTTACAGAATTGTTAATCGGTTTTAAAAGCTATGTCGATGTACCCTAAAGTGTCTAATTAGGTTATTAAACTGATCTAATGTCATCTAAACGAGTTATATGTTAACAATCAGAGGTCATACTAACATGTAAATGGTCCAGGGGTGGGTCGAATTACACGAAACAAAAGAGGGGTCAAAAGCGAAGAGCGAAGTTAGAATTCGTTTTATTAATGCCCTACCTTGAACACGAGGATATGTAAATGAGACGGGGGTGTACGACCGACTGATGTAGCGGTTTCTTTCCCATCTCAAGTCAACGCGGGTGTTCTTGGTGGTACTTTAACTCATACTCGGACTAAACTAGTTTCATAGTTAATAATAACAATCGATAAATAAAAACGATAAACAAACAAAAACGAACTATAATAAACAAACATAAAAAACAAAATAAAAGGGAGAAAGAAGAGGATTTGATGCACCCTCAACCTACATGTATCGTTGACACCGTCTTGAGTCGTAATCGATCGTAGATTTTATCTTGAGAGGCCGTCGTCGACGAAGAAACAAAGCAAACAACACGTTTTTTGCAAATCTGGACAGCAACTTTCAAACAGCGATTTCTCTCTCGTTTCACGGTGAAAATTCGATTTAAAAGATGTTTTGAAAACTAGAAAGAGAGGAGAACAGAGATCTTAAAACAATCCCTGCTCTTTTTGAGTTATTGAGCACGAAAAACGAGCACAAACAGAACTGGACAGACAGGGAAAAGCCGCGAAAACAGAGTGTATAACACTCTGTGTTTCGAGGGAATTCGTGTACTCTCAAGGGCAATTTGGCTCGTAAATCTTTGTCTAATATGTATATGGATGTTGTGTGGTTAATTTGGAATAAGAAAATCGAATTTTGATGGAGGTTTGAAGGGAGAACGAATGGTTTCAAAGAGGACACACAAACTGATTCTCTGTTTGTATGTCGGTTTTGTCTAGGGTTTTTGGGAGGCAATTAGGGTTTTTTTCTGGAGTTTAAAGCTTGTAAGTGAAGGTAGTATGTATGGAGAACTTAGATGAATGAATTTATGGTGAAGGGGTGGTATTTATAAGGAGTTAAGGTAGGGTAAAAGGGGGGAGAGGCAGACGGGCTCGGTTTGCACATAGCTGCTGTCCAGCAGCTTTTGTGAGGGTTTGAGAGGGTTTGTGAGGGGTTTTCTTGGTGTTTAAGCTAAGGTAATATGGGTAGGATATTAGGGTATGGGTTAGGGTTAATGGGCACGGGTTTTGGTGGTGTTTGGAGCGGGTTTTGGGCTCGGAATTTGGCACGCAAAACAGGGGGGTTGCTCGTGTTTTATGCGGGCTGTTGGGGGGTGTTTGGGACGGGATTTGGGCCGTGGTTATGGGGTTCGAACTGGGTTGGATGGGTAGAGGCTTAGGTTGGTTAGTGTACTCGAGATTCGTGCCAATTCGTAAAGAAAACGGGCTCAAAAACCGAGCTATAATCGAGCTCCAAAACACGTGTTTAAAACGAGTTTTTTCGATTTTTAAATCGATTTTTCAAATCGATTAACACATTAAAATAAATGATCTTTCAAATCAAATATACTCATAAAATGATTTTTCAAATCAAATATTTATTTTATTTTCCATAAAATAAACTTGAGAAAATAAACTCAAAATAAAGTAAAATGAATTCACCTTAAAAAAGCTTTAATTTAAATATCATTTAAATTAATAAAATACTCCGTCGACAACGCTCATTCTACATCGTAAAACGAACCCAAATAATGACAATGACAACTAATAAATACATGTGTCCTATCATCATCGGGTGTTTGTCGGGTTCTCTATAAATTCCAATATCGACGGATACGGGTATCTACACAAAGGTTAGGCTCTTATTGCACAATTAACCCAAGTACCACACACACAAAAATCAAATTTTAGTCTCGGGAACCCTAATTTTCGACGCATACAAATTTGGGCAAATTTTCAACATGAAAATTTCATATTTGTCATCAATAGTGTGGTTGAAAATTCATTACCACTATGAATTAAACAAAAACATGCAAATAATTGATAACACTTGAAGAAATTAGAGTACATCGTAACAAAATCAAATTGGGATAAACAAGAGGAAAAAGAAAATCACTTACTTTGCTTAATTATTGAAGATTAAGGAGAAGAAATGGAGTAGAAATCTCAAATCCAAGTGGCAAGGCACAACCATAGAGTTTGAAAAATATTTTTAGAGAGATTTTAGATTTGGTATTATGAAGAATGAAGAAGGAATGAATGAGATAAGAAAGAGCATGGTACACAATTGTCACGAGTTTGCAACCTAGAATAGTGCACTCGGTCGAGTGCTAAGTCCACGCGGTCAAGTGCCATCTTCACTCGGTCGAGTGCCCATTTTTCCAGAAATATTCCAGATTCTGGAAAATGGTCCACTCGGTCAAGTGTCTAGTACTCGGTCTAGTATTGACTCGCACTCGGTTGGGTGCTTCACTATGGTTTGCAATTTCCGACTTGGAAACAAAGAGTATCGTCCCTGCAACAAAAGATAAATGTTCGGAAGTCCACCGGCTATCAGTGACTCATTCCGAGTTAGATTACGCGTCATCACTCTTACCATTTCCGATATACTATTTCTAACTAACGACTATTATACTAACAACCGTTACTAACAACATGTACGGTAGTATGATACCAAGTAACGAAACTAATGTGCCTCACACAATAACATACAGTAATCATTCCTAAAGCACGTCACACACATCCATCCATTCACCCAACTTTCACATGTTAACATACAATATATCATAGATAATCACACAATGGAAGAACCTTATCAACTTGCTATAACAAACATGTATGACATCACATTTCACATAGCGTTCACCCATACTTATAACCACCCTCGTAGTGACGAACCAAGACAATAGGATCTAGATTTGAAATGAGGGCCCCTACTCATCCAAAGCCGACCTCCTATTATACTTATGCCAGGTTCATTTTATTAGACAGACCTAGGTTCATTTCAGTTCATTTATTTAGGTTCCAGAATCGTCGCTCTGATACAACTTTGTAATCGAAAGATGTCACCATCTCGGTTTTCCGAGACAGTGAATCGGAATTACAATTAAGTAACATTTTATATGAATGACATGTTTAAAGAATTACATACGAATAAATGAATAATACAAGTCATGACTACTATAACCTTTCTAATACAACTATGTCGACTAGCATGTGATGACTCGAATGAACTCTAATGCTCGTGGCTCGGCCCGTCCCGCTCGTTACTAAAACCAAACATGTACTCAAACTGCTCCCCATATGATCAAAAATATCATATGGATCAATATAGGCCACTCTAATTAAAGCAGGTGATGATTTACACACAGCCAACACATGCCAGTTTCGATAATACAAATACTCTAAACACGACATATGTATGTAAATATGCAACGCATCCATGAAGTACACAAGACACAAGTTACCATCCGCCACGACTCTGCAACCACCTCACCGGTACCAGGAACAAGTCTACGGTATCAATAATCCGGTGACGGCACCGAAGCACCGCCCACCAAACAGCTGGACCGCAGCCCGTAAAACAGGTACTCGGAACACGTCCGTGGTTCCGAGATCGGGCGCTAACCGGACCCTTGCCAGGCGTCGTGACACCACATCAGCCCCTCCGTACTCAAGTCATAAACGTGCATGTCCCTCTTAGAGTGGGAAGCTCCAAGAGGTGACCCAAGCGTAAGACGGTCTCCCGACCCGTCTTATGTCTCCTCAACAACCAAATATCACCGCCACAACTACACCATATCCTCCAACATATACGACAATCACAGTGAATGCAATATGAAACACAATATGCTAATATACGACTCATTATGAGACACACTCCCAAAAATGCCATGAACACCAATTCCTCAAATATTCCGACTCTTTTAGTCGCCATAACTCAATATCATGCTAATATGCATTTTCAACAACAACATGAGACTCGTAACTTATATAATGAAGGCAAGGACAGTGGACATACAAACAAACATTTATATTACCAAAACCGAGTAGGAAAATCCTACCTTTTAGCGTACTTCACAAGCAACTCGAAACATGCAAGATCCTATCTCATAAAACCATCTCATCCTACATAAATCACATAATAACCATCACAACACATCCTGTATAACTTTACTATGTAAAACCCCTTATTATTACCCATTAGTTACTCATATTACTCTTACTAATTACCAATTAATTTTCCCATCAAAAACCTCCCAAAAGTTAGGGCTAAAATAAAAAAAAATAAAAAAAAATAAAGAGAGAGAGAGAGAAAAGGTAGATCTTAACTTATAAGGTGAAAGGGAGATGGAAAAGGGTGTAGATCTTCAAACCCAAGCTTAGCATCCATAGAGAGGGTTTTACGAGATTTTTAGAGAGAAGAGAGGGGATTTGGAGGTTTAGAGAGAAAGAGGGAAATGATTTAGGGTTAGGTGAAAAAGGGGTCCCGACATAGGTTATATCACCTTCTGGCATAGTGCACTCGGTTGAGTGTTGGCCGAGTACCACTTACTCGGTCAAGTACTGCCTATACTCGGCCGAATGACAACTACTCGGTCCACTACACCTCCCACGAGGTTCACTGCACACTCACTTGGTCTATTATAGGTTATACTTGGTCCAATGTACACCCATACCTCACTCATGAGTGGCCTCTTATCAAGCCTTATGGTCCTCTCACTCATCACAAGGTTCCTTTCTAAGTCTCCAATTATCCGGGTATTACACTGGCGTACTAAGTCATTAGAGGTGGTTTAGACGGAGCATTTGTGTTTCTATATTTTATTTCCTAATATAACTCTGTCCTACCTAAACTATAAATACCCCTATATCCTAAACCCTAATTACTTTTATAATCCTAAAAACACAATTACATATCATGTATAACCAAGAGGAGAGAAAAGGAGAAAACCGTGAGGGACAAGAAAGGGGAAGGAAGAGGGCAACCCATATTTCCGTCTTACTGTTCATACCTTTGTTCGTAAGTTATTCTACACTAGCCTAGTTACCATTCCCAATTCATTAATTATTGTTGTCTCGAATTGTTCATGGGGACAGGTTAACCGAGAACAAGCCTGGCCTAATTGGATTTTGGGTTGATTGTATGGTACTTGTTCATGTTGTATCATTAAAATATTGTCTGATACCGTGTAGTACCGTAACCATGGTTAGTGTGAGGTTTGCTTGTGGTGCCCGTGACCTAGGGCAGGAAGGGTTCATTATTTTTTATCCTTGTAACGTTATGGATTAGTGATTGTTGCGATATCGTATGTTTAGGTGGTGATTTCGTAAGGAGCAATTCTAGCCTTTATGCCTCATTGTTGTTGTTTTGCTAAAGGTGGGAATACCCTACTCAACTCTACTCTTCGTATATAATTCATATTGTAATTGAGATGCATGAAAATTGTAATTGAATGACCGAGTGATAAACGTTTGCTGACTGTCTAATGAGCTTGTCTATTGACATGTTGTACCTGTGTCGATAGACAGGCTATATAATGGTCAATCGACACATGGGCATTAAGTGACGGATTGGTTCTTCTCATTTGGTTATGTGTAATTTAATGAATGTTGATTATCGTTATTGCTATATTTAATGTTGCCGCGGTTATTATTGATATGCAATACGAGTATTGTGATGAGTTGTGCATAGCACGGAGAGTGCTACTGCCAGTTGTGCATAGCAAGAGAGTTGTTACTGCCAGTTGTACATAGCAATAGAGTTGTTACTGCCAGTTGTGCATAGTACGGAGTGTACTATTGCCAGTTGAGCATGGTACGGAAAGTACTACTACCAAACAGTTGAGCATAGCACGTGCCAAACAGTTGAACATAGCACGGTGTCGAGGGGGTTGTGCTACTGCCAGTATATAGTTGAGCATAGCACGGTGTTAAGGGAGTTGTGCTACTGCCAGTGAAATCATTGACTTGTATTCGGTATTGTTAAATGAGATGACGATGGCTTGAGACCGGTTGATTGTACTACTGTAGTTATTTAATTATATTTGAGCTAATACTATTGTTTAGGTTATTTCTACTCAACCTTTGATTGACTTAGCTTGTGTCTTGTGTCAAATTGTCACCTATTTTTGGGGTAGCCTGTTTTGAACCGTTCAATAATTTTCGATTGATGAGGAGCAGTCTGATATAGCAGGTTTTGAAGTTTGAACTGGATGTTAATGTGTTGTGAGGCTTTGGGGCGTGACATACAAGAGTGCAGGCCGAATAGCTGACTAAGTCTAGATATCACCTAGATACTTTATTCACTTTTACTATTGTTTCGACTTCCGTTGTAACATATGTAATAACTCAGTTGGTTTCAGTTTATGTAAATAAGGAAATGTCTACATTGATTGAATTTACTTATAAAGTACCTTATATTGTTTACTTTTGTTATTCACTACCTCGGGCAACCGAGATGGTAACAGCCCTAGTTATCTTGGAATGTCTTGTTAAAGGCTCCTGGATAAATGGGGATGTTACACCGTTTCCTATCCTTGACCGTTTGTTTGACATAGGTAAGAAATCCTTTTAAATCTTCAAAACTCCAACAACCACCACCATATCACCGTCAACTCACTCCGACCACCACACCACTATACCACCACTTACCTTTGGCCATCACGTCACAGATAACAATCCTCACCCCACCACTGTTGCTCATCGGCGACCCCTCACCAACCGTCGACCACTGAAACTGGAACCTCTATTCCCGCAACAACCACCAATAACCCTAAAAATAACTCCCCTACCCACGAAATCCCCCTCTGATGTGTCTAATTTATATATGATTTTACTTCCTATTTTAGCTCGGTTTTATTTGATTATTGCACTTTTATAAGTGTATTTGTAAGCTAATTCCGTGTTCTAGGTATTTTTGCTTGTATTCATTGCATTTTGTGGGAAATGAAGCATTCGGTATCTTTTTCCCGTCAAATTAGCAAGCACCAAAGTTCATAAAGCTAATGGAAACAAGACTTGACCATAGAAGGGCATTTTGGGAAGAATTGGAAAATACCGAGCATGAAACCAACTTGGGTTGGTGCACAAGTAAAGAAATGAAAATGAAAGTCCAAATAATCAAGTGAGGTTGCAAGCTTAGGATTCCCAATTGTGCATTTAGTCGAGGAATTAAGAGGCGTTAAGAGGTGTCATCGGATTCCATTTGCCAGTTAATCAAGAATTAAAGGCCAATAACTCGGATTACCATGTCCCCGATCGGGGTGGGGTGTCCCCGATCGGGGTCACCTTCATTTATGTTGTTTACGTTTCATCCCCTTAGTCCTATATAAGGGGTGTTGAATCCGTCGTTTAGGATATACTTTTGATACGCTTAATCACACAAAAACTTCAGTTTTCAGAATAGTTTAGAATTCCTTTAAGCATTTCCTTATTGTTATAAACAATTTCCTTTAGGATTTCAAGTTATTAATTCAAGCTTTCAATTCAAGTTATTTGGGTTTTCATTTGTGTTCTCCTTATTCGAGTTCTATTTCCTTTGTTACGGTAATTTCATTTCTAGTATTATTTTGTTTATTCATTCGTCATTTTCGTTGTTACATTGTTTTCATTATCGTCATTAGCATTTTCATATTGTTATTAGTTTATTACATTTTATTACTAAGCTTTTGTCATCATAGTTTTTCTCTAGCAATTTCATATATACATTTCATCATAGTTATTTTGCTAATCATATGTCATTATCATTATCTAGTTATTTTGTTAAGCATCACTTTTAATTATTTATTTTATTAACATCATTTAGCATTATTCTAATTCTTAAATATTCATTTAGTTACAATTCTATTATCGTCATGTTTATCATATCATATGTTATTAGTTTAGTTTTCAATATGTGTGAATTGTCTATTTTGTCTAGGGATTAGGGGAGCCATGCATAAGTAGTACTTGTAAATATTGAATTAGGATGCTATAATATCGTTTAATAGTTTCTATCACATGCTTGTTTTATTTGCTAGTCTTTGATAATTGATCACTATCTTAGATAAAATTTGTTAATTCACTTTTAAAAGTCGAGAGGCACGAAATTGAATTAGACTAAGCATGTTTTAGACCGATCTAGTAATTGCGAGAGCTCGCTAGAACCCCTTCTATGGTTGACAATAAGGCCGAGAGGTGGTTGTCATTTGACCTAAACAATTATCGTTGTTATCTATTCCTAGTTTAACATGAGCATTTACATAATTGCATGTGTGACCCGACTCTCCTAGAATATTTTATCATTATTAATTTTACATTATTTTATCACAAGTTTACCAACCAAACCAAACAAATAATCGTAACCGACCTTGATAAAATTCTATTCATAGCATTTCACTACGCAACTCTCGTCTCCTTGTGTTCGACCCCTACTTTACTACATTCATTTGTTAGCCAAGTTTAGGGTATTTTTGTTAGGTGTGCGATAGCCTATCACCCTCCCCCACCCCCAGTAAATGTTGATTACGAATGGTGGAGAGAGAGTCGACGAGATGGTGAGGTCAGCCATAGAAAGACTCGCTGGCTTGAGGCGATTACGGGGGTGGATTTAGTGATTATCAGTGGTGATGATTGGTGGTTAAGAGAGGTAATTATTAAAGGGTATCTTATTATAACACCCCGTAAATTTGAAGACCTTTATTATATTTTAAAAGTAATATTTTAATTTATTTTAATTTTATATTAATTTATTTGAAATAAAATTTATTTGATAAAATATAATCTTATTTTATTTTGAAGAAATGTAATTATTTTTGATAGTTTAGAAATGTTTAAAAGTGATTTAAACTATATTTAAACCTTGCCCTTTGATAAAATAGATTTCGGATAAAAGTCGTAAAATTGGGATTTTCCCATTTCTTACGGTCGTTGGGTAAACGAGTTTGGATATTGAGCATATGAGTACTTGATCTTTTAGTAAAATCATGTTTAAGAACTTTAATATTCTCGGAAATCGCGTTCGACGAATATTTCTAATTACCGTCGAAGTGAACCCAAAACGTAAACAATTAACCACCCTCCCCTTGCCATTTGGACCGACCAACCCCCTCCATTTGTCCCCTCTTTCAATCTTCATTTCCTTCATTCTCAATCTATCTCCTCCTTCTCTCAAACACCAAAACCCTATCAAAATAACCTCCTTACAATCTCTAAAACCACCATAAATCCTTCATTTCTCCACCAATTTACATAAAACTTATATATTTGGAATCCTCTCTTCAATTCTCATCTACTAGTAAGCTTTATTTTCATTTCCCTCAATTTTGTTTCGGGTCTTATCTTTTTAGGGTTTCGAATTTAGGACTAATTTATGTGTTTTTGTTGTTCTTATAGGTGAAGAATATGAAGATGAGTTAGGAGACTCATATATTGTTGAAAATTATGCATAATTTTGGGTTTTAGAAGCTTTCTCAAGTTATTACTTGTCTCTTTGCTAGCTTAAGGTAACTATTCCGAGTTACTCGACGATTTAATGTCACATTAGTGTTGTTTATGATGTGTTGGATGCTTATGTGATTAATAACATGTTAACTTTAATTTTCACATGAATTGTTGTTGTTAAAGTTTGTTGAATATGTTGTTTTTCACATGTATAAGTATTGAAACGAAATGGGTATTGTTGATTGTTGCTTGAGACGGTATTAAATTGAGCTTGAAACGGATTTTGGTAGGAAAAAGGGAAAAGGGGCGGAAAAACCACCCAAAACAACCCGTAAAGGGGCGCAGTTCAGGCCCGGTTCAGGCCCGGTTCATGGCCCGTTGTGTGGGTCGGGTCTTGGGTCTATTGTCTGATGTTTTAGGTCTTTTGTTTGCGTATTTATGTATTTTGGTATTTTTAGCATGCGGGTAATCATTATTATGCGAGAATTTAATTGAATTGGATATTTTGTAAGTTGGAATATATTTCCTTATGTTGATAGTTTTTCACATGATAGAAATTGGAAATGGCATGAGAATGATATTGTGAGGAATTTTGTGATTTGGGCCAAAGTAGGCCAAGACTAAGTGGGCGCGATTGACCGAACGAGTTTGGTCAAACTAGGTTTAAACCGGTCAGCCTCGATTTGACCGATGACCCGTCGCGGGACTCGGGTCGAGGGTTTGTATTTTGAAGTGAGATTGGTTGTTATTGGATGTTTTATGTGTATGCCTTGATATTTGTAATTATCATTTCACATGTTGGTTGTTGGATGCTTTGGATGCCTTATGCTTGAGTCTTGTTGCCTCTTTGCCATTTTAGCTTGTTCTCATGGATTATGGTACTGTTGGTTAGCTGGAATTTGGATTATTATTGATATTGGAGATATTGTTGGATTGTCAGCTGAATATACTCTTGCGTAGCCTTTCATATGTTAGGGTGTGTATGATCATTTGTGTGTGCAAGTTTGGACTCTTTGCCCCTCTTATGGTTAAGTGGGTGTCCTACTTGTCTTGTGTGGTGTTGGTATCTTAGACCATCGTCATAGATAGGCCCTTATAGTCTTTGACGAGTGTATGTTCACCGCTTAATAGCCTTTGTGTCTTAGCTTGGTGGGTTTATATCCAAGTTAGAGTATGACCTCCTGACGTACTCTTAGAAGTATGTGGTCAGCTTAAGTACTAGCCAACCCTTTGGTGGACTCCTTAGGGGTACTCATGTGTTGTTATCATGGGTCTTGGATGTGGTAGTTTTCCGCATGTCGATTGTGTCCGCACGAGGTTTAGGATCGGACTAGGGTGTTTACCTTACCTCGTGGTATAGACTCGAGTTACAGAGTGACTATTGACTGTACTAAGAACTTATGCCTGTCTCTAGATATATTGTCCTTTCTTGTTTGATGATTCTATGAATCAAAGAAGGTGAGATGCAAGCCGGCTATGGTTGATAGAGTTTGGATTCCTGGATGTTATGTGATTCACATGATAGTGTAGTATGAGTCGATCTAGTATTCACATGCTAGGACTATGTGTTGTTATATTGTTGTTCACATGATAGGCACGATTGTCTAGCATCTATATGCTAAGGCTATGTGTTATTCATATTCATATTCTTATGTTTACATGTTATATTAATTATGACATTTCGTGGCTGGGAGTGTAATACCCGTCCTTTTAGGGACCCTTTGACCAGCGTTGACTAACCTTGGGAGCGGGAATAGTTCTTAGAAGTGCGTGACAAAGCTATCTTGGATTACGAGTTATGAGTGGTACTCGATAGAGTAGAGGCTACTCGATCGAGTAGCGTGGTTACTCGATTGAGTAGGGGGTCACTCGATCGAGTATGTGAGGTACTCGATCGAGTATCGGGTTTTCAGCGAGGGTTTTTATTCACGTTTTGTTAAATCCGCAAATCATTTCCGCCTCATTCCTTCTATCCTCTAGTCGCCCATTTCCCTTCCCTTCACCATAAAACCTCCATGGAAGCCTTTTGAAGGTCCTTGTGCCTTAAGAGAGCATAGCTTGAGTCGGGTAGCGGTCTTTTGCCGGGTTTCTCCTTGTAGGTATGTTGTCATCATCATCCGTATCCTTGTCTTTACAATTAGGGTTTGCTTGATAGTAATAGATGATTGTGTTGTGGTTATAGGCTTTGCTTGATTGCTGGATATGTCGTATGTTGGCGTGGATTGGTTGCAGTTGCGTAAAGGTAGGTTCGCCTACGCAGTTTTTGTAGATAGTCTAGTGTGTCGATTATTGTGTCGTTGTTGTTGTATTGCGATTGTGTTGTGTGGCAGCGTATATACGGTTGTGATTGTGATTGTTTGTCTCTGGTTCTCGAGATGCGTTCTCGGCTGAGTGGAGTCACTTGCGGGAGTGGCTTCACGCCCTAGTTTTGCCCTTCGTGGAACCCGCCACGGAAGGGCATGTGCACATTAATGGGACAGGGTTATCGCTCGGTATGATGAGCGGGGATTTGGTGGGTACGGCTGCGGTCCCCCACTGGCAGGGCTGGTCCAGTGGACAGTCGGTGACGGATATTGATCGGTGTAGGCGTGCTTGTGTGTGACTGATTGTGTTGTATTGGATTCTTAGGTGTTGTTGGCATTGATGTATCTTATCTCAGTACTGACCTTGTGTGGTTGTCTTGTTGTTTTATGTGTCTGCCGTGATCCCTTATGGTGAGCAGTCTGTCTTAACAGGTGTTGATGTCGTTGGTAGCTGGAGTCCAGGCAGGGATGAGTCTTCACGAGATTTGATAGCATTAGTGGATAGTCATTGAGTTGTATCTTTTATATCGTCAGTTGGTTTAAATCACTTGTAATATAACATAATAGTTCTTTTATCGACATTTGATTATTACTGTCCTCGGGTAACCGAGATGGTAATGCCCTTATATGCTAAGGAAGGCCTAGTTAAGGTTCCTCTGGATATGGGGGTGTTACAAAGTGGTATCAGAGCGACGATTTTGGAACCTGTAACAAATGAATTTAATGAACGTAGTGAGTCTAATAAAATGAACCTGGTGTATGTATAATGGGAGCCCCGCTGATGCTAGATTTTGGGTGAGTAGGCGCCCTCATTTCAAAATCTTGGCCCCATGATACTTAAGCCAGTCACGGGGTATGGGAATGTGGAGTCCGTGTGTATATATGTGATGTGTATGTTAGTTGTGTCAGAATTATTTGAGGTTGAGTCTTAGCTAACGCGGAGGTGGGTATAGTAGTTGCGTTTGGATGGGGTTTAGTGGAGCATTGGCATGGTTAGTGAGCTTATACGATGATTATGAGAAACGTGACAAAAGTTTATTTGATAGAAATGCGTGAAAATGTGAAAATGTATGCCATAATATGAAGGTGATCATGTTAGCATTTACTTCAGGTTGTTAATAACGGTAATTATGTACGAGTTTATAAACCCTACCGTAATTACAATAATGATAGTTATAGAATTGTTGAGTTATAATATGAGATATAGCATATAGTAATGCGTATATGCCTTGTTTATTGGTTGAAATTTTCCGCTGCGTGACAATCGATTCATGTAAGATGATTTACTTATGATTGGATTTGGAATATGATAGGTTAATTTGTTATGTAGAGTATACATTATATTTTTATGACATATGAAAGAATGAATTAATGTTAATTATATGTTTCATGTTGATATGAACCCGAGTTTAGTAGTAATGTGGTAAGATAAAGTTAAGTATGGTATGATGAAGTGATTATGCTTGTGAATGACTCGGTAGCAGGTAAACCGAGTTGGGTAATTTGTTGTAGCATAGTATGACATAAGCCTTGATTGTTGAGACGATGTGGTAGGCTTGAGTAATAATGGTAATACGTGAACGGGTGTGATAATTAGTGCCGAATTCCGAACTTAGTTTGGAATCGACACGCGATATTGTTTTTGCAGGAATCTTCGATCTACTTCGTAGTTTTGACCATGTACTTAACTATACTTGACCGAGTGCGAGTGCTTACTAGGCCGAGTAGACCTCACTCTCGTTAGGAAGCTATGGCGTCGGGATGTGGAAATTTTCTGCAGATACTCGACGAAATAGCGCCTACTCGATCGAGTAGAGGGCACTCGATCGAGTACCCTAGACACTTGATCGAGTAGGCTACAGTACAGAGCCACTTACGGGTTTCTTAAAACCCTTATTCTTTCTTATTCTCCTCGATCATTCTTCTTCCTTATTTCGACCCATAAGCTCATATAATCCCAAAAATCTCTCATACTCTTGTGTTGGTGGTGACTAGTTTGGGTTAATTACTTGTTAGTTTTGTTCTTTTACTTGCCTATTTAATCAAGGTATGATCTTTTCTTTATTTACATGTTTTTATTGCTTTAAATTTGTTGGAATGAAGGTGTAATCTGAAATTTTTGATTCATATGGATAGATTATTGCTTTTAATTGTTGTAACATGATTCACATGCCTTCTTTTCTTGATTGTTGGTAATTAATTGCTGTAAAATAGATTGGAAATCATGAAATTTGGGGGCCGAAATTTCTAGGGTTACGAAATCAAAAATTTATTTTGGTTGTTTTACATTGATTAGAAGATGGAATTGAGTGCTATACATTATATATATCATGTTGAAGGATGAGTTTTGATGATTTTCACCTTAAAAGTTGCCTTAAAACTCCGTCTTAAAAGTGCCCCAAATTGAAATTCGTCTTTTATATTTGAAATTCGGTGTTGAATATGAATGTTTAGGTAAGGGATAAACTTCCATATGATAGTGGTAATGTTAATTGATGGGGAATATGTCAAATTTGTTACAACTGTAGAGACCGTCTGACAAGCCTAATTAAATTGTTTTGTGTCTAATAACGAAAGTTGATGATGATATGTTCTAAATTACTTTGCTATGAGCATGTACAAGTACCTCACATGTTATTAAGAGTGTGTATGGAGTAACATTGAATCGTGCTAGGATGTTAGAATTGGTTGGGTATGTGTGTTCGCCATGATAAACTTTTCACAAGTATTGAACATGCTATAAACTGAGTTTGCATATCAAATTGGGAATTCGTTGGTGACGTGTGTACTTAGCTTCGCATTCAAAGTTCAAATGTATGAATTATGTGCTTCACATGCCTATACAAATTTGTTTAAGTTATATGCTGAAACATATGCCGAGACCGAACGTAGGGACCCGTCAGAGTAAACGGGGAAGGGTGACACAGCCTGAAATTGGGGAGGGGAGTGGACCCGTGGTGCCCGCGGTACCGGAATACCCTTCGATTGTGTTTGTAGATTTCAAACAAAGAGAGCGTTTTGTAGCTTTGAAAAAACGCAAAATGTGGCCAACGAGGTGTGTGGATACCACACTTCTGACTGATTTGGGAATAGAGACGGATGTCCGTCACATATTCGAGACTTTGGGTTTTACGGGGTTGTATAGGCTAAGGAAACATTCCTACCCTTTTCTTACTTTGGAGTTTATGAGCTCCTTTAGCTATGATCCAGCTGCCCAGACCGTTGAGTTTCGGTTGATGAACACCAGTTTCTTGCTTACTATGAACCTTTTTGCTTCTCACCTTGGGTTGGCCAAGCCTCCCAAGGACTCTATCACCGATATCCCTGCTGAGTGCGGTGTCTGCCGCCTAATGCCTTGTCTTACCGGGAAACCAGCTCCCACCTCAACCAACATGCTGATTAATTATGTTCAGCATGTCACATTGAGGATCTTCCTTCGTTCTCTCTCGAACCTCCTTTACGATAGACCGGATATCAGTAAACTGAACAACCATGAGGTGTTGCTTCTGATGTCCTTCCTCAACCCGGAGCGGGCCAGGAAAGTGGTCTTTAATGCTCCTGCCATCGTCTGCGCTAGCCTTGCTTTGATGGCTACTGCCTCTTCCCAGTACCTGAGTTGTGGCGCTATCGCCACTCGGTTAGCTGAAAAGCTAACCTCCTTTGAGGCTTCTTCGGAGTATATGCCTCTGGCTACACCGGTGCCCACGATGGACCGTGACTACTATCTCGACCTGAAATGGTTGAGAACTTTTGCCGACGGTAGCCTGGCCTGGAGAGTGTGGGGGATGAGTTGGATGGGGATCCCGGCCCCTGAGCACCTTCCACCGACCGAGCCGTTAGAGCCGGTGGTGACAGCTGTTGACTCCGACGAGGAGGAGGAGGATAATGATGTGCCCCGCCAGTTGCAGACCTACCTCATCAATGACACGATTCTCGAGGTAATGCCCGAGCCGAGGAAATGGGAGAACGCGGCGGTAGCGGAGGTGAGGCCCAGGTTGGGGAGAGGGCCTCGTAGAGTGAGAGAGAGAGGACCGCTGAGACCAGACCACGGCCGGTAGCACCACCACAGCAGCACCCTTTTCCGTGCTACCCCTACCTTGACACCCCGGAGACGCGATCGAGTTACTTGGCAGAGAGAGTGTCATCTACCTTGACACTCAGGAATATGCACGAGATGGCGTACACTCAAGGGATTGGGATCGATGGACCGCATCCGGTTTGGTGGAGTGGTGTTGGGGACTATAGTGGGGTTTTCCACTCTTACGGGGTGGATCAGTCAGCTTGGGGGATGCCTCAGTCCTTTTCCTACGGTGGTTTGACCCCATGGCACGTAGGTCCGGGAGATGGAGCGGGAGTTGATGCAGGTATTGGGTCATCGGGAGCGGGGACTTCGGGAGGCGATGGTGGTGGTGATGAGGTGATGGAGGAGGAGCGAGCGAAGACAGCAGAGTGATACTCCTATTTCTTTATCCTAGTTATGATCGTGATGTTGGATGTTGGTAGTTTTCGGTTGTTAGAACTTTTATTTGCGGATTTGTATGCTTGGCCATAAGGCCGGATTTACTAGTATGGCCTTGTTACAGGATTTTGGGGGTCAGGAAGTCATCCTGACTCACTTTTATGCGACGATTATGTATATACATGGGTTTATGACAGGTTTTCCAAAGGCATTTGACATGTAGGTACTCGACAGAGTACCCCCATACTCGGTCGAGTAGCTACAGGTATGACCGAATTGATGCATTCTGATCTCGAGGCTACTCGATCGAGCAGCCTAGACACTCGATCGAGTAGCACTGTTACAGGAACTTTTGAAAAATTAAAATTGTTTAATTGTTATATAATTGCATATTTGATGTTTAACATGATTATTAGTGAGTAGTAACATGTTCGGACCGTTCAATTCATATGTTGGAAGTCGTGCCTAGTTTTAAAGGCGTATTTGCTTCGAATAGTGGAGTTGTAATTATTCTAATTGCATTCATTTTACATCCGTTTAGTCTGCAAGTTATATTTCACCGAATTCAATATATATATATATACAAATTCAAATGATATGCTTATACGTGCTTGACGGTTACTAGTTGTCCGAATAGGGTTGTATGTATCGTTGTGATTGACTAGTTGTACGAGTAATATGTGTAATGTCAACAATAAATACTATGGTTTTAATTTATGTCACGATACAAGTAATAGGTACTATGTGTGGTAATTTGGTGGTGAACTTCGGGGACGAAGTTCCTTTTTAGAGGGGAAGAGTAATGTCGCAAAATAAAAAGGCTGATTTTGAGACTATGTTGTTGTTCGTTTATAATGTCTTGTTGATTAGTTGCAAAGTTTTCTTTTACCTTGGCCACTTTGATTGTATGAAGTTGTAATTGGTTACTTTAGTTCGTCGAGTAATTCATACGTTGAAGTGAAAATTGATAGCATGTTTAAAAGATGGTCGTGAAGAGATAGTTGTGGTGCAATGTGTCGTAGTAGAATTGCGTTGTTGAGTAACATAGTGGTATAGTCGTGCGGCATGAAGTTGATATGAGATATGTTTCGTATTGATAGTTGTTACTAGTGAATAGAGTAATCCCGTAATATGACGGGCGATCGTTGTTGGTGTTGGTTTGCATTGCAAGGTCGGTGTTTTAGACGATAGTTTGTAAGAGCCGATATACATATACATATATTTGGAACGTTAGATAATGATGATGATGACATGGGGGATGGCGTTTCAGGGGAGTAGGTGATTTGTGTCGGAAGAATAGTGATGTCGTGTTTTCCCGTGTCTTGTGCGTTGAGTTAGGTGAGTTGAACTTCGGGGACGAAGTTCTTTTTAAGGGGGAAGACTGTAATACCCGTCCTTTTAGGGACCCTTTAACCAGCGTTGACTGACTTTGGGAGCGGGAATAGTTCTTAGAAGTGCGTGCCAAAGCTATCTTGGGTTACGAGTTATGAGTGGTACTCGATAGAGTAGAGGCTACTCGATCGAGTAGCGTGGTTACTCGATCGAGTAGGGGGTCACTCGATCGAGTATGTGAGGTACTCGATCGAGTATCGGGTTTTCAGCGAGGGTTTTTAATCGCGTTTTGTTAAATTCGCAAATTATTTCCGCCTCATTCCTTCTATCCTCTAGTCACCCCTTTCCCTTCCCTTCACCATAAAACCTCCATGGAAGCCTTTTGAAGGTCCTTGTGCCTTAAGAGAGCATAGCTTGAGTCGGGTAGCGGTCTTTTGCCGGGTTTCTCCTTGTAGGTATGTTGTCATCATCATCCGTATCCTTGTCTTTACAATTAGGGTTTGCTTGATAGTAATAGATGATTGTGTTGTGGTTATAGGCTTTGCTTGATTGCTGGATATGTCGTATGTTGGCGTGGATTGGTTGCAGTTGCGTAAAGGTAGGTTCCCCTACTCAAATTCTGTAGATAGTCTAGTGTGTCGATTGTTGTGTCGTTGTTGTTATATTGCGATTGTGTTATGTGGCAGCGTATATACGGTTGTGATTGTGATTGTTTGTCTCTGGTTCTCGAGATGCGTTCTCGGCTGAGTGGAGTCACTTGCGGGAGTGGCTTCACGCCCTAGTTTCGCCCTTCGTGGAACCCGCCACGGAAAGGGATGTGCACATTAATGGGACAGGGTTATCGCTCGGTATGATGAGCGGGGATTTAGTGGGTACGGCTGCGGTCCCCCACTGGCAGTCTTGGTCCAAAGGGACGATCGGTGACGGAGATTGATCGGTGTGGGCGTGCTTGTGTGTGACTGATTGTGTTGTATTGGATTCTTAGGTGTTGTTGGCATTGATGTATCTTATCTCAGTACTGACCTTGTGTGGTTGTCTTGTTGTTTTATGTGTCTGCCGTGATCCCTTATGGTGAGCAGTCTGTCTTAACAGGTGTTGATGTCGTTGGTAGCTGGAGTCCGGGCAGGGATGAGTCTTCACGAGATTTGATAGCATTAGTGGATAGTCATTGAGTTGTATCTTTTATATCGTCAGTTGGTTTAAATCACTTGTAATATAACATAATGGTTCTTTTATCGACATTTGATTATTACTGTCGGGTAACCGAGATGGTAATGCCCTTATATGCTAAGGAAGGCCTAATTAAGGCTCCTCTGGATATGGGGGTGTTACAGGGAGAACTCGGAGTTACTCCCCACTGACTGTGGCTTTCGTATTTGTATAAAATGCGATTGACAGGTAGGTGATGCATATATGGGGTACATGGACGAGCTAGCGAGCAAAGTAACCTTGGGACCTAGATTGGCTTTATTTTATTGTGACCCTTAAACACTTTTTATGTCATACTTTTTAGGGACATATGTCTCCCTTTTTCATATTTGGGTTGTATAACTTTGTTTCGCGACTTTAGCGATGTTTTATTTATGAGATTTATTTTAGACCTTGCATGTTTGACACCTTCCCATTTGGATATTTTTATAACAGGTTCAGGTTTCGTTTTCGATTTTAAAAATTACAGGTTTTTACCCAAATGGACCTATTACAAACATATCCATGCAATTTTTATCTAGAATTATGTGTTTATTTTTCCGCAATAAAGGAGGGTGTCACACTTATACCCTTGGTGGTGGGTGAATGGATTTGGGGTAAGGGACAATAAACCCATTCCGAATAATGGGTAAATAGAATCAGAAAAAATTGTAAACAAACAACAAGAAAGCCTGAAAGGGAATGAGTTAGTTTCATTCCCATTCCCTTTCCCTTTCCTAAAACCCCAAACCAAACGCCCCCTTAATGTATCTAATGATTTTGGAATAGGGCTGAGCAACTGTAGGTCCGGACCATAAAAATGGACAGGACCGGACCTCTTGGTCCGTACCGAAACCGGATCGACCGGTCCGGAGCGGTTATTTTGGGTTCGGATCGAAAAGACCGAGTTCGATGTTTTTTTAAGGTTAATCTTTATTATTTTTGAAATAGTTTACTAACTTACTTTCAAAAGACATTACAAACTCAATATTAACGATTATTTAAATCAAATGATAATTTGATTATTTATTATTTATTATGTTTGATTTGACGAAACCCAATTTAATTAGTGCATAATTATTAGTGACAAATCATGGTTTTCGGTCCAATTGCGCCTAAGACCGGACCGGACCGAATATTTCGGGTTTGGTCTGGTCCAAGACCGAATCTTTTAGGTCCAGTCTTTGATCTACAAAATTCATGATTTAGGTTTTTGGTCCGGTCCGATTTTCGACTAATGCTCACCCCTATTTTGGAATGGATAGAAGGAATAATTATTCGAAGACTTGGGAGAGCATTGGAGTAACGATTACTCAACTTAAATCGTGTTTTTTTTTATAAGGTAGGGAAACTAGGTTGATTATATGAATCAACCTATATCATCCTTGCGGATGAGAAAGGTAAACGAAATTCAAAGGAATTTCCATTTACCATGAAGAAACCACAAAATAAAAGGGTTCAAAGAAAGAGGCTCTCCTCGGAAAAGTATGACACTTTAAAAACCCCATAAAAGAAATACAAAAAATTCATTAAGATCATATCAAAGGAAAATGCAAAGAGACGGATCACAAGAAGAAGACACAACATAAAATCTGACCAAAACTAACTAATGAGAGCAACCTAAGGAGAACAAAGAGACTCCAAGAAATTTCAAAGCATTTATAAATCCAGAAGGATTAAAAATTTCAGTATACATTTATAATTATACATTGTTAATTTGAAAAAATCAACAATGATTTGGCTAATATATGAAGTTAATTCTAGAAATAATATTGCTATTAAATCCTTGATTTAAATCTTTTTTAACCAAGACAAGTGACTAAAAAATGCTCTCCTAGGCTAAAGTGGGGAGCAAATTAAAATCCGTCTTTAAGAAGAAGAAAATTAAGAAAAAAAACTGATTTATTTTTTCCCAATATGAGATTTGATAAGAGACTAAAGATCTACCTTAAATAAGGAAGAAGATGACTTTAAAGAGTGGTGATTAAAGAAACGGATAAAGAAGAGTTTGGGGAAGAAAACCTTCAACTCCATTTCTAAATTCTGTTTCTTTTTTTTTTTTTTTTTTGAGAGGATTTCATCTCTATAAATTTTTAGAGAGAGCTCATTAATTTCTCAGCCCATGCTTTCTTATTAATGTTGTTTTGTTCAAAGTCAACCTCTACTGGTCAACAATGAAAACATAGGGCCGATAGAGAATAGGTGATGACAAAAATACTAAAGACAATAGTACAATAGTACAATACTCACAATACAATATGTCTTGGCATAGATGGGTGGGGCGAACAGACGGGTAAAGACCTCTAATAAAATGGGTTGGGGGGACAAGGTGGGGCACCCCTCATGTGCTTCCCACTTTATGGCAAATGGGTATTTTGTGAGGGAAAATGGTATCTGTCTATACGTATAGACGGATAATGTCCGTTTATAATGAGAATTTGTGCTCACAATAACACATTAACACCTCAGAACATTGGACAGAAGCCTTACTTGAACACCTCAAGAAAACAGAAGTACCTTATTTCTTCTTAATCTCTTTGATTCATGATTCCCTTGATCAAAAACTAAGAAAAGTTGCCTCAAGAAAACAGAAGTACCTTATTTCTTCTTAATCTCTTTGATTCATGATTCCCTTGATCAAAAACTAAGAAAAGTTGCCACTTTCAGCTCCTAGTCTCACACCAAAAATGGCAACACTTATTCCATACAATCTACCCTCAAAACCCACTTTCTTCACTCTCTCCAAACCAACTACTAGAACCCCATTTTAAAGTTTTGTTCATAATCATAATAAGTTAAGACAATTACAAGTAAAACCCATGTCTTCTAAAATAGCTAAGGCAGTTGCAGAAAACAGCACAGGTCAGGAGGATGTGCTAGTAGACCCCACCAGGGTTGCTGAAGTCGTGGATTATGATTGGACAGAAGAATGGTACCCTCTTTACTTGGCTAAGAATGTTCCCGACGATGCGCCTCTCGGTCTTACAGTCTTTCATAAGCAGCTTGTTCTCTACCGTGATGCTGATGGTGAGTTCAGGTGCTATGAAGATCGTTGCCCTCATAGGTATCCTTCTCATCTGAAATTTATAACATTTTTTAGAACATTTAAACACCAGTTTTCATTGCTGCAGTTCCACGACCGATCATATTTGTCGGTCCCATTACATATTAGTACCGATAGTTCCATATAGCGAATCATTTTCGTTGTGTTGCGCCAATGGAAGCCTCTCTGAGGTCCGTTGCAATCTGGATGCCTGCATTATGTGGAGTTTTCTTTCTTTTACTGTAATTTTGGCTATACTTTTCTGACTTCTATCCCAAATAAATTACTTGTCGAAATAAATGGTACTGGTTGATAGGTTGATGTCATATGTAGGTTAGCTAAGCTTTCAGAGGGGCAATTGGTTGACGGAAGGCTTGAATGTTTATACCATGGTTGGCAGTTTGAAGGCGAGGGCAAGTGTGTGAAGATACCTCAGGTGCATCCCACCACATTTTCTTTAACTGCTTGTTTTCTGCAAATCTACGGTTATTTTTTTACTTGTGCAGGAGAAATAACAGTGAATTTTTGTGATAGCTTCCATCTGGAGCCAAAATACTGAAACAAGCTTGTTTGAAGACATATGAAGTGAGAGAATGCCAAGGAGTGGTGTGGGTTTGGATGTCTCTCACCACTCCACCAAATGCTAGGAAGATCCCTTGGTTTGAAAACTTTGCTAGGCTAGGATTCCAGGTGATGGGGCATATTCTGCACCCGCTGACCGAGTCAACATATTGAGCAAGGTCAAAGACATTCACAGCAAGTCAACGTATTAGACAGCCTAACCGACTCAGCTTGTCGGCCTGTCACTTGGGTCTCGGCTAAGCAACTAGCCAGCCGGGAGACATATCCGCGTACTCACATCCAAGTCCCCTCGGCATGGAGTCAACCAGGCCAGCCGGCCTGCCATGGGTCCCTCGGCCGAGGGTAGAACAGTCTTTCCACCTGCTACGCCACTTGGCCACTTGGTCACTACGTGACAAAAGGTGAAAGTCTATAAATACTCCTCAATCCTCTTTGAGAAAACGATCTAATAATCCACAATTCACCCTAATACTCACCATAAATCTGGTATGAACTCCCTTATCTCTCTACAATACACTTTGTCAAGTAACACACAACTTAATCTCTTTAAGTTTACTGACTTGAGCGTCGGAGTGAGTACGCTCAGTACCAAGCCGAGCCCTCAGTTTATTCATTGTTTCAGGAGAGGCCGAAAGGAAGAGTCGAGTAAAGACATCATTCACCAAGCTTACGTGGTAACAAATCCTGCTCCGGAATTACACCCGGAACAATTGGCGCCGAAAGGAAGAGTCAAATTCGCATACTCCTCCGTCTGCCACCCTCGGAGCAACGGGCAGGCGGAGGCAGCTAATAAAACAATATTGAACGGGTTGAAAAAGAAGGTTGAAGATCTAAAGGGAAAATGGGTTGATGAACTACCCGGCGTACTGTGGTCACTTCGAATCACCGAAAAAGAGGCAACGGGGTACAGTCCATTCCACCTAGTCTATGGGTCTGAGGCCGTCCTGCCAATTGAAGCAGCGGTGCCAACATTCAGAACGCAAACCTTTAACCCAGTCGAAAATGAGGAAGGCCTGAAAGCCTCCCTAGACTTGGTCGAATAAAGCCGAGACACGGCACGGCTTAACTTGGCAGTCTATCAAAACCAAATAAGAAGAGCATACAACCGTAGGGTCCACAAAAGAGACTTAAGAGTAGGACATCTAGTCCTAAAACAGTCAGCCGCAACCAACAAAGGAAACATCCATGATAAAATGACGGCCAACTGGGAAGGACCCTACAAAGTAGTTGAAGAAATGAGGCCGGGGACATACCGGCTGACAGACATGGAGGGAGTGCCTCTAATGAGCCACTGGAACACAGACAACCTAAGGAAATATTTCATATAGCGGCGGAGGTGTCCGAGACCGTTGTGGACACCCCAACGTGTGATTATACCTTATGAAAAGTGATCCAAGTTTTCCATCAAAATGCTTGTCCCCTCCGAAGTCACTACCAAAGTAGACGCCGCGGCCAAAGCCGGGCAGTCACTACCGAAGTATAAAAGCGTATAAGCACTGTTCAGACGCAAATCAGACGCAAATCTGACTGCCCCGGCCAATCCGGGAGTGGCAGAAGAAGCGATCAATATGTCTATAGATACGGAAAGCAGTCGAAACGTAAACTCGGTTGCCTCGGCCAAAGTCGGGAGTGACGAGGGAAACGCGATTTGCCAACAGCAGTTGATACTCGCGAAAGCGACCAACATGCTTAGGAACGTATAAGTACGGTTGAGAAACGCAAATCTGACGCCTCGGCCAGGGCCGAGAGTGAAAGAGGAAGCGATCAACATGTCTACGATACGAACGCATTTGTCGAGCCGTAACCTCGATTGCCTCGGCCAAAGCCAGGAGTGACGGGGACACAACGACCGATACGCTAACATGTTCACAACGGCGGTTGGGAAGCGCAAATCGACGCCTCGGCCGGGCCGAGAGTGAAGGAGGAAGCGACCGACATGCCAACATGTTTAAAAACGTTAAGTACGATTGAGATACGCATTCTAAACCGCTCGGCCAAGCCAAGGTAAAACGAAAAAAAAAAAAGCGCCCATTAATAACGAAAGAAGACAATCGAATGAAGGATTGTGATCAAAGCCCCGACCAAGCCGAGGGCAAATAAACAAACTTTATTAAACATGTTTACAGGTGATACAAAACGAAGTCGACGGCCGTCCCAATAAGGATAGCCTAAACTCAACCTACCAAGGTCTTACAAAAAAAAAAAAAAAAGAAGAAGGAACAACAAAAAGTATCACATTGAGACAATGAAGCGCCAAAAGGATGGCGGGAGAGAAGGCTCAAAAGTTGGCCCCCGAACACCGAAGCTATCCGAAGGGCCAGGTGAGTCCGGTGACGACCGCTCGTCTCCCTATGCTCATTCTTTGCTCGCCACCGGCAGCGAAATCATCTTTGGTGGCCGGTCCGAGAAGAAGGCTTGGCGGCTTCACGTGCCCTTGCCCTTTCACCTCCTCTCTCGGCCTCCTTCACCTTGGCATCCCGGCCGCCCTCTCCATCGCCTCCTCGGCCCTTTGCCGCCTCGCCTTCTCCGCGACCTTTGCCTCCGCAGCGGCCGCATTTTCATCAAGAAGCCTGGTCAAAATCCCGCCACGTGAATGGGTCTTTAGGAAAGAGCTCTTTGATTACTTCCCGGTGGCATCTTCGGCCGGGTCCCGTGATCGGGCACACATGTTAGGGATGATGACAGTTTGGAGCGTCTCAATGTCCTTCTCCCTCTGGGCAAGGATAGCCTTTGTGTTCTTGTGCTCCTTCGCCTCGGTAGAATGAAGAGTCTTCCACCTCTCCTTTTGCCCAACCACGGCGTTATAGTCGCCCTCCGCTTTGTCCCGCTCCTCCCGAGCTTAGCGGCATCGGCCAAGATCTGACCTCAACCTTGGCCCTCTCGGCTAGGACCGCCTTCTCGGCGTCCTCCTTGAACTTTCGCTCGGCGAGAAATCATTTTCGCGGCCCGGAAGTCCTTCTTCGCCTTCTCGGCCTCTTGCTTAGAGGCGAGCAAGCTCAAGCCTAAGCCGTTCAAGCACGGGGCGCTTCGGCCATGACCTTTTCTTGCTCCATAATGTGAACGTCGGCTAGTTCACCACTTCGCCAAATCTTGGACAACCTTATGCCTTCCGCCCTAATCCGGGCGGGAAGACTTCGTGGATGAGGAGTCGACGGTGACATTTTGATTGCCCGTCCGCACAGCCGCTTCTCCAATTGCCGTTCGGTGAGAGGGACAAATGGCGCGGTTGATCTACAAAAAATTCGGACAAAGCATCCATGTCAACATTCATTGACATGTCGAAAGCCCGTCATCGAATGCCTAATGAACCGGCTAAATCGAGCCATAGGTTAGATCCGTACCGCCTTGGCCTTCTTGGTTGGAGGACCCTTTTCTTTACTGCCTCGAATAACGGCGCAGCAAGACGCCGTCTCTTTTCTCTTATTTGAAAGAGGAGGACCCTCCGCAACGGTGACCTCCTCTTCAACATCGACGACCACCACCACCGCTCCTTTTGGACCACAGGGATCAAGATTGAGTGGGTTGACGCCATTGCCGCCGTAGACGTTGTCTTTGATCCCCGGCGCACGTTCACGGCAATCTGCGCTGAGCCGCCGTCACATCCAAAGTGCCTTCAACGTTGCTCCATAAGTTCGTGAGGAGCCGGTCGCGATCACGTGGCGGGGCCTTAGGATGCGGCTCAACAACTCTCCCGTTCTCGTCAAGTCCCAACCTCTCGAAGGACGGAGGCGGCGATTCCGGCCAAATCGGTCTGCGAAGAAACGAAGCAGGAGTTAAGTAAAAGAAATAAACCAAAGTTCAAAAAAAGAAACATAAAAAGCAAAGATGGGCCTCACACCGACCCCACTCACCCTGTTCGAGGGCCGGTATGAGGCCGACGTGGCAGAGCAGCTCATCCTAAAGAACGATCTGCGTCGGGGGCATCCATCCCTTCGGCGTGCCATCCTTCTCAGCCTCATTGCCCGCTTTTCGTCCTCATTAAGATAGACCTTCGAGGCGTCCATCTTAAGCTTATTCCGGGAGACGTATCTGCCATGCTCCCCTTGATTCTCGCACCGCAAATTGACGCGGCTCTGAAAGGACCGGGGCAGTGAGTAGTCCTCCGGAACCTCAACGTATACCCACCGCCCCTTCCAGTCCTTGCAAGAAGTAAGCTTAGAGACGGTGATATAACCCGGCTCAGTCTGTATACTGTACCAGCCCGGGCCGCCTAGAGTAGTCCCCCGAAGGTGGTGAAGCCGGCGAAAGAGGTTCACCGTTGGGGCCTCCCCTTTGAAAAGGCACAACCATACAAAACCAACAATCGTCCTGATGGCCAACGGATGCAGTTGGGCCACGGCGACATTCATGGCTTTAATAATGGCAGCAACGTATTCATTCAGAGGAAACTGGAGCCCATACTCCAGGTGTCTGATGTATACGCCGATACAACCCTCGGGAGGGCAACAGACGGCCTGACCCTCCTCAGGGATAACAATTCTATACCCCCTGCCGAAGGAGTAATGGTGTTCAAAAAGTTTAGAACCGGAGCAACTAGCGAACTTATTCGTCCAGGCACGATCAGGACTGATCGAGCAGGCATCACCGTGACCCGAAACAAGCGGCCTCTCTACGGCAGAAGGGGTCGCCTCATCATCATCATCAATACCCTCCAAATATCTCTCATCAATTTCAGGAGAAGGAGACCTGGGCCCCCCGAACCTTATCGGAGTGACGGCAAGTGGCTCCCCGCTCATCGATGATCGACAGTTCGCCCCGGCGCAAATCTGGGTCCAAAGATCGAGAAGACATGACAACAAATACTTAACAAATAAAAGTTGAAAAATTTGTTTGTTTACCTTGGAAAAGTGTTACGCCGAGTAACGCTTTGAAGACTAGAGAGAAGTTTCTTCGAAGAAAGCTAGAGAGAAGAAATTTTTTGAGAAAATGAATTTTTGGTGGCCAAAATTAGGGGCTAACTGCTCTATTTATAGAGCAAAGCCCATGAAACGGACCAATCAGGGCAAAGCCCATGAAGCGTCAACCAATCAACACCGAGCCACGTGTCAAGCATGCAGCCACAGAATGCCAATCGACGTATCTTCTTCAACACGCTCCTTGACAGAATGCCAATCGACGTATCTTCTTCAAAACGCTCCTTGACAGAATGTCAATCGACGTATCTTCTTCAACACGCTCCTTGTTATTACTTGCTAACGGCCAGCTAATCAACAAAGCAAAGACAGCACCGGTCGGGGGCAATCAAAAGAACAAACGGCACTCTCAACCTTGGTCTCGGCCAGCGCCACTTTCTTTTCCACATAGGATGTCCGTTACACCTCCATGTGGAGGGGGGATATGGTACGGCCTGAACAGAACCAAGCCGAGGAAGAAGAAGCCGGGGAAGAAATTCAACTTGCGCAGAATACGCTCAACACTCATCGAAGGTCCATACCACGGCATAGACTACGCTGGGGCAAATTGATGGGGCATATTCTGCACCCGCTGACCGAGTCAACATATTGAGCAAGGTCAAAGACATTCACAGCAAGTCAACGTATTAGACACCCTTAACCGACTCAAATTTTGTCGGCTGTCACTGGGTCTCGGCTAAGCAACTAGCCACCGGAGACATATCCGCGTACTCACATCCAAGTCCCCTCGGCATGGAGTCAACCAGGTCAGCCGGCCTGCCATGGGTTCCTCGGCCGAGGGTAGAACAGTCTTTCCACCTGCTACGCCACTTGGCCACTTGGCCACTACGTGACAAAAGGTGAAAGTCTATAAATACTCCTCAATCCTCATTGAGAAAACGATCCAATAATCCACAATTCACCCTAATACTCACCATAAATCTGGTATAAACTCCCTTATCTCTCTACAATACACTTCGCCAAGTAACACACAACTTAATCTCTTTAAGTTTACTGACTTGAGCGTCGGAGTGAGTACGCTCGGTACCAAGCCGAGCCCTCAGTTTGTTCATTGTTTCAGGAGAGGCCGAAAGGAAGAGTCAAGTAAAGACATCATTCACCAAGCTTACGTGGTAACAAATCCTGCTCCGGAATTACACCCGGAACACCATGATATCTCAACTACGCACGAGCTTCCATATGATCACTCCATCCTTCTAGAAAACCTCATGGATCCGGCCCATATACCTATTTCTCATGACCGTACTAACTGGACGGCAAAAAGAGAAGATGCTCAACCGTTGCTTTCCAAGGTCACAGAGAGGACGGCCCGTGGATTTGCTGGCTGGTGGGGAAAGGAAAGTGACAAATCCAGGCCTAACTTTCTGCGGTTTGAAGCGCCATGTAATCTCCAGAATAACCGAGAGATATTTGATGAGAACGGAGCTAAACAATACTTTAGTGGGCTCTTCCTTTGCAGGCCATCTGGCCAGGGGAAATCCATGCTCATTGTAAGATTTGGGACAACAAAGAGATCACCACTTGCGAAATTCTTTCCGACATGGTATTTCCACCAGAATGCTAGTAAAGTGTTTGAGCAAGACATGGGCTTTCTCTCGTCTCAAAACGAGACTCTGATGAAGGAAAATGTCCCAACCAAGGAGTTGTACCTTAATTTGAAGTCATCTGACACATGGGTTGCAGAATACAGGAAGTGGATGGACAAAGTTGGGCATGGGATGCCTTACCACTTTGGACACAAACGATCTCACTACCCGAGATACCGGCGGTTGTTGAGCATGCTCCAGCAGGCTTAGTTGCTTTGGGCCTTCGACTTCATCTCCGCAAAGGGTGGACTGGCATCAATGCATGCTCCAAACTGGGCCAACCGATACTACAGACATGTGATTCATTGCAAAGAATGCAGGGGAGTTGTTAAGGCTTTCCAGACATGGAAAAATGTCCTTTCTGTTGTGGCTCTTTTATCGACTGGATTTGCTATTCTTACGACAGGAAGGCAGTGGAAAACTCTGTTTTTGGTTACGACCGCTTTATGTCTGGCTGGTGTATATGCATGCTCTACCGCAATAATGTTGAATACAACAAATTTCATAAGGAATCATCGTCGAGTCTGAACTTTCACTTGTGCCTTGAGGATTTACAGTAGGAGGGAAGTAAAAAATGCTCGTATCTAAAAAAAGTCTGAATTTGTTGCTCATATTAGTTCCTGGTGAGTTCTAATATCATTACAGAATTCTGTATTGTCCACGCAGAAAAAATTGAGATAAGTTAGTCCGACTGTTGAAGTGTGAGACTTTTCTGGAGTGTTCTAGAAGGTTCCAGTATATTCTAGAATAATGTAGAAACATCTAGAATGTTCTAGAATACTCATGTACATACTAGAATAATCTAGAAGAGTCTAGAAGGGTCTAGAAGAGACATGAATGTTCTAGGCGTGTGTAGAGAAACCTAGAATATTCTAGAGATATCTTGTATGTGTAGAAGAGTCTAGAGGCTTACAAGTCTAGGTCACTCTAGAATGCTCTATTCTAGAGAATTCTAAGAATGTGGGAGAAGGAGGAGGAGCACTATAAATAGAGGTCCTCCCCTCCCATTTTGGTGTATCCAGAATTCACAACAAATCAATACAAAAAACTAATTCCTTCAAACTAAACTCCAACTAATCAACCTTCAACTAATCAACTAAACAAACAACTAATCTCCACTTTACTTCCTATACTCCCCCCATACACCAACAAGTGGTATCAGAGCTCTAAAGATCTTAGGGCAACAAAATAAAACTATGGCTTCCGCATCAAATACTCTATCGTCTACTCTTCCAATTTTTGGAGGAGAAAATTACGACTATTGGTGCATTAAAATGAAGGCTCTCTTAAAATCAAATGCACTATGGGAGATTGTGGAAAATGGTCCCGAAAAGCAACAAGAAGGTGTTTAACCCACCGAAGCATCCTTAAAGAAAATAAATGAGGATGAGATAAAGGACGCCAAAGCCTTGTCTTTTATCTTTAATGCTGTTTCGGAGACCATCTTTCCAAAAATAATGCGGGCTTCTACCGCAAAAGAAGCATGAGATTCACTCCAAAAAGAATTCCATGGTGATGAAAGGAAAAGAACAATACGTCTCAATACCCTAAGAAAAGATTTCGAAAATTTGAAGATGAGGGAGAATGAAGACATACAAACTTACACTTCAAGAGTAACGGAGATAGTTAATCAAATGAAGATATATGGCGAAGATATTACCGACACGAGAATCGTGCAAAAAATTCTCGCGACTTTAACCAAAAAGTTCGACATGATTGTCACTGTTATTGAAGAATCAAGGGATCTCTCAAAGCTCACAGTAACCGAGCTACTTGGATCCTTACTCGCCTATGATCAAAAATTCAAGACCGGAGAATCTTCTTCCGAGGATGCTTTCAAGTCATCGCATAAAGAAAAGCGGTCCGGAGGGTGGAAGAAGAAAGTGACGATGGTGGCAATAAACAAATGTCACAATCAAAGGGAAAGTTTCCTCCTTGTGGCATTTGTGGAAAGAATAATCATGCAGAAAAGAATTGCTTTTTCAAAGGCAAGCCCCAGTGTCACCATTGTAAGAAGTATGGGCACTTTAAAAAAGATTGTAGACAAAAACAAATGGAGTCCAAGGACCAAGCTCATTATTCAAGTAGCGTTAATAATGAGCACCTCTTCTATGCCGGCCAAGCAAAGACTTCAAGCAAAGAAAGTAGGTGGCTAATTGACAGTGGTTGTACAAGTCACATGACGAATGATTCAAGCATCTTTAGCGAGTTGGATACTTCTGTCCAAACTCCGGTACGAATGGGGAATGGCGAAGTTCTGACATCAAAGGGCAAAGGTACGATCATTGTTCCAACTAAGCGGGGTACAAAATACATTAAAGATGTGCTGCTTGCCCCGGATCTTGCTGAAAATTTGCTAAGTGTGGCACAGATGATCAAGAATGGTTATTCACTAGTCTTTGCAAATAATCATTGCACCATATATGACCCCGGAAATAAGGAGATTGCTAAAGTTGCCATGGAAAATAAAAGCTTCTCCTTGAAATGGAAGTATGGTCTAGAGTCATCATATCGAGCTCACGTCGCGGAGACCTGGCTATGGCATAGAAGGTACGGACATTTCAACTTACGTGCACTAGCCGACTTATACAAGCAGAATGTTGTGCGGGATTTTCCAATGCTTCAAGCAACTAAAGAACTATGCGAGCCTTGTCAACTTGGAAAGCAACACCGCCTGCCATTTCCAAAGAGCCAAGCATGGAGGGCAAGTAAAAAGCTAGAGCTTGTTCACACAGACGTATGCGGTCCTCAAAGAACCTTATCTCATCTTGGAAACAGGTACTTTATCCTGTTTATTGATGATTTTACTCGAATGACTTGGGTATATTTTATGAAACAAAAATCAGAAGTATTCCAAGTCTTTCAAAAATTCAAAGCTCTCGCTGAAAATCAAAGCGGGTGCAAATTGAAGATGATTAGATCCGATCGCGGAAAGAATATACTTCTTCACAATTTGACCGATTTTGTGAAGATGAAGGTGTAGAACATCACTCACCGCAGATATACTCCACAACAAAACGGGGTATCCGAAAGAAAGAATAGGACCGTGATGGAGATGGCCAGATGCATGTTGGCTGAAAAGAAAATGCCGAAGAAATTTTGGGCTGAGGCTGTCTACACATCCGTATACCTGCTCAACAGACTTCCAACAAAGGCAGTTAAGGGAAAAACTCCAGAGAAGCCCTGGAGCGGTAAAAAGCCTACAAACTAAGCATTTAAAGGTGTTTGGCTCAATCTGCTATGCTCACATCCCAAATATGAAAAAAGGAGCAAGCTTGATGATAAGGCGAGAAAAGGTATATTTCTTGGCTACGACTCAAAATCAAAGGCTTACCGGATTTTCAATCTTAATACGGAGAAGATCATGATAAGCCGAGACGTGGAGTTTGATGAAGATGCAATGTGGAATTGGGAAGAGAAGAAGGTGGAAAGAAATGTGATCCTAGTTCCTTATCACCAACATCAACCAGAAGGTGATGATGATACGATCAACAATAATGATCCTCCTACACCTCCATCAACTCCAATGCATGCACACTCTCCATCCTCTAACGACAATTCGGAGAATGCTACGGGACCTCGAGGTAAGAAAGATCTCTCCGAAATTTATGCAGAATGTCCCGTTATTAATCTGAATGAAGAGGAATGTGAGAGATGCTACTTCGCTTTTGAGGAGCCAAGAGACTATGATGAGGCTTCCAAATACAAAGAGTGGCAAGACGCAATGGAGACAGAAATAAACATGATAAAGAAGAATAACACCCGGGAATTAGTGGACAAACCCAAGGATCGAAAGGTGATTGGAGTGAAATGGGTCTACAAAACAAAGTTGAATCCAGATGGCTCAATCAATAAGTACAAAGCAAGATTGGTCGTGAAAGGGTACTCCCAACAAGCTGGAATAGACTACGGAGACACATTTGCTCCAGTTGCTCGTCACGATACTGGTAAGGACTCTTATTGCTCTAGTTTACTCAAGAAAGATGGAAAATTTATCAACTTGATGTCAAATCTGCCTTCCTTAATGGAGAACTCGAGGAGGAGATATACATCGAGCAACCTCCGGGCTTTGTCACACAAGGAAATGAAGAAAAGGTGTGCAAGCTGAAAAAGGCTCTATATGGCCTCAAACAAGCTCCAAGGGCGTGGTACAAAGAAGATTGATTCTTACTTCCTTGAGCAAGGATTCACGAGGAGTAAAAATGAGCATACACTATACGTAAAGAGAAAACAAGGCGATCTTCTCATCGTTTCTCTCTATGTTGATGATCTCCTTGTCACAGGAAACAATGCCCAAATGATCCTTACATTTAAGGAGGAGATGAAGAAAAGGTTTGAAATGACGGATTTGGGCTTAATGAATTTCTTCCTTGGCATGGAAGTCCATCAAGCAAAAGATGGAATCTTCATTTCTCAAACTAAGTATGCTCGAAATCCTCAAAAGGTTCAAGATGGAGAACGTAAGTTTGGTTTCTACTCCTTTGGTCTTGAATGAGAAGCTATCCAAAAATGATGGGTCAAAAGAAGTTGATCTCAAGCAATACCGAAGCTTGGTTGGAAGCTTACTTTACCTCACATCTACAAGACCTGATCTTATGTTCGCCACAAGCTTATTATCAAGATTTATTAGCAAACCAAGTGAGGTTCACATGGGTACACCGAAGAGAATACTTCGATATCTAAAGGGTACTCTAGAGTTTGGAGTATTTTACCATCCTTGCGACAATCCAAGATTAATAGCGTACTCCGACAGTGACTGGGCAGGATCGGTAGATGACATGAAAAGTACTTCAGGCTATGCATTTACTTTCGGCTCAGGAGTATTCTCATGGAATTCAAAGAAGCAAGACATCGTAGCTCAATCAACAGCCGAGGCCGAGTACGTTGCAGCTTGCGCCGCCGTCAATCAAGTAATATGGTTAAGGAAGATACTTGAGGACTTGGGCTACAAACAAGAAAGAGCAACCAAGGTTATGGTGGATAACAAGTCAGCAATTGCCATTGCGAAGAATCCAGTGTGCTTCAGCAAGACAAAGCACATGAAAGTGAGGTTCTATGCACTTCGAGATGCTGAGCAAGAAAAGGAAGTGGAACTTCTCCATTGCCCATCCGAGTTCCAACTAGCTGACATTTTAACCAAGGCTCTACCGACAGGAAGGTTCGAGTTTCTAAGATCAAAGTCAAGGCGTCACTCCAAAAGTCTCAAGGAGGAGTGTTGAAGTGTGAGACTTTTCTGAGTGTTCTAGAAGGTTCCAAAATATTCTAGAATAATGTAGAAACATCTAGAATGTTCTAGAATACTCATGTACATACTAGAATAATCTAGAAGAGTCTAGAAGGGTCTAGAAGAGACATGAATGTTCTAGGTGTGTGTAGAGAAACCTAGAATATTCTAGAGATATCTTGTATGTATAGAAGAGTCTAGAGGCTTACAAGTCTAGGTCACTCTAGAATGCTCTATTCTAGAGAATTCTAAGAATGTGGGAGAAGGAGGAGGAGCACTATAAATAGAGGTCCTCCCCTCCCATTTTGGTGTATCCAGAATTCACAACAAATCAATACAAAAAACTAATTCCTTCAAACTAAACTCCAACTAATCAACCTTCAACTAATCAACTAAACAAACAACTAATCTCCACTTTACTTCCTATACTCCCCCCATACACCAACACCGACAACAAGGATCTGGTAATCATACTCAGCAAGTCTCGAAATTGAATGTAGCCATATAATGCCTTGCGTAATTCTCTCAGTCTTGAATGATTGAAATGAATGTATTTGTACAAGAACTAAAATACAGCCAAATTTCAATTGCAACAGAAAAGCCTTGCTAATCAGCTACATTGTCGCCTAGCTAATCAGCTACATTGTCCTGTTGATGTTTGTACTCTCTCTATGTCAAACAGGATCTGAGATGTAGTCGTTCATTCAAAAGGATAAATGGCATGCATGTATTAACATATTAGTTTTTGTGGAATCAAATTGTGGTCATAACGGCTATCGACTGTCTCAGATGCTTTTCAGTATCTGCGAGTATGTAGAGCAGCTTATCCTGTTGTGTCGCTTGGTGACTAAAAATTACAGCTTTCGAGCTCTACTAATCTTTGATGAAGACATGCTTGTGGACTTGTTGGTGGTGCTTTCTTCTGTCTGGCTTTTATAATTGTCTGAAATCACAGGTGGAATGTTGGTCTCAATTTCATCAAGTGCCTGCATAGACAAACAGATAATTTTAAATCTAAACATCACAACTTCACAAGTGGGAACAGCCTCTTTGTGTTGCTAACATTGGAGTAAGGTTGCGTACATCTGACCTACCCCGCAATTTGCAGGAGCCATTGAGGCACTGGGGTAATTTTGTTGTATATAAATCAAAAAAATACTCCATCAGGTTATTCATTTCCGTGAGTTAAGTTCCCAGTTAAGGTAGAGTATTCCGATATGGCCGAATGATTTTGAATGCTTCTTGTACCACTCTCTCTTTGGGGGATATCTTCTTTAATTTAATAAGGTGATCATTGCTTTACCTAAATGAAAGCGTACGTGACAATACGGTGAATGTTGTGATTTTTGACTATCTAGCTCCTATCCGTCTTGTATTAGATTAAATAGAATGGTTCATCCAAAAAGAACAGAACTCGCATTGTCGTTGGACAATTATGCTATTCCAGAAACTAAAGCTCTAGAATCACTTTTCGTTCAGCACTGACCTGGACAGCCTTCTGAAGCACATTGAACATCTCCTGGGCACGCTTTCGTTTCTTCTTAACATAAGAATTTTCCTGCTGCAGCTCTACAAAAAGAAGTTCTCTGTATTAACATTGAACATTTGATCATTCATAAAGTAGTTCAAACAGTGAAACAGCCCCAAAGGGCATGGAAAAATCCTAACGTTTTAGGCCGCCTTTCATCCAATTTAACACCTGAAGTGAGTACAGATGACATTTTTAATGTGGTCAGTGAGGTTGCAAGATACAGCTATTTGTCTATTATTATTTAGATGTACTTTTCATCTTACAAGATGTTGATCAAAATAAACGCTTGTTAAATGGCGTAAGGTGTACCTGTAAAACGTTTGAATGAGGGTGTTGTGGGTCAAATAACCAAATTGGTAAAAAAAAAGTGGAGGATAGTTGTCAAATTGGTAAAAAAAAGTTTTATTTGTGACAAATTGGTAAAAAAACTTAAGGGAATGTGATAAATTGGCCAAAAAACTCTATTACTTTATTTAATTTGTCATACCTAGAACTGTTCCGGATGTAATTCCAGAGCAGATATTCGTTACCACTCGTAGCTTGTAGAATGTCGTCTTTGGTTGAATCCTTCTTTCTTTAATCGTTCCTCTCGGCCTCTTCTGCAACAATGAACGAACTGAGGGCTTGTCTTTGTGCCAAGCGTACTCACTCCGACGCTCAAGTCAGTAAACTTAAGGGATAAGTTGTTACTTGGCTGAATGTATATTGTAGAGAGATAAGGAAGATTATACCAGATGAATAGTGTTTCTTAGGTTCAGTTCTGGATCCTTTCCTCAATGAAGGTTGAGGAGTATTTATAGACTTTCACCTTTTGTCACGTAGTGGCCAAGTGGCCAAGTGGCTAGCAGGTGGAAAGACTGATCTACCCCTCGGCCGAGAGACCTATGGCAGGCCGGCGGGCCCTGGTGACCCACCGCCGAGGGATCCTGGATATGAGTACGCGGGTATGTGTCCCGGCTGGCAAGTTACCATGCCGAGACCCAGGCCTGGTCTCGGCAAGTTACCATGCCGAGACCCAGGCCCCAGGCTGCATCGGCTAGGCTGTCTAAGCCGTTGACTTGCTGTGGATATCTTTGACCTTGCTCAATATGTTGACTTGGTCAGCGGTGCAGAATATGCCCCATCAATTTGCCCCCAGCGTAGTCTATGCCGTGGTATGGGCTCCGATGTACGTTTGAGCGTATATTCTGCGTAAGTAATTTGTAAAAAATTTCGCATCGGCTTCTTCTCGCGCGGCTTCTTTTACCTCGGCCTGGTCTTTCTTAGGCCGTACCATATCCCCCCTCCACATGGATGTGTAAAGGGCATCCGATGTGGAAAAGAAAGTGACGCTTGCCGAGACCAGGGTTGAGAGTGCCGGTTGTTTTTGATTGCCCCCGGCCGGCGCTACTTAGCTTGGTTGATCATGTGGCCGGCGGAGAACAGATGCTTGGGAATTTGTTGAGGAAGGTGAATAGGCGGAGAGATATGAATGGGCGTGTTGAAGACGCTTGGTCACTGTTGCATTGATTGACGTTCAACTGTTGCAACGATTGACATCCCGTGGTTGCATGTCCGACACGTGTCTGTTCGCTGATTGGATGACGCTTCATGGGCTGTTCTCTGATTGGTCCTTCTTCATGGGCTTTTCCCTATAAATAGGGCAGTTATTCCGTGAAATTGGCCACCAATTTCATTTTCCAAAATTTTCTTCTCTCTAAACTTTCAAGGGCTTCTTTGTCTTCTAATTTTCAGAGTTGTTACTCCGGCGAGTGTTTTTCTTCAAGGTAAACAAACAAACTTCCCAATTTCTTAACTTTGTAAGTTTTTATTGTAAACATGTCTTCTGCTGATGCCGGGCCTAGTAAACCGGCGCCGGGGGGTTCCCCGTCGCGTCTTGATGAGGAGGAGAAGTTGGACGCCCTCCTGATAAGGCCTGGGGGCCCTAGGTCTCCTTCTCCTGAAGTCGATCCTCGAATTTTGGAGGAATGGGAGGATGACGATGATGTCGATGATGACGCAGACGATTTTGGTGATGATGCTGAAAAGGCTCGTCCCAAAGAGGGGAGGCAGTACGTTATGGATCACGGTGACGTCTGTAAGGTACGCGTTGACCGAGCTTGGACCCATAAGTTGGCCAGTTGTTCCGGTGAGAAATTTTTCGAGGGCCATTTCTTCTTTGGCAGGGGATACAAGATTGTTATCCCCGAGGAGGGTCGTGCCGTCTGTTGCCCTCCACCGGGCCATACCGGTGTATACATGCGACACTTGGAGTACGGGCTCCGGTTTCCGCTGAACGAGTACGTCATGGCTATCATCAAAGCTATGAACGTCGCTGTGGCCCAACTGCATCCGTTGGCCATGAGGACGATAGTCGGCTTTGTGTGGCTTTGTCTCTTCAAGGGGGAGGCCCCGACGGTGAATTTATTCCGCCGGCTTCATTATCTCCAGCCGTCAATCTATGGCCGCGTCGGTTGGTACAGTGTGCACACGGAGAAGGGTTATGTCTCTGTTGACAAACTTACTTCTTGCAAAGACTGGAGAGATCGGTGGGTGTACGTTAAGGTGCCGGATGACTATCCGCCGCCCCCGCATTGCCAAAGACACCAAGTTAACTTGCGGTGTGAGACTAAGGCGGAACATGACAGATGGGTCACCCGGAAAAAACTCAAGATGGATGCCAGCAGGGTCTCTCTTAGGGAGGATGAGAGGCTGGCGATGAGGCTCTTTGAGGCGGACAAGAGTGGGGTGCCGAAAAGATGGATTCCCCCAACGCATCATTCTTCGGATGAGCCGCTCATACGTGTCGGCCTCATACCGGCCTTAGCACAAGGTGAGTGGGGTCGGTATGAGGCCCATCACCGCTGTCAATGTTCCTGTTCTTCGAGCTTCGATTTAATTCCTCTACTTAATTCTTGCTTTGTTTCCTTCGCAGACTACTTTGGACCGGATTTGTCTGAGGATATCCTCCGGAGAATGGGGCTGCACAAAGACAAAACCGTTGCTAACTTGCATCCCAAGGCTCTGACCCATGACCGCAGGACGTCGCCGAATGATCTTATGGACCAGCAGCTGAAAAGCTTGAATGTGGTGGAGGCCCAGGCGAAGGTTGTTAGTAACATGCCGCGCCATACGCGAAAAACAAAGCCTTCGGCGGTGATGGCTTCGACATCGGCTCCGCCTTCCATCCCCCTGTTCAGAAGGAGACGGTGGAGATAGTTTATATCTCCAATGGGGATGACTCCGATGAGGAGGAGGGGTCGCCCTTGTCCGTAAAAAGAAAGCGACATGCCTTTTACTGCGCCGTTGCTTCGCTGGCGACGAGGAAATGCGCCCTTCGGCCAAGAAGGCCAAGCACGGTATTGATCTATCCGGTGGCTCAGATTTAGCCGGTTCATCAGGCGCTGCTGATGATAGGCTCTTCGGCATGCCTATGTATGTTGATACTGATGCTCTTCTTTTTTCTTTTTCTTTTTTTTTAATTTTGTAGATCGCCCGCTGGCGCCGCTCTTGTTGAGCGTGCAAGTGGAGGAGAACCCCGCGCAGTGGTGATCATAACGTCGCCATTGACTCTTCATCCCGAGAAGGTTTCCCTTTCCCGACCGCAGTCGGTGATCGAAACGTCGCCACCGGCTCTTCATCCCCGAAAGGCTTCCCCTCCCGACTTGTAGCGGAAAGCGAGGTTGATCAAGAGATCGGCGAGGTGGAACGAGGCGACCGTGCTCGTATCATGGAGCAGGAGAAGGTCGTGGCTCAATCCGCTTTTGAGCTTAATGCCACTAAGAAGGTGGCCGCGAAGGCGAAGTGGATCTTCTCAATGAGCGAGGCTTAGGGGAGGCCGAGAAAGCGCTCTTGGCCGAGAGAAAGCTCGGGGAGGACGCCGAAAAGGAGGTCCTTCGAGAGAGCCAAGGCCGAGGCCGCTGCGGCCGAAGTTGAAAAGTCGCCGGCGAAGTGTGACCTTGTTCGGAGGCACGCCGACCTTTATCTCCAAAGAGAGAATGAATTCGGGAACGGTTTCGAGATCCGGGGAAGGTGATTCAGAGCAAGGAGGCCATCATCAGGCAAAAGGAGGACGACATTGAGATGCTCCAAACCGACATGCTCCCCTAACATGTGCGCCGAATTCCGGATCTCGGCCGAAGACGCCGCCAGGAAGTGATTGGGGAACTCTTCCCTCTTGAAGGTTCCTTCCCGTGGGGGGCGGTTAACGAGCCGTTTGACGACAAGCTCGAAGCTAAGGAGAATGCCGTGGAGGAGAGAGCCAAGGAGGCGGTGAGGGTGAAGATAGAGAAAGAGGCGGCCGAGGAGGCAAAGCAGCCCTTGCCGAGAAGGCAAAGACGGCCAATGAGGAGGCCAAGAGAATGAGGGAAGCCGAGGCCGCGAGGCAAAGGCCGAGGCCGCCGAAGCCGAGGCCGCCAGAAAACCGTTGGGTTGCCCATCGAAGGAGATGTCTTTTACCGATGCTTGATGGCGAGACGACAAAGAATGACATAGGGAGATGATGTCTGTTTTTTTGCCTTCCCGTCTTTGTATTTTGTACAACTTTGGTAGGTTGTCTTTTGGTCGACCCTTATGGGGACGACCGTCGTTTGTATTTCTTGTAATTTGTTGAACATATTTAATAAGAGCTCGTTTCTTCGCGCTCTCCGGCTTGGCCGAGGTCTTTACCTCATTCCTTTTTCTTGTGCTAATAGTTGAGCGTCTCAATCTGTACTTAACGTTTTCACTTTGTCTCTGGCTCGGCCGAGGTCTTTTCTCGTCCTTGTCTGAGTTTTTTCTCATGTTATTAATTGGGCGTCTCCTTTGTTTCCGCCTTGGCTTGGCCGAGGCAGTCTAGAGTGACTGCGACGGCGTCAAACCTCTTGGGGTGACTGCCGTGGCGTCTACTACTACTTGGGGTGATCGGCGACGCGCCTACTTCTTGATGGAGATCGCTGGCGTCTACCACTTGGGTGATCTGCGACGGCGTCAAACCTCTTGGGGTGACTGCCGTGGCGTCTACTACTTGGGGTGACTGCGACGGCGCCTACTTCTTGATGGAGACTGCCGTGGCGTCTACCACTTGGAGTGATCTGCGACGGCGTCAAACCTCTTGGGGTGATCGCTAGTGGCGTCTACTACTGGGGTGATCTGCGACGGCGCCTACTTCTTGATGGAGATCTGCCGTGGCGTCTACCACTTGGAGTGACTGCGACGGCGTCAAACCTCTTGGGGTGATCGCCGTGGCGTCTACTACTTGGGGTGATCGCGACGGCGCCTACTTCTTGATGGAGATCGCCGCTCTTGTCGGTATGACAAGTGAGCCGACGTCACTATCGATAGAGATCGCCGCTCTTGTCGGTATGACATGCGAGCCGCGTCTCGTTTTCCTAGTGACTATGGGGAAAATGAACATTTTGATGGAAGACTTGGGCGATTTTTCATTAGATAAAAACATGCGTCGGGGTGCCCACAAATGCTTTTGGACACCTCCGCCGCTACACAGAGTTTTCCCGAGATTACCAGTGTCCTAACGGTTTATCAAAGGCACGCCTTCCCGGTCAACCGCTAGCTACATCCATGAGGTCGCCCTCCTGTTGTAAGGATAGACTTTTCCCTTTCTCTCGATTTCTTTGCTACTTTGAGGATTGCATGTTGCATCCTCCGCGCTATCCGGACGTTGACCACCTCGTCATTCTCGTCTTTGGAGACGAGCTTATGCGCTTCCCCGGTCCGAGACATACATCGTGTTAGGGCCCGGATGGACATCACACTGCGTCGGCCTCGCTCAGGGTGACTCGGCCTATGAGAACGTTGTAGGCGGACGAGCCGTCGATGACCACGAACTCGCCTAGGACATTCTTAGCCGCATTCTTTTCGCGAACGTCACCGGAGTCCGATTGATCCCAGTGGTACCAGGCCCCCCCGGAGAAGTCGTATAGTGGGTTGGTGCGGGGGCTCAAGTCCTTGACTTTCGGTAGAGGCCGAGGAAGCACTCCCGAACATGATGTTCGTGTACGCGCCGTGTCAATCGTGCACCTCTTGACCTGGTGGTTGGATATGTCCAAATTGACTACAAGTGGGTCGCATTGAGGAGCGATGACTCCTTCGTAGTCCTTCCTTCCAATGGTTATATCGGGGATGTTGGAAGCAGGGATCGCCGTGTTGGGCACAAAGTTGATGGCCTGATATAGCTCGTTCGGGTGCCGTTTGTGCCCATGAGCGGACCCTCCGTTCTCGTTGCCCCCGATGACAACATGGATCACTCCTATCCGTTCGAAGACGGATTTCTTATCTGAACTGCCGGCGTCGGTCTTTTGGCCTTTGGCAACGTACTTGCCGAGGCTCCCTTCCGGATCGCTCTTCAATGGCATTCTTCGGATGCCGATCGTTGGTTAAATGGCCGGTGTGGCCGTGGTACTCACAGGCTCGTGTCACCGTCACTTTTTGGCTTGGGGGTCTCTCCCACTTCGGCCCTCGTTTTGCTCGGGCGAAGACCTCGGCGGCCGATACGACGAGAGGGGTTTTATCATTATACCGCCTCGGTGGTACGTTCTGAACTCCACCCGCGCCCGTCGAGTCCTCGTTTTCTGGCGATTTGTCCGACCGTGACCTATTATTCTCACGGCGTCTTTCATCGGACCGTGACCCGTTGTTGTCACGGCGTCTTTCATCCGGTTGTCCTCCCTGGCGCTCTTCTTTTACGAGTGCTCGGCCTCGCTATGGCCTACCCAGTCTCTTGTGATAGTCCTCTACCTTGATGGCCTGGGCCATCTTCCCGGCGGCATCCGGCCCAGCCTCCGCACTTGATGAGCTCATTTTTCAAGTCTCCCCGGGAGGCCCTTCATCAGCGCGAAGGCCGCCAGTTCGGGATTAATCTCTCGAATCTGCTGGACCTTTCCATCGAACCTCCCCACAGACGGCGCCAATTGTTCCGGATGTAATTCCAGAGCAGATATTCGTTACCACTCGTAGCTTGTAGAATGTCGTCTTTGGTTGAATCCTTCTTTCCTTAATCGTTCCTCTCGGCCTCTCCTGCAACAATGAACGAACTGAGGGCTTGCTTTGTGCCAAGCGTACTCACTCCGACGCTCAAGTCGAAACTTAAGGGATAAGTTGTTACTTGTGGCCGAATGTATATTGTAGAGAGATAAGGAAGATTATACCGGATGAATAGTGTTTCTTAGGTTCGATTCGATCCTTTCCTCAATGAAGGTTGAGGAGTATTTATAGACTTTCACCTTTTGTCACGTAGTGGCCAAGTGGCCAAGTGGCTAGCAGGTGGAAAGACTGATCTACCCCTCGGCCGAGGGACCTATGGCAGGCCGGCGGGCCCTGGTGACCCACCGCCGAGGGATCCTGGATATGAGTACGCGGGTATGTGTCCCGGCTGGCAAGTTACCATGCCGAGACCCAGGCCCCAGGCTGCATCGGCTAGGCTGTCTAAGCCGTTGACTTGCTGTGGATATCTTTGACCTTGCTCAATATGTTGACTTGGTCAGCGGTGCAGAATATGCCCCATCAAGAACAATTTGACTAAAATACCCTTACCAAAGTCAACCAACTCACGAAATCTAACCGAAAACCATAAGAATAGATGACCAAATGAAGTTTACAACTAGACCTGACAAACGGGTCAATCGAGTCGGGTTTGGGTCGGACAAATTCAGGTTGGGCCATTTCAGGTTATCATATTATCGGGTTAGTTCGGGTCGGGTCAAGTTGAGTTGTTTTTGGTGCTTTTCGGGTATGTTGCCATGTTTGTCGGGTCATTTTCGAATCAAGCGGGTCGGGTTATTTTGGGCCAAAATCATATTCGGGTCAATGGTTAGAGAAAAAAGTACGTTTAATATTATTACTTATTTTTAGTTTAATTTTGATAATTTATTCTTTATTTTAAGGTAAACTAGTTTTATACCCGTGCAAAAATGCAAGGATTACTTTAAAATTCAATATTTTAATTACTCCGTATGATAATTAGACATTATATCTTTCAAGTAATAATTGAAAAATATGATGTATATTAATACTATATATGACTTATATTAATGTCATACATTGTTAAAAGTTAAATCGGTGCAGGTATCGGTGCCGGAGATTAGATATTCAACAACTTGGCTAAATGCATAAGTTTGAAATGTGATCACTTAAATATGATAACAATTAAAAATATACCTAAAAACGAAAATAGAATAGATAATAATTAAAAATACATCCAAAAATAAAAGTCAATAACAGTTAATCGGGACGAAAGGAGTAATATATTATGGGCCGAAAACTTAAATAAAATTTACCCAAGACAAATTAAACAAATGCAAATCAATCAATATCTATCTATCTATATTAATAAAGGAAGCTTTTTTCGAGCGATTTTAGAGTCTCCAAGTTTCGTTAAATACTTTAGACTCCAACAACTGTGAACTATCATTATACGAGAGAATCTACATATGCATAGGAGTTATAACTACTTTTGAGGATTATGATAAGAATCTCCAATCTAGATAAATAATTATTTGCACCGTAGGAATTTCACTATACATAGGATTTAGCAATAATAAGCAAACTATAAAAGCCAATTATTATCATCATGTGATTCATGTATTGTGTATTTTGTCCCTTCCTCCATTATTACTACAATAGATCATTCTCAATTTTTCTACCTATTAGTTTAGATACTGACCTTACTATGATGCCTACTTAATTTTCATATCCTTTCTAACGTGATATTTATGTGTACTTGCTTTAATATGTTGCACGTTATTGTTTTTAATAAGTTGTTTTTACTATGAAGGTTATCGAATAACGATCGACTTTATACGAAGGATCAAGATCACAAAATTTTCACGAGCTAGGGGTGGTTGTTGTAAGTTTACCGTCTTTATACTTCAATTGACTCACATGCACTTTTGGTGTCGATACCGTAATTCTTAATTAAAGCTAATTATTTTTAGTATTCCAAAAGAGATTGTCATTGTATATGTATTTTTATTTTAAAGAAGTCATTTCCTTAACTGAGAAACCTTCACATTTACTCCTTATGTATTATGGTGGTGATCGGTAATTGCATCATGAATGTCTGCGTCTCCGTATTAATTGCCTTATAATTATTATTTTTTTTTGTTTTTTTTTTAATAAAATTGGCTTATGATTTACAAAGCATGTGATTAAGATTGAACGATAAACTTGGTCAATTATAATCATGCATATATAATCAAGCTTTATTATTAAGGTATTTCTTTTCTATATATTAAGCGCCCTTGAGATTGATAATTTAGTATCATTATTTTCTTCTCTGACCATATCGACAATCAATGACAGAACTTTTATCTACAATTTTTTATTTTATGTTGTATTCAATGATCAAAACGAGTAGTTTTGTATATATGTTCTAATAATGAACTTAAATTATCTTATTAGAGTAGTTATTACCTCTTCTTTTAGGTTGTTAGACAAGTACCGAAGTAAGCCGTAAGTTGACACAAGATAACATATCCCTGTTTAGTACTTTAATGTAGACCGTCTTTCAGAAAATTTATTCTTTTTGTAGAGACGACTCATGAGCTTATTTCAGATGTTGCATTGATTGTTTAACCTTGGTGCTTTTCAATTATTTGTTATATCTTACCTTTATATAGTTGACCAAATACTCACCAAACTGCCTTTCCTTTGTGTAGGAAATTAAAAATCATATGAATTGTTAGAAAGGATAATGTACACAACATGATCCTATAATTTGCATAAAAGTTGCAGGTTTGTTTATAGAAACAGATTTATTGTACAATCCAACAATTGTCTTTTACTAATTGCTGACTTTGCTTAATTTCTACGCAAGCCGATGTAGCAAAAGTAGATGTTTATATTAATTATCGGTTTATTTTCCTTAACTGAATCTGATTGTGGTACATTTATTTGCAGATTATGGTTAAATCCATTGGTATCGGACACCATCTTGCCATGACAACTTAAGATATATAGTGGACTCTCAATTCAAAAAAAAAGGAGCACACACCATCTATTATCGGCTTATCGCAAATTTTCATTGTAAATGAATACTTTTCGTTTTTCTCTACAGCTGTAGTCGCCTGTAGATGGGTTAACTGTCCTCATTTAGCGACAAAATGTAATGACAATATGTTAAAGTTTAGAAAATTATCCGGATAACTTTTTATCAAAATTGGCTAAATTTTATTGTAAATGGGTCATATTTACTCCGTTTTTAGTTTAATACGAAAAGTGACCGTTTTAAAGAGCCTTATTAATCTGAGGTGGAGATATTAAATCAATATCTATCTATATTATTAAAGGAAACTTTTTTCGAGCGATTACAGAGAATCCAACTTTTTAGAAACACTCTCGAGTCTCCAACTTTTGCAAACTACATACAATAGATATATTTAATTTGTTAATTTTTAATATGATAAAGTCTTACAATACAGTTTGAGAGGTATACAAACTGAAATAAGACCCAAGTTATATCCATATATATATATAGATTGATATGCACTTATACGTTGTATCCACCAAGCATTGCATATTTTATTTTTGTTATTGTTATTATACTCTTTTGTTACGTTCCGATTGTATTGATTGCAGTTATCTGTTTGTTTATTATATGATTCTTGATATTGTGTTTATAAATCTAATCTAATTGATTTTCTTTCTTCTTCTCTCAGGTTAGAAAGATATGGCCAATCTATTATCGCATTATTGATCAATATGCTCAAACATTTTACTTAAGGTGAAAATATGTTTTTCAATGTTAGGTTTAAGGGGTGTTTGGTTGGGGGGTATGGAATGGAATGGATATCATTGATTCAAGTGTTTGGTTGACCACTTTTGGAATGGATTTAGAAACCCAAGGGGTTTCTCAATCCACCCCAATCCCTTGGAATCCCATACTTTACTCCTCCCCCAAGTTTCTAAATCCAATCCCCCTGGATACAAAACCTAAAATTAAGAAAGAAAGAAAAAAACCCAAATTGCTATTGTAATACCCTACGTAAGTCTTCATCTTCTACTTTCATAATATTTTTTTTTGCTTTTATAAAAAATTTGCTAGTGATTGTTCATTGATATACATGATTCGTTGCAATAATACATGTGTCTATTACTTTAAACAATATTTACGGGTTGTATGACGACAATTGCCTTAAAAAATTGTGTTGTTGTATAAGTAATATTGAAATATGCACATGATTGAATTATTTTCGCGGATTGAATAGTCGAATTCATTGTCTATAACCAGTTACATTCCGTCTATTGATTGAATTATTTTCGTAGGATTTAGCACATTCCGTCTGTTTTTTAAAAGTATAACTTCATTGTTTATGACCAGTTACATTCTAGTACTGAGTTTTAGTGATCTTTACTGCCATTGCTTTGCAAATTGCCATGATGAAAATTTCTGTATCGGCCTATCAAGACTCACAAGTTACGAGTTTTAGTTGATGTACTTGCACATGAAGTTTTTCGTATAAATTTGGAGGAAGTATAGCCGTGTTCATACATCATTTACCAACCCTTTTTTTTTCAATTACCAGCTTTTCGCCACAACCTCCCTTGATTAACTATAGCTAGCCAGATTACTGAAGGAAGGTGATCAGCAGTATTGTAAACTGCACCATTTACCAACCATTCTTTTCAATTCTTGTTACAGTGGATACTAAAAGCATTATAATCATTCCATAATCATATCCCATGAACCAATTCAATGGTACTAACAAACAAAAACCCAGGTACGAAATTTCCTAACAAATCAGACCCAAATGATCAAATCACATTAAACCCAAATGATTAACTTACAGATCGAGTTGGGTTGAATTTCGATCGCTCCATTTTCGCCCCACTTGCCCTCCCACTTGCATTTGTGTGAGAGAAAAGTGACCCGTCACTCACTTGTAACGGATAGTGTCCGTCACAAGTGAGAATTTGTGGTTAAATATAGGTGTTTGATAATTTACTCGTAACTTGTGAGTCTTGTAGTCTGTAGTACAACTATTGTTTTCACTTGGCCTTTTTTCTAACATTTATTTGTTCTTGTTTACAGCTCATCCATGCTTTACTTTTGTATTTTTTTTATGTCTTATATGATGGAATTTATAAAGATTTGATAAGTTATATCTTTTTCTGAGTTTAATTCGCTGCTAAGGGGCCTCTTGTTAGTGGTAGATGTTTTTAGTTTATAAAGATTTGACAAGTTATAGCTTAAGACGGATAGTGTTCGTCTTAAATAAGAATTTGTGTTTGAATGTGGTCCAGCTAAAAAGGAAGAAAACTTTATTGACTTTAGAAAGTAGTGCTACTGTTCCGGTTCCTTCATAGAATAAGACGGTCTTATGTCGTAAAACAATACAGAACAAGCCATCATGGTTCGTGAACAAGAGTTTGAAGACCAAAAGAAAAATTTAATAAATGAGCTACTTGGCGTACAAGGGTTGACTAGATTTGAAGCATTATTAGCTGCACAAAAACTGGCATCTAATCCTAGTGATCTCTCTCTTTTTTACCAGAGTCCCGATGAAGCATGGAAGAGAGAGTTTGTTATGAACCTCATTCATCCGCTTTTATCTCGAAATGGGAACATTTAATTTGTTTTGTTTGATGTTTAGACTTACCAGTATTTTTCATGAAACATTTTTCATGCGTTTTTTTGTTTAACAATATTTTTATTTTGGACGCTTAATATTGGTATGAATAATTTGAATTGTTTTTTGGCTATAATTTTTCGTTAGTAAGTTATAGTTAATGGAAAAAAATGTACAACTCATTTTATAATTTAATAAACTTACCTATTATGAATAAAGAAACAAATGGATATTGAATCCATTCCAAGTGTGAACCAAACACCATGAATGTCAATTACAATCCATTATAAAATTGAACCAAACAAGTATTAAAAGGTATGGGGTTCTAACTCCATTCCACCCTGGATTCTCATCCCAATCCATTCCATTCCCACACTTTGAACCAAACAGCCCCTTAATGTTATCTTCGCATTCCATAAGAATTTTTTTTGTTTATTAGTCCTAACAGTGTTCTGTATCGATTGTTTTAATTTGAAATATTACTTTATAATATATAAAATTGAAATATAGCCTTAACAATTTGTCTTATGATTTAATATTATCTTAGAGATTTGTGGTTTGGATTATTTTTTGATTACGAAATTTGATTCTACCTTTTAGTTTTATATGAGACGGTGACATCGGAATCATTAACACCGATCACCAAGATGGAGGCTCGTGACGATAACGAGGCACATTACATTCTTAAATTCTAAGAGGACTACGATCATGTGCCTAAAACATGCAACGTTCATAGTTGGGCGTGAATTTACGATCACAGAAGAAAATTTTGGACGATTGTTAAAGGTCATGATTACCAACGATGAGGAGGAACCTTGATTGTCAAATATGTGATAATATGTGATATATGGCTAAATATACCGAGTAATATATTACGTTCATTCATGTTTTTATTTATATCATTGACCATAAAATTGCACCAACACAAACATAAGACCTGATTTCTAATCATACCTAAGCAAATAGCAAGGCCAGCATGCACAAATAATGGACTATTTGATTTGATTGTTATAAAAAATAGGTAAAAGTAAAAGGAAAATGAAAGGGCGCCCTATCACCCAATAAGCTATATAAAAACATACGTGTAATACATAGGCTCCGTTTGGCAAGACATTTCAGGTACCTGATTTGGTCAAAATAGCTTATTTGACCAAAATATCAGGTACCTTATTTTTTTGTACGTGTTTGGCAAGTAGCTTATTTAACCAAATAAGCTACCTGAAATGAAATGCTACCTAGAGTAGCATTTGAGATTTCAGGTACCTGATTTGTTTTGATTTTCCACTTTTACCCCTTAAATTTGTACTATTAAGTAATTATCATATCCGTTTACGTCATTTCATCAAAATCAGTTAGCTTTTCAGTTAGTTGTCAAACACTTTTTTATATAATCAGCTACCTTATCAGTTCCTAATTTCCAGCTACCTTATCAGTTACCTTTTCAGGTTTCAGTTAGCTTTTCAGTTTTCAGCTACCTTTTCAGGTTTCAGCTACCTTTTCAGTTAGTTTTACCAAACAGAGCCATAGTCTTATTAACCGTGAAAATTTGAGGCAAGAACTTAATAATATTAACTATTGACTTCTTAAGCCTAAACAAAAGTTATATGATGCACGAATATTTCAGAGATCATGTAAGTTTATATTATTTTATATTATATATTCCATAGTTGCAAATTAAAACTTTCTCTCCTCTGTCGCATTTCAACCAAAATAGTTTCAAGATTATATGAGTGTTTAACTAAAAAAGTTGAGCAAAAATAAGAACATATATCGGAGGTAGTATCTCAGACCTCATTTAATTTGTTATTGAGCTTATGTGTATTTTTTCTAAGTTTCTTAAAGATTTAATTGAGTTTCTTCACATCAATTGTGTAAAATTAGTCTTAACTATTCGCGTTTAACAAGTCAAGTGCTTTTAGTGAATTAGAAACTCATTAGCATGAGTAACTTAGTCTGTTTGAAATTGGAGTTCCCATGAAGCCTTTTAGATGGGAGTTGTCATGTGCGTGTATTGGTTATTTTATAACTTGACATTCAATGATGCTTCAAGAGACAGAATATTACAAGTGGCCCGTGCATCGCACGGGCATTAAATCTAGTATATATATAAAAGAGACTTTTTTCAGGCAATTCTAGAGACTCCAAGTTTTTTGAAACACTCTAATTATAATAATAATAATAATATTGATCTAAAAAAATAACAAAATTCGTAAATGTTAATCTAAAAAGATAACTTTTGTTTCATGGAAACTTTATCTCTTAAAATTAAAAAATTATTGGGAATATTAATCTAAGAACATAACAGAATTTGTAAATATTAATCTAAAAAGATAACTAATTAGGATATGCGATAGAAATCTAATTTGACTATGAGATAGAAATTTGCTCCTACGTTCTCTAATATATATGTGCCCCTACTATATTTGACCGATAAAAAATTTTGTATTCTTTCCCCTCCCTACGATTTAGCTAATGATGATTTTTTTTTTATCGTGTTATCCCCTCCCCACTATTAGCTTATTTATTATTTGTATATATTAGGTTGTAGTAAACATGTTTTATATTGGCTTCTAATCTTTTTCGTCAATTGAATTATTGTATAGTTTGTGAATTTGAGTGATTTTGTTTGCTTTTCTTTTCGTATATACGAGGACTAACAATTTCATCTTATTTATGGTGTTGGACATACATCCAATATTCGTACAAGAACGGATACGAAACACTAAAATTCTTATTATTGTATGTTATTCCTTCCGTCCCAATAAATCGAGACGGAAGAGTCGTTAGATGACAAAGAAGAAGCAAATAATAAACCTGAGATGGAAATTGCGTAATTTTCCTCAATGTTGATGGGCGGATTGAATGTCATGCGTATTAAAGATTTATGTATTATGTATTCTAAAAGTCTGTATTCACCTAAAAGTTTGTATTCACAAACCTGTATCGTAGTTAGAGAAGCCAAGATCGTGGGCGTTACCTATATTTAGTGCCAAACCGAATACTCAAACCCTGAGTCCTATACTCCTATTTTCAGTTTGGAAAGGATCAAAACACTACCATGGGCTATAATAGATTCAATGCTATTACTACGACTCCGACAAAGGTAATATTCTTCAAAAAAATCTCTGCTAATACGAATAATTCTTATTCGGGTTCTATTATGAATAATTTTTTTTGGGTTAATCAACATCTATTATAGCCCATGTGCAGGAGAATCAGACGATGGTACCATCCGCATGAATACCAACCGCATGAACTTTTGCTTAAAAATAAGTTAGATAATATCCAGTTTCATATGGGGAGGATCAAGGCCCGTATTGATTCGCATTCACTCCATTACAAGAATTGGTAGTAGACTAAATTTTTTTCCTGGGAAAAGCCGACTAAAATTCCCTGGATTTAAGAAATAAATCACGTAGATTTGTCCTTCGTTATACATTATTGCTTATAGTTATATGGTGTTCTATTTTATTGTCGACACTAATGAAGCGATGTACGAGTAGATTTTAAGAAGTCAAATATGCAAAATAATAGTTACCATTGAATTAAAAGTGTCACAAATTTTAAGAGAAACGGTCTCTTATTAATCTTAATAGAAGACTTACTAATTACCATTTTTATTTAATATTTATCTTTTTATTTTTAATTAATTTTTATTTTTAAAGATAACTTTTGTAACACCCCCTCATCCCAAGGTACCTTACCAAGGACTACCCTAGCATGAAAGGCTGTTACCATCTCGGTTTCCCGAGGTTAGTATATCAAAGTTACAATTTCCAAACAACATTTATCAAAGTATATATGTTAAAGATTACATTATCTCAGACCAACTCAAAATAAACGTACAAGGTCTCAATACAAATGAAATCCAAGACATCTAAACTCATAACAACGGAAGCTAGACTTGACGTGGTGACTCCCCATGACTGTCCCATAGCTAAACATCTGCATTACCTGTCACAATCTGCTCACCATCCCCGAATGGATCACCGCAGGTTTTACAAAACAACAACACGGGGTCAGTACTACTCAATCAATACAAGACAACAACAATACAACCAGCTGATCATCGATCTCACACGAGAATCGACTACACACCGAAGTGTGTAGCCCCGCCATTACCCATCGCAACAGGTAATCCTCGCCGCGATGGGGTGACCGCACCCATCCCCACCTAGTCCAGCTCATCAACGAGCGACTAACAATCCCTGTCCCTTAATGTGCACATCCCCTCCCGTGGCGGGTTCCACGGAGGGCGAACTAGGGTGTGAAGCCACTCCCGCAAGTGACTCCACCACAATCACAATCACATGACATCACAACCATCTCAATCCGCTCATACCAACATCGTCACAACAATCCCCATACTCCGATGATCAAAGAAATAACAACAATTACAACAAGCACAATCTCAAATCAATTGACAGTAAACTGAGTAGGGAAACCCTACCTTAGCAATCAACAGTGGGAAAGGACTTGAACACTCAGAAAGGCTCCTCTACGAAGTCTTCTCCTATAACATAATCATATCACACAATTACACATTGCACAATCCCCATATTTCCCCAATTCCGTAAACACACAAAGAACCCCAACGAATACAAACAACATAGAATAACACTTACCAACAGTAGGATGAGGAAATGTACGTAAGGACTCCGAAGGTTTCGCAATCAACAAAGCAAAGGGGTGATTAAGGAGTAATTAGGGAGAGATTAGGGTTACGTAAGAATGATGAAGTAGAAATGATATTTTGAAAACTGACGCGGATATAAAATAAATCTTAAACGCTCCCTAATCAAACCGTCGAAATAACACTTCGCCAAACCGGACACTCGGTCGAGTAAGTGTATACTCGGCCGAGTGTCCCATACTCGGTCGAGTGTTCACTTTACTCGGCCGAGTGTTCCTCGCAGAACCAAAACAATACACAACCTCGGACTACTCGGCCGAGTAGGTTCTACTCGGTCGAGTAGTCACCAAGGAAAATCCGTAGTGTTACAATCTTCCCCCCTTAAAAAGAACTTCGTCCCGAAGTTCACACTCTACTATAAAATAAAGCACAACACTACGCCACAAGGCTACACCAACCACATATAACAACACCAAGGAACTATACAAGTCACCACAAAAATCATTATCCCGAGTCAAAGCAAAACAACAAACAAAACGAAACACGACCGCAAAGTTCCAACCCAACCTATAAAACATGGACACTTAACACCAACTCCACAAACTACTCTTCCTTCCACAACATAGCTCACGATATCGTCTCAACTATAGCATAGGCTCTCAATACTGACTCCATAACATTACTTCCATAACACTCAATAGCACTCAATCCACAAAAGAAGATCAATCATCAAAACGGAATGTTACATTCTATCATCCTTAAAACGAACTTCGTCCTCGAAGTTTACTCAAACACATAAACATCATCTTCCAACTGTCAAAACTATTAGACTCATAATCATTATCATTCAACTGTCAACACTGTTGAAATATTCTCTCATTGCTAAACATCGAACTACAACAAGCACGGTCATGACCTTTAATAAAATCAACACAAATATCCGTCCTTTATACTACACCAACACTCTACTTCCAATTATACTACCATATGCACAACCATCAAAATCTCTTTTATCGCATCCTACTCCTCTTAAGATAAATGTTACGTCCTCGTAACTCACTAATACTAGATCCTTCGTTATACCTCTCATTATCTTCATCACCACCACATGTCAAAGATAACCACTTATAATCGAGAAGTCGCCATGCATATATCTTAGGCTCTCTTACTTAAACAACTCTCATCCTTCAATTCACTCGTCACACCCCTAACCTATACCTCAAAATCCTTAACTTAACCCAAAACTTCAACTCTTCCACATTACCGCAACATGACATATATCTTTATATAAACTATATAAAACTCATATCACCAAAAGCATAATTCACACTCCACACCTGTTACGTACACTCACACTAGATCCTCAAGTTCTTTTCTTTCATTACCGCAAAACTCATACATAATCGAACATGACACTAATTCCCAATATCCTGCACTCACTATCTCAACAAAAGATTATGAACCACTTGTCGCTTTGAGATCATTACAACACATATTCCACGAATCACTTGCCATGACTATGACTACCGATGCCTCATCTTAAAACAAGATAAAAATTATCGTAACAACTTCTCACAATCGTGTCCCATCAACAGAATATCACTATACCATGACAACAACGAAAACATATACAACTCTCTTTCACATCATACTCTACCCTCATTCCCAAACTGAAACTGGTAAGAAACATCAACAAAACAAAACAACAGTCTTTATGTTCAACCAAAACTCACAAGGAACAGCAGCAAACAAAACAACAATCTATGTTTAACTGGTATGCACTTACGAAAACTCGTATTATAGTCATCTCACCTACTCCACCACAACCGGTGACAACATCGCAACATTGCCACCAACAAATGCACCACGGTGCGAAAATACCCGCATCACAACAATAAGTACCGTGCCATACACAATCCCATAAACACCGACTCAATATAACATCTTGACAACAAACTTACTCAAAACTCGCTTTACTGCATCACAACACCATACATAATACGGAATAAATAGACAAGAATCTCATGCATACCATCCATACTTTTCATGGATTAAACCTATATCATGAATACACATGCAAGTATAACCAGTCTTGTCAGACCACCCAAACTATCATTTTTTTTTTTTTTTTTTCATCATTCCATTAAGTTACCGTATCCAACATATATTACAAACATTCATATAACAACTTTATGACTATCACACCATACCGCATCTCGTGAGGTCACAACCTCACACAAACATTTACATACTCCTAAGACCCATAATCACATCCAAATAGCCAATCCTGATTACGTAAGTTACCACTTGACAATGAATACCTCTTATCCTGGACTTAACTCGGTGCCCTTCATAACATATCTTCTTTTACACACATTTATCACCACCCAGTGAACGTAGCCATATCATCTGTACCCAACTACTAACGAATACCTCATATATCCATACCTTAAAATCCCTCACAACCAAACATTAATCACCTTCACAAAATCAACCTCATTAGAACAACTAACTTCCCCAAAATAACATCATCCTCAACCACTAGTGACAATACTATGACACCAACATTTTTCATGTGACTACTCTCTTACTATCACTTCTTAATATAACAATCCTTTTCCTCCCTTTGGTTCTCATCCCAAACGACAAACATCAAATGTATCAACAAAAATCACCTCAACACTATTTCCAATTTCATCCGTAATCGTATCGTCACCCGACTCACCACCAAAATCTCATATCGTGCAAATTCTTTACCCAACTTTTGCTTTCTTTAATTCCTCGAAACTCATGATTATCATGTTGTCCTGGAACTTCTATATAATCGTAACTCAAATCCTCATGATAGTATCATACATCTCGACGATTCCTTACTTTTATATCACATAACCTCGGTGAACATGTTCCTAGTTTTACTCCCCTTATTCTTTTCTTTTACCCTCGACAAACTCCCTTAATGATTCAACTCTTCATTATTTCTGTCTAACTCTTAAGTGCTCCGGTTACCTTCACATTGCTCCAAACTCAATCCCCATTATTTTATGTCGATATCATCTCACTCTTTCTTACCATGGGTCTTCTCTCATTATACTATAACTCCCAATTGTCACTAATCTATCCATAAAATCAACGTTTAAAGTTCAAACAATTGCATCTCCCTTTTTACATCACTAGGAAACCAAAATTCATCTCATAACGTTAGCTGCCCAAAGAATTACTCACTAGGCTCACATCGTGAAAATTCCAAATTCCCAAACTTGGTCACCATCTACAAATCCACGTCGCGACATAACTCTATCTAAGTTCACTATATAACCCTCTTCTCCATCCCTCTAAAGCAACCTTTCATTACATATATCCTTAAGCAACACAATGCTAACCGTCTCCCTCTATAAGTCCTTACACATCCCGAAATGTCACTATTCGTATCTCTCATCTCAATCTTTCATTCTCATGCTTCTTTGCACTTACATCACCCCCGCCCATATACACTTACTTTTATACTACTCAATACACGACTATTTCACTCATCATATCTCACAAAACATGCTCTTTACCTCGATTAGCTCATTTTTTTTTTTTTTTTTTTTTTTTTTTCACTATCTCTCACAACCACATTAACACATGTCTTCCTTATCCAACACTTATCTCTCATAACCCTAAGACTCTCTCCTGTCATACCTTCCGGTAACTTACGTATCAAGACCGTCTCTCATATAAAAGAATGCGTTAAGACTCAAAACATACATGTGTATATACCCTATGACTCAAAACAATGAAAAACATAGCCACCGGCTCAAAACAAAAGTAAAAACATAGCCACCGACTCAAAACAAAAGTAAGAACATAGCCACCGACTCAAAGTGGCCGCCCAACGAGGTACTCGGTCGAGTACATAACATACTAGGTCAAGTACAAGGTACTCGGTCGAGTAACTATATTACTCGGTCGAGTTTTCGACTCCAGAAGCAACTCAATTGCCGCGAGAGAGGATTACTCGGTCGAGTATTGGGAATACTCGGCCGAGTAGACCTTACTCGGTCGAGTATAAGACTACTCGGCCGAGTTCACGACTCCAGACGCTAAACAGTATTATCACAGAAAGATTACTCGGCCGAATATGGAATACTCGGTCGAGTATAAAAGACACTCGGCCGAGTAGGGACTACTCGGTCGAGTATAGGCGCGATTCTCAAGACCGTCCAGTTTTCGTAAAACAATCATATCTCACTCGTTACTTGGTCAATCTGGGCGTGTGACCTATCGTTAGAATCGTAAGAGGACAAGCTATCACCTCAACTTGGAATCACAACAATATCTTTTCTAGAACTCGACTTATGACAGTTTTAAGACAACCCTTCCAAAATCGGTTTGTATACAAATCAAAAATTTCTTTTCAAAACAACTTTAACATGCATAAAACAAGCAATAACGACCCAATGCTTCTAAAAACCAGTACATAGTTTAACATTTATCATATTCACATTAAAATTAAACACCACATTTACATATACAGACGCATGACCTTAATCACATGCTTCTACCAACAATCAAGCATTAAAATCATCATATTCATATGCACATGTACCACTACCATACTTTATGCTCAACATTGTATTAAACAGGTAACATGATCACATTCTTCATGCTCAATATCAACCAGATACAATTTCACAATTCACTTTTCATCTTTTACCATGTTCCAACACTTAACATGCCAACATATTCCATGCTCAAAGTTTCAACATCAACAAATCGTCGATACATCTTTCAACTACTACCATATTCCACTTCTTTCCTCATTTAATCCAACCATGCACAAGATTCAAACTACAGATATCAAACACACATAACTCAAACATACAACAGTTTCCCCCATGTGACCGGCTTGAGATCGTAAGGGCCTTAGTGCGACTCCGGGACGTCTCCCAAGTCTTTGCGGTAGCTCCAAACAACTCTCCCGGGTTCATTTTATTTAGACTCCCTAAGTTCATTGAGTTCATTAGTTTTAGGTGCCGGAATCGTCGGCTCTGATACCACTTTGTAACACCCCCTCATCCCAAGGTACCTTACCAAGGACTACCCTAGCATGAAAGGTTATTACCATCTCGGTTTCCCGAGGTTAGTATATCAAAGTTACAATTTCCAAACAACATTTATTAAAGTATAAAAGTTAAAGATTACACTATCTCGGACCAACTCAAAATAAACGTACAAGGTCTCAATACAAATGAAATCCAAGACATCTAAACTCATAACAACGGAAGCTAGACTTGACGTGGTGACTCCCATGACCGTCCCCATAGCTAAACATCTCGCATTACACTGTCACAATCCGCTCACCATCCCCGAATGGATCACCGCAGTTTTACAAAACAACAACACGGGTCGATTACTCAATCAATACAAGACAACAACAATACAACCAGGTGATCATCGATCTCACACAAGAATCGACTACACACCGAAGTGTGTAGCCCTGCCAGATTACCCATCGCAACAGGTAATCCTCGCCGCCATGGGTGACCGCAGCCCATCCCCACCTAGTCCAACTCATCAACGAGCGACTAACAATCCCTGTCCCTTAATGTGCACATCCCCTCCCGTGGCGGGTTCCACGGAGGGCGAACTAGGTGTGAAGCCACTCCCGCAAGTGACTCCACCACAATCACAATCACATGACATCACAACCATCTCAATCCGCTCATACCAACATCGTCACAACAATCCCCATACTCCGATGATCAGCAAATAACAACAATTACAACAAGCACAATCTCAAATCAATTGACATGAAACCGAGTAGGAAACCCTACCTTAGCAATCAACAGTGGGAAAGGACTTGAACACTCAAAAAGGCTCCTCTACGAAGTCTTCTCCTATAACATAATCATATCACACAATTACACATTGCACAATCCCCATATTTCCCAATTCCGTAAACACACAAGAACCCCAACGAATACAAACAACATAGAATAACACTTACCAACAAAGGGATGAGGAAATGTACGTAAGGACTCCGAAGGTTTCGCAATCAACAAAGCAAAGGGGTGATTAAGGAGTAATTAGGGAGAGATTAGGGTTACGTAAGAATGATGAAGTAGAAATGATATTTTGAAAACTGACGCGGATATAAAATAAATCTTAAACGCTCCCTAATCAAACCGTCGAAATAACACTTCGCCAAACCGGACACTCGGTCGAGTAAGTGTATACTCGGCCGAGTGTCCCATACTCGGTCGAGTGTTCACTTTACTCGGCCGAGTGTTCCTCGGCAGAACCAAAACAATACACAACCTCAGCACTACTCGGCCGAGTAGGTTCTACTCGGTCGAGTAGTCACCAAGGAAAATCCGTAGTGTTACAACTTTTGTTTCATGGAAACTTTATCTCTTAAAATAAAAAAATTATTGGGAATATTAATCTAAAAAAATAACAGATTTTGTAAATATTAATCTAAAAGGATAACTTTTCTTTCATAGAAACTTTATCTGTTAAAATAAAAAAAATTATTGGGATATACTCCCTCCGATCCGGACAGATGTAAACATAAGCAAAAGTGGTTATTTAAGAAAATGTGGAAAAGTGAGGGGTAAAGTAGGAAATATTGTTTGGGGCCACATGAGTTTAGGTGGATTAAATAAGTAGTTGGTGAGTGGGTGAGTGGATGGTAAAGTTGTAAATATGTAGTGGATGTAAGGGTAATTTAGTTATTTTTCATGCCAAATATGGTATGTTACCATTGGTGTGGTTCATCCGTTTTAGGTAAGTGTTATTTGCGTGACTTTGACTTGTTACCCTCTGGTCCCATCTATTTTGCCATTCTTAGACTCTATAGATTTCACTTTGCCGTATAATAAGGTTGATTCATCAAAAATTAGTTTATAAGTTAAAATAAAGTTAAAATATGGGCCAGTTAAATCATATGTAGCCAGCGTATTACTGAATCATTAATTTTAGCAAAAAACAAAATAGAAATTTGTGCAATTATATAAATGATTTTAAATCCATTGCAAGACGTATGTTAATTGATATTTAATCATACTAATCAAGTTGAGGTTTAATCACTAGGAATTTGATTATAGAAAAAACATAAAAATAACTTAATAAATAAATTAATGTCCAGTAGAAGGATAGGAAATTATGAACAACGGAAAGAAACAAAAATAATAATAAGCAAATTAAATGTGCGTGGGAGAAGGATAAGACAATGACACGAGACAATACAAATACGATAGTTGCTGCTACCCAAAACAGTAAATCTCCTGATAAACCATATCTGTCATGAGAGGAGTTTTTCACAAAAATTAATGAAAAACTGTCTCTCTTAGAAATTTATGGAAAAGTATAATGGGTATAATGTGTCTTAGAAATTTATGGAAAAGTATAATGGGTATAATGTGTCTTAGAAATTTATGGAAAAGTATAATGGGTATAATGTGTACAACAATGCGAGCTTTGGGTATTAGTTAGGTGATTTATCTCTTTTTAATATTATATAGAGTAATATATCTAATCTCAATCTCAAGGAGTATATCTCTTTTCATTATTTTTCACTTTCTATTTTTATCGGGTCAATATAGTGTGGAAACATGAAATGCACAATCTCATTTGCGTACGAAGCACTAATATAATTTCCGCAAGTTTAAATACTTCTACGAATATATGAGTACACGAGGATAAAATTTTAGTACAACTCCTAATAATACTCGATACAACATCCCTTCAATTTTTTATGATCTTCCCTCTTTCTCTTTTCAAACAAGTTTGATTATCTTTCGTCTTTTCTTTTTTGATAAGTTTCATTCATATTCTATTACAATACTTTATTAGTTACTTACAACAATATAATTACATTTTTCACAATTTCACTTAAAAAAAACAATTTTTAGTAACCGTGCAACGCACGGGCACTAAATCTAGTATATTAATATTATTGAAAGACCGTCGTACCGAAGGCCATGATGATGAACTATGGGAATAAGAATACTTAATCTTCAAATAAGTGATTTCATATGGCCAAAATGGCCATGATGATGAAGAACTATGCGAATATTAAGAAAATTTCATTGTTAAGTGATTTCATAAGACCAAATAGAACAGTTTACATGGAAAAGGACAGAAAGTACTACGTGGAAATGTTTTTCTTTTAACAAAATATACTGTAACGAAAAAGTGTAAAAAAGGTTCTTAATGACTTCACCTTTTTTAGTTAGGGTCCCTAATGCAAAACTTAGCAATAGATGTAGCAAACGGGTAACCGGGTCTGGATCAGGTTGAATATTTCGAGTTTTCAAAAGTTGGGGTTAGATCGGGTCGAGTTATTTCGAGTATTGGTCATTTTTTGGGTTGGTTGTTATCAAACTATTTGGAAATAATGGTAATAAATCTTCGGCTTAAGTTAGATAGGGTTTTGAGTCGATTCAGGGTTTGAGTCCTGTACTTGGGTGCGGGTCGGGTGTTCTAGGTTCATTCAAGTCGGGTCATGGATAGAATTAACACTAACTAATCATCTTGCTCAATAAAATGTATTAGGATGTATAGTTCAATCAACAGAGAGTCAAACTGAGACTGTTTATGACTAGTAGATATCACCTGTCCCACTTTTATGTCCATCTTGTGTCTCATTCCCTTAAGATCTTGACACATCACACTTGAAATAATAAAAATGGTAATATTATATATCAAAGTGCTAATGTGTCATTAGGAGAGGTAATGGGACACAAGATGGAACATGAAATGAGACAGAAGATCTGCTCTGGTTTATGACTGGACTGAAATTTGTAATGGTATTCTGCAACATTTTAAAACATGATATTACAAGCGGCCCGTGCATCGCACGGGCATTAAATCTAGTATATAAATAAAGGAGACTTTTTTTTTCTACTTATACTATTGGCATTAGAATTAGGAGATAATTAATTATTTACAATTTTTCTATTATAATTAGGAATATAATTTTCCTATTAGAAATGAGAATTAATTAATTATTTTACCATTTTCCTATTAGAAATAGGAAATAAATTAACAATTTATTAAGGCTTTTTTTCCCTTTATACTATTAGAATTAGGAGATAATAATTATTTAAATTTTTTCTATTATAATTAGGAATATGATTTTCCTATTAGAAATGAGAATTAATTAATTATTTTACAATTTTATTATTAGAAACAAGAAATAAATTAATTATCTACAATTTATTAATATTAAAAAATTATTCATTAGTATTTGTTCACTTTTTATTAAATTAGAAGGAAAAAAACCTTTGATATATTTATAATATCCAATTTTATAACAACTTCCGATTAAAAAAATGAAGTATTATGAGGCTAAAAGGCCCTATGGCGAACCGGATTGTGACAAATGTGCATGCATAATACGTACTACATGGAATTTACGCATGTAAAGAGTAAAATGAACGCTGAAATATGTCCATACGTCTTTTGTTATTGTCAATGTCATATATAACTATACATAATACGAAGTTTATTTTTCAAATGTCATATGTATTCTCCTACTAATTTTAAAGTTATTCCCCTCACAAAACACTTCAACTTCTATTAATTTATTATTATATTATTTACATTCATTTGTCATTATATAAAAGTATATTAATCAAAATTTAAATAAGATATTCACAAATTATTGATAAGTACAAAGTTTGATATCTATTTTTCAAGGAGTATTAAAAGATAACGAAAGTTGCTGCTAATTTGCGAATCGAAATATCATATTATGACAAATGAGTAAATGTTTTGAAAAACTTTATTGTGCAATTATTTTACAATTTAAAGTAAAAATGATACCACGAGTAATAAAATAGATTTGAATGAGGCTTGAAGGTAAATTAGATACACTTATTATAGAAATATGTATAAGGTTACGATTCAATTCAAGCAACGATTAACATTAAAAAAAAGTCATGAAAAACACATAAAAGAGTAAGAGTAGTCTTTCCCTAACATAGTGAAGACCGTCTCTCTCAAGCTTTTCTTCTGACAATTTTACATGCATAAAAAACGGTACTATTCAATTATATGGAGCAAATTAATTATTGTTGATGCTATATATTTTTTTTTGTGTAAATTGAGCACATCATCACTATAATTTAGGGAGAGATACGAATTGGAGAAGGGTGAGACATATTCTTCGTCATACATAATACGATGCTTTAACCACCTTTAGGCAAAAATAAAAAAATAAATGAAAAAATTTAACCCTAAAAGGGGGTCACGTACTTGCCAACTCTTATATAGTTCTCTAACGCATTAAATATTTTCATGAAATTTATGACATTTATTTCATATTAATAAAAAAATGATTATACTGTTTCGTACAATTTGTGATTTATAACTTTAGCTAACTTATTTGAACTTGCACAAATTTATATATTTTCAGTGAAAAATATTAATTATAAATATGATAAAAATAAAGTTTGATCTTTAATTTCCTCAGAGATAAAAAAAATCAAATTTTATTTCCTAATAATATACTAATTAAAGGTCATAATGTAAAACACGAAATTACACCACAATCTACTATTTCAATATGTCGATGATCAATACTCAAAGTAGCACATTTGTTATTTAAATAGTGTAAAAACTCTCAAAATGGTAAAAAAAATGTTCAATCTGTCGTTATCAAACAAAACCTAAGTTTACGCATTTTTTGTCATGTTCAACTTAATCTTAACGGGATGTAAAAATGATGAAGTTCAGAAAGTAACGGTTAGTTTTCTGTTAGTTAGATGGACTTTTCAAGAGAGATATGAAAGCTTTACATTTTAGACCGTTTTATGTGTGAACCGAAGGGATTAAGTAGTGGGCTAAAGGTTGTTTCGAGTGGGAATGCGGTTGATTACGACGAGTTAGTTGACTAAAGTTTTTCCTTACTAGATCTAGAAAGTGTATAATAATTATGAGATAATAAAATTTGAAGAAAAAATGACAATAAAAATGAGATGAATGTAGTTAGATTTATTTATGCAAAATGAAATAAATAGCAAAGTTCGTGTATATATATATATATATATATATATATATATATATATATATATATAATATTCAAACTTATTTAGTTTACAAACAAAGTACCCAAACACTTTGTTTGAATATCTGGAATGGAGGTAGGGAAGGGGGCGAGAAAAAGACTAGGAAGGAAAAGGGAGAGAGATAAGAGGGAAGATTGCTTCTTAAAATTTTCTTTGTTGAAGGAGAAATAAATTGTCTTCGATAAGGTAGACGAGGATCCATATCATCTGGAGTAAAGAATGGTGTTTCATGGAGATGAATGTGATTTTGACTTCTTAGATGTAAAACGTAGCAGAAAAGTAGTGATAGTAATAGTGGATTGGAGGTTGTTTCAAGTAGTAAGAACTAATCATAGTGGCTGATATTTTATTTTGCGGGGAAATTAGTGGGGTGGAGGGAGGGTGCATTTGTGGAGGGTGTTGAGTTTAACGAGGATAGTGATAATAAATAAGGTTATTTATCAGCAAAATATCGCTCGCATTAAAACATATAGGTAACATGAATAATAACAAGAAACCTCAAAAGATCATACTGATAAACTTAATCTTGACCCCATTAATTCAAATTAAAGTAAAATCTTAATTCTAACAACATTGTCAAGAGCAAGGGTTAGTTTCTATTGGATTGTGGATTTTTCTAGAACAAGGGTTTAGTTTTTCACTTGGTTGGATAAATTTGAGAGAAGTTTCGAAGACAAGGATCGATCTTTCAAGGGATGAGATTGTTTTAGATCATGTGTGTGAATAGGGAAGAAAAACAGGGATCTGGGTGAAGGATTTTATTTCAAATGAGAAGATGGGGGCAAGACTATTGTTATAGGGGGTGTCATAAGCAGCCCCAGCCATGTAGTATTGCGTTGGAATTTGGTTCACATTCAAAGATACGTCTATAGTTTGACCGGGAGATATAACATTTAACTACCTGTAAATGTTTTTACGTAACTACCATTTGACCCAACAATGATTAAATTATGGTTGTTATTCTAAAGAATGAGATTTGTTGCATCATTGAGTTGATTATGCAGAGTAGATATTATTGTTTTCTTTGACCAATTGAAAAACGCACAGGTATTAATGAATATAATCTAAAAACCCTCAATCCCATGTATCATATATATAAACTTCATATTGGTTTTATTTTCCTAAAAAAACAACATTGTCGAGAGCAGGGGTTAGTTTCCATCGGATGGTGGAATTTTCTAGAAGTAGGAGTTTAGTTTTTCACTTTGTTGGATAAATTTAAGAAAAGTTTTGGAGACAAGGATCAATCTTTCAAGGGATGAGATTGTTTTAGATCATGTGTGTGAATAGGGAAGAAAAATAGGGGTTTGCGTAAAGATTTTGTTTCAAATGAGAAGATGGGGGCCAAGACTATTGCTATAGGGGGGTGTCATAAGCAACCCTAGCCATGTAGTATTTCGTCGGAATTTGGTGCACATTCAAACGTATTTCTATAGTTTGACCGGGAGATATAACATTCTAACTACCTCTAAATGTTTTTACATAATTACAATTTGATCCAGAAATGATTAAATTATGGTTGTTATTCGAAAGCAGGAAATTTGCTGCATCATTGAGTTGATTATGCAGAGTAGATATTATTGTTTTCCTTGACCAATTGAAAAACAAACAGGTATTAATGAACAAATTCTAAAAACTATCAGTCCAAGTATCATATATATAAACTTCATATTGATTTTATTTTCCTAAAAAAAGTATTTTATTAATCAAACACTCTTTTATTCTTATGTCAATATTATGTTAATGGGAATTATTTGTTGGTCATGCGGAATACATAAAATCAGAGACATGAACGATGTACTATATGTCTATATTTCATTTTATTGTGAAATTTATCACACATTATTTTAATATCCGTGCAACGCACGGGCAAAAAAACTAGTCTCAAGTTATGTAAAGCACTCCGTATTTCCCACCCCACCCTCAAAACTAACCCTACCTACCACATCAGATTCACCTCGTCCGCCTCCCACTCTCACTCTCGATCCCCTCTCTAAAAAAACCCCAAATTAAACCCACATACGATTTATAGCCTCATTCATTTCCCTCAAATATGGACCATCATCTACCTTCGTTAATCATCCTTTCATTTTTATTAAACCTAATTTATTGTATATTTAAGAGTTTCGGTCAATTTTGAAGATATTTGGCTTAAAATGTTTACAAAGATCATGTAAGTATGAAATTTAAATGTTGAACAATCAAATTTCAAAGCAATAGTTCTTTTTCATGTCATTTAAAATTGTTAAATTTGCTAATAATTATTGTCGTGATAGTTTAATTTTTCTCAAATAAATACATCGATTTTTGTCGTCTTTTTTAATGTAACAATATTAACATTTGCTTTTATTATTTTGAGCCTTATTGTAAACATTCTCTGTATATGATTTTTTTGTTATTTTTTTCGTTTGAATTTTAGCTCAAATTTTAATTATTTCGAACCTAATTTGATGGTTTTCGACTTTTTTTATTTTTTTTATATTTCTTGTTTTTTTCATATAAATATTTTTTTTTTCCTCGTTGTTTTGAAACCTGGATTCTTCATGACTTCATATATTCCACTACTTTCAAATCTGAAAAATTTTCTCCACATATTTTCCATTAATCTCATATCTGAAAAACTTTCTTTAATTTTCGGTTTGTAATTTTTTTTTTATTTTTAAGTAATTTTAACGCGCTTTTTATTCCAGCTTTGTAATTTTTTTAACGATTTGAATTAATTTTACCATGCTTTTAATTAAATTGAGCCTACAGTGAATTAAATAGAGCCAATGAATTTTTGTTGGTGAATAAATTGTGTGCGAGAAACAAAAAAGTAGAAAGAGAGAAATTAATTCCTAAAAACTTGCAACCACGTTTGTTTGAAGCAAAAAAATCACTTTGAAACCCTGATATTCAGGAACCAATAGCAAGCCTCTAAAAAACCTAGCTTTTATACTAGATAGATTATATTAAGCGTGCTTTTAAATTAGTCATTTATTTGTTCAATAAGAGTTAAATTTTTCGCGTCATTTTCAGGTCAGGGTTTCGAATTTGGTCATTTCGAGTGGGATCAGTTCCTAGTCAACAATGTTCGGGTCGCGTCGGGTCAATCGGGTTTCGGGTCAAATTTGGGAGTTGTAGTTCGGGTCAATTTTGGATTTTGGGTTAGCCTTTTCGAGTCGAGTTAATCGGGTCAGGTCGGTTTTTCGAGGTCTACTTACAAGGCAAACCCGAACTAACTCGACTTTTTTCGGGGTTTGGGCGTCCTATCATCTTGAGAAAACCCGCACGCGACCCGAAGACTGTTGGCCGACCTATATTATTGGGTCAATATTGAGGCCTAAAACTAAGCCCTACTAGGCTCGAAAATGAAAATCGGATTATTTTTCTTATTTAATATTTCATTAATTTATTATATCTATCTAAGGTGAAATATTAAAAATCAATGTTTACGAGTATTTTTTATCTAAATATTTATGTATATAAATGATTATGGATCTAATCATTTTTTTTTTCGAATTATTCAAGTAAGAGCAAAACATGTTTAACAACGTTAGATCGAATTTGGGTTAGGTTTGTTAATTTTAAGTTTCAAGTCATAGTTGCGAATGACGAGTCTTGGATAATGGTTTTTTTAGTTTACTAACTCGACAAGGGTAATTTTGTCAAATCTAGTTACAATAATAGAATATTTGTTAAAGTAAAATTTTTTTGGCCAATTTATCACATTCCATTAGTTTTTTTTATCATTTGTCACATGTGAAACTTTTTTTACCAATTTGGTAGTTTGGCCGGGTGTTGTGAAGGTCCCTCTTAAGATGATTGACCTGAAAGATAAGGGTGAACGACAAATAAGAATTCATTATTTGTGAACAATTAGAGCTTCTGGGAACAGCATGTATTAACGGACTGTACCACACAAAGTGCATTATAGCTTTTGGAACATCATCTTCAATTTTGTTCCTGACTATATCAAAAGCAAAAGTATCCTGGTCACCAATATTTCTTTTTTTATTTTTTTTATTTTTTTTGGCAGCTGTAAAAGAGAACTTTCTTACAATCTCATAGCTCATTTCGCTAGTCGATGAGCCACAGAATTCAGGTTTTTAGAAATAAAACTAAAACTAATACAATGAAAGAAAGGTAAACTAGCTTCAATATCAAGTAGGATTCCTTGTGTCAAATGGTGTCCGTTCTCCACTCCTGTGATCTGTAGCAAGATCTGTAGGCAATCAGAAAACACATCCAAATGAAAAATCCCATTAACGCTAGCCCATCTTAATGCTTCTCGGATACCCTTTGCCTCAGTTTGTAAAGCAGATTCAGACCAAAAACTCCTACCGCCTTCAAATATGATAGAACCTTCATGGTCGTACGCCACCCAGCCAGCAGCAGACACTAATGACGTATGCCATCCAGCATCCACTTTGACCCTAATAGTATTACACCTTCTGCCCGTGCCTATCAGATAAACCGGGAAACTATTTTCCAGTTTTTCCCGAACTTCATTACGCTGTAGACAAGGAAAAAACCCTTTGTTCTTACCATCCCTTGGGTAGCCTCATAAGCAGCAATTGCCTCAGCAATCGTCTTAGATTGTAAATTGTAGAAAGCCTCGGGTGAGAATAAATCCCCTCTAAAAACGAGATTATTACGGGTACACCATATGCACCAGATGGTAACAATCAGGCTAATAACCAAAAACTCCCCGTTATCAGCTTCCAAAAGGTAATTAATCCAATTGATAATCCATTCTCCAACAGGCATATGGGAATCGTTGCAAGTTCGAATTCCCAAATTAGAGGAAGACCAGATCCTAGCTACAATATCGCAATCTCGGAATAGATGATTCAAAGTCTCAATATTATCCATACCATAACAAAATCTACATGAATGGTCCACACCTATTCCCCTTTTCTGGAACTCCGACCCTTAGAGACAGAATTAGTAAGGATTCTCCAAACTAATACTTTCCATTTCTGAGGACCAAGGAGTCTCCAAAGCCTCTTTTTACAGAAAGCAACACATGACCTGCTAATTCTAGATAAATCCTTCTCATTACAAGCAATAGGTTGTGACGAACACAAACGGAGGGCCAGGATTTTAGATCGCCATTCTTCACTGAAAAGCTCGGTTATTAGCTCTTTATTCCATTCCCCTGACTTAAGATTTAAGGCAATCGAGACTTGACCCGGATTTAGGCTAGGATTCATGCTAGGTGTTTCCCCATTAACCCACTTAGTGCTCCATATGTGCATGTGGGAGAGGTACCCCACTTTCCAAGCGCAATTTGGGAGAATAAGTTCAAGCCCCCGCAGCAGACTTCTACAACCCCATGACAGATTCGAGGTATGTTTTGCGGACATGGAAGCAGGACCAAACGAGGGGGGGGAGTACTTTGTCTCTGAAAACTTTCCCAAAGAGCGTGTCTTGCGCCGTGATCAACTTCCAAGCTTGCTTGGCCAGGAGAGCTTGATTGAGACAAGAAACGTTCCTAATCCCAAGACCTCCTCTGCTTTTTGCAATACTTAGGAAATTAATACTACACCAGTGCACCGTCTTAGACGATCTCAAGCCCGCCCACCAAAAATGTGACAAAAGAGAATTAATTCTCTTGGCCACACTTACCGGTATTTTAAACACCGATAGGAAGTAGTTAGAAATAGTGGACAGAACAGAAGAGATTAGTGTAAGCCGTCCGGCTGGTCACCAATATTTCAGTTTCTTCATCTGCAATGGTTTCCTCCGATGGCTTCAGAATGGAAGAAGGCTGCAGTTGAAACAACCAACATAATTGTAAAAATCAAGGGTATTTGCACTCATATCTTAAAAATTAAAAATTAGTAAAATTTCAATTTCCATTAATGATGGTGATTACCGCTTTCAGCTGTATCAATGACGGTGCTTTCAATGTATGATTAGGCATGTCATCACTAAACACACCTACAGGAGCTTTTTTGGATGATGAACGACTCCATTGATAGGCATCCCAAAAAGCTTTGTTATAGCATCTATAATAACCATTTTAGATTGCAAGATCAGTAACGGCTCATATGTACACATTTTGTATATAGTTTGATAAACAAGCAAGCACAGCTCCACTCATGGTTACCGAATTCGCTGGGTGCCCTGCGAATCGCGAATTGCTAAAAGCGAATTCTATCATGTTGCTTACTAAAAATACATATAACACACATCCTGTAGGAGCGAATCGCGAATTGGTAAGGACGTATTCATAGCGAATTCGGTAACCATGGCTCCACTATCTTAAAAGCAACACTCACCAGCTGATAATGATTTATCATGCTTTTCTAGCTTTTGGCCTCCCTATCAAGAACCCCCCAAAGAAAGCAAATGGATGAGCATTTCTAATCTTTACAAGTATTAAGCAGAAAGATAGCAGTAGAAGTACTTGATTTGCTGACTTCTGATCCCTCTTTGGCGATGGAAATTGATCAGCATCCATAATTGTGCCCTGAAATACAAATGGGACTGTATCGTTAGCCATTTAAGATGCCCGTCCAAACTAGTTACATGACCAAAGAAACTCAGATATTGTTATATGTAGGACTTGCTGGAATAGTGTCTTGAAGAAGAGAACCGGCACCTTAGACGTACGGATCAGCCGTCTAGCAATCTCTATTGCTCTCTGTCCTCCCACAAAGCTTGGGTGTGAAGTATTTATGTCATCTGCCTGGATTAAATTAAAGAAACAAACAATACATTTGGAAAATGCGTAAAGAAGGAAGATTGAAAAGTCAAAAGCACTTTCTGCACACAACACGTCCCAAAAAAACTGAAAAGAGCTGGCAGCTTGAGAATGTGTTTTAAAACCTCCATGTCAATTGTTTCTGCAATTCTTTTCTCCACAGGTTTGATAGCATAGTGCATAAAGTTCACCATTACCCCCTTTACACGCTTTCTGAAAGTCGGAAACCTTTGAAACTCTCTCGATTCACGAGAACGACTCATCTACAAGAAATGTAAGCACTTGTTTTTACATTCCAGTTGACTGAGAAATTTTCTTTAGTCACATAAAGATGTAACAATGCACCAGTTTGTGCTTCATACCTTGATTAGTTCATCGCATGCAAGTTGCAGACACTGCATACTAGGATCTAGTAACCTTTCAACTTGTCTTCGTATCAGAAGTTCAAAAGGCACCTGAAGGCTGAAGTTTTATTGTCAAAAATCAAAACAAGCTAAATGATGAGTTGAACAGGATGTATAATTCATGATGATGGTGTTCACCTCTGGAACAAATAATTTGTTTCTTGGACCCATAGAATTTTGAACAGCTATTCTGATTTCATCATCTGACAGATCTTCACAAGGATCAACTTCCTGGGGGATCATACAAGGTACATAATCAAAGCATACAGAGAAGTACGTGAAACCTTAATGAGATAAGACGAATGATTCAACTTCAGTGAGGTAGAGCAGTGAAAATATTAGACCTTCACGGCTTTACCGAAGATTGAATGGAAAATATAATGAATCCTTGCTCCACCTGCCAACTCCTGAGTTGATATATGTGGATTCTTTCCGTCAATCACAGATGAGAAAGCTATTGACAAAAGGTATATAACAGAAATGTCAAAACAGAATAGTAAGCTAGTACCTTAGCATATGATATGCGAAGGCAATACTAAGGTCCATTTCTACCTTTGGAATGAAGAAGGGAGGAGGATACAGAAAGATAATATTATCAAAATGAACCTCTCACCTTCACTATAGCTTCTCAAGATATTCAACACAACTGCTCCTCTTTCCTGAAAAAATTGCAACATTCACATCAAGAATTGACATAGCATGTCCTACGTTAAAGGATTTTGATTTTGAATAAAAGAATTGTAAGAATGATAAATATCGACACAATAACTATGATGTTGCCACAAGATTTCTGTAGCTTAACTGACTTTTGATTCTACTCCATCTCCGTATGTCCTTAATTCTTCTTCAACAGCTTGAAAGTGCAATTTAATTTGTGATTTCAATGCTGGAAGATTTGCTCTGATGTGTTGCTCAAGAATCTGAAAATCCATTAGCATTATTGCTAAACTCGACATAATTTGCAGAAAAACTATACATCAACCTACATGGTCTGTTTCTTTGAAAGCAAAATTTCTGGAGATAAGGTAAAATAAAATAGGCGAGAGTGGAATTAAGAGTTTGACGTAACTAACTTGATTTAGTTTCTTTGCTAGTTGAGGAATTCCACAACGATCCTGTACACCCTTATATTCCTTCAGCAATAGAAACATTTAGAGATTGTCAGGGAATATGAACAATGCAAGAGCAACAATCAGATCAAGTATTGTATCTAGTTGCAATATATAGGTGGCGTACATGATGATCAAGAAAGAATTGTTCCTCAAAACTAAGCGCTTCAGCAACACTTTTGTTCTTGTTGATATCCTGAATTTGCAGAGAAGATAAAAACTCCGTGACATACGTGGTAAATATCTCGAAACAGTTCTTACTATGTTCACTCTAGAAGCTTTCTAATACGATGAATTTTCGTAGAAAGTGACTGAAAGCACCACTAACCATCTTCCGAGCAAAAGGATTGAAGAAGTGAAGTTCATATATGATAAAAACCAACACAGGAAGACAGAAAGTTAGCCTTCTTTTACCTCTTGACTACGATTAATCACACCAATGTAACCCAGATGAAGAGGAATTACTTTCCCTAGAAGAAATTTGCAGGCGTCAGTACCCCTGTCCATTATATCCAGCTGCCAACAAAGATTAAACGTATCTATCAGTTACCATCAACAATCAATCAACATACATAAAAGAAAATATGAAAAAGCATATACAAAGACTGGAGCAAAAGACCTTAGTAATGACTCTGATTGTTCGAGTACCTGCCAATAAAATTTAAATTATAAGTAAACCACCACCATAAGAACATAACTCTACTGCATCAAAGATTCTCACCAGTGGGTAAGGGGTCACATGTACGTAGTCTTTCTCCCTATATTAAAAACACAAAGATGTTTCCAATGATGACAGCGACTTCAAAATTGAGGCATGTACTGAAATGTGATCAGATAAAGAACAAAAGTACCGTTTGGATCAGCTTCTTTGGACATTTGAAGGGCATCAGAGGTTGCCAAATCAGAATTCGCGGGACTAACTGCTAATATAATGCAGTTCTCTTCTTTAATATGGTCCATAATCATCCTCCTAATTCTATCTTCTATGTCAGTAGGTTGATCTCCTACAGGAACTTTGGTAACACCAGCTAAATCAATAAGTGTTAAGTCAAGAACATTCGGGGAAGAAATTTTCAATCGGATTGGCTTATCTGAAACCCCTTTGTTTCTTCCTGCTTCTCTTTCAGTCTCTACCTGCATTCATGTGACAATGTTGGAAAAATTGTGATATCAAAACGTATCTACAAGTCTTCGACGAATGCATTATTCTGGTCACTATGTATCAGTGTATCACGAGTAAATCTCTTGTGAGACCGGGCGTCAGGTAAATTAATTCATTCGTCATTGATGTTCCAATTCAGAAATTAGGGTTTGAACTTTGAATTGATCAATTCCTCAGTGCCAAAACAGTAAGAAGAAGCGTGATTAATTACTGGTAAATAACAGAAACCTGAATTTCACGGCGAATGGCGGAAAAATCATAGCACTTGGTGTTAGGCAAGTGAAGGAACTCCCCCCACTCAATGTGATCATCTTCAGTAGGAGAAGGGGTGCGGTGGTGAAGTTGGAGGATGAGAGGCCGGCGAGTGCAAATGTCGCAGGCACGAGGAAGGAAGTCGCGGCCAACAAGAGCTTCAAGTACGCTGGACTTGCCGCTGCTCTGGCTGCCTACCACAGCAACGTGAGGCAACCTGATTTGGGAGAGCTGGTGGGAGCCGAGATACGAAAGGATGTCTTGTAGCTTGTTGATTGTCGGGATCACCGATGATCCTATACTTGTCAATGGTAGTCGTGGTTGCGAGGGCGGTGTTGACCAATTTAAGCTGCTGTTGTGGTTATGAGTGCTCGCGGGAGTGGTGTTGTCCCTCTTTTGCTGTTTTCGTGGTGGCCCTCCCATTATCGCGCCAATCATGGATTACCTCCTTTTTTTTTCTCTCTCTCTTTTCAAGAGGAAGTACGGAGCAAATCGGTACTCCTTTCGTCCCCGAATAGTTCACACCTCGTTTTTTAGTGTTTTAGTCAATAATTTGTTTCTGTATTTGATATGTTTTACTCTCTACTTTTTTTTTTATAATACTGAAAACAATTCCCCTCTCTTTATACATGGGTCTTTTTATACAAAGCACGTGTATACATTTTATTGAGACGGCGATTTGGCCAGTAACTTTATCTTTGCTTTGTCTATATCTATATTTGGTAAACACAAAATCTCATTTGTGACGGCACGTATCCGTCACTTTGGAGTGACGGATACCATTTTCCCTCACAAATGACCCATATAGAGGAGAGAGGGAAGCACATGGGGGTGCCCCCACCTTGTCCCCCCCTATCCGTTTTGTGAGTGGCATCATCCGTCACTTGCTCCGACCCAACTTCAGCAAGACTAATTGTTTGGTAAAATCACAAAGAATGGATTTATTTCTGACTTACCATATTACTATCATTACTAGTTGGAAAGGAAAGTCCGTGGTATGGCACCTTATATATAGACTATACATCCAGATGTACAATGTTATTATACATCCAAGGTTATTTTAGTCTTTTTTATTTGCTTTTGTTAAAACCTACTAAAACAATACTACGTAATGCAATTCAACCCTCTTCTCTCTGCTTCCATATCTTTCTTCCCTCTCCCCATCTTTCTTCATTATGCAGTTAATTAATCATCTTTTCCCATTAAATTAATCTATCAACTATTATTTCTCTTCTTCTTCAATCATAATCAATAAATATTTAATCAATTTTTACCAATAGTGGAGGAAGTTTTGAAAGCAGATGAAACACCATATGTATCATCATCATCAATGGAACATGAACATCATAGGAGCATGAAATTTCAATGGAAATTGAAACATTTAACTCATAATCAATGGCTTTGGAAAAACAATTAGAAATTACATCTTCTTGTATTCTTGAAAGTTTAAACTCGTATTCTTTTCATATTAGCTCGTATTTTGAAAGTACATTACAATTAAGTTTAGCTCGTATTCTTTTCATAATAGCTCGTATTCTTTTCATAGTAGCTCGAATTTTTGAAAGTACATTACACTTAAGTTTAAGCTCATATTCTTTTCATAAAAACTCGTATTTTTTTCATAATAGCTCGTATTTTCGAAAATACATTACAATTAAGTTTAAACTCGTATTCTTTTCATAATAGCTCGTATTCTTCATGTGAATTTAATTTACGAGTTCATAGACATTAAAACTGAAAAATCGGAATTGGTTGGACTTAAACGAGTATGGAAGTCTTCCACATTAGAGAACAATGGAGTTTTGTCGTTTAAGAGAGGTTTAGAGGGATTTTTTGCAATAATCATTTGGTTACACTGAGATTTGGAGAGGGAGAGTGTTTTGTTTAACAAATATTAGATTGAGCTTCATTTAAATATACTATAAATGGGCCAGTTGTATAAAGTTAATATATAACTGGTTGTAAGATCTTATTTGTGCACCTTATAATTTAATCTGTGACAACATACGATATTACTTTATGGAATCGCTGAGTTACTAAGTTAGTGTAAAACTAGAAAAAAAATATTAAATTTATCTTTTTAGTTAAGTTACTTTGCACTTTTGCAAGTACAAAATGCTACTTCTCAAACACTTACAGCAAAAAAAGTTAGTTGAAATATTGGTCAAAATAAACTATATGATCAAATAAGTCCTGAAGTACGTTGTCATAATACATGTTCCTTCTACCTATGGGAAAAAAACTGTAATACCCGCCCTTTTAGGGACCCTTTGACCATCATTGACTGTCCTTGGGAGTGGGAGTAATCTTAGGAAAGTATGCCAAAACCATCTTGGGGTGCGTGTTAAGAGTGGTACTCGATAGAGTAGAGGCTACTCGATCGAGTAACTAGGATACTCGATCGAGTAGGGGGCTACTCGATCGAGTGGGTTGGGTACTCGATCGAGTGCCGGGTTTTCAGCGAGGGTTTTATATCGCGTTTTGTTAAATCCGCAAATCACTTCCGCCACCTTCCTCCTATCCTTCAGTCGCCTCTTTCCCTTCCCTTCACCTCAAAACCTCCATGGAAACCTTTGTGAAGATTCTTGTGCCTTAGGAGAGCGTCTCTTGAGTCGGGTAGCGGTCTTTTCTGAGTTTCTCCCTAATAGGTATGTCATAGTCATCATCCGTGCCTTTGTCTCTATAGTTAGGGTTTGCTTGTTAGTAATAGATGTTTGTATGGTGGTTATAGGCTTTGCTTGGTCGCTGGATATGTTATCTGTCGGCGTGGATTGGTTGCGGTTGCTTAAAGGTAGGTTCGCCTACTCAGTTTCTGTAGATGGTCTAGTGTGTCGGATATTGTGGCTGTGTTGTGTTTGGTTGTTTGCTATAATTATTGTATTATGATGGTTGTGATCGTTGTTGACGGTTCTCGAGATGCGTTCTCGGCTGAGTGGGGTCACTTGCGGGAGTGGCTTCACGCCCTAGTTTCGCCCTTCGTGGAACCCGCCACGGAAGGGGATGTGCACATTAATGGACAGGGTTATCGCTCGATTTGATGAGCGGGGATTTGGTGGGTACGGCTGCGGTCCCCCACTGGCGGTGGCTCGGTCCAGGGGACGATCGATGTGAAATGGTTGGATTATGATGGTTGCGTTTGGGACTGTTAGTAGTGCTGTATTGATAATTGTAATTGTCGTTGTCTTGTCTTATCTCAGTACTGACCTTGTGTGGTTGTTTGTTTGTTATGTGTCTGCCGTGATCCCTTATGGTGAGCAGTCGGTCTTAGCAGGTGTTGATGTGGTTGATAGGCGAGGTCCTAGGGCGGGATGAGTCTTCACGAGATATGATGGTCATAGCGAGTAGTCTTTGAGTTGTACCTTTGTATTGTATTTTGGTTTGAATCACTTGTAATATAACTTAATAGTTCTTTTATTGACGTTTGATAATTACTTTCCTCGGGCAACCGAGATGGTAACGCCCTTATATGCTAAGGAAGGCCTAGTTGAGGCTCCTCTGGATATGGGGGTGTTACAAAGTGGTATCAGAGCGACGATTTTGGAACCTGTAACAAATGAACATAATGAACGTAGGGAGTCTAATAAAATGAACCTGGTGTATGTGTAATGGGAGTCCCGGCTGATGCTAGATTTTGGGTGAGTAGGCGCCCTCATTTCAAAATCTTGGCCCCATGACACTTAAGCCAGTCACATGGGATGGGAATGTGGAGTCCGTGTGTCTATGTGTGCTATGTATGTTAATTGTGCCGGAGCTACCTCCGGTTAAGTCTTTGTTAGAATTAATAGGGGTGTGTTAGTGATATATCAGGCCGTGTATGGTAATTGTTGATGAGATTATTGAGTTCTTTGAATGATTAGTGAGCTTATATGATAGCTATGAAGTATGTGACGAAATTATATGTCATGGAGATGCGTGAAAGTGTGAAATCGAATGAGTAATATGAATAAGTGAGCACTAGGTGTTTGCCATAAAATTAATGATGACGGAAGTTGTACGTGAGATTATAGATCCTACCGCGATGACTATAATGATAATTATAGTATAGATGAGTAATAATCCGAATCACGGTATGTGGTAATATGTATATGCTTTGCTATTTAGTTGAAATTTTTCCGCTGCGTAATGTGTGATTCGTACTAAAATAAATTGCTTATGATAGAATGTGAAATATGGTAGATTAATTTGTTTTGAAAAGTATGCGTTTATGTAATACGTGAAAGAAAGAACTAATGTTAATCATCCGCTTCAACTTGAATTAAGCATGAGTTTAGTAGTAACATGTAAAACAAGTTTAAGTGTAATAAAATGACACGACTAGGTTTATAAATAACTCGGTGACAGGTAGACCGAGTTGGGTAATTTGTATAACGTAACGCGATATGTCTCTTAATTGTTGAAGGGTTGTATTTTGCGCGACAATGGTTATAAAACGTGATTGAATGTGATAATTAGTGTCGAATCCCGAACTTAGTTTGGAATCGACACGCGGCGTTGTTTTGCAGGTATCTTCGAGTTACTTAGTGTTCGGACCGAGTACTTAACTCTACTTGACCGAGTGCGAGTGCTTACTAGACACCTCACTCGATCTAGTTAGGAAGCTATAACGTCGGAATGTGGGAAAATTCTTACAGATACTCGACGATTTAGCTCCTACTCGATCGAGTAGGGTGGTACTCGATCGAGTACCCCAGGCACTCGATCGAGTAGGTTACTGTACAGCAAATCCTACGGGTTTTCTTAAAACCCCTAATATTTCTATTTCTTCTTCTTATTCCTCTATATTTCGACACACCTACACCTAAATCACTCTCAATTCCTTATTTCCTCTCAAATCCTCTCTTTCTCTTGGGTTAGTAGTGATTCTTGGGGTTGATTTCTTAGTTTAATTTCGTTTCTCTACTTTGTCCATCAATCAAGGTATGCTATTCTTCTTAATGTACATGGTTTATTGCTTTGAATGTGCTAGGAAAGTAAAACAATCTGAACTTTTCGATTATTATGACCAATTTGGTGCTTTTAATTGTTGAAACATGATTCACATGCCTTCTTTCCATGTTTGTTGGTGGTTAATTGCTGTAAATTAGATTAGAAATTGCAAAATTGAACCCGAAATTTCTAGGGTTTCCAAAATTGAAATCGATTTTTGGTTGTTTTACAATGGTTAGATGGTAGAATTGAGCCTTAAGTATGGTTTACATCATGTTGGAGGATAGATTTTGGTGATTTTACCTTAGAAAGTTGCCTTAAAACTCCGTCTTAAAAGTGCCTCAAATGGAAATTCGTGATTTATAGTTGGAAAATTGATGTTGTGAATGACATTATAAGTATAAGTTAAACTTCAAATAGTAATAGAAACGATGCTTAATGAAAATATGCCAAAATTGTCTCAGCTGTAAAGACCGTCTGAAAATTTTAGTTGAGTTTGTAGATACCCGTATCCGTCGATATTGGAATTTATAGAGAACCCGACAAACACCCGATGATGATAGGACACATGTATTTATTTAGTTGTCATTGTCATTATTTGGGTTCGTTTTACGATGTAGAATGAGCGTTGTCGACGGAGTATTTTAATTTAAATGATATTTAAATTAAAGTTTTTTAAGTGAATTCATTTTATTGCTTTATTTTGAATTTATTTTCTCAAGTTTATTTTATTGAAAATAAAATAAATATTTGATTTGAAAAATCATTTTATGAGTATATTTGATTTGAAAAGTCATTTATTTTAATGTGTTAATCGATTTGAAAAATCGATTTAAAAATCGAAAAAACTTGTTTTAAACACGTGTTTTGGAGCTCGATTATAGCTCGGTTTTTGAGCCCGTTTTCTTTACGAGTAGGCACGAATCTCGAGTACACTAACCAACCTAGACCTCTACCCATCCAACCCCAGTTCGAACCCCTTAACCACGGCCCAAATCCCACTCCAAAACAGGCCCCAAACAACACGACACAAACAACCCCCTGTTTTCGTTCAGCTCAAATCCCGAGCCCAAAACCCGCTCCAAACACCACCAAAACCCGTGCCCATTAACCCTAACCCATACCCTAATATCCTACCCATATTACCTTACCTTAACCACCAAGAAAATCCCCCAAACGAACCCTAGAAAACCGCCCAAAAGCTGCTGGACAGCAGCTATGCTCAGCCGAGCCCGTCTGCCTCTCCTCTCTTTTACCCTACTTTAACTCCTTATAAATACCCACCCTTCACCATACATTCATTCCTATAAGTTCTCCCCACATCCTACCATCACTCACAAGCTTTAAACCTCAGAAACAAACCCTAATTGCCTCTCAAAAACCCTCCACAAAACCGACATACAAACTGAAACTGTTTGTGTGTCCTCCTCGAAAAACAATTCGTTCCTCCCTCAAACCTCCATCAAAACTCGATTTTCTTATTCCTAATTAACCAAATAACATCCATATACACATTAGACAAAGATTTACGAGCCAAATTGCCCTTGAGAGTACACGAAATCCCTCGAAAAACAGAGTGTTATACACTCTGTTTTTCGCGATTTGTTCTGTCATGTCGATTCTGTTTGCGCTCGTTTTTTCGTGCCCAATAACTCAAAACGAGCGGGGGTTGCTTTAAGATCTCTGTTCTACTCTCTTTCTAGTTTTCAAAACATCTTTTAAATCGAATTTTCATCGTGAAACGAGGGAGAAATCATTGTTTGAAAGTTGCTGTCCAGATTTGCCAAAAACGCGTGTTTGCTTTGTTTCTTCGTCGACGACGGTCTCTCGAGATAAAATCTACCATCGATTACGACCCAAGACGGTGTCAACGATACATGTAGGTTGAGGGTGCATCAAATCCTCCTCTTTCTCCTTTTTTTATTTCGTTTTTATGTTTGTTCTTTTATAGTTTGTTTTTGTTTGTTTATCGCTTTTATTTATCGTTTAAATTAACTATGAAACTAGTTTAGTCCGAGTATGAGTTAAAGTACCACCATGAACACCCGCGTTGACTTGAGATGGGAAAAGAAACCGCTACATCAGTCGGTCGTACACCCCGTCTCATTTACATATCCTCGTGTTCAAGGTAGGGCATAAATAAAACAAATTTCTAACTTCCGTTCCTCGCTTTTGACCCTTTGTTGTCTCGGCCAATTCGACCCACCTTAGGACCCGTTGCATGTTAGTATGACCTCTGATTGTTAACATATGACTTATTTAGATGACATTAGATCAATTTAATAACCTAATTAGACACTTTAGGGTACATCGACATAGCTTTAAAAATCAACTAACAATTCTCAGAACTTAATGAACGCATCTCTCTCTTTCACCTAATTTCTCGCTAGTATAAGAGTGCGTGATTAGCACCTTCTTATTAACACTCGATGAGTTAAATTAATTAGCGAACTTGACCTAATTTGACCCCTTTTGAGCCGTGTAGAATACACAATTGCAAGACCTCTTTTCAATCGATCAACGTCGTTTCTAACTTGTTTTCTAATTCGTTCCTAACCCGTTTCGCAATCATCGATCTAACCTAATGAATCTAACCTAAGAATTAGGGTATGCTAGATCGTGTGGGCCGTGTTTGGCCGTGTCCTTGTAGTCCCTTTTCTCGTTTTTTTCTCATCTTTATCTCGTTATTTCGTATCTTGTAATTACTTTGTTTATCAAGTCGTGTTTGTTAGTTTGGTTGTAATTTTCAAGTTAGTTTTCTTTTATCGAGTCAAAACCTCTTTCAAAAAACCTTAGTCTTGTTTGGTTAGATGGTTGTGCCCCAATGCTTGTAAGAGCGTAGTAAATCGCATGTTGTTTAAAGCAACATGGCCCGATTTATGCTAATGCATGCTTTGGTGTGCGGCCCTATGTCTAATTCGATGAGATTGAGCGAAAGCACACGTTACGAGGAGTGACCCAAGGCCGTGAGTCATGTAAGCCGTGGGCCACCCCTCTTGTGCACGCTTTTCTAGGCCGATTGGCCGTGTGTGTTGTCGGGTATAGTGTTGTATGTAGCAATTGTATTTAGATCGAGTTGTATCTTTAATTTATTGTTGTGTCGGCATGAAATGCTTGGTTTGTAATAGGTAGATCCCAACGGCTCCCCCATTCCTCCTTAAGCCTTGTTTGCTTTGTTTTGTATGTTGTTAGATCAATCAACCCACATGCTAAATTACAACTTTGACAAAGTTAGTTTAGTTGCATCTAAAACGACATAGAAATTGTTGTCACATGTTAGGGTTTAAAACGATGTTTGCATATCATATATCGTAGTAGCTATGACCTTGTTTGAAATCCATACTTGACTTAGTAGAGGCCGTTATTGACGGGCGGGGTTAGGTGTCCTTATGTGCTTCCTAACACGTACCCTCACCCCTTACTCAAGATCTATGGTTTGTGGATCCGTCTAAATACCATTGGATTACGAGAGTCATTCAAATCAAGTGATATAGGGTACAAGTCTTTATCTTTAATCACTCGTAGTCGATTGGCTTTATGATTTTCGATGAAAGGTGTAAAGTTGACTTGAACGGTTCCAAGTTCCCCAAAAAACTTGGTGGTGACTCTAATATGTCTTAATTCGATTCGAAAGAACCTCGAGTCGATTATGCCTGGTGTGGATCCCGCGGACGCAGCCCCCGAGGGCCTTGTCCACGATTTGGCGACTCTCTTTGGGGAAAAGAGGACTAGTTACACTTTGTTTCTAGGGTCTTTTCCTCCGAGGTGAAACTTGAAAAGAAAGTGTTGGAAAGTAAAACATTACTCATAGTGCTACGATTCATGCATAAACCCTTAAGGACTTCCCGGGCCGTCCCAGCGTTTCTTCGTGATGCGTGGGGGCGACGTCCCACTATGCTAGGAAGCTGCACATTGCTCGCTTCCACTTCACCTCGCGTGGTTCTTGATGGTGGGGACGATCTTCTAGGTACTCTACCTTAAGACACCTTGCTCTATAAGACCGCAAAAGGATGGAGGGCATAGACCTTCTTGTAGAAGACTTGCCGAGACTTAGAGATGTCTAGGAGCATACATCCTTATAACTTGAGAATGACAATGTGCAAATTGTTTTCCCGAGTCTTTTCGAAATTTTCCATGTCCTTTTCGAAACCGAACTTTTGAACAACTTACTTTCAAAATAGCGTGGTTTTAAAAACGCGGAATGCTGCCCAAATAGGACTAGAATTTTCGGCCCAAAATGAGCTTTTATAGCCGGCATGCTGCCCATTTCAAATCTCATTTTCGAATCAATCTTTCGTTTTTCAAAATCAATCCAAAATGCCTCTCGAACCTCAACCAAGCATGAAATGCGTCAAGTCGTGTCCAGGTCATGGCCGTGTTAGGCCGGGTGTGTTTCGTTCTAAGAGTCTAGAACACGACCTTGTTGGGTCACCCAAGCTCACCTCGTGGGATTCGAATCATGTCGGTCCACCGTTTGTCTAGGATAGTCCACAGAAACATCCAAGCTAGGCCATTATGGACGTTTCATATGAACCCATGGGCTATGTTAGCCCAATCACGAGTTTAGTCACACCAAGTCCAGTTTAGAATCGAGTTATGACAGTTTGAGTCATATCGTTTTGTCGAGTCTAAAATGAACCAAGGTCTAAATCAAACCGTGAGTCGAACCCTTGTTTAGTCAATCTCAAGTCGAGTCTTTGTTTGAGTCAAGTTGGGGTCGTGTCCTTAAGTGTGCAGGGGCTCTTACTTTAAATATTGACTCAGTGCGGGGTTTTCTTGTAGAAAGGCCGCCAAAAACCCGACGTCAAGCAATGGAAGATGCTGTTAACAAGCTTACTGAGGCCGTGAACCTCATGATGACCCGAATGGATGCAATCGAATCTAAGCTGGGTGAAGATTCCCCTCCACCTCTGACTGATCTGGAGAAACGGTTCAACTTCATCGAAGACCGTTTGAAACTCTCCCAGGGGAAGAACATTCACTATGAGAATGCTAGGGCCTATGCCCCAGTTCAGGATAAGTTGCCCACGAACATGGTACTCACTGACATCCCAAAGTTTAAGGGCACAGAAGATCCAGTCCACCATGTTAAGGCCTATAAGGGGTACTTAGCACTGAAGGGAGTACCTGCTGACATGCTCTCTGAAATTTTCGCTCAATCTCTGGATGAACACCCGAAGGCGTGGTTCTATAATCTGGACCTTAAGAACTTCCCCACTTTCGAAGATATTACGGTGGAGTTCTGTAAGCACTATGCTGACAACGTCGAGATTCAAACCAACATAAGAACTTTGGAGGTTATGACACAAAAGGAAAAAGAGGGCTTTACTGAATTCCTCGCAAGATGGCGCGCTGAAAGCGTGAAATTAGCCAAGAAGCCTGACGAAGTTGAAATGGTAGATAAGTTCGTAAAGAATCTACGACCTATTTACCGCAATGCTCTGAAATACCAGAATTTTGGCTCTTTCAAAGAATTGATAAGAATCGGGATAAAGGTAGAAGATGATGTCATAAGGGCAGAGGCTGAAAAGCCGAAAGGGTACCAAGGGGCCTCATCGTCTAAGGGCAAGGCCCCAGCAACGGCCCATATTGATGAAGCCATCAATCTCTTAGAAGGGCAATCGAAGAAGTCGCAGCGCCAAACACCTAGGGCATTCACCGATATCGGATGCACTTATACATACGCTCTCCAAAGGCTCATAGCCCAAGGAAAGCTGAAACCTATTGGTCCAACTCCGGACCCTCCCACTGATCAACAAGGTAAATGGTATAAACCAAATGCCTACTGTGCTTTCCATCAAGGGAAGGGACACGATACTGAAAAGTGCTTTAGACTGAAGCACGAAATCCAAGACATGATTGAGAATGGAACACTCCCGATCCCAACTGTTAAACCCAATAACATCACCAATCCATTTGGCGATCACGCCAACTTTGTTTATGTCGAAGACAATGTCGATTATTCCCATCTTATCCACCCATTTCACTTGAAAGGGGTGTTTATCGGGAAGATATTTGTGGATTGCTTTGAATTCTTGCCAAACCCGAAGAATGAAATTCAAATCAGGAGTCTCGCTCTAGAATGTACTCCTCTCGTTAACGAAGTTAATAAAGGACAATTCGATTCACCAACCTTCATCACTGGCGTAGATCCTCAGAGGACTACGTCAGGATGGAGGCAGACCATCAAAGGGATCAAGGACTAGAACCGAGCATCTAAGCTGACAGCTGAACAAGGGAAAGCTCAAGACCAGATTTGAAAAATTATGAGTCGGGATCTGTTTTCTTTCCTTAGTCGAGTCGAGTCTAGGACTTTCTTTTCCTGAAGTTGAGTCGTTTGTTCCGCGATGACCTAGGGTGTGTCCTAGGAGTCGTTCCTTCGAGTCTGTTAAGCATTTGTCTTTCCAATAAAAAGTTCCAGTTTCGTTTCCAAATATGTCTTATTTCCAATCCTCAATCATTCCGGAAACATGATAAAATGCACAACACACTCAAAGGCATCCCTGGGGTAGAAATATGTCCCGTTTCAAAATGTAAGGTACACTAGGATCCTGTGTTTGATTCCTTTACCTATTCCATGTCTGGTGGTAGAAAACCTCCATCTGAACCAATGTTTGTGACAAGCTTTTAGATGATTCTATGACAAACCCGGACTAGCTCCTTGTTTCCCCTATCGATGACGGAAGGCAAGCCTTTTCCCCAACAAAATCATCCCATCTCGAAGAGAGAAGATATCAACCCGTTCTAACAAGGAATTGTTAGTTCTTACCCAAATTAGTTGGCGAAACCCAGTTTTCAAGGTGTATCCATTTATGACTAAGAGAATGAATAGAAGATCATTTTCAAAGAGAGAAAAAAAAAAAAGATGAAAAAGAATGAAAAATGAGAAAAAGAGAAAAATTGGAAAAATGAAAAAAAATGAAAAAAAAAAGAAAAATGAAAAAAGATGAAAGAAAAAGAAAAAAAGAAAAAAGATGTTGAAGTTATTGCGGAATGCTTTTTTGTTGAATGTCGAAGTTACGGAAGCCAGAATTCAAGTCAAGTACCCATAGTTGAAGTTCAATGGGCAAAGCCCAAAAGCGTAAGTAGTAACCTCTTTACCCCTAAGTCCTTCCTGAGACAGTTACAAGGAGAAAGTCGGGAATTTTGAGAATCATTCCGCTTGTGTTGTTACACCCAACCTTTAGGGTCCAGACATGGAAATTTGAACCCACATCATTTTTCAACCCATTTGCACTCGTGGTTCATCAAACCCGAGACACCCATTCCAACCACATTAGCAGCCATAGCCCTTGGCCTTAGCACCACAAAACAAACCTTCAGAATGATGGTTAACCATTCCAACTTGTTTTTACCAAGCTCCACATCCCAAAGAATCAAAACCTTTTGTACCAACCCTAGATACGGGATTTAACAGTACCTTACATGCTAGAATGGGATATGATATGATACCTTAGGTGAAACCTTCGAGTGTGTACACACAATCAAAATGCCAATTTAATGCACCTTGATCGAACTACGTCAGATTTGATTTCGCTCCACGCGAATACGTAGGCAGTCCTTCAGAATAAGGGATTCAATCCACTCATCAACCAAGTTGTCATCTTGTAGGTTTCTTATGGGTCATAACCAAGTCCAAATGAAGCCACCTTTGTTTCAATCTGTCTTAGTACTCGATGTAAGCTAGGATAAGGATATAGGTTCAGATGAATAGTGTCAAGTCTCAGAATGAGCTTTATCGAACGGTGTAGGCAAATATGCTGAGTCAAATAGATGTGGGTTTTTGTTGGGAACAGAAAATATGAAAAACCCGCTGAAAAGAAAGAAGGCGTGGAAGAAAAATAGTAAAAGCCCGCTGAAAAGAAAGAAGGCGGTGGCAAGAAATGATGAATACTCGCTGAAAAGAAAGGAGACGAGGAGAAGAGTGGCAGAATGTTCCCAACAAGAGTGATGTGTGATGTCCAACTATTCTCATAAAATCAGTCTGTGTTTAGTGTCTAGGCGAGGCTAACGTTGTTGCTCCGTGAGTTTAATCCACCTTGTCAATGCCAAGTGATCTTGATTCCCATGTGCCCTTGGGAGCACGCCCATGCCATACGATATCTGTGTCTCAAGTCCGATGGCCTTGTGATTCCCGTTTGTCATCTTTCGGGTGCGCCGGATTGGCCAATTTACCTTTCTACCCCGAACAAGTCAATAATTGAATTAAAACCCGGGCACACTTACGGTTTTATTTTCTTTTTTTTGTTTTACGGTAGCGGGCTACGCCCACGTTTGTTTACGGGTCATACAGAGTGTCCGAGTCGTATTTCGTGCTCACCCGTCAAGGTTCGATTTCAAAATGCCAAAGATTTCATAATTCTGAAATTTCAAAAACTTTTTGGGTCGACGACCCAAAGATCCAAGTGATTCATTTCAAATTCAAAATTTGGGTCGATAGCCCAATTATTCAAAATTTTCAACATGTTCAAATTTCGGGTCGTTGATCCAGTCTTTCAAATTCAAATTTCGGGTCGATGGCCCAACATTCCCAGTGATGTCAAATTCAAACGTCGGGTCGATGGCCCAATTATTCAAAATTTTCAAATTCAATTTTCGGGTCGATGACCCAATCTTTCAAATGATCCAATTTTAGGATCGATGATCCAAATGTGCTTATGTGATGATTATTGCTAGTACATTTTCTATGTTTCAAATATAGCAGGATATGCTTCAATCGGGGGCTCTAAAGTCTTCGACTTTAGAGCCATTCAAATCGGGGGCTCTGAAGCCGTTGGCTTCAGAGACCATTATCAAGATGTAAAGGATGACATCCACTCAGAATTCAATTCAATACAAGAGTATGAAATGGAAGAATTCCATAGCTGAAAGCAAATGATGAAAGTGGCGGCAACCTCCTCGGAAAGTCCCGTCCCATTTAGGCACCGCTGCTGAGATGATAAGCTTTGGGCAAGTGTCGTGATACGAATTTCGGACAAATGCCAGCGAGATGATAAACTTTGGGCAAGTGTCGGCGGCTTAAACTACGACGCGGGTTTGATTCCGTCAGAAACGGATACGTAGGCGCCCGAGGATAAGGCTCAACCCACCATATATGCATTTTATGGGTCGACGACCAACGAGGATAATTTGACACGGCGAAGCAAGAGTCAATCCCCAACGAAGTTTCGGGTATGATCTCTTCTTATGGTCGAGCTTATATACGTAAGTCTAATGGACTATAAACGACCCGCGAATCCTCGGGTCGAGAGGGACTGGGGTATACTTTGACTTTCGCCTTGTCCAAGCCTCAGTCAAAGTGGGGGCTCTGTAGATACCCGTATCCGTCGATATTGGAATTTATAGAGAACCCGACAAACACCCGATGATGATAGGACACATGTATTTATTTAGTTGTCATTGTCATTATTTGGGTTCGTTTTACGATGTAGAATGAGCGTTGTCGACGGAGTATTTTAATTTAAATGATATTTAAATTAAAGTTTTTTAAGTGAATTCATTTTATTGCTTTATTTTGAATTTATTTTCTCAAGTTTATTTTATTGAAAATAAAATAAATATTTGATTTGAAAAATCATTTTATGAGTATATTTGATTTGAAAAGTCATTTATTCTAATGTGTTAATCGATTTGAAAAATCGATTTAAAAATCGAAAAAACTTGTTTTAAGCACGTGTTTTGGAGCTCGATTATTGCTCGGTTTTTGAGCCCGTTTTCTTTACGAGTTGGCACGAATCTCGAGTACACTAACCAACCTAGACCTCTACCCATCCAACCCCAGTTCGAACCCCTTAACCACGGCCCAAATCCCACTCCAAAACAGGCCCCAAACAACACGACACAAACAGCCCCCTGTTTTCGTTCAGCTCAAATCCCGAGCCCAAAACCCGCTCCAAACACCACCAAAACCCGTGCCCATTAACCCTAACCCATACCCTAATATCCTACCCATATTACCTTACCTTAACCACCAAGAAAATCCCCCAAACGAACCCTAGAAAACCCCCCAAAAGCTGCTGGACAGCAGCTATGCTCAGCCGAGCCCGTCTGCCTCTCCTCTCTTTTACCCTACTTTAACTCCTTATAAATACCCAACCTTCACCATACATTCATTCCTCTAAGTTCTCCCCACATCCTACCATCACTCACAAGCTTTACACCTCAGAAACAAACCTTAATTGCCTCTCAAAAACCCTCCACAAAACCGACATACAAACTGAAACTGTTTGTGTGTCCTCCTCGAAAAACAATTCGTTCCTCCCTCAAACCTCCATCAAAACTCTATTTTCTTATTCCTAATTAACCACATAACATCCATATACACATTAGACAAAGATTTACGAGCCAAATTACCCTTGAGAGTACACGAAATCCCTCGAAAAACAGCAGTGTTATACACTCTGTTTTCGTGATTTGTTCTGTCTGTCCGATTCTGTTTTGCGCTCGTTTTCGTGCCCAATAACTCAAAACGAGCGGGGGTTGCTTTAAGATCTCTGTTCTCCTCTCTTTCTAGTTTTCAAAACATCTTTTAAATCGAATTTTCATCGTGAAACGAGGGAGAAATCATTGTTTGAAAGTTGCTGTCCAGATTTGCCAAAAACGCGTGTTTGCTTTGTTTCTTCGTCGACGACGGCCTCTCGAGATAAAATCTACCATCGATTACGACCCAAGATGGTGTCAACGATACATGTAGGTTGAGGGTGCATCAAATCCTCCTCTTTCTCCTTTTTTTATTTCGTTTTTATGTTTGTTCTTTTATAGTTTGTTTTTGTTTGTTTATCGCTTTTATTTATCGTTTAAATTAACTATGAAACTAGTTTAGTCCGAGTATGAGTTAAAGTACCACCATGAACACCCGCGTTGACTTGAGATGGGAAAAGAAACCGCTACATCAGTCGGTCGTACACCCCCGTCTCATTTACATATCCTCGTGTTCAAGGTAGGGCATAAATAAAACGAATTTCTAACTTCCGTTCCTCGCTTTTGACCCTTTGTTGTCTCGGCCAATTCGACCCACCTTAGGACCCGTTGCATGTTAGTATGACCTCTGATTGTTAACATATGACTTATTTAGATGACATTAGATCAATTTAATAACCTAATTAGACACTTTAGGGTACATCGACATAGCTTTAAAAATCAACTAACAATTCTGTAACTTAATGAACGCATCTCTCTCTTTCACCTAATTTCTTGCTAGTATAAGAGTGCGTGATTAGAACCTTCTTATTAACACTCGATGAGTTAAATTAATTAGCGAACTTGACCTAATTTGACCCCTTTTGAGCCGTGTAGAATACACAATTGCAAGACCTCTTTTCAATCGATCAACGTCGTTTCTAACTTGTTTTCTAATTCGTTCCTAACCCGTTTCGTAATCATCGATCTAACCTAATGAATCTAACCTAAGAATTAGGGTATGCTAGATCGTGTGGGCCGTGTTTGGCCGTGTCCTTGTAGTCCCTTTTCTCGTTTTTTTCTCATCTTTATCTCGTTATTTCGTATCTTGTAATTACTTTGTTTATCGAGTCGTGTTTGTTAGTTTGGTTGTAATTTTCAAGTTAGTTTTCTTTTATCGAGTCAAAACCTCTTTCAAAAAACCTTAGTCTTGTTTGGTTAGATGGTTGTGCCCCAATGCTTGTAAGAGCGTAGTAAATCGCATGTTGTTTAAAGCAACATGGCCCGAGTTATGCTAATGAATGCTTTGGTGTGCGGCCCTATGTCTAATTCGATGAGATTGAGCGAAAGCACACGTCACGAGAAGTGACCCAAGGCCGTGAGTCATGTGAGCCGTGGGCCACCCCTCTTGTGCACGCTTTTCTAGGCCGATTGGCCGTGTGTGTTGTCGGGTATAGTGTTGTATGTAGCAATTATATTTAGATCGAGTTGCATCTTTAATTTATTGTTGTGTCGGCATGAAATGCTTGGTTTGTAATAGGTAGATCCCAACGGCTCCCCCATTCCTCCTTAAGCCTTGTTTGCTTTGTTTTGTATGTTGTTAGATCAATCAACCCACATGCTAAATTACAACTTTGACAAAGTTAGTTTAGTTGCATCTAAAACGACATAGAAATTGTTGTCACATGTTAGGGTTTAAAACGATGTTTGCATATCATATATCGTAGTAGCTATGACCTTGTTTGAAATCCATACTTGACTTAGTAGAGGCCGTTATTGACGGGCGGGGTTAGGTGTCCTTATGGGCTTCCTAACACGTACCCTCACCCCTTACTCAAGATCTATGGTTTGTGGATCCGTCTAAATACCATTGGATTACGAGAGTCATTCAAATCGAGTGATATAGGGTACAAGTCTTTATCTTTAATCACTCGTAGTCGATTGGCTTTATGCTTTTCGATGAAAGGTGTAAAGTTGACTTGAACGGTTCCAAGTTCCCCAAAAAACTTGGTGGCGACTCTAATATGTCTTAATTCGATTCAAAAGAACCTCGAGTCGATTATGCCTGGTGTGGATCCCGCGGACGCAGTTCCCGAGGGCCTTGTCCACAGAGTTGTTGAACATAATATGAAAGTGATGATGATATGCCATAAATTATTCTTTCTCTTGAATTAGTAACATGTAATTAGCAATGTAAATGGAACGACCTTTAGAAGCATGCTAGGATATTCGAATTGCTGAGAATATGTGTTCACATGCCAAATTTTCATAATTGCGGTTTATAAGTGGCTACAAACTGAGACTATATGCTAAAATTGAGGAAACTATTGATGAAATGTGTGTACCTAACTGAGCATCTAAGTTTAATTACATGATTTATGTGCTTCAAATATTGAACTGGTTGATGAGTTAGTGAACTTGCTAAGTATATAGAACTCAAATTGTATGAAGTATATGCCTACATGTTTTATACAAATTGTTTGACCTTATACCTAAAGCAGATGCCGAGACTGAACCTTGGAATCCGCCAAAGTAAACGGGGAGGGTAACCCACCCGAGTTAGGGAAGGAAGTGGACTGTGGTACCCGATCCCCCGAATACCCTACAATTGTTTTTGTTGATTTCAAGCAAAGGGAGCGTTTTGTAGCCTTACAAAAACGCAAAATGAGACCTGCAAAGTGTATAGACACCAGTGTGTTAGAGGAATTGGAGATAGAGACGGATGTCCATCACATTTTCGAGACCTTGGGGTTTACGGGTTTGTATAGGCTGAGGAAGCATACTTACCCTTTTCTTACCTTGGAGTTCATGAGCTCTTTTAACTATGACCAAATGGGTCGACTGTTGAGTTTAGATTGATGAATACCGTTTTGTTGACCATGGATTTGTTTGCCTCTCACCTTGGGTTGGCCAAGCCTCCTAAGGACTCCATCACCGACATTCCACCGAGTGCGGCGTCACGCCTAATGCCTTGCTTGATCGGGAAGCAAGCTCCCACCTCGAGCAACATGCCGATTAATGACGTTCAAAGATATTACCTTGAGGGTCTTTCTCCGTTCTCTTTCGAACCTCCTCTATGACCGAAAGGATATCAGTAAATTGAACAATCATGAGGTCTTACTTCTGATGTCTTACCTCAACCCGGAGCGGGCCAGGAAAGTGGTCTTTAATGCTCCTTCTATAGTTTGTCTTTGCCCTTGCCTTGATGGCTTCTTCCCCTTCCCGTGCACTGAGTTGTGGTGCTATTGCCACTCGGTTAGCTGAAAAGCTAACCTCCTTTGAGGCTTCTTCGGCGTACGTGCCTCTAGCTACTCCAGTGCCTACCATGGATCGTGAATACTATCTTGACCTGAAATGGTTGAGGACCTTGGCTGACAGTAGCCTAGCATGGAGGGTGTATGGCATGAGTTGGATGAAGGTTCCAGCTCCTGAGCACCTCCCACCCACGGAGCCCTTGGAGCCGACAGTAGTGACGGTGGACTCCGATGACGAGGAGGAGGAGGATGATGACGGACCCCACCAGCTACAGACCTATCTCATCGACGGCACCATCCTCGAGGAGATGCCGGAGCCGACGAAGGGCGAGAATGCGGGAGTTCAGGCGGTAGAGAGACCCAGAGTGGTGAGGGGACCCCGTCGAGTGAGAGAGAGGGCCTCGGAGACTAGACCACAGCCAGTAGCACCACAGCAGCAGCAGTCTTTTCCATGCTACCCTTACCTCGACACCCCGAAGACGCGATCCAGTTACCTAGCGGAGAGAGTGTCATCTACCTTGACACTCTGGAACATGCACGAGATGGCGTACGCTCAGGGGATAGGGACCGAAGGACCGCATCCAGTTTGGTGGAGAGGAGTTGGGGACTACTCAGGGGTTTTCCATTTCTACGGGGTGGATCCGTCGACGTGGGGGGCACCTCAGTCCTTCCCTTACGGTGGCTTGACCCCATGGTACGTGGGCCCAGGAGCAGGAGCAGGAGTGGATGCGGGGATCGGGTCAGCAGGAGCAGGTACGTCGGGTGGTGGTGATGATGAGGTGATGTTTGAGCGACGCAGGAGTGATACTCCTTGTTTCTATCTTCATTCATGATTGTTAGTAGTAGTTGTTGTTGGTAGCGTGGTTAGATTTTCGGTTGTTTTAGTTGAAACTTTATTTATGAACTTGTATCGTTAGGCCATAAGGCCGGATTAGCTACTTTAACCGTTTGCAGGGTGATCGAGAGTCGGGGCGTCATCCCGACTCAATTTATGTGACAGTCATGTTTATATATGTTGGGTTATAACGGGTTGTGTAGGGTACTTGGCCTGCAGGTACTCGACAGAGTACCCCACACTCTATCGAGTAGCTGCAGGAAAGGAAGAAAGAAAACATTCTGAACTCGGGCCACTCGATCGAGTAGCCAAGACACTCGATCGAGTAGCATGGCACTCGATCGAGTACCGCTACATACTCGATCGAGTAGCACTGTTACAGGGGGTTTTCGAAAATTAAAAATGTTTAATTGTTTTATAATTGCGAGTTTAATGTTTAAAGTAGTTGTGAGTGCGTAGTAACACCTTTGAACCGTTAATTTCATATGTTACAAGTCATAATTGAAGTATTATAAGCATATTTGTCACGATTGGTGAAACGGTAATAATTTCGGGTTACTTTAATACTGCATACGTCTCCTTACGATCTATTTATCGGAGTTGTAACTTCGCCTATGTATGTGCATACCATTTTAACGTGTGTTGTCAATGGTAACTAGTTATTCCGGTGACTTGCGTATGATTTCTAACTTAACGAGTGTATAATTAGCGAGTAATGTCCACAACAAATAATATGGTTTCCTTTAATGTTAAGATACAAATAATAAGTAATACGCGTTGATATTTGGGTGGTGAACTTCGGGGACGAAGTTCCTTTTTAGAGGGGAAGAGTAATGTCGCGAAATAAAAAGGTTGTTTTGAATAATGTTTTGCTCGTTTATAATGTTATTGGTAATTGTTTATAATGTGGTTGGTATCATGTAAAAAAAAAAAAAAAAAGTATAACGACTTGCTTTAGTTCTTAAGGGAGTGTGGTTGTGGAGAAAAGTTATAGTGCGATGAATCGTATTTGCATCACGTTACCAAGTAATATGGTGGCATTGGTTGTACCATATGATAGTTGATATGAGATATGTTCTAGATCGATAGTTTGATAGTCGATACTGTATGTCGGGTGATCGTGAGTGGTGATTCGCGTTGCGGGTTTGATGTTTATATGTATATAAGGTAACGGTTAACGGTAATAGTGCTTGCATAATAGTAGTAAAAGTCATTAGATATAAGTATAGACGGTGATGATGATGACATGGGGGGGGGGGGAATGGTGTTTCCAGGGAGTAATGGGTTGAGCGGGAAGATGGGTGGGGATGTGTTGTCTTCGTATCTTGAGCGGGAGATAGGTGAGGTGAACTTCGGGGACGAAGTTCTTTTTAAGGGGGGAAGACTGTAATACCCGCCCTTTTAGGGACCCTTTGATCATCATTGACTGTCCTTGGGAGCGGGAGTAATCTTAGGAAAGTATGCCAAAACCATCTTAGGGTGCGTGTTAAGAGTGGTACTCGATAGAGTAGAGGCTACTCGATCGAGTAGCTAGGATACTCGATCGAGTAGGGGGCTACTCGATCGAGTGGGTTGGGTACTCGATCGAGTGCCGGGTTTTCAGCGAGGGTTTTATATCGCGTTTTGTTAAATCCGCAAATCACTTCCGCCACCTTCCTCCTATCCTTCAGTCGCCTCTTTCCCTTCCCTTCACCTCAAAACCTCCATGGAAACCTTTGTGAAGATTCTTGTGCCTTAGGAGAGCGTCTCTTGAGTCGGGTAGCGGTCTTTTGCTGAGTTTCTCCCTAATAGGTATGTCATAGTCATCATCCGTGCCTTTGTCTCTATAGTTAGGGTTTGCTTGTTAGTAATAGATGTTTGTATGGTGGTTATAGGCTTTGCTTGGTCGCTGGATATGTTATCTGTCGGCGTGGATTGGTTGCGGTTGCTTAAAGGTAGGTTCGCCTACTCAGTTTCTGTAGATGGTCTAGTGTGTCGGATATTGTGGCTGTGTTGTGTTTGGTTGTTTGCTATAATTATTGTATTATGATGGTTGTGATCGTTGTTGACGGTTCTCGAGATGCGTTCTCGGCTGAGTGGGGTCACTTGCGGGAGTGGCTTCACGCCCTAGTTTCGCCCTTCGTGGAACCCGCCACGGAAGGGGATGTGCACATTAATGGACAGGGTTATCGCTCGATTTGATGAGCGGGGATTTGGTGGGTACGGTTGCGGTCCCCCACTGGCAGGGCTGGTCCAGTGGACAGTCAGTGACAGAGTTGGTTGGATTATGATGGTTGCGTTTGGGACTGTTAGTAGTGCTGTATTGATAATTGTAATTGCCGTTGTCTTGTCTTATCTCAGTACTGACCTTGTGTGGTTGTTTGTTTGTTATGTGTCTGCCGTGATCCCTTATGGTGAGCAGTCGGTCTTAGCAGGTGTTGATGTGGTTGATAGCTGAGGTCCGGGCAGGGATGAGTCTTCACGAGATATGATGGTCATAGCGAGTAGTCTTTGAGTTGTACCTTTGTATTGTATTTTGGTTTGAATCACTTGTAATATAACTTAATAGTTCTTTTATTGACGTTTGATAATTACTTTCCTCGGGCAACCGAGATGGTAACGCCCTTATATGCTAAGGAAGGCCTAGTTGAGGCTCCTCTGGATATGGGGGTGTTACAAAAACGACTATTGTAATTTGTAAGATAGAACAATTAAAAAAAATTCTTTTGCTAAAAAATTAACATCATGTGAGACACTTGTGTTGGAGTATGTGTCCTAAACAATAGTGCGATCAAATGATTTAATATCACAATCAAATCTCATGCATGTTAAGAATACGTAAGGGATGATTCATTTATATAGTCAACTGATCATCATTAATCGGTAATGATTGGCTAGCTAGAGTTTGACATTACTATCGTTTGACGGTGGTGATCAGTTGATCCCTTAAGGTCACACCTAAAGGACAATTCCCTTAATAGACAAATTGATTAACTGTATGATGATACAAGTTAATCAATTCCTTAAAATTGAACAATTCAATTGTGAGAAAGATTATTTATATCTTATTGTAATTGGGTTAAATAAGATTTTTTTAGTAATTGATATACTTTATTACTAAAATTGATTATTGTTTGTGAAACAATTGAGATAAGAATGAATGGTTAATTATAATTACAATATGTTGTGAATTATAATTATATGACACATTTTATTTATGTGATCAAGTATCACTCGTCAGTTTGTTGTATGTGATTTAATTAATTTATAAAATGATATTTATTTGATAAATATGTATTAAATTAATTAATAACATGTAACATACTACATGTGACATATTGTGTGACAAGTAACAAATTGACAAAATAAAATGGAGGTCCATTTTATACAAATGACCGAAAAAAAATGGAGGGTGGTAGACATTAGTGGGTGATTTATTTTATGTGATAAGAATAAATTAATAAAACCTACTCTACCTTCTTACACACCTACATATTGATAAGAGAAAAAGGAAAAGGAAAAGATGCTCTCCTTGGCCTTATGCTAGCCGGCCACAACCCTTTTTTAAGAGGAGTTTTGGTTCCTTTTACTCTATCATTCATTCACTTGCATGCACACTTGATTTATGCTTTATTTTCTTACATCTCTCTCAAAATCTTTCTAAATAGTTTTAGAAATTCAATAAATTGTTTATCTTAAATTCTAAACATAATATAAGATTACTAGTATAGTAATAAGTATATATATTATTAGAATTAATTTTAAGGGTACTATTATATTAATCTAGTAAATTAGTATACTGTTTAAGGGATTAGTCTTGTGTGCAATCAAAGGAGGATCTCTACATTGGAATTTTGGAGGATCATCCAACATATTATAGCTCAAGAACAAATAATGAAGGTGACCTTATTTGTGCCCTTATTTTCGAGCCACTTAACAATGTAAGGGAGGTTGTTTTTTTTCTTATTAATCTCTTATTTTGTTATGCATGCACTAGATCTAAAGAAAACATATTAAGAAGTTAATTAGTTCACTATTAGAAGAGTCTAATAAGAGGTATATGAACCTAACAACTTGTTGGTCCGAACAATTCAAATAAAATCTTAATCCATGTTCTTCATATATATTATTATTATAATTACACGTATTATAAAATTAGCTTTTTATAATATTTTTATGGGTTATTTTATAAGAATGATCCAAACTATACCTCGTCTTCTTACATTAATTTTTTAGAATTAATCTAAACTATACTTTGAACAAGAATAATCTAAACTAAGCCCTCATTTTTCTCACAATGCACCAGGTAATCGACTACTTGTTTGTCAGGTCACACTTGTTAAAAAAAATCTAAAATTACTAAAAACAATAACAACCTTTAATACAATAATTAAAACTACAATAATCTACAATTAAGACCAAACTTAAACATGGACATATCATCCTTATCATGCTTTACCATAATTTCACAACCTAATCATTCCTTCATTCAATGATATTAGGGCGACGACCAGCAAAAAATCCGATTATCCAACCGATCTGATATCCGGTCCGAATTCGATTCGATTTTTTGGATATCTGATCCGAAGCTAAGTTTGGATCGGATATCCGATCCAAAACTTTTGGTATTTGGATCGGATATGGATATTAGAATGAAAACGTTTGGATATCCGATCCGATCCGAAAATATATTTTTCTAGCATTTACTATTTTTTCTTGCTATTTATGATCACCAATTTTTTTTTAATTAAATGAGCGTGTTTAGATTGTAGTTCTTATACTAGGTTGTTTAGAATTATCCTACGTTGCAGTTTGGACTATAATTTTAAAATCGTTCCACTTTTTTCGTGTTATTTTTTTAACTTTTAGTGTTGTTTTAAGTATACTTCTTTAATATCACATTTTATTTGATACAACAACGTTAAAAAGTACCAAAACTATGTTAGTTGTACCTAAATTTTATGTCGAGATCATTGGAGTAAGAAAAAAAATCATCATGGAAGACTATGAATTCGATTTTGTCTTAAACTCAATTTTAAAGTAAATTTAAAAGTATGGATATCCACATTCGATCCAATTATTTTGGATACCCGAAACATTGGATATCCGAAAGATTTGGATCGGATATGGATATCTGGTTTAAGGATTTTCCAATCTGGATATCCAATCCGAACCAGCACTTTGGATCAGATATCCGATCCGTGCTCTGCCCTAATTAGGGCATAGAGGGAGTTTCAATAGACCATGTTATTATATTATAAAACAAACAGTAAATTATCAATTACACCCACGCTTAATCCACTTTTTTAAACTTACTCCCACGTAAAATTTGTTACATTTTGCACCCAATACCATTTTCAGGTCAATTTTTCGTCAAAATTCAAATTTTTTGTTTAAATATGACAATTTTGTCCTTGTTCTTTTATTAAGTAGGTTGTTTCCCTTCTTTCCCATCTCTTTCATTCTCTTCTCTGTGTATACTTCGTCTAAAATCCCCCAACCAACGTCAACAAACCCGGCCACATCCCACTACTCCCATCCACAGGCCCAACCGCAGCAAGCTGACACGACGCAGTTCGACCCGATATCGTCTTTTGCGGCTCCTTCAACGCCTTCTTCACTCAAGACCGCAGTTCGACCCGCAGCAATCATGATTAATTGTTCTTTAGTGAATGGTTCAATTAAGGTTTCGATTGATTCTTCATCTTCAGCAATTGCTTAATTATGACGGAGATTTGAGGGAAATTTTTGGGGGAAATGTTTGAGGGAAATTTTTGGGGGAGATTGGGTGAAGAACCCCATAAAATGAGGTGGAAAAAAGAGAAGAATAATGCTAAAATGAGGTTTATGGGACCATAATAGTAGATGTATAATCAACTTAATCAAAGTTGTATAGAGAAAGAGAAAACAAGGTTTGGAAATGATCAATTGTTTGTATACAAAGTAATATAGAGAAAAAAAAAAGCAATACGCGGGGGTAAAATCGTCAATTTTTTATTTATTTTTGCCTGAAAATGGTGTTGGGTGGAAAATATAACCGAGCAAATAATTTACAATTTGGGTGTAAATTATTAAAAAAAAAGACGTGGAAGTAAGTTTTAAAAAGTGAATTAAGCGTAGGTGTAATTGATAATTTACTCTAAAACAAACTTGGGTTTTCCGAGCACGAGTAATAACAAATGCTCCAGTCTCATTTATACCAACAAATACCCCGGGTTTCAGAGTACATAAAATAACTTCCACACGTCCTTTAATCTCCCTAACCAGAATAGAAACATTGCGAGTCGGAGTCTGTGATTGTGACCATCAAAAGAAATCAGGTTAAACAAATAAATACGCATGTTTTAGGTTAAATCAATCAATATCTATCTATTTATATTATTAAAGGAAACTTTTTTCGAGCGATTACAGAGAATCCAACCTTTATAAAACTCTTTAACTAATAATGATAATGAAATAAATATAATATGATGACAATGCTAAAGATAAAATTATAGATACGTGGATATGTGAGAGTTATGATGTCAAAGTAGTTTCATATTTTAGTTAGGAGACTACTTCTAAACGTTGTCAATTCAGTACTTTGTATCCTATAACAACTCAATAATCTTAACCCATATAAAGACATGTCTAATTGTCATAGCTAGATCACAATCGTTTTCCTTTTTCAGTTATTCTTTCGTTTGTGTTATTTATTTTTGGAGTTAGCGGTATTCTTTTGTGTACTTGATCCGTATACGGTAGTAGACTCATTCTGTTTTATTAATTTATAAGGTTTTTTTGTTTTTGCTATTTGTTTTATTTTATAGTCCAAATTTTATTGAGACTTAACTAAGTTTTCTTCCTTCATGTGCAGGGTATCAACAAACTAACGTAAGTGATATCAATGGTATTTTATATTTTTTTATTAGTCTTAATTTTGTTTACATACTAATGAGTTTATTATTTTGTGTAACGTAATTTAGCTCTATTCTTAAATTTTTCCTTCCATTTGAACATTATATGTCATTGATTTTATATCGATCGAAATATATTAAATCTTACTAATAAGAGTAATACCTATCCAACTATTGACGACAATGATCTAATGGAATGAGTTCAAGATGTCAGATTAGAGTTATATCTCTAGCCTTGAACTATTTCAACGAAATAGAACTTTCAGGCACAAGAAACTTATTATCGGTTTCGCTTTAAAAAACAAAAGCTTAGTTATATTCGAGGTTAAGTAAGTTTTTTGCTCCAATAGTGAATTTGACGCTTAAGATATGTATCGCGCCTATTTTTACTTTTTATTTTACTACGCGTTTTTTGCGTTGGAGGAAACAAGAAAGGGTTCGAACTAAAAGGTACGTATATCAAAAGGAATTCCACCTCAAGGTTGTTTTCTATGTCGTCTGTATAATAGCACTTCCTTATTATTGTATCATTGTATGGGGCAAAAATTACGTTGGTTACATCACGTAATTCTTAGTTTACATTACTTGAACTTATTTTGAGAAGATTTAAAGTCAGAATTAAAAACGGCGAATCGGACACACTTGCAAGTATTTTGGGCAAATTTTCCCTCAAGAGAATATGAATAACAAACACGTTGATCACTAAGACAAAATTATACTCAATAATTCACAAGTTTGTTTACCAAGCACTTATCATACTACTTGGTATGTGGTGGTACTATAGTCTATAACTCCATAGTCCATACCAACCGGCGGTAGCTTTCTCCTACTACTATACAAATTCACAAGAGAATATGAATAGCAAACATGTTGTACTTAACTTTAAACTATTACTCCCTCCTTCTCGATCATATGTTTACCTATTTCATTATGGCATTATGGAGAAAAAGGATTGTACACCAGATGTACTACCTCACACTCAATGAGTTTTTGTGTATTTTATTTGAGCTCTATAGAGTTAATAAATTATATTTTAGTTTTATGACGTCAAAACTCAATTTTTTTGAGCTATGTAATTTTTTTGAGTTATAATGTAACTTTTTGAGATTAATGTTTAAATGAACTCAAAAACTTTATAATAAAACTCAAAATTTTTATCTTAACTTAAAAACTATATCATGTGATGTACTAAATCAGATTTATAATCCACTTACTGTGGCATTATGTAATAAGTTAATAAGATAGACGACTGCTAAGAGTTGACGTGAAATCCCTAAAAGTATAAGAAATATTTAGTGTAAAAACTTGAGAATTATTTTATAAGGAGTATATGTTTTATATTATGGAGTTTAGACTTGAAGATCAAAGCTCCATCCCGATTTTCACAAATTCTTAGAAGGAGCACGGGATATGATATTTTGAGTACTCCATAATATAAATATTTTTTTAGTGGTTAAAGATTTATTAACCAAATATATCCATCAATTAGTTATTTCACTTATACAAATTCTAATCTAAGATAAACGATAAATTTTATGAAGGACTTTTTAGCGATATTGGAGTTTCTAACTTTTTACGAAATACGGAGTACTATGAAAGAGTAATATTTGTGAACTACTTTACTTCAAGGATTGGAATAGTGATTGCATATCGACGATAATCTTTGTTTAATTTGTGCTATTTTTGTGTATAACCAACTCCCTCCCGTTAACTGGAATTGAAGCATTTGTTGAATATATACGAGTAATATTTTAATGAAATAAAAGAAAAGCAGGAATTGCAACATGTTTAAAAAAGCTACCAAATAGTTTTTTCACAACACATCTTATAATTATTACATTAAACATGAAAGAATATTAAAAATAGGCTCGTGCATCGCACGTGCATTAAATCAAGTATCTATCAATATATATATATATATATATATATATATATATATATATATATATATATATATATATATATATATATACTTAAAAGAGGAACTTTTGGAACTATTTCATTGGTTATTGTTTTAGAGCGATTTCATTGGCTGTTGTTTTTGCTCAATAAATTATGTATAAATAAAAATATAAAAAAAAAGATATATAAATTATACATTAAAAATTATACATTAAAATAAGTCTCTACAAAACAGCATGCGTTCACACAATATATATATATATATATATATATATATATATATATATATATATACTTAAAAGAGGAACTTTTGAAGCTATTTCATTGGTTATTGTTTTAGAGCGATTTCATTGGCTGCTGTTTTTGCTCAATAAATTATGTATAAATAAAAATATAATAAAAAAGATATATAAATTATACATTAAAAATTATACATTAAGATAAGTCTCTACAAAACAGCCTGCGTTCACACAATCTCACAACTGTATAACATGAAGTTTTTCAGTACAGAACACAATATACTATCAACATTTAATCATTTATACATAACTTTTTGCCATATCCAAACTTTGGACGAGTAGTGTCGAAATTGGAATTTGTTTAGAGAATCACAAATGCGGAGCACATAATAGAAAATGTAATCCGTTATGCATCAGTACTTTCTCCAATGCATATTGCATAACTGAAACTTAAATATACAACCAAAATGTTAAAATGCTCCATAAAATTAGTCTTATCATTATGCATTTTCAAGAAACTACACAGTGCTTCAATTAAACCATCGAATTTCAAAGGCCTCATTTTTCGACTCAGCTCCAGCATATTTGGCTAATAATCTCAGGAACGACAAGTTAAGTATCAAGGGTCCAGTGATCTGGGCCTAGTGTGTACCAGTGTAGAGTTGGCGGAACCTCATCCATATCAGCGGTAAGATTCTTAAAATAGGTCTCCTTCTCTTACTCCAAAACTAATGGACGTAAGTCTTCAAGTCTCTTGAGTCTCTTTTCAACTCAAACTGCATATTCTAATTAAAAAACCCATCCAAAATTACATCACCCTTAATAGATAAGAAAATAAAAATAAACTACAATAAATAAGAAGATATAAGAATAAACTACGATCAAGAAAATTAAATTTGTTAACAAACTACATCACATCCATGAATCTGAGAATTCCACAGCTTCTTTATATCTGAATGTATATACAATTCAACTCCTACCACGCTTCTGTAAAACCTGCATCACAACAGTGTATAAATACAGATTGAACGTCTATCAAACATTAAGTGCACAAATATTTCTCTATCTTCGTCTTTCTCTTAGCAATGGGACCAAGGTATGCTAATTAATTAAAAATATTTTCAATGTTTTGTACATATAGATATTATACTTGGCTTCAAACATGTTTTAGTTTCTTATTAATATTATTATTATTACTTTTATGTTTTGTCAGCCCTTTAACATTGATCAGGGAGCTTAATGAGACTAAGAAAAACGGGAAAATCAAAGTTCGCGTTTCTAGGCTATGGGATGTTTTGAATCATGCGGAGAATAATAGTCTTATATGCATGGATATGGTTTTAATCGATGAAGAGGTAAGAATTAACTGTTTATTATTACCCTATTTTGTTTTTTGGTTATCTCATTCATATTGAATTACCTTATAAATTATTATTTTTATCATTAGGGTAAGTACATACATGCTACTGTGAATTGTTATCATGCCCAGCGAATCCCAAGTGGCCAGAGATCGATCAGATGCTAGGGCACATACAAGGACAGACAGGCCAGATATAATAGCAAGAGTCTTCAAATTAAAACAAAGTCAACTCATGGATTGCCTTAAACACCAACACTACTTTGGAACAGATGTAGCAGGTACGCATAATTTTTAAGTAAATTATAATAATAGATAGTAACTACTAACAACATACATGACGAGTATAGATAAAATTGTTATGCTGCAGATATATATATATACAATAGAGTTTCAGAAAAGAGGACTGCCCCATGCACACATACTATTATGGCTTAAGAAAGATGAAGTGGAACTATCGCCACAGTACATAGACGGTATTACACATGCTGAAATCCCAGATCAGGAAAAAGACCCAGCATTATATGAGATTGTGTCACGATACATGGTTCACGGGCCCTGCGGCGAGGAGAATCTAAATTGTCCATGTATGCTTGACGGTGAAGCTTGCAAAAAAAAAATCCAAAATCTTTCAATTCAGAGACAACAATAGATGGTAATGGCTATCCAGTGTATAGACAAAGAAATGACAACAGGTAGATCTCTCTTACATAGAAGTTAAAAATTTTGAAGTAGAAAAAGAGCGGAAAGAAAAGAAAAAATATGATATGAAGAAGTTTTTAACGGACAATTCTCATATATTCACAAGTGTGACAAAAATAAGGGAAAAGTATTAGAGTCCAAAATATGGGGAAAGATAACACAAACTGAGAACCAGCTAAAATAAAATAAAAGGAAAAATTTAGAAACAAAAAAAAAAACAGAGACAAAGGCCATTTTCGGTCACTTTTATCCGGATTATATTATTTATTTAGGACTTTTATTTTCATGCAGGATTATTTAAAAGGGCAAACACGTTCTAGACTTCTAGACAACAGAAGCCCGGGGTTACTTCTGATGTTTGACGCACATATAAACGTCGAGTGGTGTAAAACAGCTCGGGCTATTAAGTACCTGTTCAAGTATATCCTAAAGGGCCCGGATAAGGCGAGTAGGTGACTACTGTAATTTCCCGAGACAAAGAAGATGAAATCAAGCCATACCTTGATTGTCGTTACCTCTCCGCATGCGAAGGTGCATGGAGGATATTTGAGTTTGAGATACACGAGAGGAGTCCAGCGGTCATACGCCTGCCTGTGCACCTCGAGGGTGAACAAGCTGTTGTCCTAAAAGATAGAAACAAACTGAGAGTGGTAATAGAACGGGATAACGAATCACCCACGATGTTGATGGGATGGATGACATCGAACATAGAGTACGCACAAGGAATATCGTTTTCAACGTAGTTTTTTCAAATCTACCTGTTATCTACAGAAGATATTTTTACTAAATAACCGCACAAGTTTAGAATAAGGTCAATGTAAATTATAGCAGTTGGCTCTTCTAATAAGATCGTACATGTATACTGTCTAAATTCCTAAAAATTACCATCATAGTTCCACCTTCGTAATTCCCTGATAAAAATACATAATTCCTACCATTAAGCTTGCACTCTTAACATTATACTACTCTAGTCACAATCATTTAGTAAACTTTGTGAAGGGAATTTTAAGGTTTTTAAGGTAAACAAATGATTGAGATCTAGGGTGTATATTGTAGTTACCATCATAATTCTTTTCATAATCCTTGTGCTAGCATGCATAAACAACAACACCGCCAGTTTCTACACAACACAAACACTACATGCAAAATACATAAACAACAATAAATTAAAGTAAAACAGATAAAAGTCAAACCTTCAAGAAACAAAGCTCCCGACTTTAATCATGCCTAAAATCACCCAAAAAGAAGCCGCTTCTTTAATCTTAGGAACAAAACGTTGTTTGATTATATAAAGCTATTAATTGAATTTCGATAATATCCCGGCAAACAGTCACCCGGCTAAGATTCAGGTAAATAACTCTCGATCGGATTGTACCCGGCTGTCAAATACAGCAAAAATGGGTTATCTGTTAGTCGTCAGGAAGGATCTAGATGTTGGGGGTGAGAAATAAGGGGATGCATTTTTGTGAAACACAAATTCTTGTTTGTGACGGCACATATCCGTCACTCTTGAGTGACGGATACCATTTTACCTCACAAAGTACCCACTTTTTCTCTTTCTGCAACACTATTCATGTGGTCCCCTTTCTCCACTAACCCATTTTGTTACCATTTTAACTCACAAAATATCCGCCACAAATGGTAACCCGTCACAAGGGAGACCAATTGTTTGTGAAATTGTAAAAATTGAAACGACGATTTGGGGATAAATTGAAATTGAAATGATTTCGTTGACTTGGAGACTAAATGAATAACCAGATCCGACTAAATGAATTACAAAGAAACTTAATATGGATAGCACCAAAGACACGTGACTTATGTATAAGACTTATGTCAATACGTCTTATTCTACTTGATAAGGTTATTTTCAGTCGTTTGCCTTAATCAAAGTAAACATAAACTACTACTAACAAAATAGCTAGCGGTAAGTCAGGGTCGAATCCACAGGGAGGTGGTGATTATCTAGTTTGTTTATATTTAAATCTGTCTTAAAGTAACCGGTTGTGGGGATTTTGATTGTTGGTATGCTAACAGCTAATTACAAGTAATTAAAAGACAAATTACAATATAATATTAAAGAGTCTAGGGATTCGGGTTCACTAGGTAGTCATCAAAGAGTAGAATTTAATTCATTGATTGAGCAATTTATATTGTTGAAAGTCATATGATCAGTCGATTCAATATTTCTTTTAAATCTAATTTATCATGCGGTCGCTATCATTAAATTATCTCTATTAAATTATCATGGCCTATACTAGTCTTAACCCGGTCGGTGAAAATCCTAGTTTATGCAAGACTAATTAATTAACTCTGATCAGTAATTAATCAATTAGAAGTAATACGATAATCAAACAACAATTAAGAGCAATTTAACAATCAATTCATAATAACCCTTTTCTAACAACCTAGATCCCCATTCACCCTAGATTAATAAATTAGCTACTCATAAATCGAAATAAGTAAGTACAAATAATAATTGAATGCATATTTAGAGTAAAGAGAAGAAAAACTTAGTCTTGAATTAAACTTGAAAGGGAGAACATAGAGTACTTGAGACGAAAATAGACGAAAGATAGCCTACAGAAAACGGAACTAACTAAAAAACCTCCCACTGATACTACGTACGTGCCTCTTAAATACCTGCCAAAATAATCAGCCATCCAATGATCCCCCTAAAACTTACGTACATGACTCAACTTGTGTACGTACGATGTCCCTTTTTATTTCTCTTATGGACTTACTTGATTAAATTGTCAATTCAGCCCATTGAGTAAATTTGTGGGTAGCCTACGCTCAAGTGTATCAAACGCCAACTAATGGACGTGTTCCGTATATTTCTTTTTCATCGAAATACTCCAATATTGGCAGTCTTAGTTGGGCTTCTCGGATGATTTATCTCGAAATTAGACGAGTGTATCCATCGACTTAGCATATTGACAACTTTCTAGCATAAAAACCGCCTTCCTGTGAATAATTATACAAACTCGTAGTAAAACGCAAAGGAAGTAAATATAATACAAAACATACTTAAAATGCCAGAAATTAGTGTAATATTACGGGGGATAAGTATATAAAATATAGGTAAAATAATGTATTATCAAACTACCCCATGCTAGACCTTTACTCGTCCTCGAGTAAACTCAAGAGGCAAAACAAAACAATACAAAACAAGGTCTAACTAGTGACAAAATTCAAGAGGGTCGCGAAATAATCCAACCAAGGTTTTCGAAAATAAATCAAACACAAGTTCAAAATCATTTAAATTTCGAAATAGAGTTAAGATCACAAATTAGCAAGTAAGAACAATCACCCTAACAAATTCGTCAAAATATCATGTAATGTGCACAAGTGACCATTCATTCTTACCACAAACCGTCTAGACAAGTGACAAACCGGTGACCCTCACTTTCGGGAATGTAAACGCGGAAAATCACTCACTCTCATGTGTCCAAGTGATGAGGACACGGGTCACACATATAAACTAAGCCTAAACTTGCCGACTACTACATGTCAAGAGGACTTGTAAGGGTTGTAACGGGGCTATGGGTTAAAGGGAAGAAGATGAATAAGTTTATGAAAATGTGGTGTTAAAGAGTAAGAGCTAGAAAAGAACATGTCAAATCTCGGCCGAAGACAAGAATGCAAAAACCTCCAACACTACTCCTCGTATCAAACAAAGCACAAACACCACTATTTTTTATTGCCAAAATCCATCGTATAGGACATACACCTTTATTAATCAAACTCAAACCCATTTATTGAATAATACTTGTACATCTAGAACTCTTTTTTCTTTTTTTTTTTCTCTCTGTTTTGTCTCTCTTTTTTGAATTTTTTTTTGAATTTTTTTTTTTCGTTCATTTTTTTTTTCTTTTTCAAATACAACAACCCTTCTCGTATAACAAGTATTCACCAAATATCAATTACTCCCCCACGCTTTGCTTATATGATACCTCTATTTAAACCGAGAAAAACAAACACTTCACTAGCCCTTACTTGGGGTGGATAATGTGGGAAAACTGGTTAAAATATCGGGTAACAAAGAAACAAGGCTAAGGCTCAAAGGGGTTGCAAATAGGAAATATTAAATTTGGGACGGCAATTTGGCTAATGTAGCTCATAAACAAATGAATGCCTCTATCACTCATGTAATCCTAATGGCATATGACACTCATGAAAGAATTAGATTGGCATGGATGTCCCAATCTTGTTTGGCTTATGTGATCTCACGGCTTTTTGGTCACACGGTTATATAGTCACAAGTCTAGTCATACCGTCTTACCACAAACAATGTCACAAGATAAAGTACAAAACAATTATTCCATTGGACTATCAAGGGTAAAAAACGTCTCACAAGCCCGCATATGATCAAAATAGAAAACAATTTGCAAGCAATTCATTTTCAAAATAATTGTAACTCGATCAAATTATGCTCAATTCCACAAGAATTTGCCACTAAAATCATATAATGGTGACATCAGAATTTTAAATTTTTCAGCATATTCACCATATAAGTGATCATCAAACCAGTCAAAACAATTTTATCCCTCCCCCATGCTTGAATCATGCATTGCCCTCAATGTATATGAAAAATAACTAGAAAATCAGAGGACACAAAATGTAATGGAGGAAGGAAACGAGCTCACCAGGGCAGTAGAAGAGAACAGGAATCGATGATACTTCTGCCTTAGAATAACGATTTTCTAGCTCAAGGAACGTACTCAACTTGCGGACATTAAGTTATTTCCACAATCAAAAGCAAATGACGTCAAATCCAAACTCAGAAAAAATCACGAGTTAAGCCATTAAACCCCAAGTAGAATTCATCGAATCACACCATGATAGAGCCATAGTTACAGCTAGTAATGTCTCAACTCACACAAAGACTCAATATAGCAGGAATCGAGTCAAGCAACTAGTAGATAACACATCCTCAAGTGATACAAGAGGAAGAGGTCAGCAATTGTGTGGAAAATAAGAACTCAGTAAGACTGAAACAATTAAGAAGCCCATATTCGCTGTAAATCAACGTTCAGGCGCAGCAGAAATTAGACCAGCACAAGAACTTGACATAGCAGAAGCCGAGTTACTGACCTCAGAATTCGCTCATTCAACCAGTATTCACGAGAAAACAGCTCTTGGACAGCGCGAAAATCAAACCCAAACTCAGTAGCATATGTATCTCAGATTGAGCCTCAACTAACACATTAAGTTTGCTAGAAAGTCGTACCTCCGATTTGCAGCAAAATTGGAAGCAAACTACCAGATAAATCGCTTCCCAATTAGCATCAAAATCGACCCAATTTCCAGCATGAAATTTACGCCCAAATCATCTTAAATTCGTACCCTAATTCGATTTGAATCCGTCGCATTTGAAAGCAATGAAATCGATATGGGGTTAAGGTTTTCGGAATTGGGGATTTGACAGTGGTTGGGTGAGGATGGTCGCGTCAGTGAGCGGCGGTGGAGATGAGCACGGCGCAAGGAGTGTGCTTCAGAGTTATCGACAGTGGAGATGACGCATCGCAGCAGGGAACACGGTGTCGAGGTGGTGAGTTGCGTCGCAGCAGGGGACGCAACGGGGAGAAGTAGGCGATGCATCAGTGAACGAAGAACATTTGACAATGCAGTTGGCTGGCTTGATGGTCAGTGGTGGCTAGCTGGTGTGCGATACGGCGCCGTGATTGGAGCAAAGGGATGAGTGAGCTTGGTGGATAAAGAGAGTCAATTGATTTTTGGGGAAATTAACCCCTGCTGTCTAAAATTCCCGAGACCCTTTTTGCTCAGCTCCTTAGACTAAGTTTTAAGCTCACTTTTAATCTTCGTCTTTTATTGCTACAAATAATCAAGCACACACTAATATGCAAATTAAAATAAATCATACTCCGCATATATAATAAAAATAATAATATCAGATTGCCTCCCGAGACGCGCATATTCATAGTCGTGAGCTTGACTTCAATTTCTCAAGAGCGGAGGCACTCAACGCTCGCAAAAGTAGATAAAAAATCCTACCATGAAACTCAGATAAATGACAATAGAATACATTAGTAACATATGATAAGCCATAAACAATCGAGATATAAACATTTATCAAGTGTATCTTTGGATCTCTATGTTTAGTTCTAGCTTCTTTGTCATCTTTCGGCCAATTAGTGAGTAATACGGGAGGATAATTGATAGAAGGTACAACAGGTTCTTCTAACGGAAAAAGCTCGATGTGTTCATAAATTTTCACCCCAGCAGATGTTCCATCTTTTTCGTCATCTTGTTGGTTTACCTCAAGTTCCATAAAAGTAAGATCAATTAGCTCATGTGGTTCATCCGTAAAATCATCATAATTATCCCACCGTACTTCAAGATCTCCAACAAAAGTCTCCTCATATAGTATATCACAAGACTCCTCGTAGAATGGGCTCTTTAGGTTCTCACACAAACTTACCTCGTGGCTTGGAGCATAGTTATATCCAAAATCAGGCGTGGTCCGCTCAAAATTGTCAATATAGGGGTAAGGGATATCAGAAACAGAATCATCAAACTTTTTTACCAAAGAGTGAACCTCAGAATCTTCAGTCAAATTAGAGTTAATTTCAACGTTTGAAAGAGGAATACTCAACCAAAATGCTCTCAAATTATAATCATCATCTTCGTCAAAGATGTCTATGTCACCTCTAAACGTAGCTGAGTCACTCAAAACATGATCAACTGAGGGTGGGGAATCAACTTTAGTGACTAACTCACATGGAATATCATGTTTGTTTTGATCTAATATATCTATAAGTTATCTAAACTCTGCCTCAATCTTCGCCACTCCGGCATTCCACCTCATCTTTGACTCATAATTGCTGTTTCGGGCTAAATATTTAAGGAGTTTCCATCGCTCCTCATAAGGCATGTAATTAAACATCCCTTCACAAGTTTCCTCAATTCGATCCCGTGTCGCGCCATCGACACCATCATAAATTATGTGACACATCTCCCAAATATCAACATAATAGCCATATTGATTGATGAAAGATATTAATCTATCCCAATAATTATGCAGTGATTCATGTTCAAATTGTGAGAAATAGAAGATGGTCATAATGATGGAAATAATATAAAGCAAGATAATAAAATAGAAACTAACCAAAAGACAAAAGACAAATTAAATAAAAGCAAACAGAAAAATTGCTGCCTCCCCGGCAACGGCGCCAAATTTGATAAGGTTATTTTCAGTCGTTTGCCTTAATCAAAGTAAACATAAACTACTACTAACAAAATAGCTAGCGGTAAGTCAGGGTCGAATCCACAGGGAGGCGGTGATTATCTAGTTTGTTTATATTTAAATCTGTCTTAAAGTAACCGGTTGTGGGGGTTTTGATTGTTTGTATGCTAACAGCTAATTGCAAGTAATTAAAAGACAAATTACAATAATATTAAAGAGTCTAGGGATTCGGGTTCACTAGGTAGTCATAAAAGGGTAGAATTTAATTCATTGATTGAGCAATTTATATTGTTGAAAGTCATATGATCAGTCGATTTAATATTTCTTTTAAATCTAATTTAACATGTGGTCGCTATCATTAAATTATCTCTATTCAATTATCATGGCCTATACTAGTCTTAACCCGGTCGGTGAAAATCTTAGTTTATGCAAGACTAATTAATTAACTCTGATCAGTAATTAATCAATTAGAAGTAATACGATAATCAAACAACAATTAAGAGCAATTTAACAATCAATTCATAATAACCCTTTTCAAACAACCTAGATCCCCTTTCACCCTAGATTAATAAATTAGCTACTCATAAATCGAAATAAGCAAGTACAAATAATAATTGAATGCATAATTAGAGTAAAGAGAAGAAAAACTTAGTCTTGAATTAGACTTGAAAGGGAGAACATAGAGTACTTGAGACAAAAATAGACGAAAGATAGCCTACAGAAAACGGAACTAACTAAAAAACCTCCGACTGATACTACGTACGTGCCTCTTAAATACGTGCCAAAACAATCAGCCATCCAATGATCCCCCTAAAACTTACGTACATGACTCAACTTGTGTACGTACGATGTCCCTTTTATTTCTCTTATGGACCTACTTGATTAAATTGTCAATTCAGCCCATTGAGTAAATTTGTGGGTAGCCCACGCTCAAGTGTATCAAACGCCAACTAATGGACTTATTCCGTATATTTCCTTTTCATCGAAATACTCCAATATTGGCAATCTTAGTTGGGCTTCTCGGATGATTTATCTCAAAATTAGACGAGTGTATCCATCGACTTAGCATATTGGCAACTTTCTAGCATAAAAACCGCCTTCCTGCGAATAATTATACAAACTCGTAGTAAAACGCAAAGGAAGTAAATATAATACAAAACATACTAAAAATGCCAGAAATTAGTGTAATATTACGGGGGATAAGTATATAAAATAATGTATTATCACTACTTTTGGCCTATGTATAAAACATTATCCGTTTTAATCTGACACGAATATAACCGTCTCAAATGAAAATTTGTGTTAAACGAATATACTATTAAACTCTTTTACTGTTAAAAACGATTAATAGATTGAAAAGTAGCTTACTAAACTTTCGAACTAATCCGTTCTAATTCAAATACAAGCGATAATCAGAGATAAATTTACTATGTGATATATCTCAATTATTTTCAATCAGAAGGGTATACGCGTAACTAGCACGCTATTATTTGCCAAAAATTATATTTAAACACCAATTTGACTATTAATTACCTTGACGTGCCAATTTTTTTCATGTAAAAACCAGATCAGACATATTGGATCTCAAAAGCATATGTAGTGAAATGACCCGGCCAACGGCCGGGCTTAAACACTAGTCTATATTAATAAAGGAAGCATTTTTCGAGCGATTACAGATAGTCCAAGTTTTACGAAATACTGAAGTGAATTAAAATAATATTCCGTATATTAAGAAATAAAATTACATGAATCGAATACGAAATGAAACTGTATTAAGAAATAAAATTACATGAATCGAATACGAAATGAAACTGTATTAACAACTAAACATGAGCTAATTATAAAATTGTATATTATCTTAAAAGAGTTTTGCTTTAATATTACGTCCATGTTCATCTTAAAGTCCAATATCAATAATGATTAAAATAATGTATCTAAACTATTTTAAACAAAAAAGGACTTCTATTAAACTTCAAATTACTTATTTAATACTCCCTCCGTCCCGGTCATTTGTTGTCCTTTGGTTTTGGCACAAAGACCAAGGAAAGGGAAGCTGGCCAATTACTAAATGACAAGTGGAATAAATTGAGTGTGAATGATCAAATTACTCATCAAATTCATTCTTAAAATAGAAAGGACAACAAATGACTGAGACACCCCAAAATAGAAAAGGACAACAAATGACCGGGACAGAGGGAGTAGTACATATGAAAAGCGTATATAAGGAATAAACATTGGAATCTGGAATCAATCAAATTCCATTATTTCTGTAAATTTTCTATTTTCTTATCATATAGTAGTTGCATGTTGAATGAACTTTTTAGCCCCCAACTTTTAATTGTGTATATTTTTACATGTTACAATGATTTAAGGTAGTTATGATCTCTAAAAATATTTGTTTCAATTAATTTTCAGGTACAATCGGAGTTGTGCATATGCATATGGTTATTCGTCTCGTCATCGGATAATTTATTACAGAGGTATGCGTTTAATAACCTACACCTATTTTTTAGCTGCTTTTTCTTAGAAGTGTTACAAGGATATAAAGTAATTAAGATCTCTAATAATGTTTGAGTCACATATCAAGATTGTCGGGTATGAATGAAAATTATCTGCGACGAACTAACAAATAAGCTTTCCTATATTTGTCATCAAGGAACCAATCTTCAACTTCTTGAGTCTTAGCTTCGCTGCTCTAATATCGTGCTTCTCTTGTGTTGACATATTGATTTTGTACAATAGATGAGAAAATTTGTAGAGATTAATTTTTTGTAGGAGTATTTTAAGTAGAGGTAAGTAAATGATTGTGAGGGAGGGAGTAGTACAATTTACATTGCTTATTGTATAGCTAAGCTATTATAAATTTATGATATGATTTTCTAATAATTTTGTTTGTTTTTGATTAGGAGATAGGAAGATTATCGAAGAGGGCTAGGGAAGAACGAGAATAGACATCATTTGGAAAGCACATAATAAATTAATAATGCCACTATTGTGAACGATCCTAATGTAATAGGATCAAGTTTCTAAAAAAGTGATGACCAAAATTTTACGACCGTCTTTTTTACTTAGCGACTGAAATAAATTGGACGCAATACTTGGTCGCATAATTGGAAACCTAATATTTCACTCAAACACTGCAAGGGATTACAAAACTAATGTTAACTTTGTAAAGGATACGTTTATGGTAAATTACTAGTCTTAAACCCGTGCAAATTGCAGGGTTTGCTTTTTCAAATATTGTTATCGAAAAATACTTATTTATTAACATTATAATGCAAGAAATATTGAAAACTATAATTTTAATATGATATTATGACCTTGTTTTTAAAACTTAAGCGGAATTTGGGGTTTTATATATAATGTCACTAATTTTAAAAAGTTTATGTATAGGGATCCTAACTCAAAATTGTGACCCGTGAACCATGACCCGTGACCTGTGACTACCCGTGATATAACTTTAGTGTCATTAATTAGTATTATTATTTTTATGTTAGCTAACTAATTTTGTAATATAGCTTTAATTATGTAGTAGAAACATCATAGATAGGAGTAGTATGAATGCTAGCTAACTATATTTATAATATAACTTTAATAATGTATCAGAAACATAACTAAACATCTAATGACCTTTGTTAATTCTACAATGTATAGCGTAGGATATAATGAATATTAATCAATATAAATGATGCGTTATGGTCAATTGGTCGAATAGTTGTACTATGATACTATATGGTGTCCTCTTCGTAGCTAAATTTGAATTTCTAATTCGTTTTGCTACTCGGGTGACTTTATAGGTCTTGACTTATACATAAAACAAAATTATTCAAATAAAACAATAACACAAAATTAGTAAAATTACACATGTCTGAATAGTTGTACATAGCTAGACCTGTATAAATAAGTAAGCCTATTTTTGATCATCTAGTCTAACTTATGCATGTTCGTAGAACCTATGCATGGATAAAATGAAAATTTTGACTCATGCACGTTTAAAATAACAATTTTAACCCGTTTTTTATTTGGTACATACTCCCTCTCATTTATTAGATTACTCACATTTCCTTTGTTCGGTATATTCAACTAATTATTTACGTTTCCTTTAATGAGTTTATATTAATAATTAACAGAATATAAGTACTCTTAAAAGTTACATATATGTGAGATTATAGTGAGATTATAAAATATGCGTCAAAAGTGAATGTAAAGAATCTGATGAATGAAAGAGAATGTTGTTAATTATTGAAACACGACAAAAATGATAAGGGTCACATGTACACATTTAAAATGATTTAGTTGAAGTGTTGAACGATGAGATATTCAAACCCCTCGTATTGGCACACTACTACAAATACAGGCAACTACAACGGCCCTTTAACAACGCTTATTCACGAAAATCATCAAAACACGTTGTAGAATTTATGCCGCGAACTTTACCAAAATTAATTACAACGGTTCTGTGTTATTAACCGTTGTTATTGGTTTTAACAACGGGTTATACTTGAAAAGCCGTTGTTAATATAAACATTAATAACAACGGTTGAATCTGTAATAAATTTTAACCGTTGTTAATAATTTGGCGCAAAATTATGAAAAGTAATCACAACGGTTATATTAGAACCCGTTTTTAATACTTTTTAACAACGGTTTCAGACTGAATAACCGTTGTTATTAATGTTATGAAAATCTTAAGAATGAACAACAGATTGCTTTATTCTGCTATACGCTACAAAACACAAACACAAGCTAATACGTCATACTGCTACTATATCATCCTCCATTCCTCCCTGATCGTCTCTCTGTCTTCATCTCCGTCACTGTTGTCACCGTACCGTCTTCTCTCCCTCATCGTGTTTATCAATCAGGTATATATATGTTTCTTAGCAACGCTTATAGATATAGGATTTTTTGGGTTATTATCTAATTTGTTGATAATTTAGCTTAATTGCTTTCCTGAATTTCGTTTATTTGTTTGCCTATTATTGTATTTTCTGAATTAGTTGCCTATTATTACGAGTGTAGAATAATGACTCGAACTTGGATGATTGATGCAAATATGAGTGATCGCACCTACAAGGATGGTTTAGCTGAATTTTATGAAATCGTTTCGAACAATTTGAAAGGTTCTTCTAGTATTGCATGTCCTTGTGAAAGATGTGGTAATATTAGCTATATGGCTTTTCCGGACGTTAAAATACACCTAGAAAAGTGGAGATTTAGTCGATCCTATACACGTTGGATTTTTCATGGGGAATCATTAGAGGAAGAGAATAACTCTAAAGAAGATGATGTTGAGGTACACGAAAGGCTAACTGATGATCTTGAGTTTGCCGAGTTTTTTGAGTTGGAAGAGTTGGAAGTAGAGAAGTTGAATGTTGGGTCTATAGATAATGAAGAGAATGATGATGAGTCGATTGCTTTTGAAGATGTAGGTGATGACACTAGTAATTGGGATGACCTTCACAACATGTATGAGAAGTTGTGTAAGTCTGAAGCACCTCTGTATCCTGGTTGTAAGTTCACAAAAATGTCGGCTGTGGTGAAGTTGTATAATATCAAGGAGGCAAATGAGGTGAGTGACACGTGTTTCACTAGTTTTTTAGCCTTGATAAAGGAGTTGCTTCCTGGTGGTAATGTTCTACCTGTTAAGACATATGAGGCGAAAAAACTAATAAGAGGAGTGGGTATGAAATATGAGAAAATACATGCATGTTCAAATGATTGCATATTGTATCGGAAATTATATCAAAACTTAACCAATTGCCCTAAATGTTTGTTGTGGCGTTATAAGGATAAGGAAGGGATCCCGGCTAAGGTGTTGTGGTATTTTCCATTGATAACAAGAGTCATAAGGATTTATGCGAATCCCGATGATTCAAAAATGTTAACTTGGCATGAAACAGGAAGAATAAATGATGGAAAGCTAAGACACCCGGCAGATGGTATGCAATGGAAATCGTTCGACGCTAAGTATCCCGAGTTCGGCAATGAACCTAGAAACTTAAGTCTAGCGCTGTCCACTGATGGAATGAACCCACACGGAAACATGAGTAGCCAACATATTACTTGGCCAGTAGTGTTGGCTATTTATAACTTACCTCCATATGTGTGCATGAAAAGAAAGTATTTGATGTTGTCGTTGTTAATTTCCGGTCCTAAACAACCTGGAAATGATATAGATGTATATTTGGAACCTCTTCTAGATGATTTACGATTGTTGTGGGATAGTGGGATAGAAGTATTTGATGCATATAAGAACGAAACTTTCAATTTGAGAGCGATGTTATTGTGTACAATAACTGACTATCCGGCTTATGGCGACCTTTCTGGGCACACAGTTCATGGGAAAGAAGCTTGTCCATTGTGTGGGGACGATATCAAGTCTGAATACTTGAAGTCTTCTCGTAAGCATTCAATGGAAGACAAGAACTTCGTCAACCTCCTAGAATTTTGAGTGGGCATGAAGTTTATCAGAAAGTAAAGCATATTGAGATAGATTATGGGAAGAAGAGCGGCTCTAAATTGTCTACTCGTGGGTATAAGAAAAGATCCATATTTTTTGATACTCTTCCATATTGGCCTGACCTGGAGGTCAGGCATTGCCTCGATTTCTTGCACATTGAGAAAAATGTCTGTGATAATATTATCAATACCCTTATGAATGTTCCTGGTAAAACAAAGGATAACGCCGCAGCTAGGGAAGATATGAAAATGATGGGTATTAGACTAGAGTTGGCACCACAGAAGAGAGGTAATCGTACATTTTTACCGCCAGCAGCTTATACCCTTTCACGGAATGAGAAAAAAGAGTTTTGTGCATGCTTGAATGGAATTAAAGTGCCACATGGTTATTCGTCGAACATCAAAAGCCTAGTGTCGATGCAAGACCTAAAACTCACCGGGTTAAAATCACATGATTGTCACACTTTGATGCAACAATTACTACCTGTGGCTATTCGTTCCATTTTACCTGAAAAGGTAAGATATGCTATAACTAGATTCTGTCTCTTCTTCCAGTCCATATGCGAGAAAGTCATCGATCCCGATGACGCGGATTCATTGCAGGACCTCGTTGTAACCTCTCTTTGTCGGTTGGAAATGTATTTTCCACCCTCTTTCTTCACTATCATGATTCATCGACCATTCACTTGGTTAGGAGATTTTGTACTTTGGGCCCGCGTACTTGAGATACCGTATCCTTTCGAAAGATTGATGAAAGTCTACAAGGACTATACATCTAATCGGTATCGTCCGGAAGGTTGTATTGCTGACGCTATTTCAGAAAGCTCTTTCATATTGTTACGCTCATCTCTCCCCTGAGGAGTTGATTGGCGTTCCTAAGAATCGTCATAGTGACTGGATGACCGGAAAAGGTATTAGGGGCCGGGTTGAAAAAATTGTGACACGTGAAATGTTGCATTTAGCACACACGTATGTGCTAAACAACGAAGATGAGGTGCAACCTTATATTCAACAACACAAAGATGAGCTCAAATACGATCACCCAAACAAGAGCGAGAAGTGGATTGCGAACGAGCATACGAAGACGTTTGCAGAGTGGTTTAAGAATATTGTCTTAGAGTGTACGGATCAAACTGGTGATGACATCTCTCCTAGGTTACTACGTCTTGGTTTAGGTCCAAATGTCAGGGTCACCTTTTACAACAGTTTTGCCATTAATGGATATACTTTTTACACCCGCGAGCAAGATGAGTTGAGCACAATGCAAAATAGTGGTGTGAGTTCTGAATTTGAGGCAATGCACTTTGCTACTTCAAAAGATAAAAAGCCTATTTGGGGAAAATGCCTTTATTATGGTGTTATTCAAGAAATATTGGTACTAGATTACATTGATTTCACCATGCCTTTGTTTCGATGTAATTGGGTTGATAACAACATCCATTGTGTCCGAAGGATAAGATGGGATTTACGCTGGTCAATCTGGGTAAGGTTGGCAATAATAAGGATGATCCTTTCATAATGGCATCCCAAGCTAAACAAGTGTTCTATGTCACCGATCCTATGGATAAGAAGTGGTCTCGTTGTCTTTGTCTATAAGGAGTAGAAGGAGTAGTCCATCCGATAATGGTGATGATGATCAGGATGTCGTTTTTGAGGGAATGGATCACTCTACCACTGTATCTTATTTCGACGATGTTGACACTGATCATGAGGACACTGAAAGCATCTATATGCGTGATGACCATGGTGAAGGTATTTGGGTTAACGAAGAAACTATGACATCCAAGAAACGTCCTCGATCCTGAGATAGTTCATCAGGACACAGTGATATGGACGACCAACATTTTGAGTCATTTTCAGACCAATAATTTGATGGTTTAATTTATTGGTAAATCAATAATGGTCATTGTTAAATAAAAATTCCCAAATTTGCATCGCATGGTAAATCCTGTAGCTTAGATATGCAGTATGCATGCATGCTGGTGTTGTCTTATGTTCTTGATCTTATTATTAGATGTGGATGCTGGTGTTAAAATTACTGAATAATGTTGCAGTATATGGTGCTTCTGCTGTTACAGTATGTATATATTGTTACAGGTTTGGACTGTAATGGAATTACAGTAATTTTTAAAAAAAAGGTTCAACAATAACAACGGTTATATTTAAATTACCCGTTGTTAATACTTTCAACAACGGTTATAGTTACATTACCCGTTGTTATTACTTTCAACAACGGTTGTATTATCCCTACCCGTTGTCATTGATTTTTTTGACATATTTCATTTTGGCGCAAATTTGGTGAAAATATATTACAACGGGTATATTTTAACCGTTGTAATAAAGTTTTGACAACGGTTGACTTATATTGACCCGTTGTTATTAACATATAACAACGGTTTTCCTTTTAGAACCCGTTGTCAATAGTCTGTCTTAATAAAAAACTAATTTACAAACACATACACACACAACACCAGTTCAACCGTTAGTATCCTGAGTTAATTCTTCTCTCTTCCTCGCTTTCTACATTCTCGTTGCCGGCCGTCGCCCAATGTCCGACGCCCAGATTCCGTTGCCTTCCCTTATCATCCTGCTCGTTCTCTTTATCATCATCATCATCAGGTATGTTCACTTTAATTTTGTGTTTCGTCATTAGGGTTTTAAGACGATCATCTTTTTTATTTTTCATGCATCTGTTTATTTTTCGTCTTCTTTGTTATCTTTATCATCCCGCATCATCTACTTCACTCCTCTTATTAGGGTTTAGGATTTTAGAAGCTCAATCTGTTGTTTTAAATTTTCATTCCTATTAGGGTTTAAAGTTTTAGATAATACTCTGCATGTACGTTGTTAAGTTGTTCATTTCCTATATCATTCATATTTGGGTTTTAGGATTATCATGGGTGAAAAACGGAAAAGAAGTCAAAAGAACTCACATCTACTTGGCTCGGTCGTCTCCGCCTCAGCAGCCGAAAGTAGTTGGGGTTAGAAGAAATACCTTTATATATATGTTACATTTTTAATTGTTGAATGTTTTTATATGTTAAATTTATATGTTATTTTTTTTTGTAGGGAACAAAAAAGCTGGCTTTGGCGGGTAAGCCTAATGTCCGGGGACTTGATGAGGTATTTAATTAACTTCTCCATTTTTATGAAAACCTCCCTTTAATTTTTTTTGTTTCTGTATATATTTCTAAAAAGCATGGAAATTTTTTGTATGTGTAGGGAACAGAAAAGCCGGCTAAGGCGGATAAGCCTAAGTCCCCGGACATGCCAACTACCTCGTCCAGACAACAACTTGATGAGGTATTTAATTAACTTCTCCATTTTTTTAAAAACCTCGCTCCCTTAATTATATTTTGTCTGTATTTCTAAAAAGCATGCATGGTAATTTTGTGTAAGGGACAAAAAATACTGATAAGCCTAAGTCCCCAGTCATACCTGCTACTACTACCTCATCATTGAAAGAGCAGGTTGACGAGGTATTTAGTTAAGTACGCTTTTATTTTTATTACTCCAACTAGGATATGTTACCTTTGGATTTTTTATTATTTTAATTATCTACATGTGTAGGCTGGTGGTAGTAGCACAAAATCAAAGAATCATTATTTCTCCGACCTGAAAGAAGTTAGGAGTTTAAACTCCACACAATATACTGGGAAGGATTACATGCAAAAAGTAAGAACGACGACGATGAGGAAACTGCATGAGGAGGCTTGCCGTCGCATAGCCACCGAGCAATTGATAGTTATTCCGCTTGAGGAGGATATTCTAGGGGCTGAGCGCGAAGCACTTATGTCATGGGATATGTTAGCCATTTGGGCTGGCCTAGACCAGATTGATGTGGCACACCTATTTGTTTGGATGAAGTAAGTTTCTTAATAAATAATTTCATATTCTAATATTCTGACTACTAGATAGTGTTTTAATTAAATACCGGAATTAATACCGTAATAATGTAGGATATTGAAATTGAGAGTGATCCCCGAGAAGAAGATTCCATCCGATCAATACGTTCTGTGCCCCTATGTTTTATCTTTATTTATTCCGGATTTCTCATTCAAGAACGGGTAGATTATATTGCTCAAAGAATTGGCGACAACCAAGAAGCTGATTTTTGGCGCTTATAATGAAAAAAGGTAATAAACAAATTAATATTACGTTTCCCCCTACAATTGCATTTTTATAACTAATATATGTACTTGTTAATAATGATGATGTCTCTTGATGTAGGACTCATTGGGTGCTAGCAGCCATCATGCCGACACAAGAAAGTTTTTTGGTTGGACTCTTTACATAATCCACCAAGCGAGACTTTTAAGCGCTTGATTAATAAGTAAGTTTATAATACTGATTTATTTATAATAACATTAAGTTTCAATTTTTATTTATAGCAAAAAGCTCATTTTTGTCCCTAAAAAAATGAGTGTCTGCCTTTTTTTTTTAAAAAAAAAGGGCCTTTGAGAAGAGAAGAGCTAACGAGCAGGCTCAACTAGAGTTGGCATTGGGCCGTGCTGGGCCGGCCCGCGTGCCGGCCCATCGTGCCTTCCCCAAAAATTGGCCTGACCTAGGCACGGATATTGGGCTGGCCGTGCCGTGCCGTGCCTGGCCCACTCACCCAAATCTCCACCGCAGCCCGCTCCTGGCACGCCCAGTTTCGTGCTCGTGCCGTGCCTGGCCCATGGGCTAATCGTGCCTACCACGTGGGCCGGCCCAATAACCTAAGTATTTTTTTCTAAATACTCTTTTATTTATATAAATAATGAATATTAACGATTTAAATATATATTTTATTAAATATTAATGTACTTGATGTCTTGATTAGTTGATTGCTTGTATTTTTAATGTAGTAGATTTAATTAAATAATTAAAAAATGATATTAAAAAATGGAATTTAATTAAATAATTAAGAAACAGGCCAAATCTCGGGCCGTGCCGTGCCTGGTTCGTGCCGGACCCTCCGTGCTTGGGCCGTGCGGTGCCTAGGCACGAGAATTTCCAAAAAATACAGCCGCGGCCCGCCTCAAACCCGTTCGTGCCGTGCCCGTGCCATCAGTATTATTCATCCGTGCCATGTCGTGCCCGTGTCGGACTCGTGCTGTGCCCGTGCCGCCCGCCTTAGCCCGGCCCGGATTGCCATCTCTAGGATCAACCCACTAAAGATTCTGATGATGGCCCTGATTTTATTACGATAACAGGGGTACGTGGTCAAATACAATACATTAAGTGCAAAAATCTGTGTTTAATACAAATACAATACCTAAAGTTCAAGATTCTGATGTGAACCTTCTCTCGTCTATTTGGTTTTATGTAATAATAGGCCCTTCGCCAGCCGGATAGCATACAATGTGGATACTACGTTTGTCGGTTCATGTTGGAGATTATTAGGCGAAGATATATCCTTATTCCAGAAAAGGTTAGTAATTTAATAATGTGTTACGTTTATTACTTTTTTGAAGTTGCTATGCAGTATTTGATGTTGTTACAATAATGTCTTGTCTTTAATTTGTTTTTTCTTCAGTATGTAATCAACCCGTCACCAGAGATTCAACAGTACTCAAGTGTAGATATAGACGAGGTAAGGGACATGTTGGGCAAATACGTCTTAGAAAATAGAAATGCATGATACTCGAGTTTAGATCACTTATTAGTAAATTTTTGTTGAAGTTAGGGAATCTTTGATTAGTTCATGTAAATTTAACTCCTTGTAAGTATATATATATATATATATATATATATATATATATATATATATATATATATATATATATATATATATATATATATATATATATATATATATATATAGGAATGGGATAATGTGAGGATACACTATATTTTTGAGGATTGAGGATTTCGTTACAATATCAGAGGGTGTTCAATACAATATCACAGGTTATTCGATAAAATATCACAAAAAAAACACCTGTACAGAAAAAAAAAATTATAATTTAAAAAAAAAAAAAAAAAAGTTTTTTGCAAAGGTCAGATTTTTCGTGATATTGTATTGAAGAAACTGTGATATTGTATTCACTAATCCTCAATCCTCAAATATTTAGGAGTTCTCACCGGATCCCGACTCTATATATATATATATATAGAATTAGGATCACATGAGTCCTACCTAATTATTTGAGTCCATGAGTCCATCAAAAATATCACACATGAGTCATAACAATACTGTTTTATATCAAGCTATTAGTAAGGGTAGTTTCGTAATTTCCTAAAGTTCTTATATAAACCCTATTATCAGCTCAAATTCACCATTTGAATTCATTTACTTTCTCTCTCTTCTCTCTCTCTTCCGCAATCACACTCTTCATTCTCACGCCGTCAATTTTTCGCGCGTAGTTGTCTTCTTCGCTCTCGCTGTCATCTTCACCTGTGTTCATCATCATTCGTGATTGATTTCCAGCGATTTCTTCAAAATTCGTCTCAGTTGCTTATTGTCCTTCACTTTTTCTTCATCATTCGTCTTCATCTATTTTTTCCTCAGTTTTAATATATTCAATGTCAGGTAATTCATCGTTTTATGCTTTTATGTTTTAATTTTTTTCATTCTGTTTTCCTGTTTTATTGCACGATGTTTAATTGTTATTGTATATTCGACTGAATTCGTTGTATAATTACTGGTTTTTTGTTATAATTGATGTTATAATTCATCAACATCAGTCACGTATTCATCAATTCGTGCTATTTTATGTATTAAAATCATGTACTGGTTATATACTTTATTCAACATGTAGTTTTTGCTATTTTTGTTGCGTTCAAATTTAATCTCTGTTTTTTTTTCATCTTCTAATTGACGTATAACAAATAATGTACTCATTGTCTGTTTTGTTAATCATCAAGTTTATTTTGCATTCACTGCTTGTGTTTACTTCAAGTTTAAATCGTTATTTAACAGTTTCCTTTTGTATCACTTTTTATTCAGTACAGTATCATAACTAATTATGAAAAGTATCACATTTTTGTAGTTTTTGTTAGCCTGATTACTGCTCATTAGAATCAGTTTCCCTTATACAATATCACATTGAGTCCTTTACAGTATCACAGGCTTTAGTACATGACTCGCAACTACTTTTTGTGGATTAGTATCACATGTTATGCTTTAGAATATCACATTGAACTCTTTACAGTATCAAAGGCTGCAGTACATTACTGGTCATTACTCTCTGTGCATTAGTATCACGTGTTATGCTTCACAATATCACATTTAGTCCTTGACAGTATCATAGGATTTAGTACATGACTCGCAACTACTTTTTGTGCATTAGTATCACATGTTATGCTTTAGAATATCACATTGAACTCTTTACAGTATCAAAGGCTGCAGTACATTACTGGTCATTACTCTCTGTGCATTAGTATCACGTGTTATGCTTCACAATATCAGATTGAGACCTTTACAATATCATATGCTGCAGTACATGACTTGTAATCAGTTTATGTGCATTTGTATCACATGTTATGCTCCGAATATCATATGTATTCCTTCAAAGTATCATAGGCTGCGCAATACGGTTGCGTATTTGTTTTATATTCATCAAGATCACATTTTATGTTGCACAATATCACATGCATTCCTTCACAATATCATAGTTTGTTATGATCTAGTTATATTTGTTATATTTGTATCACATGTTATGCTCCGAGAATATCGATGTATTCCACACAAAGTATCATAGGCTGCAATACGGTTGCGTATTTATTTTATATTCATCAGTATCACGTTTTATGTTGCACAATATCACATGCATTCCTTCACAATATCATAGTCACAGTTATAATCTAGTTATATTTGTTATAATTTGTTTACTCAACTTCTCTTCTTTGTAGAAAATACTCTTGTTGTCCCTGTGGTACATGTTCCTTCTCCACAATGCATAGACGTTGATGAGGTGCATCTTTGGGAATCGTCTTTCTTTGATGGTGACGCCTGGAGGTTCTCAAGAGTGGGTCGAAATATTGCAACTGAATTTACACCTAAAATAGGACAAAATTTTGCTACGTTAGACGAGGGTATACAGTTTTATGAGACTTATGCAATAGCATGTGGTTTTGAACCAAGGAAATCTTCAACGAAAGGTTTCGTAGTAGTGGAGATATTAGGACAAAATTGATTGTGTGTCACCGGGAAGGATTTAGGGATTCTAAGCCGACAATATTACCCATTATTGGTGAGGAGGAGGAGCCAATGGTCAAGGCCTCTAATCCGAAGAAGACTAAGGTTACTAGGATTGGTTGTAAAGCTAGGATTTTCTTTAGATTTGTTATTAAAGAAATTGACCAAGTTCAAGTGCCACTCTTTGTTGTTGATCGCTTTCATGCGCCCATAACCACCGTCTTTCTCCACTCAAGTATAGAGAATTTCGTAAAAATGTAGGAACCTTGCTTTGCAACATAAACAAACCATCGTTGATAATTGCAAGGTTAATATTGGCCCAACCTCTACTTTCAGGTCCGTCAAGGAATATGTTGACGGCTATGAAAATATTGGAGCTTCTTTGACTGAGTTTAAGAATTTTGGAAGGGAAATCAAGTGTTTTATAGGTCTTAAGGATGCTCAAATGTTTGTAGACCAGTTGGAACACCTTCATGAAACCCATGAAGGTTTTTATTTTGCCTATGATATTGATCAGAATAAGTGTTTGTTTCGTGTATTTTGGGCTGATGCAGCAGCACGTCGTAATTACGCTCTATACGGTGAGGCGGTGACTTTTGACCCAACCTATTCAACTAATAAGTATGACATGATCTTTGCTCCCTTCACTGGTGTTGATCATCACAAGAAGTCCGTCACTTTTGGTGCTTCGCTTATATCTAGGGAGAATGACCAGAATTTTAAATGGATTTTCACAAAAATTTTAGATTGTATGGGTGGGAAGGAACCCCATTGCTTTTTTACCGATCAATGTCCTGCTATGAAAATTGCAGTCCCTCGCCGTTTTTACGATCGCTTCCCATCGCTATTGCATGTGGCATATTATGAAGAAATTACCCGAAAAGGTAGGCACGACATTGACCAAAGAAATCGACTTCGTCACTCGTCCGAGTTCTCGTTGTTTGGGATTCAGAGTTAGAGCCTTCTGACTTCGAAGAAAGGTGGTGTTCGTTGATCAATGAGTTTCAATTGGAAGATAATACATGGTTGCAATATCTGTTTTCCAGACGGCAACGTTGGATTCCGGCGTATTATCGTGATATTCCTCTTGGTTGTCTTTTAAGAACAACGCAACGCTCTGAGAGCGCAAACAGCTTCTTTAAGCGGTTTGAGAATCCTCATGGCACACTTGTTGAGTTTTGGATGCGCTTTCAAAGTGCTATGGATCAGCAACGCTACACCCCAAAATCTCTTGACAGAGATAGTGATCACTCCCTACCTCAAACCAAAACCCTTCTTAGCCCCGAGGTTCATGCATCGATCGTTTATACGCACGCTCTCTTTTATGAATTCCAACAATAGTGCGTTGATTCTCTAAACTCATGTAGTGCTGGTGATTCTTCAAGGAGGGCAGACAAGGTTCCTAGAAGTTGAAGATTCTATCTTCAATAAGAGTTACACTATCGCATTTAATCCTTCAACATTTGATGCAACATGTTCCCGCAAGTCGTTTGAGAGGAAGGGCTACATATGTAAACACATCATCTGGATTTTATCAGGTAAAGGGATCAAAAAGATACCTGATAAGTATCTTCTCAGTAGGTGGACAAAGAACACTAAAAAAATGCCCTTGTATGATGCTCACGGTCAATTGTTGGATGATTTTACTTCGTCGGATGTCACTAAGCTTCGATTTCGACTGCCTGTCCGAATTCTACTCAACATTAACACCGCCAAATCTCTCGCTGAAAATCACATAAATGAACCGACTTCATTATACAAGACATTTCGACAAAATTTCAAGTCTGATCTTTGAAAAATTGACTAAACACCAAGAGTTGGAGATGCTCCTTGGGGTTAAGTCTTCATCTGAGGTCCGTATACTACCTCCTGTTCAATCAAAAAACAAGGGTACCGGCAAGAGGTTGATGTCCAAGAAAGATCATCATTTGCAAAGGCACAAAAGCCGAAAAGATTTTGCAATAATTGTAAACAAATGGCACATCATGATAAGCGGAATTGCCCTAATCCAGCTGTTGATACATCACAACACTCGTTTGATCATGAATCCGATGTAAGTAATTTGTCTTACACCTTTTATTATACCAGCTTTACGTTTGCTATACCACGATTCTTTGAAGTGTGACCTGATAAACAATATCGTAGTCCACGCTAAAAATATCACATTCCATGGTAAATAATATCAGTACCTTGTTAACCAATATCATCCCAATATTAAAAGGTGTCTACTTTGAAACAATATCACAATAATTTAATAACAATATCACTTGTCACTGCAACATTTATCAATTTTAAATCCCTATCTATTTTCATAATCAACCAAACAATATCAACACGTGTATTCAAAAATATCACAAAAGATGTACCCCAACAATATCAAACAACAAAAGGTTTTTTATATCCTTAGCTACTGTTGTTGTTCCTGAGTATTAATATCACAACAACTAAAACATAATATCATTCAACCCTTGAAACAATATCACAGTTACTTTGTTGATAAAAAGAAGTTATACTTTGTCAAACTTCTTACTAACGTTATGTCACTTTGTTTTTGTCCGTTTGTTTTGCGATTTCTTCACTTGTTGATAGTGATTAAGGGCTTCGCATCTTTGAGGAAGTTTATTTAACATCATCAACTTTCAGAATCGAATTTTCATTGTTTATACTATTCAATTTTTACTTGTATGTCATTCCAAATGGCATCAATTTTGTATTCTTTCCATTTTGAGTATCAACGTTATAAAAACCGCATAATTACTAATGTCGTTTTGTTTCCATTATTAAATACTATCCCACCTCATTTGAAGGTTTATCACAGTTGATACAAAAACAATATCATCATAATAGTTAAACAATATCACAACATTACACTTGCTTGTATACGTATTTTATTATATTGTATTATATTGTACAATGCTTCTAAAGAATATCACATTTCAAGTGAAACAATATCACCAGTATTCATAAATATTACCACTACAATTGGATGTTTTTAGGAAACAATATTACAAAAATATGATTAAAATATCACAGTACATACTAGACAATATCAACCACTGAGTGCAATAATATCACAATTTTCAAACAATGTCAACGCGTGTACTCAAAAATATGACAATATGTACCCCAACAATATCAAACAACAAAAGGATTTTTATATCCTTAGCCACTGTTGTTGTTCCTGAGGATTAATATCACAAGAACTAAAACATAATATCATACAACCCTTGAAAGAATATCACGCTTTTCCGTAAGTTGAACAAAAAGAAGTTATACTTTGTCAAACCCTTGAAATATCACAAGACATACTAGACAATATCAACCAAAGAGTGCAATAATATCAACCAAAGTGAGTGCAATATATCACAACTTATCCAACTAAACAGAATTTTCAAACCCTACCCCCTGATTTATTTTAGAGAATAAATACAACAATATCAACATGTTTGCGGAACAATATCACACTGGGTACCAAAACAATATCAAAGAGAAAAAGATTTTAAGAACCTTGACTGCTTTTATTATTACTGAGAACTAATATCACAACAACTTAAGCAAAGTATCACCCAACTCCTGAAACAATATCACAGTTTACTAAGAGTTGATAAAAAAAAAGTTCTATTTCCTACCATTGTACCTACAACAATATCACACAACTTCGGAACAATATCACATGTCCGTCCTACCAAAGAATACATTCCTAGCCCTACTTTTGTCCTCTTCCTCTACCTCTACCTCTCCTCTTCCTCTATTATTAGGGTTTGCGCTTGTCTTGATCGTTTGTACTTGGATTGGGGTTTTTTCTGCATCATCTTCACCATCTTGTTTGGATTCGTAGTAGCAAAAACAAAATGCCATGTTATGGTTCTATGTGAAATTTTTACCTTTGTGTCTGTTTCAAATAAAAGCAGAAACGTAATGCTATGATTGTATATCAGAAATGTACAAGTCGGGTTTTTGGTTTTTACCTTCTGATTGGAGATTTGCGAAGAATGGGTATTTCTGTGTTAATTGTTGGCATTCTAGTAGCATCCTCCTTGGCTTTTGTTTGAACATTGGGCTTCTCTTTTGGCGGACCTTCGCCTTTGTTATTTCTTGTTCCACAAGATTGTCCTTCTCAACAACATTATCCTTGGCTTTTATCTTATTGCCCTTGCCTTTTGCATCTTCGTTATTCTTCCTCATTTCCTTCAATCTATTTAAAAGCTCTCCTTTCCCGCTTGTAAATTCTTTAACTTTCCCAATCAGCGCTGTCCTATGTTATTTATGTCGCTAAAAGTAATGTCGCTGCTATTTCTAACCAGAGTAGCGCCTCTCGCACTTTTGACGCAAATCGCCTTCAAACAATCGCCCCTCATAGCGAATCATGTGCATCATTAAGAAGTTTCCCGATTCAGTATTGTTTGCTTCTTTCTTTTGCCAATTGAAACTCGTGTTGACAACATCAAAATCTATTACGTTATGCGCTCTGTCAACATTTTTCCCTGCTAGGAAATCACTCATGTGATAGGCCTACAATAATTAGTTATACTATTAGGCATTATTTTGTCAAAGAATCATATTCATTTACTGTATACACTCAACCTATCCTAGCCACAATATCAGACAATTGTATGACATGTCACTAGCAAGAATATCAATAAACCATACCACCGAATCTGCAGCCTTATATATTTCAGTCTGCTCCCAGTTGTCGTACTCTGTATTGTCTAACACTTCAATCGTCTCGGTTTTGAAATTTACACAAACACAGAAGTAGTGTTCTTGCAAGACCATCGGAATAAAAACCAAATCTGCTTCCATGTTACATGGAACTGTGTTTCTTCTTATGAATTTGTCCCATTCTTCGAATATCTTTTCCTTCTTCGCTTCTTTGCCTTTAGTAACATCTACTATTGATTCCTGTAGTGTATATATATGTATATATATAAGTTAAGAAATCGTTTACATTTAAGATTTACTACATTCTAATCAAAACGTGAATATGTATAAACAATATCACTTTTACGTTTGCTATATCACGCTTCTGAAGTGTGACCCCGATAAACAATATCACAAAGGCATACTAAAAATATCACAATCCATGGTAAATAATATCAGTAAGGATGTGAACGAATATCAGAACATTATACTTGATTGTAGACAATATCATCCCAATACTAAAAAATATCACTTATTTAAAAGGTGTGTACTTTGATACAATATCACAATCATTTAAAAACAATATCACTTGTCGCCGCAACATTTATCAATTTTAAATCCCTATCTAATTTCAAATCAATTAAAGAATATCAATTTGTGTATGCAATAATATCACACTATGTACCCCAACAATATCACATTTTAAATAACTGATATTTTTAATCAAAGCGTGAATATTTATAAATCAAAACAGAATGTCACTTACCATGTGTCGAATTCAAAAAACAATAAACTTGTTTCACAGGTTCTCGTGTGCTCAATGTGATTCAGAATTAGTGATCAACATTCAATCACATTGTTGTTGACATGTACAGTTGGAAGCAACGATAATATATCCCGTCTTGCAAGGTATTGATCATCACTGAACTTGGCAACAACCTCACTGCTCAAAACATTAACACCAATGTTCAAAAATTGTCAGATGAACTGTGACATTGATAACCAATATCAAAATTAAACAATATCACATATTTAAAAGGTGATCCCGATAAAAAATATCACAATCCACACTAAATAATATCACAAAATCCACGCTAAATAATATCGTGCCCTTCAACCACTATCAGAAGATCATACTTGATTGTAGACAATATCACCCCAATACTAGAAAATATCACTTATTTAAAAGGTGTCTAATTTGAAACAATATCACAATCATTTAAAAAAAATATCACATGTCACTGGCAACATTTATAAATTTAAAAGCCCTACTTATTTTTCAGAATCAATTTAACAATATCATACTGTGTATGTAACAATATCACACTATGTACCACAACAATATCAAAAAAAAGTGTACAAAAATCAGAACAACATCTTTCTTTTATGTGACACTTGATTATATACAATATCATGCTTTTATACCAGTTTCTACTCTAAAACAATATCAAACCCATTAACGTACAATATCACATGACACTAGCAACAATATCACCTTTTGTAATTCTTTTGTCAAACTTAGATATCATTGCAAATATTATCGACCATTAATAAAAAAAGTTGCGAAAAAATATATGTTTTAAAGTACCTTTTATTTTTGATAGCGGGGTCCTCCAATAGGCGAGTAGTCAATCACTTCTTTCCTCGTAGTCAACATGTTTGCACAAAATGACTTGTTTAACTTCATAAATCTTGAGACGAACTCTAATTTAGGATCACCACACCACGCTTCAACGTGCATCCAAGGCCATCGGATTTCCCCTTTTACCGCTACCAACGACAATCGGCGTAACCATCTTCTCCAAAGAGCTAGAAATGTTTAATATTACAAAGATTTAATATATATTTTGTATTTATAATAATAATAAAAAATTTCAATGTAGAAGTCGGTGTTTAAAAATATAACCTTTTATCTTTGATAGCGGGTCCAACCTTGTTTTTCCCACCTTTTTCTCTCTTGCTTTGTTTTTTCCCTCTTTGTCTTTTTGCCAAAACTTAGTTAACAAGATACCTTTTGTGGCGGTAAAAGGTCGTAACTCTCTTCCGGACTGACTCCTATCTTTATTCAAATCACTCAATACGAGCGTTGCTGCCACCTCTCCCATGTATAACTGTCTCATGTTTGCATCGCTTAGTTCACAATCGAAAGGCTCACCAACAAAGAACATCATGTAAAACATCATGAATAGTCCACAGTCCAGGTTCAACTCTTTCGATTGCCAATGAAACTTCACATTATTCATTTCGTAGTCCTTCACCTTTAGCCCACTTTCAATACCTTTCGTGTTGAGGTAGTCACCATAAAGAGTCGCCTGTATATGATTAATGTAAACAACTTTTCAATTTCAAGCTTATCGAACAAAACCATTATACCATTAGTTCTTTGTTTTCAATATTGTACTTACAGCCATATGAGCCATGTGTACGTGCTCCTCGTCTTGGAATTCATCATACTCTCTGTTGTCCAAATAGAACATTTTCTGCCTCTTCAAATCAACACAGATACAGACGTAGTGATCTTCGTAGACCAAAGGTATGAACACCTTTAGATGAAAATAATATTAGGAAACAATTTAACAAAAATCTGAATAAAAATATCACAATACATACTAGACAATATCATTCTTAATAATATTTTTTGTCCCTCTGAAGTTTTTTTGTATGTTGTAAAATAATATCAACCAGTGTATCCAACAATATCAGAGTCTGTACTAAAACAATATCAATGTTAACAGACTTTTAAATCCCTATCGATTGTTGTTATTTTTAAGAAGCTATAAAACAATGTCAACCATTGTACATAATAATATCACAATGTCAAATATTAGGGAAAAAAAAAGTGATTCATTTTCATTTTTTGGGAGACAATATCACAATTAAGAAGTAACAATATCACACAATAGTATGCACAATATCACGCTTCAATTTAAGAATTGTTTTTAAGAACAATATCATTAGTAATCGCTAACAATATCATACATAAAACATAACAATATCACCGATAAGAGTAGAAAGTCTCACCATATCTCAATTCAAATTCAAATGGCTCCTTAAAAAGAGTCGACCACGTGTCCCATGTATCATATACTTTTTTGCTTAAGTTTTGCCAATTCATCAATATTATCTTCATCGAATTTTAAGATTTTTTCTATATCACCATGTTGTTCATAAGGGCATCTTATTAGTCTCCATAAAACACATTCTACAATACCTAATTTAAAAGATGATAAATGTGTGTGTGTGTTTCCATACCGAGTGGGCAATGCCATAGAAAATTCTTGTCAATTTGTCGTTTCCCTTTTGAGCAATTTGGAACTCATTGAGCAATATTGCCCATGCTTCAATTACCACTGCTTCTATCTTCGTGTTAGGCAACAAGGACTCAATATCTTCCTTTTGTATACAATGGAAAGTTCCAAAGTTGCAGACAATTTCTCTATTCCATTTTGCAAAAATATTAGCATATTAGTTATTTTTTTAAAGTACTAATATGGTGCAAATTAAGTCATGTCTTACATTTAAAAAATTGTTTAAAGAGTGACTTACAAATTGTTGAATGTATGGTCCGTAAGGAAGCAATAATCCATGACGTCCTTCCGATTCTTCAAGACAGTTCAAATAAATTGCCGCTTCAACATCGATTCTCGATACAAGGATATCATCTTTGACTGCAAACCACACTTTGAAAAGTACACCCCAAATTGTGAGGTACCATATCGGGTGGCCGAAGGTACTCTGTCGAGTGCAACCAATATTCAATGATACTTCCCTTCCTGCTGCATCTAAACCAAAGATTTGTTCCAGCTTTCCTTTAATTTAGTCACCACATTACTATCCTCATTCATTTTATCAACCACAACAACTATTTTAACAGGCTCCTTATCAATCACAACATCTTTTTCAACTCCATTCCCTGAATTGAACTGATTAACGACCTCGTGCAATTGAGTCGTCACTTCTTGAACCTCATTGGCCTTCTCTTTCTCGGCCTCTTTTTCAACACAATGCTGATATGTTGTATCATGATGAACGTCTTCATTTGTTTTGTCTTCAACAGGCCGTGTTACTCCAAAATCAACATTTGGAAGAACCTCCTCCAATTGAGTCACAACATTTGTAACCTTTTGTCCTTCTCCTTCTCTCGCTTTTTCCCCCGTAGCAATATCTACCTCCTTATTGATAACCTCATCTTCAACATTCTCGTTATTTTTTCCAGCCTCTCTTTCAATGTCCTCCTGATTTGTTGAACCATTATTACCCACCTCATTGTGTGCCTCTTGGACTGTCTTCATAACTCCCAAACCTTCATTTGTTTCCAAATTAACGTTTTCATTCAACCGAGTCAACACATTTGTCTCTTCATTAATGGTTTCATTATCTCTTTTGGTCTTTGGCTCTAGGAGTTGTAACACGATTCATATCCTCTCTAGCTCGTCCTCCTCCAAAAACAATATTGTCTACTATGTCATTCAAATTTGAATACATATCATAATCCTCATCATCATTTTTTCCATCATCAAATAGATCAAGTTTGTAATATCAATAATTTCTTCACCTTCTTCCTCGTGATCACCGCCGATTTGAAGATCTTGATCTGTACATCCTCCATATTTTTTGTTCAATTCCGCGTCTTCGAATTTTTAACATGTCGGCTTAGTACATCAAACGAGGGAAGCCCTTCTCTTGCTTTCGCCCTTTCATAAGACCTTGCTACCAACCCATCCATAAAGGCATGATATCCAATATCTTTCATGAAAGGCAAAGTTTGTGTATTGGGAGTATCTTGTTCTTGCTTCTCGATGTATCACAATTATCGTTGTTGTCTTCAGCACTTCTTTTTCGCTTTCAACATCTTTACTACGAGTCTTTTGTGGCGTGAGTTTGGGTAGAAGTAGTTCTTTCATCTATTGAATTGCTGGGTTTCGTTTTGATGAACTTCTTCATGTTATGTACAAATCTTGAAAAGAACAACTCGTTGTCCCTCTTTATACGCAGATAAGCTTCATGAGCACTCTGCCAAATGACATAATAAAAATATTAAACAAGAGTATTAAATATTTAATCACAGCAATATCATAATTTATTGAAAAAATATCACCATTATTCTTTAATAATATCACAACATTACACTTGCTTGTAGATGTTAGGGGAAAAAAAGTGATTCATTTTCATTTTTTGGGACACAATATCACAATTAAGAAGTAACAATATCAGACAATAGTATGCACAATATCACAGTTGAATTTAAGAATTGTTTTTAAGAACAATATCAATAGTAACTGCTAACAATATCATACATAACACTTAACAATATCAATGATAAAAGTAGAAATGTCTCACCATATCCGAATTCAAATTCAAAGTGGCTCCTTAAAACAATATCACGTGTCCCATGTGATATTGTTTTACAATATCACACTTTATGTGTCACAATATCACTCTATTTGTCTTACTGTGAATCAATATCATAAGCATTACAATTGGTTGCTATTATGAAAAAATATCACAATTAAGAAGTAACAATATCAGACAATAGTATGCACAATATCACAGTTGAATTTAAGAATTGTTTTTAAGAACAATATCAATACTAACTGCTAACAATATCATACATAACACATAACAATATCAATGATAAAAGTAGAAATGTCTCACCATATCTGAATTCAAATTCAGTGGCTCCTTAAAACAATATCACGTGTCCCATGTGATATTGTTTTACAATATCACACTATGTGTCACAATATCACTCTATTTGTCTTACTGTGAATCAATACCATAAGCATTACAATTGGTTGCTATTATGAAAAAATATCACAAATAGCCACCATAAATATCACAAATAAATGAGCAATATCACGCTTTGATAAAATATCATTATCATTAACAAAATTTAGTCTCCCTGGCGCTTTTAGATTATGGTAAAACAATATCAACTTGGGTAAACAAAAGTATCACAATGTGTTCAAAACAATATCAAAGTAAGAAGAAAAGGAATAGATGTAATTGTAAGGACAACAAAAAGACATTAGTACTTACATCCATTGCTCTTGCTTTGATTTCTTTATCGGTTTCAACTCCTTTAGGCAGCTTAATCAAGATGTAGCCCTCTTTTGCTTCAGTTCACTTCACCATCATCTTTCTCGAGGTTTGTGTAAGTCTCATTTCCTAGTTCTTCCGAAAAATTAATCATCTCTTGTTAGCAACTCAAATTTTATCTTCATCAAAGACTCAAAGAAACATACTTTGTAACACTTGAGTACTTAATCATAAATATACATAGGAATGTTGTATTGTCTCCCGACCTTGATGTGATAAACAGATTGGGTACTCAATTTTCGAAATTGGTGCATTCTCCAATATTGTTTGTTTGTCTCTCATCTTCAACTCTTGATGCCGAGTCCGATCATCCCAATGTTGGATTAGCGGTAGAGTGTATTTCATAGCATTGCCCTTAAAATTGAACCTATGGAAGTAGGCTAGCATAATCACTAGTAGGCAACCGGTGATATTCGACTTCTTTTTTCTTTCCATCCCTTAATACTAGCAGTCATCTCTTCAAAGACATAGTCACACCAATCATAGTCTCTAATTTTATTCACATCCGCAATAGACTTAACAAGTTTTAAATCTAGGGTTTTATTTGTATTTGGCGCTAGGAAAATGGACATGCTATAGAGAACAAACATTCTCTTAAACTCATCACCACCTCGACACGCCATCAATCTATCATGCACATCCTTCACATTAATTGGAGCAGAAGTACCTTTCACACCAAACTTCATCCTCCAATCATTTTTCATTTTGGTGTCAATCAGAGTAGTGGCATTCCCCCTTTTTGTGGTGGTTACTTTATCACCTGTCCTAGGTAGTAGAAACATGTCATGGACATCATGCTTTGAAAGCAGAAAATCCAACTTTTTTGTTCTAAACATATTGCTAGAACAAATCATAAGCTTTCAAGACCCGATTCAGGATTCCATGTGGTAGTTGAGTTACCTTTAACATTAACAAACCTCCAAATCCAATATCCCTTATAGCGTTCTGTTGTTCTTCATTTAAGTTCTTAATCAACTCAACCAATTTTTTTGGCCTACACTTAGTCCAAATTGTTCCTTCTTTTTGTGTAGTTTAGTCTTCTCAACTTCTTGAATTGCGACCTCTTTGTTCGTTTTTTGTTCTACCAGCTCCATAGTATTGTTTTCCTTGTTATTCTTTGTTTTCCTACGTTTATACTGCTTTAATGTTGTTTCTTCAACATTCTGAATTGCTGCTATTGGCCTCTTTTCGCTAATGGTTATGTTAGGTTCATCTCAGAATCGCCAGTTCCATTTTCTTGCTAGTAACAATCTGCATTTAAAATTTTATTAGTATCACATTCTGTGCTTAATAGTATAAGATCATATAAACAACAGTATCAAGTTACAGTATAGTATCACTACCAATTCTTAACAGTGTCACACCTCATGCTGTACAGTATCACTGGTTAAAGAAATGTTTCTCAGTTGACCTAAACTATCAAAATTAAATAGTATCACTACCTACTCTTAATAGTATCACACTTAATAGTATCAACAGAGAACGAGACTTTCCTCTTTAACAAGTCCAAATTTACTGGTCAACACTAGATTTCACAATGAACAATAGTATCACTACCTACTCTTAATAGTATCACTACCTACTCTTAATAGTATCAACAGAAAACGAGACATTCGTATTTTTCGCAATTGAAACAAACAAAACAACTAATAATCATCTACAACTATCCAATTTAAATAGTATCACTACCTACTCTTAATAGTATCAACAGAAAACGAGACATTCCTCATTAACAAGTCCAAATTTACTGGTTAACACTAAATTTCACATTGAACAATAGCTAACCCTATTTTTCGCGATTGAAACAAACAAAACAACTAATAATCCTCTACAACTACAATCGATCATAGTTTTTTGTTCAATGCATCCATGTTATCCATGGAATACTGTTTAAACTCATTAACAACTAAGACATTGTATAAATATACAACAACAACTTGAAAGTAAGCATTTAAACTCATTAACAAGTCGAAAATTTGTGCTTAAATGCTATTTTTATCATATAATTGAACTCAATTTGCAGTAATTAAGAACAAAATCAATATGTATAATCAAATTAAAATCGCAAAAAAGATGAACAAAAATCGCAAAAATGTAATAGAAACTGATTATAGCGTACCTCGACGATTTTTCAACCTAATTTCAAATTCAACGATATTATGCAAAGGATTGAACGATCAATCTATATTATTGATATCAAGTTGATATCGTCTTTGAATTTTTAGATTTTTGCGGATTTTTAGTGAGATTTTTGAGGGAGTATTTGTTTTGGTGTGATTTTTAGAGAGAGAAACAGTTTTAAAAAAAGTAAACGGTTTTGTTTGGTTTTAGAAGTTTAAGCGCCATTTTTCTGTCAATATTCAGCGTGATATTCTTTTGCCTTACGCGTGATATTGTGGATGGACTCATGGACTCATGGACTCAAATATATATATATGATGTTGTTGTTGTGGTTGAATTGAATCTATTGAGTTCTGATGAACCCAAATTTGTGATTTATCTTTGGTCTTTGGTATATGGTCTTTGCTAATATATGCAGGTTTTTGAATGGCATGAAACAAATTTAATTTTTAAAAACATTAGGAGTTCGTAATAAAAACGGTTACTAAAAAAAACCGTTGTGAAGACCTTTCACAACGGTTACTAAAAACAAAACCGTTGTGAATACCTTTCACAAATACCGCGCATAATATTCAACAACAGGTTTTAAACGAAGAACCGTTGTTAAAAGTCTTCACAATTTTGGAGGGAAAGTTATAACAACGGGTTTTAAACTAAGAACCGTTGTTACTACAAATTTTAACAACGGGAATGTATCATATACCCGTTGTTAAAAGTCTTCACAATTTTGGAGGGAAAGTTACAACAACGGTTATTAAACTAAGAACCGTTGTTATATTATTCCCACCAAATTTTTGAAACACTTTCCACAACGGCTTATACGCTAAACCAACGGCTTTTAACCGTGGTGAATACTTTCTACAACGGTTTAAGTAAATAACCTAACCGTTGTAAATACCTTTTACAACGGCCGCTTTAACAACGTCCGCTTTTTTTTTTTACAACGGTTTTTACCCGTTGTTATTGACTGTATCTGTAGTAGTGTCATATAAAATTATAAATGTATATAATGATTAAAATGTAGATGAGATATATTATACTCCCTTCGTCTCGTCCTTTTGTTGCCCTATTTCATTTTGGGGTGTTTTAATCAATTGTTATCTTTTCTATTTTAGGAATGCATTTGATGAGCGATTTGATCCTTCATATTCAATTTGGCCCACTTGTCATCTTATAATTGGTCTCCTCCTCTTTCCTTGATTTTTGTTCCAAGACCAAAGGACAACAAACGACCGGGACGGAGGGAGTATACTTCATAATTTTTATAAAATGTAAGACGCACTACCAAAATACAAATAAAGTCATGTAAATTGTCACTATTGGTGATTTTACGATAAAATTTAAATATTTCGTAATAAAATGTTGCCATAGATTTATTATTAGAATGTGACAATTTTATTTTTAACATTTTATTAATAAATGATTACTTTTTTATCATAAAACGTAAGACATTTTCTCTTCTTAAGTTAAGATCGTCCTTAAGAGAGACCTATTCTTTCCCCAAGAGTTTATAAAGTGATAGCCCATAAACAAAAAACAATTGGTAATTAGGTCATAAGTCCATAAACATTATTTGGCAGACCCTCTTAACGCTATATCATCTTAAGATTTATCACTCCCTTAAAAACCCTATACTCCCTCACTTCCGCCAACCCCATGTTTTCATTTTTCTCTTCTCCCTCTCTCCATTCTCACTTCGCCTTCCATTATTCTTAATATTTTCCAAAAAAAAATAAAATAATTATTTCAATTAAATTTTCAATTACCCACTTATACATAAATTTATTGAAATGTGTTGATAAGGAAAGATCGGGATCGCTCATTGATGAATGATATGAATTGGGTAAAAAAAAAGTGAGTTTTTCATGCATGAAGAGAAGATTATATTGATTATACTATTCTTGAATCTTTATGGAATTCCTAGTGAACATTTTATTGATAGTGTCATCCTTAAATCTGTTTCGAATAAAGTTTTTTCGGTTTTAATTTGTTTTTCTTTCTAAAAGAAAAATCCCTTTTTTTTCTACTTTTTTTTAATATTATTATTTTACGATATTTAATAATAAGAGTTGTGACTACTAATCGAACTCCATTGTTAATTTATTTTTATTGTTATTAATATTGATTGCTAGTATTCTGCTATCAATTTGTTATGAAATTATTAATTGTAAAATAGTACACCAATTCAATAAAATAGTACACCCATTCATATTTGTATCTCTATTTGTCAACTTGGATCTCTCTTGTTTTCATTTTTTTTCATGTTTTTTTTTGAAAATATATTGTTAAGATCCTACAACTCATAAAATATTTTATATCAATTTTAATTTTCTATATTAATTGATTAGTAAGAAAAATTTAATGAATCGATTTGATATGATTATTATTCCCATTATCTGCTGGAATATTAATTCACTGTAATTAATGATGTCGACGATATTTGTTGTAATTTGTGGTTTTTATTTTTGTATATTTGTTATATGTAATTCATATCTATAATGACATTATAGAAACAATGTCTAGTGAATATTTGTATATTTGTGTTGTTACATACTCCGTACATGGCTAATTAATTGCCGGGTAGAACGTGGTCCCTAAAATTCAGGGAAGAAAAATTAGTCTTTGAATTGTTGACTTTCAACCACAGAGCGACACGTAGGCTCTATGGTTATTCGTTTAATAAATAGGATAGAGATTAAAGAGAGATTTGTGCACAACTAAGCCAACTAAGGTACTAGATAGTACATTTTGAATATGATGAATTATAACACTGTTTTTAACGTCCCTAATGTTTACCTTAAGATAAGATAAGATTGAATGCAAACTCCTATCAGGGCAATCACGACATATACTTTGGGTTTTAATTACTTACTCCGTACTATCTTAAAAGAGGCTAGTAGTCTCCGGCCATTAGCCCATTATACACCTGTGTTTTTTTTTTTTTGCTAATTTCGACTTAAAGCAAGTTAAACTTTCATTTTTACCCTTTCTAATAAATCAACTTATTAAAATGAAAAAGTCGAAATCAGGCTGAATTTTAAAGAAATATTCTCGGTGGTAATAATATTAAGTACCACCGGATGACGTTATCTCATTTTTCATACACGTGTAAAAATTGATACTCCATAAATTTGATATGTATGGTATGGCAGATGCATCATGTTACTCCGTACATATTATCCGAGTGTAGTAGTTTATATTTGAGTAAGAGACATAATGCAATTATCATTAAGCGATATAATGCTAGGGAATTATTCGTCAATCAAAATATACAAAGTGATAATTTAGTTTATATTTTAATTTTTTTTATTTATACTATGGAGTTTGGAATTAAATCTAAAAGCTTTAACTATACTACAAATTAAAGTAAAATGTAGCTATCCACCTTGATTTTCTTTGATATATCACACAATTTTATTGAAGAGACATTACTCTAGGCCTGTGCATCGCACGGGCATTAAATCTAGTATATATACTTAAAAGAGGAATTTTTGGAGCGATTTCATTGGTTACTGCATTTGTAAACTACTTAAATTTCTATTGGTTGTATTTATTAAGATAAAAATTGATTCTATAATTATATTTATATTCATATTCATTTAAAAACAGCTTTTCGATTAAGATAAAATTTGATACCATTTTAGCTATACTTACTCACGTAAAAAATCTCCATATACAAGATAAAGAACATAGAATTTGAGTGAGAATAAAAATTTTATTAATATTAATTAACGGTCTTTATTGCTTTTGGTAATTTTTATTAACCGTCTTAATAAAAAAATTATTAATATATAGCACACCGTCTTTATTTCCAAACTAGTTTTATGCCCGTGCATAAAATGCACGGTTTTAAGATTATAATATACAAAATATGTTATATTAATTAATACAAATATAATTAAATATAATACGGTTAATACACATATGTGTTCCATATTAGATAATTTGAAATTTCAATAGTTAGGTAAAAGCGTATCAGATAATATTGTTAGTGACATAGGATAATAATAACTTTTCAGCAGTTATTGGCATGAGACGGTCACACACGGTAAGACAGCTCCATTGATAAATAGCTACAAATATTATTTTAATAATAACCGTCTTACAACCCCTTCTTATTCTATAATTTGTGTTTTGATAAACCCGTCTTATGATTCAATAACAAAATATGAGCCTAAATCTAAACAACTCAACAAACTCCAAGCTTTTCTATTCTCCTACTCCGTAATACGAACCCTATACTTCCGCCTCCTACCACATAGCCCCTCTCTCCCAAACATTAATACCTCTCATCTAGTCATCTCCCTCATATCACTCCCTTCTAAAGTCTTGATATTTTTGTATAAAAATTAAAAGTCACCACCATTGAAAAGTGATAATATGAGTAATTATTATTTTTTATTATTTTATCATATATCCATCTCCTTATTTGCTTTTTAATTTTGTCTTTCTCCTCTTTAATTTTGTAGGTCGTTTTCTTTTATTAGCATTCAAGGCATCCCTAATTTTTTTTCCCTCAAATATTCTTGTTAATCGTAGTGAGTTTGTTTAAACGATTTTTCATTCTTTTTTCATTATTAATTTTTTTTAAAATGTTTTATACTATTATTTTAGTTATTTGTCAAAATTAATTTCCAGAAAATTTACTCGTCTATAATTATTTTGGGTCTTATTTGATGTCTTCTTCTATTTTTTTTTTTATATATTTGTTGCGATTTTAGTATCTGCAATTTTCCCATTTTTTCCAATAGTTTCAATATTTGAAGTTTTTTTCTTATTTTTTTGTAATTTATTATTTTTTAATGTTTTGAATTATTTTGCATTGATTGATTACTGTAAGTTTTCATATTGTAAATTGTAATTAGGAAATAGAGTAATTAAATAAGAAGTGAACATGGAGGACCCTACTTTTGGAAAAAAAAGTTTGCTTTTTACAATCTCCTAAAAAAGGGGAGCCAATGAAAAGGCTTAAAAAAACCTAACTTTTATACTAGGTAGATAGCAACCATGCAATTCCATCCGTGCAATTCAAATAATCTATTTTGCAGCTATGTTTGACAATTGACAAACCACTTCTGATTTTAACGAAAATCTTACCTCATTGACTTGGATGTATGATATCAAAACTTTTTGAGAAATTTATGTACTTACATAATATGCTTCATGCAATCCGTTCAATTCAAATAATAAATTCAAGTTATCTTCATTGTTATTGCATGTTATAATTTTGCTATACAATTTTTTGTTTTGGATGATTTAGGACTTGTTTGGTTGCCCATCAAAAACACATGAATTATAATTCATGGGAATTGTAAAAATAGCCTGTTGTTTGGTTGCCCCAATTCACATGAATTGAAATTTCCTAGGAACTCTAATTCTTCCTTAATAGAGGAAGTTCTTTACCTAGCCGCTCCTAGGTAAGTGGAAGTTTCTATGTAATTGGAGTTCCCATGTGGAACCAAACAATTTTTTCAAATTCACATGAATTAGAATAGCATACTAATTAGAACTTCCCGGACATTGCATTTTCCCGTTGCGAACCAAACGACCCCTTAATGTTGTTTTCAACCATTAGGCGGAAAACATCTTCATTCTTGGGTTGGTTATAGTGAAGTCTTGGAAAGTGTCGTCAATAATCGTTATTATATGCTACTCCGTAATTGTTTATAAATATATTGTATACTAGTGTAACACCCGTGAAAATTCACGGGATTATTTTAAAAATTTTAAATAAAAGCTCTCTAATAAACTTGTAAAATAAATGTTGGAGGATAATTTGCGGGAGACGTTGAGGCATTGGGATAATATTGTTGCCGAATGTCGAACTTATTTAATTGTTTTATTAGGCAAATTTACCAAAATAACCCAAATTCCATTCATTCTTCTCATAAATCACATGGGGAATAAAATCTGACGAATATAAATTTTAAATTACTTAGGTTATTACGAAAATCTCATTTTGAACAATTTTGCAACCATTAATGTAAAGTCTAATGTAAAGTCTGAAGGTTATCGGAAGAGCTCTATTAGTAAAACACATGGTGCATAACAGTTGCAAGCTATCTTCAATCTCAATGAAATAGTCTAGAGTCAAAAGATGTTCTTTCTATAGAATTTGTGATTTCGGAAAGGCACCCGTATTCACACAAATAATTGATGACCAAGAAGAGTATGTTATCATTTTGTTGACGGGGGGAAGAAGAATATTCATGTAATACTACGGATTTTCTTTGGTGACTACTCGACCGAGTAGAGCCTACTCGGCCGAGTAGTGCTGTTGTTATAGTCTGTTTCGGTTCTGCCGAGGAATACTCGACCGAGTATAGTGAATACTCGACCGAGTAGAGGATACTCGGCCGAGTATACACTTTACTCGACCGAGTATCCGGTCTGGCGAAGTGTATTTTGACGGTTTGATTAGGGAATGTTTAGGGATATTTTTATATCCCGCGTCAGTTTCTAAAACATAATTTCAAACCTCATCATTTTACGATTACCCTAATCACTCCCTAATCATCCTCTAATCTTTACGTGTGTGCAATTGTCGCGGTCTTTTCTACTGTTGGTAAGTTTCATCTCCATGTTATTTGTATTCGTTTGGAATCATTGTATTTATGAAATAGGGGATATGGGGGTTGTGCAATGTGTAATTGTGTATGTGATTATTGTATAGGAGAAGACTTCGTAGAGGAGCCTTTCTGATTGTCCGAGTTTCGTTCTACTGTTGATTGCTAAGGTAAGGTTTCCCTACTCAGTTTACTGTTCATTGTTAAGACATGGTTGTTTTGTAAATATTGTTATCTGCTGATCATCGGAGTATGAGTGTTGTGGTGACGGTGTTGGTGTGGAGATGTTGTGACGGTTGTGATGTTGTGTGATTGTGATTGTGGTGAAGTAATTTACGGGAGTGACTTCACACCCTAGTTCGCCCTCCGTAGAACCCGCCACAGGAGGGGATGTGCACATTAAGGGACAGGGATTGTTAGTCGCTCGTTGATGAGATGGACTAGGTGGGAGCGGCTGCGGTCACCCACTGGCGGGAGAGGATTACCTGTTGCGATGGGTAATATGGCAGGGCTACACACTTTGGTGTGTAATCGGTTACTGTGTGAGATCGGGAGACTGGAATTGGAGGATGATCAGCTGGTTATCTCGTCTGTTTGTCTTATACTTTTTGAGTAATACCGACCCCGTGGTTTTTTGTCGAATCTGCGGTGATCCATTCGGGGATGGTGAGCAGGCTTGACAGGTATTGCTAGTGGTGAGCTTGGAGCAGTCATGGGAGCGTTGTCATCACCAGTCATAGCATCACCGTTCGAGTCTTAGTTTTGATTTTATTAGTTGTCAGACATTGGATTTGTATTGTTGAATCAGTTTTTGGATTTTGGTTTGATGTAAACTTTAACCCCTTTATGGCATTTAATAAATGTGCTCAGTTCAGACGCTTTTGATATGTACTAACCTCGGGTAACCGAGATGGTAACACACTTTCATGGTAGGGTGGTCCTGGTAAGGCACCTTGGTATGAGGGGGTGTTACAAAGTGGTATCAGAGCCGAAGATTCCGGCACTTAAAACAAATGAATCTAATAAACTTAGGGAGTCTAAATAAAATGAACCCGGGGAGAGTTGTTTGGAGCTACCGCAAAGACTCGGGAGACATCCCGGAGTCGCAATTTGGCCCTCATTAACTCGAGCCGGTCACATGGGGAAGTGTGATGAGAGAGTTGTGTCTTGTATGTGCATGTTTGTGAAGGCTACTGTTGATGATAATTGATGATTGGAAACGTATACGTGGAATTTGTAGTTTGGTGATTTGAGAAATAGTTGAGGGGACGGGTTTGTGAACTTTTGGTGTATCGGATTTAGCTTGTGCATGATTTGTATGATTATATGTTTATAACATGGCATTTAGTTCTTGTTGATACATGTTTGTTGGGGAAAATAGAAAGCATGATAGGGTACTTTTACTGTTTAAACCCGTCTACGGTATGGGTCGGCCGAGTAGGGCAGGTACTCGGCCGAGTAACCAAGCACTCAACCGAGTGTTGTTTGGCAGTGAGTATCAATGGCTACTGTATGTGCTGACTCAACCGAGTAAATAGACGTACTCGACCGAGTAGTGAATACTCGGCCGAGTATTGTTTTTACTCGACCGAGTGTTGTTTCTGGGTTTTTGACGTTAGCTACTGGAGTCGAATTCTCGACCGAGTATCTAGGATACTCGACCGAGTAGTCGTTACTCGACCAAGTATTGTAGTATACTCGGTCGAGTGTTCCTTTGGCGGAAGATTGTTACATTTTGAGTCGTAGGTTTTTGTGCTTACGTTTCTTTATCTCTTATCAGCTTAAAATGCCGCCCAAAAGAACCCCCGCACAGATCCAAGCTTCTGAGATGACTCTTGATGAGGTTGCTCGCATGATTGAGAAACAAGAGGCTCTCCTTGAAGCTCTCAAAAATGTGGGAAAGGGCAACGAGAAGTCGATGGATGCTACTCAGCTCAGCATCATCATTCCTCTCTTCAACCCTCCCACAAATGAAGGGGTAGGTGAACCAAAGCTACTCGAGAAGTGGCACCATGAGATTGAAGCTCTCATGGAAATGGTTAAGTGCCCTGAAGACATGATCGTTGAGCAGGTAGTGTACTACCTGAGGGGTGAAGCTGCAGTTTGGTGGTAAAATGTCAAGGAGGATGCTAGAGCTTATTACCAGGCTGAGGGTCTGGGAGCTATTCCATGGTCCGGGTTGAAGAGCACTATAAGAGAACAGTTTGTGCCGGAGCATATCCGACACAAGATGAGATCCGAGTTTGATTCCTTCACCATGACTAAGGAGATGACAGTCACTGACTACTATCATCAGTTTATGGAGCTATCTCGTTATGTTGACGACATGCAGCTAGGACCGAGGGGTTTAGCTCTCCGTTTTGAGAGGGGTTTATCTGCTAAGATCGTGAGTCGTATGCAAGCCGGGGTTGCTACTGACCTCAAGGAAGTGTACCTGAGAGCGGGCCAAGCTGAGAGAATGGTGGATCTCTCAAGAGAGATTGATAAGAGGACTGCTGCTAAAAAGAGGAAAGCTGACAGTGGAAGCAACAGTCAGTCGGCCAACAAGAAAGGGAACTTCAATCATGCAAAGGCTTTTTCTGGTGGAGCTGGTTTCTCGGGGGGATCTCGTGGCTGGGGAAAGAATAGAGGTCGGAGTGTGAGTGACAACTCTAACCTTATATGCTTCAACTGTGGTGGTGTAGGCCACAGGAGACGGGAATGCACGAGTTACAGGCCCGACACAGGTTCAGGAGCTCGGCAAGGGAATTTCTCTCAGGGGCCAACTCAGAGCTTTGCTAGTAACCGACCGGGAGGATCATGGGGCAACAGAGGTGGACAGGGCTACCAGGGCAGTTATAACCGCAGTGGTGGTGGGTCATATCAACGTCAGAACAACAGCACCACCCAGGACTCAGCAGCCAAGCCAAGTACCTCCAATGCTTCAGTTCAGGGTGGAGGACAGAAAAACAGTGGGAAGCTTTTCATGATGGACAAACAGGAAGCACAGGATGATGCTCATGTAGTTACCGGTACCTTTCTTGTTCATAATGTACCATCCTTTGTTTTGTTTGATTTAGGGGCTACACACTCTTTTGTTTCTAAGGGTCATGCTATGTCTATGGGTTTGGGTAAGTTTGAGGTTGTAAAAGATGATGTGTTCATACCTTCAGGGGAGTCGGTGTCATGTCTCAGGTTGTATAAGGGTGTGTCTATGGTGGTTGGAGGGGTAGATTTACCGATAGATCTGTTAGAGTTTCCTATGGATGGGTTTGAGGTGATTCTCGGGATGGATTGGCTGGGTAAGTATGATGCCAGGATAGATTGTCGGCAGAAGCGAGTGTCTTAAAAGGGCCTTAAGGGTGTTAGGGTGTCTTATAGAGTGTTTGTGGTAAAACCTAAGTGTAAGTTCATAGCTGTGATGACTTTAAAGTCATGTTTGAAGAAGAAGTGCCCCTTGACTCTCTGTCATGTGAGGGATCACCGAGTAGAGCCGCCGACAGCTTCTGAGATATCTGTGGTGAGAGAGTTCGAGGATGTTTTTCCTGAGGAGATACCGAGTTTGCCTCCTAAGAGGGATGTTGTTTTCAGCGTGGAGCTTAAACCGGGAACAGGTCGATATCCAAAGCACCTTACCGTATGGCACCTAAAGAGTTAGCAGAGTTAAAAAAGCAGATACATGAGTTGCTAAGCAAGGGTTATATCAGGCCTAGTGTGTCACCGTGGGGAACCCCAATTCTTTTCCTAAAGAAGAAAGATGGGAGTATGAGACTGTGCATTGATTACCGAGAGCTGAATCGTGTCACAGTAAAGAACAAGTATCCTTTGCCTAGGATTGATGACCTGTTTGATCAGCTAAGTGGAGCAGGTGTGTTTTCCTATATTGATCTGAGGTCAGGCTATCACCAGTTGAGGATAGCAGATGAGGATATTCCTGAGACCGCGTTCCGATCTCGATATGGTCACTATGAGTACGTAGTGATGCCTTTTGGGTTGACCAATGCACCAACAGCTTTCATGGATTTGATGAACCGGATCTTTACACCGTTCTTGGACAGGTTCGTGGTGGTCTTCATCGACGACATCTTAGTCTATTCTAAGACTAAGGAAGAGTATGAAGAGCATTTGAGGATAGTCTTGCAGACTCTGAGAGAGAATCAACTTTATGCCAAGTTATCTAAGTGCGAGTTCTGGCTGGAGGAGGTGGCTTTTCTGGGCCATGTGATATCTAAGAAGGGGGTATCTGTGGATCCTAGTAAGATTGAGGCTGTAACCAAGTGGGAATCACCGAAGAATGTTGCTGAGATTCGGAGCTTCTTAGGCCTTGCTGGCTACTACCACTACTACAGATACAGGCTATAACAACGGGTAAAAATCATTGTAAAAACAAAAAGCGGACGTTGTTAAAGCGGCCGTTGTAGAAGGTATTTACAACGGTTTGGTTATTTAATGAAACCGTTGTCTAAAGTATTAACCACGGTTAAAAGCCGTTGTTGTTGGGTGTTCTCCGTTGTGGAAAGTGTTTCAAAAATTTGGAGGGAATAATATAACAACGGTTGTCATATGTATAACCGTTGTTGTAACTTTCCCTCCAAAATTGTGAAGTCTTTTGACAACGGGTTTATGCTACATACCCGTTGTTGAAATTTTTAGTAACAACGGTTCTTAGTTTAATACCCGTTGTTGTAATTTTACCTCCAAAATTGTGAAGACTTTTAACAACGGTTCTTCGTTTAAAACCTGTTGTTGAATATTATGCGCGAGTATTTGTGAAAGTCATTCACAACGGTGTTATTTTTATTAACCGTTGTGAAAGATATTCACAACGGTTTTTTTTAGTAACCGTTTTTATTACGAACTCCTAATGTTTTGAAAAATTAAATTTGTTTTATGCCATTCAAAACCTCGCATATATCAAAGAAAGACAAAGATAAATCACAAATTTGGGTTCATCAGAACTCAATAGATTCAATTCAACCACAACAACAGCATCATATATATATATATATATACTTACAAGGAGTTGAATTTACATGAACTAATCATTCCCTAACTTCAACAAAAAATTTACTAATAAGCTGATCTAAGCTCTGAGTATCATGCATTTTCTAAGACGTAGTTGCCCAACATGTCCCTTACCTCGCCTATATCTATACTTGAGTACTCCTCAATCTGTTGTGACGGGTTGATTACATACTGCGGAAAAAACAAAGAGAAGACATTATTGTAACAACATCAATTACTGCATAGCAACATCATGGTATATATAGCAGCAAGCAAGACAACATTAGCTCTAATTTAAAAAAAGTAATAAACACATTATTAAATTACTAACATTTTCTGGAATAATGATATATCTTCGCCGAATAATCTCCAACATGAACCGACAAGCGTAGTATCCACATTGTATGCTATCCGGCTGGCGAGGGACCTATTATTACATAAAAAAACAGACGAGAGAAGGCTCACATCAGAATCTTGAACTTTAGGTATTGTATTAGTATTAAACACAGATTTTTACACTTAATGTTATTGTATTTGAGCATGTACCCCTATTATCGTAATAAAATCAGGGCCAACATCAGAATCTTTTGTGGGTTGATCCTGCTTGTTTGCTCTTCTCTTCTCAAAGGCCCTTTTTTTTTTAAAATAAAAAAGGAGGCAGAAACTCATTTTTTAGTAGTAAGGATGCCATTAACTGAAGCTGCTTGCCAAGAATGTAATGTGTCAGCAATTTTTATCCCAACAATAACATGTGAATTGAACTTAAATGAAAATAATAGAATAAATGTTACCATGTCAGCCTTCTCAGACTTAGTCTTCTTTTTCTTCTTTATCGGGGCAGTTTTCCCATAATATTTCGTTACTCCAACCTGTAACGGGACGCCTCTCAAACGACCTGGATGTTCGGGTCGGCCGATCGCTCTAGCAAGAACGTCATTACGACCACTGGGAGTGAATTTCCCTTCTTCTACCTCTTTCAATACGTTGTCCTATAATATATTAAATAAACTTCAAATTATATTTGTGACTAAAATATAAAGTTAGTAATGAACTCGTCTTAATAAAATAATGCTTACTATGTTGGCCAACACTTCCTCATCATATTTGTCACGCGACCGGGATCCTTTAGGCGTGTGCCCTTCTTTATAAGTTACATGCCGATCCACCTCTTTCACTCCCTTTGCCACCTACACATTAACATGGTAACATTTATACACGTAAATGTGTATCAATGCAAGTCCAAGTGTGATTAAAAAAATAAAGTCTCACAGGGAATAATGCATGCTACTTACGAGGTTCTCTTCTATCTTTCAGAATCGCCTCGAGAACCATACCATTTCCCCTTCTTGCATGAAATGTTAGCACGATTTCTTCTGCTAACGGCCTTCAAATAATTATATAAAAGCGCAAGTAGATGAGATAATAAAAAGATTATATAAAGGACTCATTAATTAAAAAAATGATAGGTAAATCGTTAAAAGGCGAGGATATTTAACCCGAAACTTCTCGCAGTTCTCATCTTTTGAAAAGATCCCATTGTTCCTGCTTGATGGTAGGACACTTGTTTTCCGGTGGGCTCTTACGCATCTCACCCGTTGCCTTGTCCACATACAACCAATCCCTAGCAACGTCACACCTCCACTGCCTGTGGACATCCGCTGCCTTATGCATTAAATACTCATCATGGCTTTCATCGGGTATAATAAAGCCTTCCTTTACACGAGCCAAGTATAACTCCGCCAATTTTGGATTCAAATTTCTAAAATCATCTAAATGGATATGCACAAACTGTCTTGTGCAAGTACCAATCCAACTGGAGAAAAGACCCGCATTTGGACCAGTAGGGAAACCCATCTCACTCCATGTTATTTCGAACGGCTGTTTAGCGGCTATAGCTGCAAGGACTTTCTGGCACTTCGTAGCACCCCTCTCACCAGGCTTATTATCCCGAGGCTTATTATTCTTTTGACTTCTTTTACGTTTTTCACCCATGATAATCCTAAACCCAAACATGAATGATATAGGAAATGAACAACTTAACAACGTACATGCAGAGTATTATCTAAAACCCTAAACTCTAATAGGAATGAAAATTTAAAACAACAGATTGAGCTTCTAAAATCCTAAACCCTAATAAGAGGAGTGAAGTAGATGATGCGGGATGATAAAGATAACAAAGAAGACGAAAAACAAACAGATGCATGAAAAAGAAACAAGATGATCGTCTTAAAACCCTAATGACGAAACACAAAATTAAAGTGAACATACCTGATGATGATGATGATAAAGAGAACGAGCAGGATGATAAGGGAAGGCAACGGAATCAAGGCGTCGGAAATTGAGCGACTACGGCAATGAAACGAGAATGTAGAAAGCGAGGAAAAGAGAAGAATTAACTCAGGATACCAACGGTTGAACTAATGTTGTGTGTGTTTGTGTATGGCATGTCAGTATGGGTTTCTAAATTAGTTTTTTATTAAGACAAACTATTGACAACGGGTGCTCAAAGAAGAACCGTTGTTATATGTTAATAACAACGGGTCAATAAAAGTCAACCGTTGTCAAAAGTTTATTACAACGGTTAAAATATACCCGTTGTAATATATTTTCACCAAATTTGCGCCAAATGAAATATGTCAAAAAAATCATTGACAACGGGTAGAGGTACTACACCCGTTGTTGAAAGTATTAACAACGGGTAATTTAAATATAACCGTTGTTATTGTTGAACTTTTTTTTTTAAAATTATCGTAATTCCATTACAGTCCAAACTGTAACAATACATACTCGTAATGTGAAAGCACCATATACTACAACATTATTCAAAGAATTTCAACACCAAAGAACCACATCTAATAATAAGATCAAGAAAATAAGACAACACCAGCATGCATGCATACTGCATATCTAAGCTACAGGATTTACCATGCCATATACTACAACATTATTCAGCAATGACCATTATTGATTTACCAATAAATTAAACCATCAAATTATTGGTCTGAAAATGACTCAAAATGTTGGTCGTCCATATCACTGTGTCCTGATGAACTATCTCAGGATCGGGGACGTTTCTTGGATGTCATAGTTTCTTCGTTAACCCAAATACCTTCACCATGGTCATCACGCATATAGATGCTTTCGGTGTCCTCATGATCGTGTCATCATCGTCGAAATAAGATACAAAGGTGGTAGACGATCCATTCCCTCAAAAACGACATCCTGATCATCATCACCATTATCGGATGGACTACTCGTTCTACTCCTTATAGACAGTACAACAGACCACTTCTTATCCATAGGATTGGTGACATAGAACACTTGTTTAGCTTGGGATGCCATTATGAAAGGATCATCCTTATTATTGCCAACCTTACCCAGATTGACCAACATAAATCCCATCTTATCCTTTCGGACACAATGGATGTTGTTATCAACCCAGTTACATCGAAACAAAGGCATTGTGAAATCAATGTAATCTAGTACCAATATTTCTTGAATAACACCATAATAAAGGCATTTTCCCCAAATAGGCTTTTTATCTTTTGAAGTAGCAAAGTGCATTGCCTCAAATTCAGAACTCACACCACTATTTTGCATTGTGCTCAACTCATCTTGCTCGCGGGTGTAAAAAGTATATCCATTAATGGCAAAACTGTTGTAAAAGGTGACCCTGGCATTTGGACCTAAACCAAGACGTAGTAACCTAGGAGAGATGTCATCACCAGTTTGATCAGTACACTCTAAGACAATATTCCTAAACCACTCTGCAAACGTCTTCGTATGCTCGTTCGCAATCCACTTCTCGGTCTTGTTTTGGTGATCGTATTTGAGCTCATCTTTGTGTTGTTGAATATAAGGTTGCACCTCATCTTCGTTGTTTAGCACATACATGTGTGCTAAATGCAACATTTCACGTGTCACAATTTTTTCAACCCGGCCCCTAATACCTTTTCCGGTCATCCAGTCACTATGACGATTCTTAGGAACGCCAATCAACTCCTCAGGGGAGAGATGAGCGTAACAATATGAAAGAGCTTCGTCTAAAATATCTCGTTCAGCAATACAACCTTTCGGACGATACCGATTAGATGTATAGTCCTTGTAGACTTTCATCAATATTTCGAAAGGATACTGGTATCTCAAGTACACGGGCCCAAGGTACAAAATCTCCCTAACCAAGTGAATGGTCAGATGAATCATGATAGTGAAGAAAGAGGGTGGAAAATACATTTCCAACTGACAAAGAGAGGTTACAACGAGGTCCTGCAATGAATCCGCGTCATCGAGATCGATGACTTTCTCGCATATGGACTGGAAGAAGAGACAGAATCTAGTTATAGCATATCTTACCTTTTCAGGTAAAATGGAACGAATAGCCACAGGTAGTAATTGTTGCATCAAAGTGTGACAATCATGTGATTTTAACCCGGTGAGTTTTAGGTCTTGCATCGACACTAGACTTTTGATGTTCGACGAATAACCATGTGGCACTTTAATTCCATTCAAGCATGCACAGAACTCTTTTTTCTCATTCCGTGAAAGGGTATAAGTCATGGCGGTAAAAATGTACGATTACCTCTCTTCTGTGGTGCCAACTCTAGCCTAATACCCATCATTTTCATATCTTCCCTAGTCTGCGGCGTTATCCTTTGTTTTACCAGAACATTCGAAGGGTATTGATAATATTATCACAGACATTTTTGTCAATGTGCATGAAATCGAGGCAATGCCTCGACCTCCAGTCGGCCAATATGGAAGTTTATCAAAAAATATGGATCTTTTCTTATACCCACGAGTAGACAATTTAGAGCCGCTCTTCTTCCCATAATCTATCTCAATATGCTTTACTTTCTGATAAACTTCATGCCCACTCAAAATTCTAGGAGGTTGACGAAGTTCTTATCTTCCATTGAATGCTTTCTGCATCTTGCGATAACAATGGTCATGATACAAGAACCTCCTATTTCCCATATACACATACTTACGAGAAGACTTCAAGTATTCAGACTCGATATCCTCCTCACACAATGGACAAGCCTCTTTCCCATGAATTGTGTGCCCGAAAAGGTCGCCATAAGCCGGATAGTCGGTTATTGTACACAATAACATCGCTCTCAAATTGAAAGTTTCGTTCTTATATGCATCAAATACTTCTATCCCACTATCCCACAACAATCGCAAATCATCTAGAAGAGGTTCCAAATATACATCTATATCATTTCCAGGTTGTTTAGGGCCATAAATTAACAACGACAACATCAAATACTTTCTTTTCATGCACACATATGGAGGTAAGTTATAAATAGCCAACACTACTGGCCAAGTACTATGTTGGCTACTCATGTTTCCGTGTGGGTTCATTCCATCAGTGGACAGCGCTAGACGTAAGTTTCTAGGTTCATTGCCGAACTCGGGATACTTAGCGTCGGACGATTTCCATTGCTTACCATCCGCCGGTGTCTTAGCTTTCCATCATTTATTCTTCCTGTTTCTTTCCAAGTTAACATTTTTGCATCATCGGGATTCGCATAAATCCTTATGACTCTTGGTATCAATGGAAAATACCACAACACCTTAGCCGGGATCCCTTCCTTATCCTTATAACGCCACTCCAAACATTTAGGGCAATTGGTTAAGTTTTGATATAATTTCCGATACAATATGCAATCATTTGGACATGCATGTATTTTCTCATATTTCATACCCACTCCTCTTATTAGTTTTTTCGCCTCATATGTCTTAACAGGTAGAACATTACCATCAGGAAGCAACTCCTTTATCAAAGCTAAAAAACTAGTGAAACATGTGTCACTCACCCCATTTGCCCCCTTGATATTATACAACTTCACCACAAAAATTTACATGTTTGTGAACTTACAACCAGATACGAGGTGCTTCGACTCACACAACTTCTCATACATGTTGTTAAGGTCATCCCAATTACTAGTGTCATCACCTACATCTTCAAAAGCAATGGACTCATCATCATTCTCTTCATTATCTATAGACCCAACATTCAACTTCTCTACTTCCAACTCTTCCAACTCAAAAAACTCGGCAAACTCAGGATCATCAGTTAGCCTTTCGTGTACCTCAACATCATCTTCTTTAGAGTTATTCTCTTCCTCTAATGATTCCCCATGAAAAATCCAACGTGTATAGGATCGAATAAATCTCCACTTTTCTAGGTGTATTTTAACGTCCGGAAAAGCCATATAGCTAATATTACCACATCTTTCACAAGGACATGCAATACTAGAAGAACCTTTCAAATTGTTCGAAACGATTTCATAAAATTCAGCTAAACCATCCTTGTAGGTGCGATCACTCATATTTGCATCAATCATCCAAGTTCGAGTCATTATTTTACATTCGTAATAATAGGCAACTAATTCAGAAAATACAATAATAGGCAAACAAATAAACGAAATTCAGGAAAGCAATTAAGCTAAATTATCAACAAATTAGATAATAACCCAAAAAATCCTATATCTATAAGCGTTGCTAAGAAACATATATACCTGATTGATAAACACGATGAGGGAGAGAAGACGGTGACAACAATGATGGAGATGAAGACAGAGAGACGATCAGGGGGGAATGGAGGATGATATAGTAGCAGTATTAGCTTGTGTTTGTGTTTTGTAGCGTATAGCAAAATAAAGCAATCTGTTGTTCTTAAGATTTTCATAACATTAATAACAACGGTTATTGAGTCTGAAACCGTTGTGATTACTTTTCATAATTTTGCGCCAAATTATTAACAACGGTTAAAATTTATTACAGACTCAACCGTTGTTATTAATTTTTATATTAACAACGGTTTTTCAAGTATGACCCGTTGTTAAAAAGTATTAACAACGAGTTCTAATATAACCGTTGTGATTACTTTTCATAATTTTGCGCCAAATTATTAACAACGGTTAATTTATTACAGATTCAACCGTTGTTATTAATTTTTATATTAACAACGGTTTTTCAAGTATGACCCATTGTTAAAACAAATAACAACGGTTAACAACACAGAACCGTTGTAATTAAGTTTGGTAAAATTCGCGGAATCAATTCTACAACGTGTTTTGATCATTTTCGTGAATAAGCGTTGTTAAAGGGCCGTTGTGGTTGCCTGTATTTGTAGTAGTGTACAGGAGATTTGTGAAAGATTTCTCCACCATAGCACGGCCTATGACATCTTTGATGAGGAAAGAGACCAGATTTGTTTGGGACGAGAGTTGTGAGACGACGTTTCAGACCTTAAAAGAACGCTTGACCACAGCTCCTATCCTAGCTTTGCCAGAGGGATGCGAGAACTTTGAGGTATATATCGATGCTTCAAAGAATGGTCTTGGTTGTGTTTTGATGCAGGCAGGGAAAGTCATCGTTTATGCTTCGAGGCAGCTGAAGCCATATGAGGAGAACTACCCTACTCATGATCTGGAGCTGGGTTCAGTTGTTTTCGCTCTTAAGATTTGGAGGCACTACCTATATGGAGCGACCTTTAAGGTGTTTTCTGATCATAAGAGCTTAAAATATATCTACACTCAGAAGGAGCTTAACATGCGACAGAGACGGTGGATGGAGCTTATCGGAGATTATGACATGGAGATAATCTATCACGAGGGTAAGGCTAATGTTGCAGATGCTCTGAGTAGGAAGATCATTCATTCGCTATGTACAACCATGTCCTTGCTAAAGTTGAGGGATGAGATGTCTAGGATGGGGATCTTTATGATAAGGAAGGGAGATATCATCGGGGATTTGACGATCGAGCCAGAGTTGTATGAGAACATCAAGAGTAAGAAGGACCTTGATCCTTAGATTCAGGAGTTGAAGTCAAGAGTAGAGAGTGGGACGGTTGTCAGGTTTTCTATCCATACAGATGGGAGTTTTCGTTTTGATGGGAGATGGTGTGTCCCTGAGGATGCAGAGTTGAGGAGAGTGATCTTGACGGAGGCTCATTGCACTCCTTATTCAGTTCACCCGGGTGGTGACAAGCTTTACAAAGATCTTAAGAAGACTTTCTGGTGGCCAAACATGAAGAAAGATGTAGCTGAGTTTGTGGCCAGATGTTTGACATGTCAAAGGGTCAAGGGTGAACGAAGGAGCCAGGTAAGATACAATCTTTGGAAGTACTTGAGTGGAAGTGGGAGTCAATCTCTATGGACTTCATTGTGGGGTTGCCTAGGTCACAGCAAGGTAACAACATGATCTGGGTGATTGTTGACCGGTTAACCAAGTCAGCTCACTTTGTTCCCATGAAAGATACTTGGTCTAAGATGCAGCTGACACTGGGTTATAGGAGGCATGTGGTTCGGTTACATGGTATACCTAAAGATATCATTTCTGATCGTGATGCGAGGTTCATATCCAAGTTTTGGCAAGAACTGCAGGAGTTGATGGGTACAACCTTGAAGATGAGTACAACCTTTCATCCAGCAACTGATGGTCAGACGGAACGAACCATCAAGACCTTAGAGGACATGTTGAGGGCATGTGTTATGGAGTTTGGGGGCAGCTGGGAAGACAGGCTTGATCTGATCGAGTTTTCATACAACAACAGTTATCATACGAGCATCGGGATGGCACCTTTTGAGGCTTTGTATGGCCGAAAGTGCCGAAGTCCAGTTTGTTGGGATGATAGTTCGAGACAAAGTGGTTTTAGGGCCACAAATGGTGAGTACAGATATGGTTGAGCAAGTGCAGTTAATTCGGCAAAAGATGAGAGCAGCTCAAGATCGTCAGAAGAGCTATGCCGATTTACACCGCAGGGACATTGAGTTCGCAGTAGGTGACAAGATCCTTTTGAAAGTGTCACCTATGCGAGGTGTGATGAGATTTGGAAAGAGAGGTAAGCTAAGCCAAAAGTTCATAGGTCCTTATGAGATTTTGGACCGTATAGGCGAGGTAGCCTACAGATTAGCTTTGCCACCAGCTTTGGATAGAGTTCACAATGTTTTCCATGTTTCTCAGCTTCGGAAGTATGTGAGTGATCTATCGCATATCCTTGAGATGAAGAACATCGAGCTTGATGAATCCTTGTCCTACGCCGAGATTCCTAAAGAGATTCTTGATCGCAAGGTTCGTAAGACAAGAAATGGTGAGACGGTCTTACTCAAGGTCCTTTGATCTAATCATAATGTGGAAGAGACCACATGGGAACCCGAGGAAGCCATGCGAGAACGTTTTCCTAGTCTTTTTGATTAGGTATGTTTGGTTACGGGGACGTAACCGTTGTCTTTTTAGGGGGGTAGGAGATGGTCGCGGTTGTGTTTTGTCTTATTTTTGAATCAGGTTAGTGAGTTTTGTGGTGTCTTCTGTGGTTCTTTGGCGTTGATAAATGCTTGTTAGTGTAGTCTTTTTGCGTTAGTGTAGTGTCTTGTTTTAGGGTGGAGTGTGAACTTTGGGACGAAGTTCTTTTTAAGGGGGGAAGACTGTAATACTACGGATTTTCTTTGGTGACTACTCGACCGAGTAGAGCCTACTCATCAGCCAGTCTTGTTGTTATAGTCTGTTTTGGTTCTGCTGAGGAATACTCGGCCGAGTATAGTGAATACTCGACCGAGTAGAGGATACTCGGCCGAGTATACACTTTACTCGACCGAGTATCCTGTGCCCGCGAAGTGTATTTTGACGGTTTGATTAGGGAATGTTTAGGGATATTTTTATATCCCGCGTCAGTTTCTAAAACATAATTTCAAACCTCATCATTTTACGATTACCCTAATCACTCCCTAATCATCCTCTAATCTTGTGGTGTGTGCAATTGTCGCGGTCTTTGCGTATAATCACTTGTTCTACTGTTGGTAAGTTTCATCTCCATGTTATTTGTATTCGTTTGGGATCATTGTATTTATGAAATTGGGGATATGGGGGTTGTGCAATGTGTAATTGTGTATGTGATTATTGTATAGGAAAAGACTTCGTAGAGGAGCGTCCGAGTTTCGTTCTACTGTTGATTGCTAAGATAGGGTTTCCCTACTCAGTTTACTGTTCATTGTTAAGACATGGTTGTTTTGTAAATATTGTTATCTGTTGATCATCGGAGTATGAGTGTTGTGGTGACGGTGTTGGTGTGGAGATGTTGTGACGGCTGTGATGTTGTGTGATTGTGATTGTGGTGGAGTCACTTACGGGAGTGTCTTTACACTCTAGTTCGCCCTCCGTAGAACCCGCCACGGGAGGGGATGTGCACATTAAGGGACAGGGATTGTTAGTCGCTCGTTGATGAGCTGGACTAGGTGGGAGCGGCTGCGGTCACCCACTGGCGGCGAGGATTACCTGTTGTGATGGGTAATCTGGCAGGGCTATACACTTTGGTGTCTAGTCGGTTACTGTGTGAGATCGGGAGACTGGAGTTGAAGGATGATCAGCTGGTTATCTCGTCTGTTTGTCTTATATTGTTTGAGTAATACTGACCCCGTGGTTGTTTGTGAAATCTGCGGTGATCCATTCGGGGATGGTGAGCAGGCTTGACAGGTATTGCTAGTGGTGAGCTTGGGGCAGTCATGGGAGCGTTGTCATCACCAGTCATAGCATTACCGTTCGAGTCTTAGTTTTGATTTTATTAGTTGTTAGACATTGGATTTGTATTGTTGAATCAGTTTTTGGATTTTGGTTTGATGTAAACTTTAACCCCTTTATGACATTTAATAAATGTGCTCAGTTCAGACGCTTTTGATATGTACTAACGCCGGGTAACCGAGATGGTAACACACTTTCATGGTAGGGTGGTCCTGGTAAGGCACCTTGGTATTATGGGGTGTTACAATTCATCTACGGAGTAATATATAATGTCATGTGAGTATGTGACTATATATATTTATGTACTTGGATTTTGATTTTTCTTTACATGAATAGTCTATACAATGCCTTATAGCTTCCTCCAGAGGACTTTGCCTGGTTTTTCCTACAATCTATGAAGAATGTCAGTCTTTAGGGGATTGCTTACGCGCTCTCAACTTAAGCTCAAGGCTGTCGGGTTGAGGTGGCACCCTGCCTCTACGGAATAGATTAGCCAAAGCTCTTAAGTTTCGACAAAGATCAAAAACTTGCACATTGATTGAGTACTTCAGCTTGATCAGTCACTGTGAACTACAAAAATGAGCAGGAGACTCTTAAATCTAATATTGAATTAGCCGAGCACGTTAGTTAAAGGACAACTATATACCCATTAACCCACTAAAAACTAAAATAAAGAGAGATACTGGAAGTTGTGTTCTTACATATGATGCTTCAATTTCAGCAACGCCTTCACAGCCTTAACTCCCACCCTGCAGTATCATATTGATCTTCAAATATCTGATTCATACAGAAATCAATCATACCATAATAATTCAAACATTTAAATCCAAAGAAATGACATTCTAACTGGTGAAAGACCCGTAAAAAGTAGTTTATCTCATCTTTTTGAAAATTTGCAAATCCTTATTACATAAGAATTATACTGGTTTAAAAAAATTCAGCACTAAATTGGAAAATACGCAAATCAAAAACGGATGTTTTAGCGGATCCGCTACTGATTGTGAAATAGGCAAGATCCTATTCATAGGCTTCTTAATCACACTTCACTCCTATAGGAGATAGAATGTAATGATTCTGTTATGAACATTAAGCAATGGTTGCTTTCTTTGACATAGCGTTGTATGCGTACAATCAAGTCATTAGCTCATTTATTAAAAGAGGTAAATGACGTAAAATAATGTCAATTGTATGCATACATCGACCTCATATGAGTTTATGTCTAAATGAATAAGAGGGAGCAAGCAGCCAATCACTCACAAGTATTCTCTCCCTCACCTCCTCGATGACCATTTGAAACTTTTTGCAACTTCGAGATTGCTTAGGCTGATCTCCAAAGTCCGAACCTCGTTTTCGTCCGTTCAAAGACAGGAACTCAAGCTCCTTTTAACTTCAATGTAAGAAAAACTCCAAACATTAGCACAGAAACTAATATGAAATCTGAGGGATCAAGATAAAAATTACAGAGGAAAAAGATTCGATCAAACCTGCGATTAATTCGAGTTTTCATAGTGCATTGTTGATTTTTCTTTTGAGTGAGAGGACATACACTGGTTTTGAAGTGTCCCTCCATGGATTGGCATCTAACACTGCAAAGGTGTAAGTAAACATGAAACTTTTGTGCCATCATACAAAAAATAATTACAACTTGCATAAGATGACCGACTACAAATATTTAACTACACTGCAATTCTAGTAAGCGATCAACATGGTGTGAACATTTGTGAACTTGGCAGTACATAATGTTCCTAGTCCTAGAAGATACTAAAGTGGCTGGACTATCTTACGCTCTTAGCAACAAATGAATCGTCAAACATGCTTTATATCATATCAAATAGAGTTGTTTATCGAAGATTAAATAAATTAAAATAAATACGCTTCAAATACCTTATGTGGATAAACAAAAATATATATGCACATTTTTTTCACAGGAATATTGATTTTCTCAAAAGAATACATAGACAAATCCGACATCATAAACGTCCATGAGCTTTTCTCATAGGAACACGGATTTTTCACTCACTCATTTTTACTATATACGAAATTCTTTACTCTAATTGTCATTTGAGAATTTACAGGAGAATTATAAAAATCAGTCTAGTGATTGAGAGACAAACTACTGCCTTCCTAATATCATCAAACCATTTCCTTTTGGAATTTCAACTCAAAGAGAGTGAACTAAAAAATTCTCATAAGATATTAACTTAATAAGCAGTAACAAATCACTCAGCACTCAATGACTCAATAAAACTTTGAAATTGTAACAATGAGCAACTTTCCGTATTCCGGATTTTAATAAGTGAAGCTAAATGTTCAAACTATTGGAATTGGCATGTGAGCGACATTATGCTAAAAAACAAAAACAAAATTAACAGTCTTTATAAAGAAAGACCCAAAACACAGCAGTGCACAAAGAAAAAAGTTGGAATATCCAAGACGATAAAGGAGTGGAAACTCCATGAAATCAATTTAAATCTCGGTATAATTTAGACAAATCTTAGTCGGATCACATTCTGAAAAACTTATCCCCAACAATTTTAGATCCAAATTTAGACCCATCAAACTAATTCATGAATATAAATATATATTTAGGGTGCTGATTTTCGCAGATACGATTTTACTCGATACAAAATCGATTTCATTAGAGGGTCATAATTACACGTCTATCTTAATGTATCACCACATAGCTTTAACACATGATGTAAAACACAAAGCATTATTTAGGAACACTAAATAGCCAAAATCATAATTAGAATGTAGAGAAGGGCGTCATGAAATTACCAAACAGATAGGGACGGCTTGCTTTAGCGGCTTCCATATGTTCCAACCATTGCTCCTCTGGCTTGATTAAGCCAATAAAAATAGTATGTGTGAAATAAAAAATAAGATGATAAATAGAGCATGTAGTTTTCTAATCTATTGGAGCTCTTTGACACTTCATAGTCAAAACATTTACATCTCTTGACCGACCAATCTCCATCTTCATCACTGAAATTTATCGTGATTGCAGCCACTAATCAATTAACCGCTACAAAATTATCAATATCCGCAATTAGGTAAACTGAAAGTAACTAAATCATTTCTCAACAATCTAAACTTAATAATACAGATAATCGAAACCTTGAAAAAGATGAGGATGAAATCAACTAATTTCAGAAAAATAAAAAATTCAAAAACAAAAATCATTCAAATGGCGGAAAGTGAAGAAAGAGGTAAAGATATCACCTGGCATAGAACTATAATTCGTGGTTTTTCAGTAAAAGAGAGGTCAAGATTATCACCTCGGTGACGATAATGCAGAGGAAAGTATTTACAGGAGGTCTGCCCCTGTGAAGTGTGAACAAATACGTCGGAATATTAGGGATTCTTACTAATAAGAAAGTCACACTTTTTCAAGGATGGGGCAAAGTAAGATTTTTAAGTATAACTTGGTGGTGTGTAAGAACCATTAAATGTGACTAATAACAAATTAGAAAAACACCCTCATACTTCGATTTTTCTAAGACGCCAGTAATTCATTTTACTCCTCTTGAGCAGCAAATTATCAGATTTCTTATAAAAGTAGTTTTTCTGTCGGCTTTATCAGGTTAGCACTCTGCAAATTTAAATACATTTCTCATCAACCTTATGCAATTAAATAATGACGTGATGTTAGTGACGGTATTAAGCTTACCCAATGACAACAATCGAGATATTATAATAATGGCTATAAGAGTGATGGAACAAATAAACTACACAATGCCACTCTATAGAACACTTATTTGATAACAAACATTTGTAAGAGACTAACTTTAAAAAACGGATATTTGAGACTCTGTGTCAACATTATTTATGCTTACATGTTGTGATATAAGGTCTAGAAACAACTAATTACACTTCAACAACCGACGAAGCAAGGGTACTATAAGTCTATAAGATATATAATCAGGCACACAAGTATATAACCCCTTGTTTCGACAACCAATCCCCTTCCTTACGTTTCCTTCCTTGCAATACCAATCTAACAAAGCACTATTGCCTATTGGTACTAAAAGTAAGAGTCTCGAAATAATATGAATTTAGCAACTTCCTCAAAGCCATCGCAAGTTATTGTGTGACCTCGTAAAATTTCAAATATCGACCGTAAAACATGCAACAATAACAACATTAATCTAGTGCTTTAATGGCATGAGAATTCAGGTGACATAAAATGAGGCAGCATTTCATCGAACACTTTCAGCGCAATCTCAAAGTCATCAAAGACAACACATTATCAAATAATTCATCAGAAGTATGCTTTTGGATAAACTATTGTCTTCAATAAAACAACAAAGGGACTCATGTTCATGGACAAATTCATCAAATTCTGGTCAAACATAAGATGAATGGCAGGCAAATATGATGATCTAATGTATGAAAAACACAAATTTACAACAAACAAAAAGTGAAATGATCATCCAAATAAGTTTGGATGATAAAAATTTGAGTATAGAAAGGGAGAGAGAAATTTACCTTGAGATTAGGATCGTCATACTGTGTTTGAATGCATAGTGACTTGGTGAGACTGCTCGATTTGATAGTGGAGAAATTGGAAGCACAATTTTAGGGTTAAGAATAATGGTGACGGGAGAATGACATTGTAAATTGTAATAATATTATAATTGCTTCACTGGGAGGCGTAGAAATGATCTTGATATTGATGATGAGATATGTATTATGAATCAGAGGAAGAGGGTAGAATATGAGAAACAGCATTACAGAGGAGGCGTAGAAATTTGATGCTCTGGGTAGGGTTTGGCGTAGAAATTTACAGGAGGTTGTTTATAGGGTTATTGTTTTGAGGAGATGAAGGAAGCATGGGTTATTGTATTGACAGGTGAGAGTTATTAAGCACGCTTGTTTTGGAAATTGAATTTGTTTATAGGGTAATTGTTCATTGTCATTCTCAAGTAGCATAGAGAATGACAAAAGGTTAGGTATTTAATTGATTTAATTGGACTTTTTTTTTTTTTTTGGTGATGTGGCCATATTGCAAAACCGTGATTGACTCAAACAAAACTGATTTTGTGATGTTGAATGTGAGGGCTGCATTACCTTAATTCTCAAAAGAGATTGTGTCACGTCAGCCGTTTTACATTATTCTTTTATATATATAATGATGATGATATATTGCGGTTAATGCCGTACACAAGTTTATGCAACGTAATAAATAATAACGAATATTGTATAAATTTATTGATACAAAGCTTTTACTCCGTATGATAATTGCAGAAGTGGATATTAATGTTGTTCGGCAATCTATTTTGCGCAATTGCAACTTCAGATGATATGTCGTGGACAAGTTGTCACTAAAAGTTTTTGTATAATCGTATTGAAAAATCAGGTTGATCATTGATCTCAAATTTAAGATGATATACTTTAACGACATAAGGTTTTTAGTTTTTTACTAACTTAAAAATACTTGAGAAAATAATAACCAAGATAAGATAATGAATTAACAATTAAATAAGTTTTAGCCATATAGTAATTTTAAAAAAGAGATAAATTTGGTGTGGGTTTAAAACTTTAAATTGTACTCCGTATCTATTTCGATAGGTTTTTTTTTTTTTTTTTTTTTTTTTGACAATCGGGTTAAGGAGTTCTACATTTTAATAGCACGCTTAGCTAACCTATGAGCGGCTCTATTACAAATTCTAGGAACATAAGTAAAGGAAATACAATGAAAGTTTTTCACTAGATCAATGATGTCGTCAACCGTATTCCTAGTCCAATATTTGAGCTGCGAGTACTTTAGGACTTGAGCAAGAACCTGCAGACAATCAGAGAAAATGTCAACATGAAGGATGTTTCGAGAGAGTGCCCACTTCAAGGCCTCTCTAATTGTCAAGGTTTCCGCTTGCTCAACAATCGATAGGTGGAGTTTCAGCACATGTCAATTTAAAATTCAATTATAATCGGGTCAATTTTGTATCAACTCGAGTTTATTACAACATCCTACAACTGTATTTTTATTCTTAATCACAAAAGTGATAAGAAAAAGTCGTTTTAAACAACCACCTTGCGCTTCTAATTATATACTCCCTCCGTCTCCGTTAATAATTTACATTTACTTAACTATGTTCTTATATTGTTTAGTCACGGGCTTGCAATTTTGACATCTATCTGTCTTCTTTCTACCGTGTCATACTATATTATTGTTTCCCTCTCAGATTCGTATAATTATTATGGTGATCTCTTATTCTCACATAATATTTATAAGGTATCAAAGTTGGCGGGTGTGAGTGGTAAAAGCTCTCATCATCTCTTAAACAAGTAGTTAGGGGTTCGATTACTAACTCTTGTGAATGAAAAGGCCAAACTTGGGAGGGGTCAACCCATTAAATTGCCTTCAGTACCCCGAAAGAGATTGCTCCAACTGTCGGTAGGAGATACTCCTGATCAACATAAAAAAACGACACATTTGTAAGGTAGTGACATTTCGTTCCGGTGAATGTACGCTTCGTCTTTGTGATTTGAGAAAAAGGAAGTGATTTGAGAAAAAGGAAGTATGAGCAATGAAAATGATTCCAACTTTTAATAAATCTTATAATTGTGATAAATAAAAAAAAGCAAACATAAAAACAGCTGGAGATTGTAAGCAATGAGACTCCAAAGTATCTACTACGTATGAGATAAGGACGATGTTATATACTCCATGAGCCAATGGATTCTATGTACATCTAAACTTCTTTCCAATGATATTAAGGACTCTATCTAAATTACTATTCCGTTCATCTCCGACAATAGTTTACATTTGCTTTATAAACGATTATTTATTAGAAAAATAAAGTGTAAACTATTGACCGTTATATCTCAAACAGGAAAGTGTAAATTATTGACCGGATATGAAAAAGTGTAAACTATTGGCCGGGATGGAAGGAATATAAAATAATGGCATTAAGTATATCTAAATTTTTATGTCCATCCATAATACCTTAGTTCTTTTTCCATAATTTAATCTATTTTTATTCTATTTTGGTGATCTGACCGTCTAGAATACTTTTAATAAATTTGTCCGGAAATTATTTTTGAATCTAATCAATCAATCAATCAATCAATCAATCAATCAATATATATATAACTAAAGGGGGGTTTTTTTCCTAATTATACTATTAACATTAGAATTAGGATATAATTAATTATTTACAATTTTTCTATTATAATTAGGAATATAATTTTCCTATTAGAAATGAGAATTAATTAATTATTTTATAATTTTCCTATTAGAAATAGGAATTAATTATTTACAATTTTTCTATTATAATTAGGAATATAATTTTCCTATTAGAAAATAAGAATTAATTAATTATTTTACAATTTTCCTATTAGAAATAGAAAATAAATTAATAAATTATTAAGGCTTTTTTTTTCCTGATTATACTTTTTAGGATTAGGAGATAATAATTATTTAAATTTTTTCTATTATAATTAGGAATATGATTTTCCTATTAGAAATGAGAATTAGTTAATTATTTTACAATTTTATTATTAGAAATATGAAATAAATTAATCATCTACAATTTACTAATATTAAAAAATTATTCATTAATATTTGTTCATTTTTTATCAAATTATAAGGGGAAAAAACCTTTGATATATTTATAATATCCGATTTTATAACAACTTCCGATTAAAAAAATGAGGTATTATGACTTATGAGGCTAAAAGGCCCTAGGCCGAACTGGGTTGTGACAAATGTACATGCATAATACGTATTACATGGAATTTACTCATGTAAAAAGTAAATGAATGCTGAAATATGCCCCTACGTCTTTTGTTATGGCTAATGTCATATTTAATTATACATAATACGAAATTTATTTTTCAAATGTCATATGTATTTCTCCTACTAATTTTAAAGTTATTTCCCTTACAATACACTTCAACTTTTATTGATAATTTATTATTATATTATTTAAATTCATTTGTCATTATATAAAAGTATATTAATCAAAATTTAAATAAGATATTCACAATTATTGATAATTACAAAGTTTGATATCTGTTTTTCAAGGAGTATTAAAAGATAAAGAAAGTTGCTGCTAATTTGCGAATCGAAATATCATATTATGACAAATGAGTAAATGTTTTGAAAAACTTTATTGTGTGATTGTTTTACAATTTAAAGTAAAAATGGTACCACGAGTAATAAAATAGATTTGCATGAGGGTTGAAGGTAAATTAGATACACTTATTATAAAAATATGTATAAGGTTAAGATTCAATTCAAGCAATGATCAACATTAAAAAAAAAGTCATGAAAACCACATAAAAGGGTAAGAGTAGTCTTTCCCTAACATAGTGAAGACCGTCTCTCTCAAGCTTTTCTTCTTAGAAATTTACATGCATAAAAAACGTTATTATTCAATTATATGGAGCAAACTAATTATTGTTGATGCTATTTTTTTTTGTGCGTGTGTAAATTGATCACATCATCACTGTAATTTAGGGAGAGATACGAATTGGGGAAGGGTGAGACATATCCGTCATGCATAATACGATACTTTAACCATCTTTAGGCAAAAATATAAAAATAAATGAAAAAAATTAAACCTAAAAGGGGGTCACGTACTTGCTAACTCTTCTCTAGTTCTCTACCGCATTAATATTCCCATGAAGTTTATGACATTTATTTCATATTAATAAAAAAATGATTATACTGCTTCGTACAATGTGTGATTTATAACTTTTAGCTAACTTATTTGAACTTCCTTAAATTTATATATTTTAAGTGAAAAATATTAATTATAAATATGATAAAGATAAAGTTTGATCTTTAATTTCCTCAGAGATAAAAAAAAAATATTTTCTTATAATATACTAATTAAAGGTCATAATGTAAAACGGGAAATTACACCACAATCTACTATTTCAATATGTCGATGATCAACACTCAAAATAACACATTTGTTATTAAAATAGTGTAAAAACTCTCAAAATGCTAAAAAAATGTTCAATCTGTCGTTATCAAACAAACCCTAAGTTTCTGCATTTTTTTTGTCAACTTAATCTTTACGGGATGAAAAAATGATGAAGTTCAGAAAGCAGCGGCTAGTTTTCTGTTAGTTAGATGGACTTTTCAAGAGAGAGATGAAAGCTTTGCATTTTAGACCGTTTTATGTGTGAACCGAAGGGATTAAGTAGTGGGCTAAAGGTTGTTTCGAGTGGGAATGAGGTTGATTGCGACGAATTGGTTGACTAAAGTTTTTCTTTACTAGATCTAGAAAGGGGATAATAATTACGTGATAATAAAATTTGAAGAAAAAAAGACAATAAAAATGAGATGGAGGTAGTAAGATTTATTTATGCAAAATGAAATAAATAACAAAGTTTGTGTATATATATATATATATATATATATATATATATATATATATATATATATATATATATATATATATATATATATATATATATATATATATATATATATATATATATATATATATATATATATATATATAATATTCAAACTTATTCAGTTTACAAATATAGTACCCAAACACTTTGTTTGAGTATCTGGAATGGAGGTAGGGGAGGGGACGAGAAAAAGACTAGGAAGGGAAAGGGAGCGAGATAAGAGGGAAGATTGCTTCTTAAACTTTTCTTTGTTGAAGGAGAAATAAATTGTCTTCGATAAGGGAAATGAAGATCCATACCATCTGCAGTAAAGATTGGTGTTTTATGGAGGTGAATGTGATTTATGACTTCTTAGATGTAAAACATGGCATAAAGGTAGTGATAGTGGTAGTGGATTGGAGGTTATTTCAAGTAGTAAAAACTAATCACAATGGTGATGTTTTTTTTTTTTTTTTGCTGGTAAATTAGTGGGGTGGAGGGAGGGTGCATTTGTGGAAGGTGATGAGTTTAACGAGGATAGTGATAATAAATAAGGTTATCTATCAGCAAAATCTCGTTTGCATTAAAACATATAGATAACATGAATAATAACAAGGAATCTCAAAAGATCATACTGATAAACTTAATCTTGACCCCATCAATCCAAATTAAAGTAAAATCTTAATTCTAACAACATTGTCGAGAGCAAGGGTTAGTTCCATTGGATTGTGGATTTTCTTAGAAGTAGGGGTTTAGTTTTTCACTTGATTGGATAAATTTTAGAAAAGATTCGAAGACAATGATCGATCTTTCAAGGAATGAGATTGTTTTAGCATGTGTGTGAATAGGGAAGAAAAATAGGGGTCTGCGTGAAGGATTTTGTTTCAAATGAGAATATGGGGGGCAAGACTATTGTTATAGGGGGTGTCATAAGCAACCTCAGCCATGTAGTACTGCGTTGGCATTTTGTTCACATTCAAAGGTACGTCTATAGTTTGACCGGAAGATATAACATTTAACTACATGTAAACGTTTTTAGGTAACTACCATCTGACCCAACAATGAATAAACTATGGTTGTTATTCAAAAGAAGGAGATTTGTTACATCATTGAGTTGATCATACAAAGTAGATATTATTGTTTTCCTTGACCAACTGAAAAACAAACAGGTATTAATGAACAAAATCTAAAAACTCTCAGTCTGAAGTATCATATATATAAAATTCATATTGATTTTATTTTCCTAAAAAAACAACATTGTCGAGAGCAAGGGTCAGTTTCCATTGGATGGTGGATTTTTCTAGAAGTAGGAGTTTAGTTTTTCACTTGGTTGAATAAATTTGAGATAAGTTTTGGAGACAAGGATCGATCTTTCAAGGGATACGATTGTTTTAGATCATGTGTGCGAATAGGGAAGAAAAATAGGGGTCTGCGTGAAAGATTTTGTTTCAAATGAGAAGATTGGGGCCAAGACTATTGCTTAGGGGGGGGGGGGGGCATTCTAAATACCTCTAAATATTTTTACATGATTACAATTTCATCAAGTAATGATTAAATTATGGTTGTCATTCGAAAGAAGGAGATTTGTTGCACGATTGAGTTGATTATGCAGAGTAGATCGATATTATTGTTTTCCTTGACCAGTTGATAAACAAACAGGTATTAATGAACAAATTCTAAAAACTATCAATCCAAGTATCATATATATAAACTTCATATTGGTTTTATTTTCCTAAAAAAGTATTTTATTAATTAAACACTCTTTTATTCTTATGTCAATATTATGCTAATGGGAATTATTTGTTGGTCATGCGGCATACATAAAGTCTTAGACATGAACGATGTACTATATGTCTATATTCTATTTTATTGTGAAATTTATCACACATTATTTTAATATCCGTGCAACGCACGGGCAAGAAAACTAGTTTGTTCTATAATATTGTGGTTTAGACATTTTTCTAAATTTTATTGTTTTATGTTGGAACAAATTATTATTCCATTGGCACAATAGTGTTCATTTTCGTCTAAGGTAATCATATAAGATGTTATTGTTCGCTGAAAATTGTACTCCGTATGTTATTAGAGTTAAACTATACAACACTTACAAGTTTAAATTATATGGGAAACTACTCTTATCAACAATTCTAAACCATGTTCGGTAATTTGGGTTATAGAGAATTTTGGAGGTATTTGGTCTCTTAATTATCTACCTTTGTTGGATTTTTCATCTAGACATGCATACAAAACCGATGAGACACGAGATTACAAGGTCTCTTAACTACTATTTTGCTGCCTTCACTGAGATTAGTGGAGCTGTGGAGGCCGGTGAAAGTGATGATTGTTGTGATCCGGTTTAAAATGAGAAAATGAGAAGGTGATAATAGGAGATGTTTTGTTTTGAAGTTAGAGAGCGGGTCTATCATAGTGTGCGAAACACGGGTATATAGTCAAGATAAAACGCAATCTTAAACAACAGTCTCTTGAGAATATACCCAAAAGCCACTATTATGAAATGACCCGGGCAACACCCGGGCTTGAACTCTAGTAAAATCTTAATTTAGAAACAGTACTGGATGTAACAATTTACAACCGCTGATATAGGCTACTTTTACAATAAAATCTTAATTTAGAACACAATATCCGTATCGGTCAAAAAATCAGCATGATCAATACTTTAACCAGCACAATTACACAGATGACTCATGTTAAAACCTAAGCCATTTCTTTTCTCTGTCCTTGCTCGTAAGAGCATTTGATGCAGAGGCGTGCCTGGCCTCTATCTCTGCTAAAGCTTTCCGAGTCTCACTCAGCTTCCTCATGGCTGCCTCATACACTGCCTTCTCCTTCTTGTTCCGATTAACCATCTCTTCCAATTTCCCCACTTGAACCCTCAACTCCTTTGCCTCTTCTTCATAGGCAATCAGTGACCTCCTATCTTCCTTTTTGTTCTCTTTACTCTTCTGTTTCTTTGAAGAATCATTACTATTAAGCATCTGTGAATGAGTTGCCAGGTGACTGTTGATAAGGCTGAACACATCTGGCCTCTGCTCTTTCTCCTGTTTTGCGGCCCGAGCTGCTTCAGCAAATTTCTTATCTCGTTTCCCCTTACCGCCTCTACTACGTTTCTTCCTATCTTGACTCCCTTCCTTTTTGCAAGACCTGAGGGCATGATCAAGAGACTGCTTTGGTGGGAGGACTTTCACAGGTATAGGGTTCACCATCCCCTGACCGGAAGAGCCCAGGCCCATTCCTTCACGGTAACCCATATTAGCCATCATCTTAGAAGCTACCCCTCTAGTGTGATTCTCCCACGTGGCAAATATAGTTGTGTCTGTCTGGACCCCCCTCTGCAAGGCCGTGGTCTCCACAAACCCCAACCATTGAGGTAGGCGGTCTTCTTCTGAATCACTGGAACTCGAGCCATCATGACTCAAATAATCACTTTCGTCATCGTCATCACTTGAGTTAGCACGCTGTGACAACGCGATTGCCTCATTCCCAACCATCTCCGAGCTTCCATCATCACGGAATACAATAACACCTCGATTGTTTTCGTCGTCCCAAGATTTGAGTTCAGCGTTTCTCCAAATTTCAGGTCTAGTCTTAGAAACTGCCAGTATGGTAGCTCCTACATGTGTCTGCCCCCAATTTGGTGAGACATACTTCTTTAGGGAAGATAAAGGCACCTGAGTTCCTGAAGTTAAAAAAAAATGATACCGTCAGGCAATAGCAACATATCACACAAGAGGACAACAGAAAAGATATAAAAAAAGGCACGACATTAACATAAACAGATGGACAAAAAAATCTTAGATCATGAAAATCACATAATCCAATATATGTGCCAAGTTTTGTAAGCATGTTATCATACCACCAAAAAGATCAGAGAAACTAATAAAACCATAGTTACCATACTAATCCACACAGCTCTGAGACTGAGAACCACTAAAGCTGGAGAGCTCTGTATATTGTTTCGCAAAATTAGTTTCTTACGATGACTTTCAACTGCCTAATTCAAGAGGGCAACTTTGTAAGAAGGTAACCCATAAGTCGATGACAACTCACTGTCCAGGCAGTTTAACGAACAACTTCCATATTGTGTAGGATACACTACTAAAAAATTCACTTAAAGGTTGAATCTGAAAACACTATCTCCTTTAGATATATACAGCAGTCTCCATATATAATGGTTCTGCAAAGCAGAATTACGTGCAAACATACCATGTGATAACCGGCAGTTAGCACCAAATCGACATCTTTGTTGAAGGAAGAACTTTCACATCTGCACTTAGGGGTTCTATCATCAGTACATGAAGATGACAAACACAAGACAACTAATTTTTACTCCTCACGCGGCTCAATGAAGCAAGGAGTTTCGAAAAACTAGTGCAATAACAAGAGGACAGCAGTATTTGCTTATCGGTAATAATTACACACTGCATCTTTGCGTATCCTTTTTACAAATAATGCATGGCAAAAGCGAAGAGCTTCCTTTTACAAAATTTCATGTCAAAAGCGTCGAGCTTCGGTTTAAACTTCCTTTAGCGTTCAGCAATAAACAAACTTCGACAGAAACAGAAAGTACAGAACATGCATGAGAATTTGTAAAAGAGAGATAGCAAAGTCCGCCTACATGCCTATGGTCTTTATTTTTCGCTTACTTTTGATTTCATCACTGAACTTATCCTGTTTACTTAAAATGAACAATAGCACTATTACTAAGCAACACCGATCATCATTATTGTATGATTTCAGAGAAGACACACATTACCAAATACCAATCATATTGATTGTCTTAGTTAACACCTCAACATTATTAATTGAGCTATAACTTACAAGTGACAAGCCCGTAAAACACAAGACTCTGGGAATTGGTGGTGACATTATACAGAGCTTCTAGCAATGGAAAGACTTGATCATGAACAAGGCCCAAACAAATAGAACCATGGGTGTTAGGCCTATGTTACCCAGCACTAAATCTCACCTCATGTATATTTGGCAGATACTTGGTCCTCATACCTAGATGTACTTGGAACACTCAAATTTAGCCAAACATAATATCAAATTATCAGAAATTATGAGTATGATACTCGGATCCACACCCATGTTTGATATGATGTCAGGTCACAGTCAGAATATAAGACTCCGGCAGAATAGCACAGTTGGGGGCCGGCCAAACAACCAAATTGGTAAAAAAAGTTGATGATGTTTGCCAAATTGGTAAAAAAAGTACAACATGTGACAAATTGGTAAAAAAAATAATGGAATGTGACAAATTGACCAAAAAACTACCACCTTAATTAATTAACTAGTCCTAAAAGTAAATTTGACCAAAATGCCCTTCTCGAAGCTATGGAGGACGAAGACTTCTAGGACCGAGGGCACGACTTTTTTTTTTCTAGAAATTATCTTCCATCTTAAGACTATTTTTATGTTTCGAATTTTGTTTCTGAATAAATATATTCCATCTTATAATAATTAAACTTCTTTAGTAGAATCGAACAATTGTCATAGTCTAACCCGCCTTATACTTCCGACCGGTTTTTGAAGCATCGAACCGACCCGACAATGATTACCTCTATAATTAAGTGATTTCGGGTATCCCAGTTAAGATATAGTATGTTTGTAAGATGGGTCGGACAATTCATATCCATTTTAAGTGAGATATTATAAGTCAATTTTTACTAGTAGTTTTTGTCTAAATCAGTTTCATTTTAGGTCTTTATGGATCTCAATATTTTTTATTGAATTATTAAAATTGGAGAAGTATCATATTTAAGAAAGTTGGATTGATTTCGGGTAAAATTGGTTTGATTTAAACTTTGGGTCATAATTAAGTTGCGAACGACGAGTATCTGATTTTTTTTTCCAGTTTACTACTTAGGAAAGGGTAGTTTGGTCAATTATAGTTCAAATAATAGAGAATTAGTTAAAATAAAAGTTTTTTGGCCAAATTGTCACCAATCTATACTTTTTTTACCAATTTGTCACAATTGACACTTTTTTTACCAATTTGGCAACTACCTTCCACTTTTTTTACCAATTTGGTAGTTTGGCTGTTGGGGGCCTGGGTCTTTCAACCTAAAGGTGAGAACTCAAAGGTCTATGACCTATGTGTTGGAGCACACTTTCCTTTGCACAGTTCGATTATAGGGATGAGGGAGATGGCTGACTCTTGGGAAACATATTACACTAAATGAACTCATCCCGACTCTTGATGTTTTTTGACATATTTAGTGTTTTTATTTAATTTTTAAAAAAATTATTTGTTTTTCTCTCCTTTATTACACCTTTTTTACCAACCGCTTTCTTATATATTTTACTAGGTTTACTTTTAAGGCATTCCGGATCCTTAATTCTATTTCGGTTTTCAAAATCGTTTTAATCTTTTCTCTCGATTTAAATTTTAAGTTTTTATAAAAGAAATCCGGAACTCGATTTTTAAAACCTGTAAGTTTACCTTGACTTTGTATTACATTTTCGCTCTCCCTTTTGTTTTTCATTTTTCCCTTTTCTATTCGCATTTTGAGATGTGCGTTCACCCAGGGACAGTTCTAAAGGATGATTCATGCCAGCCGACCCCAAATCATTTTGGGATTAAGGCTCTGATGCTGTTGTTGTTGAACTCGGCCTGAGTTGGACAGCATCAGACAAGGCAATCTCTCTCTCTCTCTCTCTCTCTCTGTGTGTGTGTGGGTGTGTCACACACACCCACCCACCCACCCACCCACACACACACACAAGTGACCGCCAAATTATAATTTATAAAGATTGCCACTTCAAGCAAAGAATGTATAAGTCGCCATTCACCAAAAAAGATAGAAGGGGCCAAATATTTTATATTTTACATGAAAAAATAGGAGGGTAGTTACACTGCTCACCATTGTATTCTCTGACATTGGAGTGAGGAAAGAAACTGTTGCAGAACAAGAATCTTTTAACTCGACAATTTGACCATTATACCAACGTCCATCAGTGTGGCGGAATCTGCATTTTGATCCAACACGGGATCTTGGCTCTTCCAAAGTTTCAACTTCAACGTCAGTTGGATTTAGATGTTCTGCCAGTACATCTTCACTTGATGATTTAACATTATCCAGCTTCGTAAACCCCTGCATAGCATTAGCTTCACGAAACAAACGTGCACGCTTAAGGCCAAGAAGTCCTTCCTCTGCATCTTTGATGGAAGAAATAAGCTCTTCTTCAAACTGTATTCATATACATTAAGTTCATGAAACAAAAAAGCCAGAAAAATATCTATTTACTCTCTTTCTCCTTCATTGATTTCTATAAATTTAGTTAACTTCAAGACACCATTTCATATTGATGCATCAAGTAATCGGACACCGAATCATATCAGGAGCAAGGCTTTGTTGTTGTGAGATAACCAGGGGGCAGCATCACATATAAACATTGAAGATACAACCATCAATACAAGCATTGCTCGATTGAGATAACATAAGTGCATAAATGAACACCAGAGGTAATCCTCTTTTAAGTAATGTACTAGTAAATCTTCTACAGATCCCAAGTGTTGAACCAGTGATCGAAGATACAGAATACTATGGAAGATCAACATCTTTTATGACTGATAATATCTGATTATGCTCTCAACCTTCTACACAAGAATAGCACATCCCGTGCTTCTGCAACCTATCAAGAATTTCACCAATGTACCCATTGATAAGCTCATAACTTCTCAAGGACCCAGCGGATCATGAAGTTCAATGATAGCCTTCAACAAGGATAGCAAAGGGAAATTCAACATGTCGTTCCTTATACTTTTCTATTAGTAGATTTTTTTTCACCAGTTAAAAAGTTAAAAGGTATTCCCTCCGTCCCAATCATATTACCTTTGATTAAAATACCCATCAAAAGGAATAAAAAAGGTAAGCAAATGAATATCATGTTTATTAACCTGTTACTCATCTCATAGCATAGTCCATGTCAATAGATCATACCACCAGATATGTCCACTCGTAATTATATCCTAGCTTACCACTCTCGCCCATTGTTTTATATCATACCACAGTAATCGAGCTTGGGAATAAATACCTTATAAACTATGTTACCCAGACACGGTTCGAAGGGTCGGGCACGGTTGTGTACCCAAGTGTCGGAGTCGGCTATTTTATGAAAAATTGTCAAGTTTTTGGTCTAAAATGAAGTGTCGAGTGTCATACACTCATACCAATGTCCAAGTGTCAAATGTTGGACACTGGTACGCGAGCTCATATGAACTATACCTATTGTTTTAAAGTTAAAACTAAGAAGAGCAATTTTTGAGATATAACAAAATCAATAAAACTAGAAAAGCTAAACTTTTGTGCATCGTAGCCTCTAATATTTCCCCATTATATTAGTAATGGCATTGCAGGCTGGTGAACAAGGGAGAAACACGCCTAGATCGGTACTGGAATTGAATCAAAGGGCGAAATAATGATTGGAGAAAAGCAATGGAATTGAATAAAGGAAAACAAAATGAAGAAAATATAATAATAAGAAGAAGAAGAAAAAGGTTGAACCCTAAAAAAAAGAATAAAAAGAGAGAAGATAATACAGAGAGAAGTTCGGCGTTATCGGGGTCGAAGATTAAAGCGTGTTTGATAGCAGAAACAGAATGCTTTTGCCCTTGTAATTGAACTTCTAACTGTTCCTCTAGAACCCTCTCCTCTTCCTCCGCCATTCACACCCTTTTCCACTTCCAATCGTTGACGGAGGAACCAGCCCAAATCTCAATTCTTAGACTATACTCGGGAGCATTGTTGTCAAAATCCCGATTCGATCATATGATTCTATGATTTTACGATACAAAAATGCTTCACCGATTCTGTATCCTACGATTCTATCATGTTTGTAGAATCTTACGATCCTATTTATTTGAAATATTCTAGAGGTATAATCATAATATGATTCTACGATCTTACGATCCTATGATCCGACTCGAGAGTAAACATATTAAAATATATTTTTATATAATGACATCGTAAAATCCAAATTTCATGTAATTTGTAAAGACATGTTCATGAAATGATACTAAACTCATTAATTATCAATATTTTGGGTATAAATAAGTGTTTTGATCCTCAATTATATATTTTTACCAATAAAAAACTATATTTAGTGAATTTGTAGAATCTTACGATTCTACGATCCGATTCTACCGATTCGATCCTACCCTCCCCATCAATTCAAAGTAAAATCCCGATCCTAACAACATTGCTCGGGAGTATAGTTCTCCATACTCCTTTTTCCCTTTTTTTTAAAAAAATAGAAAAAACAAGGAGAATCCCGTCAAATATGAAAACCACCCTCCCAACTCCCTCATTTTACTCTTCACTAACAAATCAGTTACCACAAAACCCAAAAATCCCTATTTTCTTGATTGATTAAACTTCCCTCCCTATATTCACAAAATCAAAAAAATCTATACATCTCTAATCGTTTTCAATCGTCTGATTAGGTATGTGTTCAACTACTACATCAAAGCCTTAAATGTTAATTGACTTAACTTTATGTTTCTTTGTCAATATTCATTGTTATATTGTTATACTAGATTTCATGCCCGTGCGTTGCACGGTAACCAAATAATGTTTTGTTTTAAAGTGAAATTATGAGAAATTGTATGTTCTCTTGTTAAAAATGTAAGTTCTTTTCAATAGGCGCCAAAATCCGATGCTCAGTGCTCTCATGTCATAAACTCCCTACATTCATATCAATTCCATACGTTTGTAAAATAATGTCGTCTTACTAAATAAAGTTGATCGGTTAATATCATATAATTGGAAAAGTGAGTATATAACTATATTCAAAACCACATAAATTTTGTCTAACTCCCCCATTTGTACAGATGCAAATCTATGTAAAGTCATGCCTCAGGGGTTACATGTCTTCGTTATGCGGTTAAATACAACCAAACAGATGAGGTTGTGTCGAATTCGTGTTTCATTAATCTGAACGAATATACATCATGCATTATATTATTCTATGTATCGATTGAAAATTTCGAAGTTTGTCAAGGGAATTTTCAATTATGTTTTGTATGAATTCAAATTATATATCCATATTTATATTACAAATTATACAATATTTTCAAACGTTACGGCACACTAATTTTATAGTTTAGTAATAAATTTTAAAAGTCCCCTAAATAGTAAGGTTAATGAACTTATTCTATACGGCATCTTAGGTAACGTTCAATACACAACCCTAACCAACCGCAATGACTAAAACTTGGGAGAGATGGTCTCTCACTAAGTTATTGAGAGACCAATCTTTCGTACCCATTTATCTGCTTTTCGTGACCCTTTTTTTATTGATCGGGACATTGTAATTCCATACCTATTTTACATAATAAAGGTACCTATTTTATTTTTAATCATGATATGTACCTTAAAATGGTCTCTCAATAAACTTATTGAAAGACCGTCTCATGAGACTTATCCGTCTGCGATAGCTCATTATCCATCCCATTTATTAGGATTAATGAATCAAATATAAGGGTATTTTATAATATAATACCATCTAACTTCTTTGGTGATAGAATTTCACAACTGTGTCGTGCGTATGTTACTATGATTCTAGTGTCATTAAGATTAACTTTATCTTTAGTTGTTAAAAAAAAAGTTCAGTACATGGTCAATAAGTTGTTCATTTCTTTTCAAATTCTTTTTTAATTAGTTACAACTTACAAATGATTGGGACGAAAAGATTATAGAGTTAGAACTGAATTAGTTTTAGAAAGTTTGGTATTTGGAGTGTAAGTGTATAACCAAACTATTGGGGTGAGCAGTACATTAATAAAAAGAGTGATAAAAGAAATAATATGTAATAGTTTCCTTAAAATTTATTCTATATATGAAAAGTAGATATAATAAAATAAATAAGAAGTTTTATTATGAGATAAGTTACTAAGTTATCATCATGCTAGGTATAAGGTACATACACTGATAGTTCGTATCCTATCAAGTATACAATTTTACAAAGAAGGTGGGGCAATCATCTTCTTTTGCTTCTAAAATATTTGTACTGTATGATCATGCATGCATATTTGTGTTCAATTTTTTTTAAATGCACTATTTCTTTATTTGTGCCCATATTTGAGTGATTTTGTTCTGTCATTCCAGACAAAACCTCCTTAATGTATTAACTATCGGAATTATTTTTTCACATACGGATTTTTACTCAATCACATACATTTTTTCATTAAGTTTCCATCTTCCAAATCTTAATCAAATTGCTCTAGTTATTAAAATTATTATCTATTTCAATTACTTTACTTACGTGTGTTATTTAAATTTATGAAATTAGCGTTTATTTGTTAATTAAATTTATGAATTAGGGTTTATGGGTGTGAAACTGTGAATGGTGGTGGCTGGGTAGCGGACTACTGGGTAGGGGCGGTGTTGTCGTCATCAAATTGCATTCACGAAGAGTTGATTAAAATCAATTTGCATTAACAGCAGTACAATACAACAATTCCTTTTCCTCTGGAAGCGAACAAAATTCGTAAAGTAAAAGAAACCGAACAAAATTGCTTGACTTTCTCCGTAAACCAACTTTCAGAGAGAATAAAATGAGATTTGTGAACCAAAATATTAAATGAATAAGTAGCCGTGGACCAAGTTGCTTGACAGTATTTGTCCAACAATATAATGACGAGGTATGGTGGGAGTAGATGGGCGTTTCTTGATCGGAGTTGATTTGGGTTGGGTGAGAGAGATCATAAAAATGACAAGGGTAAAATCGTAAATATTCAATGACAAATGTGTAATATTGTCAGCAATCTCAACTAATCTGCACCAAAAAAAGTTAAAGTACATGAAAAATCTTTAATTTGCATGGCACAATACAAACTTATACCTGTCGTAATTCAATGAAAGATTGAAAAGTACACAATACACAAATTTCAAGATAGGTAATACAAATACAAAAAGTAGTATACTTTCAATATCATAACCAAACGATGGAGAGTATATCATAAGCAAAGGTCTAAAAGAAAAAAGAACCTATTAAAACAAATAAATATAGGAATAATTAACGAGAATAATCCATACTATGGGTGCCCTTCTTATATTAATCCAAACTATGCATTAACTCACTTTAATCCCAACTATCCTACCACCTTCCCTGATTGCACTCGTCCGATTTTTTACCTTCTAATTCCGGTAATGGGCATTTTTTATTAAGAATCAGCCTCCTTCTACTTCTAACAGTTTCTTTCTCTCTCTTTCTTCCTATTTTTCTCCATTACTGGTACTTCTTAATTTTTTTCCCCAAATAATCATCTTCATCTCATTACTAGTTCTCCCGCCAACAAGTATTTCTCAGAAGACAGTCGATTTCCATGGATGCAACTACCAAAATATCGCCATCGAAACCACGCAACAAATACCTACCATTGTAAAGTATGCTGAACATCTTACTCTACAACTCCCCAAATTGACGCTTGGCAAATTTCCATCATTTTCAATTCAAACAGCAATTAATAAAAACCCAAAAAATCAAATTACACTGCAAACATGAATATTATAATCATCAACAATTTCAATTAATTCATTAGGTACTAATGAAAAAAAAAAGAATCAAATTTTCATGAAAAGGGCACCAACAGAATCGAATTTTGATGCCATCATTCATAATACTCCGTGGTGCTTCTGGTGGTGGAGCAGCGCTGAAGTATCTTCAAATGGTGGCTCATGGCTGTGGTGGTGGTTGTTAGTGACGACGAGAGCAAGGAAACTTCGTGGTGAATCGTGTTTCGCCATTGGTGGTCGAATTGATGACCGGATGTTCTAAATTGTAGCCTTGTAGGCTGGTGGTTTGAGTCGGGATAGAGAAGCAGGTGATGGTCCAAATGGAGCTTGGTGGTGAGATTAAGCAGGTGGATCGATTGAAGAGAAGAGCAGAGGGCGAATTCAGTTTCGGCACCGCATCGAAACTGAACTTATACAGTAGCCATGGTGGAGATTGAATGGTGAAAGTAATGGTGTTTGCTGATGAATTTTGATCCCATCATTCATAGTAAATATTGAATTTCGATGCTATTGGAAGAAAAAGAAAAGGAAAAAAATTGAATTTTGAATATAAACCGTGTGATTTGAATCCTATTCATTAAAGGAACAACCACAGAGCTGAGGTGTCGCTCTGTGGTTAAAAGTCAATTTGTCAAACAACAGTTTTTGGTTTCCTGATTTTAAGGCTCACGTTCAAAATGAGAATTAATTAGGCATCACTGTGTACAATTCATTTACAATTACAATAAACATTATATGGTGAAAGAAATAATCCAACACCTAACCAGAATAATAATATGATCAAACTCTTTCATCAAATTATTTTTTCAAATTAATTAATTAATCGACCACAGAATAATAAATAAATATGCTTAACATCCCACAGAATAATAGATTAATATCCCATACGGAATAATAATATATTCAGTGACCATAGCAACCACATTACAGACTACCACCTTAGGTCCTTAAGTCTACCCATCTCTCATTGATTATTCAAGGTCAAGTTCAAGTTTAAATTTGGGGTACACGTGTGTGCGTCGGGAGCAACATAGGCTCTGATACCAACTGTGACACCCCGCGATAAAGCGGAAAATATAACTAATAAAATGCGGAATTTTAAGGAATTTTTAAAACTTTTAAAATTTAAAGCGCGGGTTCACCAAAATCTAAAACATAAATAAAGAATGCGGAAAGAAAGTTTAAATTATACAAACGTGATAGTCGAGGTGAGGGAAAATATATCCCTCGAATGACAATACAATAAAAGGTAGGTCTAAACAATCCTAATAAACCAACTACTAGGCCGAAGTGCTCGCTAGCTCACACATGTCTTCACCCCATGAATGCATCACTAATACCTGTCATTCATGTAAACATGAACGCCACAATCAATGTGGGGAGTAACTCAAGTTCTCCCGGCCACAAAATGTCAAAACGAACATAACAAGGAACTAAAACAGGTAAGTCATATAAGATACATACAAGAGATAAGAATATCAAGTTTATATGTAAACATGGCAAATATTTGAGATGGAACAAGATAGGCCAACATTAGCTTAATAAAGGTTCAACTGATCATGTGAAACAATTAAATAATATGAAAGACAGGAATATGGTCATTTATACAAATGCACGCATTTCAAAGAAATACAATATAGATATGAGATTAAAATCCGAATCATGTGAAGCAGTTAAGTAAGAGATCAACCAATGCAAATTACAAGAATAGAAACTGTAGCCATTATTTGGAAAACCACTTAACAAACATTGCACGGGACGTGGCTACTAAAGTCACATCCATACTTATGGCTTGCATCTCACCATAAGGACGGATGGGAACATCAATCCCGACGATCATATCGCAACCAGAGGGCTTATAGCTCACCCCTAGTGTCCGATAGGACCAAGACAAACAATAGACAAATACCAATATCTATAACCAAGCAAGACCTTTACTACTCATATATAAATATATAATTCCCCTGGTAGGACGACAATGGTACTCCCAAGACTCACCCTAGTCTAAATCGCGGACTCTCGGGGCGAAACGGTCCCCGATTCGACATGCGGCGAACAGTCCGCATCCAAGACTCGATCGACGAACGGAAGCCGAGAACCCACAATCGGCGAAACGATCCAAAGAAAGAGGCGGAAAAATATGAGCTAAACCCACAATCGGCGAAACGATCCGAAAGAGGCGTAAAGATAAGTCAAGCAATACGGTATAGTATAGAGGCACTATCATAAGAATAAGACTCAACCAAGCGATACGAATCAACTTGGAAAGAGACTACTACGTGTAATGAACCGATGATAATCCAAGTGAGACATTTCATGCCAAATCATAATCATAAATATGAATAAGTAACCTATTTCTTCAATATTTGTCACTTGAATAAAAATGTAAACAAACGGGAATGAACCATTTATAATAAGCAAAACAAGCATTCAATTATAAATGACTCAATTTAATTAAACAAGTAGAATAATTCACACATATTTGAGATACGATAAATAAATGAGAATGAACGGGTTAAGAATTCATATTATAGGTAAATGAGACATTTCATCAAATTTCGACTTGAATAAATAATAAATTCCACATTTATGATTAATGTGAGAAAAATATATGAGTGAACGATATTTAACGAATTAAGTCATATAGGACGCGAGATAAAATTTAAATAATAACCACAAACGAAATAATCATAAGTCTATGTCTTAATATTGGGTTGACCCAAAAACATAAAGTATACATGCTCAACCTATAAGCCCAACACGTAAAACATAATAAACCCAATGAATAAATTATAGTCAGCTCAACAATTAAAATATAGTAATCAAACACGCAATAAAATGCCGACCTAGCACACAGAGATGCATGCCCTTAGCTTTACTCGTATATTTGTTGCCAACCACGCTAACCAACTGCAAATAATAGAATTCCCATGCCATCAGTCAACAACCGTCCATCTACTAGGCAGCATAACCCACTAAATAGCAGCCCGTAACAGCCTACAAACCTCCCCACGACACCCTGTCACGGCTGCCCAGCAGCCCGTGAAACAGCTACCAAAACAGCACCCAACACGACCTATATAGAGGCACTTAACAAGAGATTTTCGAGTATAAACAAGATGGAATTTGACACATATAAAGCAAGCTTAACTCGGTCCCGAAAGACCACAAAAATTCGCTCCAAAACAGAGTTCAAACAACCTTGACATACGCCCTATTCCCGTCCCAAAACTGTCCCCATAACATCATAATCTCACACCCAAAACAGAGCCCAACTCAGCTCTGTCACGGCTCCCAAAGTCGAGTTCAAAACAGTCCACACGGGTCAAAATGAGACGGGAGTGTAAGCAAGGTTGAGACGGACATATTTGACTTCAAATTTGCAACTAAAGGCTCGAACTTTACAAAAAAAGAGTAGGAAAACCGAGTCACTAAATACGAGTTCTTAAACATTCCCAAGACGGAACCAAAGCACAGCTACTACAAGATTCAAAATCCCGAAAACAACTCACTCCACTCGTTCTAGAACGGAGATCAAACACGCACCCAAACCGTCTCATATCTTCACTCAACAGTCACCATTACCCCATCTAATTGACCACTATTATGACGGTCCCCAAAACAGAGGACGACCATCCCAAAATCGCCTTTACCAACAACAACATGAGATGGAACTTTACAAATGAAGGAGAAAGGACGCAAGAACCGAACTTTACCAAATAAAAGCACATAAAACGACCCATAAGACGAAAGTTCGACATTTTGTCGAGTAACCTATCACCGTTACCTCGTTGCCCTTTAAAACAGCATGCTCCCGGTCCACAGCTACTCCGAGTTGTCCCAGCTAACACCCAAACGTAGGAACGAAGGAAAAAGGCGGGAACTTCGAGTCCAAAGTAAGACGTCCGAACGGAAATAGATGGCAAGATGGCGTCTTTCTTACATGTAAAGAAGGAGAATGAGGAGGGGAAGCCAATGGTGTGAAAATAATGGAGTTTGGTTGAGAAATAAAGGAGGAAATGGAGGTTAAAGGAGGCGGAAATGGGGTGTGCGGCTCGCTGTCTTTATATGTTGTTCTTTTTCGAAGAAAAAAGAGGAAGAAGGGAGTATAAAAGGAGGGGTGGGGTTTTGTGCGTATAAAACAACAATAACCACACACTCTTTCTAATAATAATATATAATAATAATAATATATAGATGTGGGGTGTGAGAGAGTAAGTCAAAGAATAAGATATTTGTTGAGTGTGTGTACGTGTTGTCGGGATCGGATTGGTTCAGATTAATTCTAGTCTTATCAAGAGAAATGTGACGGTCCTAAGTTAGACGGGAATTATTATTACTGTCACTATTGTTATTGTCCGACTAAAAATATGTATACATATAAATTAAGTTTTAGAATATTCTTTTTACAAAATTCGTGCTTAAAATGAATTAATTAAATTAAATAATTTAAAAAAATGTAAAATAAATTAATTAAACGGTTAAATAAATTTTAATTGTCAAAATGAGAAATTCGCGGGTGTTACAATCACCTCATCTTTTAAAAAGTTTCGTCCTCGAAACTTAAAGGTAGCAATAAAGGTTATATAGAAAAATAGAACTAGACCTTCGAAATTCGAAACTAAAATATTAAAAGGGTTACTTTTTGAGAGACTTAAAATCCTTTTAGCAACTTCAAATAAAATTTTCCGACAGAACCAGATAAGGTCAAAATCAAATTATTTGTATAAATCAAAATCAAAATACTTTCAAAAACATTAATGGAAAGTTTTCAAAAGTATAAGTCTCATTCATGGAACGAAATTGCTCTTGTTGTGCACACAAGAACGCTAACTTTCCAAGTCAAAGACAGAATCAAAACAAAATCAATTCGCCGACAAGCGTAGAACGAGTTATCGAACGTCTCCAATAACGAGTTCTAACATCCGATCAACGTCAAAATCAAAAGAAAAGGCAATTCACTCAAATTTTCTTTTGCAAAAGCCACATGGAAATTGAAAGATTCAGTGTTGAACTAGTGTTGAACTTCAAAAAGGAATCAAATCCTGAAAATATACTGTTAAACTTTGACAAAGGAATCGTAAATAGATCAAAGTTAACAGAAATTGGATAAAATTTAAAGAAATCTCGGGTTTAGCAATTAAAATCATGACAAATGAGTTTGTACTCGAGGAATGAATAGGGAACTAAATCAAATTTTCATTTTCAAATATTTAAAATAGGCAAGGTTTTGCAAAAGTAATCATAAACTTTTAACAACGAAACAAAAATGATAACTTGAAACGTTTAGAAATTGTACGAAAAGGAAAGAACTTATATGTCATAAAAAAAAAAAAAACAAAGTATGCTAAGAGGATTCAAACTTAACCAACAAAAGAGTTATGATGAACTTCCCAGAGGTAAGGTTCAAAGTAAGGTCAACAAGGAGGAGCATGATGAAGCGAGAAAGAGAGGTACGGACGGTAACACTTATGGTCGAAGAAAAAGGGAATTTAGACAAGAAGGAAACGCCAGGTACTCGAATCCCAAATGACGACGTCACTCCCAAGGGTTTACTCAAAACACTTATGTTACATCATCTTAAGTTATTCCGTGAAACAAGGTACTTCACTATAAGTGTGATTTCACAACTTCAAATCCTCAACATCTACAGACAACCCCACGAGATCAAGGTCAAAGCTTCTAACAAAGCTATACTCATATCCAACTAGTGTCAACTATGAGTTTCTCAAAATGGTAAACCATCAATCAAAAATCCAATTTCAAAAGTTCTTTTGTACAATCTAACATCCCAAAGAGATCTTGTTATACTCTCGAAACCTAAAGCATAGATGATGACATACTCCAAGTTACGAGACAACCGCCCAAAACATCTAACTCATCTCAGCTCGGCATCTATCGATCCTAACTTATAATTACATCCCAAAGAACTCTGGCTACTAATCCTCATTACCGCAAAGTGGATACCTAACATGGTTCTCATGTAATCATCACAACACTCACGAAAGTATACCGACTATTCTAACCGCGAGTTCAACTCGAATTTCCAAGTAACACTTTCACCACAATGGCCAACAACGTCCTAGAGGTTTTTCCTTCCAAGCTCTCATCATAAACTCTACTCCATGTCAAAACCCAAGCAACAAAACTCAAGTTACCAAATCCTCAAATTCCAAGTATAAACAAGGCCAAGTTCCATAGTCTTAGTATCATAGGCAACTCACACTTAACACACATAATTCCACCGATCAATTATACTCACTTTACCAAAGAACTAGGTATAAGAATCACTAAGTATGTCTCACCACACTACCTAAGTCCTTCCAACATCGCAACTTCTCAAAACCAAGAGTTATGGGTCAACCACAAACAAACACCACAAAGCCAAATTATCCAACCAAGGTTAACATCCCGCAAAGGAGAACTATCAAAAGGTGTTAAAGGAGGATTAGCAAGGAATAAAGAACAAGTTGGGAGGGTACAAGATTAACTCTTAAGGAAAAAGAAAAGAAAGTTTAGAGAGGAAATAAGCATCAAGAAGTAAAGAATAAGGCAAGGTACACAAAGAATGAGTAATATCTCCGAGGAAGTATAAGCATTCTTCAAAGGTTGAAAGAATCTTCAATTCTCGGGAATAGGCACCAAGTCTTGATCACCACATTGTAAGTTCACGGTCATGATCCAATGGCACAACAGATATTAAATGACAATCAGCAAACATGTTAGAACCCAACAAAGAGCAACCACATTACAGACTACCACCTTAGGTCCTTAAGTCTACCCATCTCTCATTGATTATTCAAGGTCAAGTTCAAGTTTAAATTTGGGGTACACGTGTGTGCGTCGGGAGCAACATAGGCTCTGATACCAACTGTGACACCCCGCGATAAAGCGGAAAATATAACTAATAAAATGCGGAATTTTAAGGAATTTTTAAAACTTTTAAAATTTAAAGCGCGGGTTCACCAAAATCTAAAACATAAATAAAGAATGCGGAAAGAAAGTTTAAATTATACAAACGTGATAGTCGAGGTGAGGGAAAATATATCCCTCGAATGACAATACAATAAAAGGTAGGTCTAAACAATCCTAATAAACCAACTTCTAGGCCGAAGTGCTCGCTAGCTCACACATGTCTTCACCCCATGAATGCATCACTAATACACCCGTCATTCATGTAAACATGAACGCATACAATCGGTGGGAGTAACTCAAGTTCTCCCAGCCACAAAATGTCAAAACGAACATAACAAGGAACTAAAACAGGTAAGTCATATAAGATACATACAAGAGATAAGAATATCAAGTTTATATGTAAACATGGCAAATATTTGAGATGGAACAAGTTAGGCCAACATTAGCTTAATAAAGGTTCAACTGATCATGTGAAACAATTAAATAATATGAAAGACAGGAATATGGTCATTTATACAAATGCACGCATTTCAAAGAAATACAATATAGATATGAGATTAAAATCCGAATCATGTGAAGGAGTTAAGTAAGAGATCAACCAATGCAAATTACAAGAATAGAAACTGTAGCCATTATTTGGAAAACCACTTAACAAACATTGCACGGGACGTGGCTACTAAAGTCACATCCATACTTATGGCTTGCATCTCACCATAAGGACGGATGGGAACATCAATCCCGACGATCATATCGCAACTGGAGGGCTTATAGCTCACCCCTAGTGTCCGATAGGACCAAGACAAACAACAGACAAATACCAATATCTATAACCAAGCAAGACCTTTACTACTCATATATAAATATATAATTCCCCTGGTAGGACGACAATGGTACTCCCAAGACTCAGTCCTAGTCTAAATCGCCGACTCTCGGGCGAAACGGTCCCCGATTCGACATGCGGCAGAACAGTCCGCATCCAAGACTCGATCGACAGAACGGAAGTCGAGAACCCACAATCGGCAGAACAGTCCGAAAGAGGCGGAAAAATATGAGCTAAACCCACAATCGGCAGAACAGTCCGAAAGAGGCGTAAAGATAAGTCAAGCAATACGGTATAGTATAGAGGCACTATCATAAGAATAAGACTCAACCAAGCGATACGAATCAACTTGGAAAGAGACTACTACGTGTAATGAACCGATGATAATCCAAGTGAGACATTTCATGCCAAATCATAATCATAAATATGAATAAGTAACCTATTTCTTCAATATTTGTCACTTGAATAAAAATGTAAACAAACGGGAATGAACCATTTATAATAAGCAAAACAAGCATTCAATTATAAATGACTCAATTTAATTAAACAAGTAGAATAATTCACACATATTTGAGATACGATAAATAAATGAGAATGAACGGGTTAAGAATTCATATTATAGGTAAATGAGACATTTCATCAAATTTCGACTTGAATAAATAATAAATTCCACATTTATGATTAATGTGAGAAAAATATATGAGTGAACGATATTTAACGAATTAAGTCATATAGGACGCGAGATAAAATTTAAATAATAACCACAAACGAAATAATCATAAGTCTATGTCTTAATATTGGGTTGACCCAAAAACATAAAGTATACATGCTCAACCTATAAGCCCAACACGTAAAACATAATAAACCCAATGAATAAATTATAGTCAGCTCAACAATTAAAATATAGTAATCAAACACGCAATAAAATGCCGACCTAGCACACAGAGATGCATGCCCTTAGCTTTACTCGTATATTTGTTGCCAACCACGCTAACCAACTGCAAATAATAGAATTCCCATGCCATCAGTCAACAACCGTCCATCTACTAGGCAGCATGTGGACAAGGCCCTCGGGAACTGCGTCCGAGGGATCCACACCCGGCATAATCGACTCGAGGTTCTTTCGAATCGAATTAAGACATATTAGAGTCGCCACCAAGTTTTTTGGGAACTTGGAACCGTTCAAGTCAACTTTACACCTTTCATCGAAAAGCATAAAGCCCATCGACTACGAGTGATTAAAGATAAAGACTTGTACCCTATATCACTCGATTTGAATGACTCTCGTAATCCAATGGTATTTAGACGGATCCACAAACCATAGATCTTGAGTAAGGGGTGAGGGTACGTGTTGGGAAGCCCATAAGGACACCCAACCCCGCCCGTCGATAACGGCCTCTACTAAGTCAAGTGTCGGATTTCAAACAAGGTCATAGCTACTACGATGTATGATATGCAAACGTTGTTTTAACCCTATCATGTGACAACAATTTCTATGTCGTTTTAGATGCAACTAAACTAACTTTGTCAAAGTTGTAATTTAGCATGTGGGTTGATTAATCTAGCAACATTCAAAGCAAACAAACAAGGCTTAAGGGGGAATGGGGAGCCGTTGGGATCTACCTATTACAAACCAGGCATTTCATGCCGACACAACGATAAACAAATTACAACTCGATCTAATTACAATTGCTACATACAACTCAAAACACGACACAAAACACACGGCCATTGGGCCTTGAAAACCGTGCAAATGAGGGTGGCCCACGGCTCACATGACCCACGGTCCTTGGGTCACTCCTCGTAATGCGTGCTCGCGCTTAATCCCATCGAATTAGACATAAGGCTACGCACCAAAGCATGCATCAGCATAAACCGGGCCATGTTGCTTTAAACAACATGCGGTTTACTACGCTCCTACAAGCATTGGGGGACAACCGTCTAATCAAACAAGACCAAGGTTTTTGAAGAGGTTTTGACTCAAAAAAAGAAAGCTAACTTGAAAAAAATACAACTCGATAACAAACGATAATTACAAACAATGAAACAACGAGGAAATAAACGGTATAAAAACAAAACGAGAAAGGTAAATAAAACGGCCACCCCACGGCCCAAACCAACGGCCACCCTCACGGCCAAGACAAGGCCAACCTAGTTCCTAAGTTAGATTTATTGATTAGATCGAGTGATTGCGAAAAGGGATAAGAAACAAGTTAGAAAACGAGTAGAAAAACGATGTTGATTGATTGTCGCACGAGGGTACATTCACACGGCCTAAAGGGTCTAATTAGGTCAAATTCGCTAATTAATTTAACTCATCGAGTGTCAATAAGAAGGTGCTAATCACGCACTCTTATACTAGCGAGAAATTAGGTGAAAGAGAGAGATGCATTCAATTATTTACAGAATCGTCGATTGATTTTATAACTTACGTCGAAGCCACCTATCGTGTCTAATTAGGTTATTAAATTAAATTAAAGTCATCTAAATACGTCATAGGTTAACAATCAGAGGTTAAACTAACATGCAACGGGTCCTAGGGTATGTCGATTTGGCCGAAACAACAAGGAGGTCAAAAGCGAAAAGCGAAGTTAGATAATTGTTTTATTTATGCCCTACCTTGAACACGAGGATATGTAAATGAGACGGGGGTGTACGACCGACTGATGTAGCGGTTTCTTTTCCCATCTCAAGTCAACGCGGGTGTTCATAGTGGTACTTTAACTCATACTCGGACTAACTAGTTTCATAGTTAATTAAAAACAATCGATAAACAAGCGAAAAAACAAACAAAAAAAGGACAATAAAAAGGCATAAAAACGAAATGAAAAGAGAAAAGAGAAGGGGATTTGATGCACCCTCAACCTACATGTATCGTTGACACCGTCTTGGGTCGTAATCGATGGTAGATTTTATCTCGAGAGGCCGTCGTCGACGAAGAACAAAGCAAACACGGGTTTTGGAAAGTTTCTGGACAACGATTTTAAAACAGTGATATCTCCCTCGTTTCACGACGAAAATTCGATCCGAAAGATGTTTTGAAAACTAGAAAGAGAGGGGAACAAGGATCTTAAAGCAACCCCTGCTCGTTTTGGGTTAATGGGCACGAAAAACGAGCACAAACAGAACTGGACAGACAAGAAGAAACCGCGAAAACAGAGTGTTATTTCACTCTGTTTTTCGAGGGATCTCGTGTACTCTCAAGGGCAATTTGGCTCGTAAATCTTTGTCTAATGTGTAGATGGATGTTATGTGGTTAATTAGGAACAAGAAACTCGAATTTTTATGGAGTTTTGATGGAGGAACGAATGGGTTTTTCGAAGAGGACACACAAACAGTTTCAGTTTGTGTGTCGGTTTTGTTTAGGGTTTTTGAAGGATGTTTAGGGTTTGTTTCTGAGGTTTAAAGCTTATGGGTGATGCTTGGATGTATGGAGAACTTAGAGGAATGAATGTATGGTAAAGGGGTGGTATTTATAAGGAGTTAAAATAGGTTAAAAGAGAGGAGGAGGCAGTCGGGCTCAATCCCGTATGGCTGCTGTCCATGGGTTTTTGTGAGGGTTTGAGGGGGTTTTCTTGGTGATTAAGCTAGGATAATATGGGTAGGATACTAGGGTATGGGTTAGGGTTAATGGGTACGGGTCTTGGTAGTGTTTGGAGCGGGTTTGGGCTCGAGAATTGGCTCGCAAAAACAGGGGGCTCGGTTTATGCGTGGGCTGCTTGTGAGGGGTTTGGGACGAGGATTTGGGCCATGGTATGGGGGTTCGAACATGGGTGGATGGGTATTGGTCTAGGTGGGTTAATGTACTCGAGATTCGTGCCAATTCGCAAAGGAAACGGGCTCAAAAACCGAGCTAAAAACGAGCTCAAAAACAAGTGTTCAAAACGAGTTTTCTTCGCTTTTCAAATCGATTTTTCAAATCAATTAATAAATTGAAATAAATGACTTTTCAAATCAAACATTCTCATAAAATGATTTTTCAAATCAAATATTTATTTTATTTTCAATAAAATAAACTTAAGAAAATAAATTCAAAATAAAACTTTAATTTAAATATCATTTAAATTAAATGAATAATGAATTCACTTAAAAACACATTAATTTTAAATATCATTTAAAATAACAAAATGAACTTACTAAAAACATTAATTTAAATATCATTTAAATTAACGTAATGAATTCACTAAAAACATTAATTTAAATATCATTTAAATTAATAAAATACTTCATCGACGACGCCCATTCTACCTCGTAAAACGAGCTCCAAATAATGACAATGACAACTAAAGAATACATGTGTCCTATCATCATCGGGTGTTTGTCGGGTTCTCTATAAATTCCAATATCGACGGATACGGGTATCTACAGAGCCCCCACTTTGACTGAGGCTTGGACAAGGCGAAAGTCAAAGTATACCCCAGTCCCTCTCGACCGAGGATTCTTCGGTCGTTTATAGTCCATTAGACTTGCGTATATAAGCTCGCCAACCATAAGAAGAGATCATACCTGAAACTTCGTAGGGGATTGACTCTTGCTTCATTGCGTCAAATTGTCATCATTGGTCGTCGACCCATAAATTGCATATATGGTGGATTGAGCCTTATCCTTAGGCGCCTACGTATCCGTTTTCGACGGAATCAAACCCGCGTCGTAGTTCGGCAATCGCCGACACATGCCCAAAGTTTATCATCTGCGGCATTTGTCCAAAATTCATCATCTCACGACATTTGCCCAAAATTTATCATCTGCTAGCACTTGTCCGAATGGGACGGGACTTTCCAAGGAGGTTGCCGCCGCTTTCATCATTTGCTTTCAGCTACGGAATTCTTCCATTTCTTACTCTTATAATTGTATTGAATTCTTGGTGGATGTCATCCTTTACATCTTGATAATGGTCTCGAAGCCAACGGCTTGAGCCCCCGATTTGCAATGGCTCTAAAGTCGAAGACTTTAGAGCCCTCGGTGAAGCATATCCTGCTACATTTGAAACACAAAAACGTACTAGCAATAATCATCACATAAGCACATTTGGATCATCGATCTTGAAATTGGATTATTTGAAATACTGGGTCATCGACCCGAAAATTGAATTTGAAAATTTTGAATAATTGGGCCATCGACCCGACGTTTGAATTTGACATCACTTGGAATGTCGGGCCATCGACCCTTCGAAATTGAATTTGAAAATTTTGAATGATTGGGCCATCGACCCGAAAATTGAATTTGAAAATTTTGAATGATTGGGCCATCGACCCGAAAATTGAATTTTGAATTTTTGAATTTCGAAGGATTGGATCATCGACCCACAAGGATTCCACTACTTGGATCATCTATCCATAATTCGCAAAAAGTTTTTTTGAAATTTTGAAATTTTTGAAATCGAACCTTGACGGGTGAGCATGAAATACGACTCAGACACTTTGTTTTGAAATCGAACCTTGACGGGTGAGCATGAAATACGACTCAGACACTCTGTATGACTCGTAAACCACGTGGGCGTAGCCCGCTACCGTAAAACAAAAAAGGAAAATAAAACCGTAAGTGTGCATGGGTTTTAGTTCAAGTATTGACTCGTTGAGGGTAGAAATGTAAATTGGCCGTTCTGGCGCCAAAAGATGGCAAATGGGAATCACAAGGTCGTCGGACTTGGGACGAAGATTTCGTATGGCATGGGCGTGCTCCCGAGGGCACATGGGAATCAAGATCACTTGCCATTGACAGGATGGATTAAACTCACGGAGCAACAACGTTGGCTTCGCCCAGACACTAAACACATGTTGATTTTATGAGAACACTTAGACATCACACATCATTTTTGTTGGGAACATTCTGTCACTCTTCTCCTCGCCTCCTTTCTTTTCAAATGAGTTTTCATCATTTCTTGCCACCGCCTTCTTTCTTTTCAGCGGGCTTTTACTATTTTTCTTCCACGCCTTCTTTCTTTTCAGCGGGTTTTTCATATTTTCTGTTCCCAACACAAACCCACGTCTATATGACTCAAAGATCTTTGCCTAAACCGTTAGATAAAGCTCATTCCGAGACTTGACACTACTTATCTGAACCTATATCCTCATCCTAGCCTACATCGAGTGCTAAGACCGACTCAAACAAAGGTGGCTTCATTTGGACTTGGTTAAGACCCGTAAGAAACCGAAAAGATGACAACTTGGTTGATGAGTGGATTGAATCCCTTATTCTCAAGGATCGCCACGTATTCGCGTGGAGCGAAATCAAATCCGACGTAGTTCGATCCAGGTGCATTAAAGTGGCATTTTAATTGTGTGTATACACTCGAAGGTTTCACCTAAGGTATCATGTCATATCCCATTCTAGCCTGTAAAGTACCGTTAAATCCCGTGTTTGGGGTTAGGTGTAAAAGGCTTGGATCTTTGGGATGTGGAGCTTGGTAATAACAAGTTGGAATGGTTAACCATCATTCTCAAGGTTTGTTTTGTGGTGCTAAGGCCAAGGGCTATGGTTGCTGATGTGGTTGGAATGGGTGTCTCGGGTTTGATGAACCACGAGTGCAAATGGGTTGAAAAATGATGTGGGTTCAAATTTCCATGTCCGGGACCCTAAAGGTCGGGTGTAACAAAGACAAGCGGAATGATTCTCAAAATTCCCGACTATCCCCTCAGAATCGTCTCGGGAAGGACTTAGAGGGTAAAGAGGTTACTACTTAAGCTTTTGGGCTTCGCCCATTGAACTTCAACTATGGGTACTTGACTCGACTTCTGGCTTCTGTAACTTCGACATTCAACCAAAAACCTTTTGCAATAACTTCAGCATCTTTTTTTTCTTTTTTTCTTTTTCTTTCATCTTTTTTCATTTTTCTTTTTTTTCTTTTTTTTTTTCATTTTTCCAATTTTTCTCTTCTTCTCATTTTTTCATTCTTTTTCACCTTTTTTTTCTCTCTTTGAAAATGATCTTCTATTCATTCTCTCAGTCATAAATGGATACACCTTGAAAACTGGGCTTCGCCAACTAATTTGGGTAAGAACTAACAATTCCTTGTTAGAACGGGTTGGTTTCTTCTCTCTTAGAGATGGGATGATTTTGTTGGGGAAAAGGCTTGCCTTCCATCATCGATAGGGGAAACAAGGAGCTAGTCCGGGTTTGTCATAGAATCATCTAAAAGCTTGTCACAAACATTGGTTCAGATGGAGGTTTTCTACCACCGGACATGGAATAGGTAAAGGAATCAAACACGGGATCCTAATGTACCTTAAATTTTGAAACAGGACATATTTCTACCCCAGGGATTCCTTTGAGTGTGTTGTGCATTTTATCATGTTTCGGAATGATTGAGGATTGGAAACAAGACATATTGGGAAACGAAACTGCAACCTTTTATTGGAATGGCAAAAAGCTTAACAGACTCGAAAGAACGATTCCTAGGACACACCCTAGGTCATCGCGGGACAAACGACTCAACTTCAAGAAAGGAAAGTCCTAGACTCGACTCGACTAAGAAAAGAAAACAGATCCCGACTCATAATTTTTCAAATCTGTCTTGAACTTTCCCTTGTTCAGCTGTCAGCTTAGATGCTCGACTCTTGTCCTTGATCTCTTTGATGGTCGGCCTCCATCCCGAGGTAGTCCTCTGAGGATCTACGCCAGCGATGAAGGTTGGTGAATCGAATTGTCTTTTATTAACTTCGTTAATAAGAGGAGTACATTCTAGAGCAAGACTCCCGACTTGAATTTCATTCTTCGGGTTTGGCAAGAATTTAGAGCAATCCAAAAATATTTTCCCGATAAACACCCCTTTCAAGTGACATGGGCGGATAAGATGGGAATAATCGACATTGTCTTCGACAAAAACAAAGTTGGCGTGATCGCCAAATGGATTGGTGATGTTATTGGGTTTTATGGCTGGGGATTGGGAGCGTTCCGTTCTCAATCATGTCTTGAATTTCGTGTTTCGATCGATAACACCTTTCAAGTATCATGGCCTTTCCCTTGATGAAAGGCACGAGGGCATTCGGTTTATACCATTTACCTTGTTGATCAGCGGGAGGGTCCGGAGTTGGACCAATAGGCTTCACTTTCCTTGGGCTATGAGCCTTTGGAGAGCGTATGTATAAGTGCATCCGATATCGGTGAATGCCCTAGGTGTTTGGCGTTGCGACTTCTTCGATTGCCCTTCTAAGAGATTGATGGCTTCATCAATATGGGTCGTTCTTTGGGGCTTTGGCCTTAGACGATGAGGCCCCTTGGTACCCTTTCGGCTTTTCGGCCTCTTGCCCTTATGACATCATCTTCTACCTTTATCCCGATTCTTATCAATTCTTTGAAAGAGCCAAAATTCTGTATTTCGAGCATTACGGTAAACAGTCGTAGATTCTTTACGAACTTATCTACCATTTCAACTTCGTCGGGCTTCTTAGCTAGTTTTACGCTTTCAAAAGCGCCATCTTGCGAGGAATTCAATAAAGCCCTCTTTCTCCTTTTGTGTCATAACCTCCAAGGTTCTTATGTTGGTTTGAATCTCAACATTGTCCGCATAGTGCTTACAGAACTCCACCGTAATATCTTCGAAAGTGGGGAAGTTCTTAAGGTCAAGATTGTAGAACCAAGCCTTTGGGTGTTCTCCCGAGATTGGGCGAAAATTTCGAGAGCATATCAGCAGTACTCCTTCAATGCCAAGTACCCTTTATAGGCCTTAACATGGTGGACGGATCTTGATGCCCTTGAACTTTGGGATGTCAGTGAGTACCATGTTCGTGGGCAACTTGTCCTGAACTGGGGCATAGGCCCTAGCATTCTCATAGTGAATGTTCTTCCCCTGGGAGAGCTTCAAACGGTCCTCGATGAACTTGAACCGTTTCTCTAAATCAGTCAGAGGTGGAGTAGATGAAGAGGAATCTTCAACCAACTTAGACTCGATCACATCCATTCGGGTCATCATGAGGTTCACGGCCTCCGTGAGCTTGTTGATAGCATCTTCCATTGCTTGACGTCGGGTTTTTGGCGGCCTTTCTACAAGAAAACCCCGTACTGAGTCAATATTTAAAGTAAAAGTCCCTGCACACTTAAGGACACGACCCTAACTTGACTTGAACAAAGACTCGACTTGAGATTGACTAACCAAAGGTTCAACTCACGGTTTGACTTAGACATCGGTTCATTTTAGACTCGACAAAACGACATGACTCAAACTGTCATAACTCGATTCTAAACTGGACTCGGTGTGACTAAACCCGTGATTGGGCTAACATAGCCCAGGGTTCGAGTGAAACGTCCATAAGGCCTAGCTTGGACGTTTTTTTTTTTATGGACTATGCTAGACCAAAAGGTCGACCAACATGACTCAAAGCCCAAGAGGTGAGTTTGGGTGACCCAACAAGGTCGTGTTCTAGACTCTTGAAACAAACCCGGCCTAACACGGCCATGACCCGGACACGACTCGACGCATTTCATGCTTGGTTGAGGTTCGAGAAACATTTTGGATTGATTTTGAAAAACGAATGATCGATTTGAAAAATGAGATTTGAAATGGGCAAAGATGCTGCTATAAAAGCTTGTTTTGGGCCGAAAATCCTAGTCCTATTTGGGCAGCATTCCGCGTTTTTAAAACCATGTTATTTTGAAAGTAAGTTGTTCAAAAGTTCGGTTTTGAAAGGGACATGGGAATTTTCGAAAAACAAGACTCGGGAAAACACATTGCACATTGTCATTCTCATGTTATAAGGATGTATGCTCCTAGACATCTCTAGGTCTCGGCAAGTCTTCTATAAGAAGGTCTATGCCCTCCATCCTTTTGCGGTCTAATAGAGCGAGGTGTCTTAAGGTAAAGTACCTAGAAGATCGTCCCCACCCTCAAGAACCACGCGAGGCGAAGTGGAAGCGAGCAATGTGCGGCTTCCGGCATAGTGGGACGTCGCCCCCACGCATCACGAAGAAACACTTGGGACGGCCGGGCAAGTCCTTAAGGGTTTATGCATGAATCGTAGCACTATGAGTAATGTTTTACTTTCCAACACTTTCTTTTCAAGTTTCACCTCGGAGGAAAAGACCCTAGAAACACGGTGTAACTAGTCCTCTTTTCCCAAAGAGAGTCGCCAAACTGTGGACAAGGCCCTCGGGAACTGCGTCCGAGGGATCCACACCCGGCATAATCGACTCGAGGTTCTTTCGAATCGAATTAAGACATATTAGAGTCGCCACCAAGTTTTTTGGGAACTTGGAACCGTTCAAGTCAACTTTACACCTTTCATCGAAAAGCATAAAGCCCATCGACTACGAGTGATTAAAGATAAAGACTTGTACCCTATATCACTCGATTTGAATGACTCTCGTAATCCAATGGTATTTAGACGGATCCACAAACCATAGATCTTGAGTAAGGGTTGAGGGTACGTGTTGGGAAGCCCATAAGGACACCCAACCCCGCCCGTCGATAACGGCCTCTACTAAGTCAAGTGTCGGATTTCAAACAAGGTCATAGCTACTACGATGTATGATATGCAAACGTTGTTTTAACCCTATCATGTGACAACAATTTCTATGTCGTTTTAGATGCAACTAAACTAACTTTGTCAAAGTTGTAATTTAGCATGTGGGTTGATTAATCTAGCAACATTCAAAGCAAACAAACAAGGCTTAAGGGGGAATGGGGAGCCGTTGGGATCTACCTATTACAAACCAGGCATTTCATGCCGACACAACGATAAACAAATTACAACTCGATCTAATTACAATTGCTACATACAACTCAAAACACGACACAAAACACACGGCCATTGGGCCTTGAAAACCGTGCAAATGAGGGTGGCCCACGGCTCACATGACCCACGGTCCTTGGGTCACTCCTCGTAATGCGTGCTCGCGCTTAATCCCATCGAATTAGACATAAGGCTACGCACCAAAGCATGCATTAGCATAAACCGGGCCATGTTGCTTTAAACAACATGCGGTTTACTACGCTCCTACAAGCATTGGGGGACAACCGTCTAATCAAACAAGACCAAGGTTTTTGAAGAGGTTTTGACTCAAAAAAAGAAAGCTAACTTGAAAAAAATACAACTCGATAACAAACGATAATTACAAACAATGAAACAACGAGGAAATAAACGGTATAAAAACAAAACGAGAAAGGTAAATAAAACGGCCACCCCACGGCCCAAACCAACGGCCACCCTCACGGCCAAGACAAGGCCAACCTAGTTCCTAAGTTAGATTTATTGATTAGATCGAGTGATTGCGAAAAGGGATAAGAAACAAGTTAGAAAACGAGTAGAAAAACGATGTTGATTGATTGTCGCACGAGGGTACATTCACACGGCCTAAAGGGTCTAATTAGGTCAAATTCGCTAATTAATTTAACTCATCGAGTGTCAATAAGAAGGTGCTAATCACGCACTCTTATACTAGCGAGAAATTAGGTGAAAGAGAGAGATGCATTCAATTATTTACAGAATCGTCGATTGATTTTATAACTTACGTCGAAGCCACCTATCGTGTCTAATTAGGTTATTAAATTAAATTAAAGTCATCTAAATACGTCATAGGTTAACAATCAGAGGTTAAACTAACATGCAACGGGTCCTAGGGTATGTCGATTTGGACGAAACAACAAGGAGGTCAAAAGCGAAAAGCGAAGTTAGATAATTGTTTTATTTATGCCCTACCTTGAACACGAGGATATGTAAATGAGACGGGGGTGTACGACCGACTGATGTAGCGGTTTCTTTTCCCATCTCAAGTCAACGCGGGTGTTCATAGTGGTACTTTAACTCATACTCGGACTAACTAGTTTCATAGTTAATTAAAAACAATCGATAAACAAGCGAAAAAACAAACAAAAAAAGGACAATAAAAAAGGCATAAAAAACGAAATGAAAAGAGAAAAGAGAAGGGGATTTGATGCACCCTCAACCTACATGTATCGTTGACACCGTCTTGGGTCGTAATCGATGGTAGATTTTATCTCGAGAGGCCGTCGTCGACGAAGAACAAAGCAAACACGGGTTTTGGAAAGTTTCTGGACAGCGATTTTAAAACAGTGATATCTCCCTCGTTTCACGACGAAAATTCGATCCGAAAGATGTTTTGAAAACTAGAAAGAGAGGAGAACAATGATCTTAAAGCAACCCCTGCTCGTTTTGGGTTAATGGGCACGAAAAACGAGCACAAACAGAACTGGACAGACAAGAAGAAACCGCGAAAACAGAGTGTTATTTCACTCTGTTTTTCGAGGGATCTCGTGTACTCTCAAGGGCAATTTGGCTCGTAAATCTTTGTCTAATGTGTAGATGGATGTTATGTGGTTAATTAGGAACAAGAAACTCGAATTTTTATGGAGTTTTGATGGAGGAACGAAAGGGTTTTTTGAAGAGGACACACAAACAGTTTCAGTTTGTGTGTCGGTTTTGTTTAGGGTTTTTGAAGGATGTTTAGGGTTTGTTTCTGAGGTTTAAAGCTTATGGGTGATGCTTGGATGTATGGAGAACTTAGAGGAATGAATGTATGGTAAAGGGGTGGTATTTATAAGGAGTTAAAATAGGTTAAAAGAGAGGAGGAGGCAGTCGGGCTCAATCCCGTATGGCTGCTGTCCATGGGTTTTTGTGAGGGTTTGAGGGGGTTTTCTTGGTGATTAAGCTAGGATAATATGGGTAGGATACTAGGGTATGGGTTAGGGTTAATGGGTACGGGTCTTGGTAGTGTTTGGAGCGGGTTTGGGCTCGAGAATTGGCTCGCAAAAACAGGGGGCTCGGTTTATGCGTGGGCTGCTTGTGAGGGGTTTGGGACGAGGATTTGGGCCATGGTATGGGGGTTCGAACATGGGTGGATGGGTATTGGTCTAGGTGGGTTAATGTACTCGAGATTCGTGCCAATTCGCAAAGGAAACGGGCTCAAAAACCGAGCTAAAAACGAGCTCAAAAACAAGTGTTCAAAACGAGTTTTCTTCGCTTTTCAAATCGATTTTTCAAATCAATTAATAAATTGAAATAAATGACTTTTCAAATCAAACATTCTCATAAAATGATTTTTCAAATCAAATATTTATTTTATTTTCAATAAAATAAACTTAAGAAAATAAATTCAAAATAAAACTTTAATTTAAATATCATTTAAATTAAATGAATAATGAATTCACTTAAAAAACACATTAATTTTAAATATCATTTAAAATAACAAAATGAACTTACTAAAAACATTAATTTAAATATCATTTAAATTAACAGAATGAATTCACTAAAAACATTAATTTAAATATCATTTAAATTAATAAAATACTTCATCGACGACGCCCATTCTACCTCGTAAAACGAGCTCCAAATAATGACAATGACAACTAAAGAATACATGTGTCCTATCATCATCGGGTGTTTGTCGGGTTCTCTATAAATTCCAATATCGACGGATACGGGTATCTACACAGCATAACCCACTAAATAGCAGCCCGTAACAGCCTACAAACCTCCCCACGACACCCTGTCACGGCTGCCCAGCAGCCCGTGAAACAGCTACCAAAACAGCACCCAACACGACCTATATAGAGGCACTTAACAAGAGATTTTCGAGTATAAACAAGATGGAATTTGACACATATAAAGCAAGCTTAACTCGGTCCCGAAAGACCACAAAAATTCGCTCCAAAACAGAGTTCAAACAACCTTGACATACGCCCTATTCCCGTCCCAAAACTGTCCCCATAACATCATAATCTCACACCCAAAACAGAGCCCAACTCAGCTCTGTCACGGCTCCCAAAGTCGAGTTCAAAACAGTCCACACGGGTCAAAATAAGACGGGAGTGTAAGCAAGGTTGAGACGGACATATTTGACTTCAGCTGCAACTAAAGGCTCGAACTTTACAACGAAAGAGTAGGAAAACCGAGTCACTAAATACGAGTTCTTAAACATTCCCAAGACGGAACCAAAGCATAGCTACTACAAGATTCAAAATCCCGAAAATAACTCACTCCACTCGTTCTAGAACGGAGATCAAACACGCACCCAAACCGTCTCATATCTTCACTCAACAGTCACCATTACCCCATCTAATTGACCACTATTATGACGGTCCCCAAAACAGAGGACGACCATCCCAAAATCGCCTTTACCAACAACAACATGAGATGGAACTTTACAAATGAAGGAGAAAGGACGCAAGAACCGAACTTTACCAAATAAAAGCACATAAAACGACCCATAAGACGAAAGTTCGACATTTTGTCGAGTAACCTATCACCGTTACCTCGTTGCCCTTTAAAACAGCATGCTCCCGGTCCACAGCTACTCCGAGTTGTCCCAGCTAACACCCAAACGCAGGAACGAAGGAAAAAGGCGGGAACTTCGAGTCCAAAGTAAGACGTCCGAACGGAAATAGATGGCAAGATGGCGTCTTTCTTACATGTAAAGAAGGAGAATGAGGAGGGGAAGCCAATGGTGTGAAAATAATGGAGTTTGGTTGAGAAATAAAGGAGGAAATGGAGGTTAAAGGAGGCGGAAATGGGGTGTGCGGCTGCTGCTGCTATGTTGTTCTGTTTTTCAGAAGAAAAGAGGAAGAAGGGAGTATAAAAGGAGGGGTGGGGTTTTGTGCGTATAAAACAACAATAACCACACACTCTTTCTAATAATAATATATAATAATAATAATATATAGATGTGGGGTGTGAGAGAGTAAGTCAAAGAATAAGATATTTGTTGAGTGTGTGTACGTGTTGTCGGGATCGGATTGGTTCAGATTAATTCTAGTCTTATCAAGAGAAATGTGACGGTCCTAAGTTAGACGGGAATTATTATTACTGTCACTATTGTTATTGTCCGACTAAAAATATGTATACATATAAATTAAGTTTTAGAATATTCTTTTTACAAAATTCGTGCTTAAAATGAATTAATTAAATTAAATAATTTAAAAAAATGTAAAATAAATTAATTAAACGGTTAAATAAATTTTAATTGTCAAAATGAGAAATTCGCGGGTGTTACAGCTAGGACTATGCTCATTAGTAGTAAGTTGCCAAAGAATTTTTGGGCCGAAGCCGTCAACACATCATGTCACATTTATAATCGTGTTATGATCCGAAAAATGCTTAACAAAACACCCTACGAGTTGCTTAAAGGAAGAAAGCCTAATTTATCCTATTTGAAATGCTTTGGAAGCAAATGTTTTGTTCACAACAATGGAAAGGATAATTTGGGTAAATTCGATGCTCGTAGTGATGAGGCCGTATTTGTCGGTTATTCGGATCGTAGCAAGGCTTATAAAGTGTATAATAAACGAACCATGAAAATGGAAGAAAGTGTGCATGTCATATTTGATGAGTCTAGTCTTTTTCATTCTAATACACAGGAAGAGGATGATGAAGATGATGAGGACTATGAGCTTGGAATGATTCGACATGACATGGATGATGTACACGAGGAAAACGAACAAGAGGAGCAGAATCAACAATCGGATCAACTGTGATCAAGGAATCGCCAAGAGACAGGGGAACAGAACCACTTGAACCACAAAATGAGGCTACGACATCCATGGGGAATGAGGGTACACTTGAACAAAATGAACAAACGAAACAAACCCTCAAACACAAAATGAACCGTAACCAACAGATTGAGCGAACTCGTTGAGTCGAACCCCAAGAAGCCTCACCATCCTTAATCGTACCAAAGAAGTGGAAACACCAAAAATCTCACCCCCTTTCTAACTTGACCAGTGACTTGAATTCGGGAAGGAAAACAAGATCATCCCTCAATGATTTCTTTGCATCTCATGCGTTCCTCTCACAAATTGAACCAACGAACATCACCATGGCACTTGAAGATCCGAGTTGGGTGATGGAAATGCAAGAGGAACTAAATCAATTCAGAAGGAATGAGGTATGGCATCTTGTCCCTAGACCTCTTTGGTTGTACCGTGATTGGTACCAAATGGGTCTTTCGCAATAAGCTAGATGATTCGGGCAATATCGTAAGGAATAAAGCTAGACTAGTGGTGCAAGGATTTAAACAACAAGAAGGCATTGATTATAATGAAACCTTCGCACCAGTAGCTAGGCTTGAAGCCATACGTATGCTCATAGCTTTTGCAGCTCACAAAGGCATCAAACTGTTTCAAATGGATGTCAAAACGGCTTTTCTAAATGGTTATTTAGAAGAAGAGGTCTTTGTGGAGCAACCACCGGGTTTTATGAACAATGAATTTCCAAACCATGTTTTTAAATTGGACAAGGCGCTTTATGGTTTAAAACAGGTTCCAAGAGCATGGTATGATCGCTTGTCAAAATTTCTTTTGGAAAATGGTTTTGTGCGTGGATCGGTGGATAAGACATTGTTCATAAAGTCACAAATGTGGTGAATCGTTGATTGTGACAGATTTATGTCGATGACATAATATTTGGTGCAACGAATGAACTCCTTTATTTGTACTTTTCGGAACTAATGAAATCTGAGTTTGAGATGAGTATGATGGGAGAACTAGGTTTCTTCCTTGGGCTTCAAATCAAGCAAACTCAAGCTGGTGTGATGATTCATCAACAAAAGTACATAAAGGAGATGCTATGTAAGTTCGGTATGACTAATTCTAAACCCTTCTCTACACCTATGGTTTCGTCCACAAAGCTTGACAAAGATGAGAATGGTAAGAAAGTTGATGAAACGATGTATCGAGGTATGATCGGTTCATTACTTTATTTGACCGCTAGTCGACCGGATTTTTATATAGTGTATGTCTATGTGCTCGTTTCCAAGCTAGTCCTAGAGAATCGCATTTCATTGCCGTTAAACGTATTCTTAGGTACTTGGTTGGAACGTCTAATTTGTATCTTTGGTATCCCTCACATTGTCCTTTTGAGCTTTTAGGATACTCGGATGCAGATTATGCCGGAAGCGTCGTTGATCGAAAGAGTACATCCGGGATGGCTACTTTCTTAGGTCCGTGTTTGATCTCATGGGCGTCTAAGAAACAAAACACCGTTGCTCTTTCCACCGCTGAAAGCGAATACGTAAGTGCCGCATTGTGTTGCGCGCAAGTTCTTTGGGTTCGACAACAACTAAGGGACTATGGTATTATCTTTGATTCAACTCCTATCTTTTGTGATAATACTAGTGCCATTAACATTTCAAAGAACCCTATACAACACTAAAGGACTAAGCATATTGACATAAGACATCATTTTTTACGTGATCATGTGGAAAAAGGTCAAATTCGTCTTAAGTTTTGTAGAACGGAAGATCAAATAGCCGACATTTTTACAAAACCGCTTGAAAGAGAACAATTCGTAAAACTTCGGTTGGAAATTGGTTTGTTGGATTCCGCGTAAAATTTTATGACGACTTGCCCTCGATGATTGACTAGAGTAGATGTTACACTTGTTTTTATAAGTGATTATGTGTTAGTATTACTCAATGAATTAGATGATTAATTTGCATGTAAATCCAATGAGTAAAGATATTATTCACATGGAGCCACTCAACCATCATCTAACCATCAAATCTCCTTTCCCCATTACCCATGTCCTAGCCGCCTAAACCCCGCCTAACCGGCTACACCCACCTTCCTCTCAACCAATCAAATAAAAAAAGCCTAAAACACTATTCACCTCATTTACTACATGTCCAAATTTTCAACTCTTAAATCATGACCTCCTTACTCACTTTCAAAATATTCAAAAAATTACACCTTCCCCAAATATTCTCCAAAACCGTCAAAAGCATACCTCTCCCAACTGTCACTTTTACTTTCACTATAAGAATCATGCCTCCAAAATCAACTAAGAAACTCTTGAATGCAATCCGAGACTCCTACAAACCGAAAGTACCAACGGTTGAACCACAAATCGAAAGTCTTGGATCAAAAAGTGCCCAAAATCAAAAACCACCAAAGAAACCTAGAGTCTTTGTGCCGAAAACCCCAATGACAAGGAAGAAATCAGTTGCTAATCGTCCTAAAACAGCTGCCGAGGCTAGGAGATTCTCAAGTCGGGTGTTCAATCAAAAATTCGATTTGAATATGCCGCATGCAACCGAAACCGAGGGTGAAGAAGGAATCTCACGGGTTGTTGGTGAGGTTGATGATGATGAAAATCCAATCATTCAAGAAGTTGAGGGAGTTGATGTTGGTGTTGGTAAGGAAAGTAACAATGATGAGGAGATTGTTGATGAGGATGCCGAGAAGGAAGGAGAAAAAAAGTGAGGAAAAGAAAAATGAAAGTGAAGAGGAGAATGAGGAAAACATTGAAAAAGAAAAAGAAAAGAGTGTTGAAAAATCAATTGAAAAAAGTGAGGAAAAAGAAAAGAGTGTTGAGAATGTTGTTGAGGAATCCGGTGAGAAGAGTAATGGGAAATCAAAATCAAAATAAAAGGGAAGTGTTGGTAGTGATGAAATGTTGAAGGATATGGTTGGTAATAAAATGAGAAAAAGGAAAGGCAAAACCGTGAGTGAGGCAACGGTTGTGGGAACGGAAATTGACACGGAGAAATTGAATGTCGTCTTCAATGATGACGAGTTATTCAAGGAGGAAACCGTTCCCAAACCGAAAAGCGAAGCTAAGAAAGTTATCACTCGGTTGACCTTAAGGTGTGGATCACATGTGTGACACTATGACGTCGGGAGTTTTATCACAAATGTACTTGAAAATTGAAGGTGATAAACTTGCTCGTATTTGGTCGGGTATGAAGGCTACGGATGTCGCCTCCTCCTCTATGCAATCGTCTTCTATGACACGTCTCACTAAGGATGTCAAAGCCTTGTTGGATCTCCAACATGCTCAAATGGGTGAGATTGCGGGTCTTCGTTTGGAAGTGTCGGGTTTGCGTAAGGAACTCAAGGAGGTTAAGGGTCAAAATGAAGAGCTTATGGAGATGGTTCACGGGTTGGTTGGAGAAGATGAAACCGAAGAAACCGATGATTGATCTCTTGCTCCTAGCCGTGCCTAGCCTATGCCGTATGTCGTACCAAGCCTTTTGCCATAACCATGCCTATTGCCTAATCAAAACAAAAGCCTTTCTAATCCCTTTTTACCTTGGCTTTGTGTTTGTGATAATTTACTAATATTGGTTATGTTGTTAGTTGTTGAACAATTTGTTTTGTATAACTCTAATCCTTATTTAGACTTATGTTCTTCCTACTTGATGATGTCAAGAGGGGGAAGTTGTTTAAAATTGCAGGTGGTGATTCAATGACTCTTAGGCTTGCGTACACCGTAACTATGTTTACTTGGCGATAATATGTTCTACCTAGGCTAACGAAAAATTTGACCAATTTTCAATGACCATGTATTTATGCATCTTATTTTGATCATGTTTTGACTTGTTAACCTTGACCATGGATTAAGGGGGAGTTGCACACTGAATTTTATTTGTCTTGCCATCATCAAAGGGGGAAATTGAAGAAACCCAATTTGATTAAGATTGTGTTGATGATGCCTTAAGACAAATTAATCTCATTTGTTATTTAATTGTGTGCCTCTTAAGTTTAACCATGTAGCATGAAGCTCCAATTGTCAATTCAAGGTTATCAAGAATGTCATCATGAAGATCAAAGATGAAGATAGTCATTAGTGCTAATGTCATGTGTTGTAAGGTGATCGTTTAACACGAATTTACGTTTAGGTGCAAAAACAACAGTTGAGTCAACAGTTAATTAAGGCTCGTCTTTGAAAGAAATATTTCGAAAATATTTGAATCTTTGTTAAAGTGCTTTTAACTTTCACAAATGTTTTCTGGAAATACTTTGAAGTCTTTTAAAGAATATAGAGCTTTCAATGACTTGCTAAGGAGTTTGTTTGCACAATAAGACACTTACTATAAATGGGTTGTTTGCTTTTACATTTATGGAAATGTTTATGGTTCCCATAAACACAACCATTTATGCTTGTTTCTTGTTGAAAAACCCAGCCTATTTTTGTATGTGTGCACAACCTGGTTTCTTGCAATCTTAGGCACCGATTTCTTGAGGAAGAATACTCGGTTTCTTGGAGAGCATTTCGGTTGGCTTTGCATGTTGCCCAAGCAAACTACTTACATTATTTTAATCACTTATTCTTATGAGTGTAAGATATTTTAATGTAAAGTATACTACTTGAACATTATAAATAGCTTGCTTAATTCATTTTTACAAGTGTGCAACAAACGAGTTTTAAACTGAAAAAGACTTAAGCTTTCAATCGAGTAAATTAACTTTGCAAAACCGTTTATCATTTTCAAATCTTTGAATCTTTTGCAAGTTTGTTTATTTATCTTTTGAGTCTTTTACTTGAGTTTGTTGTTGCACCTAGTCGTTTTAGTCGTGTTCAAGGATCCCGTGTTTTGTACTTAGACTTTATCTCCTCCGTTCAATTGAGTGAACAACATTGAGATAAGTGGTCTTGTAATAAACGGGTAGAACCGAACAAAGTCTTAGGATAGAGTTATCCTTAAGCACGAAGTCTTCGAAGCGGAGTAGCTTTTTAGCATGAAGTCTTTCGGCGGAGTAGCCCAAAGCAAAAGTCTTGGAAGCGGAGTAGCTTTTAAGCATTAGCAACCGGAGTAGGTTGGGGAGTTGTTTTATTATTCGGGGTGGTCTTAGTTTGTATGAGTTTACTTCTGAGACGTTTAATAAAATAGCGCTGGACGTAGGTCGCGGAGTAGTGACCGAACCAGTTTTTAAAAACATCGTTAGTCGTGTCTATTTCGTTTTATTTCCGCTGCACACTCTACTCACGTCTTTATCTACAGAATCAACTGTTGAGTACATCAGTAACCACGCTTCTTTAATCGTTGTTGAATACTTTTAACTCTCTAGTTCTAAGTATCGACTTCTCCTTTCATCTAAGCATTGTTTAAAGTGTTTAAGAGTTTTTTTAAAGAAGCTTTCATTAAGCTTAAATTTTAAATAGACACCTAATTCACCCCCTCCCCCTCTTAGGTGCCCTCGTCCTCGACTCTTCATAATACTCCTTATCCATAAGGGCTTGTCTGGAATCCATGGAATTATTAAGGGGGTAAGTTTTATTAGGCGATCATTACTGGAGAAATTAATATGAGTTCCTTGATGATATGTTTGGCATAAGAGTAATGATTACTGAGTAGATCTTTTACTCCATTAATCATTACCCAGGTGGGAGGGTGGGTAATGTAATAGCCCTTCACAAGGGTAATAATTCCAGGAGGTGAATAATTACCTACATACCAAACATGAGAAATACACCTCACATATTACTCCCCTATTTATTCCCCTCCTATTACCCTTAATCCAAGCAAGCCCTAAGGCATAATGATCAGTGGAAATCACGAAGAGGGAGGTGTGTCATACATTGCATAGATAAATATGTTTTTTTTTTCTTTTTGTAAATTGCATAAATATATACAGTGAGAAGCGGTTAAGACTTAAGAATAACCATACGAATTACTTATGTAGGGCAATTTTATACTAATATAGTTATAAAATGAATCCAAAGATAAGTGTAGAATTAGTGGGCAAAAATGATTACTTAAAAATCTCGTTGACAATAAATTTGTGTAAAACTGTCCTACACTCTAAATCATTAGATTAAAAACATACAAATACCTTTCTCCGTAATCTCACAAATTCTAAACAAACTATTATTGTTGTTGATGACTTCATCAAAGAGTCAGTGAGTATTCTCGAGTATCTTTACCCCTGAAAATACTATTAGAGAAAATTCAACTATTACTTCTATTAGTACATATAGACAAAAAAACAAATTGGGCAACAAATTTAACAATTATATTGATTATAGAGAAATAGACGTGTATGCAAAAGTAAGAGAAATATTGAAGATTATACGTAAAGGTCAATGACTTTTAGCTGTTTCTAATACAAAGGCTCTGTTTGGCACGATACTTCAGGTAGCTTATTTGACCAAAGTAGCTTATTTGACCAAAATTTCAGCTACCTAATTTTTTTGCAAGTGTTTGGCAAGTAGCTTATTTGGTCAAATAAGGTACCTGAAATGAAATGCTACCTCAGGTAGCATTTGAGAAATCAGGTACCTGAAATGATTTATTTTCCATTTTGTACCCTGATGCGTGTTATTTATATGATGTTTTACATCCCATTTTACACGCATTTCAGAGCTCATTCTTGTAGTTTATGCTACATTTCTCCCTATTTCCGTCTACTTCCGTATTTTGTACATTATTGCAGAAATGTGGAGAATTCAACGGGAAATCAAGCCAAATCCGTCCCCGAGTAATCTGCATTACAAATGACGTAAAGGAATCACTTAAGGAACGAGCTTGGTGCGCAATCCAAGGCCCAAAAGATAAGTCCACGAGTTAAAAGAAGTCAATAGCAGCTCCATTAGTCGATCGACCATAATCCTCAGTCGATCGACCAATGTTCGGGTTCCAGAAGCTACTGTTTGCTGAGGAGCAGTCGATCGACCAACCTTATCAGTCGATCGACCAGATTTCTATTCCAGACGAGAATTAGAAGACCGAGAAAGCGCAAGCCCATGATGCTAGGTTTAGGAAATAAGATGTTACGTTATTTGCTATATAACGTACAATGAAACATTCAGTTTATCATCAAGTTTTTATCTCAGTTTTAGATCAAGTTTTTATCTCAGTTTTAGATCAAGTTTTTATCTCAGTTTTAGATCCAAGTTTTTATCTAAGTTTCATACAGTAGTTTTCAGTTTTGTTCATTCGAGTAATTAGGGTTCGGAACATTGTTTTAGCATTGGATTTCTCTTGTTCTTTATCTTCCCTCCGAAACCTCGGTATTCCTTCCCGCCCTAATTTCCGTTTATTGTTTTACTTTCGTTATTAGTATAGATTTGCTAGTTAGTACCCCTAAAGCCAATTATCGTATTATCGCTATTTGTTATCTACTTTAAGCATGAATTCAGTAATCATTATTAGTTTTGTTGTTGTTTTTACCCTTAGCATGAGTAGCTAATTCTATAGTGCTAGGATGTAGGCGATTTATGGCAAAGGCGGCATTAGATTAGACACGGATGTCTCGCGTGTTGGTCGATCGATCGACATTGTCGGTCGATCGATCGACCTCGTAGGGTTTCCTTCGTTTTAATTGAATTTAATCTTGTATTTAACGAATCGAATGCATGCGACCAGTTAGATACCTATTTTGTGACCGACCCATTAGATCGAAAGATAGGGAAAGTTTTTAGACCATCAATTAAATCGACTAGACTGTGCTAAGATCGAAAGATAGGTATAGTTTAGACCGTTAGTCGCCGACGAGAGTCGATATTAGTGACATTAGGGACCTATAGCGAGATCGAAAGATGCTATTTGTTAAGAGTGGACCGAGAGGACCTCTTTATTTCCCGCCTTACCTGTATTTGATTCAGACCGACTTAGTTTGCTGCCGCCGAAGCTATAATGAACCGACCATCCTAGTACCCTCCTTTTATCTGTCTAAATCGTTTATTTAGTTTATTATCTTTATTCGCTTTTAGTCAGTAGACCAATTCAATTCAACCCCCACGATAGTTACCTCGGATCAACATAAATCAACTAAAATTTACAACCGCCTCCTTGTGGTTCGACCACTGTACCACTAGCCTAGGTTAGTCCTAATAGGAATTATAAATTTTATCTTTGGTACTCTGTTGACGACGGTATCAAATTTTGGCGCCGTTCTTCGGGAGGCAATAGTCCTAATTTTAGTTGTTTTTATTTTTAGTCTTTCTTAGTTTAAGGGACATCTGTTCCTTAAACTTTTCTTATATTCTTTTTGTAGTTTCTTCTTATGCGCAGTCACGGTGGTGGAGAATTAGTACCGTTGAACCCTGAGCTTGAAAGATCCTTGCGCGAGTTGAGGCGAACACAAAGAGTATTACCGATAGAGGAAGAGCTGAGTACTCTGTCAAGCTACTACGAGAACGAATCGTTCAAGATAATCCACCATCTTCGCCCGTTTCCACTTCTTGGTACCGAGACATTACTTCTCCTAAATTCCGGTCATGGCCGAGGAGGCAAGTATAGCTAGTTATTCGAGCCGACAGTGACAATTTATACAAGGGGTTCGAATTACCAGGAGATGCCAGGAAATTTGAACCAAAGCCTGCCTACATTACTATGGTCGAGAGAAACCAGTTTAGGGGAGCTGCAAATGAAGATGCAGCCAAGCACATGGAGACCTTTATTGACTCTCTTGTTCCATACCCCCACCAAACGGGCGTGACCAGACCAAATCAAGGAGACCATGTTCATCTTCTCCTTCGTGATGTTTGCAAGGGAGTGGTATAGAGATCCGGGACCGAGTCATCCAAGGATCACCGATTGGAATACATTGGCACGGCATTCTACAAGAAGTACTTTTTCGCTTCAAGGACGATTGCGATTAGAGCTCAAATCACGGGCTTTAAACAAGGGCCTGATGAGAATTTCCACGAGGCATGGGTCCGATTCAAGAAGTTGGTGCGAACCATACCGCACCATGGGTTCGAAAAGTGGAGCTTGTGCAACCATTTCTACAATGGGTTGTACGACGATCGAGGGCCATTTTGGATCTGCAGACCAATGGAAGATTCATTAAAATTTGGGAGCAACCAAGGGGTGGAAGATCATTGACGATCTAGCTACCCACAAGGCCGAGTATGGAAATTCTAGAGGGAACCGGAGGAGAGTCTGCTTGAATCCTCCTCTGTTCTTTGCACTTGAGGCTCTCACTGCGAGATTTGACAAGTATGAGCTAGGAGGAGCTTCTAAAGGTGGGATGTACCAAGTCAATGCTTTGTGTCGACGGTCCTTTTGTCTGTGAAAGGTGTGGAGGTGAGGGCCATGTCTCGAAAAAACGCCTAGTCCCTTTGAATCTTGTCTTTGCCTTTCAACACTATAGGCAGACCAACACCTACTATGAGCCGAATACCCATCCGAACCTGAGTTGGAGGAGCCAAAATGTCCTTAACCCAACTCAAGCTCCACCGCAAAGAACAACCTTATATACCACCTCATCAAAAGCAACAAAGAATATCGAAACCTCCTTATGTGCAGCAGAAACAATCACAGAATTCAATTTTCCGAGCTTAAAAATCTGCTTTGCTAAAGGAGTCCCAAGCAAGAGAAGCCGGGATGAAGTTACTAGAGAGCCAAATTGCTCAACTGGCTAGTAAAAGTAACACTCGAGCTCCCGGACACTTACCCACTCAACCCGAACAAAAGGAGATCCTAAATGCCATCACTTTGAGGAGCGGGTCCACCCTTGATGGTCCTGCCATGGTTGAGGATGCTGTTGGAAAAGATGAGCCGGAAACAAGTCAAGAGAAAGCTTCAACGAACAAATCAAAGAAAAAGGCGTCTGCCAGGTACTTCAGTCGATCGACTGATATACCTAGTCGATCGACTGAAGTACGGGTTACAGGAGCTTCTGGAACTGTACATTTCAGTCGATCGACTGAAGACAGTGGTCGATCGACTGAGATCGCTGCTGATGCTGAAGAATTCCGTCCTTTGATGCCAAATAATCCGCGAGACCACTTGTTTCGGGGTACCACGGTCCCGAAGATTTTAGGACAAGACCCGAGTGCTGATGGGTCGGTCCCGGCCCTGAAGTTCGACCCAATGACGGTTAATGGTTCTCATTTGAGACGATCTGAGGAGGGGTCTAGCTTCAACAAAGAGAAGGTGACGGACTTCCAGCCTAAGTCCAAGGACACCGGCGCGCGTGAATTGGAGGAGAGGGCTATGGTACTCCTCACAGCCCCATATCCAGAGAGACTCGTGCCAACCAAGGAACAGGTATCTTTCAGTAACTTTGAGAAAGTTATCCGTAGTCTGAATGTACAAGTCCCCTTCCTTGAGTTAGTTAACTAAGTGCCCGCTTATACTAAATTTATGAAACAATTGTTGTCCAAAAAGCGGTCACTTGAAACAGTGCACACTGTTGCACTCACCAAGGAGTCTTGCTCCTATCTGTCTTACACTGCGCCCCATAAGTTAGAGGACCCGGGTAGCTTTTATGTTCCTTGCAAAATAGGTACCTTCTCAATTGAGAAGGCATTATGTGACCTAGGGGCTAGTATAAGTGTCATGCCCTTGAGTTTAGCTAGGAAGCTCAAGTTGACCCGGTTTGCTATCACAGACATGACAGTTCAGATGGTTGACCGATCTGCGGTCGAGCCTATAGGAGTCCTAGAGGACATACCCGTCCAAATAGGGAAGTTTTTCTTCCCTGTTGACTTTGTTGTCCTTGACATGCCTGAGGATGCCCATAAACCGATCATCTTAGGAAGGCCGTTTCTGCACACTGCTGGTGCAGTTATTGACGTAGGCTCTGGAACTTTGACCTTCAAAGTTGGGAAACATTCTATTATTTTTGCCCAACCTGCTAAAAAGAAGGACCCCATGTGGCCTGTTACATGTAATACGGTTTCTGAAAAGAAATCGTACTTTGTGCTTCCTGAATTGCCTGTCTCTACTACTACTCCTGTGCTAACCCCTCCGCCCCAGATTGGGAGAAAAATGGAGGAAGAATCTGTTGTTTTAGATAATGCAGGAGCTGGTTTGGGGAAGGAAGTGCTACAAGTCACTCCAGCCACGACAAAGCCTATCATTCAAAGAGGAGGTCTTGGATGCCTAAGCTATGGGACCGATGAGGAAGTGGAAGACGAGCCAACCAAGGTGAGACGGTCTGACTTGGATTCCGTTGAACCCAAGGGAGCCTTTGATTGGGGGGATGACGAAGTTGATCCATTGAGCTCTCCGACTGTTGAAACTAAGAAGGGTGCAACTGATAAGATGAGCACCATTGAGGCTACCTCTAGTAGCCGGAGGAAGCCACGTGGGCCATACCGTGGTCCTTCTTGATCAACTATTAGTTGATCAATCTCGTTACGAACTTCTCTTTATTTGCTTTGTTAAGACAATTTTATTGCTTTTTATTGTGCGAACGCTTCGCTTTTATTTTATTTGCTTAGGATTTTTAAGAACTTTAGGCTTTATTCTGGGTTTTGCGCAATTTTTGGGCGCGTTTTATTGTGTACTTGCAGGTATTTAGAGCTTGTTAGCTCAAATTATTAAGCTAATACGAGAAATTGGAGGTTGCAACAGTGTTTTCAGTCGATCGACTGGTCTTTATGGTCGATCGACTGATTTGCAGGTTTACAGGAGCTACTGTTCACGCCCACCTGGTCGATCGACTGATATCAGTGGTCGATCGACCACTGCTGCTGCTATATCCGTTCACGACCTCTCCCCTGCTGTGTTTGGTCGATATGCGGACCTAAGGGAGTTTTCTACTCCGCTTTATTTTCCGTCATATTACTTCTTTCTTCAAGTTCTCTTATTTGTGCACAATTTTACCGTTTCAAAATTGTTTTCTCAGTCTTATGCGTGGTATTTTCTGTCTTTCAGGCACTCTTATTGGTAGCATCTGCTGGGCCATCTTGAAACCTCCTAGCTCACGCTGGTTTGGGGAGGTTTCCTCTTTGCGCTTAAAGTCTTGTGAGTTCCATATCTTTCCTTTGTGTCTTGCTTATTTATTTTCTCGCAAATTCCCATTTCTCTTTTCTTCACTATATGATTTTGCACAATGGGGACATTGTGCGATTTGGTTTGGGGAAGGGTTTTGCGTCGCATATCATTTGCTTGCATTCACGTTTATTTTTTGTTTTGCATTATTTTTGTTTATTTCTTCATATACATCAAAATTCAAAAAAATTGAAAAAATTCAAAAATTCCATAAAATGCACGTTTATTTTTAGCATATAGGTCGAGTCGGAACGGTAGTATTTCTATGATGATTTTGCATTTGCGCCTGTTTCAACTGAGCCTTGCTAGATTAACATGTTATTAGTAGAATCGTAAATGCATATCTACGAGTTTTCGTTAAATTATTTGCTGAACTTAAGACTTGACTTTAATAATTGGCAAACTACATCATATTTCCGAGAATTAGAGCCTATAACTGGTGACATTCTTGACCGGTTTATTTAGGAATGTGAGTAGTACTCCTTATGAGACATGTTTCCTTAATTTGCATGAATATGAATTTGATCTACTTAATACCTGTATGCATTCGGTCTATGGTTTGTTGACACATGTGGTAGAGGTTTCCTTTTCTCATTTTACCCATAAGCTCCACACTGCCAAAAATACCCTTTTTTGTCCCATTACTACATCCTACATTTAGCTGTCCCTTGTCAAGCTAGTAGTCTGTGTTTTCGGGATTGTTACTCATTTTTGGTGGCATATGCTCTGTTGAGACGATGGTTGGGAAATGAAATGAAAAAAGGAAAGAAAGAAACAAAAGAAAAAAAAATGAAAAAAAAAAATTGATTCGAAAAAGAAGAGAAAAATAATAAAAAGAGTTCTGTACTGTAGAAGCAGTCGATCGACTGCCCCCTATAGGTCGATTGACTGAGGTTCGAGAGAAAGAAAAAGGAAAAATCAGTTCGCATGATTCAAGCTTTTATCTTTTGGCGATTTTTGCTCCCATGTTTCATTTATATCCTATGGGGAGTTTATTGATTTGATAGTTTGGAGATTGTGAGTTTTGTGCTTGCTATAGCACCGTTTCGCTTGTTTATGAGCAAGAAGCTGGATGTTGCCACTTGGTTCCGTTTTGGTACTAGCTTGATCACCTGTACCTCCACTTTACCATAAAATGTTTTGCCTCTTCTTACCCATACCTCACATATCCCATATATACCTCGGCATGTGTCATTAGTCATCTGTTTGGTTGGAATGCGTATGTACGGTCGTAGAGGTCATTTTCATATTTTATTGCTGGCATGTTTTCATAGGTCGTAGTTAGGTGAGAGTCACTACAAATATACTTCTTTCTATCTTTTACATTATTCACCTGTGCTTATTTGAGTGATTTGACCGACCCGTGAGAGTCCAATTTGATAAGTCTCTACAGTTGACGGTTCAGCAATCTTTAACGACTTTATAATTCGTTTGCATGATTCGCATTACTAATTGATTGTTGGTTTTGCATTAAATTGGTTTAGGCTTAACAGTCTGCATTTTGCTCTGAGATTGAACTCGTTCCATTAGGTCATTAGATCGAGTCTAGTTCTTGCTTGGGGACAAGCAAGGGTTTGGTTTGGGGAAGTTTGATGCGTGTTATTTATATGATGTTTTACATCCCATTTTACACGCATTTCAGAGCTCATTCTTGTAGTTTATGCTACATTTCTCCCTATTTCCGTCTACTTCCGTATTTTGTACATTATTGCAGAAATGTGGAGAATTCAACGGGAAATCAAGCCAAATCCGTCCCCGAGTAATCTGCATTACAAATGACGTAAAGGAATCACTTAAGGAACGAGCTTGGTGCGCAATCCAAGGCCCAAAAGACAAGTCCACGAGTTAAAAGAAGTCAATAGCAGCTCCATTAGTCGATCGACCATAATCCTCGATCGATCGACCAATGTTCGGTTCCGTGCTTACCGTTTGTTGAGGAGCGATCGATCGACCAGCCTTATCATGATCGACCGATTTCTATTCCAGGCATTTAGAAATTAGAAGACCGAGAAAGCGCAAGCCCATGATGCTAGGTTTAGGAAATAAGATGTTACGTTATTTGCTATATAACGTAACATGAAACATTCATTTTATCATCAAGTTTTTATCTCGGTTTTAGATCAAGTTTTTATCTCGATTTTAGATCAAGTTTTTATCTCAGTTTTAGATCCAAGTTTTTATCTAAGTTTCATACGAGTTTTCGCTTTTGTTCATTCGAGTAATTAGGGTTTGGAACATCGTTTTAGCATTGGATTTCTGCTCTTGTTCTTTATCTTCCTCCGAAACCTCGGTATTCCTTCCGCCCCTAATTTCCGTTTATTGTTTTACTTTCGTTATTAGTATAGATTTGCTAGTTAGTACCCCTAAAGCCAATTATCGTATTATCGCTATTTGTTATCTACTTTAAGCATGAATTCAGTAATCATTATTAGTTTTGTTGTTGTTTTTACCCTTAGCATGAGTAGCTAATTCTATAGTGCTAGGATGTAGGCGATTTATGGCAAAGGCGGCATTAGATTAGACACGGATCTGTCTCGCGTGTTGGTCGATCGATCGACATTGTTGTCGTCGATCGACCGACCTCGTAGGGTTTCCTTCGTTTTAATTGAATTTAATCTTGTATTTAACGAATCGAATGCATGCGACCAGTTAGATACCTATTTTGTGACCGACCCATTAGATCGAAAGATAGGGAAAGTTTTTAGACCATCAATTAAATCGACTAGACTGTGCTAAGATCGAAAGATAGGTATAGTTTAGACCGTTAGTCGCTTTTCAGGATGAGAGTCAGTATTAGTGACATTAGGGACCTATAGCGAGATCGGAAGATGCTATTTGTTAAGAGTGGACCGAGAGGACCTCTTTATTTCCCGCCTTACCTGTATTTGATTCAGACCGACTTAGTTTGCTTTGCCGAAGCTATAATGAACCGACCATCCTAGTACCCTCCTTTTATCTGTCTAAATCGTTTATTTAGTTTATTATCTTTATTCGCTTTTAGTCGTAGACCAATTCAATTCAACCCCACGATAGTTACCTCGGATCAACATAAATCAACTAAAATTTACAACTGCCTCCTTGTGGTTCGACCCTGTTACCACTAGCCTAGGTTAGTCCTAATAGGAATTATAAATTTTATCTTTGGTACTCACAACGACGGGTATCAAATTTTGGCGCCGTTGCCGGGGAGGCAATAGTCCTAATTTTAGTTGTTTTTATTTTTAGTCTTTCTTAGTTTAAGGGACATCTGTTCCTTAAACTTTTCTTATATTCTTTTTGTAGTTTCTTCTTATGCGCGGTCACGGGGTGGAGAATTAGTACCATTGAACCCCGAGCTTGAAAGATCCTGCGAGTTGAGGCGAACACAAAGAGTATTCCCGACAGAGGAAGAGCCGAGTACTCATCAAGCTACTACGAGAACGAACTGTTCGAAGATAATCCACCATCTTCGCCCGTTTCCACTTCTTCACCCGAGACAGATTATCTTCTCCTAAAATTCCAGTCATGGCCGAGGAGGCAAGTATAGCTAGTTATTCTGAGCCGACAGCCGACAATTTATACAAGGGTTCGAATTACCAGAGATGCCGGAAATTCGAACCAAAGCCCGCCTACATTACTATGGTCGAGAGAAACCAGTTTGGGGGAGCTGCAAATGAAGATGCGGCCAAGCACATGGAGACCTTTATTGACTCATCACTGTTCCATACCCCCACCACCGGCGTGACCCAGGACCAAATCAAGGAGACCATGTTCATCTTCTCCCTTCGTGATGCTGCAAGGGAGTGGTATAGAGATCTGGACCGAGCCGTCCAAGGGATCACTGATTGGAATACATTGGCACTGGCATTCTACAAGAAGTACTTTTCTGCTTCAAGGACGATTGCGATTAGAGCTCAAATCACGGGCTTTAAACAAGGGCCAGATGAGAATTTCCACGAGGCATGGGTCCGATTCAAGAAGTTGGTGCGAACCATACCGCACCATGGGTTCGAAAAGTGGAGCTTGTGCAACCATTTCTACAATGGGTTGTACGACGATCAGAGGGCCATTTTGGATGCTGCAGCCAATGGAAGATTCGCTGAAAATTTGGGAGCAACCAAGGGGTGGAAGATCATTGACGATCTAGCTACCCACAAGGCCGAGTATGGAAATTCTAGAGGGAACCAGAGAGGAGAGTCCGCTGAATCCTCCTCTCTTGTCGCACTTGAGGCTCTCACTGCGAGATTTGACAAGTATGAGCTAGGAGGAGCTTCTAAAGGTGGGATGTACCAAGTCAATGCTGTGTCAGATGGTCCTTTCGTCTGTGAAAGGTGTGGAGGTGAGGGCCATGTCTCGAAAAACTGCCCTAGTCCCTTTGAATCTTGTGCTGCCTTTCAACACTATAGGCAGACCAACACCTACTATGAGCCGAATACCCATCCGAACCTGAGTTGGAGGAGCCAAAATGTCCTTAACCCAACTCAAGCTCCACCGCAGCAACAACCTTATATACCACCTCATCAAAAGCAACAACAATATCGAAACCTTCTTATGTCAGCAAAAAGAATCACAGACTCAATTTTCCGAGCTTCAAAATCATTGCTAAAGGAGTCCCAAGCAAGAGAAGCCGGGATGAAGTTACTAGAGAGCCAAATTGCTCAACTGGCTAGTAAAAGTAACACTCGAGCTCCCGGACACTTACCCACTCAACCCGAACAAAAGGAGACCCTAAATGCCATCACTTTGAGGAGCGGGTCCACCCTTGATGGTCCTGCCATGGTTGAGGATGCTGTTGGAAAAGATGAGCCGGAAACAAGTCAAGAGAAAGCTTCAACGAACAAATCAAAGAAAAAGGCGTCACAGTACTTGATCGATCGATCGATATACCTAGTCGATCGATCAAGTACGGTTACTGGAGCTTCGAATCAGACATTTCGATCGATCGATCAAGACAGGGTTTCGATCGACCGAGATCGGCTGCGATGTCAAGAATTCCGTCCTTTGATGCCAAATAATCATGAGACCACTTGTTTCGGTACCACGGTCCCCAAGATTTTAGGACAAGACCCGAGTCTTTGATGGGTCGGTCCCGCCCCTGTTCGACCCAATGACGGTTAATGGTTCTCATTTGAGACGATCTGAGGAGGGGTCTAGCTTCAACAAAGAGAAGGTGACGGACTTCCAGCCTAAGTCCAAGGACACCGGCGCGCGTGAATTGGAGGAGAGGGCTAAGGTACTCCTCACAGCCCCATATCCAGAGAGACTCGTGCCAACCAAGGAACAGGTATCTTTCAGTAAGTTTGAGAAAGTTATCCGTAGTCTGAATGTACAAGTCCCCTTCCTTGAGTTAGTTAACCAAGTGCCCGCTTATACTAAATTTATGAAACAATTGTTGTCCAAAAAGCGGTCACTTGAAACAAAGGCACACTGTTGCACTCACCAAGGAGTCTTGCTCCTATCTCTCTCTACATGCGCCCCATAAGTTAGAGGACCCGGGTAGCTTTTCTGTTCCTTGCAAAATAGGTACCTTCTCAATTGAGAAGGCATTATGTGACCTAGGGGCTAGTATAAGTGTCATGCCCTTGAGTTTAGCTAGGAAGCTCAAGTTGACCCGGTTTGCTATCACAGACATGACAGTTCAGATGGTTGACCGATCTGCGGTCGAGCCTATAGGAGTCCTAGAGGACATACCCGTCCAAATAGGGAAGTTTTTCTTCCCTGTTGACTTTGTTGTCCTTGACATGCCTGAGGATGCCCATAAACCGATCATCTTAGGAAGGCCGTTTCTGCACACTGCTGGTGCAGTTATTGACGTAGGCTCTGGAACTTTGACCTTCAAAGTTGGGAAACATTCTATTATTTTTGCCCAACCTGCTAAAAAGAAGGACCCCATGTGGCCTGTTACATGTAATACGGTTTCTGAAAAGAAATCGTACTTTGTGCTTCCTGAATTGCCTGTCTCTACTACTACTCCTGTGCTAACCCCTCCGCCCCAGATTGGGAGCAAAATGGAGGAAGAATCTGTTGTTTTAGATAATGCAGGAGCTGGTTTGGGGAAGGAAGTGCTACAAGTCACTCCAGCCACGACAAAGCCTATCATTCAAAGAGGAGGTCTTGGATGCCTAAGCTATGGGACCGATGAGGAAGTGGAAGACGAGCCAACCAAGGTGAGACGGTCTGACTTGGATTCCGTTGAACCCAAGGGAGCCTTTGATTGGGGGGATGACGAAGTTGATCCATTGAGCTCTCCGATTGTTGAAACTAAGAAGGGTGCAACTGATAAGATGAGCACCATTGAGGCTACCTCTAGTAGCCGTGGAAGCCAAGTGGGCCATACTGTAGTCCTTCTTGATCAACTATTAGTTGATCAATCTCGTACTTAACTTCTCTTTATTTGCTTTGTTAAGACAATTTTATTGCTTTTTATTGTGCGAACGCTTCGCTTTTATTTTATTTGCTTAGGATTTTTAAGAACTTTAGGCTTTATTCTGGGTTTTGCGCAATTTTTGGGCGCGTTTTATTGTGTACTTGCAGGTATTTAGAGCTTGTTAGCTCAAATTATTAAGCTAATACGAGAAATTGGAGGTTGCAACAGTGTTTTCAGTCGATCGACTGGTCTTTATGGTCGATCGACTGATAGTTGATCAAGAAGGTACTCAATCTGTTTGACGCTCATAGTTATTAGTATGAATATGACACACATATGGTGTGAATATAGAGCATTTGCGAGTTTGAATAACTAATACGGAATAGTTCTTTATCGAGTTGTTTTTGCATGAGTTAATTGAAGTTTATTAATATGTCAACTTATTATGTGGTGTGAATATGAGATGAATTTGCGTGTGAATACAACAACTCAATGGTGCAAAAATGTCTTTTTGTTTCATGATTTATGGTGCAGTGCAGTGTTGTGCTAGAAACGATGGCAGTGATGAAGAATGTAGAGGTAAAAATTTCCGGCGCAAAACAAGGGAAAATCCGACTCTGAATACGAAATCCAATAGTACCGTTGATGTCGCAGGAGATGAAGAAGTTGCTAGGAACAATATGAAAAAGGATACGACCAAATGCTACTATTATATTCACTTTTAATTCAGTGATAATAATGTAATTTGATGAATATGTACAACAGTGCAAGTAGTTTGATATTCACCTTATGATAATATTACATTCACTTTAAATTTAGTGAATATGGTAATGTAATTTAATGATTACGAATTACTCCGTATAAACTTGATAAATTCGAGTACAAATAGAAGAAAAATTGTTGAATTTGATAGAATTATAGAATTTTAAATTTGATAAATTGAGTAATTTGGAAAAAAAGAAGAAGAAGAAGAAGAAGAAGAAACATACAGTGATGTAGTGGACTAGTGGGTAGTTAATTTTGTCTTTTTGTCTTTTTTTTTAATGGGTGTATACTACTCCCTACTCCTAGGAGTAGGATATAATTTGCTCAAATCTGTCTTCCTGTGACCTTGTCGCCTGTAAGGGCTTAAAAAAAACAAAACTTTTTCAACTGTACAATGGTTTTTTTTTTCAAAAAACTCTCTTATAAGACCGTCCTATACGGCCCAAATAGAAGAGAAGCCTAATAAAAAGGTCAATAATTTAAAAAAAAATGGTTAAAATATGAAGTTAAGAACGCACAGTTAACAATTGTAACCGACAAGAAAATGGAGAGAGAAGAGACGACAACTGCACCCCCAAAACATGCTAAAAGGCTATTGGCCATTGCTATTCATCCTCACTAGTTTTAAACCCGTGCAAATTGCACGGGTATGCTCTTTTAAACTATTTATTATAAAACTAATATATATAGGATACATTTTTATAGTAGTTAATTAACTCCTTTCAAAGTTATTGTCTTTAAAAATAAAATTTTACAATAAAATAATAAAATCTCTGTTTTTTGTTAAACAAATTGAAATTACAAATCTAATAGTTGATGAGTTATAAAGTCATATTTTAGTGTTTATTATAAATCTTATTTGCAATTAACGTAAATAAGCATAAGGGTTAATTGGACAGGTAGTTATTGTAGTATGTATTTTCTTGTTAATTAAATTTGAGTTACTAACATAAAAAAAAAAAACCCGACTTACACATCAAGCCAATTTATTCGGATGAAAATTAAACAAATTTAGTAAAAACGAATCGGTTCGTATAGTCGCAGACCCGTGCAAGTTGTTAAACTCATTTTTTGTTTAGTCAAACTTGTGCATATTTGTAGAAGTCGTGCAAGTTTAAGCTAAGAATTTTGACTCGTGAATATTTAAAATGAAAATTTTGACGCGTTTTTCATTTAATACCGACTGTTAATTTGCGAAGTATGACAAAACGAAAATTGTCACTCGTGCACGTTTAAAATGAAAATTTTGACCCGTGTATTTTAAAAAATAAAAATTTTGACGCGTTTTTTTATTGAGTACTGATCGGTAATTAGTGAAACAGGACAAAACGAAAATTGTTACCCATGCACGTTTAAAATGAAAATTTTGACCCGTGTATTTTAAAAAATGAAAATTTTGATGCGTTTGTTATTGAGTACTGATTGGTAATTAGTGAAACAGGGCAAAACGAAAATTGTCACTCGTGCACGTTTAAAATGAAATTTCTACCTGTGTACTTTTAAAATGAAAATTTTGACGCATTAAATATTGATTGTTAATTAGTGAAACAGGACAAATGAAAACTGTCACTCGTGCACGTTAAAAATGAAAATTTTGTTGCGTTTTTTATTTGAGTAGTAATTGATAATTAGTGAAACAAGACAAAATGAGAATTGTCACTCATGTACGATTAAAATGAAATTTTTATCCGTGCAATTTTAAAATGAAAATGTTGACGCGTTTTTCATTTAGTACCGATTGTCAGTTAGTGAAACATGTTAAAATGAAATTATGACTCGTGCACATTTAAAATAATTTAGTCAAATGATTTAATAGTAATGTCATCTAAAGCAGAGCAAAACATTCGATTATCCAATCTGATTCAAAATCAGTATATCTTCTTCGAAAATTGAATGATCCGAAAACCGTTTGGATCGGATAAGCTTTCGAATTTTGGATTTGTTTGAATATGGGTTATAAAATATTCGGATATCCAACTCCTATCCGACTGAAACTCTTTTAGGGCTTCTTTCATATAAAAATAGAAATCTCAAAGTTTCTCAATTTCTCTTGCTTGCCGTCTCTATTCAATCACATTTCCAAACCCTCTCATTTTATCTCTTTCATCACTTTTTCCTCATCAAACATATACTGAGTACTAATATAAAAAAAAAATGTTCACTTTCTAACTATTTCATATGTATCTCCCCAATCTATCATTTAAAAAAAAAAAAAAAAATTCTGCACTCGCTGACTCTAAACTATACTAGTGTGTTGCATTATGCACGGGTATAATATACATTTGATATCAATTAAAGGAAAATATACGTTTTTCCTTCTCAATTATTTGTCTTTTCTTTGACTAAAATACTTCTTACAAAGAATAAAAAAGATAAACAAATAATTAGAATGAAGGAGTAATATCTATAATAATTTTTATGCATATACTCACCGAGGATAAGATATTGGAACACCCTCGCTTATAAGGCGATACTATAAAAACTTGTTTATCAACATAGGTTTACAATGGACTTTTACTATAGGTCGTAATATAAATCTTTTATGAAGTGATTACGAAGGGTGGTGTAAGGCTCAAATTGAGGTGATGAGAGTACATTGGTGATGGTGGTCGTTGATAATGATAGTGGTGATGATCTGATCAGGAAGGTGGCATTAATAGTGGTTATAACCCGTGGTGATCTGACGATAACCCGTCAACTATGAGTCAGACGTGTGAGAGATGGACTAATTATGTTAAACTTATGGACCTGTTTTTGTAGTTGATCATTAGTATTAGTTAAATATATTTTGTAATGAGTTTCTCAAGAAACATGAACATAAAATCTGATCATTTGAGTCACCTCAACACTTCACCGCCACTCATTGTGAACTAAAACAATCGAAATCTGCTTCTGTTTATCAACCACTCGCTCAACAATCACACTACGATCTATCTCTACCTAAGTCTAGAAATATTCACCCGCGAAAGAATACTGACAAAAGTAATCATTTTAAGAAAGTCATTAACTAAATTATAAGTACATAATACAATCTCCATCATAATCAATTAGTTTCCTTAGCCTTATTCTATTTTTCTTTTAGGGAAAAGATTGATCTATTCATTAATTATGAAAAGCCGTCACAAAGTCAGACGATACAATTTCAACAATCAAATCCGGGCATATGTCCACCCGAATTCTAGTTGAAAAATAATGTGTATTAATGAGACATACAATGGGTGGCCTTTAAACCCTTCCGCCTAACAAAGTTTAAGTTTAAGTTTAATTCTACATGCTCAAAGTCATTAACAACAAAAAAAATCTCTCAGACAATATTTCCAAAGTAGCTACCTTCTGTTTTAGTGGCCTCAAGATACTTGACTAACTTTCTACAATCATCTTTTGTATCCCAATTAGCCTGGGCATGATCATTCCTAAGTGAGCAGCCTTTGCTTCGACAACATCAACATTCCATATTTGTCTCAATTGCTTTACGCCAACATGCCCAACCACACCCATATGGCCTCGGATAACCATACCTAGCCCGCATCCCACCTCACCAGATATCGCTGCAACAACATTTACTTTCCACACATCAGAGAGGGACATTTGAAGCCAGCCTGTACTGCTCCTTTTCCTCGGGCGTGGCCACATTAGCATCATCCTAAATTACCTCAGTATAGTTATGTAGAAGACGGTCAGTACCCTCCACTATCGCCATATAATGGGAAACGACATATAATTTGATATGAGATTCTTCGTTGGCCTTAATCTGATATTATCGATACTAGCAACGATCTTTGAGTTGTAATTTCAGGTACACTACACAGGGACAACTATTATACTCTGCAAAATTAAACAAAGTTCACTGTTATTGTCCTATTGTCTTACACCATTGATTTTCAATCTTATAAGACCTTCACTTAAAAGGCTAATAGTCACTTAAAAATAAGGATTTAAATTTTAAAGGCAAAAAGATCAGTATCTTCAAGGTATTTTGCTGATCAGATCAATATGCATGCATCTAATATAATTTTCATTTTAATAAGAAAATCAAGAAAAAGCAAAAATATCAAAAGAGTTACCTCTCCCAGAAGAACTCAGAGACACTAAGTCGCATGACACACACTCCTAAGTAGCACGTCCATATGCTTGAGACAATGAGAATCGAACTCCGGATACTAATAAGACAAACGATCAAGTGAAAAACACTATTAAATGCAACATCTTCTCAGGAATAAGAATAAACAAAATAGGTTAAATTTTAGGAGGAGATAATGATCACACACTGAAGGGTGTAGCAAGATAATCTATGGCCCGATAAACTTACCTAAGAATCCTAAGATGATATGTGCTTCCTCCATCTTCCCCCTGATTCACCTGTTGCAGTAGATTAAAGATGCTTAAAACTACAATTAAATACGAAAGAAAGATGATTATAAATACAATTACATACGAAACTTAAAACAATATATGAACAATCCTCTAATCGCCAATCTAAAGCTTATAATGGCAGAAATTTCCCCACTATCGCACAATCAATAAGAGCAACGTCCCTTTTTCGAAATTATTAAGATATAATGTGAGACTAACTCAGGCCTAATAATAAGCTCGAAATTATCTAAGAAATATATGTCCTCGAACACACTTATATTATCAATATTTGACTTTTTAGTCAATTGTTGTCGACTGTGAGCCGTATTTTATAACAATATACAATGTTTAAATTTTAAAAAGATAATATGAAGTGATGCGTGTATTTTATATAAGGATTTTACCTCATTTTTACACGCATTTCTGTCTATTTACGTGGCATCTAGCTACAAATACCCCAGAATAGTCTACTTTGGTTTGTCTTGTGTATATTGCAGGTACGGGCCAGAAAGGAGCAAAACCGAGCCTAAACTTGTCTCATTTGCATGCATTTTGGAGAATAAGGGATCAGAGCTTGGAATCCATCACCTAAAGACGCGTGAGCTGACCTCGGAAGGTGCCAAAGAGTCCTATGTGCTAATATAGCTCCATCGGCCAATTATTTGGTCGATCGAATGCTTTATCCGTCGAAGATTCACTCGATCGAGCTGTCCTCGATCGAGTGGTTTCAATTCACTCGATCGAGAGACTTTGCTATTTATGCGTGTTTTTACCTTATTTCGAGATGGGCTTGGTAATTAGGATATATGTTAGGTTAAGAACGACGTTGATACTCTCTTCTTCATCATCTCTTAGACCTCGACCGATTTTTCTTCTCTACTACTCTCTCATTCTCTTACTCTAGAATTTTGGTTTGGATCTTGAACTTGTAATCGGTATCTTTACTCTTTCTTTATTCTTAATCATAATCATTTATTGCTTTTTATTTCTTTCTCTCTTTACTTACAATTGCTATTATCAATCTTTCATTGCCTTGTTATCATGTTTAATCTCTCTTACTTGTGTATGAGTATTGCTGTTTCAATGATAATGCATAGCTAAATTCTCTTGCTAAGACATAGGGGAGCCGTGATTTTAAGGGAAGTGTAAATCGAATCATTAGGTCTGATGCTAGTTTAATCTATGTTGTTAATCGCTACTTATAATAGTTCTTGTCTAATTGAGTCGACGCAATTAGTTAATAAATCACAGTAAACCTTGACCTAGATCGGAAGATTGGAAAGGGTGAGACTCGTGGCGAACATTAGGGCACTTTAGTGAGGGCGGAAGCTAAGCTATTTGTGTTTTAGGGCGAATTGAGACCGGAAGGAGATATTCACTGCCCCATAGATCATACCCGTATTGACTTGAGACCTAAATTGCATGACTAGAGAATCATGGTGAACCGACTCTCTTAGTTATTTTCTCTCTACTTGTTTAATTTCTACTCCCTTGCTTTCTTTCTCTTTCTTGATCTCAGTAGATTAGAACAAATTATTCAAACCCCCAGAACTGGTTACCTAGACGGATTTAATTAAGGCTGACATTTTCCCATCTCCCTGTGGAGATCGACCCTACTTGCTACTAGCTTCTGTTAGTGTATCTAGGTTTTATTTTTGGTACCTGAAGACGTTATCAAATTTTGGCGTCGTTGCTGGGGAGATGGCTTAATTTTGTTGCTTTTATTGAGTTTATTCCTTGAGATTAATCTCATATTTTTGCTAGTTCTTAATTAGTTTTGCAGGATATCTGTTCTAGAAGAGAACATTGTCGTACCTGCCTTGCTGTAAATTCTATCTGCTAGGATGCCGAATATAGCTAGTCATTCAGAGCCTACGGTGGATTCACTTCCAAAAGGTTTCCTGTTACCCACTACTAATTCGGGGACCTTTGGAATCCACCCCTCATATATACAGCTAGTTGAGAGAAATCTCTTCAGGAGGTATCTGGAGAAGATCCGTGCAAGCATATAGAGCTATTTACAGAGTATTGCTCCACCATTCCTCTAGCTGCTGGGGTGACACAAGACAGAGTTAAGGGAGTCCTATTCCCTTTCTCCTTGACTGATGATGCCCGGGAATGGTTGAGAGATTTAGACAGGGAAGCTGCCGGTGTAACTGACTGGAATTCCCTTGCCTTAGCCTTTTACAGACGATACTTCCCACCATAGCGCACTAATGCGTTGAGAGCTCAAATTACTGCATTTGAGCAACTACCTACTGAAGACTTGAACGGGGTTTAGATCAGGTTCAAGAAGCTTCATACCCGTCGTTGTGAGTACCAAAAATAATATTTATAATTTCCTATTAAGACTAACCTAGGCTAGTGGTAACAGGGTCGAACCACGAGAGAGGCGGGGGAGTTATAGTTGCTTTTGTTTCAAATCTATCGGTAAATATTGTGGGGTTTTGGTTTGAGTTGATTCTAAAACTAATAACATAAAATAAATAAATAAATAAAAGTAAATAAGGATGTAAACAACGATGAAAGGAAATGCTAAGACGGTCGGTTCACTATAGTCATGATGGCACATAATCCTAGGTAAGTCCGAAATACGGTCGTGTAGGATGGGTAAAACAAGTCCTTTCGGTCCAAGTTAACTAGTAGCTCCTTTCGGCCCATGCTACCAGTCCCTAAGTCTCACTAATACTAGCTCTCATACGAAAAGTGATTCTTAAAGCCTAAATTACATTATCTCTCGATCTCGGCAATTTAGTCGTCTTAATTCGTTAATTAATGCCCTTCCCTATCTCTCGATCTATGGGTCGGTCAAAACTAAGCATCTAACAAGTCTCCTCTCGGTCTCATTGCTAAATATTGCACTTAACGAATCAAACAATGCTAATCAAACACGAAGTCAGTCGATCGACCGGCTACCCCAGTCGATCGACTAACCGGCTCAGTCGGTCGACCAGAGAAGCCAGTCGATCGACCAAGCCCTAATACGGGGTCACCTATTCTAATGCCATCTACGCCATAGATCCCCTACATCTCAGCGGGGTTGATTTAGCTAGACATAACAACGATAATAACAACAATGAAATTGACTAATAAAGCTAACGATTGCATATTTATATTAACTAAGCAAATGAATAACATAAAACAATAATATGGCTTCGGGAAATCTAAGCTAACAATTCTAACTACGGAGGAATTAAAGCAATAAACTGAACAGAAGGAACCGAAGAATACCGTAGGGAGGATTGAATAGGAAATACCAAAACCAAGTGCGGAAAGTGAACTTTATTGACGGAGAATTAAACAAAAACAATCTTTTAAGAAGAACCCTAATTAATTCCTAAAATTCGATGATCATAAACTGATGCCTCTGGTTACATTATATAAAAAATATTGCGTAACTCTTATTCCTAAACCTAATTAGAATGGGCTTTGGAATTCTCGATCTTTTAATTTGCGTATCAGCTCGCGTGGTGGTCGTGTTGGGGTTTGTGTCCTTAACAGTTAGTGCAAGGACTTATAAACCTCTAAAAGGATCAAAGGGCATACTTTTGGTATTATTATCAGTTGATCCACGTTTATCAATAACGGTTGGCTTGCTAGATAAGTTTGACGTTATTGTCATACAGATGGCGGTGATCAACTGGTCCCTAAAAGTCACACCTATAGGATACGTTCGAGAGATGTGACAAAGATGAAAATACAATCATGTAGATGCCAAATTTGACTAACCAGTTAGTCCGAGTTATTTGACTAGTAATTAGTCAAAATGTGATGTTGAGATATTATATTTAATACGGATTAAATATCATGGGCTAAGGCGAATTAACCAGTTAATTCGTAAAATTAAATATAAGCGATTTATATTTAATTAATGTATACTGAATAAATTATACAATATCGTCTTTGTCGGACATGTATTAATACTTCAACTAACCCGTGTTATTAGTTGATGTTTTAATAGCCGATAACCGATGACGATTTATAATAAACCGCGTCATATACATTTAGCAATTTATGAGCTAGGTCCCACGAGGTAAAATTAAGAGGAAGTGGAAGCCCACTTCCCCATGCAAACCCACGGCTGGCCGAGGTTAACAAAAGGAGAGACTCCCTCTCCTTTTTGACCTAGAGAATTCATTTTACAGAAAACTAGGGTTTTGGAGACAGTTTCTCTCTAAAACCTAGATCTCACATCTCGAAAACCTCACAACAAGTTCTCTCAATATTGCAAGGCAATCAGAGAACACCATCTAGCACAAGGGCATATCTCGGACAAGTCTTGGGTGCAACAATTAGGAGGGAATCTCGTTTGATTTCTGTTCTTTACGCCGCACTATAAAGGACCCGAGGTTAATTCTTGTTCCTTATCGTTTCTCTGTTGTATTTATGTTTTATGACGATAATCGCATGTTAAATTTACGTTATAGTCCTAAATTTAGAGGGTCTTATACGGATATTACCCCACAAGTGGTATCAGAGCGAGGCCACGTAAATTTTTCTATGTGTTTTTCATAAAACGATTTTGAAACGGTTGTTGTTTGTCTCGAAATCCGTGCCTTGTATACACGGATGTTGCGTTTTTGTTAAAACCGTGCGTGCGCTGCTTTTACGGTATGTCTAGGGTTGTTTTTCGATTTGTTCTTTTACATTGTTGTTATTTTATACGGAGATTATAGCAACATGTCAAGTTTTGTCAATTGTTAAATTGTTTTGATGCGTTTTTGATCAAAATTGCAATTGTTTTTGTCTCGACAAAATGTTTTCACGAGGGTTTTGAATTTTCAGCCATGTTTGCATTCGATCGAGCGTATTTCTACTCGATCGAGTGCTTTTTCTGTCTTGTTTTTGTTCGATCGAGTCCCTGTTGTACTCGATCGACCCCTTTTCAAAACCCTACTGCTCGATCGAGTTGTCCTCGTACTCGATCGAGTAGATTTGCTGATAAAGGTACTCGATCGACCACCAGTTTAGTCGATCGAGCACTTTCTGTTTGGCAACCCTCTCGATCGACTTGCAGTTCAGTCGATCGAGCCCTTTCATTCCTCGATCGAGCACCTGTGTCCCTGGATCGAGGGATTTCTGTTTTGACAGCTTTGAAAATTTATTCTTTTTGCTTTAAATTTTCTTTTGGCTACAAAATGTACATTATACGGATATTGTACACTCGCTATGATTGTGAAACGGTTCACACACGTACCATTAAGTTATTTTAAAGCGTATTTAAAGTAACGGACTGTATTGGATTAAAATTAAATGATAGAAGCGGTTTTATCACATGAATTGTAATCATTAAAAGGTGGTTTGGATAAATTTAACATAATTACGGAATTATGTCACGAATGAATTTGTTTTTAGTTGATGCATTTTTTTTTTATCGTTAATTTTGAATGCTTGTGAATGCCTCTTATTACGTATTTAATTTTGCAATCAGTTGTAACTTAGTGTGGCCTTAGTAGAACGTGTTACCGTAATGATGGAACACGGTCTTGGTTGTATTTTGAGATCTCGTATCTCCGTTTTGGATTTTTCACTTGTAATTACAGTTTTTAATTAGAATGTAATTAGGTTTATATTTTGTAGTTTTAATTGTAATTTTTGAGAAGACCAAAGACGGAGACCAGATGCTCACTCCCGCTAACTGGATCAAGATGGAACAACAAGACAAGCTTCTTGCGTCCAACGGTGGATTCCAAAGTTGTATTTTGTTCTTTTTATTAGGATAGGCCACACTAGGAAATTTTATTTACGTATTGCATTCAATTATTTATTTTATCGTAACGATAGTATGCATCATATTCCGCCTAAAAACCAAACCACCTAATAAATGCATGAAAACTGACACATTTAGAGGTCACGAGTTAGTTTTCTTTGACATTCGTATGTCACACGATTTTTACAAGCCATCACCCAAATTAATTCATTCATGCAGACGCTAGTTATTCGTTCACTTAATATGAATTATAATTTAGTTGATGGGATCTTCCTCGTATAAACAAAAATTGAGAACGGTCTTTATAGGTCAAACTCCAATGAGTCCCTTCTTCGTCGGTAGGCATAATATGACCCCTTCTACGTCGGGTAAGTTGGAACCGATTGACCTATTTTATCTCAACACTATGGTCACTCGTACGATCCTGTGACTGTGGTGGACTATAGATAGGATTTACGGAAATCTATCGACCAAGAGTTCTTCCGGAAGAATTAGCTAAACAGTTGGCTTATCAATTTACAGAAATTGAGTCTTGGGATCACTTGTATCATTCTTGAGGGAGATCAATTATGCAAGTGCGAGAGTCTACATGTTTAAAATGAATTTTAAAATAGACTTAAATCACCTCGATGAGTTGCTTATTTCGTTTTGTTTTTCTTTCTTTTTTCAAAGTGTAGATCACGTTTTATTAAACCGCAAATAACAAATGGTCAAGTTCTACGATAACCCAATGCCAAGTGCCACATTGGACCGTGAGTCTTGGCTTCGGATCTTCATGAATCGGATGAATCGGTCTACTCGATCAAGAATGATGGATCAAACTTCGCGACCGGGAGGCGGCATTACGGAATGCTTGCCGCTTGACGGAAGCTCAAATATCTCTTGAGCCCATCCCGCGAACCCAGTCCCACGGCTAGAGCTGCTGAAATCACCAAGTTTAATGATTTCTGTATGGAAGCGGGTGCGATTAAAAACGTACTCATTTTTGCAATGGAACCCAATTTGCAGAAACGCTTCATAGCCCATGGTGCAAACAAGATTTTCACCACGCTCACCAAGGAATTCTCGAAAGCACCGAGAATCGTGACCTATGAGCATACCACTCGCTTCTTTGATGCGAGACTCCAGAAGGGCCAACCGGTTAGCCCACACATTCTCAGCATGATTGAGAATGTCGAGAAGCTGGAGACCTTTGATTGTAAGATCAGCGAGAACATTGTTATTGACCGCATACTTCACTCACTCCACGATGGTTATTCGCAATTTAGAGCGAATTACTATATGAATGATTTGAAGAAAACTCCCCATGAACTGCACTCCCTCCTCGTACAGACCGAGAAGGACATGAAGTTCAGTGGGAGCATGAAACAGGATGTTCTCGTTGTGACAAACAAGGGAAAGGGTAAGGGCAAAGCTCGAGCAAACCTAGCGAGAGGGTAAGGCGAAGTTCAAGAAGTCGGGTTCAGGTAAGAGTGGGCCTGGTGAGTCGAGCACCTCATCAGGCGCGACAAAGAGCAAGAATGAAAACATGGAATGCCATCATTGCCACAAGACTGGGCATTGGAGGCGTACATGTCCTGTTTATCATGAGGACATAAAAGCAGGTCGCGTTAAACCTGTTGGTATGTCTTCTCCTTCTACTTTTATTCATATGATTGAGATTAACCACGCAAGTTACGGAACTTGGGTACTTGATACTAGTTGTGGTTCTCATCTGTGTAATCATGTGCAGGGCCTCCGAAATCTCAAGCCTCTCGTAAAGGGTGAGGTTGACCTGCGTGTCGGGAATGGAGCAAGAGTGGCTGCCGTCTCGAGGGGAACATATGTGATCCAGCTTCCTAGCGGATTTGAGTTATCATTATATGATTGCTATTATGTACCCAGTCTTTCGAAAAACATTATTTCGGTTTCGCACTTGATAAACTTGGTTTTTCATTTGTAATTGAGAATAATACTTGCATTTTCTCATTACACGATATGATTTACTGACAAGCGCTCCATGAACGAAATTTATGTTTTAGATCAGACCACGGAAATATTACACGTAATGAATAAAAAGTTAAAGGTTGGTGACAAAGATCAAACGTATCTATGGCACCGCCGTATGGGACACATTAATGAGAAACGCGTAAAAACAAAAATCATCAAACATGGAGCTATCTCGGCCTTTGATTTTCAATCATTTGGCACGTGTGAATCATGTCTCATCGGTAAGATGACTCGGATTTCCTTCAAAGGTGTTGGAATGCGCGCTGCTGACCTATTAGGGCTCATACACACGGATGTATGTGGACCTATGTCAATCACCGCACGAGAAGGCTATAGGTATTTCATCACTTTCACGGACGATTTAAGTAGATATGGCTATGTCTACTTAATGAAGCACAAAAGTGAATCCTTTGAGAAATTCAAGGAATACCGAGAATAGGGTAACCTATTAGGTAGAAAGATTAAAACACTGCGTTCGGATCGTGGTGGCGAGTATCTTTCTCACGAGTTTGATCAACACCTAAAGGACTGTGGGATTGCCCTACAGTTAACTCCACCTGGAACACCTCAGTTGAACGGTGTGTCCGAACGGAGAAATCGAACACTACTTGATATGGTTCGATCCATGATGAGTCACACCGTGTTGCCTGACTCATTGTGGGGTTATGCTCTTCCTGTCACCGCTCTAATACTTAACCAAGTCCGTCTAAAGTCATTGACAAGACTCCATATGAACTATGGAAGGGAACGGTCCCTAACTTGTCCTTTATACGGGTTTGGGGCTGCGAGGCTTATGTCAAGTGGAGACACGAGGATAAGCTCGGCCCGCGATCGGTCAAGACATACTTTATAGGTTATCCTAAAGGAACACGTGGTCATTACTTCTATTCGCCAACCGAACAACGCGTTTTCGTTGCGGCTAGTGCGACATTCTTAGAGAAGGAATTTCTCGAGAATGCAAAGAGTGATAGAACCTTCGACCTGTCGGAGATTCCAGAACCAAACACCGAGCAACCATTGGAGGAACCCGTTCCTTCAATCCCGGCCGCGGTGAATATTCCTGAGGAACCTAGGAGGTCGGGAAGAGTCTCTATTCCTCCTGGACAGATACATTGGTCCGGTCGAGAACATGACATAGATGACATTCTACTCTTAACGAGTAGTGAACCCGCAACCTATAAAGGTGCCATGACCATTCGACTCAAAGCTATGGCTTGAGGCCATGCAATCCGAGATGGACTCCATGTATGAGAACAACGTGTGGGATCTTGTTGACTTACCCGCTAAGGTTCGTCCCCTTCAATGCAAATGGCTTTACAAGATAAAGCATTCAGTGGAAGGTCAACAAGATATCTACAAAGCACGACTAGTTGCTAAAGGTTTCACCCAAGTGCCAGGTTTGCACTACGATGAGATTTTTGCACCCGTAGTCATGCTGCGTTCCATTCGGATTATCTTAGCGATTGCCGCTTTTCATAACTATGAAATTTGGCAAATGGACGTGAAAACCGCCTTCTTAAACGGCTTTTTGGAGGAAGAGTTGTACATGGTACAACCCGAAGGTTTCATCGATCCACATCATCCTAAGAAAGTATGCAAACTTAAGCGTTCCATTTATGGACTTAAGCAAGCATCTCGGAGTTGGAATCATCGCTTCGACCAAGTGATTAAAGAAAATGGATTTACTCGATCTGTCGAGGAACCATGTCTATATATCAAGTCGAGTGGGAGCAAGATTGTCTTCCTAATATTGTATGTCGACGACATACTCCTGATTGGGAATGACATACCTCTCTTAACTTCGGTGAAAGTATGGTTGAAAAACCATTTCCAGATGAAAGATCTGGGAGAGGCACAAAGAATTCTAGGCATTCGTATCTATCGAGATAGATCACGACGGATGTTATCTCTCCAGAGTCTTACATAGACAAAGTCCTAGAGAGATTCAAAGATGACTAACTCCAAGAAGGGGTTCCTTCCTATGGCTCCAGGGGTGCATTTGAGCAAGTCTCGTGCACCGAGACACCGGAAGAGAAAGAGCGCATGACACGGATTCCATATGCTTCTAAATAGGATCAATCATGTATGCCATGATATGCACACGTCCGGACGTGGCATATGCATTGAGTATGACAATTCGATTCCAACAAAGATCCAGGTGAACCACATTGGCTGGCTGTCAAGAACATTCTTAAGTACCTATGGAGGACTAAAGATTGGGCATTGACTTATCGAGGCGATCAAAAGCTATGCGCAACCGCTTACGCAGATGCTAGCTTCCAAACGGATCGAGATGACTCGAGATCTCGATGCCGGATTCGTTTTTACTCTTAATGGCGCTGCGATCATTTGGAAGAGTTCGAAACAAATCATTAAAGAGATTCTACGATCGAGTCCGAGTACTATGCCGCGTCTGAAGCTACAAAGGAAGCGATATGGATGCGTCAATTCTTACATGGGCTCTCTGTAGTGCCTAGTTCGAATGACCCGATCACCATCTATTGCGACAATAGTGGTGCCATCTTCCAAGCTAAAGAGCCAAAGTCTAGCAACAAGTCTAGACATGTACAACGGAAAGCTCATCTAATCCGGGATTACGTGGAGCAAAAGGAAGTAGTGATAGAAAAGATTGCTACAGATGATAACATAGCAGATCCTCTCACTAAACCATTACGACAAGATAAGCATGAAGGGCATGTTAATTCCATGGGAATTAAACGTGTTCCTAAGTTATAGTACTCTTTTATGGATCAGATTCATTCTCTCTTGTACTCTATACGACATCATCGTTTTGATATTTTATATATATATATTTTGTTTTTCATGTGGAATTGTACGACAATTTTTGAACACCACAAAGTGAACTGAACGAACATTATATTTTTTTCGGTCCTTAATTGCCCACAGCTGATAACTCGCAATTATTTTGTGACGTTGGTTGATGGTGGGTTCAACGAGCCATAAGTCAACCGGTTGACTGACCAATCACAGAGGCGATTTATACGGATATCTCGTAGGACACAATTGTGACATCGACGTGGAGTCCTAAATGTTTTATAACATTCGTTGCCCGGTCGTGGATAGGACTTCCATGGTGATCCTAAGAGTCGATTCTTTTGACTATCGACTGTCTCTTGAGACTACGGCAGATTTTGGGTGACTTTGGTTTTTTTCTCACGGTCATCCGTAACAGGGGGCCAAGTAGATTTTTTCTGGGTCATTTCATGCTGTGCTTAGATCGACCAAGAGTGCTGTACAGAGTTGCATTCTGACGATTCCAGCAGCGCGCACCGATCTTAAAACAGCTGCCATTTCTTCGTTACTTGGTCAAATCAGGCGTTCTACGCGGCGTTGGAAAGCTAAGAGGATAAGCTTTCACCTCCAATTGGAATCAATCGATTATCTGCTCTAGAACTCGAGATATAGCCATCTGAAGCAGCCTGCAATGTCGAGAAGTGCTTCTTTGCTTCTTAAACTCGTACGCACCCTTGCTTTTGCTATCTTTAGGCCTTGAAACGCGCACCAAGCTCATTCCTCGAGTCAATACTCCATGTCAAATGCAATGCTAAGTACTTAGGGACGGATTCGGCTTATTTCCCGCTGAAATCTTCATATTCCTACAAAATCGCAAGAAAAGGAAGAAATGCACGAAACAAGGGAAATAGTAGCATAAACTACTCAATTGAGCTCTGAAATGCGTGTAAAATGAGGTGCAAAACATCATATAATAGACACGCATCAAACTTCCCCAAACCAAACCCTTGCTTGTCCCCAAGCAAGAACTAGACTTCATTCCTAAAACCTAATGGAACGAGTTCAATCTCGTGAGCGAAATGCAACTTGTCAAGCCTAAACCAATTTAATGCAATAACCAACAATCAATTAGCAATGTGAATCATGCAAACGAGTTATGTAGTCGTTAAAAAACTGCTGAACCGTCAACTATAGAGACTTATCAAATTGGACTCTCACGGTCGCTCGAATCACACATAAGCACAAGTGAATAATGTAAAGATAGAAAGAATTCATTTTGTAGTGACACTCACCTAACTACGACCTATGAAAACATGCCAGCAATATACTATGAAAATAATCTCTACAACCGTACATACGCATTCCAACCAACAAATGACCATGACACATGCCGAGGTAAATATGGATATGTGAGGTAATGGGTAAGAAGAGGCAAAACAATTATGGGAATGTGGAGGTATAGGCGGCCAAGCTAGTACCTAAACAAAACCATATGACAACATCCAACTTCCTGCTCAAAAACAACAATAAAACCGGGTGCTAATTATCAAGCACAAATCTCGCAACTTCCATAAAAGTCAACTCCCCAAAGAATATAGATGATAACATGGGAGTGAAAATCACCAAATCAGAATAATTACAACATGTGATTTTTCGAACTTTCTTTTTCTCGGGCTGCAGTCGATCGACCATAGGGAGCAGTCGATCGACCACCTTCTACAGCACTTGTTTCTTTTTTTTTCTTTTTCGAATCATTTTTTTTCTTCTCTTTTTCTTTCTTTTCTATTTTTTTCTTCTTTCTTTCCTTCCTTTTTCTTTCATCTTCCCAACATCATCTCAAAATGAGCATATAACCAAATTTGCAATAAAACATTCCCACAAATACAAGTACTAGCTCGGATAAGGTAGGCTAATTTTAGACTGTAGTTTATGGGACAAAAGAGGCTAAATTTGGCTATGAGGGGTTCATGGGCAAAATGAGAAAAGGGAAACCTCTACCACATGTGTCAACAAACCACAAACCGAATGCATACAGGTATTAAGTAGATCAAATTCATAATTATGCAAATTAAGGAAACATGTCTCATAAGGAGTACTACTCACATAAACTGGATAAACTGGTCATGAATGTCACCAGTTATAGGCTCTAAAACTCAGAAATATGATGTAGTTTGCCAAAAATCTAAGTCAAGTCTCAAGTTCAGCAAGAAATTTAACGAAAACTCGTAGACTATGCATATATGATTCTACTAATAACATGTTAATCTAGTAAGGCTCAGGCATAAACAGCTGCGAATGCAATGTCAACATTGAAATACTACCGTTCCGACTCGACCTATATGCCAAAGTAAACGTGCATTTTTGTTTGAATTTTTGAAAATTTTTCATTTTTCATTTTTTTTTTTTTTGGATTTTGTATATATATAAGGGAAATGAAATAAACAAATGCAAACTGAAATGTAAACGTGAATGCAAGCAAATGAAATGCAACGCAAAACCCTTCCCCAAACCAAATCGCACAATGTCCCCATTGTGCAAAATCATGTAATGAAATAAAATTGGAAAACGGGAATTTGCGTTAAATGAAATAAATAAGTATGACATGAAGTGGAAATCGGGAACTCACAAGACTTTAAGCGCAAGAAAAGGAAACCTCCCAAACCAACGTGAGCTAGGAGGTTTCGATGAGCGCAAATGCTACCAACGAAGACCAGAAAAGACAATTAAAACCGCGCATAAAACCAAGAAAGCAAAATTGGGACAGTAATTATGTGCAAGGTTAAGAAAATGGAAGAAATCAGATATATGACGGAAAATAAAGTAGAGTAGAAAACTCCCTTAATTCCGCAAATCGACCAAACACAGCAGGGGAGTGATCGAAAATAGGTACAGCAGCGGCAGTGGTCGATCGACCACACAGGACAGTCGATCGACTGAAAAACCTGCTGTAACTTCTGATTTTCTTCGAATTAGCCCAATAACTTGAGCTAATATGGTCTTCAACCTGCAAAAGCACATAATAATGCGCCCAAGATCGCGCAAAACCCAAAGTAACAGTCTAAAGTTTATAAAAATCCTAAGCAAACCAAATTAAAGAGCGAAGTCTCGCGCACACGAAAAACGATAAACAGTCTAAAAGCAATAAATTGTCTTAAAAAAGGTCTAAGAAACGAATCAACTAAATCATGAAAATCTCCGACCAAGGCTTCTGTCTACATGAAGTAGCTTCCGCAGTGCTCATCTCAGAAGCTGGACTCCACTCTACTCCGACTGGAATACTCAATGGGTCATCTCTAGCATCTTCCCAAGCATGGCCATCATCTTCTAGCTTCTCACACTCGAGATCCCACTCCGAAATTTTGACTGGCTTCTTCTTCTTGGGCTCCTCATCTGGCTCCTCGTCAGTTGCATAGCTCAGACATCCCAAACCGCCTCTCTGAACAATGGGCTCCTTCATAGCTGGAGCGATCAGCGATTCTTCCTTCCCCAAACCGGCTCCTGCAATATCTAAAACAAGAGAATTGTCCTCCATATTGCTCCCAATCTGGGGCGGAGGTGTCATAACAGGAATAGGCACAGGTAATGAAGGAGGAGTGTCAGTAATTACAACATAAGACTTACGAGTAGAAATCGCATTACAAGTGACAGGACACATAGCATCTTTCTTCCTATAAGTCTGGGCAAAACTAATGGACTGCTTCCCCACCTTAAAGGTTAGTGTCCCCGAGCCAACATCAATAATCGCACCAGCAAGTGTGCGAAAGGGTCTACCCAAAATGATAGGGATATGGGTATCCTCAGGTATGTCCAACACAATAAAGTCAACTGGGAAGAAGAATTTTCCTATTTGCACAGGAATATCCTCTAGGACTCCTACGGGCTGGACCGCAGAACGATCAGCCATCTGTACCGTCATGCTAGTAACTGCAAACCTAGTCAATTTCAATTTTCTAGCAAGACTTAAAGGCATGACACTAATACTAGCCCCTAAATCACATAATGCCTTCTCAATTGAGAAGGTACCAATATTACAAGGGACAGAAAAGCTACCCGGGTCAGCTAACTTGTGTGGAGCAGTGTGAGTCAAATAAGAGCTAGATTCTTCAGTTAAATTAACAGACTCGACCCTATCAAGTTTCCGCTTTTTATTTAAAAGCTGCTTCATGAATTTCATGTAAGCGGGAACTTGATTTACCAACTCAAGAAAAGGTACTTGCACATTAAGACCATGAATGACATTTTTAAATTTTTCGAAATATACCTCATCCTTCGTTGGTACTAGCCTCTCGGGATATGGGGCTGTCAGAAGTAGCTTAGCCCTCTCCTCTAGGTCTCTTATACCGGCATCAGTGGATTTAGGCTGAAAATCCACCACCTTCTCTTTGTTGAAGCTCGAACCTTCCTCAGACCGTCTCAGATATGACCCATTAATCGACATCGGGTCATACTTGGGAACCGAGACCCGACCCATCGATGCTCGGGTCTTGCCTCAATGAATTCGGAGTTGCCGTACCCGAAATAAGTGATCCCTCAAGTTATGCGGCATTGGAGGACGAAAAGACTCACCTACAAAGCGTCGTCGATCGATCGACCATGCATGTCGATCGATCGACGACTTCTACAGAACGATGAGGCTAGCTTTGTATGTTGCGGATCGGTCGATCGATCGGTATGTCGGTCGATCGACCGTGATTACTTCTTGATCGTCTTTTTCTCGCCCTTTTTCTTCTTCCCTTTTTCAAGACTTTCTCGGGTTCATCGAGAGCAGACTGCTCCTCGGCGTCATTGCATGTACGGTCTCAATACGCTGATTCGAGAGTGAAACGACTTGGTATCTCACTGCATTTTGATCCAATGTTGCAATATGAGATATCGCCGCGATTAAGACCCGATTCGCCGCATTGCTTTTCTTCCGTACCTCCACCATAAGCAACAGACTAGACTCGTCAACTCTGCAACTTCGTTTTTCAACTCTTGCTGTGACGGAGTGGATGGTGATGGGGCTTCATAAGGAGGCTCATATGGTTGATGCGGTGAAGTAGGAGCGCAATTATACGAATTGTCGAGCTGAAGTTGATGAAAAGCGAACATCTTCTCCTTAGGGTGCCCGCATGCCTCAGATGTGTGTCCAACTCCGCCGCATCTCTCACAAAACGGAACTCGCTTTGCTCCCGAGAATGGAACATGTGTGGATCCTTCTGAAGTGCTGCGAGATAGGACCCGTAGGACCTAACAAAACAACACTAAAGAAGATGGTAAGAACGCCTCAAGTTACTCGCTTCCTTGAGGCGAAAAAAAAGACTAAAATGAAAAACAACCAAAACTAGCGCTGCCTCCCCGGCAACGGCGCCAAAATTTGATACCCGTCGTTGTGAGTACCAAAAATAATATTTATAATTTCCTATTAAGACTAACCTAGGCTAGTGGTAACAGGGTCGAACCACAGAGAGGCGGGGGAGTTATAGTTGCTTTTGTTTCATCTATCGGTAATGATTTGTGGGGGTTTTGGTTTGAGTTGATTCTAAAACTAATAACATAAAATAAATAAATAAATAAAAGTAAATAAGGATGTAAACAACGATGAAAGGAAATGCTAAGACGGTCGGTTCACTATAGCTGCGATGGCACATAATCCTAGGTAGGTCCGAAATACAGTCGTGTAGGATGGGTAAAACAAGTCCTTTCGGTCCAAGTTAACTAGTAGCTCCTTTCGGCCTATGCTACCAGTCCCTAAGTCTCACTAATACTAGCTCTCGCCCTGAAAAGTGATTCTTAAAGCCTAAATTACATTATCTCTCGATCTCGGCAATTTAGTCGTCTTAATTCGTTAATTAATGCCCTTCCCTATCTCTCGATCTATGGGTCGGTCAAAACTAAGCATCTAACAAGTCTCCTCTCGGTCTCATTGCTAAATATTGCACTTAACGAATCAAACAATGCTAATCAAACACGAAGTCAGTCGATCGACCAAGCTACCCCAAATCGATCGACTAACCGGCTCAGTCGGTCGACCAGAGAAGCCAGTCGATCGACCAAGCCCTAATGCGGGGTCACCTATTCTAATGCCATCTACGCCATAGATCCCCTACATTTCAGCGGGGTTGATTTAGCTAGACATAACAACGATAATAACAACAATGAAATTGACTAATAAAGCTAACGATTGCATATTTATATTAACTAAGCAAATGAATAACATAAAACAATATTATGGCTTCGGGAAATCTAAGCTAACAATTCTAACTACGGAGGAATTAAAGCAATAAACTGAACAGAAGGAACCGAAGAATACCGTAGGGAGGATTGAATAGGAAATACCAAAACCAAGTGCGGAAAGTGAACTTTATTGACGGAGAATTAAACAAAAACAATCTTTTAAGAAGAACCCTAATTAATTCCTAAAATTCGATGATCATAAACTGATGCCTCTGGTTACATTATATAGAAAATATTGCGTAACTCTTATTCCTAAACCTAATTAGAATGGGCTTTGGAATTCTCGATCTTTTAATTTGCGTATCAGCTCGCGTGGTGGTCGATCGACCATGCATGTCAGTCGATCGACCAAGAGTGCTGTACAGAGTTGCATTCTGACAATTCCTGCAGCGCGCACCGATCTTAAAACAGCTTCCATTTCTTCGTTACTTGGTCAAATCAGGCGTTCTACGCGGCGTTGGAAAGCTAAGAGGATAAGCTTTCACCTCCAATTGGAATCAATCGATTATCTGCTCTAGAACTCGAGATATAGCCATCTGAAGCAGCCTGCAATGTCGAGAAGTGCTTCTTTGCTTCTTAAACTCGTACGCACCCTTGCTTTTGCTATCTTTAGGCCTTGAAACGCGCACCAAGCTCATTCCTCGAGTCAATACTCCATGTCAAATGCAATGCTAAGTACTTAGGGACAGATTCGGCTTATTTCCCGCTGAAATCTTCATATTCCTACAAAATCGCATGAAAAGGAAGAAATGCACGAAACAAGGGAAATAGTAGCATAAACTACTCAATTGAGCTCTGAAATGCGTGTAAAATGAGGTGCAAAACATCATATAATAGACACGCATCAAAGCTCGTCCGATCTGTACCTCATCATGGCTTCAAGCGCTGGTTCTTGTGTACCCAATTCTATAATGGGTTGTATCCGGACCAGAGAGCTATTCTTGATAATGCGGCTAAGGGGAGGTTTCAGAAGAATATGGAGGATGATCAAGGGTGTCATCTTATCGAAAAAATGGCCATTCATGTTGCTGAATATGGAAATCCCCGAGGAGGTAGGTATGTGAACGAGTTGGTAGTGGTTGAGGTGGAGAGTCCTAGCGGAAGGCTAGGTAGTCCGGAGATTATACAGACTATGGGTGAGCACGAACAAGTTTGTGCTATTACTGAGCATGTGATAGTGTGTGGTAGATTCGATATGGAGGGGCATGACCCTGTTGGTTGTATGGCGGATGTAGAGCGCGTCATTGCCTATCTAAAATACAAGCAAAAGGTACCATTCTCCAAACTTTATGAGGATTTGACAACAAAAAATGTCTCTAGCCCTTCTATTCCAATGCCGTAACCAAATTCGCTCTCTACAAATAGGGAGTTCGCCGAGCTGAAATCCTTGGTGTTGAACTTAACGCAACAGCTCGGGAAGAAATGTGACAAGGATAATACCGCCATAACAAAGCTATGAGAGCAAGTTGCGCGTCTAACACTTGCGAAAAACCAAGCGAATCAACCACCTCCATGTGACCCAATCAACGCCATTAATCTCCGAAGAGATCTTACTTATGATGGACCGAAAATGCCAGAAGACGGGGTTGTGACAGCTGATGATACCCCGGATAACGAGTTGGAGGAGCTAATAGACGATATCCCTGCTGAATATCATCCCGCAGCTCGATCGAGTGAAAATATAGCTCGATCGAGTGATTTAGCTTCTCCCATTACTCGATCGAGTACAATACCTGCTCGATCGAGAAGTGCCCAATTTGAAGACTTCGATCGAGGAGTTAATTCCTCTCGATCGAGTGATTTGGCAGACAAAGTTGTTCGATCGAGTGATTCTGGGACTCGATCGACTCGTCGATCGAGTTATTTTCCTGAAAAAACCATTCGATCGAGTGACAAATGTGTTCGATCGAGCACTAGAACTAGCGAAACATCAAATTCAACATCTAATTCCACTACCGTGTCTTCTCCCCCTGCCGTGGGAGTGTCACGTGCTGATAAAGGTAAAGACAAGGTCGCGGGTCCACTCATTGATACCAGAGTTCCTTATCCGGGACGTCTGAAGGACGCTAAAGTTGAGGGATAGTACGGTAAGTTTGTGGACGTGGTCAAGAACCTCCAGGTAACTGTCCCTCTTACCGAACTTATTACCCAGGTACCTACTTACGCTAAATTTATGAAAGACATTGTGACGCGTAAGAGAGAGCTTAGTGAATTTGAGACTGTTGCCTTTATGGAAGAGTCTAGTAACTTACTTTTAAATAAAGCTCCGCCTAAAATGAAGGACCCGGGTAGTTGCTCTATTACCTATACTATAGGCAACGAAGTAATCGACAAGGCTCTTTGTGATCTAGACTTCATATAAGGTTCCAAGTTTGGCTCTCATCCCAATGCTCCCAAGTCAACTAATCTTTGGTACCTGTCAAATCTGCTCCCCATAAAACGGTTCACCGCAGGTGTTCACGAATACACAGTCAACCGCGAGGTTGAGTAGGAATAAAATTAAACAACAAGAACATACAATTATCAATCCAATTCAATTCACTTTCATTGCACAACCCCCTGACAACGTGCTCCTTTCCTTTACTTAGCACAACTCCCTTAACAACGTGCTCAAATTACTTTGGTACCCCTCCCTTAACAACGTACCACAAATATGTAATAGTACCCCTCCCTCACAACGTACATATTACCATCACCTCAGTGTACAAACTCCTCAACAACGTACAACTGACTGTCGCACAACTTTTCATAATAATCACATTCCAACCAACGATAGCAATTCAAATCACCTCATCAACACTATTAATATTAGCCAACACAATCAATATAATTCACCCTCCGAACAATTACGATATGATCAATCAATATATTCAACATAATTCTCCCTTCCAACAATTACGATAATATCAACCAACACAAGATAATATAATTCTTCCTTTTCAACATATGAACAATTCCACTTTAACGTAAGTAATTCACCATACCAAACATAGATAATTAAAAGTCGAGTTGAGTAGGATTATCCCTACCTGGCAAGCGATTCCAATTATGCAGCTTAAGCAATCCAAATAATTAAAGCAATCCGACCCGATTATAATTTCTTTACGAATCAACCTAATCAAAATATTATAATTCAATTTAATTAATTAATTAATTAATTTATTTATTCCTTTTATTTACTTATTCAAAATAATTATTTATTATATTTATTAAAGGTCACGATATTAAAACCCGACCCAATTACAAACCCGAATCACCCAAATAAAAACCCGTCTTAAAACTAAATAAGTCAACCCATAAACAAAACCCAAACCCCACGTATTCCAGTGAAAACTCACAACACAAACCACACACAACCCGTCAAAACCCGTCAAAACTCACAACACAAACCACACACAACCCGTCAAAACCGTGTACAACACCCCCACCAAAACCCATCCATCACGACCTCCCTAACCACCATCAGCCTCGACCAACCCTGCCACCTCCTAGCCCACACCACGACGAACACCAACGGCCAAAACCACCAGCCAAACCGCCACCAGTAGCCCCCAAACTTACGCCCTAACTACCCACCTCGCAACATCCACAATAACCACCTTCACGCAACCCCCAACTCAACCCCTCGCACACCACCACACACGACACCCCACCGCCTATGGCCACCACCTTTGTCACCACTGACTCACGGTGGTTCCATAGGTGGTCCCCTCAACCGTATTATACAGGCCATGACAGACAGTTTAAGACAGTCACACACAAACACCCTCATCTCCCCTGTTTTCGCGTTTTCCAGCCACCACTGGCGCAAACCACCATCTCCGGCCACCAATACACCACCAAAGTGGTCGACTACCTCCCCCCATCACAACCCTACCATGCCCAGGTCAAGACTCGACCATTAGAGGGTTCAATTACTCCCTAAAACCACCCACGACCGAACCCGCAACACCCCCTGACCATCCACTTTTAGCCGCCTACCACCGCCACCCTAGGCCTTCCCTGACACCATAACTACACTCATTTCAACCCTTTCAATCCCACGTACCACCTCCCAAAGTTTGGTAAGATTCCATCAAGGTTTGGGTCAATTTCTAAGCGTCTTAAAATCGTCTCACATTCAGCTGTATAAGAAAATAAAACGAGATTATAAGTTGTTACCTATTAATTACCGCTTGCTAATTCCGTCTCCAAAAGCTCCTCCTCTTAATTTGTGATTTATTTCTCAGATTTAAGGTGGTATTTATAGTGTAAGATTTAGAGAATACGAGGTTAATTAGGAAACTATTGTGACTTACCTTCTTCTATTTAGTATAGGAATTGCTATTACTATTATATTATTATTATCATATATTATTATTAATCTTACCATAACTAGGATTTCCTCATATAATATTTATTAATTTATTATTGCCATAACTTTATTATTATTATTATAATTATAATTACCTTTATATATTATTATTTCCTTATTATATTATTATAAATTTCCCGATATAAATCCCGATTACACTCATACCAATTTAATAAGTTTCGGCCCATATAATAATAGCACACGGCCCAAAGCACAAATATTAGCCAAACCCAATTACCGACTTGAATTATTAATTTATTATTTAATTAACGTCTTACTTGTATTTGTAGGCACGGAAAATTTATTAATGTGCCGAATAAATAAAATAAAGTAATAAATCTGAGTTAATACTAAATTTTAGCTCGATTTAATTAATTTGTCCCAATTAAATGAAATACGGGTCGATTCGTGTTACAAAATGGGTTATCCGGATCGTTAAACCCGAAAAAGATCAAATTTGGGCCAAATTCACTAATAAACCCATAAATGGGCCTGTGAATGCCAAAGTCCACCAAGGGGAATTGAAACTCTATAAATAGAGCTATTCCCATTCATTTCAAAGTTAGAAAAATCATAATCATAAAATTCAGAGAGAAGAAGACACAAAAGCTCTATAAATTCCCTCTGCAAGACACCTCTGCAAGCAGTCAACAAGCACACCAAAACTGTGCCGCCTGCCCAAGAAATCCAAGTTCAAGCTACAACATCAAGAGAGAACAAGTCGCAGTGACCCTCTCAAGAATACAAATCGACACCTCCTACAGAGTGCATACAACCTCTACAGGTGTCATTCAAATACAACGTTTGCGCCTCTACTACAGACAGCGTTTACGTGATCTACTACGGCATTTAGAATCAGAGGATACATTAGAGATTGTACACATAAACTTTCTGATATTAATAAAAATTTATTTGTTTCCTATTTTGTATTACATTTATTTTGCGATACAAAATTTGCTGTTACAAATTTTGGTGAACCCGACGTGAAGATCTCTACCTCTCATCTCTACTGTTGTTTTATTCAAGTCTAGCAAAACAAGAATATGTCTACTAAGCAAAACATCTCCTCCAGTCCATCCAAGAAGACCTACGCAGATATCCTGCAGGGTACCCCCATTCTTTGCTACCTCCCCTCGCTACGCGATCGGTTTAGCATCTCCACAAGAGGAATGGCGAAGAAGGCTGCTGTCAATGCTGCTGCTGCCAATCTACGCTCTGCACACGTCCCAACTAGGCCGCGCAAGTTCTCTGTCGCCTCCATAGCTGCTGCTGCTACAGCGCTCCTGGCCGCCTCTTCTCCTTCACGCGAGGAGAATAGAAGTGTTAAGGTTGACAAGAAGGTTTCTCCTTGCAAACCCAAAGCATCGCCAAAGAAGAAAGAAACCTCAACTCCTAATGTTGCTTCAGTCATGGTGATAAGTGGCGATACTCTTGAGGATCGAATGCAGAAAATGAATGATCTCCTTGAAAAGATGATGAAGGAGAATGAAGAAAAGAACAAGAAAATTGATGAGCTCCAAAAAGAGGTGGTGGCACTCCGTGACAGGAAGGCCGAGAGCGAGCATGGTTACACCGATAGGGATGTTGATAGCGATATAGAAGTTGGCGAGGATAGGGAAAAGCCAAAGAATGAGATCAGCAACTTCACTGAAGAGAAGCTGCAGGAGTTAATAGCCAAGACGATCAAGTGTCAGTTGGATGATAGCTCGACAAGTAGTGGACGCTACATCAAGCCTTACACTAAGAGGATTGACAGTCTGCGCATGCCATCTGGGCATCTGGCTATCAGCCTCCAAAATTTCAACAGGTTGACGGGAAGGGGAACCCAAAGCAACACATCGCCCACTTCGTCGAGACATGCAACATTGCTGGAACAGAAGGTGATCGTTTGGTGAAGCAGTTCGTTCGTTCGCTCAAAGGGATCGCGTTCGACTGGTACACAGATCTGGACTCTGAGTCAATTGACAGCTGGGGTCACATGGAAGATGAATTCCTCAACAGATTCTACAAAGACTAGACGTGTCGTCAGCATGAGCGAATTGACAAAGACAACTCAATGGCAAGATGAGCACCGTCCGATTACATCAACATGTGGCGTCTTTTGAGTCCGAATGCAAGGATCGCTTAAGTGAAGCGTCAGCAGTTGAAATGTGCGTCAACGGGATGAAATGGGACATTCTTTACATCCTGAAAGGTATCATGCCAAAGAGCTTCCAAGACCTGGCTACCCACGCCCATGACATGGAGATCACAATCAAAGAACATGGTAGTGCTCGACCAAGTTCTTCTAAGGTGCCAAGTGAAAAGAAGGAGTTCAAGAAAACTGATAAGAACTCCAAATCGTCGACAAAGGAAACAATGGTCGTCAAAACCAGCAGTGCACCTGTGAAAATATCGTCAAAGCCTAAGTATGAAAAGAAGAAAGAGTCATTCTCTTACAACTACCAACGAGACAAGCCTACATTGAAAGAGTTGTAGGCTAAGAAATACCCATTCCCAGATTCTGACTTGTCTGGAATGCTCGATGACCTCTTAGAAAAAAAGATTATACGATTGCCAGAGTCCAAGCGCCCTGAGCAAGCAAACAAGACAAACGATCCCAACTATCGCCGTTATCACAGTGGTGAGTCACCCTATTGAAAAGTGTATAACACTCAAGGAGAAGATCATGCAACTCTCGAAGGAAGGAAGATCATTCTTGACTTGGATGACACAAGAACCACAAATCGGACTACATCGTAGTCTTGGAGCAACTTTGGAGCCAATTATACGACAAGGATAGTGTGTGTATATATTGCAGTTCGGGAGTTTTGAGCCTGTGGCATTACGGATCCAAGGGTCATTGTCGACACTACCTCCATCGTCATTGGAAGAAAGACTACCTCCTCAGGATAAGAATGAGGAAAAGAAGCATGAAGATGACGATAAAGGTTAGACTTTGGTTACGCGCAAGAAGTCAAAGAAACAAACAAGACAGATAGCGCAACTTGTTCATCGTCGAAGAAAACAATCAAAAAGGACGAAATCTCGCAAGACGAAGGGAAAGAGAAAGTCCAAAACAGTGGTCAAACCACATGTCTTGCCTATCGATATACTTGAGCAAGAACCACCGAGTCCCGTCACCTTAAAAGAATTTTTCCCACAAGACTTCTTAAACAAGGTTACCGTGTGCACCGTCTCATCTACGGAAGGTGGTGATGATAAAAAGAAGATAGAGGAAGGAGGCCCAGATGATGTGGTATTGCCACAACAGTTGTGTTCTGAAAAGGAGAACGAAATAGTGGCTGCTCTTGACGCCCTTCCTACAAAAATGGGATGGAAGCAAATCTTTCACCTACCTAAAGAGAAGCGTCAGCTGATAATTCAAGGACTTGAGAAGCCCGAGTTGTATGCGGGCAAGATGAAAGAAACAATTGAGCCTCTTGAGCAATCAACTGGATATGTCTCCTGCAACGCAGCCCTTAGTTTTTCAGATGAGGATTTACTTCTTGGATCCAAACCTCACAACAGGCCACTTTATCTGTCCGGGTACATCCGGGGGCAAAAGGTCAAGCGCATCTTAATAGATGGAGGATCAGGAGTCAATCTCATGCCAAAAGCAACCATGAACGAATTAGGGATCACGATGGACGAACTCTCCAGTAGTCGAACAATGATTCATGGTTTCAACTTGAATGGGGAGCGCGCAGTTGGCATGATCCGCGTGAACCTTACCATGGGTGATCTTTCTTTTGACATATTGTTCCATGTCATGGATGGCAAGACATCGTTCAAACTATTGCTGGGACGACCTTGGAAGCACGAAAACGGAGTTGTCGCCTCAACCCTCCATCAATGCTTGAAATATTATCGTGGTGGTGAAAAGAAGATAGACGGAGACGCCAAACCCTTCTCTAAGGTCGAATCTTTCTTCGCTGATGCAAAATTCTTTGAAGAGAATGGTACTTCCAGTGAGTTCATGCCAACCACCATCTCTTCAATAGGAAAAGGGGGTAAGCGGGAAAAGAACATCAACAAAGAAGATAGTGCTGCAAGTCCTGCTAAAGAAAATGATGTAGACAAGGCCAGCAAAACAGCTACTCCTGTTGCGTCACCCAAGAAACAAGAGACGCCGCAAAAAACTACACCACCAGTACTCCGCTACATCCCAAAGTCTCGCCGCAAAGATGGGGAGAGTCCTTTTGCAGAATATCTAATACCAAAGATAGAGCCTAAGGATAAAAAGTCAAGTCTGGTGTTCAAGCAGGAATGGGTGGCCAAAGTCGTTACACCTCTACCAAGTTCATCTCAAACGAAGATTGTGAGACCTCCTCCGAATGGTTTCGTCTGTTCATCCAGTCAATCATCAAGTGAGGAAAACAAGGGGATATTTGATTCCAATGCTTACAAGCTACTTGCGAAGGCTGGATATTACTTTACAAATCTGACTCCTCTCGGCAAAGTTATATAAGTTGAGCCGTACGGTCTTAACAAAGCGCAACATGAAGTGTTCAAGCAATATGGGAGCTTCATGGTGACCAGGGTCGGGCTCGGATATGAGTTTCCTGCGCCTGTGAAGATTGGTGCTCGTAGAAAAGGGGCTACTGTATCTTCTCAGCACATCATAGTAGAAGAGGTCGAAGAAAATGAAGGAGAGGAAAAGATGCATCCATCTTCAGTCTTCGATCGAATAAGTCCACCTGAAGAGAAGTGTCGTCCTTCTATATTTACAAGGCTAGGGAGACCAAGTGCTTCAACCAAACACATTTCTGTCTTTACCAGGCTTGGCAATCAAGGAGAAAGTAAAGTCAAAGTATCAACACTTTCGTTGCGCACAAACAAGAAGGGTGCAATACATGAACGCTTGGGCGGTCCATCAAAAACAGTCTTCAGTCGACTAGGGGCTCCCAAGAAGAATAGCGGTGAGGGTCGTCCTCTCTCAACTTCTACAACACAAAATAAAGAAGAATTAAGAGTAAGCGATGACTTGAGAAGCGTAATACCATCTCGCATGAAGCGTATGCAAGTAGTGGATATCATCCAGTATGAGCCACTCAAAGCAAGGAGGCGCGTACTAGTTCTCACAGGCCAGTCAAAAAATGTTGAGCCTATTCCTTCATCTTCACGTCCTTCTGGTGTAAAGAAGCCAGGAGATATAGAAGTTACAACGTCGTCATATCACATCACGAAAGAGAAGAGATACTTGACGAGAATGAAGAAGTTGAGGCCAATGAGGCCCACGAAACACTTGAAGACGGGGGCAATCGATCGTGGATGAACTCAAGGAACTCAATTTGGGAACTCAAGATCCTCGCCCCATTTATGTCAGTGCTCTGCTGACTAAGGAAGAAGAAGAGGAGTACTACAAGTTGTTGGTCGAGTACAAGGATGTCTTCGCTTGGAGCTATAAGGAGATGCCTGGACTCAGCCCAAAAATTGCAGTTCATCGTCTAGCAATCAAGAAAGGCACCAATCCCAAAAAGCAACCTCAACGTCGTTTGGTGGAGCTTGTACACGAAATTGAAAAGGAAGTCAACAAACTCATTGAAGCAGGTTTCATTCGAGAAGTCAAATATTCTACCTGGATAGCAAACATTGTCCTAGTCAGAAAGAAGAATGGACAACTGCGCATATGTGTCGACTTCAGAGACCTTAATGATGCATGCCCAAAGGATGACTTCCCTTTACCAGTTACAGAGTTGATGATTGACGCAACCACCGGTCATGAAGCCCTCTCATTCATGGATTGTATGCTGGTTACAATCAAATATATATGGCACTGAAGATCAAGAAGCAACAGTTTTTGAACCCCAAAAGGAATCTTCGCCACACGTCATGCCGTTTGGATTGAAGAATCTTTGGCGCTATGTACCAACGCGCAATGCAAAAGATCTTTGATGACATGCTGCATAAAACAATAGAGTGTTATGTTGATGACGTGGTTGTCAAATCAAAGAAAAGAGAAGACCATATCAAAGACCTTCGAACCGTCTTTGAAAGACTTAGAAAATGTCAACTCAAGATGAATCCACTCAAGTGCGCATTTGGAGTCACATCTGGGAAGTTCTTAGGTTTTGTGGTTAGGCATAGAGGCATTGAAATTGACCAAACAAAAATCAAAGTTATCAACGAAATGCCGGAACCAAAGACATTGAAAGAGTTGCGCGGATTGCAAGGACGTTTGGCATACATCCGAAGGTTCATCTCTAACTTAGCCGGGCGTTGCCAGCCGTTTAGCCATCTCATGAAAAAGGATGCTCCATTTCAATGGGATGAAAAATGCAAAAATGCTTTTGATAGCATCAAGAAGTACTTGGCCAGCGCGCCAGTGCTGGGGGCACCAATTCCAAGAAGGCCACTTGTCCTCTACATTGCAGCACAAGAACGCTCACTGGGGGCAATGTGTGCTCAAGAAATTGAAGACCGCAAGGAGAGATCACTCTATTACCTGAGTCGTACCTTGGTTGGAGCTGAGTTGAATTACGCGCCTATAGAGAAGATATGTCTTGCTTTGGTGTTTGCCATCCAGAAGTTGAGGCACTACATGCAGGCGCATACCATACATGTGGTCTCAAAAGCTGATCCAATCAAGTACATACTCTCAAGACCAGTCTTGTCTGGAAGACTTGCGAAATGGGCAATGTTGCTTAAGCGGTATGACTTGGTGTTCGTGCCTCAAAAGGTCATGAAAGGTCAAGCTATCGCGACTTCTTTGCGATCATCTGATGCCCCGGTAGAGTGGGAAATTTCAGATGACCTCCCAGGAGAAGAAATTTTCTACGTGGACGTTCTGCCTCCATGGCAGATGAACTTTGATGGTGCTGCAAGGCAAGATGGAGCTGGAGCTGGAGTTGTGTTTGTAACTCCACAAAATCATCTCATGCCATATGCCTTTACACTTACTCAATTGTGCACGAATAATATGGCAGAATACCAAGCTCTTATACTCGGCCTTCAAACGGCGTTTGAAATAGGCATCAGGGATATGGACATCTACGGAGACTCAGAGTTAGTGGTCAACCAAGTCCTTGGTGAATATGAAGTAAAAAAGGAAGACTTGATTCCCTACCATCAACGGGCATTACAACTGCTGAATCAACTTGACGACATCCATGTTGGTCATGTACCAAGGAGTGCCAATAAGTTGGGTGGCCGACGCTTGCTAATCTTGCGACCACTTTGGCACTCAAAGGGCGAAAGAGTCTATGCAAGTCCCACCTGCAAATCGCTGGGCGGATCTTTGCTTGAAGGAGAAGAAAATGTAGACACAACCAACATGATATGCGTCTACACAGCTGATGAAGATGATTGGCGTCAACCTATCATTGATTTCTTGGACCACCAAAAATTACCTGATGATCCCAGACACAAGGTGGAGATACGTCGACGTGCTCCAAAGTTTATTCACTATAAAGGGACGCTCTACAGACGTTCTTTCTCAGGCCAATGATTGAGGTGTCTAAGCAAGGACGAAGCTGTTGAAGCAATGCATGAAGCTCACTCTGGAATTTGTGGCGCTCATCAATCTGGGCCTAAACTTCATGATCGCGTAAAGAGAATGGGGTATTACTGGCCAACCATGGTACAAGATTGTATGGACTTTGCGAAAAAATGTGAACCCTGTCAGTTCTACGCAAACTTCATACACCAACCGCCGGAGCCGTTGCATCCTACTGTTTCTTCATGGCCCTTTGAAGCTTGGGGACTTGATGTTGTGGGACATCTTACTCCAAAGGCCTCAAATGGACACGAGTATATCCTCGCTGCCACTGACTACTTTTCAAAATGGGCGGAAGCCATTACACTACGGGAAGTGAAGAAAGAAAATGTTGTGAACTTTATACGAACCCAAATCATCTACAGATATGGTGTACCTCAGCGTATCACAACTGACAATGGAAAACAATTCTTCAATCATCTGATGACAAGTCTGGGAGAAAATTTCAAGTTCAAACAATACAAGTCATCCATGTACAATGCTCCTGCAAATGGTTTGGCTGAAGCCTTCAACAAGACCCTTTGCAACTTGCTGAAGAAAGTAGTAGCAAAGTTAAAGCGAGATTGGCATGAAAGGATTGGTGAAGCATTGTGGGCATATCGTACCACATACAAAACACCTACTCAAGCAACCTCGTATGCATTGGTGTATGGAGTGGAGGCCGTGTTGCCTTTGGAGTTGAAGATCCCTTCCTTGCACATTGCTATTCAGGAGGGACTCACAGATGATGAGAATGACAAGTTGCGATTAGCAGAGTTAGATTCTCTCGACAAAAAAAGATTAGAGGCCCAACAAAAGCTTCAATGCTATCAAGCGAGGTTGTCACACGCTTCAACAAAAAGGTGCGCCCTCGTTCTTTCCAGGTAGGAGACCTCGTCCTTGCAGTACGAAGGCCAATCATCACCTCTCACAAACCAGTTGGTAAATTCACCTCTAAGTGGGATGATCCATATGTGGTACAAGAGGTCTACACAAATGGTGCTTATAAGATTGTTGATGAAGACGATGTGCGTGTCGGTCAAATCAACGGAAAATTCTTGAAGCGCTACTATTCTTGAGGCTCAACAATGAAGGCTCCTAAGCAAGAGCTTAAACTGCACACCAAAGCTCCTAAGCAAGAGGTTAAACTGCATACAAAAAAATAAAAAAATAAAATCCTTCCGTCCTTATGAACTACGTCAGCTTGATCTTGTAAAGTACTTCGTGCTTTACAGGTACGTAGGCAGCTTGGGTGAACATGTAGCTCAAGTGCAGCCACACCTTCAAACAAACCCCATCCATCTTTGAACTACGGTGGCTTGATCTTGTGAAGTACACTTCGTGCTTTGTAGCCTCTTGGAGTCGCAAGTCAGGTACACTGCATGACATCTCCTAGGAGAGTAGCTCGCCGTCTTGTTCTTCCTGTCGTCGACGAGTCAATACATTGCATGACTCGGAGTAGCTCGCAGTCTCTTGTCTCTTACACCTCTTGCAGTCGACGAGCTAGGTTCATTGCATGGTAACTCCAAAGAGAAACCAAAATGATCCTTCTCGAAGTAACTCTTCCAAATCTTCATGCGGTCGACGAATCGGGCACATTGCGTGATAACCCCAAAGGGGAATCGAAATGATCCGATCGGAGTACCTTCCAAAACTTCATACGGTCGACGAATCGGGTACATTGCATGACAACTCCGAGGAGAGTCGAAATGATCCGACCGGAGTACCTCCCAAAACTTCATGCGGTCGACGAATCGGGTACATTGCATGACAACTCCGAAGAGAGTCGAAATGATCCGACCGGAGTAATCCAAAATCATCATGCGCCTTTATTTCTTTTTACACTACATAAAAAAAAATTAATTAATTGTGAAACTGTGACAAGAAAAAAAAAATGTTGTTGATCAACCTCATATAATTTAGAGATAATGATGATTCTGGTTCTTTTAATCATTATTGTAGACGAAAAGTTAACAAATGCCTGCAATTCTCATATGTCATTACACACTATAAAAAACAAGTGTGACTTGTGAGTGCGCGAGTCTTTCATAAATATTAACACCGCCATGTACGGTGAAACTTTGCTAACCTGCTCCTGATCAAACGCGACAACGTCGCGACCTCGACAGAAAGTCTGAGGACGGACCATTGATTCAATGAATATTGCTATCGTCCCGAGGCGACCACTTCACCATTGTGCCAGCCATCTTGAAATTCAGAGATTTAGCACGGTGAAGATCGAAGAAGTAGCAGCTTCAAATGAAATGAGTCAGGCGTGTTGTCTTGGCTGTTTACATGAACATTGATTTGATATTAAAAAAGAGCAAGGGTGTAATGGTGTCCATTAATACCACGGAAAACAAATAAAATTCATGCACTTTCGTACACAAAGATGCAGAAGGTTTTCATCATTATCATCACTCTTAATATCAGAGTTCATCTTATCCAATCGGTCCATATCGAAGACGAAATTCGGATCGTCGCAAAATTCGAAAACCCAAAAGAAATAGTTATCTGTGTCGTTAAGGAATTCGGTCGAAAGTATATATCGTCAACATATTGCCAAATCAAAAAAAAAAGCTGAGATATACCTGGCCAAACTCAAGCAGTATAAAGAAAAAGCTAAAAAAAAAAGACAAAAAGAAAGAGGAGTTACCTATAGTCCAGGACGAAGATGAAAATACAAGATGGAGGTGTTATGTTGTTCAAGACTCAAGGCTGCATGAGTATTTATAGGCATGGGCAAGCTTTAAACCCTAATTCAAATGCAAGACTTGTGGCCGAAGCAGCATAGAATCCAAGGAAATAAGGAAACTTTGTTGATAGAGTTTTTGTTTCCCAAGATTATACTAAGTACTACGTAAATTATGAATCTAGTTAGATATACGGCGTACCATCAATTCCGCCCATGTCTAGCTAGATAAATTTGTTTACGTAATAAATTCATCTAGCCATGCAATGAGAGGTGGGGTACCCACATCACGTCATACGTCATTCATCGACTCAACTTTATAAAGAATTGTGATGCTGAGCTAAAGTGAAGTATAAGGAAACAATGGTCATCCGCCAAGTCTAAAAATGACAGGGTGACGTCAAAAAAAAAGGCTACCTTTACGACAAGTTTAGGTACGCACAACTTTCAAGTCAAAGAAAAAATCGCTCGTCAAATCAAATAATGATAGAGTGACATTAAAAAAAGATGAGTCGTCCTTACGACAAGTTTGGGTACGCCTCGACAATCAAATCAAACAAAAAAATATATGTCAACCGCCAAGTCTAAATATGATAGGGCGACATTACAAGAAAAATGGACTACCATGACTACAAATTGAGGTGTCACTGACTTCCAAGTCAAGCAAAGTGGAGTTACCTTCGTGACAAGTTAGGGTGCTCACCATCGACTTTCAAGTCAAAGCAAAATGGATCGAGACCCCGCCACGCCAAGGAACTAAAAAAGTGCGCGTGACAAGGTCTCGAGGGGGCAATTTGTAGGCACGGAAAATTTATTAATGTGCCGAATAAATAAAATAAAGTAATAAATCTGAGTTAATACTAAATTTTAGCTCGATTTAATTAATTTGTCCCAATTAAATGAAATACGGGTCGATTCGTGTTACAAAATGGGTTATCCGGATCGTTAAACCCGAAAAAGATCAAATTTGGGCCAAATTCACTAATAAACCCATAAATGGGCCTGTGAATGCCAAAGTCCACCAAGGGGAATTGAAACTCTATAAATAGAGCTATTCCCATTCATTTCAAAGTTAGAAAAATCATAATCATAAAATTCAGAGAGAAGAAGACACAAAAGCTCTATAAATTCCCTCTGCAAGACACCTCTGCAAGCAGTCAACAAGCACACCAAAACTGTGCCGCCTGCCCAAGAAATCCAAGTTCAAGCTACAACATCAAGAGAGAACAAGTCGCAGTGACCCTCTCAAGAATACAAATCGACACCTCCTACAGAGTGCATACAACCTCTACAGGTGTCATTCAAATATAACGTTCGCGCCTCTACTACAGACAGCGTTTACGTGATCTACTACGGCATTTAGAATCAGAGGATACATTAGAGATTGTACACATAAACTTTCTGATATTAATAAAAATTCATTTGTTTCCTATTTTGTATTACATTTATTTTGCGATACAAAATTTGCTGTTACAGTATTTATTAGAAATGTCATTTAATCCATTATTAGATTACATAAATTATTCCTATAAATTATTATTAAAATACGGAGTATTACACTAATCGTCATTAAATGCTACTTATAACAACAAAGACATGATAACAACAAAGACATGATAACAATTATGCGCATCAACCGTCTAATCCTCAAAAGCTCTCGATCGAGCACAAAAGCACTCGATGGAGTACAGTAAGAATCAAGGTAGTCGATCGAGAGAATCAAAGTACTCGATCGAAGACAAAAAGTATTCGATCGAACACAAAAAGTACTCGATCGAGCACTATAGTACTCGATCGAGTGGATTTCAGCTTGTAATTCCTGCTTCGCGCACTTAACTTCAAACGGCCGCCATTTCTTCGTTGCTTGTCGGAAACAAGGGATTTTTATGGCGTTGGAAAGCTAAGAGGATAAGCTTTCACCTACAGTCAGAATCATTTAAATATAAGTTGTAGAACACTAGATATGGCTCTTCAAAGTAGGCACTAGTAATTTGAAACTCTTCCTTTGCTCGCCTAGCTACCTTACTTCTACGCGCATCACCAAATAGTAGTTTCCAAGCTCTGACTCAACTCATCTCCTAAATGCATGCTTAGGGACATGTTCTAAGCTTGATTTCGCTTCTCTTTGGTTCATTCCTGTAGACAATTCGGGGGACATTTGTAGCTTAATACTACGAAATATGCGTAGAAATGCGTGCAAATACGGTACAAAAAGTCTATATAAAATGCACGCATCAAACCTCCCCAAACCAAACCTTTGCTTGTCCCCAAGCAAACTATATGCAACTAACTAATGGAACGGAGTAAAGCTCAGAGCTAGCTACAAATCGTCCACCTAAACCAATCTAATGCAAATGAATTAACACTAGTAGCTAAATTGTCAAATGCAAACGAGTTATAGAGACGTTTATAGAAGTAGTTGGATCGTCGACCTTGCAAGACCTTCAATATTGGACTCTCACGGGTCAGTCTCTCTCAATGAAACAAAGGGTAAACATATAAATGTAAGAGAGAAAGAAATATAGTCGCTCACCTAAACCACGACCTACATAAGCATGCATGCAATCTAATATGATAAACAATTCTAGCTACCGTACACATACACTCCATCCAACGAGGTCATATCACATGCCGAGTGCTTAAAAAATATGGAAAAGTGAGGTAATGGGTAAGAAGAGGCAAAATATTTTGGGAAAGAGAGGGTATAGGTCAAGCTAGTATCCTAACAAAACCAAATAAACCATATCCACTTCTAATCCAATCTCCAAAACTGAACACAATGCCTTCATTTGGCAAAAAACTCACTAAACCAAATACAAACGACTCCTCATGAGATATAATGAGAGCATAGGAGCAAAACCGATATTATTCAAACTCTTTTTCCATTTTTTTTCTTTCTTTTTCTTCTCGGTTTTTCTACTTTTTTTCTTTTCTTTCTTTTCAACCTTTTTTTCTTTTTTTTTTTCACATTCTTCTTTTCCAAAACTACCACTCCCAACTTTACAGTGCAAACCAAATTTGACACAATAAGCAATATACCCGCAAAAACAAACACTAAACTAGCTTGACAAGGCAGGCTAAATTTGGATGTAGTTAAGGGGTCAAAAAGACAAATTTGGCTAAATGTGAAGTTAATGGATAGTAATGAAATAAAGGGTATGTAAGCACCTCTCCTACATGTGACACCAACCACTAACCCGAATGTATGCAGGCAATAAGAAATTGAATTTCATACTTATGCAATTTAATGTTACATATTATGCAAGGAGTATACTACTCACAATCGTACATAAAACTGGTCATAAATGACACCAATTTATAAGGCTCTAACTGTAACACCCGCGGATTTTCCATTTTGACATTTATAATTTAATAAACCATTTTACTATCTTATTTAGATATTAAATTATTTAATTTAATTAATTTCATTTTTAAACATGATTTTTATAAATATTATATTTTTAAAGCTTAGCTTATACAAAAATAAATATTTTGGTCGGATAATGATAATAATAATAATATTTTCCATCCTGAGTTGTAGTGGGCTTGAGACGTAAATTTTTAGTGTATATCGACTCAATTTTGTACGTTGGGTCTAGTATGACTATTGGGCTCACATACTACTCTTTCCTCCTCATAAAAATCATGAAGGGAACCCTAACTACACCTCCCTCCTCAATTTCTCAGCACTCATCTTCAACAACCACCACCATTGTTACACATTTCTCTTACAAACTTCAAAAACTCCATAACTTGCTCAATTCTTATCTGAATCAAGTGATTTTAGCGTCTATCTCTTCCTCTCATCACCCTCCATCTTTCTAGGTAAGAAGGATCCGACTTTCCTCCTTATATAGGGCTGTCGAGCCATTTTATACATGGTGTCCTTTTTCTAATTCCGATTCATAGTCTTAATTTGTGTTTTCTTATGTTTAGGAGAAAGATTAGTTAACCCAGAAGTGGATTCTTGAAAGGTAGACGAGTCTATTGTGGATTTAAGTGCAAAAAGGTAACGGTGATGGGTTACTCGACATTATGTCAATTTGGGTGTTTATATATGTTATAGTTTGTTCACATGTGTGTTAAAGTTAGATTCTTTACATGTTTTTACTTGTTTGTTGTTGAATGAGTTTTGTGTGGAATCTCTCTTGGTGGTTTGAAGAAGTTTCTAGTCTTTTGTATACATGGATGAATTAGTAAAGAATCCGTCTTATTCATGCTTAATAATGGTGCTTAATTAAGTCATGAAGTTCTTAGTTTGGAATTGTTTGAATTTGAATCGAACCTTGTGTTTTAATCCCTCTTTTATGCTTTGATTTCACCCTTAATACTTGTATAAAGTTACTTGGGTAATATATGGTGCAATTGGGATGGTAATGAAATGATGAAAAAATGATTTGGGGATGAAGATGAATTTGTTGTGTCGTGCAAATCAGTGATTTACGCAGGCTGCGCACCTCGGCGCAGGCTGCGCCACAGCCTGAACCAGTTTTTGTAAAATGGCCATAACTTCTTCGTTACTTGTTTGTTTGAGGCTTATGACCTAGCGTTAGAACCGTAAGAAGATAAGCTATCACTTCCAACTAGTTTCACCTTATTATCATGTATAGAACTCAAGTTATGACCGTTTAAAGTTGACCCTTATTGTAGTCGAGTACTAAACTTGTTGTTATAGATTGGATTTTATGTTTCTTATTGGGTATGTATCTTAAACTTGTTTCTAATGCTTGTGTATGGTGTATTGACACTCTTTTATCATAGGAGCACCTAATATTTATTATACTCTCGTACTTATACATGCTCCAAATGAATTGTTTACGTTATGTTTATATAATCATTTTTACTCGTATTTGTGACACAAGTGTGACGATTTACATGGTGTGACTACTTGACATTCCTTTTTACCTCTTTCGGACCTTTGACGATTTACATGGTGTGACTACTTGACATTCCTGTTTACCTCTTTCGGACCTTTGGTCATGAGTGTGAGCCATGTTTCTGGATTGGGTTATCTTTCCCCTTTCGGACCTTTGGTCACGAGTGTGAGCCATGTTTCCGAACTAGGATATCCTTCCACCTTTCTTCAGACCTTGGGTTATGGGAGCGTGACATGTCTCCGATTAGAGGTTACTCGACCTTTGGATACGAGTGCGTGCCATGTTTCGAGTCTTGGATACGATTGGGTATCGTTTGTCGAATCGGGTGTCGCCCATCCCGAGAGTCTGGATCCAGGTTTAGACTAGGACCGTATTATTATCATCGTCCTACCAAGAGGTTGGAGTCTAAGTGTTTGTCTTGTTTGAGTCCATACTAGGTAAATATCTTGCTTGACTATGGTCATTGGCGTGTCCTTATATACGAGAGTTCACATCTTATATGATTGTTTGTGAGAGTCTTGGTCCTATCGGACACTAGTGGTGAGATGCAAGCCCCTAGTTGTGATATGATCGTCGGGATCGATGTTCTCATCCGTTCTTATGGTGAGATGCAAGCCATAAGTATGAATGCGACATTAGTAGCCACGCCCCATGCTATGGTTGTTAAGAAGTTTTCAAAGTAATGGCTATGGTGTCCATCCATGTATTTTCTATTTAATTGATCCGTTGTTTACCTTCTTCATATGATTCGATGCCTAATCTCATATCCATGTTTTGTTTCCTTTAATGCATGTTTAATATAATGTACCATGCCTATCTCATTAAGAATGCAGTATGCCTATCTCGTTATGATTATCGTTATATTCCCTTGCTCATTATTATTCAAGTATGATGTATGATCAATATGTTTATTTAAGTCCTTGCTTATGTGTATTTTGACATATTGTGGCTGGGACAACCCTGAGTTACTCCCCACTGACTGTGGAGTTCATGTTTACATGAATGACAGGTTTGTGATCCAGATTATGGGGAAGACGTGTGAGCTAGCGAGAACATCGACCCTTGGACCTTAGTTATCGTTTTCTTAGACTCACCTATCTTTAGACTTGTGCTTATTCATGGGATATCTTTTCCCCAACGCACTTTGTTTTTAATTGTAAAATTTAATTATCTTTCTTTTCATTTTCGTTTGATCACTTATGGTGGATTTCGCACTTTAAACTTTTAAAGGTTTTAAAAATCTCGTATTTTCCGCTTAGATTTAATAGTTCTTTTGATGCCTTATCGAGGGGTGTCACACTAATTCCTTAGAAATTATAAGTAGGTTACCAAAATCTCAGGTCAAGTCTATTCGTTCAGCTAAATTTAAACATAAACTCGTAGATTATGCAAAAGACGTACTAAAAGATGTTAGTTTATGCAAGGCTTAAGCAAAATGACTAAGTGTAGTGCAATTTCATCATCGGAAACTACCGCTCCGACTCAACCTATATGCTAAAAGAAACATGATTTTTTTGAAGTTTCGAATTTTTTTATTTTTATGAGATTTTTGAATTTTTGAAATAAAAATAAACAATGCATGCAAAAATTAAACGTGCTAACTGAAATGCAATAAAGACAATATACAGACACATATATGGATGCATATACCCTCCCCAAACCAAGTTGTACAATGCCCTCATTGTACTCAACAGCTAACAGTAGTAGCATAAAGGGGAAAGGAAAATGCAAACTAAATGAAATGAACTAAGAGGAGGAGCTAAGAAACTCACAAAATAGCGTGACATAGACGGACCTCTCTAAAGTAGCCAGCAACATAGGTGGTCATAGCTAGCAGCACCGGATCAACTCAATTCGTGAAAAGAATGCAGGTGTACTTTCAATTACGCAAATAGCGCCCCAAAAATACTACCAAAACCAAATATAAAATGTTCCGCAATCTATAATCGAGAAAACTAATTATTAAACACGCAATAAAAACTAAAGTGTTTGAAAAATCTAACTAAGCATAAAAATTCGGGTTGCCTCCCGGTCAGCGCTAGTTTCATATAGGTCCTAGCTCGACCTTCTTTCGTCATCCACCAACAAAAATTAATGGCCCACAACAAGGCTTCTAAATGAACGTAGTCCCTTCAGCATCCATCATTTTCACTTTTGGCCTCCACAGCAAAGCATCAGAAGAACAGCGGCTCTTTACAGCATCATGGACTACGCTATTTTTGCCCTTCTCTCGCGCCTTCTTCCTACGTGGGATGAAATCTTCAAATCCTCCTCCCGGGTCATCTAACCTGTCAAGACCTGTGTAAGAAGAAACAAAACAATATTCCTCCAACTTGCTCCCAAACTGGGGCGGAGGCGTCTAATAACAGCAATATATGATATAACAAGGATTAGAAGGAACCCCATCGGGATCAATAAAAGGAATAGCATTACCTCCAATTGGATAGGATTGGTCTTCAATTACCTTCTTATCGTCACTCGGAATGGGCGTAAGTGACAAATCAACACTGTCCATAGCCAAATAATTCGATCAAGAGAGAACAGTACACGATCGAGATGTTTCCTCGCCAAAACTGCTCGATCAAACACTTGCATTAGTTCGATCGAGGTCTTCCTCGTACAAACTGTTCGATCGAATGTTGAATTCTGTTCGATCGAGCTCTCCCTCATATAATTCATTCGATCGAACACTGTAGCTAGTTCGATCGAATTTTTGTTGTTGTACAGTGCTGAAGTCTTCGTAGGATGCTTCATTTTCAACTAAATCTTCGAATTCCGAGTCATACATATCATCATCGTCAATAGGCAACTCAGGTCCTTCATAGGAAAGACCACTTTCGGTACATATAGCATATACCGTCTCTGAGTGCCTAAAATCCAACTCGGCAGCTAATTGAGCTATTTGAGACTCAAATCTCTTGAAATAAGCTTCTCTAGATTTATCAGATTCTTGCACTAGAAGTCTAAGTGTCTTCACTAAGACTTCAATTCAGCAATCTCTTCCTTGTTGATAATAGAGGGAGGAACTTGCTGCGGCGGAAAATAAAATGAAGGCTTTTGAAAGCCTTGCTGATGAATCGGATGTGGCGGCCCATAGTAATTCTGCGGCGGAAGTGGAGAATAATTTGGGTAACCCCCACTTTAAGAACCATAACGACCTTGTCTATACTGCCGATAGGCATAGACTTGGTCATTCTTCGCATAACAAGTAACAGCATCGTGCCCCGCAGCACCACATCTCTCACAAAATGCCACCTGCTGCGCCATGGGATGGAACATAGGTGGAAGATCAAAGGTACTCAAGCCTTCCCTTTGATGATCTTCTCCCAATAATCCTGTTTAGCTAGACCTGTAGGACCTATCAAAACAGCACTAGAAAAGAAAATAAGAACTGCCTCAAGGAATAAATTCCTTGAGGCTAAAGACAAACTCAAATCGAACAGCTAAAAAGCGTCGCCTCCCCGGCAACGGCGCCAAAATTTGACACGGGCTGTCGCAACCCTATCAAAGATAAACCCGAGGGGTCTCTAACTAATGCAGCTAGGGAAGTCGGGGTCGAATCCACAGGGAGGCTATGTTGATGTCTACTTGCTAATCTAAGTCTGTCGGTGTCACAAATGGGGGTTTAGATATGATAACTAAACTAAACAGCGAAAACTAAAAGAGTCTAACAGATAAGAGAAAGGGACTAGGATGTCGGTTCATCAATGAATGCCAGATAATTGCAGTTAAGGTCACAGATCAATCACATGTATCAGTCTAAGGGGTAATGAAAAGGTCCTTCTGGTCCGCTATTCACCCTAAAATACTACTAACTTAGCTTCCGCCCTCATTAGAGTATCCTAAAGAATTATGGCAGGTCTCACTCCTTCCAATCTTCCGATCTAGGTCAGAGTTTGCCAAAAACAACTAGAACAATTATGCGCATCAACCGTCTAATCGTCATTAAATGCTACTTATAACAACAAAGACATTATAACAACAACAGATCTGGAAACCTAATTAGCAACTATCAACAATTCATTGATTTCCCTAAATCCTAGTAAGGAAATTAGCTACTCATATTAATTATCATGCTAATAACAATAATTGAAACGATAACTAAACTAAACATAATCATTAAATTGAAATAACAATTAAACTAATTAAGATAAGAGAGTAAGAAGGGATAATCAACAAGAGAAATAAAGAGGAAAACAATTAAGGGAATTCCAAAGTTTAAATTAGCTAAAGAGAAAGGAGAGAAAGGAAAAAAGAATTACAAGTATAGATCCGGAATAAGAAGAACAAAGCAACGTAATAGAGGTTCAAGCAGTGAAAAGTTCCGAACCCTTAACCTAATGAATGTTTTTCTCTTATATAGTAAGAGATTTTATTATCTTATAATATAATATAGCTAAATATAATCAGTCTCGACATAAATCCTGCGCGTCAGACTTGGTTTTACTCGATCGAGCAGCATAAAGTTGGTCGATCGAATATTTTTTCCTCAAAAGCTCTCGATCGAGCACAAAAGCACTCGATCGAGTACAGTAAGAATAAAGGTAGTCGATCGAGAGAATCAAAGTACTCGATCGAAGACAAAAAGTACTCGATTAAAGACAAAATGTACTCGATCGAGCACTATAGTACTCGATCGAGTGGTTTTCAGCGCGTAATTCCTGCTTCGCGCACTGAACTTCAAACAGCCGCCATTTCTTCGTTACTTGTCGGAAACAAGCAATTTTTATGGCGTTGGAAAGCTAAGAGGATAAGATTTCACCTCCAGTTAGAATCACTTGAATATCAGTTTTAGAACTCTAGATATGTCTCTTCAAAGTAGGCGCTAGTAATTTGAAGCTCTTCCTTTGCTCGCCTAGCTACCTTACTTCTACGTGCATCACCAAATAGTAGTTTTCAAGCTCTGTCTCAACTCATCTACTAAATGCATGCTTAGGGACATGTTCTAAGCTTGATTCCGCTTCTCTTTGCTTCATTCCTGCAAATAGGACAAGAGAAACCAAAGTAGACAATTCGGGGGACATTTGTAGCTTAATACTACGAAATATGCATAGAAATGCGTGCAAATACGGTAAAAAAGGTCTATATAAAATGCACCCATCAGAAGAAAATAGGAGGAGAAAAGGGAGTGCAAGAGGAAAATAAGAGGAGATGTGGAGAGGGAAAGGAGGAGGGGTTTGCAGAGAGGAAGGTGGAAGGAAAGAAGGATGAGAAGAAGAAGGGAGATGCGAGACGAAAATGAAAGGGAAAGATCGAGGATGAGGCCAAGGAGGTGGAGATGAAGGGGAAAGGGAATGAGGAAAGTGATAATGAATTAAGAAGCCAAAGGGGAGGGGAATTGAATTGTAATAATCAACTTACAGATGGTTGTTAATAAGAAGAAAAAGATGAGGGAGAAGGAGGAAGGAGGAGTAAGTCAGCGAGAAAAGGGGAGAAGAGGAGGGGAAAGAGAGGAGTAAGTTGAGGAGAAATGAGAGGAGGAAGAGTGAGAAGAATAACAACAAGGAAAATAAGGATGCGAAAGCGGAAGAATAACGGCAAGGGAACAAAACAAGCATTTGTAGAAGAAGCGAGGAGGATAAGGGAGTAACATAAGGGAAGGGGATTGATGTGACCATAATTAGCGCATATTTAGCCCCCGAATTAGCCTTGTTCCCATGCTTTTTAGTGCATATTTGGGTCATTTATTGTCTTTAGTTCTTTGTTTTGCATATTCTTTGAGATTTTGATCCCTTGGTAGGAAAGGAGTGCAAATCTTGCATTTTCATGGCAAAACGAGACTAAATTGATTGAATTCAATGACCAAGCATCAAGGAGAAACAAGATTAGAAGGCCTTTGTACATATGATAGTAGATGAGCAATGTTGAGAAAGGATCCTTGCATCCCCGAGGAAATCCCCAAGGATTTTATGAAGAAAAGGAAAGAAAAGAAGAAGAAACCGTGCTGAGCTACAATCCGAGCGGATTGTCCTGAATCCGCCCGTCCTCCTCAAGCACAATCCGTGCGTCTTCCTTCAAAGACGCCCGGGTTAGCAGCCCCCAGAATCCGCCCGGATTCCCCTGAAGACGCCCGTCTTCCCCTGCCTGAATCCGCCCGTCCCGACTCCAATACGCACGGATTCCAAAGATGCAGTAAATTTCATCTTCTCCAAGCTACAAAGAAAGAAGCCCTTCCTTCGAAAAATACCGGCTTCTCCATGCTCAATCTAAAAAGTGTAATTACTAGTTTAGCCCTTAGTTAACCCTAATGCATCCACCTAATTTCCACTATAAATACCCCATTAGTCTAATTAGAAGAGCATGTTCTTCTTATCAATAATTAGAGTAGTTAATATCAATCAAATCTGTCTTTAGTATTGTAATCAACAATTAATCAAGTTCTAATACAAGTTTTATTTCCTTAATCTCTCTTTTGTTCATCCTTTATTTTGGGTAATTGAAGATTATTTGGGTTATTATTGGGAGATTGACAACCTTTCAATCAAGCATCAAGTACTTCTTTTATTCTTTGCTTTATTATTGGAATCATTAGTAGGTATAATTCTCTTAATCCCTTTTTAATGATTGTTAATTACTTTCATTTATTCATCATGTTTCCTTTTGTTGGTATGATTGACAACCTTGTTAGCATGATCAACATGATAATGAGTGAGTAGTGACCTAGCTAGGGTTAATGGGTAATTAGAGGAAACCAACATGGGGAATGATTCATGCTTAAATTAATATGCTTTCATGGTTTATTTGCTTGCTTGTTTTGATCTCAACTCATGCACATGTTATGTTTGATGAAATGTGAGCCTATGAATCCTTGCATTTTTTTACCCATCACCTATCTTTTCAATGAGACTTGTAAGACATAAACCAACTCGAGTCTCATTAGACCATGCATGTTGTTGAGTAGGGAAGACTAAGTCGACTTGTAGGTGTTGTACAATCTAATCGATTCGGCTCCGGGACCCAAACTTTCCTAGGATTGTAAGATATAACCCAACTCAATCCATCACAACAATAATTGCTTGCTTATAATTTGAGAACATGTTTGTATGATCAATTCCCATGATTCCCCTATGACCCCATGACACTCTAGTGCTTTTTATCAATTGTTTACAACCCTTTTAATTCATCTTGCTTATTTACTTTCATTGTTATTTAGTTAGTGACCTTCTACATCAACCCAAATTGTGACACCCCTAAGACACCACTAGTTTCAATAGAAATCTCATCTCAATTCCCGTCCCTTGGGATCCGACCTTTACTTGCCTCTACTAATTGTAGAGTTGTTTGTGAAGCTATAAATTGTGTTTTGATTCGAAAGTGACCCAACGACAACATCTATTAATTTGTGAACACGAAACGGACCGATCAAAAATGGCGCCGTTGCCGGGGACGGTGTTAACTTGATTTAGATTTTCTTATATTGTTATTAGTTGTGTCTTTCTTTGCCTTGGGGAAGTAAAACTCCTCAAGGTTTGTTCTAATTATTTTCAAGTTGTTCGATATTTTGCAAGATGGACCTTATAGATTGTTTTGTAGAGGACCACTTAAGTATACCTTTCTTCAAAGATCCCATGCAAGCATTGGAGGCCTTGGAAGCAAGTGAGGCTAAAAATATGTATTGGGAATTGGAGGTGGATCTTTTTGAGGCCGCTCTAGCTAACAAAGAACTTACTCATGCACAATCCGTATTGGTGCATAACATCCTTGTAGAAGCATGTCAACCCATGGAAGATGAGCAATCCATCCTAGAAGATATTTTACAAGCTCAAGAGCAAGAGGAACCCATCATGGAATTTGAATATGATGAGGTTGATGAGAATGAAGTTGAATATGCTATGAGAATGGAATGCCTAATGGAGATGGAGCAAATTCTCAATGAAACTCCAAAGGAGGAAAGTGAGGTACAAATTCCTACTTTAAAACCCCTTCCCCCAAATTTGAAATATGCTTACCTTGATGAATCAAAGACCAAACCCGTGATTGTTAATGATAGACTTGATGAGAACCAATTGGAAAAATTGCTTGATGTGTTGAAACAACATGAAAAGGCTATAGGTTATAGTCTAGATGACCTTAAGGGGATAAGTCCCAACTTTTGCATGCATAGAATTCATCTAGAGGAAGATCATAGACCTACCATTCAACCCCAAAGAAGATTGAACCCCCACATGCAAGAAGTTGTCAAAGGAGAAGTTATGAAATTGCTTGATGCGGGAATTATATATCCCATATCGGACTCTTTGTGGGTTAGCCCCGTCCAAGTGGTACCTAAGAAAGGAGGCACCACGGTAGTGACAAATGAAAAGAATGAACTAATACCCACAAGAATGATCACCGGTTGGCGTATGTGTATTGACTATCGAAAATTAAACTCCGCAACAAGAAAGGATCATTTCCCCCTACCATTCATTGAGCAAATGCTTGAGAGGTTAGCCTCCATCAAATTCTTTTGTTACCTTGACGGGTATTCGGGATTTTTCCAAATCCCTATACACCCGGATGACCAACATAAGACCACCTTCACATGCCCTTATGGTACTTTTGCATATAGGAGGTTGCCTTTTGGTTTATGTAATGCCCCCGCCATTTTCCAAAGATGCATGATGAGTGTCTTCTCCGATTACTTAGAGACCATAATGGAAGTTTTTGTGGATGATTTTAGTGTTTATGGAAAGGACTTTGACTCATGTTTGCATAATCTTTCTCTTGTATTGCAAAAATGTGAAGATGTTAGTCTTGTTTTAAATTGGGAAAAGTGTCACTTCATGGTCAATGAAGGAATTGTTTTGGGTCATTTAATTTCGGAAAAGGGCATCGAGGTCGATAGGGCTAAAGTTGAGGTGATAGAGAAACTCCCACCTCCCGTGAATGTTAGAGGGGTGAGAAGTTTTCTCGGTCACGCGGGTTTCTATCGCCGTTTCATAAAGGATTTTTCAAAAATAGCGAAACCCCTCACTCAACTTTTGCTTAAAGATGCCCAATTCCAATTCACTGATGAGTGTGTTGAAGCCTTTAATAGAATCAAGGAAGCACTAATCTCGGCACCGATCATCCAACCTCCAAATTGGGAATTACCATTCGAGATTATGTGCGATGCTAGCAACTACGCCGTTGGAGCGGTTCTTGGCCAACGGGTAGGGAGAGCTCTTCACGCCATCTATTATATAAGCAAGACTCTTGACTCCTCCCAAGTGAACTATGATACCACCGAGAAGGAGCTTCTTGCCATTGTCTATGCTTTGGACAAACTCCGTTCCTACTTGCTTGGATCCAAAGTGATTGTATTCTCGGATCACCGTGCTCTCCGACATCTCTTAATAAAGAAGGAGGCAAAACCAAGATTGTTGAGATGGATTTTGCTTCTTCAAGAATTTGACTTAGAAATAAGAGACAAGAAAGGAGCCGAGAATGTAGTGGCGGATCATTTGTCAAGGATCCGGTTTCATGATGAAAATGGAGAAACCCCGATCAATGACTCATTTCCCGACGATATTTTGATGGCCATTCAAACACAACTCGAAAGGCACATCACCCCATGGTTTGCCGATTATGCTAATTATATTGTTGGAAAAGTACTCCCTCCAAATTTGAATCACAACCAAAGGAAGAGATTCATATTCGAAGTGAAGAGGTACTTTTGGGACGACCCAAACCTCTACAAAGAATGTAGTGATGGGCTCTACCGGAGATGCATCCCTCAATGGGAAGTCCAAGGAATTTTGGAAGGATGTCACTCATCACCTTACGGTGGGCACCATGGAGCAAGGAGGACCGTTGCAAAAATTCTTCAATCGGGCTTCTATTGGCCTACAATGTTTCAAGATACAATAGAATTCATCATTCATTGCGATGCTTGTCAAAGAACGGGGAATATCTCTTGGAGGAACGAAATGCCGCAAAGGGGCATTCTAGAGGTGGAGATCTTCGATGTTTGGGGAATCGACTACCAAGGTCCATTTGTGACATCCAATGGGAATAAGTACATCCTTGTGGCCGTAGACTACGTCTCAAAGTGGGTGGAGGCAATTGCCACTCCAAATGATGATGCAAAAACGGTCACCAAGCTCTTCAAGAAGATAATCTTCCCAAGATTTAGAGTTCCTAGAGCAATCATAAGTGATGGAGGAACGCATTTCCATGAGAAGAAACTTGCATCTCTTTTGACCAAATATGGTGTTCAACATAGAACCGGCTTGGGATATCATCCTCAAACAAGCGGTCAAGTTCAAATTTCAAATAGAGAGATCAAACAAATCCTTGAGAAAGTTGTGAACAAGACCCTAAAAGATTGGAGCACAAAGCTTGATGATGCTCTTTGGGCTTATAGGACGGCATATAAGACTCCCATAGGAGCCTCTCCTTACAAACTTGTTTATGGAAAAGCATGTCATTTGCCAATCGAATTGGAGTACAAAGCTTTTTGGGCAATCCGAGCACTTAATCTTGATCTCAAATTGAGTGGTCAAAAGAGGATGATTCAAATTCAAGAGTTGGAGGAATTCCGACTACAATCCTATGAGAATGTAAAGATTTACAAGGAAAGAACAAAATTACTCCATGACAAGAGAATTAGGCAAAAGGCCTTGCACAAAGGAGACAAAGTCCTTCTATTCAATTCCCGCTACCGACTTTTTTCGGGAAAGTTGAACTCTAGATGGATGGGTCCCTATGTGATAATTGAAGTTGGAAAATATGGAGATTTTAAACTCAAGGCGGAAGATGGAAGCAAGTTCAAGGTCAATGGTCAAAGATTGAAGCCATATTATGAAGGAGCGTTCATTGGAGAGGTCGAGGTCACCTACCTCGGGCCTTCTCATCCTTGAAAGAACCGTCAAAGGGAGAGTTTGGTGGAGTCCTCCCTAAACCACCACTTGTAAATATACTAACCCTCTAACTTGTATTTATTGTTTTATTGCATTTCTTTTAATAATTAGCATAAACTCTTTTCATGAGCGTAAGTGAGGGAGGGTTACTAATGAATTTTGAATGAAGGAAGGAACCAATTTTCAAGTGTGGGGAAGCATCTAGGAGAGGAAAGAAAGTCAAAGGACGAATTCACAGCTTGAACACGTGCGTGTTCCCTAGAATCCGGCCGTCTTGCTGGAATCTGGGCGTTCTGAGGAGAATCCGTCCGTCCTGCTACGCTGAGAAATTGAAGATTTTGGGACTGGAGGAGAATCCGAGCGTCTCAGAAAAGAAGCCGCCCGTCCTGAAGAATCCGGCCGTCTTTGTAGAAAGACGCCCGTCTTTCTACCTGTGCATTTCAAGAAAAATTCCTGGAGAGGAATCCGCCCGTTTTCAGAGGAATACGCCCGTCCCGATAGAAAAGAATCCGAGCGTCTCATGCTCGGGACGCGTGGCATTATATTTTTGGAAATTTAGCTGTGAAAGAATCCTGGCGTCTTACCCAGAATCCGCCCGTCCCGAGGAGCCTGAACCCGAGCGTTTTCTGCTCGAACCCGCCCGTCTTCTCACGGTGATTTGACCCGTCTTTTCTTAATTAAAATTACACCCCACCACACATTTAGTGACACATCACTCCTCCTTCCACTTGCATTATAAAACCCACCTCTTTATGATTCCCAATCACATCCAAATCACTCTTAAACCCACAAAAATCAAAAAGCCCCAATTTTCTAGGGTTTCCAAAGGCAACACTCAATCAACAAGGAGCATCTCTATTCCTTCACAAATCAAAGAATCCAGCTCTATAATCAAAGAATGGCACCAAGGAGATCCTCTTTTAGGGATAAGAGGAGACCAAGGATGAGGGGAAGTTCTTCTACCTCCCATGTCAACACATTAAGAAGGGAGCATGAAGAGATTGTAGATCTCACAAGGCTTGATGACTTCTCAAATGTGGAATTTGTCAATGATGTACAAAGATTAGTCTTCCACCGGCTTCTAAGTAAGAATATTCTTCCCACTAAGTTTTTATGTCATGATACCTTGAGGAAACTTGGGATTTATCACCAAGTGGAAGCTCTCTTTGAAGTATTTGGTCTCTCAACCCTTTTTCGCATGTATGAACAAACTTATCGATCTCTTGTGCTTGAATTTTTGAGCTTTTTTAAGATTACAACCTTGAACAAAACAATTTGCATAGAGTTTAGGTTGGAGAATGTTTCTCGGATGATGACCCTTGTAGAATTCGGAAATGTACTGGGTCTCGATGTTTCGCCTACCCGAACATCGAAGCCAAAGAAGTATAGTGTTGAAACTTTGTGGAGGGCCATGACCGGCCGGGATTTCATACACATCAAGGAATGCCTCGCTTTTCATATCCAAAATCCGATCATAAGGCTTACTTATCGATTTCTTTCGGGCACTCTACTTGCCCGCCGAGATCCGGCCATAGTGAACCAATTAGACCTTGTGTTTATGGAATCCTACCTCAATATTCAAGGAAGAAATGTGTACCACTTCAATGCACCTCTAGTATTACTAGAGAAATGGGCAAAGCTTAGGAATGGTGACGATGATGGAATGAAACACATTGTGAATGGAGGACTCATTACTAGGCTTGCGAAGCATTTCAACCCGAGATTCAATGAGAATAATGAGTATGCTCCTCTTTTGGGAAACACGAGGATAAATGAAGATCTTCTTCTCATTCATCACCATTGGATAACCCTTGAGGGGGTCGATAAGCGGATCAAGTGGTTAACAAAAGGAAGCGATCCGATATATCTACCAATGAACGACCTACCACGTATCTCCCCGAGAAGAGGACATTTGTCTCCAATTCCATGGTAGCTCATCCCTCCAAATCCAACCCAACCAAGACAAGCACCACCACCTCAAAATCCACCACCACAACAACAAGAGCAACAATCCCGAGATGACAAGATCAAAGTGCCTCCCTACCCATTTCCTTACCAACCGTACAACCATCCGAATCCCTTCATCCTTCCACGTGACGACTTTGTCACGGGAATATTACAAGATTTGCACTTCCGCCAATACGAAACCAACGTGGACATCTACTATGCACTCTATCCTTAATACCACGATGTGGTTCAAAAGGGAAAGATTAGTGAGGAAGGAGCATTTCCCTCATGGGCTCAAATGGACCTACTCTTCCCCAATTCGGAGAGAGCAAATGAAGGAGCAAACGGGAGACAAGAGGAGGGAAGCAACAATTCTTGTGGAGGAGACACGGTGGAGCTTGAAAGTGAAGAGGACGAGTTCATGGACCCAAGTTTGAGTGATGCATCAAAGGAGATATGGGATAGCGATCTAGAAGGAGATGATGCCGACCTCTAGAGGATTACTTCATAGCTAGGTGGAGCGGGCGAGAGGCACCCACCTAAGTTTAAGTGAAGTTCCCTCATCTCCTCTCTTTAATTTTAAAGTTTCATGAAAAGAAGTTTTGTGTTTTGTTAACTTGTATTTTATTAATCTTTATCATTGTTGGAGTAGTCCTAGCACCATTGAGGACTAACACCTCGGTACTTTTGAGGTGTTCTCATTTTATTGTTCCCACCTTTCAAAATCCAAAATGACAAAATTTGTTTCATGCATTGCATAGTGTGTGCATGAACTACACCCATCCTTGGACATTAGCAATAATGTCTAGTTCGGTTTGGGGAAGTTAATGCATACACAACGGGAGGTAATCTAAATTATCCTCTCCGTCATAAACAAAAAACCATGCATCATGTAGTATAGATTAGTGTAGCTTGCATTTAGTGTAGAAATCATGCATCATGTTTGCATAATTTCCCATCATTTTGGCCATTGAGGACAATGCCCATATTAGTGTGGGGATGGGGAATTCTAACTTAACTTTTATTCAAAAATTCAAAAAAATTGAAAAATTTCGAAAAATCCATAAAAATTTGAAAATTGGAAAAACCCAAAAACATGTTTATTCCTTTTGTAGTGTAGTTATATATATTGTTGTATATATTGTGTTTGTTCTATCCTTATTCACATTGAATGACTACGCCACATCCGAGACATGAGGATCATGAAGACCGCATGGTATGATCTTTCCAATCTCCTTTTTCCTCTTTATGTTAATGACTATGTGGCTTTGTTTTGATTGATGCGGTATAACAATGTGAATTTAGGACTTGCATTTAGTTTATATGTCATTTTAGTTGATAGAATCACTTGCATTAGGATGTATATATTAGTTGCATCATGGTATGTAGTTGCATTTAGATAAAACATTTTGAAAAGTGCCTAATTGAGAACTTTGACAAGAGCAACTAAGCCATTACAAATACTTTTTCAACTTAAGACTTTGTCTACTAGAATGGTTGTAAAACACCCTAGATAGTGGCATACTAGTGTCTTTTGACCCATGACCCAAAGCCTAGTCAAGGGTTTGCATGTGAGTCACCTATCCAACCCCGTGATGCGATGTGGACTTGGTTAACTTGTCTAGGTGACCTTGATTGACCTTGTGGTAAGGCAACCCAAAAATACTTTCTATCAATAAGTTTGAAGTGCTCATTTCAAAGAATTTTGTCATGTGGAAGTAATTTAATGCCAAGAAAACCTCAAATGTTATGAAATGTTGAAATGTTGAGAAATTTAGATGTTTTGATGGAGGTGTACCACTTCGATGTTCTTTGGAGAGGGATCCATTGAATTGGGCCCCCACACGATTGTGAATTCGACCGCCCAGAGACAGAGTGACTATCACCCCGAAAAGCTATTGTCTAGAGGTTAACCGGTTGCCTAATAAGCGATTGGCGAAAGCAAAGGACACTAGCCCGGAAGGGACAAACCCCATCTTAAATTTTTGAAATGTGAAAGTGAAATGAGGACAATTTTGAATACTAGTCATATCCACTCTTTGTTTATAAAGATTTGAGCATTTCATTCCCAAAAAGCCTTTTGTCAAGCCACTTTGTCGAGCTCGGGACGATCCATGACCTTTACTTTTGTAGAGAATTCGAGACTTGTCATGTCATATGCTACTAGAATCATAGGGATCATCATTCCACCACCATCCGATCGCTCTTGACGAAAGCATTTGGAAATTGAGGACGAAAGTAGTCTAGTTTAACACCATTTGGAGGTGATTTAGTGCCATCCTCTTAACCTTAGTAATTTGTTGAACTAGTATTTGTGAAGGATTATATGCTCTTAAATTTGTTCTCTCTTGGTTGCCTCCGCCACTTGATGAGGAAGTGGCTATTCCTTTTGTAGATGCATCCATTATTTGATTTTGTGTGCTTAATGTTTGGATGTGTCGCCATTTTGGCAAGACCCACCTTGCCTTGCAAGAAGGTATCCTACCTCATGGTTGTCTTGTTGTGAGTTGAAAGGGCTGAGTGAGACCCGCTAATTGTCTCATATCGGCTATGTTATTAGGTTAGTTTAAATAATGGTCCTAGTTTTTGTCACCTCTTTACTCGGGACGAGCAAAGGTTCGGTTTGGGGATATTTGATGTGACCATAATTAGCGCATATTTAGCCCCCGAATTAGCCTTGTTCCCATGCTTTTTAGTGCATATTTGGGTCATTTATTGTCTTTAGTTCTTTGTTTTGCATATTCTTTGAGATTTTGATCCCTTGGTAGGAAAGGACTGCAAATCTTGCATTTTCATGGCAAAACGAGACTAAATTGATTGAATGCAATGACCAAGCATCAAGGAGAGACAAGATTAGAAGGCCTTTGTACATATGATAGTAGATGAGCAACGTTGAGAAAGGATCCTTGCATCCCCGAGGAAATCCCCAAGGATTTTATGAAGAAAAGGGAAGAAAAGAAGAAGAAACCGTGCTGAGCTACAATCCGAGCGGATTGTCCTGAATCCGCCCGTCCTCCTCAAGCACAATCCGTGCGTCTTCCTTCAAAGACGCCCGGGTTAGCAGCCCCCCAGAATCTGCCCGGATTCCCCTGAAGACGCCCGTCTTCCCCTGCCTGAATCCGCCCGTCCCGACTCCAATACGCACGGATTCCAGTACAGCGAAATTTCGTCTTCTCCAAGCTACAAAGAAAGAAGCCCTTCCTTCGAAAAATACCGGCTTCTCCATGCTCAATCTAAAAAGTGTAATTACTAGTTTAGCCCTTAGTTAACCCTAATGCATCCACCTAATTCCCACTATAAATACCCCATTAGTCTAATTAGAAGAGCATGTTCTTCTTATCAATAATTAGAGTAGTTAATATCAATCAAATCTCTCTTTAGTATTGTAATCAACAATTAATCAAGTTCTAATACAAGTTTTATTTCCTTAATCTCTCTTTTGTTCATCCTTTATTTTGGGTAATTGAAGATTATTTGGGTTATTATTGGGAGATTGACAACTTTTCAATCAAGCATCAAGTACTTCTTTTATTCTTTGCTTTATTATTGGAATCATTAGTAGGTATAATTCTCTTAATCCCTTTTTAATTATTGTTAATTACTTTCATTTATTCATCATGTTTCCTTTTGTTGGTATGATTGACAACCTTGTTAGCATGATCAACATGATAATGAGTGAGTAGTGACCTAGTTAAGGTTAATGGGTAATTAGGGGAAACCAACATGGGGAATGATTCATGCTTAAATTAATATGCTTTCATGGTTTATTTGCTTGCTTGTTTTGATCTCAACTCATGCACATGTTATGTTTGATGAAATGTGAGCCTATGAATCCTTACATTTTTTTACCCATCACCTATCTTTTCAATGAGACTTGTAAGACATAAACCAACTCGAGTCTCATTAGACCATGCATGTTGTTGAGTAGGGAAGACTAAGTCGACTTGTAGGTGTTGTACAATCTAATCGATTCGGCTTTGGGACCCAAACTTTCCTAGGATTGTAAGATATAACCCAACTCAATCCATCACAATAATAATTACTTGCTTATAATTTGAGAACATGTTTGTATGATCAATTCCCATGATTCCCCTATGACCCCATGACACCCTAGTGCTTTTTATCAATTGTTTACAACCCTTTTAATTCATCTTGCTTATTTACTTTCATTGTTATTTAGTTAGTGACCTTCTACATCAACCCAAATTGTGACACCCCTAAGACACCACTAGTTTCAATAGAAATCTCATCTCAATTCCCGTCCCTTGGGATCCGACCTTTACTTGCCTCTTTACTAATTGTAGAGTTGTTTGTGAAGCTATAAATTGTGTTTTGATTCGGACGTGACCCAACGACAACATCTATTAATTTGTGAACACAAAACGGACCGATCAGGGATATGGCAGCAAGATTAGGACGAGGGGGAATAACAAGACAATGAATCAAAAGGATAAAGGCTAAGGAAACGAGTACGAGAATGGCATGGAGGAGGGAGAAGCATAGGGGAAGGGATACAAAAGCTAGAGGAGGACAAGAAGAAATAGTTAGACGCTTAGGTAGAGGGATAGGGAAAAGAAGAAGGAGGAGAAAAGGGGTGGATTAGGTATAAACAATGTGCAAGTGTCAGATGCATAAAAGCATCAAGCCCACATCATGGCTGTTGCAGAGGCAAATGGCGCATATCCTAATGTTGTCACTGCATTTATTGCAACGTATCTTTGTCTCGAGAAATAAACCACTCTAAGTTTCCTGAAGCAAGGTTGGATCATTAAGCTTAGTTTCGAAAAGCGTTTCATCTGCATGTTTACTTCTCAATCTGTATAGATTGAGACATGGAGAAATAAATTGTTGCCATACTTAGTTAATAGCTTATTGCGAGGCGTCAGTGTAATTGTTTCTTGTAATATAGTTGCCTGTTTGTGAGTAATTCGAACAAAAAAAGAATAATATATATGGTGGCACTACGCTTATCGAATTATCCCAGTTTTATAGAATACTAGAAAATTCTGTTCAACTCAGAAGAACCAGAGTCCTATTGAATATAGCTTAAAAAATTTGCTATATAGACACCAATTGAAAATAAGATAGCTACCTAGAAATGCAAGCGTAAAACAAAATGCACCATATAGCTTCAGAAAAACCATTATTTGGGCGGTGTATTTTGACATATACCTATATTTTGAGTGAAAATATTTAGAACTTTCTAATAAAACAGTGTTTAAGAATATATATATATATATATATATATATATATATATATATATATATATATATATATATATATATATATATATATATATGTAGTTGGACAAAGCCTTGTATATGTGTTTATGTTACTTCGCAAGGCATAACATAATACTAATGTCTTATGTATTCATATAATTGTGTTCTTTAACAATTAACCATCTAAACAAAAGGCATAGTTATATTCGGCTATTCATGCTCTCAACAAAGTTAAATACGAATTATTTATGAATAATTGTAATTTTGTTTGCAATCTGTTAATCAACTATCAAAACAATATAACAACAAGAGTTTCATTGTGATCGACACTCAACATGTAGAGACAACCAAGCCAAATAAAGATACGCTTACATGCACATGAAACGCCAACGATTAAAATATCTTGGGGGACTGTGCGCGCGATGCAACCAACTAGTATATATGAAATATATCTAAAGCCAATTAGCTTAAATGGAAGAGTATGTGCAACAATGCATATGGTGTGGGTTCGAGTCCCACATTGGCTATGAAAACACTTGTATATTGACCTTTAAGAACCAAGTATGACTCAAAATCGCAAAATGCTTGAGCCGGCTTGCCAATGACGACGATCCAAATATCCAATATATTTTTTTTCATGTTATTCCGATTATTTTAATTTGCAAACTTAAACTTTACATACCTTTCGAACTCTGAATTTTAAGTATAAGACTCAGTATTTTATCTAAACAACTCTTTGTTTTTAGTGAAAGTACAATTTAATATGAAATTTCGGGTTTAAACTTGAAAACTTATACATATATGTTGAAAACTTGAAAACATCACTAATCAAGTTAAAAACCTAAATTTTTAACTCAAGTTAAAGTTCCAAAATTTCAATATTGACGGCCTAAATTATCATCCAAGTTAAACACCAAGGTGTTTAGGTTAACAACCTATCACTTATAACATAAAAACTAATTCTTGTAAGTTCAAAACCAAATCTTATAGAGCCACTTATATAAAGGTGTTAATTCTAAGTTGAAACTAGACATTTTAACTTAAAAAATGTTAATTTTAAAATGTCATTTAATTCAATTTTAGAGTGGAAAAAAAAAATGAAAACATGCTGCCAAAAAAACTTTGCGAAGAATCCTATTCGTTAAAAGAACAACCACAGAGCCTACGTGTCGCTCTGTGGTTAAAAGTCAATAATTCAACCTTCCATTTGCTTTTCCTGAATATAACACGTTCTTTATGCAATTTAATTAGAAGATTTGCTAACATGCTTTCATGATGCTTACTCTAAATAACTCAATTATAAAACTATAGTTGCTTTACTAATAAAATTAAATTATACAAATGGACAAAATAACATATAATATAAAAATTTAATTATAAATACTAAAATTTAAATTATTTACATATACGCTATATAACATATTACAAATAAAATTATATACAACAATAAAATATCACTATTGAACAATTATCCTTTTTCAGGCTGTAAATATCACTCTTAATCTCTTATTGATAATGAGAAATAGGAAAAAAAAATGATTTAGAAATAGAGAAAATAATTAAAAACGGAAAAAATATTGCTTGAAAAAAATAAAGATAGCAGCATTTCAATTTTCAGATACCCGATTCAATTTTTCAAAATTTTAATATCCGATGTCTTCAAATATTTGAATTTAATATCCGTAATTATCGGATCGGAAATCCAAACATCCACCAAAATATCCAAAAAATAATTTTCAGAATTCAAAATTAAATGTCCCAAGATTTAAAATATTAAAAAAAAAAAGACGAAATCTCAATAACGATTTATTAATACTATGAACTATGAACTATCCTTAGCTAAACTCAAAATTTGAGATACTACATCAAAATACTCTTATTCATACTACTAGATGTAAGTTTGCCAAACAAATCTGATTCTCAATTACAAATCTCTAGCGTGTTACAAAAGGAACAAACAATACATGCTCACAACTTCAAATCCAAAATATGCCCTTCATCTTCTTATAATATAGCAAAACTCAAATCATCATCATCATCATCATCATCATCATCATCATCATCATCATCATCATCATCATCATCATCATCATCATCATCATCATCATCATCATCATCATCATCATCATTATTAAAGAAAAAGCCACTCCAATATAAAAAGCTGATGTGTTGAATTGTGGTTGATTCATCGTATTTTATACGTATATATACGCTATTAGCAAACTCCAACATACGATCGGCAGTTAAATACGTAGTACGGAGTAATAAACTACCCACTACCTCCCACTCAGCCACTCTTGCTTATCAATTGACTATTATCATCCATTCATTTCTTCCTTGAACTCAATTAATAACCCTTTGAAAGGCTGCCGCATCAATAACCACCGCAGCGATGCTTATCTGCGATGAAAATGATCAATTTCATTCTCTCGATTACAATTGTCGTCGGTAATTTCTTTTCTTTGTTTCCTTTAGAATTGTTTTAGTTGATAAGGATTGTTTTTGTAAATGTGATTTAATTTGGGGATTACTTAATAGTTTTCCTTATTGCTTTTGATGATGGCAAATTCGATTAGTGTACTACTCTTTCTTCTGGATTTGCGAAATTGATTGGCTGTGCAAATGCATCAACTTAACTAATCGAGAATTAACCTGATTAATGATGACAGGTTGGATTAGTGTCACCACCGCAACAAAACTTTTCTCTGGCGAAAATGAAGATGGCGGCATTATTTGGTATTGTTCCGATTGTTTTAAGTTTCAGATTCTAGCGTTTTGATTGATTGTGATTTAAGGTGAATGTTGGACCATTAATTTAGTTTATTTTGATATGATTGACCATCGAATAGGGATTTTGATCGAGTTTTAATCCTGAATTAAAGTATGATTGAACCTATGTTAACTGTTGTGGTCGGGTATAAATTCCACGGTTTATATGCAGAGCTTCAATTAGTATACTACCATTTCTTTTCGATTTATGAACATTTCGTGTAATTTCTCTCGATGTTATTATAAGGTTTCACTACAATTTGGGCCAATGTCAACTTTTCATGTTACGGAGTATAATTTTCTAAATTATTCTGTCAGGTAAATTCGACATAAGGGAGCAGCAACAGAGAAGCCAGTGTTTTGGGGTCGAGTCCTTTATATACGTTGCTTCTTCTTATCCATTCTATTAACTGGTATACAATCTAATTATCCATCAAGTTTCGTATATCTATTTGAAATGTTGTTAAAAATTTGTGGAACATGTTATTTCATATTCGTTTTATGACTTTTATCAAAGTAATCAACACGTCTATATATTTGATGATTATTGGTAAATGTTGAAATCTTTGATCAGAAGAAATTAGGAACTCGACATCATTCAAATGCGCCAAAATGTTTTATTAAAGCTTTTTCTCTACTGCGAATGTTTACTAATTTTTCAAATTCTAATTCAGTTATTCCAACCTTTCAATTTAAGTTCTCATGAACTCAAAATTCCTCTCTTAAATAAGGGGACTTGGATTTGAGGGGAGAGGATATAATTTCGATAAGTAAAACTGTAGTTTCTATTATTTTATTTACACTGTATATGTGATATGTTTAGTTTTAAATGAGTGTGAAAAACTAATTTCAGGTTCCTATGTTTTTTATTTTACATGTGAGTTGTTGTAAATCTAAACGCATTGGAATGTCTAACTTGTTTATTTGTTCACAACAAAGGACCTTATCCAATTTGCTTCAAAGAATGAAGCTTCTTGAAATTTATCATAATGTTAGGTAACTCAAAGGGTCAAACATGTGCATTAGGTGATGGGCATGTTTAATGAGCTCTGCTCATATTTTGAGTTCTTAAATACGGGTATCTAAATGAATTGCTTTAATATTTTGTTATCATCAATTCCATGGTCTTGGTATCATTTTTATTTTGGGCATCTAATGAAGTTATGTAATACTCCCTCCATACCGGTAACATTGACCGTTTTGCCACTATTCATGGTCGTAGGGGATTTCCGATATTATTCTTAATCTATAAGATAAGATATAGTCATGTGAGATCTTGTTTGATTTATCGTCATAAATGCTATAAAAATATCAAATTTTTATAATTTTTAATAATGTGTAACAAAATATATTTACGTTGCAAAAACGTGTCTCGATGTCAAACAAGTCGAAAAAGTCGATATTCATCGCAATGGTGTGGTATGGAGGGAGTATCGTTTAATTCTCTATTGGACCTCAATTGTGAATACAAAATGTTAAGCCAAGTACTATATCAGTTTGATGAAATAGGGTGATTAATCTTCGTCTCGATAGGTGATTGTTTTGTCAACTTAAATGCATTATTTTGTTGAAGTCTACATACGTATCTAACCCAGTTTCTTTTACACGAGATCGAGTATGTTATGGTAAGACTAAGGCATAATATGGGTTAGTGATGTTGGTTTGTACAGTGATAGGTAGTGGTGATCAGATGATTCACTATTGAATATGTTTTGCTGTAGAATTTTAATGAGATGATGATTATGTAACGATTCCGATATTTCAGAAATAACAGTAATTGGTTCAGTAAGTCTTTTTCAATGAATATGAGACCCATTTTGTTATGCTGTTGATCTCAACGAATTATGTATCCATCTCTCTTTTCTTACTAGATATTATGGTTCAATATGTCATTTTCAATTGCTAATCTTAGTCTACTCTTTAATAGGTATATTTTTGCTTGGATAGTTAGCTGTTAGCGTGTTCGCCAACTATTCAACTACTTCCTCCCACTTTTGCTGCTTTCATTCGACTTTGACGGGATGAGTCTCTGTTCTGGCCGATAATTTCTCCAGATTTAGGCGTTATAATGATGAAAACTTTGTTATCTGTGATTTTTGAAATAAAAAATCTTCATGATACCGTCGTCAGGTACCAAAAAAAAACCTAGATACACTAACAGAAGCTAGTAGCAAGTAGGGTCGATCTCCACAGGGAGATGGGAAAATGTCAGCCTTAATTAAATCCGTCTAGGTAACCAGTTCTGGGGGTTTGAATAATTTGTTCTAATCTAATGAGATCAAGAAAGAGAAAGAAAGCAAGGGAGTAGAAATTAAACAAGTAGAGAGAAAATAGCTAAGACAGTCGGTTCACCATGATTCTCTAGTCATGCAATTTAGGTCTCAGGTCAATACGGGTATGATCTATGGGGCAGTGAATATCTCCTTCCGGTCTCAATTCGCCCTAAAATACAAATAGCTTAGCTTCCGCCCTCACTAAAGTGCCCTAATGTTCGCCACGAGTCTCACCCTTTCCAATCTTCCGATCTAGGTCAAGGTTTACTGTTATTTATTAACTAATTGCGTCGACTCAATTAGACAAGAACAATTATAAGTAGCGATTAACAACATACATTAAACTAGCATCAGACCTAATGATTTGATTTACACTTCCCTTAAAATCACGGCTCCCCTATGTCTTAGCAAGAGAATTTAGCTATGCATTATCATTGAAACAGCAATACTCATACACAAGTAAGAGAGATTAAAAATGATAACAAGGCAATGAAAGATTGATAATAGCAATTGTAAGTAAAGAGAGAAAGAAATAAAAAGCAATAAATGATTATGATTAAGAGTAAAGAAAGAGTAAAGATACCGATTACAAGTTCAACATCCAAACCAAAATTCTAGAGTAAGAGAATGAGAGAGTAGTAGAGAAGAAAAATCAATCGAGGTCTAAGAGATGATGAAGAAGAGAGTATCAACGTCGTTCTTAACCTAACATATATCCTAATTACCAAGCCCATCTCGAAATAAGGTAAAAACACGCATAAATAGCAAAGTCTCTCGATCGAGTGAATTGAAACCACTCGATCGAGGACAAATCCTGAAATTCCTATCGATCGAGTAGAAAAGATGTTCGATCGAGTACTCCTTGTATCAGCCTCATCGATCGAGCATCAGAACAGCTCGATCGAGTGAATCTTCGACGGATAAAGCATTAGATCGACCAAATAATTGGCCGATCGAGCTATATTAGCACATAGGACTCTTTGGCACCTTTCGAGGTCAGCTCACGCGTCTTTAGGTGATGGATTCCAAGCTCTGATCCCTTATTCTCCAAAATGCATGCAAATGAGACAAGTTTAGGCTCGGTTTTGCTCTTTTCTGGTCCGTACCTGCAATATACACAAGACAAACCAAAGAAGACTATTCAGGGGTATTTGTAGCTAGATGCCACGTAAATAGTACAGAAATGCGTTTAAAAATGAGGTAAAATCCTTATATAAAATACTTGAGCTTCATTCAGAGTTCGGCTCGCATAGTAGATTGCATTCAAAGCTTTGTCTTTCCTTTGGCCTAGCACCGCTCCTAGTGCATAGTCACTAGCATCACACATGATCTCAAACGGCAAATCCCGATCGGGAGGGTCAGTATAATCGGCGCCGAAATCAAGGCTTGCTTTAACCTCAAAAAGCGTAAAGACACTCATCGGTGAATACAAAGGGGGCATCCTTAAGAAGCAGCTGTGTAAGTGGTTTAACAATTTTTGAAAAGTCCCTGATAAATCGGCGATAAAAGCCAGCATGACCAAGGAAACTCCTCACTCCCTTAACATTAACGGGAGGAGGTAATTGCTGAATCACTTGCACTTTTGCTTTGTCAACTTCAATACCCTTGTCAGAAACTAAGTGCCCTAAGACAACTCCCTCTTGACCATAAAGTGGCACTTCTCCCAATTAAGCACAAGGTTAACCTCGATGCAGCGCTGCAACACTTTATCAAGGTTAGACGGACAGTTAGCAAAATCACTTCCATAGAGACTGAAATCGTCCATAAAGACTTTCCATAATAGACTCAATATACTCTGAAAATATCCCCATCATGCACCTTTGAAAGGTGGCAGGGGCATTACATAAACCGAAAGGCATCCTCCGATAAGCAAAAACACACCCTGAGGACAAGTAAAAGTAGTATTTTCCTGATCATCCGGATGAATAGGGATCTGAAAGAACCCTGAGTACTCGTCCAGATAACAGAAAAACTTATGAGAAACTAACCTTTCTACCATTTGATCAATGAAAGGAAGGGGAAAGTGATCTTTCTTTGTGGCGGCGTTCAGCTGTCTGTAATCTATACACATCCGCCAGCCAGTCACTACTCTTGTAGGTATTAACTCGTTTTTGTCATTCTTGACCACAGTAGTCCCTAAGAAACTCCTTTCTTAGGAACTACCTGAACTGGATTCACCCATTTAGAATGACCGACAGAATAAATAATACTTGCATCAAGCAGCTTCATTACCTTAGCCATCACAACATCCCAACATCCTGCATCTTTTGGTTTAGCTACCCTGTCTGCAGGGCTTGTGATCTTCCTCCAGCTCAATCCTTTGCATACAAATATCGGGACTAATCCCCTTGATGTCATCCAAAGAATAATCTAATCCATAGCTTTCCTGTTTTTCTTAAGCACAGCTAACAAAGCAGTCAGCTATCATCATCAAGTTTAGCACTAATAATGACTGGATATTGCTCTGTATCATCTAAGAAAGCATATTTAATATGAGAAGGAAGAGGCTTACACTCGGGTACCTTTACCTCTATGGCGCAGAGAGTACTAATCATTTGTTCCACCCTCTCTCCTTCAGCGTAGGTGAGTTCACGCTCATCTAAAGCAACTTCAAGCAAATCCAACACAGCATCATCATTAGCATCATCATTGTTATCTGGGTTAGCTGTACACTCATCCAAAAGCATCAAAGCTTCCAACGGGTCCTTTATAAAAGAACCCGACCAGAAGGCATAGACAGACTCATCAACAATATCAACAGAATAACATGTATCATTGGCCGAGCAAGAGTACTAGGCAGACTAAAAGTGATCGCGTCATCCCCCATTTTAAGAGTCAAACGCCCTTGTTTGACATCAATAATGGCCCCAGCTGTACATAAGAACGGTCTTCCTAATATAATTGGGGTCCGGGTATCCTCAGCTATGTCTAAAACAATAAAGTCCACTGGTATAAAGAACTTGCCTACTTTCATAGGCACGTCCTCTAAGATACCCAAGGGTCGTCTTACGGATCTATTAGCCATCTGTAATGTAATGTTAGTCATTTTAAGATGACCCATATTAAGCTTTTTGCAGATAGAAAAGGGCATGACACTGACATTGGCTCCTAAATCACAAAGAGCCTTGTCGATTACTTCGTTGCCTATAGTATAGGCAATAGAGCAACTACCCGGGTCCTTCATTTTAGGCGGAGCTTTATTTAAAAGTAAGTTACTAGACTCTTCCATAAAGGCAACAGTCTCAAATTCACTAAGCTCTCTCTTACGCGTCACAATGTCTTTCATAAATTTAGCGTAAGTAGGTACCTGGGTAATAAGTTCGGTAAGAGGGACAGTTACCTGGAGGTTCTTGACCACGTCCACAAACTTACCGTACTATCGCTCAACTTTAGCGTCCTTCAGACGTCCCAGATAAGGAACTCTGGTATCAATGAGTGGGGTCGCAGGGGGAGAAGACACGGTAGCGGAATTAGATGTTGAATTTGATGTTTCGCTAGTTCTGGTGCTCGATCGAACACATTTGTCACTCGATCGAATGGTTTTTACTCGATCGAGGAGTCGATCGAGTCCCAGAATCACTCGATCGAACAACTTTGTCTGCCAAATCACTCGATCGAGAGGAATTAACTCCTCGATCGAAGTCTTCAAATTGGGCACTTCTCAATCGAGCAGGTATTGTACTCGATCGAGTAATGGGAGAAGCTAAATCACTCGATCAAGCTATATTTTCACTCGATCGAGCTGCGGGATGATATTCAGCAGGGATATCGTCTATTAGCTCCTCCAACTCGTTATCCGGGGTATCATCAGCTGTCACAACCCCGTCTTCTGGCATTTTCGGTCCATCATAAGTAAGATCGCTTCGGAGATTAATGGCGTTGATTGGGTCATATGGAGGTGGTTGATTCGCTTGGTTTTGCGCAAGTGTTAGACGCGCAACTTGCTCTCTTAGCTCTGTTATGGCGGTATTATCCTTGTCACATTTCTTCCCGAGCTGTTGCGTTAAGTTCAACACCAAGGATTTCAGCTCGGCGAACTCCCTATTTGTAGAGAGCGAATCTGGTTGCGGCATTGGAATAGAAGGGCTAGAGACACTTTTTGTTGTCAAATCCTCATAAAGTTTGGAGAATGGTACCCCTTGCTTGTATTTTAGATAGGCAATGACGCACTCTACATCCGCCATACAACCAACAGGGTCATGCCCCTCCATACCGCATCTACCACACACTATCACATGCTCAGTAATAGCACAAACTTGTTCGTGCTCACCCATAGTCTGTATAATCTCCGGACTACCTAGCCTTCCGCTAGGACTCTCCACCTCAACCACTACCAACTCGTTCACATACCTACCTCCTCGGGGATTTCCATATTCAGCAACATGAATGGCCATTTTTTCGATAAGATGCCACCCTTGATCATCCTCCACATTCTTCTGAAACCTCCCCTTGGCCGCATTATCAAGAATAGCTCTCTGGTTCGGATAGAACCCATTATAGAATTGGGTACACAAGAAAGAACCAGCGCTTGAAGCCATGATGAGGTACAGATCGGACGAGCTTCTTGAACCTGATCTAAACCCCGTTCAAGTCTTCAGTAGGTAGTTGCTCAAATGCAGTAATTTGAGCTCTCAACGCATTAGTGCGCTATGGTGGAAAGTATCGTCTGTAAAAGGCTAAGGCAAGGGAATTCCAGTCAGTTACACCGGCAGCTTCCCTGTCTAAATCTCTCAACCATTCCCGAGCATCATCAGTCAAGGAGAAAGGGAAAAGGACTCCCTTAACTCTGTCTTGTGTCACCCCAGCAGCTAGAGGAATGGTGGAGCAATACTCTGTAAATAGCTCTATATGCTTGCACGGATCTTCTCCAGATACCCCCTGAAGAGATTTCTCTCAACCAGCTCAGCTGTATATATGAGGGGTGGATTCCAAAGGTCCCCGAATTAGTAGTGGGTAACAGGAAACCTTTTGGAAGTGAATCCACCGTAGACTCTGAATGACTAGCTATATTCGGCATCCTAGCAGATAGAATTTACAACAAGGCAGGTACGACAATGTTCTCTTCTAGAACAGATATCCTGCAAAACTAATTAAGAACTAGCAAAAATATGAGATTAATCTCAAGGAATAAACTCAATAAAAGCAACAAAATTACGCCATCTCCCCGGCAACGACGCCAAAATTTGATAACGTCGTCACATACCAAAAATAAAACCTAGATACATTAACAGAAACTAGTAGCAAGTAGGGTCGATCTCCACAGGGAGATGGGAAAATGTCAGCCTTAATTAAATCCGTCTAGGTAACCAGTTATGGGGGTTTGAATAATTTGTTCTAATCTAATGAGATCAAGAAAGAGAAAGAAAGCAAGGGAGTAGAAATTAAACAAGTAGAGAGAAAATAACTAAGAGAGTCGGTTCACCATGATTCTCTAGTCATGCAATTTAGGTCCCAGGTCAATACGGGTATAATCTATGGGGCAGTGAATATCTCCTTCCGGTCTTAATTCGCCCTAAAACACAAATAGCTTCGCTTCCGCCCTCACTAAAGTGCCCTAATGTTCGCCACGAGTCTCACCCTTTCCAATCTTCCGATCTAGGTCAAGGTTTACTGTGATTTATTAACTAATTGCGTCGACTCAATTAGACAAGAACTATTATAAGTAGCGATTAACAACATAGATTAAACTAGCATCAGACCTAATGATTCGATTTACACTTCCCTTAAAATCACGGCTCCCCTATGTCTTAGCAAGAGAATTTAGCTATGCATTATCATTGAAACAGCAATACTCATACACAAGTAAGAGAGATTAAACATGATAACAAGGCAATGAAAGATTGATAATAGCAATTGTAAGTAAAGAGAGAAAGAAATAAAAAGCAATAAATGATTATGATTAAGAATAAAGAAAGAGTAAAGATACCGATTACAAGTTCAAGATCCAAACCAAAATTCTAAAGTAAGAGAATGAGAGAGTAGTAGAGAAGAAAAATCAGTCGAGGTCTAAGAGATGCTGAAGAAGAGAGTATCAACGTCGTTCTTAACCTAACATATATCCTAATTACCAAGCCCATCTCGAAATAAGGTAAAAACACGCATAAATAGCAAAGTCTCTCGATCGAGTGAATTGAAACCACTCGATCGAGGACAGCTCGATCGAGTGAATCTTCGACGGATAAAGCATTCGATCGACCAAATAATTGGCCGATGGAGCTATATTAGCACATAGGACTCTTTGGCACCTTCCGAGGTCAGCTCACGCGTCTTTAGGTGATGGATTCCAAGCTCTGATCCCTTATTCTCCAAAATGCATGCAAATGAGACAAGTTTAGGCTCGGTTTTGCTCCTTTCTGGTCCGTACCTGCAATATACACAAGACAAACCAAAGTAGACTATTCGGGGGTATTTGTAGCTAGATGCCACGTAAATAGACAGAAATGCGTGTAAAAATGAGGTAAAATCCTTATATAAAATACACGCATCACTTCATATTATCTTTTTAAAATTTAAACATTGTATATTGTTATAAAATACGGCTCACAGTCGACAACAATTGACTAAAAAGTCAAATATTGATAATATAAGTGTGTTCGAGGACATATATTTCTTAGATAATTTCGAGCTTATTATTAGGCCTGAGTTAGTCTCACATTATATCTTAATAATTTCGAAAAAGGGATGTTGCTCTTATTGATTGTGCGATAGTGGGGAAATTTCTGCCATTATAAGCTTTAGATTGGCGATTAGAGGATTGCTCATATATTGTTTTAAGTTTCGTATGTAATTGTATTTATAATCATCTTTCTTTCGTATTTAATTGTAGTTTTAAGCATCTTTAATCTATTGCAACAGGTGAATCAGGGGGAAGATGGAGGAAGCACATATCATCTTAGGATTCTTAGGTAAGTTTATCGGGCCATAGATTATCTTGCTACACCCTTCAGTGTGTGATCATTATCTGCATTTAATAGTGTTTTTCACTTGATCGTTTGTCTTATTAGTATCCGGAGTTCGATTCTCATTGTCTCAAGCATATGGACGTGCTACTTAGGAGTGTGTGTCATGCGACTTAGTGTCTCTGAGTTCTTCTGGGAGAGGTAACTCTTTTGATATTTTTGCTTTTTCTTGATTTTCTTATTAAAATGAATTATATTAGATGCATGCATATTGATCTGATCAGCTAAATACCTTGAAGATACTGATCTTTTTGCCTTTAAAATTTAAATCCTTATTTTTAAGTGACTATTAGCCTTTTAAGTGAAGGTCTTATAAGATTGAAAATCAATGGTGTAAGACAATAGGACAATAACAGTGAACTTTGTTTGATTTTGCAGAGTATAATAGTTGTCCCTGTGCACTGTACCTGGAATTACAACTCAAAGATCGTTGCGAGTATCGATAATATCAGATTAAGGCCAACGAAGAATCTCATATCAAATTATATGCCGTTTCCCATTATATGGCGATAGTGGAGGGTATTGACCGTCTTCTACATAACTATACTGAGGTAATTTAGGATGATGCTAATGTGGCCACGCCCGAGGAAAAGGAGCAGTACAGGCTGGCTTCAAATGTCCCTCTCTGATGTGTGGAAAGTAAATGTTGTTGCAGCGATATCTGGTGAGGTGGGATGCGGGCTGGGTATGGTTATCCGAGGCCATATGGGTGTGGTTGGGCATGTTGGCGTAAAGCAATTGAGACAAATATGGAATGTTGATGTTGTCGAAGCAAAGGCTGCTCACTTAGAAATGATCATGCCCAGGCTAATTGGGATACAAAAGATGATTGTAGAAAGTTAGTCAAGTATCTTGAGGCCACTAAAACAGAAGGTAGCTACTTTGGAAATATTGTTGGAGAGATTTTTTTTGTTGTTAATGACTTTGAGCATGTAGAATTAAACTTAAACTTAAACTTTGTTAGGCGGAAGGGTTTAAAGGCCACCCATTGTATGTCTCATTAATACACATTATTTTTCAACTAGAATTCGGGTGGACATATGCCCGGATTTGATTGTTGAAATTGTATCATCTGACTTTGTGACGGTTTTTCATAATTAATGAATAGATCGATCTTTTCCCTAAAAGAAAAATAGAATAAGGCTAAGGAAACTAATTGATTATGATGGAGACTGTATTATGTACTTATAATTTAGTTAATGACTTTCTTAAAATGATTACTTTTGTCAGTATTCTTTCGCGGGTGCTTAGGTAGAGATAGATCGTAGTGTGATTGCTGAGCGAGTGGTTGATAAACAGAAGCAGATTTCGATTGTTTTAGTTCACAATGAGTGGCGGTGAAGTGTTGAGGTGACTCAAATGATCAGATTTTATGTTCATGTTTCTTGAGAAACTCATTACAAAATATATTGAACTAATACTAATGATCAACTACAAAAACAGGTCCATAAGTTTAACATAATTAGTCCATCTCTCACACGTTTGACTCATAGTTGACGGGTTATCGTCAGATCACCACGGGTTATAACAACTATTAATGCCACCTTCCTGATCAGATCATCACCACTATCATTATCAACGACCACCATCACCAATGTACTCTCATCACCTCAATTTGAGCCTTACACCACCCTTCGTAATCACTTCATAAAAGATTTATATTACGACTTATAGTAAAAGTCCATTGTAAACCTATGTTGATAAACAAGTTTTTATAGTATCGCCTTATAAGCGAGGGTGTTCCAATATCTTATCCTCGGTGAGTATATGCATAAAAATTATTATAGATATTACTCCTTCATTCTAATTATTTGTTTATCTTTTTTATTCTTTGTAAGAAGTATTTTAGTCAAAGAAAAGACAAATAATTGAGAAGGAAAAACGTATATTTCCCTTTAATTGATATCAAATGTATATTATACCCGTGCATAATGCACGGGTTACACACTAGTATAGTTTAGAGTCAGCGAGTGCAGAATTTTTTTTTTTTTTTTAAATGATAGATTGGGGAGATACATATGAAATAGTTAGAAAATGAACAATTTTTTTTTTATATTAGTACTCAGTATATGTTTGATGAGGAAAAAGTGATGAAAGAGATAAAATGAGAGGGTTTGGAAATGTGATTGAATAGAGACGGCAAGCAAGAGAAATTGAGAAACTTTGAGATTTCTATTTTTATATGAAAGAAGCCCTAAAAGAGTTTCAGTCGGATAGGAGTTGGATATCCGAATATTTTATAACCCATATTCAAACAAATCCAAAATTCGAAAGCTTATCCGATCCAAACGTTTTTCGGATCATTCGATTCTCGAAGAAGATATACTGATTTTGAATCAGATTGGATAATCGAATGTTTTGCTCTGCTTTAAATGACATTACTATTAAATCATTCGACTAAATTATTTTAAATGTGCACGAGTCATAATTTCATTTTAACATGTTTCACTAACTAACAATCGGTACTAAATGAAAAACGCGTCAACATTTTCATTTTAAAATTGCACGGATAAAAATTTCATTTTAATCGTACATGAGTGACAATTCTCATTTTGTCTTGTTTCACTAATTATCAATTACTACTCAAATAAAAAACGCAACAAAATTTTCATTTTTAACGTGCACGAGTGACAGTTTTCATTTGTCCTGTTTCACTAATTAACAATCAATATTTAATGCGTCAAAATTTTCATTTAAAAAGTACACAGGTAGAAATTTCATTTTAAACGTGCACGAGTGACAATTTTCGTTTTGCCCTGTTTCACTAATTACCAATCAGTACTCAATAACAAACGCATCAAAATTATCATTTTTTAAAATACACGGTTCAAAATTTTCATTTTAAACGTGCACGGGTAACAATTTTCGTTTTGTCCTGTTTCACTAATTACCGATCAGTACTCAATAAAAAAAACGCGTCAAAATTTTTATTTTTTAAAATACACGGGTCAAAATTTTCATTTTAAACGTGCACGAGTGACAATTTTCGTTTTGTCATACTTCGCAAATTAACAGTCGGTATTAAATGAAAAACGCGTCAAAACTTTCATTTTAAATATTCACGAGTCAAAATTCTTAGCTTAAACTTGCACGACTTCTACAAATATGCATAAGTTTGACTAAACAAAAAATGAGTTTAACAACTTGCACGGGTCTGCGACTATACGAACCGATTCGTTTTTACTAAATTTGTTTAATTTTCATCCGAATAAATTGGCTTGATGTGTAAGTCGGGTTTTTTTTTATGTTAGTAACTCAAATTTAATTAACAAGAAAATACATACTACAATAACTACCTGTCCAATTAACCCTTATGCTTATTTACGTTAATTGCAAATAAGATTTATAATAAACACTAAAATATGACTTTATAACTCATCAACTATTAGATTTGTAATTTCAAGTTGTTTAACAAAAAACAGAGATTTTATTATTTTATTGTAAAATTTTATTTTTAAAGATAATAACTTTGAAAGGAGTTAATTAACTACTATAAAAATGTATCCTATATATATTAGTTTTATAATAAATAGTTTAAAAGAGCATACCCGTGCAATTTGCACGGGTTTAAAACTAGTGAGGATGAATAGCAATGGCCAATAGCCTTTTAGCATGTTTTGGGGGTGCAGTTGTCGTCTCTTCTCTCTCCATTTTCTTGTCGGTTACAATTGTTAACTGTGTGTTCTTAACTTCATATTTTAACCATTTTTTTTTAAATTATTGACCTTTTTATTAGGCTTCTCTCCTATTTGGGCCGTATAGGACGGTCTTATAAGAGAGTTGCTGAAAAAAAAAAAACCATTGTACAGTTGAAAAAGTTTTGTTTTTTTTTAAGCCCTTACAGGCGACAAGGTCACAGGAAGACAGATTTGGGCAAATTATATCCTACTCCTAGGAGTAGGGAGTAGTATACACCCATTAAAAAAAAGATAAAAAGACAAAATTAACTACCCACTAGTCGACTACATCACTGTATGTTTCTTCTTCTTCTTCTTCTTCTTCTTCTTTTCTAAATTACTCAATTTATCAAATTTTAAATTCTCTAATTCTATCAAATTCAACAATTTTTCTTCTATTTGTACTCGAATTTATCAAGTTTATACGGAGTAATTCGTAATCATTAAATTACATTACCATATTCACTAAATTTAAAGTGAATGTAATATTATCATAAGGTGAATATCAAACTACTTGTACTGTTGTACATATTCATCAAATTACATTATCATCACTGAATTAAAAGTGAATATAATAGTAGCATTTGGTCGTATCCTTTTTCGTATTGTTCCTAGCAACTTCTTCATCTCCTGCGACATCAACGGTACTATTGGATTTCGTATTCAGAGTCGGATTTTCCCTTGTTTTGCGCCGGAAATTTTTACCTCGACATTCTTCATCACTGCCATCGTTTCTAGCACCAACACTGCACTGCACCATAAATCATGAAACAAAAAGACATTTTTGCACCATTGAGTTGTTGTATTCACACGCAAATTCATCTCATATTCACACCACATAATAAGTTGACATATTAATAAACTTCAATTAACTCATGCAAAAACAACTCGATAAAGAACTATTCCGTATTACTTATTCAAACTCGCAAATGCTCTATATTCACACCATATGTGTGTCATATTCATACTAATAACTATGAGCGTCAAACAGATTGAGTACCTTGTTCACAATAGGTTTATCAACTATTCACACCGTCTAGTACTCGTATTCATGGTTATTCAATATTCACGGCATATGTATGTCAAATTCACGATAATGAATTATCATAGTCACAAAACTTGATCACCTAATTCACTATACGTCGATGACATATTCACCCATTATATCATTCATTTTCACAGTTGTGCATATTCGCAATATTATTAATCATATTCATAATAAAGAACTACCATATTCACGAAATCTGCTCTCCCAATTCACAATAGGTTGATGACATATTTACATCATCAAGATTACCGTATTCAAACTAGTTTGAGCATATATTCACATCGTTTTTCGTTCATATCTACCAGCGTTTTTATATTCACAACATATGTGTCACATAGTCACAATATTTTTAAAAAATCATTCAATTGATTGATTACCTATTAAAGCCATTTCTATAAATTGTATATTGATTACATATACACAAGTGATTGCTTATATATCCAATATTCACAATCTACAGACTGATATTCACAATTTGAAGGTATATAGGATAAATAATATAAAAAAAAACTCACCGTTTTAATCCTCCACGACTTTTCATTGAAGTGTATCCCAAAATCATCGAGTACAAATAGAAGAAAAATTGTTGAATTTGATAGAATTATAGAATTTTAAATTTGATAAATTGAGTAATTTGGAAAAGAAGAAGAAGAAGAAGAAGAAGAAGAAGAAAAAGAAGAAGAAACATACAGTGATGTAGTGGACTAGTGGGTAGTTAATTTTGTCTTTTTGTCTTTTTTTTAATGGGTGTATACTACTCCCTACTCCTAGGAGTAGGATATAATTTGCCCAAATCTGTCTTCCTGTGACCTTGTCGCATGTAAGGGCTTAAAAAAAAACAAAACTTTTTCAACTGTACAATGGGTTTTTTTTTTCAGCAACTCTCTTATAAGACCGTTCTATACGGCCCAAATAGGAGAGAAGCCTAATAAAAAGGTCAATAATTTTTAAAAAAAATGGTTAAAATATGAAGTTAAGAACGCACAGTTAACAATTGTAACCGACAAGAAAATGGAGAGAGAAGAGACGACAACTGCACCCCCAAAACATGCTAAAAGGCTATTGGCCATTGCTATTCATCCTCACTAGTTTTAAACCCGTGCAAATTGCACGGGTATGCTCTTTTAAACTATTTATTATAAAACTAATATATATAGGATACATTTTTATAGTAGTTAATTAACTCCTTTCAAAGTTATTATCTTTAAAAATAAAATTTTACAATAAAATAATAAAATCTCTGTTTTTTGTTAAACAAATTGAAATTACAAATATAATAGTTGATGAGTTATAAAGTCATATTTTAGTGTTTATTATAAATCTTATTTGCAATTAACGTAAATAAGCATAAGGGTTAATTGGACAGGTAGTTATTGTAGTATGTATTTTCTTGTTAATTAAATTTGAGTTACTAACATAAAAAAAAAAATCCGACTTACACATCAAGCCAATTTATTCGGATGAAAATTAAACAAATTTAGTAAAAACGAATCGGTTCGTATAGTCGCAGACCCGTGCAAGTTGTTAAACTCATTTTTTGTTTAGTCAAACTTGTGAATATTTGTAGAAGTCGTGCAAGTTTAAGCTAAGAATTTTGACTCGTGAATATTTAAATTGAAAATTTTGACGCGTTTTTCATTTAATACCGACTGTTAATTTGCGAAGTATGACAAAACGAAAATTGTCACTCGTGCACGTTTAAAATGAAAATTTTGACCCGTGTATTTTAAAAAATAAAAATTTTGATGCGTTTTTTTGATTGAGTACTGATCGGTAATTAGTGAAACAGGACAAAACGAAAATTGTTACCCGTGCACGTTTAAAATGAAAATTTTGACCCGTGTATTTTAAAAAATGAAAATTTTGATGCGTTTGTTATTGAGTACTGATTGGTAATTAGTGAAACAGAGCAAAACGAAAATTGTCACTCGTGCACGTTTAAAATGAAATTTCTACCTGTGTACTTTTAAAATGAAAATTTTGACGCATTAAATATTGATTGTTAATTAGTGAAACAGGACAAATGAAAACTGTCACTCGTGCACGTTAAAAATGAAAATTTTGTTGCGTTTTTTATTTGAGTAGTAATTGATAATTAGTGAAACAAGACAAAATGAGAATTGTCACTCATGTACGATTAAAATGAAATTTTTATCCGTGCAATTTTAAAATGAAAATGTTGACGCGTTTTTCATTTAGTACCGATTGTTAGTTAGTGAAACATGTTAAAATGAAATTATGACTCGTGCACATTTAAAATAATTTAGTCGAATGATTTAATAGTAATGTCATCTAATGCAGAGCAAAACATTCGATTGTCCAATCTGATTCAAAATCAGTATATCTTCTTCGAGAATCGAATGATCCGAAAACCGTTTGGATCGGATAAGCTTTCGAATTTTGGATTTGTTTGAATATGGGTTATAAAATATTCGGATATCCAACTCCTATCCAACTGAAACTCTTTTAGGGCTTCTTTCATATAAAAATAGAAATCTCAAAGTTTCTCAATTTCTCTTGCTTGCCGTCTCTATTCAATCACATTTCCAAACCCTCATTTTATCTCTTTCATCACTTTTTCCTCATCAAACATATACTGAGTACTAATATAAAAAAAAATTGTTCATTTTCTAACTATTTCATATGTATCTCCCCAATTTATCATTTAAAAAAAAAAAAAAATTTCTGCACTCGCTGACTCTAAACTATACTAGTGTGTAACCCGTGCATTATGCACGGGTATAATATACATTTGATATCAATTAAAGGGAAATATACGTTTTTCCTTCTCAATTATTTGTCTTTTCATTGACTAAAATACTTCTTACAAAGAATAAAAAAGATAAACAAATAATAAGAATGAAGGAGTAATATCTATAATAATTTTTATGCATATACTCACCGAGGATAAGATATTGGAACACCCTCGCTTATAAGGCGATACTATAAAAACTTGTTTATCAACATAGGTTTACAATGGACTTTTACTATAGGTCGTAATATAAATCTTTTATGAAGTGATTACGAAGGGTGGTGTAAGCCTCAAATTGAGGTGATGAGAGTACATTGGTGATGGTGGTCGACTGGTCGTTGATAATGATAGTGGTGATGATCTGATCAGGAAGGTGGCATTAATAGTTGTTATAACCCGTGTGGTGATCTGACGATAACCCGTCAACTATGAGTCAAACGTGTGAGAGATGGACTAATTATGTTAAACTTATGGACCTGTTTTTGTAGTTGATCATTAGTATTAGTTCAATATATTTTGTAATGAGTTTCTCAAGAAACATGAACATAAAATCTAATCATTTGAGTCACCTCAACACTTTACCGCCACTCATTGTGAACTAAAACAATCGAAATCTGCTTCTGTTTATCAACCACTCGCTCAGCAATCACACTACGATCTATCTCTACCTAAGTCTAGAAATATTCACCCGCGAAAGAATACTGACAAAAGTAATCATTTTAAGAAAGTCATTAACTAAATTATAAGTACATAATACAATCTCCATCATAATCAATTAGTTTCCTTAGCCTTATTCTATTTTTCTTTTAGGGAAAAGATTGATCTACTCATTAATTATGAAAAGCCGTCACAAAGTCAGACGATACAATTTCAACAATCAAATCCGGGCACATGTCCACCCGAATTCTAGTTGAAAAATAATGTGTATTAATGAGACATACAATGGGTGGCCTTTAAACCCTTCCGCCTAACAAAGTTTAAGTTTAAGTTTAATTCTACATGCTCAAAGTCATTAACAACAAAAAAAATCTCTCCGACAATATTTTCAAAGTAGCTACCTTCCGTTTTAGTGGCCTCAAGATACTTGACTAACTTTCTACAATCATCTTTTGTTTCCCAATTAGCCTGGGCATGATCATTCCTAAGTGAGCAGCCTTGGCTTCGACAACATCAACATTCCATATTTGTCTCAATTGCTTTACGCCAACATGCCCAACCACACCCATATGGCCTCGGATAACCATACCCAGCCCGCATCCCACCTCACCAGATATCGCTGCAACAACATTTACTTTCCACACATCAGAGAGGGACATTTGAAGCCAGCCTGTACTGCTCCTTTTCCTCGGGCGTGGCCACATTAGCATCATCCTAAATTACCTTAGTATAGTTATGTAGAAGACGGTCAGTACCCTCCACTATCGCCATATAATGGGAAACGACATATAATTTGATATGAGATTCTTCGTTGGCGTTAATCTGATATTATCGATACTCGCAACGATCTCAGAGTTGTAATTCCAGGTACACTGCACAGGGACAACTATTATACTCTGCAAAATCAAACAAAGTTCACTGTTATTGTCCTATTGTCTTACACCATTGATTTTCAATCTTATAAGACCTTCACTTAAAAGGCTAATAGTCACTTAAAAATAAGGATTTAAATTTTAAAGGCAAAAAGATCAGTATCTTCAAGGTATTTTGCTGATCAGATCAATATGCATGCATCTAATATAATTTTCATTTTAATAAGAAAATCAAGAAAATGCAAAAATATCAAAAGAGTTACCTCTCCCAGAAGAACTCAGAGACACTAAGTCGCATGACACACACTCCTAAGTAGCACGTCCATATGCTTGAGACAATGAGAATCGAACTCGTATTGACCTGAAGGAGATATTCACTGCCCCATAGATCATACCCGTATTGACCTGAGACCTAAATTGCATCACTAGAGAATCATGGTGAACCGACTCTCTTAGTTATTTTCTCTCTACTTGTTTAATTTCTACTCCCTTGCTTTCTTTCTCTTTCTTGATCTCATTAGATTAGAACAAATTATTCAAACCCCCAGAACTGGTTACCTAGACGGATTTAATTAAGGCTGACATTTTCCCATCTCCCTGCGGAGATCGACCCTACTTGCTACTAGCTTCTGTTAGTGTATCTAGGTTTTATTTTTGGTACCTGATGACGTTATCAAATTTTGGCAACGTTGCCGGGGAGATGGCGTAATTTTGTTGCTTTTATTGAGTTTATTCCTTGAGATTAATCTCATATTTTTGCTAGTTCTTAATTAGTTTTGCAGGATATCTGTTCTCGAAGAGAACATTGTCGTACCTGCCTTGCTGTAAATTCTATCTGCTAGGATGCCGAATATAGCTAGTCATTCAGAGCCTACGGTGGATTCACTTCCAAAAGGTTTCATGTTACCCACTACTAATTCGGGGACCTTAGGAATCCACCCCTCATATATACAGCTGGTTGAGAGAAATCTCTTCAGGGGGTATCTGGAGAAGATCCGTGCAAGCATATAGAGCTATTTACAGAGTATTGCTCCACCATTTCTCTAGCTGCTGGGGGTGACACAAGACAGAGTTAAGGGAGTCCTTTTCCCTTTCTCCTTGACTGATGATGCCCAGGAATGGTTGAGTTATTTAGACAGGGAAGCTGCCGGTGTAACTGACTGAAATTCCCTTGCCTTAGCCTTTTACAGACGATACTTCCCACTAATGCGTTGAGAGCTCAAATTACTGCATTTGAGCAACTACCTACTGAAGACTTGAACGGGGTTTAGATCAGGTTCAAGAAGCTCGTCCGATCTGTACCTCATCATGGCTTCAAGCGCTGGTTCTTGTGTACCCAATTCTATAATGGGTTGTATCCGGACCAGAGAGCTATTCTTGATAATGCGGCCAAGGGGAGGTTTCAGAAGAATGTGGAGGATGATCAAGGGTGGCATCTTATCGAAAAAATGGCCATTCATGTTGCTGAATATAGAAATCCCCGAGGAGGTAGGTATGTGAACGAGTTGGTAGTGGTTGAGGTGGAGAGTCCTAGCGGAAGGCTAGGTAGTCCGGAGATTATACAGACTATGGGTGAGCACGAACAAGTTTGTGCTATTACTGAGCATGTGATAGTGTGTGGTAGATGCGGTATGGAGGGGCATGACCCTGTTGGTTGTATGGCGGATGTAGAGCGCGTCATTGCCTATCTAAAATACAAGCAAGGGGTACCATTCTCCAAACTTTATGAGGATTTGACAACAAAAAGTGTCTCTAGCCCTTCTATTCCAATGCCGCAACCAGATTCGCTCTCTACAAATAGGGAGTTCGCCGAGCTGAAATCCTTGGTGTTGAACTTTACGCAACAGCTCGGGAAGAAATGTGACATGGATAATACCGCCATAACGAGTTGGATAACGAGTTGGAGGAGCTAATAGACGATATCCCTGCTGAATATTATCCCGAAGCTCGATCGAGTGAAAATATAGCTCGATCGAGTGATTTAGCTTCTCCCATTACTCGATCGAGTACAATACCTGCTCGATCGAGACGTGCCCAATTTGAAGACTTCGATCGAGGAGTTAATTCCTCTCGATCGAGTGATTTGGCAGACAAAGTTGTTCGATCGAGTGATTCTGGGACTCGATCGACTCCTCGATCGAGTAATTTTTCTGAAAAAACCATTCGATCGAGTGACAAATGTGTTCGATCGAGCACCAGAACTAGCGAAACATCAAATTCAACATCTAATTCCGCTACCGTGTCTTCTCCCTCTACTGTTTGGGTGTCACGTGCTGATAAAGGTAAAGACAAGGTCGCGGGCCCACTTATTGATACTAGAGTTCCTTATCCGGGACGTCTGAAAGACGCTAAAGTTGAGCGATAGTACGGTAAGTTTGCGGACGTGGTCAAGAACCTCCAGGTAACTGTCCCTCTTACCGAACTTATTACCCAGGTACCTACTTACGCTAAATTTATGAAAGACATTGTGACGCGTAAGAGAGAGCTTAGTGAATTTGAGACTGTTGCCTTTATGGAAGAGTCTAGTAACTTACTTTTAAATAAAGCTCCGCCTAAAATGAAGGACCCGGGTAGTTGCTCTATTACCTATACTATAGGCAACGAAGTAATCGACAAGGCTCTTTGTGATTTAGGGGCCAATGTCAGTGTCATGCCCTTTTCTATCTGCAAAAAGCTTAATATGGGTCATCTTAAAATGACTAACATTACATTACAGATGGTTGATAGATCCGTAAGACGACCCTTGGGTATCTTAGAGGACGTGCCTATTAAAGTAGGCAAGTTCTTTATACCAGTGGACTTTATTGTTTTAGACATAGTTGAGGATACCCGGACCCCAATTATATTAGGAAGACCGTTCTTATGTACAGCTGGGGCCATTATTGATGTCAAACAAGGGCGTTTGACTCTTGAAGTGGGGGATGACGCGATCACTTTTAGTCTACCTAGTACTCTTGCTCGACCAATGATAGAGGATACATGTTATTCTGTTGATATTGTTGATGAGTCTGTCTATGACTTCTGGTCGGGTTCTTTTATAAAGGACCCGCAAGAAGCTTTGATGCTTTTGGATGAGTGTGCAGCTGACCAGATAACAATGATGATGCTGTGTTGGATTTGCTTGAAGTTGCTTTAGATGAGCGTGAACTCACCTACGCTGAAGGAGAGAGGGTGGAACAAATGATTAGTACTCTCCACGCCATAGAGGTAAAGGTACCCGAGTGTATGCCTCTTCCTTCTCATCTTAAATATGCTTTCTTAGATGATACAGAGCAATATCCAATCATTGTTAGTGCTAAACTTGATGATGATAGCTGACTGCTTTGTTAGCTGTGCTTAAGAAAAACAGGAAAGCTAAGGATTAGATTATTCTTTGGATGACATCAAGGGGATTAGTCCCGATATTTGTATGCAAAGGATTGAGCTGGAGGAAGATCATAAGCCCTGCAGACAGGGTCAGCGCCGGCTGAACCAGAAGATGCAGGATGTTGGGATGTTGTGATGGCTGAGGTAATGAAGCTGTTTGATGCAAGTATTATTTATTCTGTCGGTCATTCTAAATGGGTGAGTCCGGTTCAGGTAGTTCCTAAGAAAGGAGTTTCTTAGGGACTACTGTGGTCAAGAATGACAAAAATGAGTTAATACCTACAAGAGTAGTGACTGGCTGGCGGATGTGTATAGATTACAGACAGCTAAACGCCGCCACAAAGAAAGATCACTTTCCCCTTCCTTTCATTGATCAAATGGTAGAAAGGTTAGTTTCTCATAAGTTTTTCTGTTATCTGGACGAGTACTCAGGGTTCTTTCAGATCCCTATTCATCCGGATGATCAGGAAAATACTACTTTTACTTGTCCTCAGGGTGTGTTTTTGCTTATCGGAGGATGCCTTTCGGTTTATGTAATGCCCCTGCCACCTTTCAAAGGTGCATGATGGGGATATTTTCAGAGTATATTGAGTCTATTATGGAAAGTCTTTATGGACGATTTCAGTCTCTATGGAAGTGATTTTGCTAACTGTCCGTCTAACTTTGATAAAGTGTTGCAGCGCTGTATCGAGGTTAACCTTGTGCTTAATTGGGAGAAGTGCCACTTTATGGTCAAGAGGGAGTTGTCTTAGGGCATTTAGTTTCTGACAGGGGTATTGAAGTTGACAAAGCAAAAGTGCAAGTGATTCAGCAATTACCTCCTCCCGTTAATGTTAAGGGAGTGAGGAGTTTCCTTGGTCATGCTGGCTTTTATCGTCGGTTTATCAAGGACTTTTCAAAAATTGTTAAACCACTTACACAGCTGCTTTTTAAGGATGCCCCCTTTGTATTCACTGATGAGTGTCTTTCTGCTTTTGACAGGTTAAAGCAGGCCTTGATTTCGGCGCCGATTATACAGCCTCCCGACTGGGATTTGCCGTTTGAGATCATGTGTGATGCTAGTGACTATGCACTAGGAGCGGTGCTAGGCCAAAGGAAAGACAAAGCTTTGAATGCAATCTACTATGCGAGCCGAACTCTGAATGAGGCTCAAGTATTTTATATAAGGATTTTACCTCATTTTTAAACGCATTTCTATACTATTTACGTCGCATCTAGCTACAAATACCCCTGAATAGTCTTCTTTGGTTTGTCTTGTGTATATTGCAGGTACGGAACAGAAAGGAGCAAAACCGAGCCTAAACTTGTCTCATTTGCATGCATTTTGGAGAATAAGGGATCAGAGCTTGGAATCCATCACCTAAAGACGCGTGAGCTGACCTCGGAAGGTGCCAAAGAGTCCTATGTGCTAATATAGCTCGATCGGCCAATTATTTGGTCGAGCTAATGCTTTATCCGTCGAAGATTCACTCGATCGAGCTGTTCTGATGCTCGATCGATGAGGCTGATACAAGGAGTACTCGATCGAACATCTTTTCTACTCGATCGAGAGGAATTTCAGGATTTGTCCTCGATCGAGTGGTTTCAATTCACTCGATCGAGAGACTTTGCTATTTATCCGTGTTTTTACCTTATTTCGAGATGGGCTTGGTAATTAGGATATATGTTAGGTTAAGAACGACGTTGATACTCTCTTCTTCATCATCTCTTAGACCTCGACTAATTTTTCTTCTCTACTACTCTCTCATTCTCTTACTCTAGAATTTTGGTTTGGATCTTGAACTTGTAATCGGTATCTTTACTCTTTCTTTACTCTTAATCATAATCATTTATTGCTTTTTATTTCTTTCTCTCTTTACTTACAATTGCTATTATCAATCTTTCATTGCCTTGTTATCATGTTTAATCTCTCTTACTTGTGTATGAGTATTGTTGTTTCAATGATAATGCATAGCTAAATTCCCTTGCTAAGACATAGGGGAGCCGTTATTTTAAGGGAAGTGTAAATCAAATCATTAGGTCTGATTCTAGTTTAATCTATGTTGTTAATCGCTACTTATAATTGTTCTAGTCTAATTGAGTCGACGCAATTAGTTAATAAATCACAGTAAACCTTGACCTAGATCGGAAGATTGGAAAGGGTGAGACTCGTGGCGAACATTAGGGCACTTTAGTGAGGGCGGAAGCTAAGCTATTTGTGTTTTAGGGCGAATTGAGACCGGAAGGAGATATTCACTGTGTTGGGGCTGGTGTCCTTAACAGTTAGTGCAAGGACTTATAAATCTCTAAAAGGATCAAAGGGCATACTTTTGGTATTATTATCAGTTGATCCACATTTATCAATAACGGTTGGCTTGCTAGATAAGTTTGACGTTATTGTCATACAGATGGCGGTGATCAACTGGTCCCTAAAAGTCACACCTATAGGATACGTTTGAGAGATGTGACGATATGAAAATACAGTCATGTAGATGCCAAATTTGACTAACCAGTTAGTCTGAGTTATTTGACTAATAATTAGTCAAAATGTGATGTTGAGATATTTTATTTAATACGGATTAAATAATAATGGCTAAGGCGGATTAAGCAGTTAATTCGTAAAATTAAATATAAGCGACTTATATTTGATTAATGTATATTGGATAAATTAATTATACGATATTGTCTTTGTCGGACACGTATTAATAATTCAACTAACCCGTATTATTAGTTGATGCCTTAATTTCCGATAACCGATGACAGTTTATAATGAAACCGCGTCATATACACTTAGCGAATTATGAACCGGACCACGAGTTAAAGTTAAGAGGAAGTGGAAGCCCACTTCCCCTTGATCCACTCGGTTTGGCCGAGATTAGGAGAACAAAAGAGAGCCTCTTCTCTTGCTTAACCTAATCATTTCATTTGGAGAAAATAATTAGGGTTTTGAGAAAAGTGCCTCTCAAAATTCGGATCTCTCATCCAACGAAAACTCACAAATCAATCCTCTCAATATTGCAAGGCAATTAGAGGATTCCTTCTAGCACAAGGGCATTTCTCGGACTATCTTGGGTGCATCGTTTAGGAGGAGATCTACTTTGATCTCTCATTGCCGAATTGCACTAGGACCGGAGGTTATTCCTTAATCTTTATCGTTTCATTGTTAATTTCGTTTATGACTATAAATTGCATATAAAATTTGCGTTATAATCCTATAAAGAAAGGGTTTTATACGGATATTACCCTACAAGTGGTATCAGAGCGAGGCCACGTAAATTTTTCTATGTGATTTTCATCAAACGGATTTTGAATCGGTAATTTTTTTTTGTTTAAAACCCTCACGGCACAAATTTTTTTTTTTCGGCAATTTTTTTTTTTTTTTTGCTGCGTTTTTTTTGTGTTTTGTGCCTTGGGATCCGTGTCTTGTATACACGGTGATGGTTGTCTATTGTTTTGTTTTCATTTTGATCTTTGCATATTGTTTTGTAATCGATATTCATCGCAATATGTTAAAGATCTATCAAAATGATTGCATAAAATTTCGTGTGGCACAAATTTTTGTCTCGAAAAATTCTTGAAAACCGTGTGGCCTCAAGTCACGGCCTGTTTTCTGTTTTTGCATTGATTTGCGTGCCACACATTTTGTTAGATCGTTCAATCTCTTGTTTTCAATCGTTCTTCACATGTTGTAATTTTAACCGATAATTATTGCAATATGTTGAAGATGTAACAATTGTAGTTTGATTTCTATACGGATTAGATTAAAATTGCAATTGTGTTTTATCAAACCGTTTTGTTTTGATCTCTTGTTGCTCTCGTTTTTAAGCCGATTGTTTTTTTTTTTGGCCTTTTGAGGCTCTCGGCATTTTGCCTTATAAAAAAAAAAAAAAAAAAAATTCCTTTTCTGGTACTGTTCACGTACAGCAGTACAGAAGAAAAAAAAAATTGTTTGTTTTTTTTTCTTTCGGCCAATTATGCATAAAACGGATTTATGCTCTCGCTTGATAGTGAAACGGTTCACCCACGTAAAATTAAGTTACTTTAAAACAATTTATAGTAACGGATTATCTCGGATTAAAATTAACTTGACTAAAGCGGTTTTGTCATATAATTTTAATTATCTTTGGTGGTTTGGATAAATTTAACATAATTACGGAATTATGTCACGAATAAATTTAATTTAGTTGATGTATTTTATTTATCGTTCTTGTTTAATTTGAATGCTTTTAATTACGTATTTATTTATTTTTGCAAACGGTTGTAACTTAGTGTGGCCTTAGTAGAACGTGTTACCGTAATGATGGAACACGGTCTTGGTTGTATTTTGAGATCTCGTATCTCCATTTTTATTTCTTTTAATTACAGTTTTTATTTAGAATGTAAATAGGTTTATATTTGTAAATTTTAAATTTTAATTTTTGAGAAGACCAAAGATGGAGACCGGATGCTCACTCCCGCTACATGGATCAAGATGGAACACCAAGACAAGCTTCTCGGGTCCAACGGTGGATTCCAAAGTTGTTTTATGTCCTTTTTATTAGGATAGGCCACACTAGGAATTTTTATTTACGTATTGCATTCTTTTATTTATTTTTCATAACGATAATATGCATCATATTCCGCTTAAAAACCAAACCACCTAATTATTGCATGAAAACTGACACATATAGAGGTCACGAGTTAGTTTTCTTTGACATTATCATGTCACATGTTTTTAAGCCATCACCCAAATTAATTCATTCACGCAGACGCTAGTTATTCGTTCACTTAATATGAATTATAATTTAGTTGATGGGATCTTCCTCGTATAAACAAAAATTGAGAATGGTCTTTATAGGTCAAACTCCAATGAGTCCCTTCTTCGTCGGTAGGCATAATATGACCCCTTCTACGTCGGGTAAGTTGGAACCGATTGACCTATTTTATCTCAACACTATGGTCACTCGTACGATCCTGTGATCATGGTGGACTATAGATAGGATTTACGGAAATCTATCGACCAAGAGTTCTTACGGAAGAATTAGCTAAACAGTTGGCTTATCAATTTACAGAAATTGAGTCTTGGGATCACTTGTATCATTCTTGAGGGAGATCAATTATGCAAGTGCGAGAGTCTACACGTTAAAATGAATTTTAAATAGACTTAAATCACCTCGATGAGTTGCTTATTTCGTTTTTGTTTTTCTTTCTTTTTCAAAGGAGATCACGAACTTTTAAACTGCTAATAACAAATGGTGGTTCTACGATAACCCAATGCCAAGTGCCACATTGGACCGTGAGTCCTGGCTTCGGATCTTTATGAATCGGATGAATCGGTCTACTCGATCAAGAATGATGGATCAAACTTCGCGACCGGGAGGCGGCATTACGGAATGCTGCGCCTGGCGACGGAAGCTCAAATATCTATTAGAGCCCATCCCGGCAAACCCAGGTCCCACGGCTGAGTCACGAAATCACCAAGTTTAATGATTTCTGTATGGAAGCGGGTGCGATTAAAAACGTACTCATTTTTGCAATGGAACCCAATTTGCTGAAACGCTTCATAGCCCATGGTGCGAACAAGATTTTCACCACGCTCACCAAGGAATTCTCGAAAGCACCGAGAATCGTGACCTATGAGCATACCACTCGCTTCTTTGATGCGAGACTCCGAAGGGCCAACCAGTTAGCCCACACATTCTCGAAGATGATTGAGAATGTCGAGAAGTCGAGACCTTTGATTGTAAGATCGGCGAGAACATTGTGATCGACCGCATGCTTCACTCACTCCACGATGGTTTTTCGCAATTTAGAGCGAATTACTATATGAATGATTTGAAGAAAAGTCCCCATGAACTGCACTCCCTTCTCGTATGCACCAGAAGGACATGAAGTTCAGTGGGAGCTTGAAACAGGATGTTCTCGTTGTGACAAACAAGGGGAAAGGTAAGGGCAAAGCTCAGGCAAACCTAGCGGTAGGTAAACCGAAGTTCAAGAAGTCGGGTTCAGGTAAGAGTGGGCCTGGTGAGTCGAGCACCTCATCGGGCGCGACAAAGAGCAAGAATGAAAACATGGAATGCCATCATTGCCACAAGACCGGGCATTGGAGGCGTACATGTCCTGTTTATCATGAGGACTTAAAGGCAGGTCGTGTTAAACCCGTTGGTATGTCTTCTCTCTCTTCTACTTTTATTCATATGATTGAGATTAACCACGCAAGTTACTGAACTTGGGTACTTGATCTTGGTTGTGGTTCTCATCTCGTAATCATGTGCGGGGGCTCCGAAACATCGAACCCCTCGTAAAGGGTGAGGTGGACTGCGTGTCGGGAATGGAGCAAGAGTGGCCGCCATCTCAAAGGGGACATATGTGATCCAGCTTCCTAGCGGATTTGAGTTGTCATTATATGACTTTGCTATTATGTACCCATCTTTCCAAAAACATTATTTCGGTTTACGCACTTGACAAACTTGGATTTTCATTTGTAATAGAGAATAATACTTGCATTTTCTCATTACACGATATGATTTATGGCAAGGCGGTCTCCATGAACGGAATTTATGTTTTAGATCAGACAACCGAAATATTACACGTAATGAATAAAAAGTTAAAGGGTGGTGACAAAGATCAAACGTATCTATGGCTAATAGTATGGGACACATTAATGAGAAACGCGTAAAACAGCTCATCAAAAATGAAGCTATCTCGGCCTTTGATTTTCAATCATTTGGCACGTGTGAATCATGTCTCATCGGTAAGATGACTCGGATTTCCTTCAAAGGTGTTGGAATGCGCGCTGCTGACCTATTAGGGCTCATACACACGGATGTATGTGGTCCTATGTCAATCACCGCACGAGAAGGCTATAGGTATTTCATCACTTTCACGGACGACTTAAGTAGATATGGCTATGTCTACTTAATGAAGCACAAAAGTGAATCCTTTGAGAAATTCAAGGAATACCAAAATAGGGTACAGAACCTATTGGGTAGAAAGATTAAAACACTGCGTTCGGATCGTGGTGGCGAGTATCTTTCTCACGAGTTTGATCAACACCTAAAGGACTGTGGGATTGCCCTACAGTTAACTCCACCTGGAACACCTCAATTGAATGGTGTGTCCGAACGGAGAAATCGAACACTACTTGATATGGTTCGATCCATGATGAGTCACACCGTGTTGCCTGACTCATTGTGGGGTTATGCTCTTCCTCGTCACCGCTCTAATACTTAACCAAAGTCCGTCTAAAGCTGTTGACAAGACTCCATATGAACTATGGAAGGGAACGGTCCCTAACTTGTCCTTTATACGGGTTTGGGGCTGCGAGGCTTATGTCAAGTGGAGACACGAGGATAAGCTCGGCCCGCGATCGGTCAAGACGTACTTTATAGGTTATCCTAAAGGAACGCTTGGTCATTACTTTTATTCGCCAACCGAACAACGTGTTTTTGTTGCGGCTAGTGCGACATTCTTAGAGAAGGAATTTCTCGAGAATGCAAAGAGTGATAGAACCTTCGACCTGTCGGAGATTCCAGAGCCAAATACCGAGCAACCATTGGAGGAACAAATTCCTTCAATCCCGGCTGCGGTGAACATTCCTGAGGAACCTAGGAGGTCGGGAAGAGTCTCTATTCCTCCAGACAGATACATTGGTATGGTCGAGGAACATGACATAGATGACGTTCTACTCTTAACGAGTAGTGAACCCGCAACCTATAAAGGTGCCATGACTAGTTCCGACTCAAAGGTATGGCTTGAGGCCATGCAATCCGAGATGGACTCTATGTATGAGAACAACGTATGGGATCTTGTTAGCTTACCTGCTAAGGTTCGTCCCCTTCAATGCAAATGGCTTTACAAGATAAAGCATTCTGTGGAAGGTCAACAAGATATCTATAAAGCACGACTAGTTGCTAAAGGTTTCACCCAAGTGCCAGGTTTGCACTACGATGAAATCTTCGCACTCGTAGTCATGCTGCGTTCCATTCGGATTATCTTAGCGATTGCCGCTTTTCATGACTATGAAATTTGGCAAATGGATGTGAAAACCGCCTTCTTAAACGGCTTTTTGGAGGAAGAGTTGTACATGGTACAACCCGAAGGTTTCATCGATCCAGAACATCCTAAGAAAGTGTGCAAGCTTAAGCGTTCCATTTATGGACTTAAGCAAGCATCAAGGAGTTGGAATCATCGCTTCGACCAAGTGATTAAAGAAAATGGATTTACTCGATCGGTCGAGGAACCATGTCTTTATATCAAGTCGAGTGGGAGCAAGATTGTCTTCCTAATATTGTATGTCGATGACATACTCCTGATTGGGAATGACATACCTCTCTTAACTTCGGTGAAAGTATGGTTGAAAAACCATTTCCAGATGAAAGATCTGGGAGAGGCACAAAGAATTCTAGGCATCCGTATCTATCGAGATAGATCACGACGGATGTTATCTCTCGATCGAGTCTTACATAGACAAAATCCTAAAGAGATTCAAATGACTAACTCCAAGAAGGGGTTTCTTCCTATGGCTCCGGGGTGCATTTGAGCAAGTCTCGGTCACCGAGAGACACCGGAAGAGAAAGAGCGCATGACACGGATTCCTTATGCTTCGGCTATAGGATCAATCATGTATGCCATGATATGCACACGTCCGGACGTGGCATATGCATTGAGTATGACAAGTCGATTCCAACAAAGATCCAGGTGAATCACATTGGTTGGCTGTCAAGAACATTCTTAAGTACCTCCTGAGGACTAAAGATTGGGCATTGACTTATGGAGGCCCTCAAAAGCTATGCGCAACCTGATTCTGTGACGCTAGCTTCCAAACGGATCGAGATGACTCGAAATCTCGGTCTGGATTCGTTTTTACTCTTAATGGCGCTGCGGTCACCGGAAGAGTTCGAAACAAACTGTTACAGCAGATTCTACGACTGAGTCCGAGTACTATGCCGCGTCTGAAGCTACAAAGGAAGCGATATGGATGCGTCAATTATTACATGGACTATCTGTAGTGCCTAGTTCGAATGACCCGATCACCATCTATTGTGACAATAGTGGTGCCATCTTCCAAGCTAAGGAGCCAAAGTCTAGCAACAAGTCTAGACATGTACAACGGAAAGCTCATCTAATCCGGGATTACGTGGAGCAAAAGGAAGTAGTGATAGAAAAGATTGCTGAGATGACAACATAGCGGATCCTCTCACTAAACCATTACGACAAGATAAGCATGAAGGGCACGTTAATTCCATGGGAATTAAACGTGTTCTTAAGTTGTAGTACTCTTTTATGGATTAGATTCATTCCCTTTTGTACTCTATACGACATCATCGTTTTGATATTTATATATTTTGTTTTTTCATGTGGAATTGTACGACAATTTTTGAACACCACAAAGTGAACTGAACGAACATTATATTTTTCAGTCCTTAATTGCCCACATGAGCTGATAACTCTGGCAATTATTTTGTGACGTTGGTTGATGGTGGGTTCAACGAGCCATAAGTCAACCGGTTGGTGACCAATCACGGAGGCGATTTATACGGATATTTCGTAGGACACAATTGTGACATCGACGTGGAGTCCTAAATGTTTTATAACATTCGGTGCCCGGTCGTGGATAGGACTTCCATGGTGATCCTAAGAGTCGATTCTTTTGACTATCGACTGTCTCTTGAGACTAAGGCAGATTTTGGGTGACTTTGGTTTCTTTCTCACGGTCATCCGTAACAGGGGCCAAGTAGATTTTTTCTGGGTCATTTCATGTTGTGCTTAGATCGGAAGGAGTCGAGTTGAAGGAAATATTCAGCCTTTATCGGGTACTCGATATTTCTCGGGGCCACTCGAGGAGTCAGAATCGAAATGCATGGCCATGCTCGGATACGGATTCGTTTTATCGGTTAAGTTACTCTCCGGTCGGGGAAACCACTCTTGATCCGGATCGATTGTAAATACGACCTTTGCGGATCCGGATCTGCAAATTGTTTTACATTGAATGGGAGAGATTTTAAATGAATATGAGAATCGGTTATCGCACATACACTTGTACGGACAAGTGGGAGTTTGTTGGAGCTTGTGTCCTCCGGTTAGTGCGGATAACGTCATTGCACATACACTTGCGGACAAGTGGGAGCTTGTTAGGGGTGTCCTTAACAGTTAGTGCAAGGACTTATAAACCTCTAAAAGGATCAAAGGGCATACTTTTGGTATTATTATCAGTTGATCCACGTTTATCAATAACGGTTGGCTTGCTAGATAAGTTTGACGTTATTGTCATACAGATGGCGGTGATCAACTGGTCCCTAAAAGTCACACCTATAGGATACGTTTGAGAGATGTGACGGTATGAAAATACAGTCATGTAGATGCCAAATTTGACTAACCAGTTAGTCTGAGTTATTTGACTAATAATTAGTCAAAATGTGATGTTGAGATATTTTATTTAATACGGATTAAATATTAATGGCTAAGGCGGATTAAGCGATTAATTCGTAAAATTAAATATAAGCGACTTATATTTGATTAATGTATATTGGATAAATTAATTATACGATATTGTCTTTGTCGGACACGTATTAATAATTCAACTAACCCGTATTATTAGTTGATGCCTTAATTTCCGATAACCGATGACAGTTTATAATGAAACCGCGTCATATACACTTAGCGAATTATGAACCGGACCACGAGTTAAAGTTAAGAGGAAGTGGAAGCCCACTTCCCCTTGATCCACTCGGTTTGGCCGAGATTAGGAGAACAAAAGAGAGCCTCTTCTCTTGCTTAACCTAATCATTTCATTTGGAGAAAATAATTAGGGTTTTGAGAAAAGTGCCTCTCAAAATTCGGATCTCTCATCCAACGAAAACTCACAAATCAATCCTCTCAATATTGCAAGGCAATTAGAGGATTCCTTCTAGCACAAGGGCATTTCTCGGACTATCTTGGGTGCATCGTTTAGGAGGAGATCTACTTTGATCTCTCATTGCCGAATTGCACTAGGACCGGAGGTTATTCCTTAATCTTTATCGTTTCATTGTTAATTTCGTTTATGACTATAAATTGCATATAAAATTTGCGTTATAATCCTATAAAGAAAGGGTTTTATACGGATATTACCCTAGTCAAATTTGGCATCTACATGACTGTATTTTCATACCGTCACATCTCTCAAACGTATCCTATAGGTGTGACTTTTAGGGACCAGTTGATCACCGCCATCTGTATGACAATAACGTCAAACTTATCTAGCAAGCCAACCGTTATTGATAAACGTGGATCAACTGATAATAATACCAAAAGTATGCCCTTTGATCCTTTTAGAGATTTATAAGTCCTTGCACTAACTGTTAAGGACACCAGCCCCAACAAGCTCCCACTTGTCCGTACAAGTGTATGTGCAATGACGTTATCCGCACTAACTGGAGGACACAAGCTCCAACACACTGCCCCATAGATCATACCCATATTGACCTGAGACCTAAATTGCATGACTAGAGAATCATGGTGAACCGACTGTCTTAGCTACTAGATTTGATGCCCGTGCGCTGCACGGGTACTAAATAGTGTTTAATTTTTGAGTGAGCTTGTGAAAAATGTAAGCTCTTGAGTGTGAACAATATTATTATTTAATCGATATCAAACTTCAATAATACTTTTGAATCACTTAAATAAGTGAAAATTAGAATACTTATACGACTTATTCTAGGACATCAGGTTACTTAAACTAATTTTACTTAAGCTAATTTTACATGCTTGGCAATCAATAAAACAAAGATCAAGCTACAAAACCAAGGACGATTTGTAATCCAAATCCAAAACTCCTAGACTTATAGTTGGCGACGTCTTGGGAGAGCTATTATGGCAAAAATAGTGATCATATATACTTGTTGTATAGGTTTTATGTAGTTAGAGCCTTATGTAATTGATACTTCCTTCGTCCGGTCATTTAATTATTTATTCCATATTTCAACTGCAAGCATGTAACAACTAAACAGCGAAGTATAAAAGAAAAGAACACAACGTGAATGGATGTATAGGATAGATGTTAGGATGGAGTATATATACAATAATGTTCTAGGGTTTGGTTTTGTTTGGTATTTATCAATTATTATTATTATAATTATTATTATTATTTTTATTTATTTTGAGGTTTCTTTTCACTAAAACTCATATAGTCATATATCTCTAGAATATTAAATTGCATGATCATCTTTTTTCAGAAGTTTTTTTATTTGCTAATTAACAAATATTTTCTTTATGATTTTTTCCTATTTCCTATTTTGCTCTTTTGATTAGCTTGGGGTTATACATGAAAACCAATCTATATCGCCTTATTATGCTTGCTATTATTAAAAGCTAACTTCTTAGCCTGTTGAAGACTTATTTTAGTTATTAGGATGCTGTCCGTTTTAATTTCGTAGAAATTCCTGGCATTGCAGTAGCCTTAGTTGCATGTGTCTTTAATATTATTGATAAAAGTTAATGACATTCTTATTCTTATATTTATATATTTGACTATAAACTTGACATAACCTTATTTAATCATACATATTTATCCCATATAGGAGAGACAGTTCGTATCACAATAAAACCTAAGATTCAATAGATCAGTATAAGAAAATATAGAGTACTGCCACTATAAAAATCATGCTGCATATCATCTAAGATGATCAAAAGCGAGTATATACTCCCTCGGCCCCAACCATTTGTTACCTCCTAAATCAACAATACATATTTCTGACAATGAATTAAATTCCACGAAGGGTGTATGTACTTCCCGTAAAATAAAACTTTATAAACAATAATCCGTAGTTACATATAATTTCACCGCCACAAAAGCTTCGTACGTAGCACTGGAAATTTGATAGTGCACAACTGCAAATCCATCGTGACCTCGAATAACTGTGCGCAATCACTTTTTATTGAATGTTGCAGACTACTCGATAGTGCAGACATTCAAAGAAAAAAAACCTATGCTCAATTCAAGATCAGATTACCTATTATTGTAGTTGTGTAAAGCGATTGATGAAAACTGCCCTTTAAGAGTAGCTGTATGAATGTCTTGTTATTTAAACAAGTTTCATATTGGTTTAGTTATGGGGCATACATCAATTTGGGGTCAAATGTATTGTTTGATCCTTTGTTTCTCAGGCCTTTTTTAGGGGACTATTCTTTCGTGATATGAATTGTCCTCCAAGCAGCCTTGGACATGTTTTAATCATCGTCAATTAATCGATCGTTTCTACTTGTAAGAGCTGTCAAATGTTATCTGTGATGAGGCTTTAACACGTAAGAAAATTCGACTTTGTGACGGATTTTCGATGCAATACCTTTGTTAACGCTTGGCTTCTGAGATGACCCATTATGCTCTAATCCAGTAATCGCTGCATTGTTGTTTATCAACTTTCTTACGATCTTAACCGTGTTACTTAAATTAGGGATTGGATCTGAGATGTGTTTGATTAACTCAACGTTATCAATGGCACGAAAATTGTACTCTATGGATGCAAAATTGTTACGTGGTAACACTTCTAACTTTCCAATGAGCTTTCATCTTCAAATGCTCTACTAACTGTATTGTCCTATAATTACCCAACAAAGTACAATACATGGCGTTCACGTTGAGTTCCCACCTGATCAGTCCTCAACAAATCAGAAATCTCAGATGATTTGATCATTTACAAGTATATTGCCTTGGTGAAATAACAAATAACACACCATAAGAATTAGGATAAGCCTATCAGAAGTTTGGTGAAAGAAGCATCATCCGTGTAGAATGATGAGCAATAATGTCTGAAAAAGAAGCAGATTTGGAGAGCACTACTTCATATCCATCACACATGTGGTCTACGCCTTCAGGAAACAGTTGCCACATGAGGCTTCCAGCTGCGCTTCCTCCTCTTTTTGCAGATTCCTCCAGAGTTTCGTATACCAGTTTGAAGGTTGCGTCTCTGTAGCATGAGTTGCACTCGGGATTTTTTCTCGATACACCAAACTCAGAAAACACCACAGGCATCTTGAGTTTCTGGTCTGCATCTTCTATGGCACGAAAATTTGTTACCACTTCTAACTTTCCAATGAGCTTTCATCTCCATTATATATATTGATTTATCGGCTCCATTGTCAATTAAGATAGTTCAACATAAAACGGAAATCTTTTGAGCTTTTCCATCAACAAATACGGTAAAAATCTCAACCGATTGGATATAACTATATATAGCTGCTTGACCGCTCTGCAATTGGTTTTTTAGTTGTAAACAAATTCCAATAGCAAAGAGATAATAGATAGGTGTTGTCAGTTATTATTGATAAAATATGGAGTACATAGTTGTTTGAAATTGATTTAATATTTCTTTTGTATTATCTTTTTGGTCCAATTTATATCTTTTCATTCTTATTTTTATTTAGAAAATAACTAATGCAAATTTATTAATAATAGGTGTTTTAGAAAAGTTGGAGTCTTTCAGAGTGCCTGAAAAAAAGCCTCTTTTATATATATACTAGATTTAATGCCCGTGCGATGCACGGGCCTTTTTGTAATGTTTTATCATAGAAACGGGAAATTGTTAAAAGAGTATAATTAAAATTCTTATAAAAAATATTGTTTTTAATTTTTTCTTAAATTTATTCACACTCTTTCATATTCATTGAAATTTTTATATTTTCTAATATTTTAAATCTTAAGCACTTAATAAAAACTGAGTTATCGAATAGAGCTCTAATTCAACTCCTAATAGAAGTGATTGTACATGTATACCATGTTAAAGTGAAATACACTTGTTCTACTTATACTCTCTTTAAATTTCGCACGCAAAACTGTTTCATGTCCCTAGGCTTTCAAATTAATACGGAGTACACAGTACTTAGGGGCGGACCGGGGGTGCGTACAACACCGAACTCTTTTCTTAGAAAAAAGTATAAGCAAAGTATGTATATGATTTGTGTGGAGCATAAGACATTGCCACTTCTTGGATTCAGCGATTAAAGCTATTTCTATTTGGAAGGCAGGAGCTCGATACTCCATAAACACCCTTTTTGTTTAGGTTTTTTTTTTTTTTTTTTAAAAAAACCAAACTCCCTTTAAGCAATAATTTTTAACTTCTACTTATACGGAGTAATAAGCTTCTTATGGGAGTAATGGTTGAGGCATGAGAGTATATTAAGTGATCTCATAAAAAAAGGAACAAATTTAATCATAAGTCATTTGTCTTGGCATCGTTCATTATGATAATAACGTGTCTAAGTTTCTATGTATCTTCAGCTTACGATTAAGCCCTACGGATAAATCAAAATTGAATTGGAGTGCCGTATTTTGATTTGCATAGGAATTAATAGTATGACTCTTTGACTTGACAAATAAGATAATTATTATGCAAGTACTTAGCACCAATATCATTTCCTAATTAAGTTAAGACTCACTCCATATTAATCTATTAATTTTTACAATTTAGGACTCTCTCGAAAGCGTCAAGTTAGACTCTCTGTGATTGCTAAAAAAATATCTGTGATTGCTCAAAAAATATAGTGTTAACTCTTTCGATTACAATAGAAGGGAGGGGAAATCAAACTTAAGACCCAATTAATATATAATGAAACAAATAAAAAAATTGATTGTTTAATTGCTCAACGAAATTAGAACACGTAGACGTAGTAGTGAATTGTTAGGCAAGAATTTATAGGAACTGATCAGCTGTGAACCTTTAATAACATCGTGTAAGATACTAAGATCACAATTACTGTCAGTTCATGGCAAATATGAAATTATTGAGTTTTAACCTTGCTATAATGATATCCAATTATCAAACTTGTGTTCTTTTTGTTAAAAGAACAATACTTTAACTTGACTTATTCAGGTCATGAATAAGAAATCGAATAATGAATATTATATTACTACACATAAGATTGTAAGATCGTTAGTGTTGTGTAAGACGGTTTATACTAATGTAATGTAAAACGGATCTAAACACAACCTTGTGAGTAAAAGTAGTTATTATGAAAACTCGTTTTACAATAAACTTTATGTAAGACCATAATCCTCGAATACAAATAACGACATTGTATAACCCAAAAAATAGTCATGACAATATTAAAGTGCAAAATATGTTGGTGAAAAACCCATTGTAAGGTACAATCCATGCACAGATAACTGAATGGAAAACTAAAATATATTCAATCGCTCAGTATATCACCCACAAATAAGGTAAGATAAAAATTTTTGACAACGAATAACGTAAAAATAGGACTTTTGATTTCTTATTTAGTCTTGCATTATACAACACAATATAGTTATCAATTAGTAGATTATACAACTGGTTGTATGTAGTTTATGTACAACCTTTTCAATGTTGTCGAGTTTTGTTATAAAGTTGTCGAGCTTTACTAACAAAATTGTCGAGTTACAATACAAAGTTATTGAGCTTAAGAGGAATAATTATTAAACTCAATAACTTTTTAAATTAGCTCAATAACTTATAAAATAGCTCGACAACTTTGTGTAAAGAACTCAACAACATTGAGGCGGTTGTAATGCTAATATACAACTCGTTGTAAGATAGTATTTACAGATAGTTATAAGAGTTTTTTTTTTTTTTTTTTTTTTTTTTTTTTTTTTTTTGGACAATATAGTCATAAGAATATCTTTTAAGAAAAAAAACACTAACAAAAATTAGGATGAAAAGAATATAACTTGGATAAAACCGACCTTTATTAAATTAGTAAAAAAATGTTGTGGACATAAATTCAACTAATTACCTGCAAAATTGAACTAAATATGAGACAGTCAAACCAAATAAATTCATATGTGTTTAACTCTAAATTTATATGTACCTTTGTATACAAACAATGAAACAATTAATAAGAACCTTTGTATATGAATTCATAGGCACCTGAAATTGCAACACAACATCGATTAGAACATGAAGATCTCAAAAATTAGGAGACAAATTTTATCTAAGCATGTAATAAAAAAAAAAACTTGCATCCATAAGAATAAGCAAAATAGTAAACCTCCGATCAAAGTAGGCAACAAACCAATGTTCTGAATTAAACGCATGAATATTTCTTTTTATAGGATAGAAATACAAACTTTGAGGTATAGTCAAATTCTCAATAATTTATCTCAATATTATATCAATTTAACTAAAGTTCTATTCATAAAATAATTAAAGTCATTCGCTAAATTTGGACTCTCTGTAATCACTCGAAAAAAGCTTCCTTTATTAATATAGATAGATAGATATTGATTTTCTCTCTACTTGTTTAATTTCTACTCCCTTGCTTTCTTTCTCTTTCTTGATCTCATTAGATTAGAACAAATTATTCAAACCCCCAGAACTGGTTACCTAGACGGATTTAATTAAGGCTGACATTTTCCCATCTCCCTGTGGAGATCGACCCTACCTGCTACTAGCTTCTGTTAGTGTATCTAGGTTTTTTTTTGGTACCTGACGACGGTATCATGAAGATTTTTTATTTCAAAAATCACAGATAACAAAGTTTTCATCATTATAACGCCTAAATCTGGAGAAATTATCGGCCAGAACAGAGACTCATCCCGTCAAAGTCGAATGAAAGCAGCAAAAGTGGGAGGAAGTAGTTGAATAGTTGGCGAACACGCTAACAGCTAACTATCCAAGCAAAAATATACCTATTAAAGAGTAGACTAAGATTAGCAATTGAAAATGACATATTGAACCATATCTAAGATATAAAGATACATCTATGTACTAGACATGCAACTTTAATGACTCATATCTTCATACATGTACACGGGGATAGTGATGAGTTCTTAGATACAAAATTTATTTCGTGTTTAAGCGGAGACAATATCCATTGATGTAAAACTTCGCCATGACGATAAATAGAGGCAAAGGAGCAGTTACTTAAACATGTTGAAATTTATATGTTGGAACTCGGATTTTAGTCATGGTGAGCTTTAAGTAACAACGTCAAAAACAACATCACCAAGGGATGAATGCTCTACATTGATGATAGAAAACAAATATACCTGTGCCACGCGAAAGATATTGTTTACAAAGAAATTTTCACACATCTACCAATTAGGTGTCATATTATATATTTTGCATGAAGTTTATAGGGAATTACCAGTCTTAATTATAAATTATGAAAACAAATTTTATTGGTTAAAGATATAACAAATTCTCCAAACATGCTACATATATGATTGGGATACATGTTGTTTTGTGTACCACCATTCAGCTTTTACACCGTCTTATGCTTACAGAGTCGAATATATGGGTAGATGTTGTAGGTTAATCTAATTTGCGAATCACATAAAGGTTAGCTTTAGTTATCACATGTTTATTTTGGAGGAATTAAACCACATTTTTGGCAATACCGTTTTATGTTAACTAAAAACAGATGGTGTCTACAACAATAAAAATAGGTAACTACATAATTGAATAATACAACTGTCTCTTTGGATGTTATACAACTGATATAACTAATACCAAAGAGAGTACCTTTTACGTTATAGGGACTGAAGATCCACCAGTCTAAACCAACCCAAAGTTTTGTGCGTTCGAATTTTTTACATAGTTCGACTTTTTTTTATTAACCAGTTTAGTTGACTTTTGCTACCAAACCATGACAAGGTAAACCAACGTTTACAATATGTTGTTCAACAAATTCTTGGAACATTCAACATGCATATTGTTAAAGATAATCCTATTGGGAGCCCCGTGCATCGCACGGGCTTTCCAACTAGTATCTAGTAAGAAAAGAGAGATGGATACATAATTCGTTGAGATCAACAGCATAACAAAATGGGTCTCATATTCATTGAAAAAGACTTACTGAACCAATTACTGTTATTTCTGAAATATCGGAATCGTTACATAATCATCATCTCATTAAAATTCTACAGCAAAACATATTCAATAGTGAATCATCTGATCACCACTACCTATCACTGTACAAACCAACATCACTAACCCATATTATGCCTTAGTCTTACCATAACATACTCGATCTCGTGTAAAAGAAACTGGGTTAGATACGTATGTAGACTTCAACAAAATAATGCATTTAAGTTGACAAAACAATCACCTATCGAGACGAAGATTAATCACCCTATTTCATCAAACTGATATAGTACTTGGCTTAACATTTTGTATTCACAATTGAGGTCCAATAGAGAATTAAACGATACTCCCTCCATACCACACCAATGGTAACATTGACTTTTTCGCACTTGTCGAGACACGTTTTGCAACGTAAATATATTTTGTTACACATTATTAAAAATTATAAAAATTTGATATTTTTATAGCATTTATGACGATAAATCAAACAAGATCTCACATGACTATATCTTATCTTATAGATTAAGAATAATATCGGAAATCCCCTACGACCATGAATAGTGGCAAAACGGTCAATGTTACCGGTATGGAGGGAGTATTACATAACTTCATTAGATGCCCAAAATAAAAATGATACCAAGACCATGGAATTGATGATAACAAAATATTAAAGCAATTCATTTAGATACCCGTATTTAAGAACTCAAAATATGAGCAGAGCTCATTAAACATGCCCATCACCTAATGCACATGTTTGACCCTTTGAGTTACCTAACATTATGATAAATTTCAAGAAGCTTCATTCTTTGAAGCAAATTGGATAAGGTCCTTTGTTGTGAACAAATAAACAAGTTAGACATTCCAATGCGTTTAGATTTACAACAACTCACATGTAAAATAAAAAACATAGGAACCTGAAATTAGTTTTTCACACTCATTTAAAACTAAACATATCACATATACAGTGTAAATAAAATAATAGAAACTACAGTTTTACTTATCGAAATTATATCCTCTCCCCTCAAATCCAAGTCCCCTTATTTAAGAGAGGAATTTTGAGTTCATGAGAACTTAAATTGAAAGGTTGGAATAACTGAATTAGAATTTGAAAAATTAGTAAACATTCGCAGTAGAGAAAAAGCTTTAATAAAACATTTTGGCGCATTTGAATGATGTCGAGTTCCTAATTTCTTCTGATCAAAGATTTCAACATTTACCAATAATCATCAAATATATAGACGTGTTGATTACTTTGATAAAAGTCATAAAACGAATATGAAATAACATGTTCCACAAATTTTTAACAACATTTCAAATAGATATACGAAACTTGATGGATAATTAGATTGTATACCAGTTAATAGAATGGATAAGAAGAAGCAACGTATATAAAGGACTCGACCCCAAAACACTGGCTTCTCTGTTGCTGCTCCCTTATGTCGAATTTACCTGACAGAATAATTTAGAAAATTATACTCCGTAACATGAAAAGTTGACATTGGCCCAAATTGTAGTGAAACCTTATAATAACATCGAGAGAAATTACACGAAATGTTCATAAATCGAAAAGAAATGGTAGTATACTAATTGAAGCTCTGCATATAAACCGTGGAATTTATACCCGACCACAACAGTTAACATAGGTTCAATCATACTTTAATTCAGGATTAAAACTCGATCAAAATCCCTATTCGATGGTCAATCATATCAAAATAAACTAAATTAATGGTCCAACATTCACCTTAAATCACAATCAATCAAAACGCTAGAATCTGAAACTTAAAACAATCGGAACAATACCAAATAATGCCGCCATCTTCATTTTCGCCAGAGAAAAGTTTTGTTGCGGTGGTGACACTAATCCAACCTGTCATCATTAATCAGGTTAATTCTCGATTAGTTAAGTTGATGCATTTGCACAGCCAATCAATTTCGCAAATCCAGAAGAAAGAGTAGTACACTAATCGAATTTGCCATCATCAAAAGCAATAAGGAAAACTATTAAGTAATCCCCAAATTAAATCACATTTACAAAAACAATCCTTATCAACTAAAACAATTCTAAAGGAAACAAAGAAAAGAAATTACCGACGACAATTGTAATCGAGAGAATGAAATTGATCATTTTCATCGCAGATAAGCATCGCTGCGGTGGTTATTGATGCGGCAGCCTTTCAAAGGGTTATTAATTGAGTTCAAGGAAGAAATGAATGGATGATAATAGTCAATTGATAAGCAAGAGTGGCTGAGTGGGAGGTAGTGGGTAGTTTATTACTCCGTACTACGTATTTAACTGCCGATCGTATGTTGGAGTTTGCTAATAGCGTATATATACGTATAAAATACGATGAATCAACCACAATTCAACACATCAGCTTTTTATATTGGAGTGGCTTTTTCTTTAATAATGATGATGATGATGATGATGATGATGATGATGATGATGATGATGATGATGATGATGATGATGATGATGATGATGATGATTTGAGTTTTGCTATATTATAAGAAGATGAAGGGCATATTTTGGATTTGAAGTTGTGAGCATGTATTGTTTGTTCCTTTTGTAACACGCTAGAGATTTGTAATTGAGAATCAGATTTGTTTGGCAAACTTACATCTAGTAGTATGAATAAGAGTATTTTGATGTAGTATCTCAAATTTTGAGTTTAGCTAAGGATAGTTCATAGTTCATAGTATTAATATATCGTTATTGAGATTTCGTCTTTTTTTTTTTAATATTTTAAATCTTGGGACATTTAATTTTGAATTCTGAAAATTATTTTTTGGATATTTTGGTGGATGTTTGGATTTCCGATCCGATAATTACGGATATTAAATTCAAATATTTGAAGACATCGGATATTAAAATTTTGAAAAATTGAATCGGGTATCTGAAAATTGAAATGCTGCTATCTTTATTTTTTTCAAGCAATATTTTTTCCTTTTTAATTATTTTCTCTATTTCTAAATCATTTTTTTTCCTATTTCTCATTATCAATAAGAGATTAAGAGTGATATTTACAGCCTGAAAAAGGATAATTGTTCAATAGTGATATTTTATTGTTGTACATAATTTTATTTGTAATATGTTATATAGCGTATATGTAAATAATTTAAATTTTATTATTTATAATTAAATTTTTATATTATATGTTATTTTGTCCATTTGTATAATTTAATTTTATTAGTAAAGCAACTATAGTTTTATAATTGAGTTATTTAGAGTAAGCATCATGAAAGCATGTTAGCAAATCTTCTAATTAAATTGCATAAAGAACGTGTTATATTCAGGAAAAGCAAATGGAAGGTTGAATTATTGACTTTTAACCACAGAGCGACACGTAGGCTCTGTGGTTGTTCTTTTAATGAATAGGATTCTTCGCAAAGTTTTTTTGGCAGCATGTTTTCATTTTTTTTCCACTCTAAAATTGAATTAAATGACATTTTAAAATTAACATTTTTTAAGTTAAAATGTCTAGTTTCAACTTAGAATTAACACCTTTATATAAGTGGCTCTATAAGATTTGGTTTTGAACTTACAAGAATTAGTTTTTATGTTATAAGTGATAGGTTGTTAACCTAAACACCTTGGTGTTTAACTTGGATGATAATTTAGGCCGTCAATATTGAAATTTTGGATCTTTAACTTGAGTTAAAAATTTAGGTTTTTAACTTGATTAGTGATGTTTTCAAGTTTTCAACATATAGGTATAAGTTTTCAAGTTTAAACCCGAAATTTCATATTAAATTGTACTTTCACTAAAAACAAAGAGTTGTTTAGATAAAATACTGAGTCTTATACTTAAAATTCAGAGTTCGAAATTAAAGGTATGTAAAGTTTAAGTTTGCAAATTAAAATAATCGGAATAACATGAAAAAAAATATATTGGATATTTGGATCGTCGTCATTGGCAAGCCGGCTCAAGCATTTTGCGATTTTGAGTCATACTTGGTTCTTAAAGGTCAATATACAAGTGTTTTCAGAGCTAATGTGGGACTCGAACCCACACCATATGCATTGCTGCACATACTCTTCCATTTAAGCTAATTGGCTTTAGATATATTTCATATATACTAGTTGGTTGCACCGCGCGCACAGTCCCCCAAGATATTTTAATCGTTGGCGTTTCATGTGCATGTAAGCGTATCTTTATTTGGCTTGGTTGTCTCTACATGTTGAGTGTCGATCACAATGAAACTCTTGTTGTTATATTGTTTTGATAGTTGAATAACAGATTGCAAACAAAATTACAATCATTCATAAATAATTCGTATTTAACTTTGTTGAGAGCATGAATAGCCGAATATAACTATGCCTTTTGTTTAGATGGTTAATTGTTAAAGAACACAATTACATGAATACATAAGACATTAGTATTATGTTATGCCTTGCGAAGTAACATAAACACATATACAAGGCTCATCAACTATATATATATATATATATATATATATATATATATATATATATATATATATATATATATATATATATATATATAAATATAAATATATATATATATATATATATATATATAGGCGGGTTCTGTGTACGAACTAAGTTACGGTGCGAAACTGCATTTAACTACTCAAATACACATATAATACTTCTCAGATACAGTATAATACTTCACAAATACACAATACTTCTTAAATACATAGTATAAATACTTCTGGATACACAAGTTTATACTTCCAGATACACATTATATTACTAACCGGATACGCATGGTATTAGTACCGGATACACATGTATCTCGTAGTAATATCAAGTGTATCTAGGGTGGTATTTTGTGTATCCACCGCCGTCGCCATCACCACTGCCCCCACCATCGTCAACACCATTACCATGCGTATCCGGTAGTTATACCGTACGTATCCGGTAGTAATACAGTATGTATCCGGCTTGGTATTTTGTATATCCACCAAACCCATGGCCACACCAGTGACACCACAACCTGCCCTGCCGCCACAACCACCACCAGCCACACCCAACACTACCACGACCACGCCTACTGCCAGCACGGCCACCACCATTCCAGAACTAACCCTACAACCAACACCGTCCCCGCCATCAACAAACCCGACACCCACTTGAACCACCACCACAACCAACAGTCGCCACACACCACAACAACCAACGACCTCACATTCTCGTTTGCAATCGTCGCTCCCCTCTTGCCGCATCCACGAACCAACCAGACATTACCGCCTGCTCTCCACACACCAGTAACGGCACCACCAAACCACCCCAAAAATTGCCGGCGATATCACCGACAACCCACGCCCTCACCAACGACATTGCTCTGAAAATTCCGACGCCATTACAACTTGCCCTTTCTTTTTCTTCCATCATAGTCGTACTTCACAACGATCCTAGGGACGACCATGACCAACTCAGATGACACGTCACTGGCCATTCCATAAATTTCCGGCGACATCACTTGTTGACTAGTTAATTTCAAAATCTTCAGATCTAATATAAAAACAACACAAAATAGATAAATCTAGCCAACATAATCGCCGACGGTTTACGAGATAGGTCGTGCGCGTGTTATCGGGAAATTTGAGATGTGTGGCTCGTCTGACGGTGGTTAACGGCGTTGAAAATGAATGGAGTTCGCGAATTTAAGAGTAGCGATGAGTGAAAAGTTGGTTTGGTGGTCGTTGTGGGCTGTAAAAAGATGGTCGTGCGGTGTGTGGTGGGGTCGAGTCTTGACGCCGGCGCCGCCGTGTGAGGGATGTAATGACGTGTTGGTTGTCGTAGGTGGAGGAATGGTACTGGAATAAAGGTTAGTTTGTTTTGGATATTAACAGAATACGAGAGGTGGTGTGTTATTTTTGGTTAGATATTAAAATTGGCCCATATACACTAGTTCGTGCAGTTCGCACCCCCTAATATAGTTATACGAGATCCGATTCTATATATATATATATATATATATATATATATATATATATATATATATATATATATATATATATATATATATATATATATATATACACATATATATTCTTAAACACGGTTTTATTAGAAAGTTCTAAATATTTTCACTCAAAATATAGGTATATGTCAACATACACCGCCCAAATAATGGTTTTTCTGAAGCTATATGGTGCATTTTGTTTTACACTTGCATTTCTAGGTAGCTATCTTATTTTCGATTGGTGTCTATATAGCAAATTTTTGAAGCTATATTCAATAGGACTCTGGTTCTTCTGAGTTGAACAAAATTTTCTAGTATTCTATAAAACTGGGATAATTCGATAAGCGTAGTGCCACCATAGATATTATTCTTTTTTTTTTTTTCGAATTACTCACAAACAGGCAACTATATTACAAGAAACAATTACACTGACGCCTCGCAATAAGCTATTAACTAAGTATGGCAACAATTTATTTCTCCATGTCTCAATCTGTACAGATTGAGAAGTAAACATGCAGTTGAAACGCTTTTCGAAACTAAGCTTAATGATCCAACCTTGCTTCAGGAAACTTAGAGTGGTTTATTTCTCGAGACAAAGATACGTTGCAATAAATACAGTGACAACATTAGGATATGCGCCATTTGCCTCTGCAACAGCCACGATGTGGGCTTGATGCTTTTATGCATCTGACACTTGCACATAGTTTATACCTAATCCACCCCTTTTCTCCTCCTTCTTCTTTTCCCTATCCCTCTACCTAAGCGTCTAACTATTTCTTCTCGTCCTCCTCTAGCTTTTGTATCCCTTCCCCTATGCTTCTCCCTCCTCCATGCCATTCTCGTACTCGTTTCTTTAGCCTTTATCCTTTTGATTCCTTGTCTTGTTATTCCCCCTCGTCCTAATCTTGCTGCCATATCCCCTTCCCTTATGTTACTCCCTTATCCTCCTCGCTTCTTCTACAAATGCTTGTTTTGTTCCCTTGCCGTTATTCTTCCGCTTCCGCATCCTTATTTTCCTTGTTGTTATTCTTCTCACTCTTCCTCCTCCCATTTCTCCTCAACTTACTCCTCTCTTTCCCCTCCTCTTCTCCCCTTTTCTCGCTGGCTTACTCCTCCTTCCTCCTTATCCCTCATATTTTTCTTCTTATTAACAACCATCTGTAAGTTGATTATTACAATTCAATTCCCCTCTCCTTTGGCTTCTTAATTCATTATCACTTTCCTCCTTCCCTTTCCCCTTCATCTCCACCTCCTTGGCCTCATCCTCGATCTTTCCCTTTCATTTTCGTCTCGCATCTCCCTTCTTCTTCTCATCCTTCTTTCCTTCCACCTTCCTCTCTGCAAACCCCTCCTCCTTTCCCTCTCCACATCTCCTCTTATTTTCCTCTTGCACTCCCTTTTCTCCTCCTATTTTCTTCTGAAAGGTGCATTTTATATAGACCTTTTGTACCGTATTTGCACGCATTTCTATGCATATTTCGTAGTATTAAGCTACAAATGTCCCCCGAATTGTCTACTTTGGTTTCTCTTGTCCTATTTGCAGGAATGAAGCAAAGAGAAGCGGAATCAAGCTTAGAACATGTCCCTAAGCATGCATTTAGTAGATGAGTTGAGTCAGAGCTTGAAAACTACTATTTGGTGATGCACGTAGAAGTAAGGTAGCTAGGCGAGCAAAGGAAGAGCTTCAAATTACTATCGCCTACTTTGAAGAGACATATCTAGAGTTCTAAAACTTATATTCAAGTGATTCTAACTGGAGGTGAAATCTTATCCTCTTAGCTTTCCAACGCCATAAAAATCGCTTGTTTCCGACAAGTAACGAAGAAATGGCGGCCGTTTGAAGTTCAGTGCGCGAAGCAGGAATTACGCGCTGAAAACCACTCGATCGAGTACTATAGTGCTCGATCGAGTACATTTTGTCTTCAATCGAGTACTTTTTTGTCTTCGATCGAGTACTTTGATTCTCTCGATCGACTACCTTGATTATTACTGTACTCGATCGAGTGCTTTTGTGCTCGATCGAGAGCTTTTGAGGAAAAAATATTCGATCGACCAACTTTATGTTGCTCGATCGAGTAAAACCAAGTCTGAGGCGCAGGATTTATGTTGAGACTGATTATATTTAGCTATATTATATTATAAGATAATAAAATCTCTTACTATATAAGAGAAAAACATTCATTAGGTTAAGGGTTCGGAACTTTTCACTGCTTGAACCTCTATTACGTTGCTTTGTTCTTCTTATTCCGGATCTATACTTGTAATTCTTTTTTCCTTTCTCTCCTTTCTCTTTAGTTAATTTAAACTTTGGAATTTCCTTAATTGTTTTCCTCTTTATTTCTCTTGTTGATTATCCCTTCTTACTCTCTTATCTTAATTAGTTTAATTGTTATTTCAATTTAATCATTATGTTTAGTTTAGTTATCGTTTCAATTATTGTTATTAGCATGATAATTAGTATGAGTAGCTAATTCCCTTACTAGGATTTAGGGAAATCAATGAATTGTTGATAGTTGATAATTAGGTTTCCAGATCTGTTGTTGTTATAATGTCTTTGTTGTTATAAGTAGCATTTAATGACGATTAGACGGTTGATGCACATAATTGTTCTAGTTGTTTTTGGCAAACTCTGACCTAGATCGGAAGATTGGAAGGAGTGAGACCTGCCATAATTCTTTAGGATACTCTAATGAGGGGGGAAGCTAAGTTAGTAGTATTTTAGGGTGAATAGCGGACCAGAAGGACCTTTTCATTACCCCTTAGATTGATACATGTGATTGATCTGTGACCTTAACTGCAATTATCTGGCATTCATTGATGAACCGACATCCTAGTCCCTTTCTCTTATCTGTTAGACTCTTTTAGTTTTCGCTGTTTAGTTTAGTTATCATATCTAAACCCCCATTTGTGACACCGACAGACTTAGATTAGCAAGTAGACATCAACATAGCCTCCCTGTGGATTCGACCCCGACTTCCCTAGATGCATTAGTTAGAGACCCCTCGGGTTTATCTTTGATAGGGTTGCGACAGCCCGTGTCAAATTTGGCGCCGTTGCCGGGGAGGCGACACTTTTTACCTGTTCGATTTGAGTTTGTCTTTAGCCTCAAGGAATTTATTCCTTGAGGCAGTTCTTATTTTCTTTTCTAGTGCTGTTTTGATAGGTCCTATAGGTCTAGCTAAACAGGATTATTGAGAGAAGATCATCAAAGGGAAGGCTTGAGTACCTTTGATCTTCCACCTATGTTCCATCCCATGGCGCAGCAGGTGGCATTTTGTGAGAGATGTGGTGCTGCAGGGCACAATGTTGTTACTTGTTATGCGAAGAATGACCAAGTCTATGCCTATCGGCAGTATAGACAAGGTCATTATGGTTCTCAAAGTGGGGGTTACCCAATTATTCTCCACTTCCGCCGCAGAATTACTATGGGCCGCCACATCCGATTCATCAGCAAGGCTTTCAAAAGCCTTCATTTTATTTTCCGCCGCAACACGTTCCTCCCTCTATTATCAACAAGGAAGAGATTGCTGAATTGAAGTCTTAGTGAAGACACTTAGACTTCTAGTGCAAGAATCTGATAAATCTAGAGAAGCTTATTTCAAGAGATTTGAGTCTCAAATAGCTCAATTAGCTGCCGAGTTGGATTTTAGACACTCAGAGACGGTATATGCTATATGTACCGAAAGTGGTCTTTCCTATGAAGGACCTGAGTTGCCTATTGACGATGATGATATGTATGACTCGGAATTCGAAGATTTAGTTGAAAATGAAGCATCCTACGAAGACTTCTGCACTGTACAACAACAAAAATTCGATCGAACTAGCTACAGTGTTCGATCGAATGAATTACATAAGGGAGAGCTCGATCGAACAGAATTCAACATTCGATCGAACAGTTTGTACGAGGAAGACCTCGATCGAACTAATGCAAGTGTTTGATCGAGCAGTTTTGGCGAGGAAACATCTCGATCGTGTACTGTTCTCTCTTGATCGAATTATTTGGCTATGGACAGTGTTGATTTGTCACTTACGCCCATTCCGAGTGACGATAAGAAGGTAATTGAAGAACAATCCTATCCAATTGGAGGTAATGCTATTCCTTTTATTGATCCCGATGGGGTTCCTTCTAATCCTTGTTATATCATATATTGCTGTTGATTAGACGCCTCCGCCCCAGTTTGGGAGCAAGGTTGAGGAATATTATTTTGTTTCTTCTTACACAGGTCTTGACAGGTTAGATGACCCGGGAGGAGGATTTGAAAATTTCATCCCACGTAGGAAGAAGGCGCGAGAGAAGGGCAAAAATAGCGTAGTCCATGATGTTGTAAAGAGCCGCTGTTCTTCTGATGCTTTGCTGTGGAGGCCAAAAGTGAAAATCATGGATGCTGAAGGGACTACGTTCATTTAGAAGCCTTGTTGTGGGCCATTAATTTTTGTTGGTGGATGACGAAAGAAGGTCGAGCTAGGACCTATCTGAAACTAGCGCTGACCGGGAGGCAACCCGAATTTTTATGCTTAGTTAGATTTTTCAAACACTTTAGTTTTTATTGCGTGTTTAATAATTAGTTTTCTCGATTATAGATTGCGGAACATTTTATATTTGGTTTTGGTAGTATTTTTGGGGCGCTATTTGCGTAATTGCAGGTACACCTGCATTCTTTTCACGAATTGAGTTGATCCGGTGCTGCTAGCTATGACCACCTATGTTGCTGGCTACTTTGGAGAGGTCCGTCTATGTCACGCTATTTTGTGAGTTTCTTAGCTCCTCCTCTTAGTTCATTTCATTTAGTTTGCATTTTCCTTTCCCCTTTATGCTACTGTTGTTAGCTGTTGAGTACAATGAGGGCATTGTACAACTTGGTTTGGGGAGGGTATATGCATCCATATATGTGTCTGTATATTGTCTTTATTGCATTTCAGTTAGCACGTTTAATTTTTGCATGCATTGTTTATTTTTATTTCAAAAATTCAAAAATCTCATCAAAATAAAAAAATTCGAAACTTCAAAAAAATCATGTTTCTTTTAGCATATAGGTTGAGTCGGAGCGGTAGTTTCCGATGATGAAATTGCACTACACTTAGTCATTTTGCTTAAGCCTTGCATAAACTAACATCTTTTAGTACGTCTTTTGCATAATCTACGAGTTTATGTTTAAATTTAGCTGAACGAATAGACTTGACCTGAGATTTTGGTAACCTACTTATAATTTCTAAGGAATTAGTGTGACACCCCTCGATAAGGCATCAAAAGAACTATTAAATCTAAGCGGAAAATACGAGATTTTTAAAACCTTTAAAAGTTTAAAGTGCGAAATCCACCATAAGTGATCAAACGAAAATGAAAAGAAAGATAATTAAATTTTACAATTAAAAACGAAGTGCGTTGGGGAAAAGATATCCCATGAATAAGCACAAGTCTAAAGATAGGTGAGTCTAAGAAAACGATAACTAAGGTCCAAGGGTCGATGTTCTCGCTAGCTCACACGTCTTCCCCATAATCTGCATCACAAACCTGTCATTCATGTAAACATGAACTCCACAGTCAGTGGGGAGTAACTCAGGGTTCTCCCAACCACAATATGTCAAAATACACATAAGCAAGGACTTAAATAAACATATTGATCATACATCATACTTGAATAATAATGAGCAAGGGAATATAACGATAATCATAACGAGATAGGCATACTGCATTCTTAATGAGATAGGCATGGTACATTATATTAAACATGCATTAAAGGAAACAAAACATGGATATGAGATTAGGCATCGAATCATATGAAGAAGGTAAACAACGGATCAATTAAATAGAAAATACATGGATGGACACCATAGCCATTACTTTGAAAACTTCTTAACAACCATAGCATGGGGCGTGGCTACTAATATCGCATTCATACTTATGGCTTGTATCTCACCATAAGAACGGATGAGAACATCGATCCCGACGATCATATCGCAACTAGTGGCTTGCATCTCACCACTAGTGTCCGATAGGACCAAGACTCTCACAAACAATCACATAAGACGTGAACTCTCGTATATAAGGACACGCCAATGACCATAGTCAAGCAAGATATTTACGTAGTATGGACTCAAACAAGACAAACACCTAGACTCCAACCTCTTGGTAGGACGACGATAATAATATGGTCCTAGTCTAAATCTGGATCCAGACTCTCGGGATGGGCGACACCCGATTCGACAAACGATACCCAATCGTATCCAAGACTCGAAACATGGCACGCACTCGTATCCAAAGGTCGAGTAACCTCTAATCGGAGACATGGCACGCTCCCATAACCCAAGGTCTGAAGAAAGGTGGAAGGATATCCTAGTTCGGAAACATGGGTCACACTCGTGACCAAAGGTCCGAAAGGGGAAAGATAACCCAATCCGGAAACATGGCTCACACTCGTGACCAAAGGTCCGAAAGAGGTAAAAAGGAATTTCAAGTAGTCACACCATGTAAATCGTCAAAGGTCCGAAAGAGGTAAAAAGGAATGTCAAGTAGTCACACCATGTAAATCGTCACACTTGGGTCACAAATACGAGTAAAAATGATTATATAAACATAACGTAAACAATTCATTTGGAGCATGTATAAGTACGAGAGTATAACAAATATTAGGTGCTCCTATGATAAAAGAGTGTCAATACACCATACACAAGCATTAGAAACAAGTTTAAGATGCATACCCAATAAGAAACATAAAACCCAATCTATAACAACAAGTTTAGTACTCGACTACAATAAAGGTCAACTTTAAACGGTCATAACTTGAGTTCTATACATGATAATAAGGTGAAACCAGTTGGAAGTGATAGCTTATCTTCTTACGGTTCTAACGCTAGGTCATAAGCCTCAAACAAACAAGTAACGAAGAAGTTATGGCCATTTTACGAAAACTGGTTCAGGCTGTGGCGCAGCCTGCGCCGAGGTGCGCAGCCTGCGCAAATCACTGATTTGCACGACACAACAAATTCATCTTCATCCCCAAATCATTTTTTCATCATTTCATTACCATCCCAATTGCACCATATATTACCCAAGTAACTTTATACAAGTATTAACGGTGAAATCAAAGTATAAAAGAGGGATTAAAACACAAGGTTCGATTCAAATTCAAATAATTCCAAACTAAGAACTTCATGACTTAATTAAGCACAATTATTAAGCATGAATAAAATGGATTCTTTACTAATTCATCCATGTATACAAAAGACTAGAAACTTCTTCAAACTACCAAGAGAGATTCCACACAAAACTCATTCAACAACAAACAAGTAAAAACATGTAAAGAATCTAACTTTAACACACATGTGAACAAACTATAACATATATAAACACCCAAATTGACATAATGTCGAGTAACCCATCACCGTTACCTTTTTGCACTTAAATCCACAATAGACTCGTCTACCTTTCAAGAATCCACTTCCGGGTTAACTAATCTTTCTCCTAAACATAAGAAAACACAAATTAAGACTAAGAATCGAAATTAAAAAAAGGGCACCATGTATAAAATGGCTCGACAGCCCTATATAAGGAGGAAAGTCGGATCCTTCTTACCTAGAAAGATGGAGGGCGATGAGAGGAAGAGATAGACGCTAAAATCACTTGATTCAGATAAGAATTGAGCAAGTTATGGAGTTTTTGAAGTTTGTAAGAGAAATGTGTAACAATAGTGGTGGTTGTTGAAGATGAGTGCTGAGAAATTGAGGAGGGAGGTGTAGTTAGGGTTCCCTTCATGATTTTTATGAGGAGGAAAGAGTAGTATGTGAGCCCAATAGTCATACTAGACCCAACGTGCAAAATTGAGTCGATATACACTAAAAATTTACGTCTCAAGCCCATATACACTAGACCCAACATGCATGCTTATGTAGGTCGTGGTTTAGGTGAGCGACTATATTTCTTTCTCTCTTACATTTATATGTTTACCCTTTGTTTCATTGAGAGAGAGTGACCCGTGAGAGTCCAATATTGAAGGTCTTGCAAGGTCGACGGTCCAACTACTTCTATAAACGTCTCTATAACTCGTTTGCATTTGACAATTTAGCTACTAGTGTTAATTCATTTGCATTAGATTGGTTTAGGTGGACGATTTGTAGCTAGCTCTGAGCTTTACTCCGTTCCATTAGTTAGTTGCATATAGTTTGCTTGGGGACAAGCAAAGGTTTGGTTTGGGGAGGTTTGATGCGTGCATTTTATATAGACTTTTTGTACCGTATTTGCACGCATTTCTATGCATATTTCGTAGTATTAAGCTACAATGTCCCCCGAATTGTCTACAGGAATGAACCAAAGAGAAGCGAAATCAAGCTTAGAACATGTCCCTAAGCATGCATTTAGGAGATGAGTTGAGTCAGAGCTTGGAAACTACTATTTGGTGATGCGCGTAGAAGTAAGGTAGCTAGGCGAGCAAAGGAAGAGCTTCAAATTACTAGTGCCTACTTTGAAGAGCCATATCTAGAGTTCTACAACTTATATTCAAATGATTTTGACTTTAGGTGAAAGCTTATCCTCTTAGCTTTCCAACGCCATAAAAATCCCTTGTTTCCGACAAGCAACGAAGAAATGGCGGCCGTTTGAAGTTCAGTGCGCGAAGCAGGAATTACGCGCTGAAATCCACTCGATCGAGTACTATAGTGCTCGATCGAGTACTTTTTGTGTTCGATCGAATACTTTTTGTCTTCGATCGAGTACTTTGATTCTCTCGATCGACTACCTTGATTCTTACTGTACTCGATCTAGTGCTTTTGTGCTCGATCGAGAGCTTTTGAGGATTAGACGGTTGATGTGCATAATTGTTATCATGTCTTTGTTGTTATAAGTAGCATTTAATGACGATTAGTGTAATACTCCGTATTTTAATAATAATTTATAGGAATAATTTATGTAATCTAATAATGGATTAAATGATATTTCTAATAAATACAAGTAAGACGTTAATTAAATAATAAATTAATAATTCAAGTCGGGAATTGGGTTTGGCTAATATTTGTGCTTTGGGCCGTGTGCTATTATTATATGGGCCGAAACTTATTAAATTGGTATGAGTGTAATCGGGATTTATATTGGGAAATTTATAATAATATAATAAGGAAATAATAATATATAAAGGTAATTATAATTATAATAATAATAATAATAAAGTTATGGAAATAATAAATTAATAAATATTATATGAGGAAATCCTAGTTATGGTAAGATTAATAATAATATATGATAATAATAATATAATAGTAATAACAATTCCTATACTAAATAGAAGAAGGTAAGTCACAATAGTTTCCTAATTAACCTCGTATTCTCAAAATCTTACACTATAAATACCACCTTAAATATGAGAAATAAATCACAAATTAAGAGGAGGAGCTTTTGGAGACGGAATTAGCAAGCGGTAATTAATAGGTAACAACTTATAATCTCGTTTTATTTTCTTATACAGCTGAATGTGAGACGATCTTAAGACGCTTAGAAACTGACCCAAACCTTGATGGAATCTGACCAAACTTTGGGAGGTGGTACGTGGGATTGCAAGGGTTGGAATGAGTGTAGTTGTGGTGTCAGGGAAGGCCTAGGGTGGTGGTGGTAGGCGGCTAAAAGTGGCTGGTCAGGGGTGTTGCGGGTTCGGCCGTGGGTGGTTTTAGGGAGTAATTGAACCCTCTAATGGTCGAGTCTTGACCTGGGCATGGTAGGGTTGTGATGGGGGGAGGTAGTCGACCACTTTGGTGGTGTCTTGGGGGCCGGAGATGGTGGTTTGCGCCGGTGGTGGCTGGAAAACGCGAAAACAGGGGAGATGAGGGTGTTTGTGTGTGACTGTCTTAAATTGTCTGTCGTGGCCTGTATAATATGGTTGAGGGGACGAGGGGACCACCTATGGAACCACCGCGAGTCAGTGGTGACAAAGGTGGTGGCCATAGGCGGTGGGGTGTCGTGTGTGGTGGTGTGCGAGGGGTTGAGTTGGGGGTTGCGTGAAGGTGGTTATTGTGGATGTTGCGAGGTGGGTAGTTAGGGCGTAAGTTTGGGGGCTACTGGTGGTGGTTTGGCTGGTGGTTTTGGCCGTTGGTGTTCGTCGTGGTATGGGCTAGGAGGTGGCAGGGTTGGTCGAGGCTGATGGTGGTTAGGGAGGTCGTGATGGACGGGTTTTGGTGGGGGTGTTGTACACGGTTTTGACGGGTTGTGTGTGGTTTGTGTTGTGAGTTTTGACGGGTTTTGACGGGCTGTGTGTGGTTTGTGTTGTGAGTTTTCACTGGAATACGTGGGGTTTGGGTTTTGTTTATGGGTTGACTTATTTTGTTTTAAGACGGGTTTTTATTTGGGTGACTCAGGTTTGTAATTAGGTCGGGTTTTAATATCGTGACCTTTAATATATAATAAATAATTATTTTGAATAAGTAAATAAAAGGAATAAATAAATAAATAAATAAATTAATTAAATTGAATTATGATATTTTGATTAGGTTGATTCGTAAAGAAATTATAATCGGGTCGGATTGCTTTAATTATTCGGATTGCTTAAGCTGCATAATTGAAATCGCTTGCCAGGTAGGGATAATCCTACTCAACTCGACTTTTAATTATCTATGTTTGGTATGATGAATTACTTACGTTAAAGTGGAATTGTTCATATGTTGAAAAGGGAGAATTATATTGTCTTGTGTTGGTTGATATTATCGTAATTGTTGGAAGGGAGAATTATGTTGAATATATTGATTGATCATATCGTAATTGTTCGGAGGGTGAATTATATTGATTGTGTTGGCTAATATTAATAGTGTTGATGAGGTGATTTGAATTGCTATCGTTGGTTGGAATGTGATTATTATGAAAAGCTGTGCGACAGTCAGTTGTACGTTGTTGAGGGAGTTTGTACACTGGGGTGATGGTAATATGTACGTTGTGAGGGAGGGGTACTATTACATATTTGCGGTACGTTGTTAAAGGAGGGGTACCTAAGTAATGTGAGCACGTTGTTAAGGGAGTTGTGCTAAGTAAAGGAAAGGAGCACGTTTCAGGGGGTTGTGCAATGAAAGTGAATTGAATTGGACTGATAATTGTATGTTCTTGTTGTTTAGTTTTATTCCTACTCAACCTCGCGGTTGACTGTGTATTCGTGAACACCTGCGGTGAACCGTTTTATGGGGAGCAGATTTGACAGGTACCAAAGATTAGTTGACTTGGGAGCATTGGGATGAGAGCCAAACTTGGAACCTTAGATGAAGTCTAGATCACATATATAGTTACATCACTTATTATTTTCCGCTGCGAGTTGTATTTATTTTTATATTAAGTTTTAGTTGGTTAATTTGTAATAAACATGTAATCGCTAAATTTTAATCTAAAGTACTTTGGTTTGTTGTACTTTGTTATTCACTACCTCGGGTCACCGAGATGGTAACGCTCTCATTTACTTGGGATGTCTAGCTAAAGGCTCCTGAGTAAGTTTTGCTTTTGATCTCTTGTACATTATATATGATGTTGTCAATTATGTGAAGTAGAATGACATGTCTAGTGATATGCGGAATGTGTTGCCCTAAGCCATATATATATATATGTTCACGATAATTGCATCCATATTTAAGTTAAATGTCGTTGGCAAGAAATAAACACGTAAGTTATGGTAAGGTTAATAATAATATATGATAATAATAATATAATAGTAATAGCAATTCCTATACTAAATAGAATAAGGTAAGTCACAATTATTTCCTAATTAACCTCGTATTCTCTAAATCTTACACTATAAATACCACCTTAAATCTGAGAAATAAATTACAAATTAAGAGGAGGAGCTTTTGGAGACGGAATTAGCAAGCGGTAATTAATAGGTAACCACTTATAATCTCGTTTTATTTTCTTATACAGCTGAATGTGAGACGAACTTAAGACGCTTAGAAACTAACCCAAACCTTGACGGAATCTGACCAAACTTTGGAAGGTGGTACATGGGATTGCAAGGGTTGGAATGGGTGTAGTGGTGGTGTCAGGGAAGGCCTAGGGTGGCGGTGGCAGGCGGCTAAAATTGGCTGGTCAGGGGGTGTTGCGGGTTAGGTCGTGGGTGGTTTTAGGGAGTAATTGAACCCTCTAATGGTCGAGTCTTGACCTGGGCATGGTAGGGTTGTAATGAGGGGAGGTAGTCGACCACTTTGGTGGTGTCTTGGTGGCCGGAGATGGTGGTTTGCGGCGGTGGTGGATGGAAAACGCGAAAACAGGGGAAATGAGGGTGTTTGTGTGTGACCGTCTTAAACTGTCTGTCGTGGCCTGTATAATACGGTTGAGGGGACCACCTATGGAACCACTGTGAGTCAGTGGTGACAAAGGTGGTGGCTATAGGCGGTGGGGTGTCGTGTGTGCTGGTGTGCGAGGGGTTGAGTTGGGGGTTGCGTGAAGGTGGTTATTGTGGATGTTGCGAGGTGGGTAGTTAGGGCGTATGTTTGGGGGCTACTGGTGGCGGTTTGGCTGGTGGTTTTGGCCGTTGGTGTTCGTCGTGGTGTGGGCTAGAAGGTGGCAGGTTTGGTCGAGGCTGATGGTGGTTAGGGAGGTCGTGATGGACGGGTTTTGGTGGGGGTGTTGTACACGGTTTTGACAGGTTGTGTGTGGTTTGTGTTGTGAGTTTTCACGGGAATACGTGGGTTTGGGTTTTGTTTATGGGTTGACTTATTTAGTTTTAAGACGGGTTTTTATTTGGGTGACTCGGGTTTGTAATTGGGCCGGGTTTTAATATCGTGACCTTTAATAAATATAATAAATAATTATTTTGAATAAGTAAATAAAAGGAATAAATAAATAAATAAATAAATAAATAAATTAAATTGAATTATGATATTTTGATTAGGTTGTTTCGTGAAGAAATTATAATCGGGTCGGATTGCTTTAACTATTTGGATTGCTTAAGCTGCATAATTGGAATCGCTTGCCAGGTAGAGATAATCCTACTCAACTCGACTTTTAATTATCTATGTTTGATATGGTGAATTACTTACGTTAAAGTGTAATTGTTCATATGTTGAAAAGGGAGAATTATATTGTCTTGTGTTGGTTGATATTATCGTAATTGTTGGAAGGGAGAATTATGTTGCATATATTAATTGATCATATCGTAATTGTTCGGAGGGTGAATTATATTGATTGTGTTGGCTAATATAAATAGTGTTGATGAGGTGATTTGAATTGCTATCCTTGGTTGTAATGTGATTATTATGAAAAGCTGTGCGATAGTCAGTTGTACGTTGTTGAGGGAGTTTGTACACTGGGGTGATGGTAATATGTACGTTGTGAGGGAGGGGTACTATTACATATTTGCGGTACGTTGTTAAGGGAGGGGTACCAAAGTAATGTGAGCACGTTGTTAAGGAGGGTGACTGTGTATTCGTGAACATCTGCGGTGAACCGTTTTATGGGGAGCAGATTTGACAGGTACTAAAGATTAGTTGACTTGGAGCATTGGGATGAGAGCCAAACTTGGAACCTTAGATGAAGTCTAGATCACATATATAGTTACATCACTTATTATTTTCCACTGCGAGTTGTATTTATTTTTATATTAAGTTTTGGTTGGTTAATTTGTAATAAACATGTAATCGCTAAATTTTAATCTAAAGTACTTGGTTTGTTGTACTTTGTTATTCACTACCTCGGGTAACCGAGATGGTAACGCTCTCATTTACTGGGGATGTCTAGCTAAAGGCTCCTGAGTAAATTGGGGTGTTACAATTAGACGGTTGATGCGCATAATTGTTCTAGTTGTTTTTGGCAAACTCTGACCTAGATCGGAATATTGGAAGGAGTGAGACCTGCTATAATTCTTTAGGATATTCTAATGAGGGCGGAAGCTAAGTTATTAGTATTTTAGGGTGAATAACGGACCGGAAGGACTTTTTCATTACCCCTTATACTGATACATGTGATTGATCTGTGACCTTAACTACAATTATCTGGCATTCATTGATGAACCGACATCCTAGTCCCTTTCTCTTATCTGTTAGACTCTTTTAGTTTTCGCTGTTTAGTTTAGTTATCATATCTAAACGCCTATTTGTAACACCGATAGACTTAGATTATCAAGTAGACAGCAACATTGCCTCCCTGTGGATTCGACCCCGACTTTCCTAGCTGCATTAGTTAGAGACCCCTCGGGTTTATCTTTGATAGGGTTGCGACAGCCCATGTCATCTTCTCCAATACTACCTCTATTTCATTCCACATTAGCATCATCATCATCATCATCATCATCATCATCCTCATTTTCTACTGACGCTAACGGGAGACATTTTTCCACACCAAAAATTCGTCAAATTATGCCATTAAAGAAAAAAGTTATAAAGTAGAAGTTAATAAGTGATCATGAAATTTTTCATGAGGTTAGATGGATCATTATTTGCCATTTTGGAGTTCTCAAGTCTTGACTATTTAGGATAAGTTGCTTAATAAATAAGATTGGTCTCTATATATAGACATGGAGAAATATAGTAAATCGCTTTTACTAATTTTACGTTAGAATGCTTACGTTCACAACTATTAACTTCGACATAAGATATTGACTTTCCAATCTGTCATTCTACTCTCGATTTTATGTTATGAAGGTGCCACATCGTTTTAATAAATTGAACGTTGGGTTAGAAAATGACTTATTTCTCTTACTCGTCCCATACACCCACTTCTCATTGTTGGAATATGTGTCCTCCGACAATAATGCGATCACAACTGTCGACCATGACGATCACATGTTTAAATCTCATTTCAAGAATACATGTGGGATGTAATATTTTACAGTCAACTGGTCCACACATATCGGTAATGATTGGCTGACTAGATTTTGACATTACTGTCGTGCGACGGTGGTGATCAGTTGATCCCCTTAGGTCATACCTAAAGGGTAACACTCTTAATTGATTATTTAATTGATCGTATGTCGATACGGGTTAATTAAGCTGCTTAAAATTGACGGACGATTTTGTGAGTATTATTGACGTATCTTATTGTAATTCGATTAAATAAGATACTGTCTAAGTAATCAAATTGTTTTATTACTTGGATTAAATTATTGTTTATGGAAACAATTGAAACGGAATGAATAAATTATTATAAATACAGAATGTTGTAATTTATGATTCGGAAACCCATTACGGTACAAGTAATTATGAATTACTAGATTAATTTTATAAGTGACATATTTTATTAATATGTTGATTTTTAATTGTTAAAAATACATTTTATACACATAATGTCATGGAACATGTTACATGTGACAAATTGACAAATAAATTGTAAAATGGACTTTCCATTTTACAATATATGTACCGAAAATATATAGGGAGGGTTGGGGTTTGTATTATGTTTTATATTATATAAGAAGCATAGTCATTAAACTTTATTGATAGCCATGCACACCTAGTTGCTTTTGTGAAGAGTATCTTAGCCATGCCTTGGCCCTTGCCACCCCCCCATACCCGGTTTTCCCTAGAGAAAAGGCCAAGGGTTTCTACAATTTATATTGATACATACACTAAGATATTCACTAGTGTATTATTCATTCTTTTACACAACCAAAACTTAGAGAAGTTTAGAGAGAAAAATACTCATATATTTCCTTCCTCTTGGCCGAAATTACAAGAGACAAAAACAAATATTTTGGGTCAATTTTAGTAAGATTAATATTATTCTAGTTCTAATAATATTAGTCTTTTAAGAGGTTATCTTGGGTATTCATCTTTGGGAGGGATTCTAAGCTTGAATCTTTGTTCATCCATATAAGGAAAGCTCAAGAACAAGTAAGAAGGAGATCTTACTTGTGCCCTTTAATCCGAAATTCCATAGTAAGAAAGACGATTTCTTCTCTATTCTTATTTAAGTTTGCATGCATAAGATCTAGTTTTAATTTTATGACTAAATTAAAATATCACATATATGAATATGTTATATAATGAGATTAAATTCCCTACAAGCGGTATCAAGAGCCTTAGGTTGTTTGCATGCAAATCGGTTTATAGTTTTTCCGAGTTATATGATTAACATACAAAGCTAATTAATTTGGTTTTATGAAGAAAAACCTTAAAATAAATTTGCATGTTAAAATTTTCTGGTCCTAAGTGATTTTTAGGATATTTTGGTTTATTTATGGATTTTATTGTTCATTTTATATAATAATGGCATTAAAATGTGATTTTTATGATAAAAATGTCATTTTTGGACTAAAAATAGCTAAACTTCGATTTTTTCAGTGGTTTTTGGATATGTTCTTACATATATTATCTTCTGATGACCTGAAAAGGTTCATAATAAAATGAGTTGTATTGCTCGAAATATGGATTTTTCAAGTTAAAATCGTATTTTAATGGGTAAATAGGTTAATATGAGTTATATTTCGAATCTGGTCATGGAAATTTAGTATGTTGTCACATGCAATTTTATAAGATGTGTGTAAAATATTTGGCTATAATGAAGTCGTTATGCATGATTTATGAATTTTTGATGAAAAATCACATAAATAGTGACTAAAATTAGTAATAATGCTAAAAAATACTTCATGATTTAAGGAAAAACGTCACATGTTGAATTTTATTATATATTTCAGATCTAAAAATGAAAAGTTGGTAAAAATGATTTTTCTCATATTTTTATGGTCATAATTGTTAAAATCGATAAACCGCAACATTGTTTTCCTCGATAAATTTTCGAAATTTTTAACCTAAGTTTTTGAACATTATGAGTGTCATGGTAATTTTCCAGAATTTTCATGAGTTTAAATTTCAAATTTTGAAATTATTTGAAATTTTTATGATTTAATTTGAAGTTTATGGCACAATTTTGTATTTTAGGTCCATTTATGAACAATATTAAGAAATGTAGGTTAATTATTGTCAAATGTTAGTGGAGACTAATTTTGAGTCTTAAGTTGGTTAGGGTAATTAACTTGTACATAAATATGAATTTATGTAATTATTGTGATTTTTAAAAGGTTAAATCACGCAAATCCGTAAAAACCGATTAATATACGATATTGGCTCCTTAAAGGCGATTTAGCATAAAATTGGGCATGTTCATACATATTATAATGCTACATTTTATTTATGATTGTCATATTTTAATTTTATGTAATTTTTGAATTATGTAATTTTGCTTAGTATGGCCTTAGTTTTAATTGGTATTACCCGAAATGCATGGAAATATCGATTCGGTTGTAATTTATTATGATCTCGTATCACCGTTTTGTAATTTAATAGATTTATTTTTATTTTTAATTACAATTGTATAATAGGAAATTATGTAATTTATTTATTCCGGAGTTCCTTGAAGACGGTGCCACTCGAGAAGGCGATCCATCAAAGAAAATATTGCCTTGAAATGCGTGCCAAGTCCGAAGTTCAAGGGACCAAAGGAGTTGGTTTCCGAATTTGTAATAGTTTATTAGATTTACTATTTTAGGAAGGCCATACTAAGATTTTATTTATGCTTTGCATTTTATTTATATGTTGCATGCATCGTTAAATCGCCATAACTAAAACATGCATTATCATTTATATCGAGTTTATCGACCGTGTCAATTACAATTATCGTAGTTCACCGCTTTAGTTCACTTAAAACGTGATAGATAATAAATTGACATGACCTCTCGCTAAAATAAACAATTGAGACTTAGCCTTACCAAAAAGTAGAAACCATGAAAACCTATTTCGTGAGGGAGTGCACTCGGCCTTACCGGGGTACAAACCTTGCTACGTAGGGGAAGTGGGTGATAAATGTATACCCACCGAATTTATAAAGATGAGGGTTGTATTCGGCTTTACCGATGCCCAAGTTGATGTAAATTTGGATCATGGACACATTTATTCGAAATTTGGGTTGAACTCAACGAAAGTATTCTCGACGGTTGCCGGATGTGTTTCGGGCTAAAGATAAATATTAATGTAAATTTATCGACCAAGAGTTCTAAAAGTAGAATCGATTAAAGAGTTAATCCACCGAGTTATATTGATAAGGGTTGTATTCGGCTTTACCGATGCCTAAGTTAATATGAATTTGGGTCTTGGAATCATTTATCAAAGTTAGGTAGAGGTCACTAGATAAATGCAATAAAACTTGTTTAAATTCAAAATTTACGAGTGTTATTATTATTTTGAAAATGACAAATGTTTTATTCCTTCTATTTTTCGTTTTGTAGACCACTTTTATTTCTCATAACAAATGGCCGCACCAAACACCAACGCCGCGCCTCTCACTAATGTTTCATGGCTCCGATCCTTCATGGATCGTTGTAAACTTGAAAGAATGGGCCAAATTTCTCCGATTGAGATGCCCAACTCAAATTAGCCGCCCAAGGTGACGACAAGCTTCGTTACCTCACCGAGGCCTCTCCACCCGAACCAAATGCTAGGTCGAGTGCCGCCACTAGAGAAGCATATGAGGCTTACCACAAAGAGTCCGCCGCTATGAAAAATGTGTTGATTTTTGCGATGGAGGCGGATCTCCAAAGGAGAGCCTTTAAAATGGGCACCGCTTATGAAATCTATTCCAAACTTGTGACAATGTTTTCGCAAGCTCCGAGGATCGTCCAATATGAGATGGCCTCGGCATTCTTTGATCTCGATTTTAAGGAGGGCCAAAAGGTTAGCCCTCACGTACTCAAATTGTTGGAGCTAGTCGAGACATTGAAACTTCAAAAGGTTGAAATCCCCAAAGAGCTCATTGTAGATAGGATTCTACACTCCTTATCCAAAGTCAAAGCATATGTTCAATTGCGGGTGAATTTTAACATGCAAGACAAAGACGTGTCTCTTGAAGAGTTGCACAAGTTACTTGTGCAAGCCGAAAGAGACATGGGGTTAACTGTTAACCCACCTAAGGATGTGCTTAATATAAGCACCAAGAGCAAGGGGAAGTTTAAGAAGAATGGGAAAAAGGGTAAGAGGCAAGCTCCCATGTCCACCAAGGCTAAGACTTTTGAAGCTAGCACTTCCAAGACCAAGAAGGGTCCTCTTGATAAATGCCATTATTGTAATGGTGTTGGACATTGGAAAAGGAATTGTTCCAAGTACCTTGGTGACATCAAAGCTGGAAAGATCACTCCAGTAGGTAAATGACTATCCTTTCTTTTATGTTTCTAATTCAACTATGGTATTTTGATACAAAGTTGTGATAATGTATCCCCTTTTTATTGTAAATAGGTCCTCCTCCAAGCAAAGACAAAGGAAAGGAAAATCAAGCTTGAGAAATCATCAAGGAGCTAGGAGTAGCTACCAATGAAGCTTGGCTTTTTATTATTGTCTTATTTTAAGCTGTGTTTCGGATTTTTAGAACTATTTTGATTTCCATGTTCGACATGGAAATGTTTGATCCTTTCTAAACAATGGTTGTATTTTGGATTATGGTGGCTTGGTTTACAACCCAAGTCACCCCTTTTATCGTATTTCCTTGTTCTAAAAATTCGTCTTTATATGCTTGCACATAGAAACATATGATCATCTACTTAAAGTGATCCAATAGACAACTATAATGATGGGATTCATTATATGTCCACAAGCTTAAGGCTTGTGTATGATCAATTATAAAGTGATGTTGAGTTGATGAATTCTCCTAAAGAAATGTCAATTACCAAGTACACTCATCAAATTTAAAATCTATTAGTCAATCTATGAGATAGTCCTCCTTCTACTTCAAAATCATCACTTGTGTCTCATAAACTATCTTTGAATATTTAGTGTATTTATTCTAAAGATAGAGTGGGAGAAAAATGAAGAGACACAAAGAATACAAAGAATAATTTGTATACTTGAGTAAATGAGATCTACGAAAGAAAGAATGATTTGTATACCTAAATAGATAGTATACACGAATAGATGAGATCTATGGTCTCGAATGGATGAGATCTACATGACAAAAGAGACCAAGTGAAGTAATCAAAAGAATATGTTCTCAAGATAACTACACGAGGAGACCAAAAGAAAGTTTTGAAAGAAAATGACTAAAGAAAAGTCTTAACAAGAGATTTGGCTAGTTTATGAATAACATATGACCAAGAGTTTCAATATTGATATTTACGTAAGAGCCTAAATGAAACAAAGTTGCATCCTTGAATATAAATGAGATTTATGATTAAAAGTTGCAAAGGAAGATATGCCGATATCTACAAAAGCTAAGTTAATTGTTAACCACGCTAGTGTCATTACTTAACCTCATTATGAAAATAAAATGGTTAAACCTCCTTCCGAAAAAGGGTATTTTGAGAAGGACATGTATTAAATGGAATTTCACATTTAAATAATGACATTGCTACGCATCATTATAAAAATGAATGAGTTAGAGATTAAAATCTCTTTCCATAAAGTTTAAGACTGAAACCATTTCAAAATAGGTATTTTGAAAGGATATGTTGGGAACATATATGGTTTTAATCTTAATAACTTGGCAAAGCAAAATGTATTTCAATTCTTGAAATGTTTCGGTTGAGTAGTCAATTGCGAAACATGTGGAATTAAGTGGGAGTTTGAAATTATCATGTGAAGACATGAAATTTAGTGGGAGCAATCATCTTGTAAAATTTATAACTCATTACTCATTGAGAATGACGAGCTAGTACTATCTTTCACAAAGAAGTATTTGAGTTTTCAATTCTGGATGAAAATGGACTATGATCAATCCAATCACATCATGGGATGTTGGATAGGTATTGAGATATACACATCAAATCAACGAGAAACATAGGTTATTCATATCGATGAAAATGGAATTACCATAAGCAGTCATGGTCATTCATTGAACCTAAGAATGGTTGATCACATGATTAAAGATTACTAATGTTTCCGCCATTAGAATAATCATGCACATGTCCAATAATGAATCATATGCTTAAGAGCATGATGAGTCATTGGTAAGCCATAGAAGAATCGTCATGAATTCTCGAGGAGAACTAATGAGCTATTCTAGTGTTTGACAGAACACTCTGTTATGTGACAAGAAGTTGCACATATTGAAGTTCGAAAACGCGTAAGGATTTATGAAGATCCTAAGCTAATTAAGCTTAAAGAGAAATAAGAAGTTGGAAGGATATTAAGTTATAGTAAGAGGTTACTCAAAACTAGTATTTTCTAATATGCTAGGACTTATGAGAAGTGCTAGGCTAATCATCTTGACAATTATTGCAAGACCCTACAAAACGTATACCTAGTGCATTGCGAGTTGGTAGAACACTTGACCAGTGCAAGTTATATTATCCACCACAATTCGTTGGTTATGTGATAAACAACTAGAAAGTTCTTTCAAGATAAAGAACCTAAACCTAGGTTGGGAACCTAGATGTGTACTTGGTAAGGTTCATGCTATGAGAGATAACATGAATATAAAGGAAAGTGCAATACAAGAAGTATGAACACATGGACACATGGTATGTTAAACTTCTATTGCAATCAACAAGTGTTTTCACACTTATATACATCACAAGGTAGTAATATTGTATTGACTACCCGAATATGATGTCCACATTTGTCGCTTGAGTTATTATTAACTCACCTTATACTTTGTCACATCCAAACGGGTTGTAGAGACAATTGAACCCTGTTAAAGTGAACACGGATTAACATTGTATTCGCCCATAGTCACTTACATGAGGTGACGTCTCGAAGTGACTAGAGTGTGATGCGATTGATGGCAAGTTCAAATGCCATAGAGTCATATGAGATGACTAGTCGATCACATAGGCAGACTGTTAAGAACACTTTGTCGGGCCTTATGACCGGTTATAGAGTTCTGGCAAATTTATATAGCCTGGTCGTGGCGAGAGCTACTATAGTATTCTAATGAGTCGATTCTTTTGACTAAAGACTGTTCGCCTAAGGTGGCACAGTTTCAGATTAACTTTGATTTATGTTACTACGACCTTCGAAAATGGGGTCAAATGGGCATATTTTGGGTTATGATGGTTGTGGCTAGTCGAAGGGAATAAGTGCGATATGAATTGTCCACCCCTTGTCAGGGTTATAACAATATCTCAGGGCCACTCGAGGAGTAATGAACTGGAAATGCGTGGCCCCGCTCGGAAGGTATCTATGGTAGATAATTCCGGTCAATCAGTTATTCTCTAGATCGAGGAAACCACTCTCGATATGATCACTTGCAAGTACGAGCTGAAAGACACCTTGCATTGAGTGGGAGATAGTAATAGGACAAGAAAATTGGTGACGCACACTTGTCGAAGACAAGTGGGAGATTGTTGGAATATGTGTCCTCCGACAATAATGCGATCACAACTGTCAATCATGATGATCACATGTTTAAATCTCATTTTAAGAATACATGTGGGATGTAATATTTTACAGTCAACTGGTCCACACATATCGGTAATGATTGGCTGACTAGAGTTTGACATTACTGTCGTGCGACGGTGGTGATCAGTTGATCCCCTTAGGTCATACCTAAAGGGTAACACTCTTAATTGATTCTTTAATTGATCGTATGTCGATACGGGTTAATTAAATTGCTTAAAATTGACGAACGATTTTGTGAGTATTATTGACGTATCTTATTTTTAATTCGATTAAATAAGATACGGTCTAAGTAATCAAATTGTTTTATTGCTTAGATGAAATTATTGTTTATGGAAACAATTGAAACGGAATGTATAAATTATTATAAATACAGAATGTTGTAATTTATGATTTGGAAACCCATTACGGTACAAGTAATTATGAATTACTAGGTTAATGTTATAAGTGACATTTATGACCAGTTTTATGTACGATTGTGAGTAGTATACTCCTTGCATAATATGTAACATTAAATGGCATAAGTATGAAATTCAATTTCTTATTGCCTGCATACATTCGGGTTAGTGGTTGGTGTCACATGTAGGAGAGGTGCTTACATACCCTTTATTTCATTACTATCCATTAACTCCACATTTAGCCAAATTTGTCTTTTTGACCCCTTAACTACATCCAAATTTAGCCTGCCTTATCAAGCTAGTTTAGTGTTTGTTTTTGCGGGTATATTGCTTATTGTGTCAAATTTGGTTTGCATTGTAAAGTTGGGAGTGGTAGTTTTGGAAAAGGAGAATGTGAAAAAACGCCGGTGGTGGCTTGAAAACTCGAAAACAGGAGAGATGAGGGTGTTTGTGTGTGACTGTCTTAAACTGTCTGTCGTGGCCTGTATAATACGGTTGAGGGGATGAGGGGACCACCTATGGAACCACCGTGAGTAAGTGGTGACAAAGGTAGTGGCCATACGCGGTGGGGTGTCGTGTGTGGTGGTGTGCGAGGGGTTGAGTTGGGGGTTGCGTGAAGGTGGTTATTGTGGATGTTGCGAGGTGGGTAGTTAGGGCGTAAGTTTGGGGGCTACTGGTGGCGGTTTGGCTAGTGGTTTTGGCCGTTGGTGTTCGTCGTGGTGTGGGCTAGGAGGTGGCAGGGTTGGTCGAGGCTGATGGTGGTTAGGGAGGTCGTGATGGACAGGTTTTGGTGGGGGTGTTGTACACAATTTTGACGGGTTGTGTGTGGTTTGTGTTGTGAGTTTTGACGGGTTTTGACGGGTTGTGTGTGGTTTGTGTTGTGAGTTTTCACTGGAATACGTGGGGTTTGGGTTTTGTTTATGGGTTGACTTATTTAGTTTTAAGACGGATTTTTATTTGGGTGACTCGGGTTTGTAATTGGGTCGGGTTTTAATATCGTGACCTTTAATAAATATAATAAATAATTATTTTAAATATGTAAATAAAAGGAATAAATAAATAAATAAATAAATTAATAAATTAAATTGAATTATGATATTTTGATTGGGTTGATTCGTAAAGAAATTATAATCGGGTCGGATTGCTTTAATTATTTGGATTGCTTAAGCTGCATAATTGGAATCGCTTGCCAGGTAGGGATAATCCTACACAACTCGACTTTTAATTATCTATGTTTGGTATGGTGAATTACTTACGTTAAAGTGGAATTGTTCATATGTTGAAAAGGGAGAATTATATTGTCTTGTGTTGGTTGATATTATCGTAATTGTTGGAAGGGAGAATTATGTTGCATATATTGATTGATCATATCGTAATTGTTCGGAGGGTGAATTATATTGATTGTGTTGGCTAATATTAATAGTGTTGATGAGGTGATTTGAATTGCTATCGTTGGTTGGAATGTGATTATTATGAAAACCTGTGCGACAGTCAGTTGTACGTTGTTGAGGGAGTTTGTACACTGGGGTGATGGTAATATGTACGTTGTGAGGGAGGGGTACTATTACATATTTGCGGTACGTTGTTAAGGGAGGGGTACCAAAGTAATGTGAGCACGTTGTTAAGGGAGTTGTGCTAAGTAAAAGAAAGGAGCACGTTGTCAGGGGGTTGTGCAATGAAAGTGAATTGAATTGGATTGATAATTGTATGTTCTTATTGTTTAGTTTTATTCCTACTCAACCTCGCGGTTGACTGTGTATTCATGAACATCTGCGGTGAACCGTTTTATGGGGAGCAGATTTGACAGGTACCAAAGATTAGTTGACTTGGGAGCATTGGGATGAGAGCCAAACTTGGAACCTTAGATGAAGTCTAGATCACATATATAGTTACATCACTTATTATTTTCCGCTGCGAGTTGTATTTATTTTATATTAAGTTTAGTTGGTTAATTTGTAATAAACATGTAATCGCTAAATTTTAATCTAAAGTACTTTGGTTTGTTGTACTTTGTTATTCACTACCTCGGGTAACCGAGATGGTAACGCTCTCATTTACTTGGGATGTCTAGCTAAAGGCTCCCGAGTAAGTTTTGCTTTTGATCTCTTGTACATTATATATGATGTTGTCAATTATGTGAAGTAGAATGACATGTCTAGTGATATGCGGAATGTGTTGCCCTAAGCCATATATATATATATATATATATATATATATATATATATATGTTCACGATAATTGCATCCATATTTAAGTTAAATGTCGTTGGCAAGAAATAAACACGTAAGTAATAAATCTAACTTAATTCAAGGGTTTTAGTTATTTAGTTTCCGTTTAGTAACTTTTATTACATCATCATCAACCAATATATTGTTGGAAATAATACTTGTTTTCTATTACAATGTGTGTTTTAATATTTTGTGGCGTTATTGATACCGTCGTTTTGTATCAAAATTAAATTTATAATTCCAAACTAAAACTATAGCTAGTGATAGTAAGGGTCGAACCACAGAGAGACAAGGTTGATTTTGTTTGCTAATTTTCAGTCTATGAAGGTAACAATTAATTGGGGGGTTTTGAGATTGGTTGACTAATTAGCTAATTGTTAAAATGAAATTTCTCAACAAGATAAAGAGAAGACTGGGAACTTCGGTTCACCATGGCAAATGTCAGGTCAGTAAGGTAGCAGAGGTCTTATAATACGGTCTCAAGGAATATAAGCTAGCCTTTCGATCGAAACTCAAATAACCTTACGGTCTATTGATTCCCTAGAATTTCTCAAAGCTTTCGCTCAGGAGAAATTCCAAATCTAACGATAATTCAAATTACTAATCTTTCAATCTAGTAAAGGGATTTATCAAAAGACAACAAGACCAATACGGAAGAATTCATACTACAAAACAATCCTAATTTATGCCATGGCTCACCTAATTCCCAATCAAAGAAATTAGCTACGCATGACTAAAACTAAAACAATTGCTAAATTGATAACAAAGAACAAGATTGACATGATTGAATTTAAATAAAAGACAAAAGACAAGAGATGAATTTCTGGAATTAAATTGGTAAAACAAGAATTGAAATAACAAGAATTAAAAGAAGAAAGGAATGGCATAAAAACTTACTAATTGAATTAAAGAACAAAGTATCGAAATCGAGGTTTTCCGTCAGCAAAGCTAGATCTAAAAACTGAGTTCTTCAATAATGAAAAGCATAACCTAATAATTGCTGCGTTCTACTGATAAAAGATGCTAAAGGTTAATTACAAGTTGGGCTTTTAAAAGTCTAACACGAAGAAATAATTCTCAGCTCGAAGACTGGTCGATCGACCGGTCAGCATGGTCGATCGACTGGTAAATGCAGAACAGCAGCTTCTGCTTGATTTCAACGGTCGATCGGCGGGGGGGTGGTCGATCGACCGTGATCTTTGTGCAGTGGCTCTTTTTGTTCCTTCAAAGCAGCTCTTCACTCCTTTGCACGCATCCCAAGGTGGGTGAATCCGAATCTCCTTCTTCTAGGCTTCCTTGAAGTTGCTCCCGGAGGACGAATTAGGCTTGATTTAGCTTACTTCCACTCATTCCTACAATAAATCATAGAAAATGCAAAGTAAACCGTTTCGGGAGAAATAGTAGCTTAAAACTAACAGATACGCATGGAAATACGTGCCAAAACCGCAGATAAAGTGTATAGAATATGCACGTATCAAATCTCCCCAAACCAAACCTTGCTTGTCCCCAAGCAAGCACTATGACCCATATAAAAACTCAATGTAAAGGAGTATATCTCAGAGCTAGCTACAAATCAATGCCAAACCGTTTAATGCACATAGTCAACTACTGCAAAGCTTCAATCAAGTGAACAAATTTATGCATATCATGGATTTAAATCGGGCGTTCGACCATGAAAGACTCATACATTCGGACTCTCCCGGGTCACTCTTCCCTCAGCAAAGCAAATGGTAAGAATATATGTAAAAGAGAGGAAAGAAAATACAGTCTCTCACCTAAACTGCGACCGACAAAACATGTATGCTTGACTAGCATGAATAATGATTCTAACTACCGTACATACGCATAACAACCGTCAAAGACTATTACATGCCGAACTATTGCAAGATTTGGATATGTGAGGTTAAGTGGGAAAGGAAGGGCAAAACAATTATGGAAAAAGTGAAGGTAAGAGCCAAGCTAGTACCTATCCAATCATCAGAAACCGTATCCCGTTCCTCCAACTCAAAATACAAACCATGCCTTTTAATGACTAAGCTACACAAAATCCCAAACAAACGCCTCCAATTCATGAAGTAGGCACATGAAGCGTGTTCTCAATTCAACCAAAACCTTATTATTTTCAAACTCCTCTTTTTTTTTCTTTTCTTCTTTCTGTTTTTTTTTCTTTTTCATTCATTTTCATTTTTTTCATCTTAAGAATCGGTGGTCGATCGACCGATGATGGCGAAATCGATCGACCACTCGCACATTCCAAAGTGCTCTCTGCCAGGTAAACATCTTTTTTTTTTTTTCATTTCTTCTAAATTTCTTTCTTTCCCTTCAAAATGACACAACCCCTTCACTCCTCATCAATACCCACTCCATCATTACAAAACGAACCAAACAGCATGAATCGACAAATTCCTCTACTACTTCCTAGCTTGGCACAATGGTAGGCTAAGTATGGGATGTAGTTGAGGGTAACTGGCAGTTATGGCTTATAGTGGAGTTAATGGGGTAAAATGAGAAAGGAGAGGATGCAATAGTTCTCAAAACATGCAATACCGACCACAAACCAATGCGTATAGGCAATAAGCAATCAAAACTCATACACGTGCAAAACATGAAATGAAGGGAGTACTACTCTCAATCCTAAATTAACCGGTCATGAATGTCACCAGTTATGGGCTCTATATCTCAGAAAGTATAAGTAGTTTGCCAAAAGTAATGAGTCAAGTCTAATTACCCGAAATGAATTCCATGACAAAAATTGAGAAATCACTTTTAATTCTTGCAAGAGCTGTGAAAAGGGCAAGGAATGGCATATTTGACTAATAGTGCAAAATCATCATTAATAACTCCAATCCGACTCAACTATATGCAAAAGTAAACGTGATATTTTTGATTTTTATGAATTTTCAATTTTTTTTTTTTTTTTTTTTTTTGAATGAATGAAAAAAAAAACAAATGCAAACAGAAATGCACTAAACATGTGACTGAAATGCAATAAAAAAAACAAATGCAGATGCAAAACAAAAGGCATATGCAAATACCCTCCCCAAACCAAAACGCACAATGCCCTCATTGTGCTCAGCAGCAAATCACCAGCAGAAAAATGGGAGAATAAAAGCATAATAAAATAAAAGGAAGCTAATAAAGAAAGGAAGGAACTCACAAAATACGACCTCCCCAAACCAGCCAAAAACGGGGAGGTCACCGACATCTAATCTCTACCATCGTACTCCTCTCCACTAGACTCTCCGGACCCCGAGTCGCTCTCCTCGTCCGCCTCAGCAGCAGCGGCAGTGGCTCTCCTGGAAGTGGAGGCACTAGCAGTAGTAGTAGGAGGGGGTCTCCTGGCAGGCTGAGGGTAGCCGCCCACAGGAGGAACAAAGTAGGAAGGGTGAGTCCAAGCACCCTGTGGGAGCATCCCTCCCCGGTCTAACTCCTCGTAGACTGGGTACATGGCTAGAGCCGTGTCTAGCCTGTGCTGGTCAAAGCTCTTGCACAAATCACCCAATACACATGACATTGCCCTCTGGTCCATGACCGGAGGGACAACCAAAGGAGTAGGTGGTCGAAAAGTGGCCGGGTAGCCTGTGGGAGCAGTAGTGGAGGTAGAGGGTGCCTGTGAAGAGGAGGCACGAGCTCTCCTCGAAGTGCTAGCAGTAGCAGTGGCCGCTATCAGAGGAAGCCTGTAACTAGGCAAGGGCGGCCGAGCTGCCCCCTGAACAATGCTAAGGGGCAGGACAGGAGGGTACCCTGTGACTGGGATGGGGTCGCAGATGAAAGAATCGATCTTCCACCGTCTCTGTCTATCGACCCAGTGGACGGCCCTCGCGTATGCAAGGTCCATGAAACGTAGGTCAGGGTCAATAGGGTCCTCCTGTCGAGGGAAAAGTAAAACAAGACGGTTGGCGAGACGCGTCACCAACCCACCACAAGAAATAGTGGTCAAAGTGCCCTCATTTACAGTCTGAAAGTGAGCGGCGGTCAGATAGGCTATGTTATAAATACGGGCTACCCGACTTTCAATGTTCAGATAGCCCGCTAAAATTGACAATTCAATATTATTCACATTATTAGACTCTTTACGGCCAAAAATGGTATTACCCATTAGCCGTAGAAAATAACGAAGAGGGGGCAAGTGGACGGAAGTGCCCGTCCTTTTAGGCCCGTGAAAGTCACTGATGCAAGACCACATGACTCGATGAACATAAGAAGTATCCGAGGTTCTGCCCTCGAAATAAAGACCCAGAAAACCGGCAAAATCAGCTAATGTCAGAGAGTAGTTGACATTGAAAAGCCGAAATGAAATGCAAGGGTTAGTCTTATTTTCCTCAAAAGCAGCGGAATTAAAAGCATAAGACGAAAAGAATTCGAGGGTCAAAATATAGTATGTGAACTCATCCATGTCCACAAGACCTATCATACCTGTCCCATTTAGCAGGGACACAACCGACTCATAACAGCCTAATTTCTCCAAAGTATCTTTATGGAGAAACCGGGTAGCTGTGACTTTCATTTTCGCAACAAACAGAGAAAATTTAGCCCGCTGAGTAGAAGAGGAAAAGATAACCTGCGGATAGTCAGGTAGACTATCCGTGGTGTCTGCAATCATCGGTGGCGGTCCTCGTGGCGCGCTTAAGCGCCTCCTTGGCTCGACTGTCCCTCGTACATGTGTTCCTTCCCTTTCGTCATTGTTGTTACTGCAAAAGAATCTTCATTAGCAACAGATATCCCCTAACAATGTCAATTTACGGAAACCCGAATCAAAATCAGATGTGAAACGCAAATTAGGGTTTCGAGATTTTGGGGAAAACGGTTTAAATCGCCTCCTCGTTGCTAGCTAGTGTCGAAAATCAAAGGGGGAAATGGTAGAACAAGCGATTAAAGCATAGAAAAGACAAGAAATCAATCCCAAAAATCAATTTCCCCAAATCGATTTTTCCATCTCAAATGCACATTACTCGAAAATTTCGCATAAAAACGCAGTAAAATCGAAAATAGAGCATGGAAGTGGGATTAGAGACAAACCTTGAAGAAACTTGAAGATTAAAGCAAGAAAAATCAAGTGTAAGACTAGATTTCAGGTGAAAATCGCGAAAAGGGGGATGAAATTAGGGTTTGCTTATGATTTTCTGAGTTTGTGAAAGTGAATGAATGAATGAGTGAAAACTTCCCTTTTTAGTTGTATTATGATCCCGCGGAGTGGTCGATCGACCACTTTACTCGGTCGATCGACCGGTCTGTCATTTAACAGCTTCTGGAGTCTCGTGTATTGGTCGATCGACTCATTGACCCAGTCGATCGACTAATATCCCTGCACAGTAGCTTCTGGTTTCTTCACTTCAGTCGATCGACTGACTCGCTTAGTCAATTGACTGCTAGAGCTGGCAATTGGACTTTAATTCGTCAAAATTTATTTTTGCCATCATAATTTCCTGTCTTTCTCTCACAAACATCCAATAACCCACCTACGCACTTTGCATAAAATAAATTCCTGCAAAAATTATCAAAGGCGCACATATTCCCAAACCAAGGAATTGCAAATTAAAACGAATTAAAGAATACAAAAGAACTCAAAAATGCAGATTAAATGAAATGACAAAATAAAATTCCTAAATTACAATTAATTACAACCTGGGTTGCCTCCCAGTTAGCGCTGGTTTAAGAGGTCCCGCACGACCTTTTTTACCTCACTTTGCATCATCCGATAACGGGTCGAAGTATAATACCTCGACTTTCCTAACATATGCATCTGATCCGTGATAATGCTTCACATATTGGCCATTAACCTTGAACCTTTCTCCAGCTGAGGTCTCCAATTCCACTGATCCGAATTTTGTAACTGCTGTGACCGTATAGGGGCCGGTCCACCTGGATTTCAGCTTACCAGGAAATAGATGGATACGAGCATTATAAAGGAGTACCTTATCGCCAATATGGAATTCGCGCTTGATGATTCTCTTGTCGTGCCAGCGCTTTGTTTTCTCCTTGTAGATCCTTGCATTGTCATAGGCCAAAGACCTAAATTCCTCCAGTGATTCAAATTTGTGTCATGCGTTCTCACGAGAGAGGTTAGGATCCAAATTCAAATCACAAATAGCCCACCAGGACTTACGCTCTAACTCAACAGGTAAATGACATGTCTTACCGTAAATCAATCGGTATGGTGACATCCCGATTGGCGTCTTAAACGCAGTTCTATAAGCCCATAAGACATCATCTAACTTAAGACTCCAATCTTTCCGTGATTTAGAAACAACTTTAGCTAAGACTTCTTTCAATTCTCTGTTAGAAACCTCAACCTGACCACTAGTTTGGGGATGATACCCCAAACCTCTACGATGTTGGACACCGAATTTAGTCAATAAAGCACTAAGTTTTTTCTCTTTAAAATGCATTCCCCCATCACTAAGGACAACCCGAGGGACACCAAAACGAGGGAAAATAATCTTTTTAAACACTTTAATAACGGCCTTTGCATCGCAATGGGGAGTAGCAATAGCTTCCACCCATTTGGATACATAATCTACAGCTACGAGGATATATTTATTACCTTGACTGCTCGGAAAAGGTCCTTGATAATCAATGCCCCAGACATCGAAAATCTCAACCTCAAGAATGCCTACCTGTGGCATCTCATGTCTCTTGGAAATATTCCCCGATCTTTGACAAGCATCGCACTCAGCAACAAAATTGCGACAATCTGCATGCAAAGTTGGCCAGTAGAAACCAGATTGGAGTACCTTAGCTATATTCCTGGACGGACCGTGATGACCACCATAAGCAGAAGAGTGGCAAGCCTCTAGGATATCGTTCACCTCCCATTGAGGTACGCATCTCCGGATGAGACCGTCTGCGCATTCCTTGAAAACATAAGGATCATCCCAAAAATATTGTCTAGCATTATAAGCAAACCGCTTCTTCTGCTGCCATGAAAGCTCGGGTGGTATCCTACCTGTCATAACAAAGTTAACAAAATCAGCAAACCACGGAGGTGGATAAGACCCTGAAGTAGTAATAGCTAACAGACTCTCATCAGGAAAAGAATCATTAATAGGTAACGAATCCTCCCTTTCTGTCAGCTGCAGACGAGATAGGTGGTCAGCCACCACATTCTCGGCTCCTTTCTTGTCTTTGATCTCCAAATCAAACTCCTGCAAAAGGAGTATCCACCTCAAAAGCCTCGGCTTCGCATCTTTCTTAATAAAGAGAGTCTTCAACGCTGCATGGTCAGTATAAACAATAACCTTAGAACCTAACAAATAAGACCGAAATTTGTCTAAGGCAAAAACTATAGCTAGAAACTCCTTCTCAGTGGTAAAATAATTAATTTGAGCCTTATCCAGAGTTCGGCTCGCATAATATATGGCATTCAAAGCTTTATTCTTCCGCTGTCCCAAAACTGCACCGACCGCATAATCGCTGGCATCACACATGATCTCAAATGGGAGGTCCCAATCGGCGGTGAATGATTGGCACAAAACTAGGGCCTCCTTTAACCTGTTAAAAGCGGCAAGGCACTCATCAGTAAATTCAAAGACAGCATCCTTAAGGAGCAAATGTGTAAGTGGTTTAGCAATTTTTGAAAAATCCTTAATGAAACGCCGGTAAAAACCAGCGTGACCAAGGAAACTCCTCACTCCCTTAACATTCACGGGAGGAGGTAATTGCTCAATCACCTGCACCTTTGCCTTATCAACATGTATACCTTTATAAGAAATCAGATGCCCTAACACAACTCCCTCATTGACCATAAACTGACACTTTTCCCAGTTTAAAACAAGATTAACATCTATACAACGCTGCATGACTTTATCAAGGTTAGCTAAACAATGATCAAAGTCACTACCATAAACTGAGAAATCATCCATGAATACCTCCATAATGTTCTCTATATAATCAGAAAAAATCCCCATCATGCACCTCTGAAAGGTAGCAGGGGCATTACACAATCCGAAAGGCATTCTACGATATGCAAAAAAACCCTGTGGACAGGTAAAAGTGGTCTTACTCTGATCGTCCGGATGAATAGGGATCTGAAAGAGCCCTGAATATCCGTCTAGATAACAGAAAGATTTGTTAGAGGCAAGTCTTTCAGTCATTTGGTCAACAAAAGGGAGGGGGAAGTGGTCTTTCTTAGTGGCGGCATTCAACTGTCTATAATCAATGCACATCCGCCACCCTGTCACCACTCGAGTTGGTATTAATTCATTTTTCTCATTTTTAACCACGGTAGTCCCTCCTTTCTTCGGGACTACCTGAATCAAGCTAACCCACTTGGAGTTGCCAACTGTATAAATAATACCCGTGCATCGAGCGGTTTCATCACCTCAACCATAACAACTTCCTGCATCTTCGGGTTCAACTTGCGTTGACCACCGTGCAGTAAGGCTTGTGGCCTTCTTCCAACTCTATCCTGTGCATACAAACATCAGGGCTGATGCCCTTAATGTCATCCAAAGAGTAACCCAAAGCCTTCCTGTTTTTCTTAAGCACACACATCAAAGCAGATAGCTGGTCATCATTAAGCTTAGAGCTAACAATAGCTGGGTACTGCTCCGTATCATCTAGAAAAACATACTTAAGATTAGGAGGAAGTGGCTTACGCTCTGGCACTTTTACCTCTACAGCATAGACAGAATCAGCTTCAATGGTGTAGCAAGTGTTTACCAAGTTCTCGTTGGCTAGGCTCAAGAGCATCTCATCTTCTTCCTCATTGAGCTCGTAGCTCTCCATTGAGGCTACCAAAGCATCTGGCTCCTCAGCATTCTCCACTGTATTACCTGCACACTCATCTAAACGGGTTAGATCAGCTAAGGGATCCTTGGCTAAGGATTCCCTCCAATTACAAGTAATGTCAACAATATCAATGGAATAACACGTATCCTCATCAGCAGGTTCAGTCGCCTTGTGAGCAAGACTGAACTCAATGGTGTCATCCCCTACCTCTAAGGTGATGGTTCCGCGTTTGACATCTATTACAGCCCCAGCTGTATGTAAAAACGGTCTACCTAAAATAATAGGTATCTGACTGTCCTCTACAATGTCCAAAACAACGAAATCGACAGGAATAAAAAACTTACCCACTCGAACGGGTACATCCTCTAGAACTCCTATAGGTCTCTCAGTCGATCTATTTGCCATTTGAACGGTAACATCGGTCACCTTAAGTCTACCAATGTTTAACCTTTCGCAAACAGAATAGGGCATGACGCTGACACTGGCCCCTAAATCACAAAGGGCCTTTCCAATTTCGTGGTTACCTATAGTGCAAGGAATTGAAAAACTACCCGGGTCCTTTAATTTAGGTGGCACATTAATTTGCGAAAGAGCATTACACTCTTCCACAAAAGCAACATTACCATCATCACGAAAATTTCTCTTACGATTTAAAATATCTTTCATAAATTTAGCGTAAGAGGGTACCTGGGTAATTAAATCAGTGAAAGGAACCGTTACCTCGAGATTCTGGACCATCTCCAGAAACTTACCAAACTTACGCTCCAGCTTAGTAGCCTTCAAACGCTCCGGATACGGGACTGCAACACTGGCTGTAGGATCAGTAACCTTCGGCTTCCGTAGGTTTAAAACCCCCGTCATATCATCAATGAGTGAAGAATCATGCGAACTAGTTGACGGATTTGCATCCTGCTCTGGGATTCCAGTCGATCGACTGGTGTGAGTGGTCGATCGACCAACTTGGTCGGGCGAAAAGTTCCCCTGCTCGTAATTAATTTCGTCAGGTGACTCAGTCGATCGACTGACAATGTTGGTCGATCGACTGCTTGTGCTGGGTGTGAATAGTTTCTGACCAGAAACTATTTTATCTGACGCTTCAGTCGATCGAGTGACAATATTGGTCGATCGACCAGAAGTACTGGCAATTGAGCTCGTTTTTGCACCAGAATTTAAACGAGCTTCTTCATCATTTCCCGAGTCTTCCTTTGGATTGTCGGGACTTTCATAAGAGAGGCCACTTCTGAGATTAATGGCATTAATCATTTCAATCGGCCCTTCACATTTGCTTGAAGAATTAACAACTTGCTTAGCCTCTATATTCTCCAATTGCTTCACAAAATTCTTTGAGGACTCAATCCCGGATGCTTCCATATTCACCACTTGAACCAAAAGGAGTTGGACCATTTCTCTCAACTTCTCGATCTCATCTGAGTTTTGAACGGGAATTTCAACTCTCTCCTTAGAAGCTTCAGTCGTCTCGAGCTTCTCGAGACGAGTAGTGATAGAAGTAATGAGTGTCACAACGGTACTCATTTCATCACTTTGCTTTCGTGACTTTCCACGTGAACTTCCAAACTCAGCTCTATGGACTGCCATCTCCTCAATAGTGTTCCAACCTTTATTTTGACCGGTGTTGTTTTGGAACCTACCATTAGCAGCTGCATCCAGGATGACTTTGTAATCATCATATAGAGCATTATAGAATACATTGCAAAGGTACCACTGCTGGAAACCATGGTGAGGGACAGCTCGGACCAAACTTTTGAAATGTCCCCATGCTTCGCAAAAACCCTCATCAGCTCCTTGCTGGAAACTTGTGATTTTACTTCTCAAGGCGTCAGTCTTTGAATGTGGGAAGTACTTCTTGTAGAAGGCTAATGCTAGAGATGTCCAGTCCGTGACTCGAGTTGCTACCCTATCAAGGTAGCGGTACCAATCTCGCGCTGAATCCTTCAAGGAGTATAAGAACATCAACCCCTTTACTTCATCCTGAGTCACCCCAGCTGGTATAGGTATGGAACAGCATTAGTCTGTGAAAATTTCCATATGCTTCAAGGGGTCCTCATCTGGTAGACCAGCAAACTGATTCCGCTCCACTAAATCGATATAAGAGGAACGAAATTCGAAGTTACCCGTAGTAGGGGTAGGTAACTGGTGCCCCTTTGGAAGATGGTGTTCCTTTGGCTATAGATTATCATATATTGTAGCCATAATTTCCAAAATGAGAGTAATCAAGTCTTCCTCTCAAAAACATGTCTTCTAACTGTGCAAAAGCAAAACTAGAAGCAAAGGTAAGCAACGGTCTCAAGGAACCAAAGTTCCTTGAAACAAGAGAAATAAACTAAAAATAAAGCAAACAGAATTACACCGTCTCCCCGGCAACGGCGCCAAAATTTGATACCGTCGTTTTGTATCAAAATTAAATTTATAATTCTAAAGTAAAACTATAGCTAGTGATAGTAAGGGTCGAACCACAGAGAGATAAGGTTGATTTTGTTTGCTAATTTTCAGTCTATGAAGGTAACAATTAATTGGGGGGTTTTGAGATTGGTTGACTAATTGGCTAATTGTTAAAATGAAATTTCTCAACAAGATAAAGAGAAGACTGGGAACTTCGGTTCACCATGGCAAATGTCAGGTCAGTAAGGTAGCAGAGGTCTTCTAATACGGTCTCAGGGAATATAAGCGAGCCTTTCGATCGAAGCTCAAATAACCTTACGGTCTATTGATTCCCTAGAATTTCTCAAAGCTTTCGCTCAGGAGAAATTCCAAATCTAACGATAATTCAAATTACTAATCTTTCAATCTAGTAAAGGGATTTATCAAAAGACAACAAGACCAATACGGAAGAATTCATACTACAAAACAATCCTAATTTATGCCATGGCTCACTTAATTCCCAATCAAAGAAATTAGCTACGCATGACTAAAACTAAAACAATTTCTAAATTGATAACAAAGAACAAGATTGACATGATTGAATTTAAATAAAAGACAAAAGACAAGAGATGAATTTCTGGAATTAAATTGGTAAAACAAGAATTGAAATAACAAGAATTAAAAGAAGAAAGGAATTGCATAAAAACTTACTAATTGAATTAAAGAACAAAGTATCGAAATCGAGGTTTTCCGTCAGCAAAGCTAGATCTAAAAACTGAGTTCTTCAATAATGAAAAGCATAACCTAATAATTGCTGCGTTCTACTGATAAAAGATGCCAAAGGTTAATTACAAGTTGGGCTTTTAAAAGTCTAACACGAAGAAATAATTCTCAGTTGGAAGACTGGTCGATCGACCGGTCAGCATGGTCGATCGACTGGTAAATGCGAGCAATGCGGCTTACGCTTGATTTCAACGGTCGATCGACTGGTGGGAGTGGTCGATCGACTGGTGATGCTGTGCAGTGGCTCTTTTTGTTCCTTCAAATCAGCTCTTCACTCCTTTGCACGCATCCCAAGGTGGGTGAATCCGAATCTCCTTCTTCTAGGCTTCCTTGAAGTTGCCCCCGGAGGACGAATTAGGCTTGATTTAGCTTACTTCCACTCATTCCTACAATAAATCATAGAAAATGCAAAGTAAACCGTTTCGGGAGAAATAGTAGCTTAAAACTAACAGATACGCATGGAAATACGTACCAAAACCGCAGATAAAGTGTATAGAATATGCACGTATCAGTTATAACAATGATTTGTGTGTTCCTATTGTTTGATATTCCGAACTTCGAGGACAAAGTTTATTTTAGGGGGAAGGAATGTGATACTACAAGTGTTTTAAGTTATTTTGTGATACCTTGTTATTAGATTGGCATGGTTGATAATCGTAAAATGCATAATTGTGTTGGATGGTGCTTAGTTATGAGAATGTCTATGTGTGTTGTGGTAGTAGTTTTGGGCGAACTTCGGGACGAAGTTCATTTTAAGGGGGGAAGACTGTAATACTCCGTATTTTAATAATAATTTATAGGAATACTTTATGTAATCTAATAATGGATTAAATGACATTTCTAATAAATACAAGTAAGACGTTAATTAAATAATAAATTAATAATTCAAGTCAGGAATTAGGTTTGGGTAATATTTTTGCTTTGGGCCGTGTGCTATTATTATATGGGCCGAAACTTATTAAATTGGTATGAGTGTTATCGGGATTTATATCGGGAAATTTATAATAATATAATAAGGAAATAATAATATATAAAGGTAATTATAATTATAATAATAATAATAAAGTTATGGCAATAATAAATTAATAAATATTATATGAGGAAATCCTAGTTATAGTAAGATTAATAATAATATATGATAATAATAATATAATAGTAATAACAATTCCTATACTAAATAGAATAAGGTAAGTCACAATAGTTTCCTAATTAACCTCGTATTCTCTAAATCTTACACTATAAATACCACCTTAAATCTGAGAAATAAATCACAAATTAAGAGGAGGAGCTTTTGGAGACGGAATTAGCAAGCGGTAATTAATAGGTAACCACTTATAATCTCGTTTTATTTTCTTATACAGCTGAATGTGAGACGAACTTAAGACGCTTAGAAACGGACCCAAACCTTGACGGAATCTGACCAAACTTTGGAAGGTGGTACGTGGGATTGCAAGGGTTGGAATGGGTATAGTGGTGGTGTCAGGGAAGGCCTAGGGTGGCGGTGGCAGGCGGCTAAAAGTGGCTGGTCAGGGGGTGTTGCGGGTTAGGTCGTGGGTGGTTTTAGGGAGTAATTGAACCCTCTAATGGTCGAGTCTTGACCTGGGCATGGTAGGGTTGTGATGGGGGGGGGGGGAGGTAGTCGACCACTTTGGTGGTGTCTTGGTTGCCGGAGATGGTGGTTTGCGGCGGTGGTGGATGGAAAACGCGAAAACAGGGGAAATGAGAGTGTTTGTGTGTAACCGTCTTAAACTGTCTGTCGTAGCCTGTATAATACGGTTGAGGGGACGAGGGGACCTCCTATGGAACCACCGTGAGTCAGTGGTGACGAAGGTGGTGGCCATAGGCGGTGGGGTGTCGTGTGTGGTGGTGTGCGAGGGGTTGAGTTGGGGGTTGCGTGAAGGTGGTTAGGTAGTTAGGGCGTATGTTTGGGGGCTACTGGTGGCGGTTTGGCTGGTGGTTTTGGCCGTTGGTGTTCGTCGTGGTGTGGGCTAGCAGGTGACAGGGTTGTTCGAGGCTGATGGTGGTTAGGGAGGTCGTGATGGACGGGTTTTGGTGGGGGTGTTGTACACGGTTTTGACGGGTTGTGTGTGGTTTGTGTTGTGAGTTTTCACGGGAATACGTGGGGTTTGGGTTTTGTTTATGGGTTGACTTATTTAGTTTTAAGACGGGTTTTTATTTGGGTGACTCGGGTTTGTAATTGGGCCGGGTTTTAATATCGTGACCTTTAATAAATATAATAAATAATTATTTTGAATAAATAAATAAAAGGAATAAATAAATAAATAAATAAATTAAATTGAATTATGATATTTTGATTAGGTTGATTCGTGAAGAAATTATAATCGGGTCGGATTGCTTTAATTATTTGGATTGCTTAAGCTGCATAATTGGAATCGCTTGCCAGGTAGGGATAATCCAACTCAACTCGACTTTTAATTATCTATGTTTGGTATGGTGAATTACTTACGTTAAAGTGGAATTGTTCATATGTTGAAAAGGGAGAATTATATTGTCTTGTGTTGGTTGATATTATCGTAATTGTTGGAAGGGAGAATTATGTTGCATATATTTATTGATCATATCGTAATTGTTCGGAGGGTGAATTATATTGATTGTGTTGGCTAATATTAATAGTGTTGATGAGGTGATTTGAATTGCTATCATTGGTTGGAATGTGATTATTATGAAAAGCTGTGCGATAGTCAGTTGTACGTTGTTGAGGGAGTTTGTACACTAGGGTGATGGTAATATGTACGTTGTGAGGGAGGGGTACTATTACATATTTGCGGTACGTTGTTAAGGGAGGGGTACCAAAGTAATGTGAGCACGCTGTTAAGGGAGTTGTGCTAAGTAAAGGAAAGGAGCATGTTGTCAGGGGGTTGTACAATGAAAGTGAATTGAATTGGATTGATAATTGTATGTTCTTGTTGTTTAGTTTTATTCCTATTCAACCTCGCGGTTGACTTTGTATTCGTGAACACCTGCGGTGAACCGTTTTATGGGGAGCAGATTTGACAGGTACCAAAGATTAGTTGACTTGGGAGCATTGGGATGAGAGCCAAACTTGGAACCTTAGATGAAGTCTAGATCACATATATAGTTACATCACTTATTATTTTCCGTTGCGAGTTGTATTTATTTTTATATTAAGTTTTAGTTGGTTAATTTGTAATAAACATGTAATCGCTAAATTTTAATCTAAAGTACTTTGGTTTGTTGTACTTTGTTATTCACTACCTCGGGTAACCGAGATGGTAACGCTATCATTTACTTGGGATGTCTAGCTAAAGGCTCCTGAGTAAATGGGGATGTTACAATTAGACGGTTGATGCGCGCAATTGTTCTAGTTGTTTTTGGCAAACTCTAACCTAGATCGGAATATTGGAAGGAGTGAGACCTGCTATAATTCTTTAGGATATTCTAATGAGGGCGGAAGCTAAGTTAGTAGTATTTTAGGGTGAATAGCGGACCGTAAGGACTTTTTCATTACCCCTTAGAATGATACATGTGATTGATTTGTGACCTTAACTGCAATTATCTGGCATTCATTGATGAACCGACATCCTAGTCCCTTTCTCTTATCTGTTAGACTCTTTTAGTTTTCGCTGTTTAGTTTAGTTATCATATCTAAACGCCTATTTGTAACACCGATAGACTTAGATTTATCATGTAGACAGCAACATAGCCTCCCTGTGGATTCGACCCCGACTTTCCTAGCTGCATTAGTTAGAGACCCCTCGGGTTTATCTTTGATAGGGTTGCGACAGCCCATGTCATCTTCTCCAATACTACCTCTATTTCATTCCACATTAGCATCATCATCATCATCCTCATTTTCTACTGACGCTAACGGGAGACATTTTTCCACACCAAAAATTCGTCAAATTATGCCATTAAAGAAAAAGTTATAAAGTAGAAGTTAATAAGTGATCATGAAATTTTTCATGAGGTTAGATGGATCATTATTTGCCATTTTGGAGTTCTCAAGTCTTGACTATTTAGGGTAAGTTGCTTAATAAATAAGATTGGTCTCTATATATAGACATGGAGAAATATAGTAAATTGCTTTTACTAATTTTACGTTAGAATGGTTACGTTCACAACTATTAACTTCGACATAAGATATTGACTTTCCAATCTGTCATTCTACTCTCGATTTTATGTTATGAAGGTGCCACATCGTTTTAATAAATTGAACGTTGGATTAGAAAATGACTTATTTCTCTTACTCGTCCCATACACCCACTTCTCATTGTTGGAATATGTGTCCTCCGATAATAATGCGATCACAACTGTCGATCATGACGATCACATGTTTAAATCTCATTTCAAGAATACATGTGGGATGTAATATTTTACAGTCAACTGGTCCACACATATCGGTAATGATTGGCTGACTAGATTTTGACATTACTGTCGTGCGACGGTGGTGATCAGTTGATCCCCTTAGGTCATACCTAAAGGGTAACACTCTTAATTGATTATTTAATTGATCGTATGTCGATACGGGTTAATTAAATTGCTTAAAATTGATGGACGATTTTGTGAGTATTATTGACGTATCTTATTGTAATTCGATTAAATAAGATACTGTCTAAGTAATCAAATTGTTTTATTACTTAGATGAAATTATTGTTTATGGAAACAATTGAAACAGAATGAATAAATTATTATAAATACAGAATGTTGTAATTTATGATTCGGAAACCCATTACGGTATAAGTAATTATGAATTACTAGGTTAATTTTATAAGTGACATATTTTATTAATATGTTGATTTTTAATTGTTAAAAATACATTTTATACACATAATGTCATGGAACATGTTACATGTGACAAATTGACAAATAAATTGTAAAATGGACTTTCCATTTTACAATATATGTACCGAAAATATATGCGGAGGGTTGGGGTTTGTATTATGTTTTATATTATATAAGAAGCATAATCATTAAACCTTATTGATAGCCATGCACACCTAGTTGCTTTTGTGAAGAGTATCTTAGCCATGCATTGGCCCTTGCCACACCCCATACCCGGTTTTCCCTAGAGAAAAGGCCAAGGGTTTCTACAATTTATATTGATACATACACTAAGATATTCACTAGTGTATTATTCATTCTTTTACACAACCAAAACTTAGAGAAGTTTAGAGAGAAAAATACTCATATATTTCCTTCCTCTTGGCCGAAATTACAAGAGACAAAAACAATTATTTTGGGTCAATTTTAGTAAGATTAATATTATTCTAGTTCTAATAATATTAGTCTTTTAAGAGGTTATCTTGGGTATTCATCTTTGGGAGGGATTCTAAGCTTGAATCTTTGTTCATCCATATAAGGAAAGCTCAAGAACAAGTAAGAAGGAGATCTTACTTGTGCCCTTTAATCCGAAATTCCACAGTAAGAAAGACGATTTCTTCTCTATTCTTATTTAAGTTTGCATGAATAAGATCTAGTTTTAATTTTATGACTAAATTAAAATATCACATATATGAATATGTTATATAATGAGATTAAATTCCCTACACTCATTTCTTTACCCTTACTCGTCCCTTATGCCTCCTCTTCATTTACATTACCCATCCCTTACGCCTTATTTTCTTCTCCTTCTCTCCCCCTTCCCCTATAATTCTTTATCTTCCGCTTCCCCTTCCGGTTTCCTGTCCTCTTTCCCTCTTTCCCGGTACCTTGCGCAATGCTGCCACCTTCCTTCCTTTGTTTAAAAACAATTAAATTGTCATCAACTCTTCTATAGAAAAAAAAAATATGGTAAAATCTCATGAATGTCCTAGAAAAGTTATGAAATACCTTACTTTAAATCATGTTACATATTAGCATTAACATTAACATTAGCATTTGCTTTCGCTTGCTTCTTCTCCTTCTCCTTTCCTTTGCCATTTCTTTCCCAGATGCCTCTGTCCTCCTCCTCCTTCTTTATCTTTCCCTTTTCCTACTCTCCCTTCTCATTCTCCTCTCCTCATTAATATCACACTCCTTTCTCGTTCCCCTCTCCTCATTAACATCACACTCCCTTCTCGTTCCCCTTTTCATACTCCCTCCGTTCTCGTTCCTCTCTCATTAACATTGTTTGCCCCTCCCGCTCCTCCTCATCTGCTTCTCTCTCACATTCACTCTTGCACTCTTATCCTCTTTAGTCCTTCCCCATCCATTTTCTCTTTCTCTTGAATTAACTTCAAGAAATCACTAACTTGCAAACTATGTTCCTCTTAAAAATCCTTTTGAACATCCTTTTATGCCTCATCCTCCTCCTTGTCCTCTTTCCCTCCCCTTTTATCACTTCCACCTCCGCCACATTTATGTCCCTTCTCATCCATCTCCTCCCTCACACCTTCACTTCCTCCTCCTCCTCCTCCCCCGTCTCCCTCTTTTCTCCTTCTCCAACTTTATTTGCCCCTTGCCTCCTCATATACTTCTCTTTCCCACTCACTTTTGCATCCTTATCCTGCTCCTCCTTCCATTTTCTCTTTTCCTTGAATGGACACCAACAAATCACCATTTTTCAAACTATGTTCCTTGCAAAATTTCTCCCAACCATCATTCATATGCACCTTCCATTTCTCACATGAGACCTTGACGTACCAAAGACCATGCTTTTGGGCTCTTAACATGACATACTTTTCGGCTCCACATAGATGACTTAGGAAAGCCTTTTGAATCAACTACATATATGCAATGGTCAAGTATATATTTTACGTTATAACTTTTTTTTTTATCTCGATCATTCGTTGACCTTGTTTTTATTCTTAATATGATTTTTTAATCAAAGATAAACATATATTGGAACATAGTAAATAAGCATAATTAATTCAATCGTGTGTTATATTTTTTCATAGCACATACATACAAACCTTTTAAATGTGCCATACCTAATTTAACAAAACTTCTTACTGCCATCAATTCATACCCCTAATTATCCCAATTATTTTCAATCCTTACTCATGTGTCATACCTAAATATATATAAAGCTTCTTACTATTATTAATAGAATAGACGTAACCTTACAGCTTATATTGTTGCCTTCAAAATAGGCAAATACGAAATACTATCAATCTCCATTAGTCATGGCTACGCCAACTATCGAAATTATTTTTTCACATACTTTTTCGTTAAGTCTCCATCAAATACCCTTATTACTTAATACCTAAGCAAAAAAGGACCTGAGCAATAGATTGGATCCTAAATTTCCAATTAATGTATAATTCTTCTCTTTATCAATTACTATTAATTTTGTTAGATGAGTTTTATCTAATTAATCAAAATTTATTTGTTTGTTAAATGATGAAATTATGGTTTGTTAAATTTTATTTAATCAATCAAATTAGCTTTAACGGTCGTTTATGGTGGCTGGCGCATTGTGTGCGTTTCTTGATGAAATTCTAACACTTTGTTTGGGCCCTGATTGAACTGAGCATCAACAATCATTAAAAGGATATTTTCGATGTATTTCGTTTGACGAGCAACAGGAACCCAATAATTGGGTTGCTCATAATACTCACGCATAAGGAACTGTAAATGGTTGTGAAAATAGAATTGTATGGTACAAAGGTTGTACATGGTGGGAAGTTTGACAAATGGTTTTCAAAATAGAGTTGTCTGACTTGACTAACAGAAGACGTCGGAGCACGGAGGATATGTAGGAGGGTGAGGCAGAGGGTAGGGAGGAGGGTAGGCTGGTGGATGGGAAGGGAAGAGGTGTGTAACTGGTTTAGAGGGAGTGATGAAAGAAAAAATGACAAGGCTAAAATTGTAAAAAGCGTATGTGAAAGAGTAAAGTTCGTATGTGAAAAAGCATACTTTCGATTAAAAGTAAAAGTCTTAAACAAGAATTTGTGTTCTATTTTAATTCGTCAAAATTTTAGTTAAGTATTTCACTATCATACAAGAATGGATATTGAGATTTAGATCGGACATGTGGGATACAGATAGTCAAGGATCAACCAACATAGTGGTATCTAATGTCAAGACAAAATAAATGAACTTACAACAAAAGACAACGAATATTTAGCTCCATTAGATGCACTCTCTAGTAAGTTTTCAAGGTCATGGTCAGTCACTTACGAGTGCAAAGTTCATGCCAAATCGGTTCAGTCACTTACAAGTGCAAAGCTCACTTACGAGTGCAAAGCTCATGCCAAATCGGTTCCAGTAGGCAAATCAACTTTTTTTTTACAATTAAACAACTCTTTTTTGGGGCATCTTTAGTTCATTCATTCTTTCTCGCATTCTTTCAAGTATACTGTAAATATTAAAATCGTAAAATTGACAGTGAGTCAATGTTCCTGGATTCCGGGACGTCGATATGCACGGGACGTGAAAATCATTAGCCAATTGGAGAAAGTTCAAATTTATTTTATTCATCTTTTCTTTATTTTCCAAATGTTTGTCCATATCTATTGCTACGGCTGTCGCAACCTATCAAAAATAAACCATATGGTCTCTAACTAATATAGCTAGGGAAGTCTAGATCGTATCCACAGGGAGGCTTTTAGCGTTCTACTTGTCAAATTAAGTCTGTCTAAGTAACCGAATGAGGTTTGTTTGATTTGTGTTCTAAACTAACGCAATAAAATAAAAGGTTTAAAAAGAGAAATTAAATCGGGAAAAATATAAGAGAAAGGAGCTAGGACATCGGTTCACCATGGATTATTAGGGGTCATAGGTAGGGTTAAAGGTCAGTCTCAATTACCGGTCTATAGGGCAGTGAAAAGGTCCTCTCGGTCTGCTATTCACCCTAGAATGCTTCTAGCGGGCTCTCGCAACTTACTAGGGTACTCTAATGTGTGTGACAGGTCTAACCCTTTCCAGGCTCTCGATCTTAGGTCGGGGTTTACCAATTCAATCTAATTAAATTATGCGCATTAACTAACCAAATTGCAATTAAATGTCACAATTAACAACATAGACTAAATATATCGACCAATCTAATTACCCAATTAATACCGTCTCAATCCATGGCTCCCCTGAATCCTAGCAAAAGGGGGTTTAGCTACTCATAATGAAATTTGCAATAACAATTGAATAAGAGGATAAAGGGGAAGAATTCATGATGAAATTAATTGAAAGACTAATAAGCATAAATTAAACTAATAAGACTAGTAAGAAAAGTAGAAATAATTAATAAAGAAGAACAAAGGGAAAGAGGAATTAAAATTACCAAATGAATCCGAGTGTGAGCAATAGAGAAAAAGGGAGAAATTCTAGATCTAAAAGTTGTAGAGAATTATTACGTAGTGAAGTTTTTAATTGTCTGCTTGCATAAAGTAAAGTGTAAAAGTGTAACCTAATTAAAAGATTACAAGAGCTTTTATACTAAAGCCCAAACAAAAGAAATAAGCTAAGTGAAAGACTCATCCATAACGTGTCATTGGTCGATCGACATAGAGGATTGGTCGATCGACATACAGCTAAAGGTCTATCGACACTATACATGTGGTCGATCGACATGTATACTAACTCTCCCAAAAAATGTTCCCTGTGTCGTTTGGCACTTAGATGGCAATGTCTATTGACATATGGGCTGGTGGTCGATCGACATTGAGTACTTGTCGATCGACATTGAGCAAACAACTTTCTTGCAAAGAGAACCTATGTCAATTGTGTATGTCTATCGACATATGGACCTCTGTCTATCGACAACTGTAACAAGTCGATAGACAGCGTGTATAAAGCTTCAGTATTTGCTCTCCTAAGCTCGTCTAGACTTCTCTTCTGTTCCTTTACCGAACGGATTTGGCTCCCAAATGCATAAATGAGTCTCAAAACCTACAAGAGACATGAAACACACCCAAGTAGCAAATACGGGAGGAAATAGAATGAAATAATAAAATAAGCTCATAAAAATGCGTGCCAAACATGTGAATTAATGCATACAAAAGGCACGCATAAAACCTCCCCAAACCAAACCCTTGCTTGTCCCCAAGCAAGAAATAGACACAAGACACAGAAAAAGGAACTAATGAAGCGGCATATAACTCAGAGCTAGCTATACAAAAGACTCGTTAAACCAATTTAATGCAAGAGACTACCCATGCTAAGGAACGGATTCCAAAGCTATAAAGCAGAAAAATCCAAATGCAAACGAGTTGAATTAATGACCAAAACTACCAAACCGTCGACCTTGCAAGACATCTATATCGGACTCTCACGAGTCACTCATCTCTCATTCAAGTACAAGGTGAGTACAAATTTTGTAAGAGAGAAGGAAAATAGTCACTCACCTAACTACGACCTACAAAAGCATGCATGCAATGTAACATGATAAGTATCTCTAGCTACCGTACACATACACTCCAACCAAATAAGGTCCATAACACATGTTGAGGACTTACATATGAATGTGAGGTGAGGTAAATGGGTAAGAAGGGGCAAAATGATTTGGATATGTAGAGGTAAAAGACAAGCTAGCACCGGACACAACCAAAAGTAAACATATTCCGCTTCTAATCCAACATCAAAAATTAAGCACAGTGCGAAGCTCGGCATAAACTCGCTCACAACCACAACAATACTCCTCAAATTATGAATAGGATGAACATAGGAGTAAAATAAAAATTTCAACTCTTTTTTCCTTCAATTTCATTCATCTCTCTTTTTCTTTTTTCTTTTTTCTTCTTTTTTCAATATCTTTTTTTTTTCATTTTCTTTTTCTTTTTCTCTTCATCATATCTCTCATAACTTTTTTCTTTTCATTCTCCCTTCCAACATCCATCACAATTGCAAAAATTGACCACAACAAAACTTCCAAACTTACCAACAAGACTAGCTTGACAAGGGTAGGTCATATAGGAATGTAGTTGAATAAAAGGGTCAAAACAAGGTAAAGTTGGCTAATGTGAGGCTAATAGGGGCAAAACATAAAGGAAGGGTCGCCTCTCCACATGTGTCACCGCCACAAACCCGAGTGTATGTAAGCAATAAGAGACAAATTTCATGCTTATGCAAATTGATGTTACATGCCATGTAAGGAGTACTACTCACATCCTAAATGAAACCGGTCATGAGTATCACTGATTTATTAAGCTCTAAACCTTACAATTTGTAAGTAGTTTGCCAACATATAAGTCAAGTCTATTCATTTGGTAGAAATTATCAAAAACTCGTAGATTATGCAAATGAATTTCTCAAAATAGGGTGTCAAAAATACAAGGCTCAAGAGAATAAAAGCAATATCATCGTCGTTATATAGCCACTCTGACTCAACCTAAGACTATACCTAAATGCAAAGTAAAAGCAAGCATGTTTTTGTATTTTTTTTTGAAAATTTTCAATTTTTTTGGTATTTTGACATAAATGCATGCGGAAATGCAAGAAATATGCATATGGTTGTAACACAGACATATGTATATCCTCCGCAAACCAAATCATACAATGCCCTCATTGTATTCAGCAAACAACAGCAGCATCAAACATATAGGGGAAAGGGTATACGAACAAGATGAATGCAAATGAATACAAATTAGGAAAAGAGAACTCACAATTGTTGCAAAATTGACCTCCCCAAACCAGCATCAGACATAGGGAGGTCGTGGCTAGCTACCACCAATCAACACCCGTAAAGTTCGGGTTTTCAGCATCAAACTCTATCACGCATATAAGGACCTGCGTGAAACTCAGATGAAAATTAAGTCTCTTCCCAAAATTATATTCATTAAAACCACACTAACATGAAAATTAAAAACCGAAATAAAGCACACTTGTACAAAACTTTTACAATCCGGGTTGCCTCCCGGTCAGTACTGGTTTATGTGGTCCCGCTCGACCTCTGCCACCTCATTTACCAAAACAACTGAACAGCCCACAACATGGTTGCTGACTGAATGAGGTACCCTGAGCATTCTTGATCTTGGCCTTAGGCCACCACTTTACCTTTTCTGCAGAAATAGAAGGGCATATCGTCACGCAAGCTAACTCACTACACTTAGCCCTCGGGTATTCCTTCTTTGCACGCGACACCGAATCTCTTGGCATTCGGCCATAATCAACATCTCCAGCTATAAACTTTAGACCCAAAGCACCAATTCCATCTCCCAAATCCTTGTAGGAGTTAAACCTGTCATGTCCTAGAGAAAGAGAACCAACAGTATGGTCCTCCATCTTGCTCCCAATATGGGGCGGAGGTGTCACAACAATAACAAGACATGACTCAACGACGGGACTATAAGCTAACTTATCAGATTCTACAGGGGAAACAACCTGACAGGGTACAACTTGCATAGGTTCCCTACAAACATTAGACTGCATGTATGCCAATTTATCAACCCCACCATAAATGTCAGAGTCTTGGCTCCTACGTCACTAATTGCACCGGTAGTGTGCAAAAATGGTCTCCCTAAGATAATAGGGGTATGAGTATCCTCGGGAATGTTCAACACAATAAAATCAACGGGTATAAAGAACTTCCCAACCCGCACAGGAACATCTTCTAGGATACCCAAAGGTCGAGAAAAGGAACGGTCTGCCATTTGGACAGTCATATTAGTGCATTTAGACTCAGTCAAACCTATCTTTTTAGCTAAAGATAAAGGTAAGACACTGACACTGGCACCCAAATCACATAAAGCATTATCTATAGTATGAGTGCCTATGGAACAGGGGATAGAAAAACTACCTGGGTCAGCTAACTTAGGTGGAGATTTGTTTTGCAGGAGTGCACTACACTCCTCTGTAAAAGCAATAGTCTCCACCTCATTAAAACTTCTCTTACGAGTCAAAATTTCTTTCATGAATTTAGCATAAGAAGGTACTTGAGTAATGAGTTCTGTGAATGGAATGGATACGTGGATATTCTTGAATAGCTTGATGAACTTCCCAAATTGTTGCTCAAGTTTGGTATTCAGCTGTCGGGCCGGAAATGGGAGCTTGATCACAATTGGTGGCTCAGCCGCTTTCTTCTCTTTATCGGCACTTGACTTCTTTGCAGTACTAGAAGTCGAATCATCAGTAATTGGCAATGGATCAGCAATCTTATCATTGACATTCGATTCTTCAATAACCAAGTCAGCATCATCTTTAGGCATCTCCGGTCCGTCATAAGTAAAACCACTCCTTAGGTTGATAACATTAACCATCTCATGTGGTTTATCTGGCTGAGAAGGCAAGGTACCCGGCTGCCTACTTGAATTTTGGCTTGTTAATTTAGCAACTTGATTGTCCAAAATTTTATTGTGAGCCAACAATTGATTAATTAGAGCCTCCTGCTTCTGTGAAGCCGCCATTTGCTGTTGTAACATGGCTTTAATGTCCGACATATCACTATTTGAAGCTTGAGGAGGAGGCTGCATCTGTTGAAACTATTGTTGAGGTGGCCTATTAAAGTTCCCTTATGGTTGATTACCATGATTCTGAGGAATGACATACGCATTGGTCGGCGGTAGGGTAGGATTTTGCGCATTGTAGAAATTGGAGTACGGGCTACCTTGCTTGAAAGACTGATAAGCATGAACTTTTTCTATAGTACTCATACATCCAGCTGCAACATGACCATTAGTACCACATCTCTCACAAGGGACCTCTTGTTGAACCAAAGCATGGATTGTCTGCTATTTACCCAAAGATTGGGTAGTCTTTAGCTCTGCAATTTGTGCAGTCAATGCCTCTAACTGAGCTGCAACGGCGCCATCTGAACTACCCCCTCTTGTACTACCTCTGGGATTACCATACTCAGCAATGTGAGTAGCTATCTCATCGATTTCCAAGCATTGGCATCAGTAGTGTTGTTTTGAAACCTCTCATTGGCAGAAGAATCAAGTAAGGCTCTATGGTCATCATACAGCCCATTATAAAATTGATTGCATAAAAACCAGATCTGGAAACCATGATGGGGAATAGAGCGGACTAGTCTCTTGAAGTGAACCCATGCCTCATTGAGGTCTTCAGTGGGGCTATGTTTAAAACTCGTGATTTGGCTTCTAAGAGCATTTGTCTTATGTGGTGGAAAATACCTCTTGTAGAATGCAAGAGTGAGTGTATTCCAGTTAGTAATAGCATTTGCTTCCATGTCCAAATCACGCAACCACTCTGTAGCACCATATCGCAGTGAAAAAAGGAATAGAACTTGTTTTACTTGGTCCTGCATTACCCCGGCAGTCAAAGGGATTGAGCAACAGTATGTAACAAACTTCTCCATATGTTTGGCAGGATCTTCAGTAGCTGCTCCTCCAAACATGTTCCGCTCTACCAGGTTAATATAGGATGGACGGATCTCAAAGGTACCATCATCGGTGGTTGGCAACTTGAATCCCTTAGGAATGGACGCAAGGGTGGGCTTTGAATGGCTTGCTAATGTAGCCATGATCGTAGTAGGGGCAGAAGTAGACGTGTCTTCCTCTAAAGACTGATTTTCTGCAATAAAAGCGGCGTAAGCTGAATCAAGCGTACTCAAGTCTTCTGCTTGATATATCTCCTTCCAAAAGTTTTGTCTAGCACGGAGAGTCCTCTCTGGTTCTGGATCAAACGGTATGAGCTCAGACCTGAAAGACCTGGGCATAAACAAAACTAGCACTAAAAGTTGAGAAATGGCATGAAGGAACACAGTTTCCTTGAGACAATAGACAAATTAAAATAAAACAAATAGAAAAAATGTGCCGCCTCTCCGGCAACGGCGCCAAAATTTGATACGGCTCTGGCAACCTATCAAAAATAAACTAACTGGTCTCTAACTAATATAATTAGGGAAGACGGGATCGCATCCACAGGGAGACTTTTAGCGTTCTACTTGTCAAATTAAGTATGTCTTAGTAACCAAATGGGATGGGTTTGATTTGTGTTCTAAACTAAAGCAATAAAATAAAAGGTTTAAAAAGAGAAATTAAATCGGGAAAAATATAAGATAAATGAGCTAGGACATCGGTTCACCATGGATTATTACGGGTCATAGGTAGGGTCAAAGGTCAGTCTCAATTATCGGTCTATAAGGCAGTGAAAAGGTCCTCTCGGTCCGCTATTCACCCTAGAATGCTTCTAGCGGGCTCTCGCAACTTACTAGGGCATTCTAATGTGTGTGACAGGTCTAACCCTTTCCAGGCTCTCGATCTTAGGTCGAGGTTTACCAATTCAATTTAATTAAATTATGCGCATTAACTAACCAAATTGCAATTAAATGTCACAATTAACAACATAGACCAAATATATCGACCAATCTAATTACCCAATTAATACCGTCTCAATCCATGGCTCCCCTGAATCCTAGCAAAAGGGGGTTTAGCTACTCATAATGAAATTTGCAATAACAATTGAATAAGACGATAAAGGGGAAGAATTCATGATGAAATTAATTGAAAGACTAATAAGCATAAATTAAACTAATAAGACTAGTAAAAAAAGTAGAAATAATTAATAAAGAAGAACAAAGGGAAAGAGAAATTAAAATTACCAAATGAATCTGAGTGTGAGCAATAGAAAAAAGGGAGAAATTCTAAATGTAAAAGTTGTAGAGAATTATTACGTAGTGAAGTTTTTAATTGTCTGCTTGCATAAAGTAAAGTGTAAAAGTGTAACCTAATTAAAAGATTCCAAGAGCTTTTATACTAAAGCCCAAACAAAAGAAATAAGCTAAGTCAAAGACTCGTCCATAACCTGTCATTGGTCGATCGACATAGAGGATTGGTCGATCGACATACAGCTAAAGGTCTATCGACACTATACATGTGGTCGATCGACATGTATACTAACTCTCCCAAAACATGTTCCTTGTGTCGTTTGGCACATAGATGGCAATGTCTATCAACATATGGGCTGGTGGTCGATCGATATTGAGTACTTGTCGATCGACATTGAGTAAACAACTTCCTTGCAAAGAGAACCTGTGTCAATTGAGTATGTCTATCGATATATGGACCTCTTCCTATTGATATCTGACACTTTGTCTATCGACAACTGTAATAAGTCGATAGACAGCGTGTATAAAGCTTCAGTATTTGCTCTCCTAAGCTCATCTAGACTTCTCTTCTGTTCCTTTACCGAACGGATTTGTCTCCCAAATGCAAAAATGAGTCTCAAAACCTGCAAGAGACATGAAACACACCCAAGTAGCAAATAAGGGAGGAAATAGTATGAAATAATAAAATAAGCTCATAGAAATGCATGTCAAACATGTGAATAAACGCATACAAAAGGCACACCATCACATGGGTTTACTTGGCACAAACCAAAAAATGGGCGTGACTTTACAGCAAATGGAGAAGCAAATAATAAAAGTTATTAACTTGATCATCCTGCATCAAGCCATTGCACAATATCATCAAAAACTTGGGAAATGACTTCATCAGGTTTGCCTTCAAGAATAAAAAGATAGCCTCCTTCATAGAGTTTCAGTGTTTTATCCTTGCTACAAGCTCGATTATATACAAGTGACTATATTACTTTGTCTCGACTACACTTGCGAGGTATTTTCAGAATGGTGCATGCAACTTCTTTTATGATGGGACATTATTGCCATCATTAAAAACAATTATTTAATGCTTAGCATGTTTTGATATTATGCTTTGATGATGACACACACTAAAAGATGATGCACAAATTCTTATTTAAGATGACACTATCTAAGAGAATAAACTTTGCCGAGAAAATGATTAACAACACACCATTTTTCTGTACTTCAAGTTTCTATAAGCAAGCTTAGCTAGGTTTTTTGTTTGAAAGAATTTAACTTCAAGAAGAACATTGGACACGAGGTTTGCAACACTCAGAAGGCATCACCTCATCTTAAACCTTAAAAACAAGCCCTTTTTTAGGCAGAGAACTATATGTTATTTCCGAGAGTATTTCAGTAATGGAAAGTGCAAATTCATTACGTACCAACAATTACAAGTCTTAACAAGCATCATAATTTTAAAAAACTTCTCATGTTTTTATCTCTTTCTTTTGTTTTTTAAGCTCTTTCTTTTGTTTTCGAAGTAAAACCAAAGAAAAGATTAGGTTAAGACCCTGCCTGTATTCACAGTGATAACATGCGGAGTGAAACCAGTCCCGAGTGATCCTGCAAATAAAATATAAAACCAGCAATGTAAACTAAATTCTTGTGATTTGTTTGGTAGATATCAGTACTCAAATAAAGAGATGCATTAATTTTGCTTAGCAGAAAGACGAACAAATGTAAAAAGTCATTAGGAACAATCCAGAATTTACCAAAATTTTTAATAGCATACAAGGTTTGCAAGTTTTTAAAACATTATACCCAAGTCACCTAAGCTCACGAGGTATATACAATTATCCTTAAGTAGCCTAAATTTCAAATCTTTAAGACACGATTAACGACTCATACTACAATCAACTTTAGGTGAACCATCCATCTTTGTGACAAATAGGGAAATGGAAAATGAGTGGTTGGAAGAGTGAAATGAAGGGCAGAGGGAAGGGGGTGATGTGGCTCATATCTGTACACTTTTAGTCCCCAAACTAGCCTCGTTCCTATGCTTTCTTGCATGTATTAGGGTCGTTTCTTATCTTTAGCTCCTCACTTTGCATATTCTTTGAGGTTTTGTGTCCTTGGTAGGAGAGGAATGCAAGCCTTGCATTTATGGAGCAACTTGGAGCTAAATGGATCGCATCAAACGACCAAGCATTAAAGAGGAGACCGATACTAAAGGCCTAAGTCGATAGTACAAGTAGAAAGGGCAATGAAGAAGACCCCCACGAACCCTCAATGATCCCCATGGATCTTAAGGTAGTCAAGAGAAGAGAAACCATGCTGATCTATGATCCGGGCGTCCCCAGAGCTGCCCGAGCATCCTGAAGCTCAGACCAGGCGTCCCGAGGCTTAGACCTGGCGTCCCATGGCTCAACTCGAGCATCCCACAAGCAGGATGGGCGGGTCCCTATAGGAAAGTCGTGAGGCTCCTTGAGGACTTGTAAGGCGTTAATCTCCTTCTTAGGGACTTAATCGTCATTTAAGCCCTTAGTTACCCTAATACTTGTACTTAGTATAAATACCCCATTGTGTTAGGGGATTAATCACCAAGTATTAATCAAGTTTTAATCAAGTTAATTTACCAATTCCTAATCTAGTATAGTAGATCTTATTAATCAAGTTGTAATTACTCAATTCAATATTAATCAATTCTTAATCTTTCTTTAATCATTCAAGTGTTCTTAGATTTAACCATTAATTATTGCTTTACTCATTCACCATGTTTAACCTTGTTAGTATGATTGACACTCTTATTAGTGTGGACATGGGCCACAGGCCGGCCCGTAGGCGAGAGCCGCCTACCGGTCCGTAGTCACGGGCCACCCGCACGCCAAGCCAATATGTGGATATGCAGCGGTCTTTTGAAAGTCACGCTCGGTGACGTAAAAATGATTTCGACCGGATCGCTTTAGATCGGTCGGTTTCGTCTCGACAAAGGTCTCGAAACGATTAAATATGTTCGGAGTCGCCACCAAGAATTTGTGGGATGCTTGGAACCCGTTCAAATCCACTTTATACCTAGCTCAACCAAGGCAAAAAGCGGTGTTTGACATAGGTACTAAAGATAAGGACCCGTCTCCCTTTTAGCATTCTATGCCTAAAATGACTCTTGTACGCCCTGGATAAGGCCATCCACTATCCAAAGGTTCTGAGTAAGGGGTGAGGGTACATATTGGGAAGCCCTTTAATCGGACACCCAATCGCGCATGCGTTAACGGCCTCTACTGATCGATCATGGTTCTTTAAGTGCAAGAGTTGATAAAACGGTGTAAATGCATGAATGCACATCCAAAAGTCTTAACCTAACATGTGAATATTTCCTAAGTCAGTTGTTTATGCATGTACCAAGAAATTGGTGTCAAAGTTGGATTTAGATTGATTTGCATGTGAGACGGAAATTAAACATCCATTTACCATATTCGGATTACGATGCTTAACACGATTCCGTTGTTTTGAAAAAGGGTGTCAAATGACAAAGTGTAAAAATAGGTAAACTTGTCAATCTGATCCGTCATGTATTCAGATTAACCGTAATCGGGATCGTCCTAGACAAATGCTAAAATTAAACAGAATAGTGCCAGGCAGCCCCATTGGGGCGCGAGCCTATTGGCGAGGGAAGAGGCTCTACCCTGGTTTTAAAATATGAAAACAGACGACCTCTTGGGGCGCGAGTCAGACGACGACCCAAGAGGCGTCTCCTGGTTGCTAAAAAGGTTGTTTAAAACCATTTTTTGTGACTAATGATTTTCAAGTATGATTTGCATGACTCGGAATAATTACTATTATGTTAGTAATATTCGTTATCGGATTTTCATGTTTGAAAAACATAGTTTACAAATAAAAATGTGAAATGTTTGATTTGAACTAAATATGTTAAGTTCATTTCTTTGTAATTAGTCAAGTTTGTCATCATACTCGAATTAAACCGGCATGGTATAAAGAACCAAGGATGATTATGAATTATGACTAATATATTTACAAATGTAAACAAATGAGAGAAATGGTAAATAAAATAAAAAGGGTTAAAATACCCTTTAATTTGTAATTAACCAATAATATCATCGAGTCACGGAATAAACCGTCATGGTATAAAGAACCAAGGATGATTTTTGTAATGGTCAAAATATGTTTATCATAAAAATGAATTAAAATAGTAAATAAAAGAAAAGGAATTCCTTTAAAATGTAATTAACCACTTAACATCACCAAGACACGGATTAAACCGTCATGGTATATGGAACCAAGGGTGATTATGACTTATGGTTAAAAAGTTTGTCATAAAAACGATTTGAAGCATTTGAAATGGTAAAAACCGATTGAAAATAAGAAATGAAATAAAAAGGAAAGACGGGAACAAACACGTTTGAGTTTGACCCGAGAACCCACAAGAGGCGCGAGCCTCTTTGCATAGCAAAGGGCTTCTGTCTCGGGCCAAAACTCGGGTTTGGCTCGTCTAACCTATATTTGAATCGTGTTATGCATCATTCGTGCTTATAAAGTTATGAAAACAGTAAAGACATGAAATGAATGAGTTGTTTACACCCTCAAACTTACGTGTATTGATGTTTGCGAAGTAGACGACTATAGAGACGGTTTTCTCGTTGCGACTAATCGCGATCAAAGAAGTTTAAAAAGGCGCCTTAAAAAAGGATTTAGTTTTGAAAATGATTTGAAAAACATGTTGATTGATGAATTGAGTTGGTCAAATGGGTCGGTCGAATGCACGATGATAGTACCAAACAAAATGTGTACGACTTGTGTTTACGATCGGTAGGTCGTAAACACGTGTCGATTTTGTGACTTAGGAAGCTGGGTCTAGAAGTTTAAGGGAGAAGGAGGGGGCGGACTCTCGCGTGAAGATTGTGTTGTGTGATGGTGGGTACTTATAGAGAAATGTGGGGAGGTAGGTCGGTTGAGTTTGCTTAGAGGCTAAGCAGACACCTGCTTTAGGCGCGAGCTACCTTGTGATACAAATGGGTGTATTGTCCTTTTCAATTTGGACGTGGCCTTTGCTCTATCCCTTGTTTGGTTGGTTTGATATGTGTTGTTTATATAAGATGTTGTGTAATAATATGGGCATCTAATAAGATGATTTTGGTGTTACATGGGGTAGGTAATTTGTGTGCTTGACTCGGGTTTGACCCATGTGAGTCGGGATTTGAATTTGGAGTCGGTTTTTGGCCCGGTGCCGGTTTTGACTCTAATTAGGGTCATTTTAATGCAAATGGCATGATAAAAACATTCATGGCATTATTTTCGACATTCGAGATTTGGTTTGACTCGGGTTGACTCGAGTTGCGGGTTTCTCAGTTGGTTTTGGGTCCGAAGACGGTTTTGACTCTAATTAGGGTCATTTTAATGGGAAATGACATGATAAAGGCATTCATGGCATTATTTTTGACATTCGGGATTTGGGTTGACTCGGGTTGACTCAGGTTGACTCGAGTTGCGGGTTTCTGAGTCGGTTTTGGGTCCGAAGATGGTTTTAACTCTAAATAATGTTATTTTAATGCAAATGAAGTTAGAAAACCATTTTTGAAATCATTTTTCATATTCAAGTAGTGCATTAAACTGTCTCATGTATAGCCACTCCACGCACGCATATCAAAAATATGTTACAGTCCGATCATCATCGGGTTATATATATATATATATATATATATATATATATATATATATATATATATATATATATATATATATATGTAGTTAGACAGAGCCTTGTATATGTGTTTATGTTACTTCGCAAGGCATAAGGTGCGACATCTGGTATCTCTACAGAGCCCCACTTTGACCGAGGCTTGGACAGGCGAAAGTCAAATTATGATCTCCAGTCAATCAAGATTACAACACGAAGACCATTGCGACGTCAAGGCGACTAAAAAGGTTTGAGCCAAGGACTGCTGTCGGGAAGGGCGACGTCGAGGCGACTCGGGATTCGAGTCAAGGACCCGCCGTCGAATGATTTAGAGTCTGTCGACTTCTGGTTCGGGTCTTTTAAAGTCCATTAGACTACGTATATAGGCTCGCCAGCCATAAGAAGGAGTCATACCTGAGGCATCTTCGGGATACGTCCTCGAATCTTTTGCGCGCAAAGGCTCGCCAGGCGGTGTTGAAGGTGGTGCGTTTTGAGGCTCGCCAGCCATAGGAAGGAGTCATACCTGAGGCATCTTGGCATATGTTCTTGAGTTGCTTCTTGTGCGCGTGCAAAGGCTCACCAGCAGTACGTTTTGAGGCTCGCCAGCCATCGAAGGTGCGTATAGGCTCGCCAGCCATGGATGGTCGAATAATCGACTTCGGGAAATAGCTTGGAACATCGGGCTTAATTCTAGATATCGTCCGGTAATGACTTCCAACCAAGTTGACGTTGATCGATTCGGCCAGGGAGCAACGAACTCCAACTTGATGGGGTCCTAAATGAACTCCGTGGGGATTGATCATCTCTAATACTACAGTTTTATGAGTCTCAGGGTACTCTATCGAGTGGGCTTTACTCTGTCGAGTAAGGGTGTTTTGCGATTTAAAATAGTTTCTGACCTGTAGGGTACTCGATCGAGTAGCCTTGGTACTCGATCGAGTAGGCGGCACTCGATTGAGTACGTCAGTTACTCGATCGAGTAGCCCGGTTTGCGAGTAATGTATTGTCGGGTTTTGTTAATAATGCGAATTAATATATAAACACTTCCGTCACTGTCATAATACGCTTTACAAACCTAATTACTTTGAAAAAGAGATTTCAACCTACGTACTTCACATTCATCGCATTATTAACAAATCCCGGAGCTTGGAAGGTCGGAATTCACCTTTCTTTACATCTTTGTGATCCTTGCTTCAAGGGTAAGATCTACGTACCGAATTTGTTATATTTAATTAAGTTTCGTTAAACCCTAATTTTGGGAATTGATGTTATGTTAGGAGGAGGATTCGTAGAGGAGGCCTTTTGATAACATCTGTTGAAATCGCCTGACTGTGTTGCTTTCTAGGTAGGGTTTCCCTACTCATTATTTGTCCCATAATGTGTTGGTGGTGAATTGTGATTGTTGATTGTTATCATACGAGTATTGTGACGGTTGTTGGTTTTGATTGCTGTTTAGTAGTTGTGATTGATTGTATCTTTCTATGTTCTTCGGGGTGCGTCCCTGGCTGAGTGGAGTCACTTGCGGGAGTGGCTTCACGCCCATTATTCGCCTTCTGTGGAACCCGCCACAAAAGGGATGTGCACATTAATGGATTTGGGTTTATCGCTCGACGGAGATGAGTGGGGCTTAGGTAGGAACGACTGCGGTCCCCCACTGGCAGCGAGGAGTAACCTATTGCGATGGGTACTCTGGCAGGGCTACACACTTCAGTGTGTAGTCAGTATTGTGGAGTTGGTGATGGAGTTTGGAGTACATCTGTGACGATTCAGCTGTGTTGTTTGTTGTATTGTTGAGTTTTATAAATTGTGTGATTAGTATTGACCCCGTTTATTGTTTTAAAAACTGTGGTGATCCATTCGGGGATGGTGAGCAGTTGTTGAGCAGGTATGAGTTGAGATACATGGGCTAGCTGGGATGTGTCACCTTCAGATGATAGAGTCTTCCGCTGTAGCTTTAGTAGTTGTCAGACATTTTTATTTAGTCGATTAGACAGTTGTTTTGGAGAGCATGTAACCCGTATTTTGAGCATTTGTTTTTGGATTGTATTCTTTCACTAAACTTATACTATTTAAATGTTGTTTCGTTATTGTCTTATGATTATCATTGCCTCGGGGAACTGGGATGATAACAGCTTTATACCTGAGTGGTCCTGGCAAGGCACTTGGAGTATGGGGTGTTACAAAATGGTATCAGAGCGGCGATCCTGAAACCTGTAACTAATGAATCTAATGAATATAGGGAGTCAATTAAAATGAACCCGGGGTAAAGGTTGTAGGAGCTAATGCAAAGGCTTGGGAGACGTCCTAAAGTCGCGACCTCGCCCTACAATTTTGAACCGGTCACATGAGGGATATATGTCAAGGTCGTATGTGGTGTCTGTTAGCTTGTATGTAAACGTAACGATATATGTTGTGAATGGTTGGATGTTGGGAGTAGAGGATTGAAATTGTGATTGAAAATTTGGTGGGGTGTGTATATTTGTTGGTTTGCATAAAGAAGCATGATGGTTATTTGTTATGTGGCATTTGATAACATAAAGTAGTTTATTTATTAATTGTATGAGGAATTGTGTAGAATTGCATGCTTAGTTATATTTTAATGTTGAAATTATGAAGTTGCATAGTATGTTGAGTTGTGAGAGATAACATGTGGGTAGTATGTACGAGTTAGCATGACTCGATCGAGTAGGGGGCACTCGATCGAGTAGGTGAGGTACTTGATCGAGTGGGTCTGACTCGATCGAGTGGGTATTTTGACGTTTTTATGACCAGAATTGTGTTTTTGGGTACTCGATCGAGTACATAGGGCACTCGATCGAGTAGGGGGTCACTCGATCGAGTGGCTAGGCTACTCTCGGTCGAGTATGTCGAGATCGAAGGTCCTGTTTTGGAGTCCTGAGTCGGGGCACTCGATCGAGTACGTGGGGCACTCGATCGAGTAGCCGCTACTCGATCGAGTAGGTTTAGGCACGCGATCGAGTGGGTTCTGGGCAGGTTGTTTTCGTGTTTTGGGATATAATATGTATGTTTATCTCTACCTTTTCTTATATAGTTTCAAGATGCCGCCAAAGAAAACCGCTTTGTATGCGAGAGCTGAGAGCATGAACATCGACGATATAGTTAAGATGTTGGAGCATCAAAATGCTCTTACGGAGGCCCTAAAGAGAGTGGGGAAGGATAAGGAGGTTGATCATTCTAAGATCAGTCTTTATATAGCGAGGTTCAACCCGAAAGAGTACAAGGGGACCGGGGAGCCAATTCTTCTTGATAATTGGCATCGTGAGATGGAGAACATTCTGGAATTGGTACATTGTCCTGATGAGATGAAGGTAGAACAAGCTGCGTTCTACTTGAGGGAGGCGGCCGGTGAGTGGTGGGATAAGGTGAAAGCGAGGGCTAGAGAGATATATACGAAGCAGGGTCTGCCTGCTATACCTTGGGAATAGTTCCGGAGGGCTATGAGGAGAGAGTTTGTACCTGAGCATGTGAGGAGTAAGCTGAGGGAAGAGTTTGATAGGTTTAGGATGACATCTGACATGTCGGTTACTGAGTACTACAAGCAGTTTAATGAGAAGTCTAGATATGCTGAGGACATGGGTTTGAGTGAGGAGAACCTAGCGCTGAGTTTTGAGAGGGGGTTGACCCCCAGGATCATGGAAAAGTTACCCGTGGGAGTCCTTACCGATGTTAAGGAAGCTTATGAGAGGGCTGGGAGAGTTGAGAGGTTGGTGGAGATGGCCCGGGAGAGAGGTAGTGAGAAAAGGAAGGCTGAGAGTGAGGGTGGTGGCCAATCTAACTACAAGAAAGGCAACCACAGTCAGGCTAGAGCGTTTTCTTCTGGCTCGGGGTTCAGTGCCGGGGCTTCCTTTGGGCGTGGCCGAGGGAGCGGTAGTGGTAGTTGGGGGATAACCTGCTTTGGCTGTGGCGGTATAGGCCACAAGAGACATGAGTGCACGAGTGTACCTAGAGCTTTTCAGAGATCGGCTCAGGGGAGCTATTCTCAGGGGCCGACACAGAGTTATTCGAGTAACAGACCGACTGGGTCATGGTCTAATCGGGGAGGTCAGAGCAACCAGGGTGGAGGTAACTGCAATGGTGGTAATTCTTATCAGAAACCAGCTACGAACAACAACAATCAGGGGTCGGGTGCTAAGCCAACCACTTCAACCAGTATTGTCCAGTAGGTGGACAGAAGACCAGTGGAAAGCTGTTTATGATGGACAAGAAAGCAGCTGAGGACGACGAACATGTTATCACTGGTACTTTTCTTGTTAACGGTATTCATACCTTTGTTTTGTTTGATTCGGGGGCGTCTCAGTCGTTTGTATCTTCGAGTCATGTTAAACGGTTGGGTCTGAGGGTATATGAGTCTGTAAGTGGGAAAGTTTTTATACCTTCGGGTGAGTCTGTATCATGTGGGAGGTTTTATAGAGATGTATCTATGATAGTTGGGCAGGTAGACCTACCAGTGGACTTGCTAGAGTTTCCTTTAGACGGTTTTGAGATGATAGTCAGGATGGACTGGTTGGGGATGTACAAAGCTAAGATAGACTGTCATCAAAAGAAAGTGTCTTTTAGAGGTCCTAAGGGTGTTAGTGTGTCTTATCGGGGGTTTGTGGTCAAACCCAAAGTTAAGTTGATTGCAGCTGTAACCTTGAAGTCCTATCTGATGAAGAGATGCCCTTTGATCTTGTGCCATGTGAGAGATGACCGGATAGAGAGTCCGACAGTTGAGCATATACCAGTGGTGAGTGAGTTTGCAGATGTCTTTCCAGAGGAGATTCCGGGGTTACCACCGAAGAGGGAGATAGTTTTCACAGTTGAGTTGAAACCGGGGACGGGTCCAATCTCTAAGGCACCGTACAGGATGGGTCCTAAAGAGATGAAGGAGCTCAGGAAGCAGTTAGATGATCCGATAGAGAAGGGATACATTAGACCTAGTGTATCGTCGTGGGGAGCACCAGTTCTTTTTGTGAAGAAGAAAGATGGGAGCTTGAGGTTGTGTATAGATTACAGGGAGCTGAACCGAGTGACGGTGAAGAAGAAATATCCTTTGCCAAGGATAGACGGCTTATTTGATCAGTTGAGTGGTGCATCAGTCTTTTCCAAGATTGATTTGAGGTCAGGGTACCATCAGGTGAAGATTAGAGAGGTGGACATACCAAAGACAACTTTCACGTCGAGGTATGGCCATTATAAGTATGTGGTGATGCCTTTTGGGTTATCTAATGCACCGGCTGTGTTTATGGATTTGATGAACAAAATCTTCAGACAGTTTTTAGACAAGTTTGTGGTGGTGTTTATAGATGACATCTTAGTCTATTACAAGACTAAGGAGGAGCACGAGGAGCATCTGAGGGTTGTGTTGCAGACCTTGAGGGAGCACGAGCTATATGCTAAGCTGTCCAAGTGTGAGCTCTGGTTAGAGAAAGTTGCTTTTCTGGGGCATGTGATCTCTAGGGATGGGGTAGCTGTGGATCCGGCAAAGATTGAGGCAGTGACAAAGTGGGAAGCACCAATGAATGTTGCTGAGATCAGGAGTTTCTTGGGTTTAGCTGGATATTACAGACGGTTCGTGAAGGATTTCTCCAAGATCGCTAGACCTATGACAGCTTTGATGAGGAAAGAGAACAGGTTTCGTTGGGATGAGAGTTGTGAGACGGCGTTCCAAACATTAAAGGAGCGTTTGACCACAGCTCCTATCTTAGCATTGCCTGAAGGGATTGAGAACTTTGAGGTTTATACAGACGCCTCAAAGAATGGGTTGGGATATGTGTTGATGCAGAACGGTAAAGTGATTGCCTATGCTTCTAGGCAATTGAAGCCTTATGAGGAGAATTATCCTACACACGATCTAGAGTTGGGTGCAGTGGTGTTTGCTCTCAAGATTTGGAGACATTACCTTTATGGGGCGACCTTTAAGGTATTTTCTGATCACAAGAGTCTCAAGTACATCTTCACTCAAAAGGAGTTGAACATGAGACAGAGGAGGTGGATGGAGCTGATTGGCGATTATGACATGGATATTATCTACCATAAAGGGAAAGCCAATGTTGTTGCAGATGCTTTGAGTAGGAAGAGTGTACATTCTTTGTGTACAGCTTTATCTTTGATGAGGTTGAGAGATGAGGTGGGGAAGTTTGGGATACATATGATGCAGAGAGGGGATGCCATGAGAGATTTGACAGTACATCTTGATCTTTATGATGATATTCGAAGTAAACAGGCGTTGGATCCTAAGATGGTAGAGTGGAGAGCTGGAGTAGAGAAAGGGAAAGTGTCCAGATTCTCTATTCATTCAGATGGTAGTTTAAGGTTTGATGGGAGGTGGTGTGTCCCTAATGATGAGGAGCTAAAAAAGACAATCATGACAGAGGCACATTGTACACCATATTCAGTATATCCAGGTGGTGACAAGCTATACAAGGATTTAAAGAGCACGTTCTGGTGGCCTGGGATGAAGAAAGAGACAACTGAGTTTGTGGCCCGTTGTTTGATATGCCAGAGAGTTAAAAAGGAACAGCGATGACCACAAGGTAAGATTCAGTCTTTAGAGGTACCTGAGTGGAAGTGGGAATCCATTTCTATGGATTTTATCGTGGGTTTGCCGAAGAGTCAACAGGGTAACAACATGATATGGGTAATAGTGGATCGACTGACCAAGTCAGCTCATTTTGTGCCAATGAAAGATACATGGACTAAGGCACAATTAGCTATGGCTTATCAGAGGCATGTGTTGAGATTGCATGGAGTCCCTAAGGACATAGTATCTGACAGAGATGCGAGATTTATCTCAATTTTTGGAAAGAGTTGCAGGAATCTTTGGGAACAACTTTGAAGATGAGTACATCATTTCATCCTGCGACAGACGGTCAGACTGATAGAACAATCAAGACTCTTGAGGATACATTGCGAGCTTGTGTGATGGACTTTGGTTGTAGCTGGGAACAGAGGCTAGATGTGATTGAGTTTTCTTACAACAACAGCTATCACTCTAGTATTGGCATGGCACCGTTTGAGGCCTTATATAGGAGGAGATGTAGGAGTCCGATTTGTTGGGACGACAGTGCTGAGGCAGTGGTTCTAGGACCGGACATGGTACATGAGATGGTTGAGCAGATTAAGATGATCAGGGAAAGGATGAGAGCAGCTCAGGATAAACAAAAGAGTTATGCAGATCTACATCGCCGGGATATAGAGTTTCAGGTTGGGGACAAGGTCCTTCTGAAAGTGTCTCCTATGCGTGGGGTTATGAGATTTGGGAAGAAAGGCAAGCTGAGTCAGAAGTTCATCGGACCTTATGAAATCTTAGAACGGGTTGGAGAGGTTGCTTATCAATTGGCTTTACCAGCTGCGTTGGAGAGGGTGCATAATGTGTTTCACGTGTCCCAGTTGCGCAAGTATGTGAGTGATCCGTCACATGTGTTAGAGGTAGAGAGCCTAGAACTAGATGAGTCATTGTCTTATCTTGAGGTGCCTAAGCATATATTTGACCGGAAGGTTAGGAAGACTAGGAGTGGTGAGACAGTTTTGCTCAAGATCCTTTGGTCTAATCATGAGACTGAGGAAGCTACATGGGAGGCAGAGGAGGCCATGAGAGCGCGTTACCCTTTCCCTTTTGATCAGGTATGTATGGTTACGGGGACGTAACCTTGTTTCTTTTTGGGGGGTAGGAGATGATCGCAAAGAGTTTTTAAGAGTTTTTATACCCTTAGTGTTGAGTCGGGTTGAGTTTGGTTAGTAGCATGTTTTTATGTTGAGTTTTGTTTTAGTTGTTGTGTCGGAAGTGTAGTAGTATGTCTTTGTTTTATTGTGGTTTGAACTTCGGGGACGAAGTTTTTTTTAAGGAGGGAAGACTGTAATACTACGGATTTATGAGTCTCAGGGTACTCAATCGAGTGGGTCTTACTCTGTCAAGTAAGGGCATTTTGCGATTTAAAATAGTTTCTGACCTGTAAGGTACTCAATCGAGTAGCCTTGATACTCGATCGAGTAGGCGGCACTCGATCGAGTACGTCAGTTACTCGATCGAGTAGCCCGGTTTGCGAGTAATGTTTTGTCGGGTTTTGTTAATAATGCGAATTAATATATAAACACTTCTGTCACTTCCGACACTTTCATAATACGCTTTACAAACCTAATTACTTTGAAAAAGAGATTTCAACCTACGTACTTCACATTCATCGCATTATTGACAATCCCGGAGCTTAGAAGGTCGGAATTCACCTTTCTTTACATCTTTGTGATCCTTGCGTCGAGGGTAAGATCTACGTACCGAATTTGTTATATTTAATTAAGTTTCGTTAAATCCTAATTTTGGGAATTGGGGATTTGTGTTAGTTTTGTGTGGTTAGTGATATATGTGATGTTATGTTAGGAGGAGGATTCGTAGAGGAGGCCTTTTGATAACAGCTGTTGAGATCGTCTGACTGTGTTGCTTTCTAGGTAGGGTTTCCCTACTCAGTATTAGTCCCATAATGTGTTGGTGGTGAATTGTGATTGTTTATTGTTATCATACGAGTATTGTGACGGTTGTTGGTTTTGATTGCTGTTTAGTAGTTGTGATTGATTATATCTGTCTATGTTCTTCGGGGTGCATCCTTGGCTGAGTGGAGTCACTTGCGAGAGTGGCTTCACGCCCATCATTCGCCTTCTGTGGAACCCGCCACAAAAGGGATGTGCACATCAATGGATTTTGGTTTATCGCTCAATGGAGATGAGTGGGGCTTAGGTGGGAACGGCTGCGGTCCCCCACTGGCGGCGAGGAGTAACCAGTTGCGATGGGTACTCTGGCAGGGCTACACACTTCAGTGTGTAGTCAGTATTGTGGAGTTGGTGATGGAGTTTGGAGTACATCTGTGACGATTGAGCTGTGTTGTTTGTTGTATTGTTGAGTTTTATAAATTGTGTGATTAGTACTGGCCCCGTTTATTGTTTTAAAAACTGTGGTAATCCATTCGGGGATGGCGAGAAGTTGTTGAGCAGGTATGAGTCGAGATACATGGGCTAGCTGGGATGTGTCACTTTCAGATGATAGAGTCTTCCGCTGTAGCTTTAGTAGTTTGTCAGACATTTTTATTTAGTCAATTAGACAGTTGTTTTGGAGAGCATGTAACCCGTATTTTGAGCATTTGGTTTTGGATTGTATTCTTTCACTAAACTTATACTATTTTAATATTGTTTCGTTATTGTCTTATGATTATCATTGCCTCGGGGAACCGAGATGGTAACAGCTTTATACCTGAGTGGTCCTGGTAAGGCACTTGGAGTATGGGGGTGTTACATAATCTGTGTGACTTCTATTTGAAAATAGGCACTCGCTGGGGAGTTAGAAACTTCTCAGGACTTGCCGGGGATATGAGTTGCTGCTCGTTGGGAGGTAGCGTATGCCATGTAATCGATAGGGTTAAAGCCCTTGGACTTGACGGGTCGCCGTTTGTTGGGAAGAACCCAGTACTCAGTTGCATCGAGTTTGTCTTCTCAAGATTATGTGTATGGTTAGTGACCACAAAATTCCGCAGTCGCGTAGACAAGCACGTAGCATGCAAGCATATAAGCACATAAGCATATAAGCAATCGGCACGTAATATCTCGCGTAAGGGGAGATAAGAGTTTCGGAAGTTGTGAAACTTAAAAGTTGTTAAGAGTTGGAATTTGTTTCTCATAGATTCATAATTTGATAGATTGGAGACACGTGACCGTTACGACATTGACGCACACGGACGCATATTGACAGACTGACAAATGGGCGGTCGTGGATGCGACACAAACTCAGTAGCGACACGACACGAGGGTTACTTTGACAGACTTTGCCAGTGTAAGTGCAACTCTTTAGCCAAAAGAGGGTGAGAACGCGCATCAGATTCTTGGGGTAGAAGGTCCGACCGGCTAGGGAACTCGAATTGATTATCTTCTCCAGACATCTTTGCCACCGTTGGCTTGTTTGAGATCCCTTCTCGAGTTTTGATGATTCGGAGAGCGGAACCAAGACATTGTCATCGTCCGAACTGAGCACTAGGCTAAAGGTGGTTTATTTTGGACTGTGGTTGAGACTCAAAAGATGTTGGAGGATAAAGGACGGGTGGCGTCTTGAAAGGGAAGCCCCTAGAGTGAGTAGGTGGGAATTTGACAAAAGGAGGAACGGGTGACGTCTTTAAGGAAGAAGCCCCTAGTAAAGAGGCATAAGATTGATCTTTGCAGCTGGGTGGGCTACCTTTGAGGATTGATGTTGATGGTTGAGATTGAAATGGGTGCGCGGTTGTGTCCTTGTTGGGGGACTGCATACGTATTCACGTGTTTGCGAAATCAAACCAGACCGTAGTTCTAAGCTGTGTGTTGAGGATTGAAAATTGAAAATTGTAAATGTTGTGAAAGGGGTATGCGGTTGTGCCCTTGTAATAGGACTGCCTACGTATTCGCGTGTTTGCGAAATCAAACCAGATCGTAGTTCTGCGTGTGTGTGCAATGGGTTACAAATTGAAGGTGTGAAAATTGAATGTGTGTAGAGGTGTGGTTGTGCCCTTGTAATAGAACTGCCTACGTATTCGCGTGTTTGCAAAATCAAACCAGATCGTGGTTCTGCATGTGTGTGCCTAAGCGAGTTGTTAGGACCTTAGAGTGATTTTGAGGGGTATGGTTGTGTCCTTGAAGGACTGCCTACGTATTCACATGATGTGAAATCAAACCAGATCGTAGTTCTCAATGTGTGTACATAAGCGAGTTGTTAGGACCTTTAAAGTTTGGGGGTCACGACGGTAAATGCCGTTTGGTGACTCGAAAATTGATCTGAGATAATTCCTCCTTGATCATGAATCAAAGAGGTGTAATTTGTGAAAATGTTCCTTATCATGTGAGTACACTAAAAAGTGGACCCTAAGGGTGACTAAGTATGTCCCGTTCTCGGTAGCAAAGCATTCGAGGACACCGTATCTGGGTTAGGGTGAAAATGGCTTCGACATTATGGAATGTGGAGCCTGGTAATAATAGGTTTGCTTAACAGATAAGAATCTGGAGCTTGTATTCTGTGGTGTTTAGGCCGATGGGTTACGGCTTGTAATGTGGTGCGGAATGGGGTCTCAAGCTTGATGTGGCCTGAGCATGAAATGGTTGGTAAACAATTTGGGATAAGAATCTCATGTCTGGACCTTAAAGGCTAAGGTGTGACATTACGAGCTCGAGGGGAATCCTCAGAAGCCTAGATATGTCTCCCTGTAGTAGTCTCTAGAAGGACTTAGGGGTGAAGCAGTTGGTTATGATCTTGAGGGGAATTCCCAGGATCCTAGATAGGTCTCCCTGTAACAGAGTCTAGAAGGACTTAGGGATGAAGCAGTTTTGGTTATGATATTGAGGGGAAACCCCAGGATCCTTGATAGGTCTCCCTGTAACAGTCTCTAGAAGGTCTTAAGGGTGAAGCAGTTTTAGGTTTAGTTGACGAGTCTTGAGCTCTTTTTTTAACTCTTTGACATTAGGTTTTGGTATTTGTGTTTTGTACTTGTTGATCCCGAAGTTTGGAGGGAAGAAACGTTTGTCCTGGGCTTTGGACTTGTTGGTCCTGGACTTGGTGTTTTGGATTGACTTGTTTGGTGTTTTGGACTTGTCGATCCGGGATTTGGTGTGTTGGACTCGTTGGTCCTGGGATTTGGACTTGTTGGTGCTGGACTTGGTATTTTATACTCACTTGTCCAGAATTTTGTGTGTTGGATGCTTTCCTTGGATTTTGGCCTTTTTGAGAAAAGGGTTTCAATCTTGTTTTGTTTTTGATTTTGGCTTGGGTCTTGGCCTTGACGTTGGGTGAGTAGCCTTTGGCTTTGGCTTTTGCTTTGAGTGAATGGACTTTGGTTTTTGCTTTGACTTTGATTTTGGCTTTGGCCTTGAGTGAATGGATATTGGCTTAGGCCTTTGATTTTGGCCTTTCGCTTTGGCCTCGGGTGAATGGCTATTGGCTGGGGCCTTTGATTTTGGCCTTTCGCTTTGACTTTGGGTGAATGTATATTTGCTTGGGCCTTTGATTTTGGCCTTTCGCTTTGGCTTCGAGTGAATGACTATTGGCTTGGGCCTTTGATTTTGGCCTTTCGCTTTGGCTTTGGGTGAATGGATATTAGCTTGGGCCTTTTATTTTGGCCTTTCGCTTTGGCTTCGGGTGAATGGCTATTGGAATGGGCCTTTGATTTTGGTTTTTGATTTACTGGTTCTTTGCCGTCCTTCGTTCGAGGAAGGTAAAGGTGCAGACGGGGATGTACCCGTTGGTGAGAGGTTGATACTTGGTAATGGTATGTTTTTGTGGGCAATGGGCTTGCCTTCCATCATTGATCATGAACAAGAAGATGTTCTGGTTTGTTATCTGGGTTCGTCGTAGAATTCCTTTGATAAAAGCTCGTTCTAAATTGGGTGCTAATGAAAGGTTCCTATTGCTAGACATGGAATAGGTAACGAAAATGGACACGGAGTTTCGAGTCCTCTGCTTACTCGGTACGGAACGTCACTCGAGTATACTCACGTTGAATTGGAACATGTTGTTTGTTTTAAATCAATTCTCAAATCAATTCTCGTTGTCAACGGGAACTGGTAAAGGGGAGAATATATGATAGTTGGAAATTGTGCTTTTATTTAGATAAATAAGAGGTTAGCACAGACTCGATGGATACATGTGACTCATGGGGACAGCCCTCAGTTGTCATTTAGGAATAAAAGGACATACGCTAGGATAGATATGAGAAAGCGTAAGACCCGGACTCGGACTCAGACTCAATCGTAGATACGGACTCCTAATCGTCATCTTCTTCCTTGAAGGTCTCCTTTCGTAGCATCCAGCGGCTTGAATGTCTGGTCTTGAGCATTGACCCACTTGAGCACTTCACTCTCGTTGTTTGGGACGATATGAGGACAATAGTCCAAGAGGCTTTCATCTCCTTACAGAAAGAGATGTTGATTAGGGTTGTTTTCATCAATTGGTTGGCCCAGGGATGAAGTTACCAGTTCATGGTTGTCGATCATATTTTGAATAACATGTTTCATTTTGAAGCATGTTTCAGTGTCATGACCTTTTCCTTGATAATATTGGCAATAGGCAATGCCGTCCCAGAAACGGGGTTTCCCCTGTTCAGACGGGTCCGGAGTGGGCCCGATTGGTTGTAGCTTCCCTTCAGTCACAAGCGTTTGAAGAGCTGCGGCATAGGTTGTGTTGAGGTTGGTGAATGTACTTTGAGAACGTTAAACCTTGCTGTTTGATTTGAGACATTTAGGAGGATTGTCTTGACTGAGAGGTGTGACTATGATTTTGCCAGCTTCAACCATATCTTGAATGACATTTTTGAGTTTGAAGCAGGCTTCGATGTCATGGCCCTTGCCTTGATGGTATTGGCAATAAGATTACCATCCCAGAATCGGTTTCTTCTGTGTTCTGGTGGGTCCGGAGTCGGACCAAAGGGTTGCAGTAATCCTTCTGAAGTAAGTATCTCCAAACCGGTGCCATATGTTATTCCCAGATCAGTGAATACCCTTTCATGTTTTACCATGACTCCAACATTGGTGTTTTTTGGGATGTTTTTGCGAGTTTTGTTTTTGTCAACCCTGAGCGGAAGCAGGATTTGGTTGGTGTCAATGAGAAGTTTTTAGGATGTTGCTTGATATTTTGAAGGGTATTTTGGTGAGGTGATTTCTTTGTTGGTAGGTTCGTGGATGTCGGAACCATCGGACGAGTCCTCATTTTCAACAGTTGTTGGTTGGTGAACGGAGGGTTGGTTTCCTTGATGATCAGGTTCATTTTCGGTATTACCCAACCTTTTCTCCAAATTAGCTACTCGAGTGTTCAAGTCATCGATAGCAACTTGCAGATTTGAGAATATGTTGTTGATAGAGACAAAGAGCATCATTATAGCGCTTTGTATGCCATCTTCGTCAATTGTATGAATTTTCTCATCGTCGGGAGGGATGAGATGAGAGCAATGTAGGAAAGATTCCTGACTGTGTCCAAAAGGGTCTTCTGGAGGATTATTTTGGTTATTTGTTGAGGGAGGTAATGGTAATTTTCCCTTTTCGATCATATCAAGGATGACGCCTTTTAGAGGGAGACACATCTCGGTGTCATTTCCGCGACCTTGGTGATATTGGCAAAACAGTTTTTCGTCCCATCTACGTCCTCGCTTGTTTGGTAGAGGGTTTGGAGTTGGACCAATCGGTTGGAGTTTTCCTTTGGAGATTAGCCTTTCCAAGGTTGTGGCATAAGGCATAACCAAATCAGGGAAGGACCTATGAGGTCGTCTGGTTTTGGTTGGTGGAGCACCTAGGGAATTGGCTTCAGTGGTTTTAATTGGTAGCCTTCCAACTAGGGTTGGTTTTGTCGTTGGCAAGTAGCCGACTTTCAAGGAGCTTAACCCTTTGCTCAATATCAGAAGAGGGAAAATTCCTGGTTATCATTTTGTCCTCAACTTAGGAGAGACGAGTGCTCAAACTTTACACGGTAGCTAGGAGTCGAAAGACCACGTTGTTGGTATCAGCAGAAGTCATGGCGGATGAAGGTTGATCAACTTCTTGAGTTTCTGGTTGGTGATTGATGGCACCCAAGGGATTCATGTTTGACATAACGATAGGCGTTATAACTTGTCTTGGTAGGGGATTGTACAAGCAAAGGCAAGTACGACACATATGTACAAAAGGGAGTTATGTCGTGAAGACGCGGTAGTGTGACTAGGTTATGAGTTCATTAAAGATCGTGAATGACCTATTGTGTTTGAACTCTTGGTGCATGACTTTGAACTTAGACTCGAGTGTCAACTTTGGCATAGTGATGCCTAGACAGTGTCAACTTTGGCATAGTGATGCCTAGACAGACGACTTCTGACTTAGTTTGGATGTGTGTTGATGGCTTGACGCCGTTGGACGAGACATGTACACAAACTTGACCTTTGACCCATAATGTAGGGGAAATGCAGGTTTAAAACCCGACAGGTTTTGACTCTGCTAACGTCATTGAAGATGTCTCGAAAATTAGGCGACACGATCTAGACCAAAAGGTAGGTACTAAATTCGGCGGAGATTCGACGTTATCTAGACGACTCGACTTGAAATCGACTGGACTCTAATCGACTCGAGGCTGAATCGGAAAGGTGGACTGAAATTTTCGAAAATAGAAATTTTCAAAAAGGTTCATTTGTCGTTTTATGGACGATTTCCGAAGAGTAGGGATCTCCGAAAGTCGATCAGTTGAAGAGTTGTCTTAAGTTTATTTTCAAAAGACGGTTTGAGTTTGAGTTTGCGGCGGCTTTGAAAACAATGTGTTGTTTCCGAAGACGGTTTTCGAAATTCCGAATCACGAATTTGAAAATTGAGAATTGAAGAATTTGGACTTGTTAACAATGGCCATGAAAACGGTTAATTTGTTTTCAAAGATTTGGAGTTGAATTGAAATTTGAAAACGGTTAGATTTGTTTTCAAATGATTTGATTTTAAATTGAAATTTGAAAACGGTTAGATTTGTTTTCAAATAGTTTGATTTTGAATTGAAATTTGAAAACGGTTAATTTTGTTTTCAAATGATTTGAAATTGGATTTGAAATCTTAACCCGCTTAACCGATCTACTTAAATGACTTGTACGTCTGTTCCTAACTTTGTGGCAGGAGATTAGTATGTAGAATCTTCAATTTATGAGCGTACATAGAAGGTAAACAACGAACTTATTTTAATAATTAGTTTCAAAAATAAAAAATTCGGTTTATTAAGTCCGGTTCTAAATTAACAAATCTTAAACTGAACCGGACCAAAAATCAAATTTACAAGAAATAAAGCTAAGAAACAAATCTAAATAAATTCAGTTTGGGTTTAACGCAGACCGAATAATACGCTCTGATCCATTTTTCCGATCCGAATCTAAACCTACTCGGTTACTCCCCCTACTTTCCCTTTCGAGTTTTGAGTGTCGTAAAAAGAGGCTTTGCTCAAAGATTGTGCACCAACTTTGGCCTAACACGGGAGCTTACGTAGCGCATAAAAACTGCCAAACAACCTAACAAGATCATGCACTTATGTCAGACGGCTGTCTTATTACTCACGAGATCATGCACTATCTTAATAAGACAAAGAAAGGATCGGTTTCTTATGCAGCTTTGAAACTTGATATGCATAAGGCTTTCGATCGTGTTTCTTGGACTTTTCTTGTTGCGGTTATGAAGAAATTCAGGTTCCCGATTTTCTGGCAAAATATTATATGGGAATGCATATCGACTGTCACTTATAATATCATTATCAATGGCGAGCCCTCTGCTATGTTTAGACCTTCTTGTGGTCTTAGGCAAGGTGATCCTCTTTCACCGTATTTGTTTATTATGTGCATGGAGGTTTTATCTTGCCAGTTGCGAACAGCGGAAAAGACTGGCACCTTAAATGGCCTTAAGATTTCTCGGTATGCTCCTCCTATCACGCATCTCTTTTATGCTGATGATGCCTTCATTTGCTGTAAAGCAAATCCTTCTTTTTTTGAGACTCTCAGGGATTTGTTTCAGTGCTTTGAACTTGCATCGGGGCAGATGATAAATTTGGATAAGTCTTTTATTAAGTTCAGTCCTAATGCTCCGACTGATTTCAAGTCCCACATGGCATCCATTTTGAAGATGCGATCCTCTGACTGCTTTGGGAATTATTTGGGCGTCCCAGTAGATCTTCCTTCTAAGAGATCTTCAGCGTTTCATCCTTTACTGGATAAGATGACTTCCCGGATTATTGCTTGGTCCTCTCTTCACCTCAGCCAGCCTTGTAAGCTGCTTATTATCAACTTTATTATTTTGGGCTCTCTAAGGTTTCTGATGACTGCTATTCCTTTCCCCGGGATTTGTAAGAAGATTGACTCTCGATTGCGGCTTTCGGTGGCGCAAAGACATACGTCATAGATCTATTCACCGGCTCTCTCGAGATTCTCTCGCACTTCCACTTGATAGTGGTGGCCTGGGTTTGAAATCTGTCTCTTTGCTCAGTCAGGCTTCCCTTATGAAAAATTTCTGGCGTATATATCATCATCCATCTGGTTTATTATCAAAAGTTATGACTCCCAAGTACAGGAAAGATCTACCTATTCCAGCTTCAAGATCTAAAGTCTCTCGTCCTTCGTTTTTATGGTCTGGTTTATGTCGTGCGGCGAATGCTTTTTCTCCTGGGTTTTCATGGAAGCTTGGTAACGGTGCCACTGTTGACCTGCTTGCTAGCCCATGGGTTAATGGCCACACCCCCTCTGTGCGGTTATTTTCGGCCGCAGAAACACCATCTCTTGGTGATTTGCTTCATGATTCAGGCGATTGGAATCCTTTCTCAGTTTACCGTTGGTTTCAATCTCCGTGTGCCAAGGCTATTCTTGCTATGGAACCCCCTCATATTGATATTGATGATTTCCTATACTGGAAATACACGGAGGATGGAGTTTATACAGTCCGCTCTGGATATGATTTCCTGTTGTCACAGATGTCCTTTTCCTGCTCTCCCACGTTCTACTCTGCCTTTCCTTGGAAAATTCTTTGGGGTTTTCGCTGTTCTCCAAAGTTCCCTCTCCTGGTTTGGCGTATTGTACATAATATCCTTCCCTCTTTAGAAAATCTTTCTGTTAGAGGCATCCAGGTTAGTACTTACTGTGTTTTATGCCACTCACATTCAGAGTCTTTAGATCATCTTTTTCGCTCTTGTTCTGTTTCTAGACATGTTTGGCTATCTTCGGTTCTTGGCATTAATTCTGTGGCCAATCCTGCTGTTTCTTTGCAACGATGGATTGCTAATTTTATTACCTATTTTCACAGGGTCACGGAATCTTCAGATCAGTGCCTACTTCGTTTCCTTTGTATTATTAAGGCCATTTGGATGACTCGCAACTCGGTAGTCTTTGACAACTGCAACGTCAATCCGGTTCAGATTTTACACCTATCTGACTACCTTATTGCATCTCATTCTCAGCTGCCCGTTCTTTGTTCCTCCTTTTATGCGGCAGCTTCTAAACCGTCTTTACCGATCTTGAACGTTGCTCTTCCCGCCTCTGCGATCACTTACTTTATTCCTGTTTGCAGGTCACCTCAGAGGGATCACTACATCATCTCTTCTTCAGATACGAGCTCCGATATTCCTGTTGTCCAACAGGTCCGTGCATCTACGGTTTTTGCAGCATCAACAAAAGCCCTACTTCTCACAATGTATCGAGCACACTTAGCTTCGCAACCTTCCGCTGTTTTCAAGGTTACATCAAAAAAAATTATCTGCTGTTCTGGCCTCCCAAAAGCCAGTACCAATCGAATTGCGCCACTCTTTGAGCACAATTCGTAGTTTCCTTTGTCTGTATGTTCACTGGTTAGTTAGCTTGGCAACTGGCTGATACTGTATGCACTTTTAAGTTAATATATGAAGTTCATTATTGTCAAAAAAAAAAAAAAAAAACAAGAACTTGTTAACTCATTAACAAAGAAGAAAAAGTTCAAAACAAACATTTCCAGCTTCCCTCGGAATTCTCCGTCAGTCTCTACTCTATCTTCTTTTTTTATCTTCTTTATTTATGCTTCAATCCTTTTATTTTTGAGTTTATTATTATATTATTATTATTACTATTTGATGCGCGAATTTGCATGTAATTTCTGGGTTTAACTGGATGTTTTTTTTGGAGTTAACAAATCAATTTGTTTACGCCTATGAAATGGATAAATCGAGTTAAAGTTCTACATTGTTTATGGATATTACTCCGTAGTCCGTACTATTATGGAATAATACCACAGACACGAAATCTTGGAAACTTTTTTTATAAACTAGGGATTTGCTATTGCTTAAGATATAGAGTACTTAGTTTTACAATCTTATCTTTATTAATTCAGAAGACAATGCTGAATGGAGAATGCGCCACGTCATTTGCACAACCTTTTGTTTTTTTGAAATCCAAGTTATGGTGGTGGGTCATGTTGGTGTGCAAAAAAATTATTTCTTCAAATCGTTTGCCAATACAACCATGCGACAATTTTCGTCTTAAAAAAAAATTTATGAAATAATTACATACAATCGAAATAAATGAAATTAATTGCATATAATCGGAATGAATTACAAATCGGAATAAATGAAATAAATTACATATAATCGGAATGAATTACATAATTAATAATAAAATTACATAATTAATAATAAAATTACATAATTACGAGAATAAATTACATTTAATTACGGGAATGAATTACATATAATGGGAATATATTACAGAAATTAATGAAATTACTTATTACAAACAATGCGAATAAATAAAATAACTAAATAATTTTTAAAACTAGATAGTACGATGTTGTTGAGAGTTTAGTAAGAGATTTATGTGGCGAATATGGTGAAACTCGTTAATCCGTCTGTAACTGGAAATGAACATTCACCCGATAGTTATGGTTTTAACGCATCCTATTTACGTGGAGAATGTTCATTTCCAGTTAGATCACTGATCTACATTAAACATGTAGATCACTGATATAAAACTATTAGATAATTACAATAGAAATGTAAAAATAAAATATTCATACCGTCCTAAATACAAACCCGTGCAATTTTGCACGGGTTTAAAACTAGTATGGTTTTAAACAAGAATTTATGTATACTGTTTGTATACCTCATTTGTTGGTATTGTAACTTACTCCGTATATGCGAGATGAGGAAATAGTTCATATGTCGTGGACCGTGGTTGTTGTGAACTATGACTGCGCTTGTTTTAATTTGTATTGCTTGATGTTCGGTAGGAGGCGGTAATGCCCATTACATTATAATGAGATTGTTGTTGGGTGCAATGGCCATCACAATGTAATGGTTTTAGATTTTGAGAACAAGTTAGGTATTTGATATCTGTCTTATCTCAGCAGGAAAATTACCAGCTGGTTTAGAAGAATCGACTTTCAAATTTCAATGCTTAAGGTTCCGGACCACCAAGTTCCAGGACACAAAGCCCTCAACGGGAAACTAGGCCCGCTGATAGATGATTCAGGCCGCTTCTACAAACCCCTCCAGAGTGGCGAGCGAGGCTTAAATGAGTCACCTTTTTACCAGTCATTCTCATCTGATACACTTGTTTCTCATCATATACACAAATTCTTCCCCCAAATTCTATGGCATTCAGTCCATAGAAGCTTCTGATGGCTCTGGCCTCCAATCCCACCTAGTTCTAGAAGACTTGGTTGCAAATTACTTGAACCCGTCAATTATCGATGCTAAGATTGGGTCTTGCACTTGGTATGTGCAGGCACCGGAGGCGTATATACAGAAAAGCCTCAGAAAAGACGGACAATCTTCGAGCATTCATTTGGGTTTTCGGATCTCTGGGTTACAGATATATGCGGGTCAGGATTCTGGATGCTGGAAGCCTGATAAAAGGATTACTATGAATTATACAGCTGATGAGGTTAAGTTAGTTTTGAGGAAGTTTGTTTCATCAAATCAATCAACAGAACTTAACTGTGATCAGGATTGTGCCTATGCTTCAATTGTCTATAGTGGTCCTTCTGGCATTTTGGCACAGTTGTTGGAGCTAAAGTCATGGTTTGAGGATCAGGCGATTTATCATTTCTATTCTTGTTCTGTACTAATTGTTTATGATAAGAATTCACTACTTAAAGGTGGCGGTGGAGACTCTGGTCCTGCAATTAAGCTTGTTGATTTTGCTCATGTTGTTGATGGCGATGGCGGCCATTGATCATAACTTCTTAGGAGGTCTCTCCTCCTTTATCACGTTTATCTCGGAAATTGTAGCACAACCAAATCTTCTTCGCAGAAATGATGAATATTTAAGAAAAAAATGATGAAAACTGAGGAGTGTGTAGATCTCTTGGAGGTCAAATTTTACGGTCATTTTCTAATTGAAAGCCATTTATTTGTCCAAAATTTTCTTCTTCATGCTGTCAACCATGGATCTGGTAAGATACCTTAGTTTACTATTTTCTTTAACTTCCGCTTTCATATGTATCCTAAAAAGGGAAAAGAGGTAATCTTTAGTTATGTTTTGCTTGTAGACGAAACCGAATATAAGTTTAAGATCCCTGGAACAATGTTTGTTTAATCCTTTGCCAAGGCTTTGTTTATTATGTATCTCACCAACAGAATTCCAATTTTAGTATTCATGACACTAGGTCACTAGATATCTTCAGAGCCACAGGCTTGACTTGTTGCTTCAAAATTGACCCGATATGGAGGACTCAATAATCACAAACCCAAAACATACTTATGGGAAATGACCCAAGTACCCAACCCATAGGCAAATGCAAGCATACCCAAAGTGAAACGACTCGAAAGATTTATTAGGTCTACTCACAGTCTATAATGTTCACCTTCCTCTGACCTGAGACGTCTCCATTAGAATAATGTTATGTCTGCTATGCTGTAGACAACCTATGTTCCCAGCAAACAAAGTACAATTGTACAAGGGGTTTGTTTTGTGCTTGGGAATTGAACTTGGCTATTTTTCAGGATAATTTCTTGGTTCGTGGCCTACATAAAGTCTCAAATTTCCATAACCATGTTCGGTTGTCCATTGTGCAACATAGAGTGCTTCAGAAAACCTAGAGTTTGAGGCACATAGGTTGAAAAACACTGCTAATTTTGACCCACTTGCTTGGAAAATAATTTAGCAACCACAATCCACAATATTTCTCAACACTAATTATTATAGGATTGACCATGATAGCGGTCGACTTATGAAGATTAAATAGGTAAGAAACACTAAGATGATGCACTGAGAACTTGAGGAAGGCTTTATTGTAAGGTGATACTGGGTTAACATTTATCCGGATTAGATGTCGTCCTTTTCTCTATGTAAATAAATCTTGGGATTTATGAATGTAGTTTTGCAGTTAAGATTCGAGGTGAAAGCAGATTAAAGCAGAGATTGAGGATGGAGAGACGAAAAGGGGACATTTGTGGACGTGACTATAAGACAATAACTAACCTAACCTGATAGCGACCTACCTAGAGAAGATTTTACATGAATAGGATGCTAGAAGTATGTTATTTAGCTGATGGTGACCAATATGTTGTTTTGGTAGTTATAGATGGAATGATGGATTGATAGATGACAGCAGAAAGGTCAGAAATCAACCGTTTTACTACAGATATGTAAATGTACTGTAGAATGATAGGTAGGTAGATAGTAGTTTGAAAGGTCCTGTACTAGTTGTAATGGTATAGGGCATGATGCCTCCCAATTTAGGAAACCTGTTAGACCTACTGGTAAGAATGGTAAGCAGGTGGTGGGTAAACAACAACAGAGGAAGGTATGGAGACCTGTTCAGAAGCCTCCTGTGCAGACAGCTTCTGTCTTGTCTCCTCCTCCTTTTACCCCTGCAGTATTCCCACCTCTTTCTAGTATAAGGGCTACACCAAGTGTCAGACCTACCCCTACAAAGCAGATCATGAGGATGACTAGGCAAGAAGGAATGGTGGGAGTGAGGTTGTCAGACAAATTTTCTAAGTACAATTTCATGGATGTTCTGATTTCACACACTCCTGAAGAGCTAGTTGTTGATAGTGGGAAGGATCCTCCTGATAATCTTTCCAATGAATAATCTTGGTTTTTGGAATGTTAGGGTTCTTATTGACCTGAATAAACAGAAAGTGGTGAACTGGTTTATGCACAATAATGGGGTTGGTTTATTTGGTCTTATTGAAACAAAGATCAAACCTAGCGATCTTCTAAAAAAGAATTCCTCTATTTGTGATGGTTGGAGTGTCACTACTAACTATAGCTCGCATAAGGGAGGACGAATTTGGGTTCTTTGGAAGCCAAACTTATTTGATATGCAATTTCTTTCCTATGGAGCACAGCACATTCACATGCTTGTGCATTCAAAAGTTGATAGCAAGAGTTTTTACTTAACTATGATATATGCTTTTAATGACTTGAATGATAGGATAGAGTTATGGAGCTTCTTGAAGTAGATGTCTCAATCTTGCAGTGCACCTTGGCTTTGGTTGGGGGACTTTAATGCTGTTTTGTCCCCTATTGAGAGATTGGAAGGCAACACTACTGAGGCAGAAATGGAGCATTTCCAGGAGTGTGTGTCTTTGTGTGGAATGGAGGATCTAGGAGCTACTGGTGCCCTATACACCTGGTCAAATAAGCAGGTGCCAAGTGATAGAGTGTATAGTAGAATGGATAGAGCTATAGGGAATCAAGAATGGATGGATGAATTTGGGGATTATTTGGCTCATTTTCACCCTGAAGGTCTATTTGATCACTGTCCTTGCACAGTGGTTAATAGGAAGGCTGACTTTGGTGGAAGGAGAAGTTTTAAGTACTTTAACATGTGGGGTACTGTTGAAACTTTTAAGGTAGAGGTGGAAAATGTCTGGAGGAACCATTATAGAGGGACTAAAATGTACTCTGCAGTGAAGAAGCTAAAAGTTTTATAACCTGTTCTTAAAAGCTTGAATAAAACTTGCTTCTCTGACATTGAGAATAGAACCACCATTGCTAGTAAGGTGCTAGAAGATATTCAGGAAAAATTAGTGGACAACCCTAGGGACCTTGAGTTGATTCAGCAGGAACTTGATCTGTCCAGTGAGCTTAAAGCTTTACTCTCAGCTAGAGATAGTTTTCTTACTCAGAAGGCCAAACTGCAGTGGTCCTTAGAGGGGGACCTAAATACCTCTTACTTCCATCGTGCAATCAAGAAGAGGATAATGTTGAATAAGGTATTCCAGATTGAGGATAAACAGGGGGTCTTGTGTACTGAAGGTGGCACAATACAAACAACTTTCTTGGATTATTATCAAGATCTTCTAGGGGCTCACACTAATACTGATTCAGTGAATTATGCACTGGTAAGGATGGTTAATTGCTGTACTGAGGAGCACTGGAATATTCTGGCTAGGCCTGTTACAACTACTGAAGTTAAGGCTAGTCTCTTTAGCATTCCTAAAAGCAAATCACCTGGTCCAGATGGCTATAATAGCCAGTTTTACAAAGATGCTTGGGATGTTGTGGGAGATGAGGTGTGTGCTGCTATTATCAATTTTTTTGAGTCTGGTCAGTTGTTAACTCAAGTAAATGCAACTGTCATTACCCTAATTCCAAAAATTGATAGGCCAACTAGTGTAATGCATTTCAGACCAATTTCATGCTGTAATGCCCTCTATAAAGTTATCTCAAAAATCTTATGCACTAGATTGGCTCAAGTGTTGCCTGATATAATTAGTAGAAGTCAAGGAGCTTTTATAAAAGGCAGGAGTATACTTGAAAATATTTTAATTTGTCAAGATTTGGTAAGGATGTATAACAGAAGCATGGCATCTCCTCGTTGTATGTTCAAGCTAGATCTCCAGAAAGCCTATGATTCTATTGAGTGTCAATTCCTTGAACAGATGTTAGAAGGTTTGAAGTTCCCTGAGAAATTTAGAAAGATGATCATGACTTGTGTCTCTTCTCCTACCTATACTTTGAATCTTAATGGGGCTCATTTTGGATTCTTTAAAGGAAGGAGGAGCTTGAGACAGGGGGATCCTATTTCCCCATTTCTCTTCTGCATTTCTATGCAGTATCTGTCTAGGGTGATGAATTATGCAGTTGGGCAGTGGTTTTTCAGGTTTCACCCCCTTTGTAAGTCCCTGAAGTTGACACATTTACTCTTTGTTGATGATCTCCTTATGTTCTGTAAAGGAGATCATAAATCCATTATGCTCATCTTGAGGGTCCTTGCTACTTTTGCTGCTACCTTTGGACTTAAGGTTAATGCTAATAAGTCTGAAGTGGTGTTTAATGGGGTGACTGAAGTTCTGAAACAGGATATTACCTTTATCTCAGGCTTTTAGGAAGGTATTTTACCTTTTAAATATCTGGGTGAACCAATCCAAGCTGGTAGACTAACTAAGCACGAGTGTAATATTCTGGTGGATAGAACTGTGGCAAAAATCAGGGGAATAAGGGCAAGAAAATTGAGTTATGCAGGGAGGATTGTGTTAATCAATTTTGTTTTTAATACATTACACAACTACTGGTGCTCTATTTTCCTTTCACCAAAATGTGTTATTAAAAGAATAGAAGCCCTCTGTCGAAATTTCTTGTGGAATGGGGATGCTGAGTACCAAAGGACCCCTCTGGTTGTTTAGGATAGTGTCTGTTATAGTAAAAAGGAGGGTGGTTGTAGGTATTAATAATGTTGGGGTGTGGAATATTGCAACTGTTGAAAAACCGGTTAATTGGATTTATACCAAGGCTAATCGTTTGTGGGTGTTGTGGGTTGATCATATCTATATAAAAGGTGCTGATTGGTCTTCTTATATACCTCCACCAGATTCTAACTGGAATTGAAGGAATATATGCAAAGTTAAAGGTATATTAGCTACTGGTTTTCAGGGTAACCACTGGATGTCTGATGCTAGGGGTTACTCTATTAATTCTGGTTACCAATGGCTACAGAAACCACACCCTCCTGTACCTTGGTACAAAGACGTGTGGGATAACTGGAATATTCCCAAGCAGAGTGTGATTGGCTGGTTGATTCAGAGGAAAGCTCTGAATACTAGAGTTAAACTGTTTCAGCTAGGGATCAGTGATACAAATAGTTGTGTGTTGTGTGAATTGGGACCAGAAACTCATGCTTATATTTTTTTTGATTGTGATTATAGTATCCTGGTGGTAACCAGTATTGACCATTGGCTGCAGATGAGTCTTAAGAATGCTCCTGGACGCTGTTCAACTGTCAGAAGGAAAGTTTGGAGAGTGGTAAGGTTGTCCTGTTGGTATATGCTGTGGACTGAAAGGAATAAGTGCAGGATAGATATGAAGATTAGACGACCTGATTTGCTTGTCTCAGAGATCCAGAGGCTGGCACAGGAGAGGATTAGGCATAAGCTCATTCTTCCTATTCAGCAGGCTGATGAAATTTAGATAAATAGCCTTAGTATTCATGTTTGATCTGAGGATTGATCTTTGTAATGGCACTAATATGGTGAACACTTTCATGTAATTTTCGGTTGATTAATCAACAGCTTACATTTTACCAAAAAAAATATATCAGACTTCATAGGTTAACCAGTCCATGTCTTGTACTCTTGTAATATCTTACATCTTCCAGAGTCATTTTTTTACTAAAACCTGTTGCAAGATTCAATCTGCAGCATTTCAAATTCAATTTCAACGCCCAATACGTTAACTATGTTTGAGTGCTGGTAATATCCGTGAGCAAACAAAAGCATCCAATTTATCAACTTTTGCGTAATTTATATGGGATTGTCTAATGTTTAAGAATGGTCTACCTAAGGCCACAATAGAGAGAGAAAATCCAAAAAACCCCCAAAATTAAAAAAAACCCCAAATATCGAACTCCTCCTCGCCGGCGGCTTCTCCGGTCGCCTCTTTGGGTCGCCGGCGAGACTCCTTAAAACTTTTATGCTCCTTCCTCTCACTGTGATCCGGTGAGCTGTTCGCGTTAGCTGATCGTTTGTGTTCGTTTTCTTCATTCAATCGCGATTGTCATTTTAGGGTTCGGGTTTGTTTTTTTTTCGCCTTAGTTTAATCGTCTGTTTTCTCGCTATTGTTGTTTCATTCGTGACTGATAAGTTACCGGGGATGACATCTCCTCCGATCGTCTTCTTTGGTGTTGGTTTTGTTGTCTGTCTGTTTGTCAGCTTGTTTTCTGGGTTTTTTCTTTCAGTTTGATTGCTGGGTTTTAGTTCTTGGTCGAGGGGCTTCTCCCTTTTCCAGTTTTTCTAAGTAGGTTTGATGTTGTGGTGTACTGGTCTGCTCCCGTTTTTTCAGTTTTTCTGAGTCGTTTCGGTGTTGTGGTGTGTTGTATCCCTTCTTCGGAATTGTGTATCTATGTCTTCCGATAACATTTATCAAAAGTTTCTTGAAAATTTTGCTAGTGCCCATGTCAGCGATGGGTTTATGGAGAATAATAGGGATAGGATGTTAGGCTACTTTATGAAATTGCAGGGGTCAGCTTCGTTAATTTTAGCGGAGGTAAAGGAGCTTAAAAATAAGGGGAACGGTCTTTTTAGGCAAAATGATTTTGATAGTGCCGCGGAGTGTTACGATGAATCTTGTAAATTACTTAGTTTGAGTTTGGGAGATATTCGAGGTGAAGATATTCAATCGTTATCTGACCTTGCTGTTTCTCTTATGTCTAATATGGCTGCATGTGCCCTGAAACTTGAGGAATACAGAGCTGCCATGATTTTGAACACATTCCCTCGTAATGTTAAGGCACTTTTTCGTAGGGCGGTTGCTTATATGAAGTTGAAAAGATTTTCGAAAGGTGAATTGGATCTAGTTAATGCTTTAATGGTGGAACCAAGTAATAAAGATGTGTTAAGGGAATTAGAGGTGGTAAAAGGTCATCTTCTCATAAAGGAAAATGGAAAAAGAGTGCTGGAAGTTGCTAATGAAGATTGCGTGGAGGAGAACAACAAGAAGTCTGTTCATATTTCGGCATCTGATGTGGGTATAAATGATAGTGGTGAAAGCGTGGTTACGGAGGTGATGGAAGAACAAAGTGATGTGAGTATAAGGGATACTGAGAGTGTGAATATGGAAGAGACGGAGGTTCAAAGTATTTGTGCTAATAAGTCAGTTCTTGAGTTCTCCAAAAAGGGAGGTGGTAGTTCTACTTTAAGGATCCCAATAAATTCTTATAAAAAGTTGCTGGAAGGGAGAACGGTGAGCTTTTACCGTAAACGTGATTTGTCAACTTTAACAATTCGAATCCTTAAGGGTGAGACTACTAAGGAGATACACTTTATAAAGGAACAATGTTACCAGAAGAAGAAGAGGAAGAAGAAAAAGAGGAGAGGTCCCAAAAAGGGGAAATCTAAGATGATGGGGGCAATGAAGGAAGACATTACCCCCTCCGATATTATCAAGGTAGAACCTGATATTCCTAGCGTAAGTTTGAGCTCGTCCTCTACCAAGGCCATGACGTCTTGCGCATCTTCAGTTTGTGACAATTTCCCTCCTCCCGGTACTCATGTCCCCCAAGCTGAGGATGATTCTAATGACCATCAACCTTTCTTCTTTTCAGCTCGCCCTAAGAAGTGTAAGATTCTCTCATTTGAGAAGCCATCAGGCGCCCCTGTTACTCCTTTGTTTTGCAGGTACCCCTCTACTCATCATGTGCAAGAGAGGCGGAGAATCACCATGTTCAAGAGGAATCATAACAAAGGGGATGAACCTCCAAGACACAATTGACCTACTTTCTCAAAAAGTAGATCTCTCTCCCATAAATTTCTACATCCTCGTGGCGTAAGTGTGTCTTGTTGGAGGTACTCTTCTGAAGTTCAGTTGTTAAAGAAGAGAAAAGAAATGTTCGCGCAATTGACCAGCTCTGATCGTCCCGCTAAGAAGCCTATATTGATTGTCAACCCCATCTGTAATTTATTTGCTTTTCCTAATAATGTAGTAATAAATCCGATTCCGAGAGTCGGGTAGTTACTTTGTAAGAACATTTTCTTTACTGCTGTCAAAAAAAAAAAAGTTTATAGTTTATGTTATTATGAACTATGTTGCTTGGACTTAGAAGTATCCGACGCGGGTGCGTGTCAAGTGTCGGATTCGGCTATTTTATTGAAAAAAAAAATCACGTTTTTGGCCTAAAATGAAATGTCCGAGTGTCCTATCCATGTCCGAGTGTCAAGTGTTCGATACGGGTACGCGAGGTGATATTAAAGAGTCAGAGAAACATAGATTATGAACATGAGATGAAATCAATATATCTATCTATATTAATAAAGGAAGCTTTTTTCGAGCAATTACAGAGAGTCCAATTTTTATGAAAGACTTCCGAGCATTATTAAATATTAAGATTAAGATTGATATTAACAGAAGTCCAATTCCAATACAAGTATACAGTAACTAGAAGTTCTAGAACACGTAAAATACTATAGACTATTTAATATCGATATAATTTAAACATATAATATTAATTAATGTAGCTAAAGTCTATCTTTTTTACCCAATTAGTGGAGTATTTGATTAGCAATAAGAGACGAACTTAACATATTTATTAGCCTATAAATACAACGACAGTTTAATAATCTACTCAAAATTTAAGATTTACTTTTTTTAGCCTTCCTTCTTATATTGTGCTTCCTTCCCAAAATCAACGTCATATAACTATATAGTGTCATTATGTGCTTTATAATAATCATTATTATTAAATTACAGTTTTTATAGCATCCACAAACATGATTCCTAATATCTGTTATTTCTATTTATGATGCAGGTCAATAATAAATTGCGCTAGATGAAACATATTATAGATCATATACAGAGATATGCATACCTGAGAGTCCATATCATAAGATGAATGGGTAAGATAAGAGACCAATGTTGTATAGTTCTTTATAGTTTCTTATTACTCCGTATAAGAATGAGAATTTGTTTTTTTCCCTTTTAATGTTTCGAATGTAGTCCGTATAATTTAAGACCTAATCTTTGTGATAATTAATGTGAAGTTTTGATTTCTACTGCACCCAGCCATATATTCTTATGATTTTATAGACTTATCGATGTCGCCGTGTTGATTTGTGCAACAATATATTCTAGCGAGATGGTTGTTTTATCCGGAGTGCTTTAGTCGGTCATAAATTGAAAAACGGATAAGCTATTAAAATGGTAGTGTACAAGGTTATTTGTAGGGAAGCATTCGTAATTTCGTATAAATATTGATACACATTGAGATCTAAAGTCATCGTTGGCTTGCTGCAATGTGAACTATGTTTTTTAGAAGTATAAATAATTCATGTAATTCTTCTCTATATGTCTTTATATTTTTGGTCTAAATCATCCGGTAATCCGAACCACATTGGGCCGACTAATCCGGATTTCGGGGCGTGTCCAAGGATTACGGTATTTAAACCCCTCCCAATCACAAATTGTGGGGATTGATCATGACCTCCTACCAAGCGCATTTGCTACCACTGCGCCAACCAACGATTGGTTCTATATGTCTCTATATAAGGAGTATATATTTCGGCATGTTGGTAGGATTTGTAGGTATCTTCGACCTCAATAAAGATGAGCAGCAAGTTGGCAACAAAAGAAATTGAAGCACTTATTTATGAGATTAAATTTTACTACTCGCTTTGTCTAAATAATTTGTTGGATTTAATTTGTTTATCAATTTCGACATTGACCGCACAAGGTCACCAACTATTAATCCAAAAGTTATAAAATATTTATGAAATAATAAGAACTACTATAAACAAGTGGTTAGACGGAGGGAGTACTATATATTATAGGTTCCATATTATTACGTGTGACTGAGCTAAATGAAAAACCAAATGCATTCGTAGAAAGCATCATGTTTAACCACCGTCAACGTTTCATAACAAAATATCAGGCGTATATATACGTTGAATTTGTGAGCCTATAACTACCATACACAGCCTTCTAAATAAAGATCTGTCATACATATTTAGTTATTTATTTTGGGTTATTTCATAACAATAATCCATCCTATTGGTTGTCTGCAATAATCACTCCATCCTATCAATAATCCCAATTAAATCCAACATAAACATCATACCTTCTAATAACGAACCAACTCATATTTTGTGATGTTTAAGTGTATCAAATAAACCAAGTTCTTGATTTATCACTTGAAAATATTACATATAAACTTCACATATACCAGCTAGGTTTCCCAAAAACTATCAAATATTCCAACATAAACTTTTAAAAAATATCAGCTGGTTCGTTATTAGAAGATATGATACTTAGATTGGATTTAATTGGAATTATTGATAGGATGGAGTGATTATTGCAGACCACCAATAGGATGGATTATTGTTATGAAATAACCCTATTTATTACATATCCAGTGACCTGGTGCATACATTAATACATGTGTGTTATCGTTGTTTTGTTCTTTCAAAAAAGGTTCAATCAATGTTAATAATAATGCTAATTTTTGTTAAATGAATATCCATGTTGGTTCTTTGGTGGTGTGCTTGAGTTTGTTACAATGTTCGTTGTAGTTTGTGGACTATAGTTGATTTCTCTCTATATGAATGAATATATAATATGGAGTATATGTATATCAGAGCATAAATATGATTATAGAGAGTTAACTACTTTAGAATAAAATTGTAAGGAAGAGAAAATAATACAGTACATATAAACTGTTTTGACATCAAAAGACTGAAATATAATTTAGAATCTTTAAAATGCTCACAAAAAATATAACACACATAAACTATAGTCCTTTTTTCTTAAATATTGTGCGCTGATGATTGACCTCACAATTGTTAACGGGTTTGTTTCAATTATCTAAATTGACTTTGAATGTAGATTCACAGCAGTTAAGCTAATCAATAACGTTTTTAATGCAATTGAAAATTGAAAATAATATACAAGACTCTACTAAGCGGCCCGTGCATCGCACGGGCATTAACTCTAGTATATATATATATAAAATAGGCTTTTTTCAGGCAATTCTAGAGACTCCAACTTTTTAAAACTACCTAATTAATTTTATTTGAAAGAATAATATGAATAATTATCCCAAAATTTATGCAAATTTTATCTACATAGCTCTCGAGTGTCCAACACTTTCAGAAGTCTAATGTTTAACAGCTTTCTCATACAAGATAAGAATTGGAAAAGAGTAGATTATTACGAGTATATAAATAGGAGCACACCTTCCTCCTACTATGTGTACTTTTTATTAGGGTCACCGTGTTTACTTTCACCTGTCAATTCTTATTGATTATTGTTACTTACTAATTTCATGACTTTTTATGTTTAGGTGTTATGGCAAAGCAAATACAATACTGGTATTGAACCAAGTTGGTATATGGAGTATGAGCATATAATGGTGGAAATGAAATACTTTCTTTCTTTATAGATTTTAATGTGCATGGAAGGTAATTTCTCATAATTTGTTAATAGGTTGACAATAATTCTATTTATTGATTGTTCAATTTTTCTTTATCCTATGTAATCCAGATTAGCTCGGTAGTAATCCATTTTTCTGACCATTTACGGATTCGGCTCTGTTCAGGTACTATATGTACCACCCCCAGACCTCGAAGCTCGACATGAGATATTGAGAGTACATGCAAGAAACCGAATTTTTCACAGGGGCAGAGCTAGAAGGACTGTGTAGAGAAGCTGGAATTGTCGCTTTGAGAGAAGACATTTCTTTCTGCCACAATTGTGAATGACCGTGAAAACCTCTCTGAAACCCGCTCTAACAAGGGAAGAAGTCGATAGGTACTCAAGATTCATGAAAAGTTCATCTTTGCAGTTGCATCAGGTCCAGCTCGAGACGCAACTGCCCACTAAAACCAAACCAAAAGGCTACGGTCCTGTGAGTGCGGTCACAGTTGCTGCTTTAAGCTTGGTCGTAGTAGTATAAGCATAAACGTGCATGTATAATAAATTTTGTTACTATTACATTATATCTACTATATAGACATATTGTACAATTGTAGCAATTGTCGTATTTTATTTTAAGAAACAAACTATAAATATGGTAGACAAGTAGTCAGTCATGCTATTATATTAAGTTAACCAAGCAATGTTCGGTCTTTCAATCGTCTTTGTGTCAAAAATTCGTATGATTAGTTATTTAGCTCTATAACTTGCATCTTAAAATTTCACATGGTTAGCAATTTTCGTGTAAACTGATGTAGTTTGATTTGGTAACAGGGAACATGATAGCATTGAAAAAGGTTAGGTTTGATAATTTAGACCCAGAAATTGTGAATTTTATGGTGAGTGAGATTGTAATTTTGAGTTGAGAGTTTATACTCTTAATTTTCATACTCCTCTATTATTTGTTTGAGATATAAAAGAATTACTACTACATATTATATTGATATGATATTATACTATCTATCTATGAGCACATAAAAAGATAAGAGGCATGGCTTACATATTGTTTTACGCCAGAAATAAGCCATACATCAAACAACTTCCAAGAAAAAAAAATGGTTATATATGAGCACTAATTAGATACAAGTATCTTCTACCGTCTTTCAAGTTTAGATCACAATTTTAACTAATGATTTCGATGTACTTTTTTTGTATTTTTGGTTTTCATTTGTTTGATGTATTTCGTAATTAATTTTTTATTTTAGTAACAATAGAATTATTCTAAGTAATTTAAAATAATTTGACAAGATCAATTTTAGTAACAATAGAATACTTTAAATACGTTCCCATATCAAAATAGAACATCAAGTATAAGCAATTTATATACTCCTTTTATGAAGCTATTGCCTCCCAAGTAAACTACTTGGCCCGTCTTAAGCTGACAACGGATATATCAGTCAAACGTAAAAGAGAATTGGAATTCAACTCAATCTCTAGGCAAGTTAATTTGTTTTTAAAAGTACCGATCATGTAGTTAGCTCAAATAGTTTTTGGGTAGAGTTTTGCTCATATTTTATCCTTCTACAATTATGATAATCTTAAGGATATGTCAAATTATCATTAACACAAGGCTAATACTTTGAGAAGCCTCTATTATAGATATACCCCCATGTATACTTATTAACTTTTATTTAATTAATTATTCCACTCCTTTTTGAGTTACACAAAGAACAACCTGGATGATATGTACATAAGAATTAGAATACTTGGCTAATCGGAAATCCAAATTTGCCCCCTATTGGTGAATTATTGGAAATAGAATTCGAGCGTTAAACAATAACTATCGTCTTTCGCAATAAAGATAGAATGAGGGGTGTAATAATCTACGAAAAGATGTACTGAATTTATTAAATTAAATTTCTCACAAAACTTAATCTATTTTTAACACAAATTCTTATTTGTGACGTATTTAACCCGTTGCAAACTTGTGACGGATATACTCATCACAAGGGCCAGGATGAACTTTTATAATACCCATTTTTCACCTAATCAATTAAGAATAGAAAACAAAGTAAATGAACGAATTTGTAAGAAAAACATGTATTACATGTCTCAAGGAAATAATAGAAGATTGGTAATGCATTAACGTATCTATATATTATTATTACACAAAATCTCATTTGTGACGGCACGTATCCGTTACTTTAGAGTGACGGATACCATTTTCTCTCACAAATGACCAAAATAGAGGAGAGAGGGAAGCACATGGGGGTGCCCCACCCAGGGGCGAGGCCACATATGGCTACGGTGTAGCAACCGCTACACCAAAAACAAAAAATTCAGTTAGAATTTCGTGATTTGCTACACCAATATTTACGGTTTTCACACTAATTATCTATACACTTTACCTTGAGTATATATTTTGCTACACCAGAATCAAAATCCTGGACTCGCCTCTGCCCCCACCTTGTCCCCTCTATTCATTTTGTGAGTGGAATTATCCGTCACTTGCTCCGACCCGTCTTCAGCAAGACTAATTGTTATTATTAATATAAAGTAATTTTTAATTACGCTTTTAACGTTGAGATGTTGGTGCAAAAACTTTACACTTTTTTTCATTTTTTTTTTTCCAATTGTTGAACATTATTGACTCACTCCTATAACACAATGACTTCTACGTTTTGTGCTCTCATTGAAAATAATAGTTAGTTCTAAATAATTAATAAATAAATGAGAATTAAATATTTAACTCATCTTATAATTTCACTGAAAACAAAAGTTATCTTCACGTATACTGAATAAACATTTGAAATTAGATAAATGAAGTGAGTAATAGACAACTCTTTCTTATCTTTGAACATATTTCCATATAACCTCTATTATTGAACACGATTAAAAAGTGGAAAACAATTAAAGGAGAAACAATTTTGTAACCCGTGCAACGCACGGGCACAAAATCTAGTTTAGTAGAATTTTTGGCTGATAAAAGTAAAAGGGGTAGCTTGTCCCAGTCAAAGGTTCGAGTTTTGTTGCGTTATTTCGCGTTCAGTCTATCCTCACACCGGATCATCCGTACTGCAACGAAATTCTTCTGCAAACTAGCTAGGCCCCAAGAGGCCGATAACACTATATGTGAACCCAGTAGTATTGTACTTGAACCTATTCCTCACAACCAATCGAACAGCAAACCATGCAACAGTGGGTCAGACAATACAGCATACCTCTTTGAGCGCCTACCACGAGATTAGCTCATTGCCTGCCAATAATGGATAATTTCTCAGTACCTTATTGGGAATTGAGCCTCTACTTCACTTGGTGAGAATCAAACATATACAAGCAAGGATTTATATTTAATTTGGTGCTCAAGTTATTGGGCGTGAATAATTTTAGTAGATATAGTCAGCCGATCATGGAAGAAGAACATCTCACTTCCACGTTATGTTCATCATTGAATAATTTGAATTGGTTGCAAAATGCTTGCAAATAAAGTGCACTGGAGTTTGGTTTTTGGTGGTCTTGGTTGTCTAGAGTTAGTCAAGACTGGGATATTCTTTTTTAAAGTCGGGACGGAGTACTACATGAAGGATGTGCAGAAATCGCAACTCTTTGAAGCGCAATATATCAAGCAATGTCTAAACTTCCCTGGTTTATTAGAGCCTATTTGGGGTCTAATGACGGGTATTAAACCTGTGCAAGAGTATCACAGACGACCTTATTCAGTATTGCAGGTATGTTCTTGTCATGTGATTATGCATATTTATATTTATATTTTCATTGCTCAAGTCTTTTATTTACTTGAAATTATGGTTGCACAAGTGGTTGATTCCTATCTTGGGCAAAACCTCAAAATGGTAACTGATCTGACCAACTGTCGCCGTTCACTTGTGAGTTGTGAGATTCAACAAGGGAAAAAAAGCAGAATGGGCACACTAATATATCTGCTCTTGTTATATTATGGAGCAGGCAAATAACAATGTCTAGATCCAATTTTCGACTCAACTTTTGTTACGTTTTATCCGAAAACTGTTTATGTGTATGCTCTCATTGCACAGGTAAGGCTGCAATCAACGGACTCTCTATATCCTACCATAGGGTGCGAGTCAATAAAAAAGAGGTGTTTGGAAGTACTTTTGAGGTTTTTCTCCCTTTGGATAAAAAATTATAGCCTGCAGATTATACCACGTATGAGTATATATCTCAATTCATTGCTGGATTTAATTGGTTCTATAGTGTTTTAGGCGTTATTTGCATCTTTCTGATGCTGTACCTATCCTTGGATAGGGAATTGCCCATTCTCTTGGTTGTGCTTGCCTTGACAGTTCAAAATACAAACAGGCATTAGAATCTTACAGCCGACGTTCAAACCTTATGTTCCCTCTGTTATTCAGTTGGGTCACTTTTGGGATTCTTTATCATTGGCTACTTGGTTCACTCCATCAACGCAACAATAAGTTTTACAAGGGCCTCAAAGGGTTTCACATATTGGGTAGGAGATAGGATGTACACAACCTTACTTGTGTGTTAATACGAGAATGTTGTTTCTAAATGACCCAAAATAAAACTCATAGGGATGGAGATCTAAAACCGTACCCACCTATTTATCTACTACCCATCTATATAGCAACTTGATCGATATGGTTTTAGTAAAATTAGTTAAATCACTACACGTTTGCAAACTTTTTAGAGTCGACTTCATAATTTAAGATTTTCATTGATCATTCAAGAAAAAAAGAAGATAAATATCTCTATAGAAATGAATAATAGTATTAATTAATGATCTTATTTTTGGCGGGTATGAAGTGTGTTATTTTTTATATCCATTTCCACCGCACCACCTGTTAACATTCTATTCATACTTGCTCGAACTGGTGGGTGGGTGCAGTACGATACCCAATTGTGCCCATCCTGCTGACATCCCTATACGGCAATGAGTCACTCTGCAACTTTGGAGTAAAGTGCACCTATAAATTTCAATTTTTTTTAATAAAAGGAAATCAAATGGATCAAAACCGCGGAGTGACGACTGACTAGTAATGAAAAGATAGGATACGATTGTCAAATGCTAAATGAATCCAATGGCGTAATATCTTCAGCTGTGGATTTATGTGCTCCCTAAATTATGGCGAGACATTAGTTTTCAAGAAGAAGAGTGATGTTGGTAAGGTATTTTTAACTCCCAATTTTATCTTATCTTAGAAAGGTTCCAGGTTATTCACTTCTATGGATTGGCGATGATCCCAGCAGCTATAGTACTTGTAGTCAAAATCATTCACGATGGAACGCTGAATATTTCTTGGAATGAGTCGAGACAGAGACTCGTAGAGTAATGGATGCAAGTAGAGAACTGTATGGTACTTGGAGGTTGTCGAAGATGTGGCGAGATGTTTATATATGTTCTTGTCATTTGCCTCGAGTCTGGATGTTCATGATGGTATGTCTATGTTCTACTGGGTATACTGATTCAGATCCAGGTCCTCAATTGTCTCACTCTCAGGTATGATAAGGAAAAAGTTAAGAATAAAAATGTTTGCTACATAATTACTCAACTTTCAGAAATTTGTTGGGCATATGCGTGTAGGTTCAGCTGGTGCCCTAATGGGATCTCTGCTATTCCAATATGCCTCGAATGATCACCAATCTCGAGATCTGTGTCTTTGGAGCCGGTTCTTGGATACTTCTGGTATCGCGATGGAATGTGAAAGTCGGCATCTCAAATGAGGTTTTCGGAGCTATTGCCAGCTTGCCTTCCAATTTTATGTTGAGGCTCAAATGGATGCCGGTTCTAGCTCGCAGTGCCAAACTTCACCTCCAAGGAATTTTAAGGCATCTTCTTTGCTTTAACAATGTCTATTGATAATCTTGGTAATTCTACATCATCTTGGTTAAGTGGCATCTTACTCTTTTTTTCTGAAGATTAAGAAGGCGAGTCTCAACAATCTTGAATTGCCATCTTGATCCACAGTATATCTAGATTGTGTCCGCTGCTCGTCATATTTTGGATACCTACCAACTCTTTTGTCCCTCCTCGTCCATTCTCGAGTACAGAAGAAACAACAGAGATGGGCAGAATCCCGAGTACAGAAGAAACAACAGAGATGGAAATTCTGCAGGATATATCCACGAGGAAGCAGAGGCAGAGGCACACTACAGAATGGAATTGAAACATGGTGTTAGCCCCCGTTTTGCCAGCAGTAGATGAAATCTGACATGCATGTTAATGGATTTCCAAGGATAATTTGGAAGATAATGTCTTTGCGTTACAGTTTAACGGAAGAGGTATTGAGATGGATGCGGAGGTCATCCGGACGATACGTCTCAAAGATTTGAATCAGGGATATTATTGTAGTACTATGGAACCAAGATCAACTATAATTTGGATTCAATTTCAAGACTATTTTGGAACAAAGTTGAGCATAAGTGGGAGTATGCAGGTACTTAGAAGTGTACACTATACGTAGACAACATTAAAAAGTGCGGACCAACAAATGATTACAACACCACACATGAAGAGCTCCTATACTAGTACTATTTCCATGTTCAAATCATTCCTCCATACTATTGGCAAGAAAAAATACACTAGTAGGAACAAAATGAAATAAACAAATCACAGTTCCAGAGATAAGAATTGGACCACCTGGAAGAACAAAGCCGACAGCATTTGGAGAAATAATTGGCCGATTTTGAAAGGGGGCAGTCTGGAAAGCGGAAGGATTGGCGAGGAAGATGATGGAGGTGATGAAGAGATAAAGCAGTGTTGTAATCGGTACCATCTTTTGTAAGCCTGCCTTCTCCTTAGAAACTCAAACTGCAGATGGAAAGTTGGTACTACTTGTTTATCTATTCATCTTAAACTTTTATCATGCCAACTTTAGTTTATTGGTTAGTTAAACTGTCTTTATATAGCACCATAAAAAGGATGAGTTAGTAGTAGTGGATTACTAAACTATTAACAGTATCAGAGTAGTCATTGCATGATTTTAAGTCTCTGAGCTTATTCAATTATCTAGTGTAAACGATATCCTCTACTCTTATTATACACTATTTTTAAATCGAATGATTTGAGTATAGACGTATAGTGGAAGAATAATAAGAAGCAAATAAGTACTCCAGGGCGAAGTAGCAAGTTAATCTTAAAGGTTTGTCGTAATTAAGTCTTTTGAGTTTCATTAGGTGTAAATTAAACTCATACATTTCGATTATTGTACAGTTAAGCCGATTAATGATTTATCTTCATTTCCATTTCAGTTTAATTTCATTTTTTATTTAAAATTTACTTTAATACTCGTAAAAAAGAAATTGTTTTAGCACTTTTTATGAATTTCTTAATTGAATGCAAAGCGTAAGAAAAACAAAATCAATCAATATTTATCTATATTATTAAAGGAAGCTTTTTTCGAATGATTACAGAGAGTCCAATTTCTTTGAACTACTCCAAGCAATTTTCTATCTCTTTCAAGCAATTCTCGATCTCCTTTACATAAATTAAGACTATTATTAGTGGATACCTACACCAATACAAATACAATTAAGTAGTGGCACAAATTCTCATTATAGACGGACACTATCCGTCTATACGTATAGACGGATACCACTTCCCCTTACAAAATACCCATTTGCCATAAAATGGAAAGCACATGGGGGGTGCCCACCTTACCCATTTTATTAGAGGTCTTTACCCGTCTATTCGCCTCACCCGTCTATACCAAGACCTATTGAAGACCTACACCAGTTCAAATACAGTTAAGGGTGTGTATATAAATAGGATGGGTGGGAATTGAAAGAAAAAAATATATTAATGGGTAATTACGTAAAAATTTCCCTATATCATCAATTGTATGCTATTTAACTTTCAGTTGTATTGGTATTTGTATATTAGTTGCTTCATTCTTAGTTTGATTGTCAGTAATGATTTGCTCTATTTCTTATTATTTTGATATGGAGTACAAAGTTCTAATGATTTGTTTTTTTGTTTTGTTTTTTTGCAGGCACTTAAAACAAATACACTGGATTACCTAATCATTCATACTATTACTCACCGGATAATAATACATTTGTACGTATTATGAAGTAGAAGAATTTTCCTCCAGATGCATTGCAAGGTAATTAAAAGGTTTTGTTTAGGTTTCGATGTTTTTAATGCTTTTAATATTGACAACCTATGTTTATTAATGTGTAGAACAAGTGCGCTAATCCTAGCGTGGGAAAAAAAGTTTAAAGACTTATTTAATTAGTTATTTTAGCATAATAGTTTTTGTGGTAAACATATGATTTGTGCAAAAAGAGTATAAAAGTTTGAAATTTCTCTTATGAGTACTTACCATCATTCTATAACTTGAGTAGAAAAGTAGAACAAAATAAGAGTCGAACGTTTAAGAAAAATGGATGTTCTTTTAGTTGTTTATGTTTTACTACGTAGCATTTACTTTTCAATGATTCATAATTAGAATGTCTTTCTCACAGTTTGTAGTTATGATTGTCTTAAAACCAACAGTAATAAAATTATGACTTTATGATAATGTTTTGGAACAGACCGCAAGAGGAGAGAAGAGAAGCAAGGAAAACGAAGGAAGTTCAAATCACATGAGCTGTACTCCGTAATAGGAGTAAAATTTAAATATCCTGCTAATTTTGCAAATCATATAAATTGTAATATACGTGGTTTTCGATATTGATTAATGCACGTGAATATATTGTTAAGCATACATTGGTGAATATATTGTTAAGCATACATTGATAATTGATATATTTCATAAGGCTTTAAGTCTTTAACTAAAAACTTCAAAAATTTCATCCGCCAGGGGAACGACCGCCCCCTGTAACACCCGCGAATTTCTCATTTTGACATTTAAAATTTATTTAACCATTTAATTACTTTATTTTATATTTTTGAATTATTTAATTTAATTGGATTTATTCTTAAACAAGATTTTTATAAAAGTAATATTTAAAGCTTAAATTATATAAAAATACGTGTTTTAGTCGGATAGTAATAATAATAATAATAATAATAATAATAATAATAATAATAATAATAATAATAGCGATAATAATAATAAAGTTCAGTCTTAAATTATAGTAGGTTTAAGACGAATTTCCGTCTAGCAAAGAGACTAGACCTATCTACTCTCGACCTATCCCGTATCGACAACACACCCCTCAATTTTGGCACCCAGCTAATATAATAATGATAAATTTACTCTCTCACACTCTCCTCACCCAATCATACCCCGCCAACCCCTCCCCTTTATTTTCGAAAACCCTGTGACTTAAACAAAACGACACCTGCAAACAACAATTCTGCAGCGGTAAAAATGCAAACCAGAACAAGCTCAAAAACCCATTAATGGCGGTCCTAAAATCCTAGATTTCTCGCTCAATTTTCGACCAAACTCAATAATTCTTGCACCATTCTTCTCCTTATCTCTTCCTTCATCTTTTGAGGTAAGAAAGGCATAGCCTTGTGGAGTTCTCGTCTCGGCCCGTCTCATAAATGTGACGTTTTTAAACTAACTCGGCTCTTATTACGGTTTTAGGGGAAGACTTTGAGGACCCCGAAGGAAACTCGTTCATAATAGACCATTCCCTCGAAGATTGAAGATAGTTAAGGTAACGGTGATAGGTTACTCGACGAAATGTCGATATTTCACCATTCCCACTCGTTTTTCACCTTTGTATGTCGTAAAGTTTAGTCTTTTTGTCCTTCTCTTGTAAGTGGTTAAATTTTGTGGTGTTAATGGTTATTTTACGCGGCTATTGGGATAGCTTTGGGTTCGTTCCTACTGAATTCGGGCATAGGGGGAGGGAGTTGTCGAGTTCCCGCAACTGTTGGGTTCAAGTACTGTTGCCCTTCCCCTTTTTCGTACCTTTTGAGTTCCCTGGATGGTTTTTGTGTTGGCTATTGTAGCTGCGTTTCCGTGTCACCTTTGTCTTCTATTTCCGTCTTGAATTTGGACGAAAAGAGCTACTGGAACTCTGCTTTAGTACCGTGTAGGAGTTGTGTTGGTCCCTGTTTTGGGACGGACGAAACAGTCTTCTGATCTGTCATTCGTGTCTTGTCTTTACGCTAATGTCGTTACATGTATGCTCGATATTACTCCGCTTGAAAAACTCAGTTTGTGGACTCTTGGAGCCCCGTCTTTATACTGTGTCCATTGTTGCTTTATTCCCGATTTCGGGGACTATTTACTTGCAGATGAATCGGGTTTGACTTGGGTAATAAAGGATGTCTAGTAGGTATGATGATTGTGTGCATAAATAGATACATCCGTCTCGAGCATGTCATATGTCCGTCTTTTGGGTACTTGGTGTGTTATTCGGTTGAGTATTAGTGAGAAACGATGGGTTTGCTGGCTGCCCGTGGGCCTGGCATAGGCGGCTGGGTGGCTGGCCGTGGGCTGACGACACGGCCACGGCTCGTGGTGATCCCGTGTAATAGTTGGCTAACTAGATGGTGATGTGTTTATGTTAATGCACCTTGCTTGGTTTAAATTTTGGGCTCACCACAAGTTAGTATTTGGGCTCTCTACCTTATAATTGTTGGGCTCACCATGTCTCATGTATTGGATTTGTATGTTTTCCTTGTTTGGGCCAACTCATTATCATTGGGGTGTTTAAAAATAATCTACTTGTGTTGATTCCATTTTATTCCGTAAATTTCACATGACGTACATCATTCATTATCACTTGTTATATTTTATTTAACCGACATGTATAATTATAAAATGGAATGTTTATTAATATAATACAAATATGAGATATTCGCTATAAATAAGTATTTGTATGAGTCATATCCTTGATTATGTCTTGTATTGTTCTCTTGTGAGAGTCTTGATCCTATCGGATACTAGGGGTGAGCTATAAGCCCTCTAGTTGCGATATGATCGTCGGGATTGATGTTCCCATCCGTACTCATGGTGAGATGCAAGCCATGAGTATGAATGTGACATTAAAGATCCCGTGTCATATGATGTTTGCATGATCATTCTTACTCTTATTGTGACTCAAGTGTGACGTTTTACATTGTGTGACTACTTGACATTCCTTATCTTTACCCCTTTCAGACCTTTGGTTACGAGTGTGTGCCATGTTTCCGGATTGGGTTATCTTTCCTCTTTCGGACCTTTGGTTACGGGTGTGTGCCATGTTTCCGAATTAGGATATCCTTCCGCCTTTCTTCGGACCTTTGGTTACGGGTGTGTGCCATGTTTCCGATTAGAGGTTACTCGACCTTTGGTTACGAGTGTGTGCCATGTTTCGAGTCTTGGATACGATTGGTATATCGTTTGTCGAATCGGGTGACGTCCATCCCGAGAGTCTGGATCCAGGTTTAGACTAGGACCGTATTATGATCGTCGTCCTACCAAGAGGTTGGAGTCTAGATGGTTTGTCTTGTGAGTTTATACTAGGTATATGTCTTACTGATGCGTGTCTAAAATACGATGTTTCACACTGTATTCTACACGCATTTCAGAGCTCAATTGTGCTATATATGCCCATATTTCTCTATTTTCCTCTACTTTCGTGCTTTTGTACTTTATTGCAGAAATGTGGAGAATTCAACGGGAAATCGAGCCAAATCCGTCCCCGAGTAAGCTGCATTGCAAATGACGTAAAGGAATTGCTTAAGGAACGAGCTTGGTGCGCAATCCAAGGCCCAAAAGACAAGTCCACGAGTTAAAAGAAGTCAAGTAGCAGCTCGACGATCGATCGACCAACCTAGTCGGTCGATCGACCAAGGCTCGGTTCCGAAACTACTTTTTATTGTTGAGGAGCGATCGATCGACCAGCACCTTCCGTCGATCGACCAGATTTCGATTTCAGACGAGATTTAGAAAGCCCGTGAAGTTTAGGTTTTAGAAATAAGTTGTTGCGTTGATTGCTATATAACGTAACACCAGCGTCTAGTTTCATCATCGAATAATACATCAAGTTTCACATCACAATACAGTGCCTTAAGTTTAGTTTATTTTCCGAGTAATTAGGGTTTGATATATCGACTTTAGCATTGGAATTTCTGCCTTTGTTCTTAATCTTTCCTCTGGAATTTTCGGTATTGATTCTGCCCTAATTTTAGTTTATTGCTTCGCTTTCATTATTAGTATAGAATTGATAGTTAGTGCCCCAAAGCCGTTTATCATATTTTCGCTGTTTTTATTTACATTAAGCATGGATACAGTAATCGTTGTTAATTTATTTGTTGTTTTTACCTTCACCATGAGTAGCTAAATCAGAGTGCTAGGATGTAGGGGAATTGTGGCATAGGCGGCATTAGATTGAACACGGACTGAACCCGCGTGTCAGTCGATCGACTGACATTGTTGGTCGATCGACTGACCTTGTAAGGTTACCCTTCGTTTTAATTGTTCTTAATCTTGTATTTAACAAATCGAATGCATGCGACCAGTTAGATACCTATTTTGTGACCGACCCATTAGATTGAAAGATAGGGTAGGTTATTAGACCATCAATTAATTCGACTAAACTGTGCTAAGATCGAAAGATAGGTATAGTTTAGACCGTTAGTCGCTTTTCAGGACGAAAGTTAGTATTAGTGACATTAGGGACCTTTAGCGAGATCGAGAGATGCTGATTGTTAAGAGTGGACCGAGAGGACCTCTTTATTTCCCGCCTTACCTGTGTTTAATTCAGACCGACTTAGTCTGCTGCCGCCGAAGCTATAATGACCCGATCATCCTAGTACCCTTCTTTTATCTGTTTAAATCGTATTTTTAGTTTATTGTCTCTGTTCACTTTTAGCTATAGACCAATTCAAACCAACCCCCATAATTGTTACCTTTGACTGATCATAAATCAACTAAAGTTTACAACTGCCTCCTTGTGGTTCGACCCTGTTACCACTAGCCTAGGTTAGTCTTAATAGGAGATTATAAATTTTATCTTTGGTACTCACAACGACGGGTATCAAATTTTGGCGCCGTTGCCGGGGAGGCAATAGTCCTAATTTTAGTTGTTTTTATTTTCAGTCTTTCTCAGTTTAAGGGACTTTTGTTCCTTAAACTTTTCTTATATTCTTGTTGTAGTTTCATCTTATGCGCAGGTCACAGGGTGGAGAATTAGTACCATTGAACCCTGAGCTTGAGAGATCCTTGCGCGAGTTGAGGCGAACACAAAGAGTATTACCGACGAGAGGAAGAGCCGAGTACTCATCAAGCTATCACGAGAACGATCTGTTCAAGAAGACCCACATCTTCACCCGTTTCCACTTCTTCAGTAAGACAGATTCTTCTCCGGAAATTCCAGTCATGGCCGAGGAAGCAAGTATAGCTAGTTTTTCCGAGCCGACAGCCGACAACTTATATAAGGGGTTCGAATTACCGGGAGATGCCGGAAATTCGAACCAAAGCCCCGCCTACATTACCATGGTCGAGAGAAATCGGTTTGGTGGAGCTGCAAATGAAGATGCAAAGGCAAGACATATGGAGACTTTTATCGACTCACGCTGCTCCATTCCCCCACCACCGGGCGTGACCCGGGATCAAATCAAAGAGACCATGTTCATCTTCTCCTTCGTGATGCTGCAAGGGAATGGTATAGAGATTTGGACCGGACCGGTCTGGAGATCACTGATTGGAATACATTGGCATTGGCGTTCTACAAGAAGTATTTCTCTGCTTCAAGGACGATCGCTATTAGAGCTCAAATCACAGGCTTTAAACAAGGGCCAGATGAAAATTTCCACGAGGCATGGGTCCGATTCAAGAAGTTAGTGCGAACCATACCGCATCATGGGTTTGAAAAGTGGAGCTTGTGCAATCATTTCTACAATGGGTTGTACGACGATCAGAGGGCCATTTTGGACGCTGCAGCCAACGGGAGATTTGCTGAAAATTTGGGAGCAACTAAGGGGTGGAAGATCATTGACGATCTAGCTACCCACAAGGCCGAGTACGGGAATTCGAGGGGAAACCAGAGAAGAGCTGCTGAGTCCTCTTCTCACAGCTTTGCACTTGAGGCTCTCACCGCGAGATTTGACAAATATGAGCTAGGAGGAGCCTCTAAGGGTGGGATATACCAAGTCAATGCTGTGTCAGACGGTCCCTTCCTTTGTGAAAGGTGTGAAGTTGAGGGCCATGTCTCGAAAAATTGCCCTAGCCCTTTTGAATCTTGTGCTGCCTTTCAACACTATAGGCAGACGAACACCTATTACGAGCCACCGCACCCGAACTTGAGTTGGAGAAGCCAAAATGTCCAAAATCCAACCCAACCTCCACCGCAAAGAACAACCCTATATACCCCCTCATCAAAAGCAACAAAGAGTATCAAAAACCTCCTTATGTGCCGCAACAACAACAATCACGACTCGAGTTCTCCGAGCTTAAGAATCTGTTGCTAAAGGAGTCCCAAGCAAGAGAGGCCGGGATGAAGTTACTTGAGAGCCAAATTGCTCAACTGGCTAGTAAAAGCAACACTCGAGCTCCCGGACACTTACCCACTCAACCCGAACAAAAAGAGACCCTAAATGCCATCACCTTGAGGAGCGGGTCCACCCTTGATGGTCCTGACATGGTTGAGGATGCTGTTGGGAAAGGTGAGCCAGAAATAAGTCAAGAGAAAGCTTCAACGAACAAATCAAAGAAAAAGACGTCTACCAGGCATTTCAGTCGATCGACTGAAGTACCTAGTCGATCGACTGAAACACGGGTTCCAGGAGCTTCGAACTGTGCAAACCAATCGATCGACTAAGGAGGGTGGTCGATCGACCCATATCACTGCTGATATTGAAGAATCTCGTCCTTTAATGCCAAATAACCTACGAGATCACTTGTTTCGGGGTACTACGATCCCAAGATTTTTGGGCGGAACCGAGTCTTGATGGGTCGATCCCGACTCCGGTTCGATCCAATGACGGTCAATGGTTCTCATTTGAGACGGTCTGAGGAGGGATCTAGCTTCAACAAAGAGAAGGTGACGGACTTTCAACCTAAGTCCAAGGATACCTAAGACACGCGACTTAGAAGAGAGGGCTAAAGTGCTCCTTCCCCCCATATCCGGAAAGACTCGTGCCGACCAAAGAACAGGTATCTTTCAATAAGTTTGAGAAAGTTATTCGTAGCTTAAATGTTCAGGTACCCTTCCTTGAGTTAGTTAACCAAGTACCCGCTTACACCAAATTTATGAAACAACTGTTGTCAAAAAAGCGGTCACTTGAAACAGTGCACACTGTCGCACTCACCAAGGAGTCTTGTTCTTATCTGTCTCACACTGCGCCCCTTAAGTTAGAGGATCCGAGTAGTTTTTCCGTCCCTTGTAGCATAGGCACCTTTTCTATCGAAAAGACATTGTGTGACTTAGGGGCCAGTATAAGTGTCATGCCCTTGAGTTTAGCTAGGAAACTCAAGTTGACCCGGTTTGCTATCACGAAATGACAGTTCGGATGGTCGACCGATCTGCAGGCGAGCCCATAGGAGTCCTAGAAGACATACCGTCCCGGATAGGGAAGTTTTTCTTCCTGTTGACTTTGTTGTCCTTGATATGCCCGAGGATGACCATATTCCCATCATTTTGGGAAGGCCGTTTTACTCGCACACCGGGTGCGATTATTGACGTCGGTTTAGGAACCTTGACCTTCAAGGTTGGGAAACATTCTATTATTTTTGCCCAACCTTTGCTAAAAAGAAAGACGCCATGTGGCTCATTTACTTGTAATACGGTCTCGAAAAGAGATCGTACTTTGTGCTTCCCGAATCGATCGTCCCTATTACTATCGTCAGTATTAACCCCTCCGCCCCAGATTGGGAGCAAGAAGGAGGAAGAATCTATTATTTTAGATAATGCAGGAGCTGGTTTGGGGAAGGAAGAGCCGTTGGATACTCCAGCTGCGACGAAGCCTATCATTCAAAGAGGCGGTCTTGGTTGCCTAAGCTATGGGACTGATGAGGAAGTGGAAAATGAGCCAGCCAAGGTGAGATGGTCTGATTTGGAGTCTAACGATCCCAAGGGAGTCCTTGATTGGGTAGATGACGAAGGCGATCTACCGTGCTCTCCGACTGTTGAAGCTAAGAAGGGTGCAACTGATAACATGAGCACCTATGAGGCTACCTCTAGTAGCCAGAAGCCGACGAAGTGGGCCATACCGTGGTCCTTCTTGATCAACTATTAGTTGATCATGCTCGTTATAAACTTCTTTCTTTTTTGTTAAGACATTTTTATTGCTTTTGTGTGCGCGAAAACTTCGCCTTTATTTCGTTTGCTTAGAATTTTCAAGTACTTTAGACTTCGTTCTGGGTTTTGCGCAATTTTGGGCGCGTACTATTGTGCATTTGCAGGTATTTAGAGCTTATTAGCTCAAATCATTGAGCAATTACGAAGAAGTGAGACACTGCAGCAGTGTTTTCAGTCGATCGACTGGCACCATTGGTCGATCGACTGAATTGCAGGTTTACAGGAGCTACTGTTCTCGCCACCTGGTCGATCGACTGCCTCTTTAGGTCGATCGACCACTGCTGCTGCTATATGCGTTCACGACCTCTCCCCTGCTGTGTTTGGTCGATATGCGGACCTAAGGGAGTTTTCTACTCCGCCTTATTTTCCGTCGAATTATCTATTTCTTCTTTTGCCTCATTTGTGCACAATTTCTACGCTTCAAAATTGTTTTCTTCGGTCTTATGCGTGGCGTTTTCTGTCTTTCAGGCACTCTTGTCGGTAGCAAGATCGCTTGCTCATGAAACCTCCTAGCTCACGCCGGTTTGGGGAGGTTTCCTTTCTTTGCGCTTAAAGTCTTGTGAGTTCCCAAGTCTTTACTTTATGTCATTGTGTTTTTATTTCCCTTTTCTCGCAAATTCCCGTTTCTCTTTGCTTTCATTATATAATTTTGCACAATGGGGACATTGTGCGATTTGGTTTGGGGAAGGGTTTTGCGTCGCACTTCATTCATTTGTTTGCATTCACGTTTAAATTTCAGTTTGCATTGTTTATTTCATTTTCAAAGTATATACGAAAAATCCAAAATAATTGAAAAAATTGAAAAATTTCAAAAATTTCCATAAAATGCACGTTTATTTTAGCATATAGGTCGAGTCGGGACGGTAGTATTTCTATGATGATTTTGCTATTGCACCTGTTTTGCCTGAGCCTTGCTTGATTAACATGTTATTAGTAGAATCGTAAATGCATATCTACGAGTTTTCGTTACATTCTTGCTGAACTTGCGACTTGACTTTGAAAATTGGCAACCTACATCATATTTCTGAGTTTTAGAGCCTATAACTGGTGACATTCATGACCAGTTCATCTAGGAATGTGAGTAGTACTCCTTATGAGACATGTTTCCTTAATTTGCATAATTATGAACTTGATCTGCTTAATACCTGTATGCATTCGGTTTGTGGTTTGTTGACACATGTGGTAGAGGTTTCCTTTTCTCATTATGCCCAATAACTCCGCACTGCCAAAAATATCCCTTTTTGTCCCATTTACTACATCCTACAGATAGCCTGCCCTTGTCAAGCTAGTAGTCTAGTTTCTGGGATTGTTACTCGTTTTTGGTAGCCATTGCTCTTTTGAGATGAAGTTGGGAGAATGAAAAGAAGGAAAGAAAGAAAAAAAAGAAAAGAAAAATGAAAAAGATGAAAAAAATGATTCGAAAAAAAAAAAAGAAAAGAGTTCTGTACTGTTCAAAGCAGTCGATCGACTGCTCCTTTTGGTCGATCGACTGGAGTTCGAAGGAATGAAAAAGAAAGAATCAATTCGCATAATTTAATCCTTATCTTTTGGCGATTTTTGCTCCCATGTTTCATTTATATCCTATGGGGAGTTTTATTGATTTGATAGTTTGGAGGTTGTGAGATTTGTGCTTGCTATAGCACCGTTTCGTTTGTTTATGAGGAAGAAGTTGGATGTTGTCCTTTGGTTCCGTTTTGGTGCTAGCTTGATCACCTGTACCTCCACTTTACCATAAAATGTTTTGCCTCTTCTTACCCATACCTCACATATCCCATATATACCTCGGCATGTGTCATTGGTCATCTGTTTGGTTGGAATGCGTATGTACGGTCGTAGAGATCACTTTCATATTTCATTGCTGGCATGTTCTCATAGGTCGTAGTTAGGTGAGAGTCACTACAAAATTAATTCTTTCTATCTTACAAATATATCACCTGTGCTTAATTGAGTGATTTGAGCGACCCGCGAGAGTCCAATTTGATAAGTCTCTACAGTCAACGGTTCAGCAGTTTTTGACGACCTTATAATTCGTTTGCATGGTTCACATTACTGATTGATTGTTAGTTGTGCATTAATTTGGTTTAGGCTCTACTTGTGCATCTCGCTCTGAGATTGAACTCGTTCCATTAGGTCATTAGATCGAGTCTAGTTCTTGCTTGGGGACAAGCAAGGTTTGGTTTGGGGAGATTTGATGCGTGTCTAAAATACGATGTTTCACACTGTATTCTACACGCATTTCAGAGCTCAATTGTGCTATATATGCCCATATTTCTCTATTTTCCTCTACTTTCGTGCTTTTGTACTTTATTGCAGAAATGTGGAGAATTCAACGGGAAATCGAGCCAAATCCGTCCCCGAGTAAGCTGCATTGCAAATGACGTAAAGGAATTGCTTAAGGAGCGAGCTTGGTGCGCAATCCAAGGCCCAAAAGACAAGTCCACGAGTTAAAAGAAGTCAAGTAGCAGCTACCGATCGATCGACCAACCTAGTCAGTCGATCGACCAAGGCTCGGGTTCCAGAAGCTACTGTTGCTGAGGAGCAGTCGATCGACCAGCACCTTCCGTCGATCGACCAGATTTCGATTTCAGACGAGATTTAGAAAGCCCGTGAAGTTTAGGTTTTAGAAATAAGTTGTTGCGTTGATTGCTATATAACGTAACACCAACGTCTAGTTTCATCATCGAATAATACATCAAGTTTCACATCACAATACAGTGCCTTAAGTTTAGTTTATTTTCCGAGTAATTAGGGTTTGATATATCGACTTTAGCATTGGAATTTCTGCCTTTGTTCTTAATCTTTCCTCTGGAATTTTAAATTATTGATTCTGCCCCTAATTTTAGTTTATTGCTTCGCTTTCATTATTAGTATAGAATTGATAGTTAGTGCCCCAAAGCCGTTTATCATATTTTCGCTGTTTTTATTTACATTAAGCATGGATACAGTAATCGTTGTTAATTTATTTGTTGTTTTTACCTTCACCATGAGTAGCTAAATCTGTAGTGCTAGGATGTAGGGGAATTGTGGCATAGGCGGCATTAGATTGAACACGGACTGAACCCGCGTGTCAGTCGATCGACTGACATTGTTGGTCGATCGACTGACCTTGTAAGGTTACCCTTCGTTTTAATTGTTCTTAATCTTGTATTTAACAAATCGAATGCATGCGACCAGTTAGATACCTATTTTGTGACCGACCCATTAGATCGAAAGATAGGGTAGGTTATTAGACCATCAATTAATTCGACTAAACTGTGCTAAGATCGAAAGATAGGTATAGTTTAGACCGTTAGTCGCTTTTCAGGACGAAAGTTAGTATTAGTGACATTAGGGACCTTTAGCGAGATCGAGAGATGCTGATTGTTAAGAGTGGACCGAGAGGACCTCTTTATTTCCCGCCTTACCTGTGTTTAATTCAGACCGACTTAGTCTGCTGCCGCCGAAGCTATAATGACCCGATCATCCTAGTACCCTTCTTTTATCTGTTTAAATCGTATTTTTAGTTTATTGTCTCTGTTCACTTTTAGCTATAGACCAATTCAAACCAACCCCCATAATTGTTACCTTTGACTGATCATAAATCAACTAAAGTTTACAACTGCCTCCTTGTGGTTCGACCCTGTTACCACTAGCCTAGGTTAGTCTTAATAGGAGATTATAAATTTTATCTTTGGTACTCACAACGACGGGTATCACTTACACTTGATGAGTCGGTCAATATGTGTTGGTTGACTTTGTTGTTCTACACCCTCGATTGAATATTCATTCTAACCTACCATGCCTATTCCATTAAGAAAGTAATATGCCTATCTCATCTTGATTATTCATTATATCTCCTTGTTCTTTATTGTTCATATATGATGCATGATTAATATGTTTAATTAAGTGTTTGTTACTTGAATTTCGACATTTTGTGGCTTGGAGAACCTTGAGTTACTCCCCACTGACTGTGGCGTTCATGTTTACATGAATGACAGGTTGTGAAGATGCTTATATGGGGTTTGACGTGTGAGCTAGCGAGTACCCTGGACTTTTAGATTTCTTATTCACCGCTTAGACTCACCTATTTCTTTATGTCATTCGAGGGATATATTTTCCCCACTTTTGACCGTTTTATTTGTATGGACCCTTGTTTTTATTTCTGCTTTTCCCTCTGTCGAATGTTAGTGACTCCTGTATGCTAAACTCTATCTTCTAAATAAAAGTTTTAAAAACTTCACATTTTTTTTCGCATATATTCAGTAGTTTACTTTCCGCTTTATCGCGGGGTGTCACAGTTGGTATCAGAGCCTTTGTTGCTCCCGACGCACACACGTGTACCCCAAACTTAGTTTGAACTTGACCTTGAATAATGAATGAGAGATGGGTAGAACTAAGGACCTAAGTTGGTAGCCTTTTTGTGTATGCTTTGTGATAGGTTCTAACTTGTTCACTCTTGTGCAAAGAAGATAGTACGACCAACCAATGTGGAAAATGCTATCATGCAAGCCCTCACCCAAGTGCTTGCTAATCAACAAAATGCTCAACCCGCTCCCTCTACACATGAAGCCAACCGTCAAGGAAGTTATGCTTGGATTGCAAGTCAACTAGCAAGGAACAAGGCTAGGACTTATGGTGGTGAACTGGATCCCATTGCTCTCTCGGAGTGGTTTCGTGATATGGAGAAGAACTTCTCTCTCTTTGATGCCCGAGAGGAGGACAAGGTGAGGTTAGCCTCTCACTTTCTTGTGAAGGAAGCCGATATGTGGTGGACTTTGACCGGTCCTACCACTTCTCAAGACCCCACTTTGATTGGAGCCGCTTCAAGTCACTTGTGGAGACCCGCTTCTACCCTAAGGAGCTCAAGCAACAAAGGTTGAAGGAGTTCATGGACTTCAAGCAAGGGAAGCTATCAATTCAAGCCTACACCGACAAGTTTAATGAACTTGCTCATTATGCCTCCAAGTTCGTGAAAGATGAAGAGGATCGTGTCTACTTCTACAAGAACAAGTTGAATCCTAAGGTGGAAAGCATGGTGAGAAGAAGCTCAACTACCTTTGTGGAAGTTTATGATGATGCTATTTGGGCCGAAAGCTCTTTGAAGGCCATTGAAGAAGAATCCAAGCCCCACTCCTCTTCTCATTCTTACCGTCCTGACTTTCATGGCAAGAGACCATTTGTACCTTCTACTTCCAACTATGCCGACAAGAGGAGGTTTGTGCCAAGGATACAAGACCATGGAGGACAAGAACCAAGAGCTCAAGAACCAAGAGGACAAGCTCACACCTCAACTAATAGGCTTAAGAAAGACCGTAAGTGCTACCATTGTAGGCAAGCTCTACACCCCGGAATTGGATGCTATGGCAAGCCCTTGACTTGTTTTCATTGTGCGAAGCCCGGACATCGTGCCGTGGATTGCCCCGAGAAGAAGGATGCTCCTACTCCAAATACTAGGCCAAGAGGAACCATCTTTGTCATGAGTCGAGCCGAAGCCGCCGCTCATCCTGATATCATTACGGGTATGTTCTCAATTCTTGATCAACCTTGCCTTATTCCTTTTGATACCGGTGCATCTTTATCCTTTATATCTTCCAAGTTTTCTGAAAATTAGCTCTTGAACCCATTCCTAGCGAGGAAACTTCTATATCTTTACCTTCCGGAGAAATGTCCTCTTGTTCCCTTTCTTTCTCCGACATTCCTATCTCTATTTCGGGAACCTTACTCCCCGCTAACCTACTTCGTTTTCCCCTTAAGGAATTCGATGTAATTTTAGGTGGATTGGTTGTCAAAGTTGATGTTATCTTTTCACAAACTTGACTCCCTTTTGAGTTTAAAAGCGAAACTTTTACTTTTATATTGGCTTTTGTAAAAGGAAAATTTGAATAGATTACCTTTTCTTTTGATTTTAACGTTGATCGGAAGTTAGAACTCATTATTAGAGACGTTTAATAACTTGTTCTACGCTTGTTGGCGAATGATTTTTGTTTTAAATTTGTCCTTGACTTGGAAAGTTAGCGTTCTTGTGTGCACGACAAGAGCAATTTCGTTCCATGAATGAGGCTTGTACTTTTGAAAACTCTTCATTAATGTTTTTGAAAGTATTTTGATTTTCGATTTACACAAATGATTTGCCTTTTTACCTTATCTTTGATTTGGAATGTGATGTTCTTGAATACGTAACGAGAACACTTTCGTTCCTTTGATGAGAATCTGGTTCTGTCGAAAATTTTATTTGAAACTTTTGAAAGAATTTTTATTTCTTACTATTTGTAACCTTTTAATGTTTTGGTTACCAATTTCAAAGGTTCAGTTTTATTTTTATTTTTATAACCTTTCATTTCTACTTTCAAGTTTCGAGGACGAAACTTTTTAAAAGATGGGGTGATTGTAACACCCGCGAATTTCTCATTTTGACATTTAAAATTTATTTAACCATTTAATTACTTTATTTTATATTTTTGAATTATTTAATTTAATTGGATTTATTCTTAAACAAGATTTTTATAAAAGTAATATTTAAAGCTTAAATTATATAAAAATACGTGTTTTAGTCGGATAGTAATAATAATTGTTCCGGGTGTAATTCCAGAGCAGTTATTTGTTACCACCCGTGCTTGTAGAATGACGTCTTTGGTTGACTCCTCCTTGCGGTCTCCTGAAACAATGAGCAAACTGAGGGCTCGGCTTTGGGCCGAGCGAACTCACTCCGACGCTCAAGTCAGTAAACTTAGAAAGATAAGTTGTTGTTACTTGGTGAAGTATGTATTGTAGAGAGATAAGGAAGATATTACCAGATGAATAGTGATTCTTAGGTTAAATTGTGGATCCTCTATTCAATGAGAGTTGAGGAGTATTTATAGACTTTCACCTTTTGTCACGTAGTGGCCAAGTGGCCAAGTGGCTAGCAGGTGGAAAGACTGATCTACCCCTCGGCCGAGGGACCTATGGCAGGCCGGCGGGCCCTGTTGACTCACCGCCGAGGGGTCTTGGATATGAGTTCGCGGATGTGTGCCCCGGTGGCTGATTGCCCGGCCGGGACCCATCCGACAGCCGGCGACAGCCTCGTCGGTTAAGGCTGTCTAAGCCGTTTGACTTCTTTGTGGATATCTTTGACCTTGCTCAATATGTTGGTAGTCGTTGGTGCGAGAATATGCCCCATCAATTTGCCCCCAGCGTAGTCTATGCCGTGGTATGGGCTCCGATGTACGTTGAGCGTATATTCTGCGTAAGACCAAATTTTACGCCGGCTTCTTCTACCTCGGCGTGACTCTGCTTAGGCCGTACCATATCCCCCTCCACATGGTTGTGTAATGGACATCCGATGTGGAAAAGGCAATGACGCCGGCCGAGACCAGGGTTGAGAGTCTTAGGTTGTTTCGATGCCCCCGGCCGGTGCTTTACGGCTTGGTTGATCATGTGGTCGGAGGAGAGACGGATACTTAGGAATTTGTTGAGGAAGATGAACAGGCAGAGAGATATGAAGGGGCGTGTTGAAGACGCTTGGTCACTGTTTCATTGATTGACCTTCAACTGTTGCAACGATTGACATTCCGTGGTTGCATGTTCGACACGTGTCTGTTTGTTGATTGGCTGACGTTTCATGGGCTGTGCCCTGATTGGTCCCTCTTCATGGGCTTTCCTCTATAAATAGGGTACTTAGTCCCTGAAATTGGCCACCAATTTCATTTTCTCAAAAACTTTCTTCTTTCTAGCCCTTGTGACGAAACCTCTCTCTAGCTTTCAGAATCATTACTCCGGCGTGGCATTTTTCTTCAAGGTAAACAAATAAATTCTCTTTTTAACTCGTAAGTTTTGTTGTAACATGTCTTCTGCTGGTGCTGGACCTAGTAAGCCTGCGCCGGGGGGTTCCCCGTCGCGTCTTGATGAGGAGGAGATACTAAACGCCATCCCGATAAGGTTTGGGGGCCCTAGGTCTCCGTCTCTTGATGTCGATCCAAAAGCTCCGGAGGGTGGGGAGGATGATGATGTTGATGATGACTGTGAGGAAGGGATCCCTTCTGGTGAAGAGAGGCCGCATATCCTGGACCACGGCGAGGCGTGCATGACTGGTCCTAACCGTGCCTGGACCAATAAATTCGCCAGTTGTTCCGGTGGAACTCTTTTCGAGGGTCATTTCTACTTCGGTGAGGGGTACAAAATTGTTATCCCTGGGAAGGGTCAGTGATGTGACCATAATTGGCGCATATTTAGCCCCCGAATTACCATTGTTTCTATGCTTTTTAGTGCCTATTTGGGTCATTTCTTATCTTTAGTTCTTTGTTTTGCATATTCTTTGAGATTTTGATCCCTTGGTAGGAAAGGAGTAAGAATCTTGCATTTTCATGGCAAAACAAGGCTAAATTGATCATATTCAATGACCAAGCATCAAGGAGAGACAAGACTAGAAGGCCTTTGTACATAGCATAGTAGAAGAACATTGTTGAGAAAAGGATCCTTGAGTCCCCAAGGAAATCCCCAAGGAATTCGTGAAGAAAAGGGAAGAAAAAGAAGAAGGAAAGTTGCTGAACTACAATCCGAACGGATTGTAGAGAATCCGTCCGTCCTCGCCAATCCGAGCGTCCCACAAAGGAATCCGCTCGGATTCCCCTCGCCAATCCGAGCGTCTTGCCCAAGAATCCGCTCGGATTCCTCGGCCAGATCCGGCCGTCCCGACTCCCATCCGCACGGATCGCGGCCAAAGACAAAGACGTTTTCATTCCTCAAGCATCGATAAGAGAAGCCCTTCTCTCGGATAATTCCGGAGGCTCCTTGCTCAACTTAAAAAGTGTAATTACTAGTTTAGCCCTTAGTTAACCCTAATGCATCCTCCCTAATTTTCACTATAAATACCCCATTAGTCTAATTAGAGGAGCATGTTCTTCTTATCAATAATTAGTGTAGTTAATATCAATCAAATCTCTCTTCAATATTATAATCAAATATTAATCAAGTTTTAATCCAAGTTTTAGTTCTTTAATCTCTCTCTTGTTCTTACTTTATTTTGGGTAATTGAAGATTATTTGGGTTATTATTGGGGGATTGACAACCTCTCAATCTAGGATTCAAGTACTTCTATTATTCTTGCTTTATTATTGGAATCATTAGTAGGTATAATCTCTTAATCCCTTTTTAATTATTGCTAATTACTTTCATTTATTCATCATGTTTCATTATGTTAGTATGATTGACAACCTTTCTAGCATGATCAATATGATAATGAGTGAGTAGTCTCTTAGCTAGGGTTTAATGGGTGATTAGGGAAACCAACATGGGGAATGATTCATGCTTAAATTAATATGCTTTCATATCTTATTTGCTTGCTTGTTTTGATCTTAATACATGCACATGTTATATTTGATGAAATGCTAAGCCTATGAATCCTTGCATTTACTATCATCTTCTATCCTTTCAACTTGACTTGTAAGACATAACCCAACTCGAGTCTTGTTAGACCATGCATGTGTTAAGTAGGGAAGATTAAGTCGACTTGTAGGTGTTGTACAATCCAAGAGATTCGGCTCAGGGACCCAAACTTTCCTAGGATTGTAAGATATAACCCAACTCAATCCATCACAACAATAATTGCTTGCTTATAATTTGAGAACATGTTTGTATGATCATATCCCATGATTCCCCTATGAACCCATGACACCCTAGTGCTTTTAATCAATTGTTTACACCCTTATTTTATTTATCTTGTTAGTTTATTTTCATTGCTATTTTAGTTTAGTAACCTTCTACATCAACCCAATTTGTGACACCCCTAGACACCACTAGTTACAATAGAATCTTCATTTCAATACCCGTCCCTTGGGATCCGACCTTTACTTGCCTCTTTACTAATTGTAGAGTTGTTTGTGAAGTATAAATTGTGTTTTGTATCGACCATTGACCAACGACCACATATGCTTAATTGTGAACACGAAATGGCTCCGATCAAAAATGGCGCCGTTGTCGGGGACGGTGTTTAATTGATTTAAGATTTCTTTTATTGTTTTTAGTTGTGTCTTTTTCACCTTGGGAAGTAAAACTCCTCAAGGTTTGTTCTAATTGTTTTTGAGTTGTTTGATATTTTGCATGTCTAGAAGGTTACAAAGAGATTTGTTACCTTTTGACCGTGAAATCGAAAGAACCTTGACGAATAATAGGAGACTTGTTAGGAGGAATTTGGGAGGTGTTGGTGAAGTTGTTCAACCCACTAGTGAGTTTGTCAATCCTTTCGCAATAGAAGGAGAAGAGAACCCATTAAACAATACCACACAAAATCCACCTACAATGCCTAAATTCTCGTCACACTCTATACCCACCGAGGAGGATCTACCAAATGGTACTCCTACCCCACAACATCTTACCGGAAACTTTATTGCCAAGTCCGCCTTCATTCAACTAGTTGAGAGGAGCCAATTCGGGGGAATGCCTAGTGAGGACCCTCATTCTCATATGGAAACCTTTTGCGATTATTGTGAAGCTATCTCTCAAACGGGCGTGACTCAAGACCAAATAAGATGGGTCTTATTTCCTTTTTCGTTAATCGGCACCGCAAAGCAATGGTTGAAGGGCCTTGATAAGGCCACCCTTGGAATAGATTCTTGGAAGAAGCTAGCTCTAGCTTTCTACAAAAAATTCTACCCACCGGAAAAGACCAATATGCTAAGAGCTCAAATTACGGGTTTTAAGCAAAGGGATGAAGAGTCTTTGTATGAAGCTTGGGAGCGGTTCAAAGGTATTTGTCGCTCATGTCCTCACCATGGACTTAGCGAATGGTTTTTAGTGCAACAATTTTGGAATGGTTTATATGAAGATTCTAGGAACATTCTCAATATGGGATCAAATGGAATGTTCACCGAAGTTGATGACAATCAAACATGGAACAAGATTGAGGAAATGGCGGTCCATAATTCACAATATAGTAGGCCTCGCAAGGCTACTAGAGGAGGAAAGTATGAAGTGGACACCGTTACTCAATTGGGTGCTCAACTTAGTGCTCACATTGACACAATCAACTTGAAGTTTGAACAAGCTATGGCTAGACTTGAGGAAAACTCAAAATCATCAAAACATCATGTCAATGCCATGACGGCATCCTCATCAATCCCAAGCGGGATATGTGAGAATTGTGGAACCTTGGGTCATGACTCAAGTGAGTGTAGGGGAACAACCGAACAAGTTAATGCTTTCCAAGCTTACAAAAGTGGTACCCCTTATTCAAATTTTTACAATGAAAACACCAAGTTCCATCCAAATCTTTCATACAAAAGCCAAAATGTCCAAAACCCTCAAACAACATACACTCCACCACCCATGAGAAATCAAAATCAAAGACCCTTTTTCAATCAAAACCAAGGTTACCAAAATCAAAACCCATACAATGACCAAAGTTTTGATGTCCAAAAAGCGGTCCTCCAAATGCAAAAGAATCAACAAGAATTTTTTACCCAAATGCAAAAAGATAGCCAAGCAAAAGACACCACCATCAACAACATTCTAGCTCACACCAAGATGTTGGAAACACAATTGACCCAACTAGCATCTTCAAGCTCACAAAGACAAAAGGGGCAATTACCACCACAAAGTAATCCCCCTAGACATGAAACGGTTAGTGCCATTCACTTGAGAAGTGGTACAAGATATGAAGCACCGAAGAAGCAAGTTGAGGATGAAGTTGTGAGAGCTAGTGAGAATGAAGTTGTGGTGCAAGAAGGGGAATCATCAAAAGAAGAAAGCTCAAAGAAAAATGAAGACAAAGCCAAATAAAAGGAGCCCATTGTGATTAGACTTCCTTTTCCAAGTCGTCAAGCCAAGCCTAAATTTGATGATCAACTTGGGAAGTTCATGGAGATTGTGAAGAACTTAGAAGTCTCAATTCCTTTCACGGAATTAATCAATCACGTTCCGGCCTATGCAAAGTACATGAAAGATATCCTCACAAAGAAGAAGTCAATCCGGAAACTTGAGACTATCGCCTTCACCAAGGTGAGTAGTGCAATACTTCAAGGGAGTTCACCTCCAAAGTTAAAGGATCCGGGAAGCTTCTCAATACCGTGTACCATTGGCGACACAACGATCAACAAAGCCTTATGTGATCTAGGGGCTAGTGTGAGTGTCATGCCGTACTCGGTAAGTAAAAGGTTGGGAATGGGAGAGCTTAAATGTACCAATATCACTCTTCAAATGGCCGATAGATCGACGAAGACACCGCTAGGGATATGGGAAGATGTCCCCGTGCGAATTGGGAAGTTTTTCATCCCGGTGGACTTTGTCATTGTTGATATGGAGGAAGATTCCAACTTTCCAATCATCTTAGGAAGACCTTTCCTACACACATGGTGCGGTGATTGATGTGAAACATGGAGAACTCACTCTAGAAGTGGGAGATGAAAGCATAACTTTTAATCTTGACAAGACCATGAGAGCTCCTCGTTTGCATGAGCCATGTTTCATGATTGATCATTATAGCCGAAAAGATGAAAAGAAGAAATCGGAACTCCAATGGAGGAAGAAAGTTGAAGATGCTCCATTCAAAGAGCAAGTGAATTTTGACAAAGAGAGCTTGCAAAGCTCATCAAAATCAACCAAGGAAGAAGAAGATGGCCTCATTGGCCAAGAGAAGAAATTGGGAGAGTTGTCTCCATCTAAGCAAGAGATTTTCAATGATCAACTCAATGAAGTTTGTGGTCTTTGGGACGACGAATTTGAAGGGATCTTTAATCCCTACATTGGGCATGCCATCGATCATGATCAACAACAAGGGCCACGGTCTATTGAGGACCTCTACCATAACAATGAACAAGCTTTTGACTACTTCTTCAAGGTGTTGAGCAACATCAACAACACCTTGAACATGCCCCCTTGACATCTCATCAAGAATGAGAGTTTGGTGGAGTCCTCCCTAAACCACCACTTGTAAATATTTCTAACTCCCTAACTTACATTTAATTTTTGTATTGCATTTTTGTCATTTATGGATTTATTTTTACTTTGATCAAAATAATTGTCATGTAAGAGAGAAGTGAGGGAGGGACTAATGATTTTAATTGATGTGTAGTGCTTTACCTTAGTGTGGGGATGGCAATTGCCTAGGCTATTCATGCCTTAGTAGTGCCCCCGCAATGAAGAACACAAGATTTGAAAGAAAGAAAGAAAGAATGATAAGGGAATGCGTTGGTGCACGGATGGGCCGAATCCGTGTACACAAGGACCAATCCGAGCGGATTCCTAAGAATCCGCCCGTCTGCAGAGGATCCGAGCGTCCTGTTGAGAAGACGCCCGTCTTGGGGCTGAGCTGAAATTGCAAAAATTCTTGATGTTGAAGAATCCGAGCGGATTTGAAAGACGCCCGTCTCACGAAATCCGTCCGTCTTTTGAACAATCCGCCCGTCTTGCGGTGAAGAAAAACAAAGAAAAATCTCGGACAAGAATTCGTCCGTCTGCACGAAATCCGCCCGTCTCATCTCGAGAAGAATCCGAGCGGATTCCCAGAATCCGCCCGTCTCTAGGCGGGATTTTTGAAAATTTGAAGGTGAAGAATCCGAGCGGATTGCGCCTAATCCGCACGGATTGTCCCCCGTCCTAAAATTGTCGAGTTCTTTAAATACCCACCCCACCTTCATTCATTCATTCATTCACTCATAAACACTACCCATAACATCAAAACCCTCATCCTCTCCATCTCAAAAACAAAAACCCTCAACAAAACTCACCAAAATCAAATCAAACCATCTTTCAAATAACAAATCAATCACTCCATCTTCATTAACAATCAAAACCAAGCACAAAATCTTCACCTTTGAATTGATTTTTGTTCTCATAAAGGCAAAGCCTTTCACCTTCAAAATCGATTTGGGCATTCTACAAATTGAAGATTTTTGATCTTTTTCTTGGTTAGTTCATCAAATGGCAAGAACAAAGGGAGCAACAAAAGCAAAAGCAAAGGCAACAAAGGCACCAAAGGCTACAACTCTCTCTCAAAGGCAAAAAGCTCTACAAATGAAGAAAGCTTTGGAAATGGTGGTATCAACACCAAGCTTGGAAGTGCAACAACCTCAACAAATTCCTATGGAAGCATCACCCTCTACTCCGGTAATTAATCAACTCTTGCATTATCCGGAGGTAACATTCATTTCCGATTCCCATAGAAATACATTTGTCAAGTTTGCTATGAAACAAATTCAATCCACCAAATTCATATGCCAAGATGCTTTAGAGAAGTTGGGTGTTCTTGAACAAACAAGAGTCTTTTTCAATGCCATGGGTTTAAAGAAATTGTTTGAAATGAAGGAAGTAACATACCCCTCCCTTGTCTTGGAATTCTTAAGTTCTTTAAAAGTGACAAAAGTTGAGAATAGGGAAAATATTGAGTTTCGTCTAGCTAACACTAGTAGACGCATCACCTTTCCGGAATTGGGTGAAATTTTGGGTCTTAGCGATGAACATAAATTTTATAAGCAATATGGGAAGTATGATCCCGAGCCTCTTTGGGAGGCAATCTCCGGGAAGAAATTTGAAGATTTTAAAGCTTGTCGTGCTCTTTTGGTCCATCATCCGGGCATAAGAATATGGCACAAAGTTGTGGGAAATACCATAATTGCTAGGAAAGACACCAATCATTTCACGGGACTCGATTTTATTCTCCTTGAATCAACTTTGAATATTGGAAGAATTCACACCAAGCCTTACAATTCTTTGAGGCTATTGGTTGATAGATGGCTCCATGTAGATAGTGGGAAGAAGGGTCAAACCGTTATTGTTAATGGCGGCCTTGTCACGGCCCTAGCCAAGCACTTTGATCCTAATTTCAATAAGGATAGCAAGTACAAGGCTAAGGATGGTGGCCATCTTATTGATATGTCCATCTTGATTAACAAGTTTAAGTGGGTTGCTCACAATCCCCTTGATACCAAGTATGGGTGGCTTACAAGTGAGGCTCGATCATTCACTTTACCCGCAAAGATTTGCCGTCTTAGTGTCCACCGGACCAACTATTTACTTCCCCTATCCAAGGAAGCCGAGTACATCATTCAACAACAAAAGGGTGATCATGAAACCCCCTCCTCTTCCATTGTTTTACCTCCTTACCCCTATGATTATGAAGAGTTCAAACCGCAAGGAGTTGAAATTGGAAAAGATTATGTCACTCTTCTTATGCAAGCCATGCACAAGCAAGCTTATGAAGATCGGAAGAATGCATATTTGGCTCAATATCCTCCCCTCCTACATCTAGCTAGGCAAGGACTCCTTGATCCATCTTGTCCTTTGCCTAGTTGGGCGGATAGAGAAGCCTTATTTCCGGGTGCATCAAGGGACGTGGTGGAAGACAATGAGGATGTTGGAAATGATGAGGAGATTGATGATAATATTGAGGAAGAAGCAAGTGGAAATGAAGAAAGAGATGGTGAAGATGGTGAAGATAATGATGAGGAAAGCAAAGAAGAAAGTGATAAGGAAAGTGGCAATGTGACCACTTCTCATGAGGGAAGTGGTGATGATAATAGCATGATGGAAGACTAGCCTTGGAGATTCCTACTCTCCCACGGTTTGTCTATATCTCTTTGTATTTTATTTCATTTTGATCATTGTTGGTTTAGTCCTAGCAACATCAAAGGACTCACACCTCGGTTCCTTTGAGGTGTTCTTTATTGTTCCCATTTTTGTAAAATCCAAAATGACAATCTAGTTTCATGCATAGCATAGTGTGTGCATGAACTCCCCCATGCTTTGACATTAGCAATAGTGTCTTACTTGGTTTGGGGAAGTTAATGCATACACAACGGGAGGTAATTTAAATTATCCTCTCCGTCATAACAAAAACCATGCATCATGTAGTATAGCTTAGTGTAGAATTGCATTTAGTATAGAAATCATGCATCATCTTTGCATAATTTCCATCATTTTGGCCATTGAGGACAATGCCCATATTAGTGTGGGGATGGGAATTCTAACACTTAACTTTTATTCAAAAACCATAAAAATTGAAAAATTTCAAAAATCATAAAAATTTAAAAATTGAAAAATCCAAAAACAAGTTCATTTCCTTTGTATATATTGTCTTGTATATATTGTGTTTGTTTTATCCTTGTTCACTTTGATTGACTATGCCACATCCGAGACATGAGGATATTGAAGACCGCATGGTATGATCTTTCCAATCTCCTTTTTCCTCTTTATGTTAATGACTATGTGGCTTTATTTTGATTAATGCGGTAAAACAATGTGAACTTAGGACTTGCATTTAGTTTATTTGGCATATTAGTTGGTAGAATCATTTGCATTAGGATGTTTATATGTTAGTTGCATCATGGCATGTAGTTGCATGTTAGAAAAACTTTGCGAAACCGTCTACTTGGGAAGCTTGACAAGTGTATATAGGCCCTAGTAGATGCTTTTTATTCTTAAGACTTTGCTTGTTAGAATACTTGTAAAACACTCTAGGATGTGTCATGCTAGTATCCTTTGACCCATGGTTTAAAGCCGAGTCAAGAGTACCTTGTGGTGTGATAACTCCTTGGCTACCGTTTATTCCAAGGTGACCCTTGAAACCATGCATACTTCCATCATTCATCCATGTTCCACCATATTTTTGTCATCAAAGGGAATGGGCACAAAAAGAAATCAATTTGAGTTCAATGAAATGAAAAGTGAAAGAAAGTTTGCAAAAATGCATCAAATGAAAAGAGGAGCAAAAATAGAACTCCTAAAACTTCAAATACAAGGCACCCTCGTTACTAATTGGGGTGACTTTGAAAATGTTCAAAAGAAAATGCAAAAAAGTTGTCAAGTATTGAAATGCCAAAAATCAAAAAGAATGGCAAAGAAAGTGTTCTCAAAAAGTCAAATGCCAAAGAAATTTGGGGGGAAAACAAAAATGAAAGCAAACTCCCAAAATGAAACTCAAATATCTATCGATCCCTTTATCCATCGTATCCATTTTTGTGCATGGTAGAGAGGGGACGACCCTTCTTCTTGTCTAGGCAAGAGAGGGAATTCCGCGATCCTCCAGTGTTTCTAACACCATAGGGAGTCTACTCTTGACAAAAGCATTTAACGATTGAGGACAAAGGTACCCTAGCTTGACACCTTTTGGAGGTGATTTATTGGTATCTTTCTAGGCTTAGTAGTTTGAACAAATTGCATCTATGAAGGATTGTGTACCCTTGAATTGCTTCCCTTGTAGATAATTTCCGCCACTTAGATGAGGAAAGTGGCTATTCTTTTGTAGATGCATCCATTATGTGTTTTTGTGTGCTTTAAAGTTTGGATGTGTCGCCATTTTGGCAAGACCCACCTTGCCTTGCAAGAAGGCATCCTACCTCATGGTTGTCTTGTTGTGAGTTGAAGGGCGGAGTGAGACCCGCTAATTGTCTCATATCGGCTATTATTATTAGGTTAGGTTAGTATTGGTCCTAGTCTTTGTCACCTCTTTGCTCGGGACGAGCAAAGGTTCGGTTTGGGGATATTTGATGTGACCATAATTGGCGCATATTTAGCCCCCGAATTACCATTGTTTCTATGCTTTTTAGTGCCTATTTGGGTCATTTCTTATCTTTAGTTCTTTGTTTTGCATATTCTTTGAGATTTTGATCCCTTGGTAGGAAAGGAGTAAGAATCTTGCATTTTCATGGCAAAACAAGGCTAAATTGATCATATTCAATGACCAAGCATCAAGGAGAGACAAGACTAGAAGGCCTTTGTACATAGCATAGTAGAAGAACATTGTTGAGAAAAGGATCCTTGAGTCCCCAAGGAAATCCCCAAGGAATTCGTGAAGAAAAGGGAAGAAAAAGAAGAAGGAAAGTTCTTTGAACTACGGTCCGAACGGATTGTAGAGAATCCGTCCGTCCTCGCCAATCCGAGCGTCCCACAAAGGAATCCGCTCGGATTCCCCTCGCCAATCCGAGCGTCTTGCCCAAGAATCCGCTCGGATCCCTCAGCCCAGATCCGGCCGTCCCGACTCCCATCCGCACGGATCGCAGCACAACACGTTTTCATTCCTCAAGCATCGATAAGAGAAGCCCTTCTCTCGGATAATCCCGGAGGCTCCTTGCTCAACTTAAAAAGTGTAATTACTAGTTTAGCCCTTAGTTAACCCTAATGCATCCTCCCTAATTTTCACTATAAATACCCCATTAGTCTAATTAGAGGAGCATGTTCTTCTTATCAATAATTAGTGTAGTTAATATCAATCAAATCTCTCTTCAATATTGTAATCAAATATTAATCAAGTTTTAATCCAAGTTTTAGTTCTTTAATCTCTCTCTTGTTCTTACTTTATTTTGGGTAATTGAAGATTATTTGGGTTATTATTGGGGGATTGACAACCTCTCAATCTAGGATTCAAGTACTTCTATTATTCTTGCTTTATTATTGGAATCATTAGTAGGTATAATCTCTTAATCCCTTTTTAATTATTGCTAATTACTTTCATTTATTCATCATGTTTCATTATGTTAGTATGATTGACAACCTTTCTAGCATGATCAATATGATAATGAGTGAGTAGTCTCTTAGCTAGGGTTTAATGGGTGATTAGGGAAACCAACATGGGGAATGATTCATGCTTAAATTAATATGCTTTCATATCTTATTTGCTTGCTTGTTTTGATCTTAATACATGCACATGTTATATTTGATGAAATGCTAAGCCTATGAATCCTTGCATTTACTATCATCTTCTATCCTTTCAACTTGACTTGTAAGACATAACCCAACTCGAGTCTTGTTAGACCATGCATGTGTTAAGTAGGGAAGATTAAGTCGACTTGTAGGTGTTGTACAATCCAAGAGATTCGGCTCCGGGACCCAAACTTTCCTAGGATTGTAAGATATAACCCAACTCAATCCATCACAACAATAATTGCTTGCTTATAATTTGAGAACATGTTTGTATGATCATATCCCATGATTCCCCTATGAACCCATGACACCCTAGTGCTTTTAATCAATTGTTTACACCCTTATTTTATTTATCTTGTTAGTTTATTTTCATTGCTATTTTAGTTTAGTAACCTTCTACATCAACCCAATTTGTGACACCCCTAGACACCACTAGTTACAATAGAATCTTCATTTCAATACCCGTCCCTTGGGATCCGACCTTTACTTGCCTCTTTACTAATTGTAGAGTTGTTTGTGAAGTATAAATTGTGTTTTGTATCGACCATTGACCAACGACCACATATGCTTAATTGTGAACACGAAATGGCTCCGATCAGTCAGGCGGTCTGTTGCCCTCCTCCGGGTCATATCGGCGTATATATCAGGCATCTGGAGTATGGCCTCCGGTTTCCTTTAAATAAATACGTCACGGCCATCATCAAAGCTATGAACGTTGCCGTGGCTCAACTGCATCCGTTGGCCATTAGGACGATAGTTGGCTTCGTGTGGCTCTGTATTTTCAAGGGGGAGGTACCTACAGTTAACTTATTCCGCCGGCTTCATCATCTTCGGGCATCGACCCCCGGTAAGGTGGGGTGGTACAGCGTGCAGATGGAGCCGGGCGTCCTCTCTGTTGATAAGCTTTCTTCATGCAAGGACCGGAAGGGGCGGTGGGTGTATGTCGAAGTCGGGATGACTATCCGCTGCCGGTCCTTCCAAAGACCAAGTCAACTTACGGTGCGAGAGTAAGAGGGAGCGTGAAAAATGGGTCTCCCGGAGTAAGCACAAGATGCATGCCAGGGGTTCCTCTTGGTGCCGACGAGGAGCGGGCGATCACTGTTTGATCTTTGAGAAGGGATGGGTGCCCCGACTCGGATTATTCTTCGAGGATGAGCTGCTTTGCCGCGTCGGCCTCATACCGGCCCTCAACCAGGGTGAGTAGGGTCGGTGTGAGGCCCATCTTTGCCTATGACGCTCCTGTTTTTAGAGCTTTGTTTTACTTCTTTTATGTAACTCTTGTCTGGTTTCTTGCAGACCGGTTTGGCCAGGATCTGTCTGAGGAGACCTTGAAGAGGTTAGGGCTTGATAAGGACGGGAACGTCGTTGAGCGGCACCCTCGGTGGCCGACGCGCCGATCGTAGATTGGCTCCCAACGAACTTATGGACAAGCAAAAAGGCACTTTGGATCGGGCGGCTCAAGCACGGGTTCTCGGGGGCGTGCCGAAGAGAACATCAAAGGCAAGGTCCAGGTCGGCGACGTTGTCGATCCCAACTTCCTCTTCAACCCCAACGGTCCAGAAGGAGCATGTGGAGGTCATCGATGTCTCCGAGGAGATGGTGACCGTTGCGAAGGGCCCTCCTCCTCCAAAAAAGAGAAAAGAGTCACTGCACGAAGCCCGCCGGGGGGAAAAAGTGATTCACCCGGTCCTCCAACTAAGAAGGTCCAGACGAGTACGGACCTAACTCCGTGGTTCGACTTAGCTGGTTCATTATGCATTCCCGATGACGAGACTCTACGATGTGTCAATGAATGTTGACATGGATGCTGTTGTGTAATTTTTTTGTAGATCCGCCGTCGGCGACCGCCGTTCTTCGATCGGCAATTAGACAAGCGACTGAGAAGGCGGGTGATAGGAATGTCACCGTTGACTCCGCACTCCGAAGGTTCCCCACGAGCTTGTGGCGGAGGGTGCAAAAATATCCAAGAGGTGGCGAAGTGGACTCAACGGCCGCTCCTACATTATGGAGCAAGAATGGCCATGGCCCGGTGGGCCACGATCCAATGGCTCAAGCTTGATCTCTCCGCTGCAAAGGGAGAAGCCGGGAAGGCTAAGCTTGACCTCCTAGCTGCTCGGAAGCGTGCGGAGGAAGTTGAGAAGCGACTCTCGGCCGAGAAGGCCAAAGTTGAGGTCTCTTGATGCCACCTCTGCTCGATTCTTTGGAGGAGCGGGACGGGTATAAGGGTGGCTACGACTCCGTTGTTGCCAAAGGGAAGAATGGAGGGGGATGTATGAGGCTCGATCGGAGGCACTCGCGGACACTAGGGTCATTTCTTGCCCAAAGGGAGAAAGACATTGAGGTGCTTCAAGATAAGATCCTCCCTGACCTGTGCGCTCAATTCCGGGATCAGGCCGAGGAAGCGACCAGGGAGGCAATCAAGAGGCTCATTCCTGAAGACTCCTTCTCGTGGGAGAAATTTGAACAGACTTACGGACGAGATGGCGAGATGCTTGCCGGAAAAAGCGGCTGCGGAAAAAGAGGAGGCGGCGAAGGTGACTCAGATAGCCGAGGCCAAGGCGGCCTATGATGCAAAGGTGAAGGAGGCCGAAGAGGAGGCTGAAAGGCTGAAAGCATGTGGAGATGACAAGCTTCCCTCTGGGCCGGCCACCGAGGTTGACGCTGCTGCTGCCGATGGTGGGCAGCATCAAGCGTAGGGAGACGGGCGGTCGTCACCAGACTCACCCGGCGTCTCGGATAGCTTTAGCTGTTCGGGGGCCAACTACTGAGCCTTTCCTCCCTGCCATCTTTTGGCGCTTCAAATATTATGTCTGTAATCTTTTGCTTTTCTTTTCCTTGTTTATGTAAGACTTTGGTAGGTTGCGTTTTGGCTTATCCCTATGGGGACGGCCGTCGTCTGCATTCTTCTCGCTTGTAATCTGTTGTCATTAATGAAAGTTTGCTTGTTTTGCCTCTGGCTTGGCTGAGGTCTTTTCTTGTCTTCTTGCGTTATTAATTGAGCGCTTTTTATTTTTACCTTCAGCTTAGCCGAGGCAGCTAGAACGCGTATCTCAACTGCGTTTAACGTCTTTTTCTTGAACATGTTAGCGTATCGATCGTTGTGTCCCCTGCCAGGCCTTCGGTTGGCCGAGGCGACTAGGGGTTACGACGCGACAGCGTAAGTTAGCGTATCGATTGTTGTGTCCCCTGCCAGGCCTTCGGTTGGCCGAGGCGACTAGGGGTTACGACGCGACAGCGTAAGTTGGCGTATCGACCGTTGTGTCCCCTGCCAGGCCATCGGCGGGCCGAGGCGACTAGGGGTTACGGCGCGACAGCATTCTTTGGCGTATCGACCGTTGTGTCCCCTGCCAGGCCTTCGGCGGGCCGAGGCGACTAGGGGTTACGGCGCGACAGCATTCTTTGGCGTATCGACCGTTGTGTCCCCTGCCAGGCCTTCGGTGGGCCGAGGCGACTAGGGGTTACGGCGCGACAGCATTCTTGGGGTGATTTGCCGGCTTGGGCGGGCGTCCACCTCGATATGACCGCGGAGGGGATAAACGCTTTGATGGAAAAATTGGGTGATTCTTCATTAGATGTAAACATGCGTTGGGGTGCCAACAATTGTTTTGGACACCTCCGCCGCTACACAAAGTATTTCCTGAGATTGTCAGTGTTCCAATGGCTCATTAGAGGCACACCCTCCATGTCGGTCAGCCGGTATGTACCCGGCCTCATTTCTTCAACCACTTTGTAGGGACCCTCCCAGTTGGCCGTTAGTTTACCATGAATGTTTCCCTTGTTGGTGGCGGCCGACTTTCTTAGGACTAGATCCCCTACTTTCAAGTCCCTTTTGTGGACTCTTCGGTTGTAAGTTCTTCTCATTCGGTTTTGGTATACCGCCAAGTTGAGGCGTCTTTGTATCTCGGCTTTCTTCAACTAGGTCTAGGGAGGTTCTTAAGCCTTCCTCATTTTCAACCGGGTTAAAGGTGGCCGTTACGAATGTCGGCACCGTTGCTTCAATTAGCGGGACTCGCCGGACCGTGAGACCCGGGTGGAACGACTTTGTGCCCGTTGCTTCTTTCTCCGTGGTTCGCAGGGACCATAGGGCGCGGGTAATTCATCGGCCCATCTTCCCTTTAGGTCTTCAACTGTCTTCTTCAAACCATTGAGGATCGTTTTATTGGCTGCCTCCGCCTGTCCGTTGCTCTGTGGGTGACAAACGGAGGAGTACGCAAACTTGATACCGAGTTCTTCCAGCCAGCTCATTATTGTGTCACTCCAAAACTCTCGGCCGTGGTCGAATACCATGACTTGGGGTAACCCAAAACGAGTTATGACATTTTCCCAGATTACCTTTCTTACGGCTGCTGTCGTCTTTGTAGGTACTGCTACAGCTTTAACCCATTTGGTGAAGTAATCAACGGCGACAATTAGGAACTTTCTTCCGCCGGATGCCTTTGGAAATGGCCCTAGTAGATCCATCCCCCACTGTGCGAAAGGAAGGGGATTAAGTACCGGCTGCAGGTCTCGGGACGGCGCATGTATCACTGGAGCATGCATTTGACATTGTTGCATTTTTTGGTCTTGGCTGCGAATCCGCAAGCATGGTGGGCCGGAAGTAGCCGGCTCGGAGAGCTTTGTGGGCTAGTGTTCTTGCCCCCATGTGATGGCCGCCGATGCCTTCGTGGATCTCTGTCGATATTAGCTCCGCGTCGGGCTGGACCCGACGCACTTTAAGAGTGGCCTCGTCACGGACCTCCTGTACAATTCCCCTTCAAACACCAAGTACCTTGCTGCGATCCTCTTTATTTTCTTCGAGAGACCGCGGTCCTCCGTAGTTCGTTTGTCAATTTGTATTTCATTATCGGAGTCATCCACGTTGTCTCGGTCTCTACGTTACCCACCATGCCGACGGCCTCGGTAATGCTCTTGGCATTCCCGATGTCCACCAAAGACGTTGGTGACATTCTTGATGGTCGAATCGGCGAGTTTTGAGAGAGCGTCGGCTCGGTTGTTCTCGGACACAGGAATGCATTGTATCTGAAAAGATTTCAACTTTGAGGTGTCGGCTTTTACCCTTTCCGGGTATCTTACCATTCCGTCGTCTCGAGTCTCGTACTCTCCTCGATTTGATTAGCCACCAAAAGTGAATCGTTTTCAAAATGATGTGCTCGCCCCCTGCGGCCCTAGCTAGCTCGACTTCGGTTATCACCGCCTCGTATTCGGATTCGTTGTTTGAGGCCGAGAAGGTAAATTTCAAGGCGTACTCGAACTCGTCCCGTTTGGGGCTGATGATAAGTATGCGGCTCTGAGCTTTGTTCGTCGTGGAGGACCCGTCGGTGTATACCTCCCATACTCCGGGGTTTTGCTCTTCTTGGTATGTGCTTTCGGCCAGGAAATCTACCGGTGCTGTCCCTTTATTGAGGGCCTCGGCTTGTCTTGAATCTTTGGCGGATAGCTCTACTGCCCATTTGATGAGTCTGCCGGATTGCTCAAATTTTTCCAATGCTTTCTCCAACGGCTGGTCGGTTAGGACCGTCACGGGATGTGCGTCGAAATAGGGTTTCGATTTCCTTGCGGCGGCGACGACGACAAAGAAAGGTGCTTTTTCAATCGGCGGGTAATTTCTCTCGGCGGGCAACAATGTATGGGCCGACGAAGTAGATTGGGTGTCTTGTTGCTTGTCCTCTTCTCTCGACGATCACAAAGACTGACCGTGGCCGAGGTAAATCTGCTATGTACGAGATATAGTGTTTCCCCGATCGGCACAGGACGGGGTTGGGAGAGTCGAAGATGAGCTTTCAGTTGTTTGAAAGCTGTGCTCTGCTCCTCCCCCCAGCCGAAGTCTCTATTCCCCTTCAACACCTTGAAGAATGGGGTGATCTTGTCGGCTGACCGAGAGATGAAACGGGCTAGAGCCGCCATCCTCCCGGTCAGCATCATGACCTCCTTTCGATTCCTCGGCTCCGGCAGTCTAGGATCGCTGGACTTTGTCGGATTGGCGTCGATTCCCCAGCACGACAAGTACGTCGAGGAACTTACCTGCCCGGACACCGAAGTTGTATTTCATTGGGTTGAGCTTCATCTTGTACTTCCTTAGTGAACAAAATGTCTCGTGCAAATCGACTAAGTGCTCGCTGTCGGACTTGCTTTTTACAATAGCATCGTCGACGTAAGCCTCAATGTTTCGCCCTTTTTTATTTTGGAACACTTTGTCCACCAGTCTTTTGTAGGTTGCATCGGCGTTCTTTAAACCGAACGACATCATTTTATACATGTATGTGCCGTTACCGATGATGAATGCGCATTTAGGCATGTCTTCCTCGGCCATGAACACCGATGATACCCTGAAGGCATCCAATGAGGCTCAGCATAGTGTAGCCTGCCGTCGCGTCGATTAAACTATCTATTCGAGGCAAGGGATAGCAATCTTTGGGGCATGCTTTATTAAGATTGGTAAAATCCACGCACATCCTCCATGCCCCCGATGATTTCTTCACCATTACAACATTAGCTAACCACTCAGGATAGGTACAAGGCATGATGAAGCTGCGCCAAAGAATTTATCTACCTCGGCTTTGATGGCCTCATCCTTCTCGGCCGAGGAGTTCCTCATCCTTTGCTTGACGGGCGGCGGTGGGGAGTACGTTTAGTTTGTGAACAATTACTTCCCGGCTCACGCCTGGCATCTCGGCCGCTGAGTAGGCGAAGACGTCTTTGTTCTTTCTCAGCAGATCTAGGAGTGCGGCTCTGAATCTTGGCTCCAGGTTAGCACCGATAGTTACGGTGCGGCCTGGGTCAATCTCTACCTCTTCGGTCTCCGCTCCTTCAACCATGCCGACGGTGGCACCCATGTGCTCGCCCTCCTGTTGCAAGGATGGGCTCTTCCCCTTCTCTGACTTCTTCGCCACTTGGAAGGATTGCATGTTGCACCCTCTGGCGGACACTTGGATATTGACCACTTCGTCCTTTTCGTTCTTTGAAACGAGCTTATGCGCTTCCCCCCGGTCCGAGACATACATCAATGTGAGAGCCCAGATGGACATTACTGCATCGGCCTCGCTCAGGGTGACTCGGCCTATCAGAACGTTGTAGGCGGACGAGCCGTCAATGACCACGAACTCAGACATAACGTTTTTGGCCGCACTTCCCTCGCCGAACCTCACCGAAACGGCTGATTGACCCAAGGGTATCGGGCCGGCTCCTCGAAAAAGTCATCTACAACGGGTTGGTGCAGGGGCTCAAGTCTTCAACTTTCAGACCGAGGTTGAGAAAGCATTCGCTGTACATAATGTTTGTGTAGGCGCCTGTGTCAATCAGGCACCTCTTCACCAGGTGGTTGGCTATGTCCAAGTGGACTACGAGTGGGTCGCTGTGAGGGGTGATGATTCCCTCGTAATCCTTCTTCCCAATAGTTATATCGGGGATGTTGGAAGCGGGAGTCGCTGTGTTGGGCACAAAGTTGATGGCCTGATACAGCTCGTTCAGGTGCCGTTTGTGCCCATGAGCGGACCCACCGTTCTCGTTGCCCCCGATGACAACATGGATTACTCCCATCCGTTCGAAGACGGATTTCTTATCCGAACCGTCGGCATCAGTCTTTTGGCCTTTGGCAACATACTTGCCGAGGCTCCCCTTCCGGATCAGTTCTTCAATGGCATTCTTCAGATGCCGGCAGTTGTCAGTAAGGTGACCGGTGTGGCCGTGGTACTCACAGTACTGGCTCGTGTCACCGTCACTCCTCGGCCTGGGAGGCCTCTCCCACTTCTGACCCTCGCTCTTGCTCAGGGCGAAAACCTCGGCGGCAGACACGGCCAGGGGGGTGTGATCATTGTACCGCCTCTGGCGGTTCGTTCCCGAACTCCCCCCGGCGTCCGCCGAGTTCTGTTTCCTGGTGGACCTGTCAGACCGTGACCTATTATTGTGGCGGCGTCTTTCATCCGGGTTGTCCTCCCGGCGGCTTTTTCTTTCTGAGTGCTCGGCCTCGCTGGGGCTGCCCTGGGTTTTGTGGTAGTCCTCCACCTTAATGGCTTGATCGGCCATTTTCTGGCGGAGTCAATCTCTCGGCCGCCGCACTTGATGAGCTCATTCTTTAGGTCTCCTCTCGGGAGGCCTTTCATCGCGTGAAGGCCGCCGGTTCATTGCTCGGCTCACGACCTGCCGAACCTTGGCGTCGAACCTCTTCACATAACCCGGAGAGACTCGCCTCCTTCTGTCTAATAGTCGGGAGGTCCGAGGTCTCCACGGCCCTCCTCTTGTTGCGGAATATTTGGGCTAGGAACGTGTCCTTTAGGTCGGCGTAACAGTATACCGACCCGTCGGGTAGCCCCTTGTACCAACTTTGTGCCATCCCATGCAGTGTCGTTGGGAAGATTCGGCACCAAACCTCATCGGGTTGCTCCCATACTGACATGTGAGACTCGTAAGCCTCGACGTGGTCGGTTGGGTCGCCTTCTCCTTTGTATGCTATAGGTGGCAACTTGACTTAGTTGGTACCGGGTATCTAGGACGTGGCGCCGAGGGGTGTCGACCACGTGTCGAATGACACGCGGCGATCGGCTCCTCGCATCCCTAGTCCGGCTCCTCTCCCCGTGGCGGGAAGGGCTTCTTCTCCGACTCGGTGAGTCGGGCTTCTTCTCCGACTACGGTGAGTCGGACTTCTTTCACTCCTCCGGGGGTGCCTCGTCGGCGGCTGTGGCGCGCCATCCTCCCGCGAGTGCGGGAAGGACTAAGGTCTACCACTAGCGCTCGGGTTCCCCCGTCTTGACAGGGCCGGCTTCTTCCGGTGCTCCATTCAAGTCTCTTGGAGTCACATTACAGGCCTGGTCTCCCGGACGGGTTCCGCCGCTCTTGTCGGTGTGACGGTGTGAGCGAGGCGTACTAGCAATTATGTCCAGGAGTAGCTTCAGCTTTGCTGCATCAACCACATGTCCCATGACGGTGACCTGGTCGGCGGGCAGCGATATATCTTGTTCCTTTGGCGTCCCGTTCGTCGTATCAGTGATATGGCCGGTGGGGGACTGCCCGATTTCTGAGTTGTGGAATGTGTCGTCTTGGTAGAATTTGTTTTCCACCAACACCTTCTCTGGTTGTTTCGACATCTTCTTAGCTCTGTGGGTGGGTTTTTGTTTCGTTTTTTTTTTGTTTGGGAATGAATGTGACTAGCTTCTAGTATCGTTTCCCACAGACGGCGCCAATTGTTCCGGGTGTAATTCCAGAGCAGTTATTTGTTACCACCCGTGCTTGTAGAATGACGTGTTTGGTTGACTCCTCCTTGCGGTCTCCTGAAACAATAAGCAAACTGAGGGCTCGGCTTTGGGCCGAGCGAACTCACTCCGACGCTCAAGTCAGTAAACTTAGAAAGATAAGTTGTTGTTACTTGGTGAAGTATGTATTGTAGAGAGATAAGGAAGATATTACCAGATGAATAGTGATTCTTAGGTTAAATTGTGGATCCTCTACTCAATGAGAGTTGAGGAGTATTTATAGACTTTCACCTTTTATCACGTAGTGGCCAAGTGGCCAAGTGGCTAGCAGGTGGAAAGACTGATCTACCCCTCGGCCGAGGGACCTATGGCAGGCCGGCGGGCGCTGTTGACTCACCGCCGAGGGGTCTTGGATATGAGTTCGCGGATGTGTGCCCCGGCTGGATGATTGCCCGGCGGGACCCATCGACAGCCGACAGCCTCGTCGGTTAAATTTGTCTAAGCCGTTTGACTTCTTGTGGATATCTTTGACCTTGCTCAATATGTTGGTAGTCGTGGTGCGAATATGCCCCATCAATAATAATAATAATAATAATAATAATAATAATAATAATAATAATAATAATAATAATAATAATAATAATAATAATAATAATAATAATAATAATAATAATAATAATAATAATAATAATAATAATAATAATAATAATAATAATAATAGCGATAATAATAATAAAGTTCCGTCTTAAATTATAGTAGGTTTAAGACGAATTTACGTCTAGCAAAGAACCGTCACATGTTCACATGTGAGACTAGACCTATCTACTCTCGACCTATCCCGTATCGACAACACACCTCTCAATTTTGGCACCTAGCTAATATAATAATGATAAATTTACTCTCTCACACTCTCCTCACCCAATCATACCCCGCCAACCCCTCCCCTTTATTTTTGAAAACCCTGTGACTTAACCAAAACGACACCCGCAAACAACAATTCTGCAGCTGTAAAAACGCAAACCAGAACAAGCTTAAAAATCCATTAATGGCGGTCCTAAAATCCTAGATTTCTCGCTCAATTTTCGACCAAACTCAATAATTCTTGCACCATTCTTCTCCTTATCTCTTCCTTCATCTTTTGAGGTAAGAAAGGCATAGCCTTGTGGAGTTCTCGTCTCGACCCGTCTCATAAATGTGACGTTTTTAAACTAACTCGGCTCTTATTACGGTTTTAGGTGAAGACTTTGAGGACCTCGAAGGAAACTCGTTCATAATAGACCATTCCCTCGAAGATTGAAGAAAGTTAAGGTAACGGTGATAGGTTACTCGACGAAATGTCGATATTTCACCTTTCCCACTCGTTTTTCACCTTTGTATGTCGTAAAGTTTAGTCTTTTTGTCCTTCTCTTGTAAGTGGTTAAATTTTGTGGTGTTAATGGTTATTTTACGCGGCTATTGGGATAGCTTTGGGTTCGTTCCTACTGAATTCGGGCATAAGGGGAGGGAGTTGTCGAGTTCCCATAACTGTTGGGTTCAAGTACTGCTGCCCTTCCCCTTTTTCGTACCTTTTGAGTTCCCTGGATGGTTTTTGTGTTGGCTATTGTAGCTGCGTTTCCATGTCACCTTTGTCTTCAATTTCCGTCTTGAATTTGGACGAAAAGAGCTACTGGAACTCTGCTTTAGTACCGTGTAGGAGTTGTGTTGGTCCCTGTTTTGGGACGGACGAAATAGTCTTCTGATCTGTCGTTCGTGTCTTGTCTTTACGCTAATGTCGTTACATGTATGCTCGATATTATTCCGCTTGAAAAACTCAGTTTGTGGACTCTTGGAGCCCCGTCTTTATACTGTGTCCATTGTTGCTTTATTCCCGGTTTCGGGGACTATTTACTTGCAGATGAATCGGGTTTGACTTGGGTAATAAAGGATGGCTAGTAGGTATGATGATTGTGTGCATAAATAGATACATCCGTCTCGAGCATGTCATATGTCCGTCTTTTGGGTACTTGGTGTGTTATTCGGTTGAGTATTAGTGAGAAACGATGGGTTTGCAGGCTGCCCATGGGCCTGGCATAGGCGGCTGGGTGGCTGTGGTGGCTGGCCGTGGGCTGGCGACACGGCCACGGCCTGGCCACGGCTCGTGGTGATCCCGTGTAATAGTTGGCTAACTAGATGGTGATGTGTTTATGTTAATGCACCTTGCTTGGTTTAAATTTTGGGCTCACCACAAGTTAGTATTTGGGCTCTCTACCTTATAATTGTTGAGCTCACCATGTCTCATGTATTGGATTTGTATGTTTTCCTTGTTTGGGCCAACTCATTATCATTGGGGTGTTTAAAAATAATCTACTTGTGTTGATCGTCGGGATTGATGTTCCCATCCGTACTCATGGTGAGATGCAAGCCATGAGTATGAATGTGACATTAATGATCCCGTGTCATATGATGTTTGCATGATCATTCTTACTCTTATTGTGACTCAAGTGTGACGTTTTACATTGTGTGACTACTTGACATTCCTTATCTTTACCCCTTTCGGACCTTTGGTTACGAGTGTGTGCCATGTTTCCGGATTGGGTTATCTTTCCTCTTTCGGACCATTGGTTACATGTTTGTGCCATGTTTCCGAATTAGGATATCCTTCCGCCTTTCTTCGGACCTTTGGTTACGGGTGTGTGTGCCATGTTTCCGATTAGAGGTTACTCGACCTTTGGTTACGAGTGTGTGCCATGATTCGAGTCTTGCATACGATTGGTATATCATTTGTCGAATCGGGTGACGTCCATCCCGAGAGTCTGGATCCAGGTTTAGACTAGGACCGTATTATGATCGTCGTCCTACCAAGAGGTTGGAGTCTAGATGGTTTGTCTTGTGAGTTTATACTAGGTATATGTCTTACACTTGATGAGTCGGTCAATATGTGTTGGTTGACTTTGTTGTTCTACACACTCGATTGCATATTCATTCTAATCTACCATGCCTATTCCATTAAGAAAGTAATATGCCTATCTCATCTTGATTATTCATTATATCTCCTTGTTCTTTATTGTTCATATATGATGCATGATTAATATGTTTAATTAAGTGTTTGTTACTTGCATTTCGACATTTTGTGGCTGGGAGAACCTTGAGTTACTCCCCACTGACTGTGGCGTTCATGTTTACATGAATGACAGGTTGTGAAGATGCTTATATGGGGTTTGACGTGTGAGCTAGCGAGTACCCCAAACTTTTAGATTTCTTATTCACCGCTTAGACTCACCTATTTCTTTATGTCATTCGAGGGATATATTTTCCCCACTTTTGACCGTTTTATTTGTATGGACCCTTGTTTTTATTTCCGCTTTTCCTTCTGTCGAATGTTAGTGACTCCCGCATGCTAAACTCTATCTTCTATATAAAAGTTTTAAAAACTTCACATTTTTTTCGCATATATTCAGTAGTTTACTTTCCGCTTTATCGCGGGGTGTCACACCCCCGCTAGCCCCCTAGCTCCACCACTGGGATACCGTATGAGTACTTCACTATGAAAAAAAATGGGCCATTGCAAGAGTATATCTGGAGCGGACTTAAAAAAAGCGTAGCAAATAACGAATTTAACTGCTACAGAATTTTTAACCTGAGGCGGATTGTTTAATGTTTGCTACATGTGTTTCTGGGCCAATTTAGCAAAGGTAAAGTTGCAGAAATTGATATATCGCCATTTGTTTTAGGGTTATTTAATATGAATACTATGAATTATAAGGGTCCTTCCTAAAATACTCTGACCCATGAATTAACTATGAATAACACCAACTAACGTACCGCCTCTCTTATAATAGAATTCCCCTCTTTTTTACCTGTTGCAGCAGGTAACCTTGATGTGGGGCCCATTTTTTTTAATAAGCGCCTTATCTCCATCTCTTCAAAACTCCATTTTTTTTAATAAGCACCTTATCTCCATTTTTTAATTTCTTCACGTTCTACGTTTCACAACTTATGAATTTTCCAGATTTAAATCCATTCCATTGTCGAGCAAATCACTGATTAATCCCCAATTCACATACAAAATCCGTCATTAATTCCAATTGACATTGCAATTAAACTCTATATTTCACCCCTTACCCTTCATCAATCTCAATCTGAAATACTCCCAACACTTAAAAATCACAATAATCTTCCCAAACTTAATTGATAAAACCCTAAATTTCAATCCTTACAACTGTATATCATAAATTCTTCAAAGATTTAATTGTTTTATATATTTTGATTCAATTAGTGCTGAACTCATTTGACTTGGGTTTTTTGGTTTATGGCGTAAATTTAGTGTGGAAGAATGGTGATGGTAAATACCTTGTGTAACCAACAAATTAGTACGGAATCTCGATTATCCGGGTTATTTGCTTTTGCTCTACCATTCATGGTAGGTAGCATGAAGGACTAGAGGCGTTAACTGTGTGATTGGTGAGGATAAATGGGTAGCAGGCGGTGGTGGAGGTGGATCAGTGGTTGATTGTACGTGGTTGTGGTTTGGTGATTGATGTGCGGTGGTGATATGGTAAAGGAGGAGGGTGGTTGTTCCTGTAATGCAATGTGTTGAAGCAACCCTTAAACGTTCCAGATCTCTAGATCAAATTCAATAGATATAAATCATATAATAATGGTTAGATCAAACCCCTTAATGAAAGTACTCTAAAATATGGTGTCAGGTTGGTGTTTTGATGAATGTGCTCTGAGCTTTGTTTAATGATGGTGCACAATGGATGCGGGCGGTGTCGACGGCTTAACATGAGTGTTGAAATTGAAATTGAAGAAGGCGAGATTTTTGAAATTTGCGTAGGCCAGGTCTTTGTTGTCGATTTCCCATGTTGTTTATTGGTAGAAATTTGGTTTGATTGATTATTTTGTTGCCTAGTATCGGACCTTCGGATTCAAAGGGGAAGTAAAGGGGCAGTGCTTGTGGCGACGATAAGGCTTGAGTTGGTCGGTGGCAGATCGAGGAGAGTGGCAGGTGGTTATTTTAGGGTTTCAATGGTGGATTTTAATGGTGAATTGAGGCGTTGAAGGGTTGTGGATGGTAGAGGTGGTTTAAGGTAAGGGATGACGATAACTAAGGTAAGGGAGGATGATGAAGGAAGGTAAGGAATAAAAGTCGACAAGGACTTGTTTATCAGGTAGTCGGTCACCAGAGAGCATTTTGAGAAGAGAGTATTAAAAGTTGGGTTTATTTTGAGATTTAATGAAGTTCATAATATTTTGAGAACACCACTTATAGTTTAGAGTATTTATACTAAATAACCTTTTGTTTTATCTACTGAATGGTGGTTTTGTCACGTGGTTATTTTGTGGAATTGATTGATTTGATAAAATAAACAGGAGCATGGTAGTTTAAGGCAAATCCCGAGTTCAATGGAGAAAATTGAAATCCGTAAAAATGAAACAAAGCATAGCATGATCATGACAGAAGACCAGAATGAATCTTCATCATTAAATACTCAGGGAAAGAAAATTTTTTAGGTCCTTCAAGAGGACCATTAATGTGTCCTCTCTAACCAATAAGAATTTTTCATGTTCATTTAAAAGTTATAAATATAAAGGTAAATATAAGAACAATATTAGTATGATGGTTTCTTATTGGCTAGGGAGGATATATTAATTCTAGAGGGCCTAATAATTGTGGGCAAGCAAATTAAAGAAATAAAGAATTATTACCCCAAAGTTAATATATACATAAAAAACGGAAAATAAAATAGTAATCACCCATTATATAAGAGATAATTGTTGTGTGAGACAGTTTCACAGTGCGAAACGGTACATTTGTATAAAAGTCACTCTTTTTAAAAAGGGTAATAAGTAGAAAACTATAAATTTATTCTATGTAAAAATTAACTTAATTGTTCATATCTTTCAAAAAAAAATGCATTAAGATGCGTATGTTAATCAACATTGGCCTGAGTTGGATTGAGCCTTTTCCAGAAAGAGACTTAAAATTTGCAATGGTTTTGTATAATGAAACGTTTATTCGCTGTTTATATAAAATAATATTACAAATAGGCCCGTGCATCGCACATGCATTAAATCTAGTATATATATATATAAAAGAGGCTTTTTTCAGGCAATTCTAGAGACTCCAACTTTTTAAAATTACCTAATTAATTTTTATTTAAAATAATATTATGTATAATTATCCCAATATTTATGCAAATTCTATCTACATACGATTTTATTAATTTTTATTTAAAATAATTTTATGTATAGTTAGTTATCCCCAATATTTGTGCAAATTCTATCTAATATTTGTGCAAATTCTATCTAATAGAGTTTTATAAGTTATGTACCAGTGAAAAATCATAAACTTATATGGCTATATATACCATCAAAAGATGGAATTCATATTTGCAATTTGTTTCAAGGTAGTACACCTAACAATTTCTTCCTGTACCAGCCAATTCGACTTCGGAATTGGAAATTCGAGCTCCACAAGCCATCATGACTGGCCGCCCAACAACTCTCACCATTCATCTCCATCTTCAATCGAACCCGTCCCGCGTCAACGTTCTCATCATCATTAATCAACAACAACAGCAACCCGACACTAGCTCCGTTCATCCCGCACCAATTCACCAACACCTGCATCAAACCCATTTCAATTTCATTTCACCATTTACACCTCCTCTACTCACCTCCATTAAACCACCAGCAGCTACCACGAAAACCCGAATCAGAGCTCATCCATTCGTCCACCATTTCATCACCATGCACCAACATTGTCATCAATTAATCGCCATTGCAGCTCGACATTCAACAAACTCGCCTCTCCATCCTCATCCTCTGAACTCAGTCCATCCCACATCACTCCCACATCACTGCTCTCAGATATTCTCGCCGTCACCTGCAATTGTGAACGAATCCTTGGTAGCAAACCCGCACCTCCAATCGAACAAGCAACAAGTGCCTCCCCAGCCGGGCACCCGTCTTCCTACCAACCGGCTGGGGATCCTACCTCGTTCGAATTCGATCTTACGGGCACTCCTAGACGGCTACCCGTCTCCCGCCCCCTCATCCCGGTTGGGAATACCATCAAATTTCCCCTTTTTCCCAGAGAGCTCCCAGCCGGTGCCATCACCGACGGCCGGCCACCCGGCTGGGACACCTTTGCTGCTATTTTCGTTGCCCCTTTTGTCGTGAATCCCCTTCCCCTTTTTTGTTTTATTTTTGATCATGTGTCGCTCAAACACCATCTTAGTCTCATATTATTGTAATCTTGAAATAACCCTTCAAACAAGCTCCAACACTTTACAAACATTGTTGTAAAAAAAAACACACTTTACAAAATTCCAATTGGAATTCAATTTCAGTCCAATGTCGGCCAATATATAGTCATAATTACAAGGAATATAGTATGGTATATAAGAATATAAATTCCACAAGCTTGCTTTTTTGAATTTTGACCCTTCAAATTGAAAGGGTCAAAATAATTAACACTCTAAGAAGATGAATAAAGTTATCAAACCCTAATTGCACGCAATTGAACAGTGAGGATGACGGAGTTACTGTAGGGGTGTAACAATATTTTTCATTTTTATTGATTTTGTTTTGTTATAAAAATATTTCATTTTTCAACCTACAATTTTATACGGAAAGAGCACAAATTTTCAGGAAAGATGGTCTCTCATTAATCTCAATAAAAGACCTCTCTCATAACACAATTAGTGTAATATTTTATTGTATTTTTCCATTTATCTAAAAAATAGAACTACATTATTAATTTGACATTTTTACAGTTCTATCGTTCTAATGCTCTTAATTAACCAAAAAGTCCAAAGAAATTGGTAAACAGCTACGAGTTTTAAGAGGTTTGCACATTTATTAATTGGATATGGAGATTAACAATGGGGATAAACAACATAGTAAGGTAAACGACTTGCAGTTTTGAGGAGTTTATATTGTATAATAAGGTGATGACAATCGTTGAGCTAAGTATTTGGGTGATAAGCAGTATTCAATGAAAGTTTCATTTACTATAACTATATGGTGTTTTACGTACAGATAACTAACTTAATTTACAAATTACTAAATTATATTCCATTAAAAAATTTATCTTTAAATTTGAAAAGTGAAAATTTAAAGGATAAAACTTTAAAATAATTTGTAATTATCCTCTTATTCTAACAAATTGTAATTATTATTCCTAGAATCCTTACATAAACGTACTTCTTAATCTTATATAAAATTAATAAGATAAATTTTTGAAAAGAAAGAAAGTTTATTGAAAGGTGTTCAAATTAATAAGATAGGAAAGATTTATACGGAGTACCTTATTTGAGTAATTGAAATACAACTTTTACGTATAATTCAAAATGATATTAAAAGGTCTAAACAATTAGAGGAAGGACAAATTTGAAACCCGTGCAACGCACGGGCACAAAATCTAGTATAATATATTTCACACATGATTTAATATTTTTTGTTTATATAGTGATGTACTTTTATAAGAGATTATTATGAGAGATTTTTTTTTAACGATTATATATACACTTTATATAATAATCAAGGGTAAAAAACACATTATCATAAAAAGTTTGGTTTTTCTCTCTTGTACCCCTATGGTTTAAACTTTTCCAAGCTGTACCCTTGCATTTCACAAAATACTAGTTGTTCCCCTAACCTTCATTAGTAATTTCCAACAGTGATGTAAACACTCAAAGCCGTCAATTTAAGACCATAAGTGCCAGCATGGCACGACTTATTATCCAACATGGCATTGATCTTTTATCTTTTTCTTCATTTACACTTTCCCTCCTTTTTTTCAATGTTTTCCCTCCTCTTTTCAATGCTTTCCCTCCATTTTCCCCATTAAATACTCCTCTTACTCTATTCTTCAATCTCCATTGCTTCCATTTGTTACTCCATTTTTTAATCTCCATTTATTTCCTTAAGTTTCCATAATTTTCTTCTCACCACTCTTCACCCTCTTTCTATTGTAACATACATGTCTAGTTCATCTAGAAATTGAAAAAGGAACAACCCCATTCAAGGGCTTGAATTTCGAAACCAAGCCTGCAATATATGTGGAAGGAATTCGGTTTTGAAGATTTTGGGTTCAACATCTAATCCACGAAAAGCCTATTTCAAATGTCTAGAATGCAACAATTTTGTTCTGTGGTTATGTGGTGAACATGTTATTAACACTAAAGGTTTGGAAAGGAGTAATGCTTATGAAGATGAAGATTTTTTGGGGTTAAAGATGAAGAATGAGAAAGTAATTAAATATGAGATTATGGGGTTGAAGATGAAGTTTAAAGAATTAGGTACCTTTATGAAGTTTATCTTATGTTTAATGCTGTGCTTTTTATCTTTGTTGTAGTAGTTGTGGTCATTAAGATGTAATAGTAAAAATCATGAAATTTAATGAAAAATAATGTAAGATTTGGATTAAGAAGTTGTACTGTTTCTTCCATAAAAGTTTTGCAGAAATTAAAACAGTATGGGTTTAACATCTGGATTAACAACATTTTGAAATTAACAACATAGTTTTGAATCATCATGATGCACTGTTTACATGACTATGACCTTCTACAAAAAAATTGCCTATCATCATTTGACCCTTAATTATTCAACATCATTTGCAAATTAACACCAAATATGACAAAATAAAACCAAGTTTCTGGATTATCAACTTCTATTATTTCTTCCATTTAAGCTTTCATTTAATTCCAAAAAAGATGGCTGCTTCTTCGTTAACTACTTAGCTGTGTGTGAACAAATTAACAACTCCCATAAAATGGGGATTTTAGAGAGAGGTTGCTCTACCTTCTCTCTAGGATTCTAGGGTTTCCATTGCACTATGGCAAGAAAATCTGTGTCTAAAAAATCCCAAATTAAATCAAAATCGAAATCTAGGGCTCGTCTTCGTCTGTCATTTACTAATATTCGTGAACAATACTTAGATAATACTGATAGTATGAATCCTTTGAGTGCGTCTTCTTCGAAACCGAACTCAGCTCAAGCGAAAAGAACCAAATCTATTAATGAGATAGTTGGTGTTCCAGAATTGAATCTTGATACTATTATTGAGGAAGGTCCAATCTACAACTGCATCGAGGATGCGAGTGAAATTGGAAGCGAGGAAGACTTTGGGGAAGGATGGACTGAAGTGCGTAAAAATGGTAAGAAATCTCCTAATCCTACTCCCAATACTCCTGAAATGCTCCAATTTACTGCCGATGATGTAAAGTCTGAGATTGAATATTGGAACACTGCGGTCATATGTTATGTATTAGGAGGAAATCCCCCTTGGAAACTCCTTACTGGACATGTAAAACGGCTTTGGGGAAAGTATAAGTATGATAAAATCTCCTTCCTTCCCAATGGTGTTTTTATTGTTCGTTTCCTTAATTTGGAGTGCAAAGAACTGGTACTTAAACAAGGTTTTCTTATGTTTGATAACAAACCCATTGTTGTCAGACCATTGACTGGAAATGCGTCCCCCCACAAAACAACTGTCCAAGCTGTACCTATTTGGATACGTTTATGTGGCTTGAGACTAAAGTTTTCGAGGGGAAAGTGACTAGGAAAATTAGCAGCATTATTAGGGAAGTTTGTTAAGACTGATACTGCTACCCTGGAGAAACAAGGCTTGGCTATGCTAGGCTTATGGTTGAGGTTCAGGTGGGGCAGGATTTTCTTGACAGACTGTATTTAAATGATGAGCATGGGCAACAAAATAGTGTGCTAGTTGAGTATGAATGGAAACCACTGGTGTGTTCATTATGTAAAGGAATTGGTCATCACCAAGGTGCTTGTAGGAAGAAGGCCGTGAATGTACCTAAGGTGGTGCAGGTTTGGAGACCTATTAATAAGCCTGCTCCTGTGGCCCCTAAGAATCCTCAGCCTCCACCTATAACACCCTTGGTTTGTTCAACTGCCAATTCTATTACCCCAGTGGTAACAACTGAGTCTCAGGTGGTGAGAATGACCTCTACAGATGTGTCATATGCTGATGCACTAAAATCTCCACCAAAGTCTCCTACCAAATCTCCCACTAAATCTCCAACTAAGAAAGTGACTGTATCACCTGAAAAACAATGAGAAGGGGGAACTACAAAAAAATTAGTTATTAATGAACATGGATAATCTAGGTTGCTGGAATATGAGAGGTATGAATGATGTTAATAAACAAGTAGACATTAAATGGTTTTTCCATCAAAATTAAATTGCTTTTTATGGTTTAGTGGAAACTAAGATAAAATCTCCAAATTTTCATTCTGTTCTGAATAATCTTGGTTAAAGGTGATGTGGGATCAATAATAATTTGCATCATACCGGGGGAAGAATATGGATCATCTGGCTTCCTCAGGTGTTTCAGGTCAATTTATTAGATAGTTCTGATTAGCAAAAAATAGTTGAGGTTACTGACATTAGCACTGGTGTGTTCTTTTGGTTTACTCTGGTCTATGGTTCAAATTCTGATGATCCCCTTTGTGGACCTATGAGACTGAACTATCTTCTCTTTGCTGATGACTTACTTCTATTCTCCAAGGATATTCTGGCAGGGCTACACACTTTAGTGTGTAGTTAGATGATTGGTGATGTGACGGTGTTGGAGATTGTGATTGTGTGTCTGTTGTTGTTTATCTTATATTGTTTATGCAGTAACTCACCCCGTTTAAATGTTTTAAAAAAACTATGGTGATCCATTCGGGGGTGGTGAGCAGTTGTCTAGCAGGTATATTGTGGATGCGCGCGGGATTAATTGGGGATGGAGTTGCCACGGGTCTGATAGTAGTCTTCCATTGTGTTATCTTGAGACCTTTTGTTACTTTAGTTGTAGTTTGGATTGAGAACAATTCTACTTTACTTTACAGCTGGTTTTGTTATGTAATCACTTAAACTTATCTATTAAAATACGTTCTTTTATGATCTATTTGATATTCATTGCCTCGGGTAACCGAGATAGTACCATTCCTATGCGTTATGTGGTCCTGGTAAGGCACTTGGTGTATGGGGGTGTTACAAAGTTGTATCAGAGCGGCGATTTTGGAACTTGTAACTAATGAACCCAATGAATGTAGGGAGTCAAAGTAAAATGAACCCGGGTAGGAGTTGTTAGGAGCTAATGCAAAGGCTTGGGAGACGTCCTAAAGTCGCGAACTCGCCCTACAACTTTAAACCGGTCACTATGGGGTGTCATGGGATCGCTATGTGCTTGTTAATGTTATATTGCATACATATTGAATGATGTGTTGTATGAATATGTTGGATGGATGGGTGTTATGTGGTTGAATGGAGGTGTGGTGGAAAAGATGAAGGTAATTGTTTATGATAACATGAACTGTGGTTGGGATCGCTATGTGTTTACTAATGTTTATATGTATATGATGGATGATATGTTGTTTGGAATTGTTGGAAAAGTATATGAGAAGGATAAATGATGTGGTGGAAAAGGGAAGTAGTTCATATATAATAATATGTGATGAATAATGATGTTGCAGGATGGATGATTTATAATGTGGCTACACTAGTAACATGTGATTAGGGGATGCGATATGATTATACATGATTTTGTTTGCGTAAAGTTATATAATAAGTTCATATACTTGTCTACTGTTGTATCATATGCACTTGTTAGATGAAAGATGTGATTGAAATGGAAGAATTGATTGGAAAAGATGGAGTGGCAATTGCATGAGAATATGAATTTTGTGATTAAGAATATGTTTATGTGGCAAAGTGGATTTGTAATATTGTTGTATTAGTAACATGGAAATAGGATTTGTAAGGTATGAGTATGTTTTGTTTTACGAAAAGTTATAAAGTTAAAGCATGCGAGTAGTACATGATTGATAAGTTGAATGTTGTATGAGCATGATAGATGTTATTGTTTGGCTTTTGGTAGATAGTAACATGTGGTTAGGGATAGTGGTTTTACAAGTATCGAGTCGCTTTTATTCACTTTGTTGATGTTTAAGTTGTTTGAAAGAGAAAATCAAATAATTATGTGGTTCGATTATAGAGAGGTTGTCTTTAAACTGTTATAACTTGATATGTATATATTATTTTGATTTTATTCCGATTGGAGGTTATATCTTGTCCTTTTACGATTGTAACGATAGGTCACACGCCCAAAATGACCAAGAAACGAGTGAGATATGACCGTTTTACGAAAATTGGACAGTCTTGAGAAATGCATAGGGTACTCTATCGAGTGGCCCTTACTCGATCGAGTGCACCTCTTGTTACTCGATCGAGTACCCCTTACTCGATCGAGTAGCCCTGGTAATTTGTTATACATGCTTCTGACCCTCACCTACTCAATCGAGTAGGTTGTACTTGATCTAGTGACCCCTCTTTTGGGTCATATGCTTATATTTTTACCCCGTCGCATATCTTATTTAATTGAAGGGTGTTCCTTTGCTTCTTTATGCATTGTTTTACATATGTGTCGGTCTTGATGCGTAAGTTACCCAATTTTATGATGTAAGAGAAGCACCTTATGATGGGTATGAGTTTGGTGGGGAGGACATGAGTTATATGTGGTTGTGATGGATAGTGGGAAAAGAAAAGGGAGGTTAATAAGCTTATTGAGGCATGGAGCATATTTTATGAGATGTAGTGAGTGATATAATGGTGTGTTGAACAATGTAAAAGTAAGTGAATATGGGTGAGAGGGTGATGTAAGTTTATGGAACGTGAGAATGAAAAGATTGAAAGGAAGAATGTGGTTAGTAGCAACTTGAGATGTGTAAGAAATTATGGAGGGAGATGGTTAGATTGTGTTTGTTATGAATATATGTAATGAAAGGTCGTTGTAGAGGGATGGAGAAGAGTGGTATATAGTGAACTTAGATGGAGACGTATCGCGACGTGGATTTGTAGATAGTGAGTGAGTTTGGGAGATTTGGTTTATTAAGAGGTAAAACTAGTGTGTGCTTTTCTTGGGCAATTAACGGTATGAAACGGGTTTTGGTTTGTGAGTGATAGCATGATGAGAGGAGATCCATGGTAAGAAAGATTGAGATGGTGCTGATATGAAATAAGGGAATTTGAGTTTTGGAGCAACGAAAAGGTAACTAGATTACTAGAGAGTTAGGTACAAGGAGTAAGGAGATGAACTATTAATTGGTATTGTTGAGTGTAAAGAGAAAAGAAGGATAAAAGTAAGCTGAGAAAAATGTTGACCGGAGTTATGTGATATAGAAGTAAGGAATCGTCGAGATATATGTGTAGGCACAGAAAATTTATTAATGTGCTAAATAAATAAAATAAATTAATTATTTTGAGTTAATACCAAATTTTAACTTAATTTAATTATTTTGTCCCGATTAAATGAAATATGAGTCGATGCGGATTACAGAGGAGTTATTCGGATCATTAAACTCAGAAAGAATCAAATTTGGGCCAAGGTTGCTAATAAACCCACAAATGGGCCTGTGACCACCAAAGTCCAACGAGGAGATTTGAAACTCTATAAATAGAGCTCTTCTCATTCATTCAAAGGGTTGGAAATTCATTATTGCAAAGGAGCTGGAGAGAACAAGGTACAAATTCCTACAAATCTTCTCTGTCAAAATCATTGCAAGCAGTCAACAAGCACATCAAATCGTGCCGCCTGCGTTGAAGATTCAATCACAAGTTCAAACCTTCAAGAGATATTCAAGTCATCGCGACCCTCTCAAGAAATCAAATTTACATCGCGCGTAGAGCAATTAAATTTGTCTACACGCGCACCCCTCACGTGTACCCCGTACACGTACCCCTTACAGCATATTAGAATCAGAGGATACATTAGAGATTGTACACATACTTTTGATATTTATTAATAAAATATAATTGTTTCCTTGTTTTGTATTTCAGTTATCGCAATACAAAATTTGCTGTTACAAATTTTGGTGAACCCGACGTGAAAATCTCTACCTCTCATCTCTACTGCTGTTTTATTCAAGTCTACCAAAACAAGAAGATGTCTACTAAGCAAAGTATCTCCTCCAGTCCATCCAAGAAGACCTACGCAGATAACCTGCAGGGTACCCCCATTGCTGCTACCTCCCCTGCTACGCAGTCAGTTGGCATTTCCACAAGAGCAATGGCGAAGAAGGCTGCTATCAATGCTGCTGCTGCCAGTCTACGCTCTGCACACGTCCCAACTAGGCCGCGCAAGTTCTCTGTTGCCTCCATAGCCGCCGCCGCTACTGCTGCTCTCACGCTCTCACCGCCTCTTCTCCTTCACGCGAAGAGACTAGAAGTGTTAAGGTTGACAAGAAGGCTTCTCCTTGCAAACCCAAAGCATCGCCAAAGAAGAAAGAAACCTCAACTCTTAACGTTGCTTCAGTCATGGTGATAAGTGGCGATACTCTTGAGGATCGAATTCAAAAAATGAATGATATCCTTGAAAAGATGATGAAGGAGAGTGAAGAAAAGAACAAGAAAATTGATGAGCTCCAAAAAGAGGTGGTGGCACTCCGTGACATGAAGGCCGAGAGCGAGCATGGTGACACCGATAGGGATGTTGATAGCGATAGAGAGGTTGGCGAGGATAGGGAAAAGCCAAAGAATGAGATCAGCAACTTCACCAAGAGAAGTCTGCAGGAGTTAATAGCCAAGACGATCAAGTGTCAGTTGGATGATAGTTCGACAAGTAGTGGACGCTACATCAAGCCTTACACTAAGAGGATTGACATCTGATGCCATCGGCTATCGGCCTCTAAAATTTCAACGATTCGACGGGAAGGGGAACCCAAAGCAACACATCGCCCACTTCGTCGAGACATGCAACAATCTTTGGAACAGAAGGTGATCGTTTGGTGAAGCGATTCGTTCGTTCGCTCAAAGGGATCGCGTTCGACGGTACACGGATCGGACTCGAGTCAATTGACAGTTGGGGTCACATGGAAGATGAATTCCTCAACAGATTCTACAAGACTGAGACATGTCGTCGCATGAGCGAATTGACAAAGACAACTCAATGGCAAGATGAGCCCGTTATCGATTACATCAACAGTGGCGTGCGGCGGCGAGTCGGAATGCAAGGATCGCTTAAGTGAAGCGTCGCGATTGAAATGTGCGTCAACGGGATGAAATGGGACATTCTTTACATCCTGAAAGGGATCATGCCAAAGAGCTTTGAAGACCTGGCTACCCGCGCCCATGACATGGAGATCACAATCAAAGAACATGGTAGTGCTCGACCAAGTTCTTCTAAGGTGCCAAGTGAAAAGAAGGAGTTCAAGAAAATTGATAAGAACTCCAAATCGTTGACAAAGGAAACAATGGTCGTCGAAACCAGCAGTGCACCTGTGAAAATATCGTCAAAGCCTAAGTATGAAAAGAAGAAAGAGTCATTCTCTTACAACTACCAACGAGACAAGCCTACATTGAAAGAGTTGCAGGCTAAGAAATACCCATTCCCAGATTCTGACTTGTCTGGAATGCTTGATGATCTCTTAGAAAAGAAGGTTATACAATTGCCAGAGTCTAAGCGCCCTGAGCAAGCAAACAAGACAAACGATCCCAATTATCACGTTATCACAGTGGTGAGTCATCCTATTGAAAAGTGTATAACACTCAAGGAGAAGATCATGCAGCTCTCCAAGGAAGGGAAGATCATTCTTGACTTGGATGACACAGTAGCTACAAATCAAACTACTGTAGTCTTGGAGCAACCTGATGAGCCAATTATACGACAAGGACAATCTGTGTATATGTTGCAGTTCGGAAGTTTTGAGCCTGTGGCATTACAGATCCAAGGGTCATTGTCGTCGCTACCTCCAATGTCATTGGAAGAAAAACCACCTCCTCAGAATAAGAATGAGGAAAAGAAGCATGAAGATGACGATGAAGGTTGGACTTTGGTTACGCGCAAGAAGTCAAAGAAACAAACAAGACAGATAGCGCAACCTGTTCACCGTCGAAGAAAACAATCAAAGAAGACTAAACCTCGCAAGATGAAGGGAAAGAAAAAGCCCAAAACAGTGATCAAACCACATGTCTTGCCTATCGATGTACTTGAGCAAGAACCACCGAGTCCCGTCACCTTAAAAGAATTCTTCCCACAAGACTTCTTAAACAAGGTTACCGTGTGCACCGTCGCAGCTACGGAAGGTGGTGATGATAAAAAAAAGATAGAGGAAGGAGGCCCAGATGATGCGGTATTGGCACAACAACGATTGCGATTACGAAAAGGAGAACGAAATAGTGGCTGCTCTTGACGCCCTTCCTACAAACATGGGATGGAAGCAAATCTTTCATCTACCTAAAGAGAAGCGTCAGCTGATAATTCAAGGATTTGAGAAGCCCGAGTTGTATGCGGGCAAGATGAAAGAAAAAATTGAGCCTCTTGAGCAATCAACTGGATGTGTCTCATGCAATGCAGCCTTGAGTTTTTCAGATGAGGATTTACTTCTTGGATCCAAGCCTCACAACAGGCCACTTTATGTGTCTGGGTACATCCGGGGGCAAAAGGTCAAGCGCATTTTAATAGATGGAGGCTCAGGAGTCAATTTCATGCCAAAAGCTACCATGAACGAATTAGGGATCACGATGGATGAACTCTCCAGTAGTCGAACAATGATTCATGGTTTCAACTTGAATGGGGAGCGTGCGGTTGGCATGATCCGTGTGAACCTTACCATGGGTGATCTTTCTTCCGACACATTGTTCCATGTCATGGATGATAAGACATCGTTCAAACTATTGCTGGGACGACCTTGGAAGCACGAGAATGGATTTGTCGCCTCAACCCTCCATCAATGCTTGAAATATTATCGTGGTGGCGAAAGGAAAATAGACGGAGATGCCAAACCTTTCTCTAAGGTCGACTCTTTCTTCGCTGATGCAAAATTCTTTGAAGAGAATGGTACTTCCAGTGAGTTCATGCAAACCACCATCTCTTCAACAGGAAAAGGAGGTAAGCGGGAAAGGAACATCATCAAAGAAGATGAAGCTGCAAGTCCTGCTAAAGAAAATGATGTTAAGAAAGATGTAGACAAGGTCAACAAAACAGCTACTCATGTTGCGTCACCTAAGAAGCAAGAGACGCCGCAGAAAACTACACCACCAGTACTACGCTACATCCCGAAGTCTCGCCGCAAAGATGGGGAGAGTCCTTTTGCAGAGTGTCTAACACCAAAGATAGAGCCTAAGGATAAAAAGTAAAGTCTGGTGTTCAAGCAGGAATGGGTAGCCAAAGTCGTTACACCTCTACCAAGTTCATCTCAAACGAAGATTGTGAGACCTCCTCCGAATGGTTTCGTCTGTTCATCCAGTCAATCATCAAATGAAGAAAACAAGGGGATATTTGATTCCAATGCTTACAAGCTACTGGCAAAGGCTGGATATGACTTTAAAAATCCGACTCCTCTTGGCAAAGTTATAAAAGTTGAGCCGTACGGTCTTAACAAAGCGCAACATGAAGTATTCAAGCAAGATGGGAGCTTCATGGTGACCAGGGCCGGGCTCGGATATGAGTCTCCTGCGCCTGTGAAGATTGGTGCTCGTAGAAAAGGGACTACTGCATCTTCTCAGCACATCACAGTAGAAGAGGTCGAAGAAAATGAAGAAGGAGAGGAAAAGATGCATCCATTTTTAGTCTTCGATCGAATAAGTCCACCTGCAGAGAAGTGTCGTCCTTCTATATTTACAAGGTTAGGGAGACCAAATGCTTCAACCAAACACATTTCTGTCTTTGCTAGGCTTGGCAATCAAGGAGAAAGTAAGGTCAAAGTGTCAACACCTTCGTTGCGCATAAACAAGAAGGGCGCAATACATGAACGCTTGGGTGGTCCATCAAAAACAATCTTCAGTCGAATAGGGGCTCTCAAGAGGAATAGTGGTGAGGGTCGTCCTCTCTCAACTTTTGCAACACAAAATGAAGAAGAAGTAAGAGTAAGCGATGATTTGAGAAGCGCAATACCATCTCGCATGAAGCGTATGCAAGTAGTGGATATCATCCAGCATGAGCCACTCAAAGCAAGGAGGCGCGTACTAGTTCTCACAGGCCAGTCAAAAAATGTTGAGCCTATTCCTTCCTCTTCACGTCCCTCTGATGTAAAGAAGCCAAGAGATTTAGAAGTTACAACGTCGTCATATCATATCACAGTAGAAGAGATACCTGACGAGAATGAAGAAGTTGAGGCCGATGAGGCCCCTAAAACACTTGAAGACGGGGGGCAATCGACTGTGGATGAACTCAAGGAACTCAATTTGGGAACTACTGAAGATCCTCACCCCATTTATGTCAGTGCTTTGCTGACTAAGGAAGAAGAAGAGGAGTACTACAAGTTGTTGGTCGAGTACAAAGATGTCTTCGCTTGGAGCTATAAAGAGATGCCTGAACTAAGCCCAAAAATTGCAGTTCATCGTCTAGCAATCAAGAAAGGCACCAGTCCCAAAGAGCAACCTCAACGTCGTTTCAGGCCGGAGCTTGTACCTGAAATTGAAAGGGAAGTCAATAAACTCATTGAAGCAGGTTTCATTCGAGAAGTCAAATATTCTACCTGGATAGCAAACATAGTCCCAGTCAGAAAGAAGAATGGACAACTGCGCATATGTGTCGACTTCAGAGACCTTAATGATGCATGCCCGAAGGATGACTTCCCTTTGCCAGTTACAGAGTTGATGATTGACGCAACCACTGGTCATGAAGCCCTCTCATTCATGGATTGTACTGCTGGTTACAATCAAATACATATGGCACTCGAAGACCAAGAAGCAACAGGTTTTCGAACCCCAAAAGGGATCTTCTGCTACACAGTCATGCCGTTTGGATTGAAGAATGCTGGCGCTACGTACCAACGCGCAATGCAAAAGATCTTTGATGACATGCTGCATAAAACAATAGAGTGTTATGTTGATGACGTGGTTGTCAAATCAAAGAAAAGAGAAGACCATATGAAAGACCTTCGAACCGTCTTTGAAAGACTTAGAAAATGTCAACTCAAGATGAATCCACTCAAGTGCGTATTTGGAGTCACATCTGGGAAGTTCTTAGGTTTTGTGGTCAGGCATAGAAGCATTGAAATTGACCAAACAAAAATCAAAGCTATCAACGAGATGCCGGAACCAAAGACATTGAAAGAGTTGCGCGGATTGAAAGGACGTTTGGCATACATCCGAAGGTTCATCTCTAACTTAGTCGGGCGTTGCCAGCCTTTTAGCCATCTCATGAAAAAGGATGCTCCATTTCAATGGGATGAAAAATGCAAAAATGCTTTTGATAGCATCAAGAAGTACTTGGCCAGCGCGCCAGTGCTAGGGGCACCAATTCCAGGAAGGCCACTTGTCCTCTACATTGCAGCACAAGAACACTCACTAGGGGCAATGTGTGCTCAAGAAATTGAAGACCGCAAGGAAAGAGCACTCTACTACTTGAGTCGTACCTTGGTTGGAGCTGAGTTGAATTACGCGCCCATAGAGAAGATATGTCTTGCTTTGGTGTTCGCCATCCAGAATTTGAGGCACTACATGCAGGCACATACCATACATGTGGTCTCAAAAGTTGATCCAATCAAGTACATACTCTCAAGACCAGTCTTGTCTGGAAGACTTGCGAAATGGGCAATGTTGCTTAAGCAGTATGACTTGGTGTTCGTGCCTCAAAAGGCTGTTAAAGGTCAAGCTATCGCGGACTTCTTTGCTGATCATCCAGTGCCAGCAGAGTGGGAAATTTCAGATGACCTCCCAGGAGAAGAAATTTTCTACGTGGACGTTCTGCCTCCATGGCAGATGTACTTTGATGGTGCTGCAAGGCAAGATGGAGCTAGAGCTGGAGTTGTGTTTGTAACTCCACAAAATCATCTCATGCCATATGCCTTTACACTTACTCAGTTGTGCACGAACAATATGGCAGAATACCAAGCTCTTATACTCGGCCTTCAAATGGCGATTGAAATAGGCGTCAGGGATATGGACATCTACGGAGACTCAGAGTTAGTGGTCAACCAAGTCCTTGGTGAATATGAAGTGAAAAAGGAAGACTTGATTCCCTACCATCAACGGGCATTACAACTGCTGAATCAACTTGATGACATCCATGTTGGTCATGTGCCAAGGAGTGCCAATAAGTTGGCTGACGCGCTTGCTAATCTTGCAGCCACTTTGGCACTGGGGGCAGAAGAGTCTATGAAAGTCCCAGTCTACAATCGTTGGGTAGTATCATCGCTTGAAGGAGAAGAAAATATAGACACAACCAACATGATATGCGTCTACACAGTTGATGAAGATGACTGGCGTCAACCTATCATTGATTTTTTGGACCACCAAAAACTACCCGATGATCCCAGACACAAGGTAGAAATACGTCGACGTGCTCCAAAGTTCATTCACTATAAAGGGACACTCTACAGACGTTCTTTCTCAGGCCAATGGTTGAGGTGTCTAAGCAAGGAAGAAGCTACTGAAGCAATGCATGAAGCTCATTCTGGCATTTGTGGTGCTCATAAATCTGGGCCTAAACTTCATGATCGTGTAAAGAGAATGGGGTATTACTGGCCAACCATGGTGCAAGATTGCATGGACTTTGCGAAAAAATGTGAACCCTGTCAGTTCTACGCAAACTTCATACACCAACCGCCGGAGGCGTTGCATCCTACTGTTTCTTCATGGCCCTTTGAAGCTTGGGGACTTGATGTTGTGGGACCTCTTACTCCAAAGGCCTCAAATGGAGATGAGTATATCCTCGCTGCCACTGACTACTTCTCAAAATGGGCGGAAGCCATCACGCTACGGGAAGTGAAGAAAGAAAATGTTGTGGACTTCATTAGAACCCAAATCATCTACAGATAAGGTGTACCTCAACGTATCACAACTGACAATGGGAAACAATTTTTCAACCATCTGATGACAAGTCTGGGAGAAAAATTCAAGTTCAAACAATACAAGTCATCCATGTACAATGCCTCTGCAAATGGTTTGGCTGAAGCCTTTAATAAAACTCTTTGCAACTTGTTGAGAAAAGTAGTAGCAAAGTCAAAGCGAGATTGGCATGAAAGAATTGGTGAGGCGTTGTGGGCATATCGTACCACATACAAAACACCTACTCAGGCAACCCCGTACGCGTTGGTGTATGGAGTGGAGGCCGTGTTGCCTTTGGAGTTGCAGATCCCTTCCTTACGCATTGTTATTCAGGAGGGACTCACAGATGATGAGAATGACAAATTGCGATTAGAAGAGTTGGAAGCTCTCGATTAAAAGAGATTAGAGGCTCAACAAAAGCTCTAGTGCTATCAAGCAAGGTTGTCACGCGCATTCAACAAAAAGGTGCACCCTCGTTCTTTCCAAGTAGGAGACCTCGTCCTTGCAGTACGAAGACCAATCATCACCTCTCAGAAGCCAGTTGGCAAGTTCACCTCTAAGTGGGATGGTCCATACGTGGTATAGGAAGTCTATACAAATGGTGCTTACAAAATCGTGGATGAAGACGGCGTTCGAGTAGGCCCAATCAATGGGAAGTTTTTGAAGCGTTACTATTCTTAAATCCCAACAGTGAAGGCTCCTAAGCAAGAGCGTAAACTGCAAGTCCAAGCTCCTAAGCAAGAGGTTAAACTGTTTCAAAAAAAAAAAAAAAAATTACTCCTTTCTTCCTTTATGAACTACGTCGGCTTGATCTTGTGAAATACACTTTGTGCTTCACAAGTACGTAGGCAACTTGGGTAAACATGTAGCTCAAGTACAGCCACACCTCCAAACAAAAAAAATCCGTCTTTTGAACTACGTTGGCTTGATCTTGCAAGTTGTCATCTTGGTAGCTTTGCAAGTACGTAGGCAGTTTGAGCAAACACTTTGTTCAAGTGCAGCCACACCAAAAAAAAAATTACATCAAAATAATTACTCCTGGCCCGCAAGAGTTTAAACTGTGAACGGCTAAATAAACAGTATTGTAAATATTTGTTTGTATAAATAAATATAATGAAATGTAACACGCTGAAAGGGTGTTATTGCGCAGAAAAACGATTAAGACAAACAAACATCTTAGAAGCTTTGGTCCATTAGGCTACAAAAAAAATGGATGAAATCTAGATAATCTAAAAAAAAAAAATCTAAGTGTCTATGGATCAACATCCAGAGAAGCCCGCATCTCTTCCAATTCAACTCTCCGCTCTTGAAATAAGGCTTCCTCTTCAGGACTCAAAACAGGGATATCGTCAAACTCGGTTAATTCTCTCTCCAACTTCTGAAGATCATCTTGCAATGAGATTAAGGATATATCCTCAGCTTCTATATTGCTTCGCAATGTCTTTTCCTTCTCTCGTGCTTGCTTGAGTTTAGCTTCAAGATCGTTTATTTCTTCCAGAGTAACAGAAAGTTCCACAGCTTGCTCTTTATGCTTTTCTTGCGCCTTATCATGAAGAGATTTGGTATCCTCAATCTTTTGATGCCACTCCACCCTTTTGTCCTCTAGAAATGCAGGATGATGACACTTTCTTTGCACCGCTTCTCGAGTGCAAGGTAAGCATGGACCGCACCCACATAAGAATCCACTCGTGCCTGTAGTGAAGAACAGTCACCTTTGAGTTGTCGGATGCTCTCATAACACACGTTAGCCTTCATTGCCACTTCCCCTACATTAGAGAAGCTTGCATTTTTTAATTCTCCCAAGACCTGCAAGCGGATCGCGTCTAGTGCTCTGTCAAAAATCCCCTTAAGTGAAGGAGGTGGACGAAATGAGGCTTTGGAGCACGTAGGGAGCGTGGTAGGTTTAAATGGTATTGTTAGAGGCTTAAACGTCTGCCTTCGATCGTCAGGTTTGCAAGGAGGAGACATATGAGTTGAGGCTGGACTATCCACGGCAGTTTGACTACCATTGGCAAACGAACTGTCAGTCTGGCTCCCCTGAGATGCTGGACCAGAAGAGTCTCCTACGGGTATTGATTTATTAAGAATCATAAGCCCTTTCCCTTTTCCAGGCTTCATCTTTGGTGGACGATGCGGAAGACGATATTCCGGAGCAAGGGAGACTGTCTCCAAGGCACATTCACCTTCCTGAAAAGAAAAAAAAATGATCAAGTAGGAAAATAAATAAATAAACAACGATAGTCATATAAGAAAAGAAGCTAACCAGTGTTTGCGAAGGCATTCTTGATGCACTCGACACCCCCTCAAAAATGTGGACATCTAGTCTGACATCATCTGCATCCAAGACAGACACTTTTCTCTTGCCACGACGATCATGTTTAGGGTCAATCTCGGAAGCTGAATCACTGTGGTGGTTGTCCTCAATATGGCCTTTCGCTTTAGGGACAACAAATTTGGATTTCAGGGGCACTGCTTGCTCTCGAGGCTGATTTCTAGTATCCCCATGATGATCACGCTTCTTAGTCTTGTGGTCACTTCCGGTACTATGCACAAGAATGTCAACATTCTTTCTTAGATCCTTCGGGTAGAGTTCCTTCCACCATTTAGTAAAACCAGGGGTGACATTCTCATCCCATCTGAACGAAGGACTGGGAAGGTAAACGCGAGACATGCTACCTGTAAACAAAAACACTTGCCAATATTTCAGTGCCTCGAAGCATGTGACGTCAGGTTTGTCTGAACCAAGATTCAATACGCCGGGAATGTCTTGACAAAAGCCAAATTGTCTACTAAACCGATGGGGATTATAAGGTTCAAGGTGAAACCCATTACTCAGACGCAAACACAAATAGGAGGAATGAAGAGATGCAAGATAGTCGAGCCCCAGGGCATCAAGGTCACCATTGTCTAACAAGACATCTACTTTGTGTTTATTTAACATAAAACGCTTTGCATCAAATTTTCTTCCCGCATGCATGAGTTTTCGAGCTTCTTCGGGTTTTCCAGTCCTCGCCCCAACGGGACCTGAATACTTAGTCATATGGGGACCTGTCGGTGATGGATTTATTGCATGATAAGTGTCAAAGTAATTTTCAATCCACCCGTATAAGTAATGTGCCGGGAAGAATGACCTGGAGTATCCGGGGTTCATAGACGTGGCTAACCCATTCAAACCTTTGTAAATTCTAGCTAATACAGGAATCGCCAGACTAAAAACTCGACCTTCTGCCATCATAATTGCAATCTCGAAGGTAGCCGGTGTAATTAATCTGTCGCTATCTTCCGGCAAAACAAATACGCAAAGCCAGCATGATAAATGCGCGGCTAAATAAATCTTTGCCCGTCGGGAATCATTGCAACCAAGCTTTTCAAATAAGGAGTGTTCTTCCTCTATCCATTCATCAGATGTTCGGGGCTCAATCTCACCACTTGGATTACGGGTTGAAGGCGGAGGATTTTTGGTGGTCCTTCGCGCTTTAACGGGAGGCGGATGTACAACCCGTCTTTTGCACCAAAAGTCAATCCATTCTTGAGCGAAACTTCACCCTTGTCCTTTGATTCCTTCGCAAGGTAGTGAAACGCAAAAAAACAAGAAAGTGCACGTAGTAGGGACAAATCAAATTATTTTCTTGATCGTTGACTTTAGGATGCTATGTTGAGGCACCGTTTCATCATAAATCTCTCCCACAACAGGGAGACCTCCAAGTTTCTTTAGATCCCACAGGGAGATAGAAAATTCGCCTTCTACAGTTTGAAAAGTATTAGTACTAGGACACCATCCTTCGAAGAAGGCACGCATGATATGTAAGTCCTTATCATAAGAATATAAGGAAGCATAGACCGCTTGACGGATAGAAGCAGTCGAAAGGATGTCACTAAAGCGAGAAAGTACATCTTCAGTCCACTCCCAATATTTTGGCATGTAGATCGATTCCCCGTAAATTTTCAGGTTGAAGGATCCCCATCTAACTTTTCCGAGATGATTAACTGCGCCCAAGTAACTCATAAGTATAATTTGTACCAGGCTTCACTTTAAGATTATTTTTTAAAAGGTAGCGTGAGCAAGCGTCTGGTTCTCGAGTGTCAAGCTTCATGGACATTTCATTTAGCAAAGAATCCCTTGTTAGACTGGCTGCTCCACCTTCTAGCATACGAAGCGATTTGCTTGTGAGAAAGTAAGTTCCAGATGCAGCATCTTGATCCTTGCGGTCAACTACAGAAAGATATATGTCGCTCCCCTTGCGAAATTCCTTCAGGTACACCATTGCAACCCTACAAAAAGGATAAATACAAGTGAATATAAAGAATATGTGGGGATCTTTTACAAGTCAGAGAGGCATCGAGTCAAGAAGTATATTCATCCGGCATATTTCATGGTAATGAAATAATGGTCTTCATAAAGTGGTTCGTTGTACAAGTCTTCAAAACTGTGTCGCAATGACCCGAATGGGTTCACCCTAACACAACTTGTCGCGATGACCCAAAAATGGGTTCACCCTGACAAGCAATAAGTCTTCAAAACTGTGTCGCGATGACCCGAATGGGTTCACCCTGACACAACTTGTCGCGATGACCCAAAATGGGTTCACCCTAACAAGCAATAAGTCTTCAAAAGTGTGTCGCGATGACCCAAAATGGGTTCACCCCCCGACTCGACCGGAGGTGAAATATTATCCAAGTAATAAATCTTCCGCGGTGGATAAATAAAATTGCAGTGCATGGAAATACTGATAAATTGAAGCTGCTTGGCCAAAAGAAAGACAGAACGTAATCCCTGCGCGTCATCAAGAAAACATACAAACAAGAGAAGAGGGGCAAAATATGTGCATTCATTCGGTTATGGAAACAAACTTCCAAAAAAAAAAAAATGAATGTATTACCGTGATAGGGAATACAAAGCTTGAAAAAGAAAGTTATATTCGTACTTCGCCCAAACTTGGACCTGCGATATATATTGATAAAACAAGATATCAGTCCAGTATATTGGTACGTAGCAAGAAGACGAAAAACACAAAAAAAATGTAATAAAAAAAAACGTAACAACAAAAAACAGTAACCAGCAAATCAAAGAACGGTAGTCTACTTTGCACGAATACCCGCTCTCATCAACTATCTCTTCTAAATCCCAATTAGCTACAGCTTTCAAGCATCTCTAAGGCCACCATCTTATATTGAGGTTCGTTTTTATTTACACCAGGAACGCAGAGTCGCTAGACTCGATATTCCGCGGTTTCTCGGTAAATTTAAGCCAAGCACAGATGAGTTGGAGTATTGGTCTATGCTAAACTCGGGAATGGAATTTGGGTTTGAAACATTCGTGTAAATGTTTATTTAGTTAAAGCTTGACCATCAATTTGATTCAAATAAACGGTGATTGTTTCAGACGGTCTTTGCTGAGGTCGTTGGGGGATCAAACGATAACGAAAATCCGAGCTATTCGATATTTTGGAATCGTGGGACTGCAAATTTTGTGAATATGGGAAGCTTTAGGATCAAAGATCATTCTCCATGATGTAAAATCGGTCGACAACAGGGGCTGTCCACGCACTCTGTTTTTTCACGAAAACAGGGGACGAAGTGTGAATCGCTCTTGTTCAAACTCGAACTTTACGGGTCAGTTATCTAAAGCAAGGTGTGTGTTTAATTGATCATTATGGCGATCTTCATCCCGTCAAAAAGTAACATACATAAATTCAAGCCCGAAGTTGAATTCTACTGTTAAAACTGCTAAACAAGTTTAGGGTTTCGGCCTTTCGGGTAAACAAGAAAGATGGCTTACTTGGAGTTTGTTATGCCAAAAACAACAAATCAGTTTCGAAATTTTCCGACAAAGGTGGGGTAATTTGGCTAGAAATCGATTACGGGTTCCATGCTAAAACTCTTGGTCTCAGTTGATAGCGAGAAGCGAATTATGATTGATGAAATAGAGTATAAACCGAAAGGGAAAAGCAGAGTTTCATGGCAAATAAGTCGGAAAGCGAGTCAAATTTACACAGGAAGCTTGGGCGAAATTGGGGTCTATGTGAGTCGAAACTCAACCAGCAGTACAATTCAAATTTTGAACGAGTAATTTGACAAGGAAGTAGAAAAACAATTAAAACTTACCCGAATTAGTCGGACCCGTCGCACAATGAAGACGAACGCGAGAAATCGAAGTGAAGCGATGTTCGGTAACGATAACTCTCTGTTATTCGTCAATATGAACGTCTGTTGGTACACGTTAAAAAAAAGAAAAGAAAAAAGGGTCAATATGTTGTGTGCTTGAAAGACACAGACAAAAAAAGAGGCAAGCAAGAATTTGCAGGGATAAAAGAATACCGTCAAGAAGAATTGTGATGGTGATGAATGCATGGCTTCATGGACAGATGTGGGTAGTATTTATATATAGATTGTAAGTGTCCTTAAATCCTACGGAAGTATACGGAATTTGTAAAGGCAACACTTTCCTAAAGTTTAACATGTTGTACTTTTGGGAAATTTAGACAATATGAAAACCGTACAAAAAAAATTAATTAAGAATTTTGGTCAAAGGGGCATTATCCATCATCCTTACGATAAGTTCGGGTACCTGATGACTTTCAAGTCAGACAAGTAAAAAAAAAATGCGTTATCCGCCAAGTCTAAAAAAAAATGACAGGATGACGTCAAGAAAGAATCCAGAAGCTACTACCCTTATGACGAGTTTAGGTATGCTACGACTTCCAAGTCAAATACAAATTCACCCGCCAAGTTAGATAATGACAGGGTGACATTACAAAAAAGTCGCTCGTCATCGACTTCCAAGTCAAAGCAAAATGTATCGAGACCTCGCCACGTCAAGACACCAAAAAAGGCGCACGTGACAAGGTCCCGAGGGGGCAATTTGTAGGCACAGAAAATTTATTAATGTGCTAAATAAATAAAATAAATTAATTATTTTGAGTTAATACCAAATTTTAACTTAATTTAATTATTTTGTCCCGATTAAATGAAATATGGGTCGATGCGGATTACAGAGGAGTTATTCGGATCATTAAACTCAGAAAGAATCAAATTTGGGCCAAGGTTGCTAATAAACCCACAAATGGGCCTGTGACCACCAAAGTCCAACAAGGAGATTTGAAACTCTATAAATAGAGCTCTTCTCATTCATTCAAAGGGTTGGAAATTCATAATTGCAAAGGAGCTGGAGAGAACAAGGTACAAATTCCTACAAATCTTCTCTATCAAAATCATTGCAAGCAGTCAACAAGCACATCAAATCGTGCCGCCTGCGTTGAAGATTCAATCACAAGTTCGAACCTTCAAGAGAGATTCAAGTCATCGCGACCCTCTCAAGAAATCAAATTTACATCGCGCGTAGAGCAATTAAATTTGTCTACACGCGCACCCCTCACGTGTACCCCGTACACGTACCCCTTACAGCATATTAGAATCAGAGGATACATTAGAGATTGTACACATACTTTTGATATTTATTAATAAAATATAATTATTTCCTTGTTTTGTATTTCAGTTATCGCAATACAAAATTTGCTGTTACAAATTTTGGTGAACCCGACGTGAATTTTGTAACAGCAAATTTTGTATTGCGATAACTAAAATACAAAACAAGGAAACAATTATATTTTATTAATAAATATCAAAAGTATGTGTACAATCTCTAATGTATCCTCTGATTCTAATATGCTGTAAGGGGTACGTGTACGGGGTACACGTGAGGGGTGCGCGTGTAGACAAATTTAATTGCTCTACGCGCGATGTAAATTTGATTTCTTGAGAGGGTCGCGATGACTTGAATCTCTCTTGAAGGTTCGAACTTGTGATTGAATCTTCAACGCAGGCGGCACGATTTGATGTGCTTGTTGACTGCTTGCAATGATTTTGATAGAGAAGATTTGTAGGAATTTGTACCTTGTTCTCTCCAGCTCCTTTGCAATTATGAATTTCCAACCCTTTGAATGAATGAGAAGAGCTCTATTTATAGAGTTTCAAATCTCCTTGTTGGACTTTGGTGGTCACAGGCCCATTTGTGGGTTTATTAGCAACCTTGGCCCAAATTTGATTCTTTCTGAGTTTAATGATCCGAATAACTCCTCTGTAATCCGCATCGACCCATATTTCATTTAATCGGGACAAAATAATTAAATTAAGTTAAAATTTGGTATTAACTCAAAATAATTAATTTATTTTATTTATTTAGCACATTAATAAATTTTCTGTGCCTACAATATGATACTATCATGAGGATGTGAGTTAATGGTTATATAGTAGTTTCAGAACAACATGATTAGTCATGAGTTTCGAGGAATTAAGGGAGTAAGAAGTTGGTAGAGTATCTGCACGATATGAGATTTTGGTGGAGACTTAGATGACGATACAATTAAGGATAGTATTGGGAAGAATTTTGAGGTAAATTTTGTGGTGGATTTGATGTTTGTTATTTGGAATGCTAACCGAAGATAGGAAATGAACTGTTATATTTAGAGGTCAGTGTAAGAGATTTGTTATACGAGAAGTGGTGGTATTGTGGTGTTGTCACTCGTGGTTAAGGGTGATGATAGATAAGAAAGATATCATTTCTAAAGAGGTTGATTTTGTAGAGGCCGAATTGATATGTACGGTTGCGAAGAAGTATAAGACGTGGTCTTAGAAGGCAGTTGCTAGTAGTTGAGTATTAGATGTATGGTTATATTTGGTAGGGGGGGTGATGGTTATACGAATGGGAGAATATGTTATGAGGGGCATACGAGTTAAGCTTGGGCGAGAGATAACATTTATTAAGTGGTAACTTATGTGATCAGGATTGACTAGTTGGATGTGATTACGGGTCTATGATGTGTATAAACGTTTGTGTGAGGTTCTGACCTTACGAGAAGTGGTATGGTGTGATAGTTATATGGTTGTTATCTGAATGTTCTGTAATATATGTTGGTTACAGTAACCTAATGGAATGATATTAAAAAAGTAATAATTTGAGTGATTTGGCATGGCTAGGTATACATGTATGTGTATTCATGATATATGTTTATTCCGTGAAAAATGTATGGATGATATTCATGAGGTTCTTATCTGTTTATTCCGTGTAATATGTTGCGTTGTGATCTAGTAAAGCGGTTTTGAGTAGTTTTATTATCCAGGAAGTTATTCTGAGTCAGTGTGTATGAGATTGTATAAGTTGCGATGACTATCGATATGATGGTGGTGCCTCGAGCGGTGATCCGGGCACGGTATTTCGTGTTGTGATGCGGGTAATTTCGCGCTGCGGTGCGGCTGTTGGTGGCGGTGTTGCGATGCCGTCATTGGTTATGGTGGAGTAGACGGGATACTTATGAGACGAGTTTTCGAAAGTTTATACCAGTTATATAAATTGTTGTTTTGCTTACTGTTGTTCCTGCGAGTTTCAGTTTGGACAGATCGGCGGTTGTTTTGTTTATTGATGTTTCTTACCAGTTTTGGCTTGGGAGTGAGGGTAGAGTATGATATGAAAGAGAGTTGGTTATGTTTCAGTTGTTATCGTGATATAGTAATGTTCTATTAATGGGACACAGTTGTGAGAGGTTGTTACAGTACTTTTGACCTTGCTTTAGATGAGGAAGTGGTGGACATAGTAATGGCAAGTGATGTGTGGAACATGTGTTGTACTGATTTGGAAGATGCAGATGGTTCATAATCTTTTATTAAGACAGTGAGTATAGAGTGTTGGGAATTAGTATCATGTTAATTTATGGATGAGTTTTGTGATAATAAAAGAAAAGAACTTGAGGATCTAGTGTGAGTGTGTGTAACAAGTGTGGATCGTGAGTATGCTTTTGGAGATAGGTTCTTTCTATAGAGAGGTATGTCGTTTTGCGGTAATGTGGAAGAGTTGGAGTATTGGTTTTGCTGAGGATGTTATGGTATAGATTAGATGGAGTACAGAATGAATTGAGGAATGAGGACTGTTAGAGGAAGAGAGACATGGATATAGGAATGGTTACATATGTTGAGGTTATAATCTGTTATCGTTAACATGCGGTGGTGATGAGGATTTTGGGAAGTATAGCAAAGGATCTAGTATTAGTGAGTTACGAGGATGTAACTTTATCTTAAGAAGGGTAGGATGCGACAAAGAGAGTTTAATGGTTGTACATGTTGTAGTAATTTGGAAGTTTAAGTCTTGATGGAGAATAAAGAATGGATTTGTATTGTGGTTGATATTGTTAAAAGGTCATGGTCGTGCTTGTAGTGGTGCGATGTTTAGGAATGGGAGAATACTTTGATAGAATTGACAGTTGGATGATGATGTTTATGAGTTCGATAGTGTTGACAGTTGGATGATGGTATTTATGAGTGTGGTAGAATGTAACATTCCGTTTGGTGGTTGATCATGCTTGGTGGATTGTCTTGATATTCGATTTTCTAGTGGATAATATGTTAGTGAAACGGAACTAGCGACGTTTGTGCATGGTAGTTGGTAGTGTATGGAGTTAGTGTCGAGAGCGACTATAATATAGTGGATATGATATCGTGAGCCATGTTGTGAAGGTAGGTTGTTTTGAGTCGGTATAAGTTGTGGTTGAGGTTTTGTTTTGAGTCGTTGTTGCGTTGTTGCGTCATGGTCGAGTGGGTATGTTTGTTTTTGAGTACGGGTGTGAGATCCTTGAAAAAATCTCCTTTTTGAAAATATAAGTAAATAATATGGAGTCGCCAGTAGGTTTTAAAAAAAAACATACAAAATAAGTTAACGGAAAAAGCCCCTTTTGATCCCTGGTATGGGGACTGATCCGTCACTCCGGCCTAAACCAAAGATTGCGGATTCGGGGGTAAAGGTACGGTCTGGGAAGGTGTTAGGCACCCGGACTGCCCATCAAACTGACGGCCTCTACTATTTATTTGTAATATTATATATTTGACGAAATTAATAAAAGAATACGAAAAAGATACAAATTATATACAAAGAGAAATAAACTGGGTTAGTCAATACAATAAATAGAGAAAATAAATAAAAGACAATAAAAGAATTAGATAAAAGGGAAGAGTAAATAAAAACTTATTTGAATCTGGTACCCTCAGGCGTATGTGGATGTTGACTATTAATGAATATCGACTTTGTCGTTAATTATTGGCTCTTATGCGCTTATATGAAATTTGGACAATTTATTTGTAGTGTTTAATTTGAAACTGGGATAAAATATTTGAGACGGTGTAAAGGCGGGTAGAATATGGGACTGGATACTTCAATAAGTGACTCGATATATTTCATGTAACTCGTCCGTGAGTTTCTTGTTTCCCTTTTTTGTCTTGACGATCAAATCTATTTATAGTGTTTGGCTTTGGAATTTAAGGAAGTCTAGAATTAGAGGAGTTGTTTACACCGTGCATAACTATTTGGATGTAGTTAACCGTGAATCCTGATAGAAATTGTCATTGACTTTCTTAATTATGATAAATAAAGTGCAAGATCTTTATCTTATGTGTCTACCAATTCTTATCTCCTCACTATTTGTTCCCCATTCACCAAATTTCCATGCACACATTGCCACGTCAATTTCTATTGTTTTCGTTTCCGCTTCTGTTTCGAGCAATGTTTTGGACTATCCTCCTAAATTTTTAATAAATTGGCCCAAGATGTGTAATAAAAACTCCGAAACATGGCCTTTCTCACCACTTAGATTAATTTACTACCAAGTTACCTTGTATCATTTTTTTTATGTACGACTTTAAACCTTATTGGTTTTGTGCCAATAATTCGGCAAACTGCATATAATATGACATGGGAACTAAAGGATGGTTTATGATATTTTGAGTAATTTATGGAAAAATAAGCGTAAAGAGCCATTAATTACAACATTGTCAATTTCCATTTAGTCATTTAATTTTAGTCTCATCATCGGGTACCCATAAGGCTAGGTAGACATTTTGAGGTGTCTACAGAAGCCTCCACTTTGACCGAGTCTGAGTAAGACGAAGGTCAAAGTAGTCCGGTCGGGACAGATAAAGGATAAGAAACGTACCTGGGCCTCTTACATTACCTGTCTGTAGTAGCTGGAAACTGGAGTTGGCTTAGCAAAACTTTGTTTTGCTAATCTGGAATGAAGCTGGAACTGGTGCAACGAAACTTTGTTTCGTTGGTCCAAAACTGGCCTCACTAGTCTGGAACTGGTATAGCCAAACATTGTTTAGCTGGTCTGGAACTGGCATGACAAAACTTTGTTTTGTCAATCAGGAATGGAGCTGGTAAAACTTTGTTTCACCAATCTGGAAACTGGCATGGCAAAACTTTGTTTCGCCGGTCTGGAATCTGGTAAAGCAAAACTTTGTTTCACTTAAGGGTGAACCTGCAAAATTTGATTTCACAAGCTCTAATGCGTGTCAGGGCCCGCCGACCGAGGAATTCAAAATTTTATTTTGAAAAGGGATTAGAATGTAAAATTTGATTTTACAAACTAGGATTTGCAAAATTTTATTTCGCAAAAAGGACAAGTTCAGAAAATTTTATTTTAAGAACTCATATGCATGTCAGGGCCTGCCGACCAAGGGATTCAAAATTTTATTTTGAAAAAGGATGGGTAAGATCGTAAAATTTTATTTTACAAACTTTGATGCGTGTCAGGGCCCGCCGACCGATAAGTTTGAAAATTGCAAAATTTTATTTCGCAAAAAGGGCAATTTCAGAAAATTTTATTTTAAGAACTTAAAATGCATGTCATGGCCTGCCGACCAAAGGATTTGAAATTTGCAAAATTTTATTTCGCAAAGAGTCAAGTTCAGAAAATTTTATTTTAAGAACTCAAAATGCGTGTCAGGGCCCGCCGACCAAGATGAATTTCAAAATTTTATTTTGAAAAAGAAGCTGATTTGAGGATCGTAAAATTTTATTTCACGAAAAGAGCTGGAGAATTGATTGATTTTGAAACTGGCAAAATTTTATTACGAGAAAAATGAGACATTATGAAAAGCCCCCACTTTGGACGAATCTGGAAGATGAATGACAAAGTAATCGAGTGGAGCAGTTAGTGACAAATATATGACACCTAAAATGTAAATGCATGTCTTAAACGCCAAGATATGATGCACTGATGAATGCAAAAATGGAGTACTTTCGAAAACAGTTAAAATGTTTTTTATTTTATTTTTTTTTTATAATTTTTTTTGAAAAAGATGGGGTCTGACCCAAATGTGATCCAAGTAGAAAGAGTGGACACTATTACTCTATAAATATCTCTGATGTGGTGTAACACCCCGTATTTTATTAAGTTGGGTAAAATTCTTCTAATTTCTATTTTGAAGTTAAATTACGTCATTTAACGATTAATATATATATATATATATATATATATATATATATATATATATATATATATATATATATATATACTCTCAGCTAATTAATTAATTCATTATAATTCGAGTAGTTAATTTTAATAATCGTTAATAATTTCCGATCCTTTTACGAGTCCTTTATGAAAGTCGGCCTTAGTGGATTCAAAACAGATTTGGGAAAAGTCATCCAATTAGCTATTTTGAGTTATTTTGCTAAATTATCAAATTTAATTAAACTCCACTAATTTAGTAAAAATCGTTAATAACTCCGATTCGAATCGAATTCCAATTATTTCCGTTAGCTGGTTTAGTTTATTTTATTTTCACTCATTAAATTTATTTATTATTGATTCCATTTTTATTACTGAAACTTTTACTAAAACAGATTTTATTAACTCGAGACGGTTTTAAAAACGAGCGAAATTACTTAACGATGAAGAAACGTACGTATAATAAATTGCAGGTTGGCATGCTGCTGTCTCATTTCACCCCCTCACGTCACTCTCTTTTCTTCTTCTTCGTTCTATTTGATCTATTAATCGACGTCGCTGCTTCGTTTCTCATCTGTTTTCAACTATTTTTATTCCATAGCACTCCTCTCGTCGCCCTCGTCATTCCGTTGTAAGTAAAATTCAGTATAGTTATGGATTTTTACAAACCCATTTTATACTTTCAGTTTTATTTATTGTAAGAAGGTTGTAGGGGCTGAGATAGACGGTCCGGTACAAGACTTTTACGTCATGGAAGACTAGTTCGCTCGGAAAAAGGTAACGATGACGGGTTACTCGATATTACTTATAAAATATATTTATTTCGAATGCTGGTTAGTCTGTTTTATAGTTGAGACGGTGTATAATTATATATAGGGATCATTATGGATGTTAATTAGTCCGTTGAATAGTTGAGACGGTGTATACTTATATGTGAAGATCATTGAGACGGTGTATATTGCCTGTAGGGATCATTTGGGATGCTAGCTAGTAAGTGGTATATTTAAGACGGTGTATGCTGACATGTATGGATTGTTTTGGGTGATAATTGGTGTGTTTTATAGTTGAGACGATGTATACTGACATGTAGGGATTGTTTTGAGATGCTATTTGGGATCCTGTTTAGTTTGTGGTATATTTAAGACGGTGTATACTGACGTGTAAGGATCGTTTTTGGATACTAGTTAGTCCGTTGTATAGTTGATACGGTTTATATTTACATGTAGAGATTGTTGGATACTAGTTAAAGTATTGTATAGTTGAGACGGCGTATACTGACAAGTAGGGATTGTTTTGGATGCGGGTTTTGATAAAAGAAAATGGTATATTATTTTGTGGACTTGTCTTGCTATATTTGTACTTTGTTGCAGGTGAGACGGTAATCATTATGGGCCGTATATATACTTTAATTATGTTGGAACAGGTACGAGATGCTAGATAGATTGGTCGGCCAATACATGGTGGTATTTTCATATTTAGGTGTGTTTAATCCCATTCTCGTATTGCGTGGTTGTTAACACATTTTGGATTGTCTGGTTAGTCCATGCTGGATATGTACGCTGCGTACATTGGGTCTGTGTGTGTTTATCGTTCCAGTGCTAATCAATGTCATTTGGTACGATCGTTTCAATTCGGATACTAGCTCATGTGTCGTGGACTAGGCGACCGGATTGAAGTTACTCAGCCGTGGTTATGTGTTGTAGCCCGGTTACGAGTCTCGGGGTTACGGGAAGTTACCGTAGCCGTTGAATCGGATACGTGTTGTATTCCGAGAGTATAGTGTCGGGTTACTGAAACGCTGGAACTGTACTTAAGCTAGGACTGCTTATTTCGGCTATGTGTTGTAGTCCGATGATTGCATGGGTATGTGTTGTATCCCGAGAGCGTGATGCTATTTAGCCGTCCTACCGGGAGATCGTTGGTTATTCTTTATGGTTGATTGCATTAGTATTTTGGGACCCGTCCACTATGTCGTCTTTGGTCAGGCGTTGCTTCCTTTACTACGATGCCGTGGTTGGTCGTAGTAAAGTGCAACATGTTTTAGTTGTGTAAGTTCCGTTATCACATGATTTATTTATCTTATTTTCTTTTCTATGTTGTATGTTTGATAAACTGGTAGATTTTGTATTGTACTTATGTTATTACATTGTAATGTGGCTGGAGGACAGCTGAGTTACTCCCCACTGACTATGGCATTCATTTTTATGAATGACAGATGACAGGTTGGTGGTATATGCTAGGGGTTACAGGACGAGTGGCTAGCGAGCGTTGCCGAGGCAACGATATACCCTTTTGATTATCGTTCATTATTGCATTTTTGGAAATTTGGAGGGATCTGAGATCCCTTGTATATTTCAGTTTGTATTATGTATTTATTTTGTAAATTTAGTAATTAGGTCTAGTTTTCAAATGTTTTCAGTGAACTCCGCGGGCATGCATTGAAGTTTTAATAACTTACGTATTTTCCGCTGCTAATTATATGTGTGTGTTTTTGTATAACCGCGGGGGTTCACGTGTGGAGAATATTTATCATTTTTTATTTGACCTGTTAATTTGAGTTATTTTTGATGAGTTCTGCCCTCTTTACAGTAACAAGCTCTACTAATTAAGCAAAACTAATACCATAGAAACAAAATACTTATGTGACCGTATAAACTTAGTGTACATCCCCCGAGATCTTAGATGCTGAACGAGGTGATAAATGGAATGGAGTAGAAGGTTCTATGGTGTTAGAAGACACTGGAGATCCGTGTGCCTCTCTCACTCACCTAAATGAATGAAAGGATCGTCCCAAGAGGAATGGAGACATTATAACTGTGAATTAACTCGTTTGAGAAAGGAGAAATGACTACTCTGGAGTTTGATTTGAATTGTAGTTTTGACCGGAATTTTTTGCCTCTTTTTTTTACTGGATTTTTTTTGTCTTGTGAATCTTGCAGATCTTTGACACTAGATTAAATTGCAACTTTGGCGGGATTTTTTGTCTTTTGAATTTTTGAGACTTTTGACATTGGATTTGATCGCAAATTTGACTGGAATTTTTGTTTACTTGTGAATTTTGAGTCTTTGACACTGGAGTTGTATCTATTTGTGATCACAACTTCTCTTTGAATATTTGAGAGTCTTGAAACTGGATATGGATATATTTGAGCTTGCATAGGTACTTAGACTCACATCTTAAGTTCCTCCTAAGGGACTAGTGGTCACCTATAAAATAGCACGGAGTGCGCGCTCCCATGTCTTATTTGGTATGTTTGGACACGGGTGTACTAAAAATCTGGTTTGAATATTTTTGAGCTAATATTTGCTAAAATGGTCGATCATATGAGATTGTGCTCATCTGGTAGTCATTTGAGATATGGAAAATTGTCGAATCTGGCAAATAGAGAGTTCTGCTCATTTGGTAGTCATATGAAAAATTGACGAGTTAGGTAGAAAGATGCAGTCTCCAAACCTAGAGGTCACCTAAAGACACGGCGATCAAGGAATTATCACACCACAGGAGATGGAAAAGGTGGTCAAGTGCACGCCCTTGTTGAGGCTGATTCTAAGAGGTCGATTGATCTACACTAAAGAGATACAGCCTAAAGTATTCAAGTCTATTCTACTAGTTAAGGGTAAAAAGTAGAAAAAGTGACTAATAAAAATTACATATGCTCTTTGTTTATTTATGCAACTCAAAGAGGACTAGGATGGTCCTAACTAATTAGACATTTGACATGAACTACATGTTATTTGGTAATGCCAGTAATAGAGTTATAAGATTGTTTGTAAGAGTGATTTTTTTTGTTTTATTGGCATGTTTGTGCTTACTTTTTTTTGTTTAGACTGGTTGACATGACTTACAAGGAGAAATCTGGGACAGTTGTACTAGATTTAATGGAAGAACTCGATGTGGAATAAGACGTATACAGACTCCTACAATGGATCACAAATAAGTTAAAAAAATGGAAAATTGTCACAGAAAAAAATAATTTTTTTTTTTTACATTTTTTAAATAAATTGAAAAAATAAGACCGCTTTTTAGATTTTTTTTTTTTTGAAAATAATATGCATGACGATGACTAACGCAAGTGATGGCTAATTAAGATGAATGCAACCATCTATCTAAGGGTTAATTGGACCAAATGACACCATGAAGCTTAAATGCATGTATATAATTATATATCTACCGATATTTAAATGATGTGTGTGAGAATTTTAGACCGACTAAGGTGAGGAATACCTATTCTATTTGCATGACCAAATGATAGAAAATATGATGTAAACATGCAGTGGTTGAATTTTATTTACATGGGCAAGTGCTACTTTTGACATGCTAGTATATGATTACCTAAACAATCACACAAAACAAAGCATAATAACGTATTTACAATTTGACCGTATCCCACAAGTTTGCTATTTTCTCAAGTAGACTTACTGTTAATGAAGACATCTATTATATTGACAATCCTACTTTTTGTATGTTTATTTGATAATGCTAAGTTCGTGCAAAACAATAAAACTACCACATTAACAAACAAGACTTCATTATTTGCATTAATCGTACACAAATATCCTAATCAAAGGTTCTACGGGCTCTATGGTTAGGTTTGTGGGTTAAAAATTGGGTACTCACGACATTAAAATACCACGAGGGCATCTCTCGCTTTTGTGCTCACCCAGTCATATGGACCAAGCGAGTTGCCAAAACACGACGTCATGAGATGGAAAATACGTGTAAGACCTAGTCGGCCGAGTTGACTTTCTAAGTATATATCGCACTTTACCGGGGTGAATTAAGATAGCTTAAATAGCGTAATATTGACTTACGGAGAGCCTACGCTTTTTTTTGTCTATAGTAATAAACATTATAGCAGTATTACAATTGACAAAGAAAAAAAAGACATAAGTATGTGATTCCACATATATGATAAACTAAAGAGTGACAAACCATCTCACCTTTACCCAGCACGAGACACGAGCAAACCATCTTATCTTTGCCTAGAACTTGTAAAAAGCATAGTGCAATGCATGCATATGAGATATGAGAGAATCAACCACATGTCCACATCCATAATTTTTTTGTGCAATTAAAAGTTACGACCTCCCACTAATGCTAAGTTCTATATCAGATTCATAATATATACTGCATGCTTTGATTAGTTTCGTAAATTAGAAAGACCTATCTATTTAATAAATAAATAAATAAGTAAACCGTCAAATATATAATCTTACAAGCAAATTTCAAGTCTTACCCTCTTAATAAATCCCAGCGGATTCGCCACTGTGAGATCCCTGAAAAAATCTCCTTTTTGAAAATATAAGTAAATAATATGGAGTCGTCAGTAGGTTTTATAAAAAAACATACAAAAATAAGTTAACGGAAAAAAGGCCCCTTTTGATCCCCGGTATGGGGACTGATCCGTCACTCCGGCCTAAACCAAAGATTGCGGATTCGGGGGTAAAGGTACGGTCAGGGAAGGTTTTACGCACCCGGACCGCCCATCAAACTGACGGCCTCTAGTGTTTATTTGTAATATTATATATTTGACGAAATTTATAAAAGAATACGAAAAAGATACAAATTATATACAAAGAGAAATAAACTGGGTTAGTCAATACAATAAATAGAGAAAATAAATAAAAGACAATAAAAGAATTAGATAAAAGGAAAGAGTAAAGAAAAACTTATTTGAATCTGGTACCCTCAGGCCTATGTGGATGTTGACTATTAATGAATATCGACTTTGTCGTTAATTATTGGCTCTTATACGCTTATATGAAATTTGGACAATTTATTTGTAGTGTTTAATTTGAAACTGGGATAAAATATTTGAGACGGTATAAAGGAGGGTAGAATATGGGACTGAATATTTCATTAAGTGACTCGGTATATTTCATGTAACTCGTCCGTGAGTTTCTCGTTTCCCTTTTTTGTCTTGACGGTCAAATCTATTTATAGTGTTTGGCTTTGGAATTTAAGGAAGTCTAGAATTAGAGGAGTTGTTTACACCGTGCATAACTATTTGGATGTAGTTAACCGTGAATCCTGATAGAAATTGTCATTGACTTTCTTAATTATGATAAATAAAGTGCAAGATCTTTATCTTATTTGTCTACCAATTCTTATCTCCTCACTATTTGTTCCCCATTCACCAAATTTCCATGCACACATTGCCACGTTAATTTCTATTGTTTTCGTTTCCGCTTCTGTTTCGAGCAATGTTTTGGCCTATCCTCCTAAATTTTTAATAAATTGGCCCAACATGTGTAATAAAAACTCCGAAACATGGCCTTTCTCACCACTTAGATTAATTTACTACCAAGTTACCTTGTATCATTTTTTTAATGTACGGCTTTAAACCTTATTGGTTTTGTGCCAATAATTCGGCAAACTGCATATAATATGACATGGGAACTAACAGATTTTTTTTTTTTTTTTTTTTTTTTGGCAGCTGTAAAAAAAGTTGATTACATGCTAATTGCCCTTTTAGCTAAGCAATGAGCTTGTTTATTAAGATTCCTAGGTACAAAACTAAAACATAAACAGTCAAAAGATGGGAGTAAGGTAGCAATATCTCCAAGAACCCTTTTAGCAAGATGATGTTCTTGTTCAATCCCTGCAATTTGGTAGAGCACCTGTAGACAGTCAGACGAAATGTTCAAATTAAATATCCTATTACGGATGGCCCATTCGAGAACATTCCTGATACCAAGAGCTTCAGCTTGACTTGCTGATTCAGCCTTGAACTTGCTTCCCTCCTCAAACAAAATACTTCCTTTATTACTATAAGCTACCCAACCCGCAGAAGCCTCCAAATTATCGAACCAACTAGCATCAACCTTAATGCGAGTTATCAGGCATGACGATTCCTTACCGATGAGATAGAAAGGGATAAAGCTTTTAATTTTATACCTGAGATCTTCCTTTGGACTTAGCTCATCCACCCTCCCCCCTTTTAAGTCAACATTACCCAGCTGAATTGCTTCTGAAGCATAGTAAGATGATTGTGAAACTAACTTGAAAAATACATCTGGAACTAGTCTCGCACCTCTAAAAATGATATTATTTCGTAGCACCCATATATTCCATATAACAGCCAGAAACTGAACAATTCTGTTAACAGCATCATCCATTTTCCCAAGGTAGCCAATCCAACTTATGATCCAATCACCAACTCGACAATGCGAGTTATTCAACGTATTAATACCCATACATGATCCATACCAAATCCTAGAAATAACATGACAGTCCCTGAACAAATGATCCAAAGTTTCCACCTCCCTATAATCATCCTTGCAAAAAATACAAAATGGGTTCACACTAATATTTCTTCTTAGGAATTCATAACCCACCGGAAGCGTACCTGTAATAATTTTCCAAACCAAAATCCTCCATACATGCGGTCCAGGGAGGTGCCATAACTTAGACCTGCAGAAATTTTTACCTATAGCAGTGATGCGCAATAAATCCTTTTCAGAGCCCTTATCCTCAATAAAAGAACCAAAAGCCACACCATATCCACTTTTTACCTAATAAATACCACTATCATTATGTTTCCAGAAAAGATAATCTGTATCCTGTGAAAAGCAAAGAGGAATGGCCAAAATTTTAGTAGCCCATTCCTCAGTAAAGATATCCCTTATATAGCTTTCGTTCCATAACCCATTCCCATCACATAGATCCTTAACTTTCAAATTCATCAAATGGTTGTTTGGAGAACCAATTAAATCATCCTTGGGAGAAGGAATATCACCATTAACCCAGGGACTTGTCCAAACATTTAGATCCGAATTTATCCCTGGCTTCCATCCAGAATTTTTCCTAATCAAAATCATGCCAAGGTAAATACTTCTAGTCCCCCACGACCAGTTACACCTTTTATTAATCATGGTACCGTCCTTCCATATTTTCCCCCTTATAATTTTATCCTTAAAAACGCGACTAAAAAAGGATTCGCTCTCCACCAGTAATTTCCATGCATTTTTAGCCAACATTGCCTGATTAAGGCACTCAATATTTCTAATGCCAAGACCACCCGAACTCTTTGGTAAACTGAGGAAATTTTTGCTACACCAGTGAACACGTCTAGCCGACTTACTTCCCGCCCGCCAAAAATGTGACAATAAGGAATTAATCCTGTTTGCCACACTTACCGGTATTTTAAACACCGATAGAAAGAAATTAGATAAATTTGATAAGACGGAAGAGATCAGCGGGAGTCTACCTGCTGAAGACAAAAATAATCCATTCCAAGAAGATATCCGCTTACTGACAATATCAACCAACCCTTAAAGATATCTTTCTTCGAGGACTGAAAATCAGTGGAAATACCGAGGTACTTTCCAATACCCTTACTGTGCTTGATATTCATAACCTTAAGACACCTTCGTGCCTTAGCAAGCTTCATGCTAGGACTAAACAAAACCCTAGATTTATTATCATTCAAAACTTGTCCCGATGCCTTACAATATCGCGACAAAATGCCTTTTAACTGCATCACTGAGTCATTCTTATCATGTAGGAAGAAGATAGAATCATCAGCAAAGAAAAGGTGTGTCAAAGCCTCTGAATTCCTGCTTAGTTTAATTCCTTTTAACAAACCCTCTTGCTGTGCCTTATAAACATTAGCCGACAGGACCTCCATGCATAAGATAAATAAGTATGGTGATAACGGATCTCCCTGACGAAGTCCACACTGTGGGTGAAATTGCTGTAAGGGAGCTCCATTAAAAAGCACCTCATAAGAAACAGTACTGACGCAGCTCATGATAAGATTAATAATTCTTTCAGGGAACCTGAAACCACAAAGCGTAGCCCTCAAAAAATCCCATCTTACCCGATCATACGCCTTACTCATATCCGCTTTAAAAGCAAATCTCCCATGCACTCCCTTTTTATGTGAATTTATATTATGTATGGCTTCATGAGCGAGTAGAATATTGTCAGTAATTTGCCTTCCCGGAATAAAGGCATTCTGAAAATCCCCAACCAAGTATCCCATAACACGGGATAACCTATTAGTAATGCATTTAGTGATAATTAGCATAATAACGTTACATAAACTAAGAGGTTGGTAATCACTCACCCCCTCCGGATTTTCACATTTAGGAATAAGTGTAATGAAAGTCCGATTCAGTTCTTTCAACACCACCCCCGAGTTTAAAACCGAAAGAACAGCTCTTGTGACATCTTTTTTAACCGTAAACCAACACTTGTGATAAAATAACGCAGGAATTCCGTCCGGACCGGGAGATTTGAGCGCTTCCATTTGAAAAACAGCTCGTCGAACTTCTTTAGCAGTAAACGGTCGTGCCAAGAAATCCCCATCATCACTCTTAACAGTATTCCGAAGACAATGTATCATTTCCGCAAAAAAAGGATCCCCTCTACTAGCACCATCTTCATTCCTAACACTATTTGGGTTATATAAATCATAAAAAGTTTTATAGAACATGGTACCCATCTCCTTATTATCAAAAATCCAAGAATCATTTTCTCCCTTGATCCCGTAAATAAAGTTTCTACCAGCCCTTCCTTTAACCCAATTAAAAAAATATTTCGTACATGTATCACCATCAATATTCCATCTAATCTTGGCTCATTGCTTCCAAAAAACTGCTGCAGCCTCCGCAAAGTTTTTAATATCATCATTAATACTAGTATAATTCTCATCCTTAACTTCCCTAATAGCTAGATCCATTGCTGCGTCCAGCTTGACATCAAAATCCTCCCACCTTTTCTGCCATTCTTGTTTCTTATCAAGAGCCCACCTCCGAATTTCTTGTCTAACCCGTGCGAGTTTCCGAATAACTTGGAAAGCAGGCGAGCCCGTAACCTTGAAGCACCAGCTATTACTACTTAGCTGCAGACACTCAGCATATTCCAACACCCATGAATCAATTTTGTACGGCTTCTTATTATTATTAGTAGTCAATTGGAAATCCAGTTCAATAGGAGCGTGATCCGAAATTTGAATGGGAAAATGCTTAAGCCCCATATTTGGAAACATAAAAAACCAATCCTTCGAGCCAAGAGCCCGATCAAGTCGTTCATAAACTCTCTTATCCCCTTTCCTATTATTACACCAAGTAAAGCGAGGCCCTTTGAAGGGAATATCGACAAGATCATTATCAATCCTCCAACTATTAAATTCATAGGCGCCACCAATCGGACTTTGATTTCTACTCAATTTGTCATACACATACTCCACTTGATTGAAATCCCCTAGAATAAGAAAAGGATGATGAAGATCTCTAAGCCACGCTTCCAACTCTTGCAAGACAGTAAGCCGAAACTGAGCCTTAGGCGCACCATAAAAGAACACCAGATAACAAGAACGCCCATTATATTTCTCACAAAAGAGAATGATGAAGTTACTGCATGTCATAACACAAGCCATTTTAGCTTCTTTTCTCCATCCTACCCAAAGGCCCCCAGATGCACCATTAGCTTTTACTCCCTCCGACATCACAAAACCAAAGGATCTAAACATAGGGCTTACATTATTTATATCACACTTTGTCTCAACTAAAAACATGAAATCATAATACTTATTACTAATTAATGCTCTTAACTTTGGAATCGTAGGGGAGAGCGTATTATTAAGACCCCTACAATTCCATACGAGGCCAATCATGGAGAAGAAGGGGTTGATATGGGTCAACCTCCGCAAGCCCTTCCCCAACATTAACAGAAGTATATTCACTTGAACAGTCCATCTCCTCATCAACATTAACAGAAGCACATTCACTTGAACAGTCCATCTCCTCATCCGCAGCACAAACTCTGAACCCACAAGACTTGGTGACACCAGCAGCGTTATTGATTGAAATATCATCAGTAGTGTCATCCTTTCTAATGCAGCTCCGTTTTGCCAATTGAGTTAAGTACTGCTTTGCACGACCAATAGAAGTAACAACATCAACATCATCCGGCACCAGCATGTCATTAATCTCAATCTCAGGTCTACATTTCCTCTTTCGTACAGTAGCTATATCTTTCATAAGCAGCCCTTCAGAAGCACTTTCGAATTCACCACACTTAGTACCATAATCAACATTCTTCAAACCAATCTTTTTCCCATCATTAGTCACCTGTAAAACTACATCCCCAATATCTCCAGTCCACTTACCCTTACCCTTTTCCAGACACTCCCCTGTATCCTCCCCAAATACTTCATTCAAAGGTTTAACAGATATTGATCCCACCCGAAGCTCCTTATCTTTACGAACAATAGCACTTGGCACCAAATTCAATGGGATTGATCCACCTACAATATTAACTTCCTGAGTATGTTCTTCTTCAGCTTGTCCCAGATTAAGTTGTAGCAAAGTATTCGCTTCCTCTGACACATCAGTGGGTACAACTTTAACAGTATCACTCTCCATTGTCATAGCCAAATCCTCAGTAGGACCTTCACTGCCATATCTTATAGGAGAAACCTGATTAGAAGTAGTCGTATCCGAGTCATCAATAACAATGACTAAATCATCCCCCATCAACTCTTTCTGCTGGTCATCCTCATTAATACATCCACGAGTCCCTCCCAGAACCGAACCACTCACAGGGGGATTACCCTGACCATTGACATTAATCCCATTTACATCCGACATAGTAGAAAGATCGTCAGATTGGTAATGTTGAAAATTATGAAGACAAGCATTATCTCCATAAGCAAAATGGACGTGGTTCTGGTGCAAGAGCACTACACCAGAAAAAGGTTGTTCATTCCATTTGAATATCATGCCAGGTTTAATACATCTCCGTGCACGCGGATCACCAAATTGGAAAAAATATCTCGATTCTCTATTATCGCAATTAGAATCCAATCTAATTCTAGAATGGAAAATTCTAGAATTATAATTGTTAGCCCGGAGGTCAAGATTAAACATAGTATGCTGAGCCTCTGTAAAATGCACATGAAAACCCCTCGCTTGAAATCTCTGCATCACCTTTTCCACACTAGTCTTAATATGTTTCTTAATTTCAGTACAACCATGTTGCTTATGCCCTATCTTCCCACACCTAACACAGTATTTAGAGATTTCTTCATACTTGAATTGAACCCACAGTAACGTTTCATTATCCACACGCAAAAAGAATCCAGGTGCAAGTGGTTCAGATAAGCAAACTTTCACCCTAATTCTGATATAATCATTATGAGGTAATGAGTGAAAAATTTCAATTTCGACCTCTCCGCCAAGCATCTTCTGAATAACCCCAGCAACATGTATATTCATATATTCAAAAGGGAGTCCATACACCCTCATCCACAACCATGTATGAGTGAAACGAATGGTTTGTGGAGAAGATAAGGGTTCCCAAGCTTTAAACACCATCAATGCCCCTTTAAAAGAAGCAACCTTCTTGTGTAGTATATTAAGATAGTCAAGAGAATTTGAGCAATGAAGGATAAATAAATCTCCCATATTGTGGACAGTAATTTCACCTCTTAGTCCCCACTTATCGTCAATAATCTGTCTGATAGTACATGCATTTAGCAATCTATAGTCCACAAGGTAACCAATCAAACATTCACTCCAAAACCTCCGAGAATGATTCATGACCACTGGGTTAAGATGAGAGATACCATCCGATTGACACTGTGAATATGAAAAACCACCCGACTTCCTCTCCATAAAGTGAGGAGTAAAACAAAAAATTTACAATGGATTAAAAGCAGTGAGACGATCAAAGTAATGGAATACGATAATTTCGACACATTTATAATAGAAATCTACAGAGAAAAATTGGGGAAAACCAATTTAATTACTAAACTAGAACAACTTGGGGCATTAGAAAACAAATAGAAACTTCAACAAACCAGAAGCCAAGATTAGACATCAAAAAAGATTGTGAACTCTCCTGCGTTGAGCAATAAACCAATCAACAACAACGCATTTTCCGATCGATTACAATGTTGGTGCTGATAAGCCGATCAACCACAAACAACGCTTTTTCCGATCGGTTGCAAAATTGATGATGATTAGCTGAGATCACATATGTCGGCTCCAAATTGATTGCCAAAATCGCAATATTGTTAATTAAAGAGTACTTATAACTCTGAACTTAAGGTTTCTCATTAATAAGGTTACGAGATTACTGATTTCAGCATCTGCTTGCTTTAACTAGTAGTTTGGTTTTGTGATTTGGGTTATTTGATTATTTTAATTTGTATTAGATTGTTGATATCTGATTTTTTTCGTAATTTTAATTTGGGTTTTCTGGAAAAAAACTCACTTGTAGTGAGATAAAGCTCTCAGTTTAGAGAGAGAAGCTTAATTGTATATCATTATAATTGGGGAACTAAAGGATGGTTTATGATATTTTGAGTAATTTATGGAAAAATAAGCGTACAAAGCCATTAATTACAACATTGTCAATTTCCATTTAGTCATTTAATTTTAGCCTCATCATCGGGTACCCGTAAGGCTAGGTAGACATTTTGAGGTGTCTACAGAAGCCTCCACTTTGACCGAGTCTGAGTAAGACGAAGGTCAAAGTAGTCCGGTCGGGACAGATAAAGGATAAGAAACGTACCTGGGCCTCTTACATTACCTGTCTGTAGTAGCTGGAAACTGGAGCTGGCTTAGCAAAACTTTGTTTTGCTAATCTGGAATAAAGCTGGAACTGGTGCAACGAAACTTTGTTTCGTTGGTCCGAAACTGGCCTCACTAGTCTGGAACTGGTATAGCCAAACTTTGTTTAGCTGGTCTGGAACTGGCATGACAAAACTTTGTTTTGTCAATCAGGAATGGAGCTGGTAAAACTTTGTTTCATCAATCTGGAAACTGGCATGGCAAAACTTTGTTTCGCCGGTCTGGAATCTGGTAAAGCAAAACTTTGTTTCACTTAAGGGTGAACCTGCAAAATTTGATTTCGCAAGCTCCAATGCGTGTCAGGGCCCGCCGACCGAGGAATTCAAAATTTTATTTTGAAAAGGGATTAGAATGTAAAATTTGATTTTACAAACTAGGATTTACAAAATTTTATTTCGCAAAAAGGACAAGTTCAGAAAATTTTATTTTAATAACTCATATGCATGTCAGGGCCTGCCGACCAAGGGATTCAAAATTTTATTTTGAAAAAGGATGGGTAAGATCGTAAAATTTTATTTTACAAACTTTGATGCGTGTCAGGGCCCGCCGACCGATAAGTTTGAAAATTGCAAAATTTTATTTCGTAAAAAGGGCAATTTCAGAAAATTTTATTTTAAGAACTTAAAATGCATGTCAGGGCCTGCCGACCAAAGGATTTGAAATTTGCAAAATTTTATTTCGCAAAGAGTCAAGTTCAGAAAATTTTATTTTAAGAACTCAAAATGCGTGTCAGGGCCCGCCGACCAAGATGAATTTCAAAATTTTATTTTGAAAAAGAAGCTGATTTGAGGATCGTAAAATTTTATTTCACGAAAAGAGCTGGAGAATTGATTGATTTTGAACCTGGCAAAATTGTATTACGAGAAAAATGAGACATTATGAGAAGCCCCCACTTTGGACGAATCTGGAAGATGAATGACAAAGTAATCAAGTGGAGCCGTTAGTGACAAATATATGACACCTAAAATGCAAATGCATGTCCTAAACACCTAGATATGATGCACTGATGAATGCAAAAATGGAGTACTTTCGAAAATAGTTAAAATGTTTTTTATTTATTTATTTTTTTTTATAAAATTTTTTGAAAAAGATGGGGTCTGACCCAAATGTGATCCAAGTAGAAAGAGTGGACACTATTACTCTATAAATATCTCTGATGTGGTGTAACACCCCGTATTTTATTAAGTTGGGTAAAATTCTTCTAATTTCTATTTTGAAGTTAAATTACGTCATTTAACGATTTATATATATATATATATATATTTATATATATATATATATATATATATATATATATTTATATATATATATATACTCTCAGCTAATTAATTAATTCATTATAATTCGAGTAGTTAATTTTAATAATCGTTAATAATTTCCGATCCTTTTACGAGTCCTTTATGAAAGTCGGCCCTAGTGGAGTCAAAACGGATTTGGGAAAAGTCATCCAATTAGCTATTTTGAGTTATTTTGCTAAATTATCAAATTTCATTAAACTCCACTAATTTAGTAAAAATCGTTAATAACTCCGATTCGAATTGAATTCCTATTATTTCCGTTAGCTAGTTTAGTTTATTTTATTTTCACTCATTAAATTTATTTATTATTGATTCCATTTTTATTACTGAAACTTTTACTAAAACAGATTTTATAAACTCGAGACGGTTTTAAAAACAAGCGAAATTACTTAACGATGAAGAAACGTACGTATAATAAATAGCAGGCTGGCAGGCTGCTGTCTCATTTCACCCCCTCACGTCACTCTCTTTTCTTCTTCTTCGTTCTATTTGATCTATTAATCGACGTCGCTGCTTCGTTTCTCATCTGTTTTCAACTATTTTTATTCCATAGCACTCCTCTCGTCGCCCTCGTCATTCCGTTGTAAGTAAAATTCAGTATAGTTATGGATTTTTACAAACCCATTTTATACTTTCAGTTTTATTTATTGTAAGAAGGTTGTAGGGGCGGAGATAGACGGTCCGGTACAAGACTTTTACGTCATGGAGGACTAGTTCGCTCGGAAAAAGGTAACGATGACAGGTTACTCGATATTACTTATAAAATATGTTTGTTTCGAATGCTGGTTAGTCTGTTTTATAGTTGAGACGGTGTATAAGTATATATAGGGATCATTATGGATGTTAATTAGTCCGTTGTATAGTTGAGACGGTGTATACTGATATGTGAAGATGATTGAGACGGTGTATACTGCCTGTAGGGATCATTTGGGATGCTACCTAGTAAGTGGTATATTTAAGACGGTGTATGCTGACATGTATGGATTGTTTTGGGTGATAATTGGTGTGTTTTATAGTTGAGACGATGTATACTGACATGTAGGGATTGTTTTGAGATGCTATTTGGGATCTGTTTAGTTTGTGGTATATTTAAGACGGTGTATCTTGACGTGTAAGGATCGTTTTTGGATACTAGTTAGTCCGTTGTATAGTTGATACGGTTTATATTTACATGTAGAGATTGTTGGATACTAGTTACGTATTGTATAGTTGAGACGGCGTATATCTTGTGTAGGGATTGTTTTGGATGCGGGTTTTGATAAAAGAAAATGGTATATTATTTTGTGGACTTGTCTTGCTATATTTGTACTTTGTTGCAGGTGAGACGGTAAGCATTATGGGCCGTATATATACTTTAATTATGTTGGAACAGGGACGAGATGCTAGATAGATTGGTCGGCCAATACATGGTGGTATTTTCATATTTAGGTGTGTTTAATCCCATTCTCGTATTGCGTGGTTGTTAACACATTTTGGATTGTTTGGTTAGTCCATGCTGGATATGTACGCTGCGTACATTGGGTCTGTGTGTGTTTGTCATTCCAGTGCTAATCAATGTCATTTGGTACGATCGTTTCAATTCGGATACTAGCTCATGTGTCGTTGACTAGGCGACCGGATTGAAGTTACTCAGCCGTGGTTATGTGTTGTAGCCCGGTTACGAGTCTCGGGGTTACGGGAAGTTACCGTAGCCGTTGAATCGGATACGTGTTGTATTCCGAGAGTATAGTGTCGGGTTACCGAAAGGCCGGAACTGTACTTAAGCTAGGACTGGTTATATCGGCTATGTGTTGTAGTCTGATGATTGCAGGGGTATGTGTTGTATCCCGAGAGCGTGATGCTATTTAGCCGTCCTACCGGGAGATCGTTGGTTATTCTTTATGGTTGATTGCATTAGTATTTTGGGACCCGTCCACTATGTCGTCTTTGGTCAGGCGTTGCTTTCTTTACTACGATGCCGTGTTTGGTCGTAGTAAAGTGCGACACGTTTTGGTTGTGTAAGTTCCGTTATCACATGATTTATTTATCTTATTTTCTTTTCTATGTTGTATGTTTGATAAATTGATAGATTTTGTATTGTACTTATGTTATTACATTGTAATGTGGCTGGAGGACAGCTGAGTTACTCCCCACTGACTGTGGCATTCATTTTTATGAATGACAGATGACAGGTTGGTGGTATATGCTAGGGGTTACAGGACGAGTGGCTAGCGAGCGTTGCCGAGGCAACGATATACCCTTTTGATTATCGTTCGTTATTGCATTTTTGAAATTTGGAGGATCTCGAGATCCCTTGTATATTTCAGTTTGTATTATGTATTTATTTTTTAAATTTAGTAATTAGGTCTAGTTTTCAAATGTTTTCAGTGAACTCCGCGGGCATGCATTGAAGTTTTAATAACTTACGTATTTTCCGCTGCTAATTATATGTGTATGTTTTTGTATAACCGCGGGGGTTCACATGTGGAGAATATTTATCATTTTTTATTTGACCTGTTAATTTGAGTTATTTTTTATGAGTTCTGCCCTCTTTACAGTAACAAGCTCTACTAATTAAGCAAAACTAATACCACAGAAACAAAATACTTATGTGACCGTATAAACTTAGTGTACATCCCCCGAAATCTTAGATGCTAAACGAGGTGATAAATGGAATGGAGTAGAAGGTTCTATGGTGTTAGAAGACACTGGAGATCTGTGTGCCTCTCTCACTCACCTAAATGAATGAAAGGATCGTCCCAAGAGGAATGGAGACATTGTAACTGTGAATTAACTCGTCTGAGAAAGGAGAAATGACTACTCTGGAGTTTGATTTGAATTGTAGTTTTGACCGGAATTTTTTGCCTCTTTTTTTTACTGGATTTTTTTTTGTCTTGTGAATCTTGCAGATCTTTGACACTAGATTAAATTGCAACTTTGGCGGGATTTTTTGTCTTTTGAATTTTTGAGACTTTTGACATTGGATTTGATCGCAAATTTGACTGGAATTTTTGTTTACTTGTGAATTTTGAGTCTTTGACACTGGAGTTGTATCTATTTGTGATCACAACTTCTCTTTGAATATTTGAGAGTCTTGAAACTGGATATGGATATATTTGAGCTTGCATAGGTACTTAGACTCACATCTTAAGTTCCTCCTAAGGGACTAGTGGTCACCTATAAAATAGCACGGAGTACGCGCTCCCATGTCTTATTTGGTATGTTTGGACACGGGTGTACTAAGAATATGGTTTGAATATTTTTGAGCTAATATTTGCTAAAATGGTCGATCATATGAGATTGTGCTCATCTGGTAGTCATTTGAGATATGGAAAATTGTCGAATCTGGCAAATAGAGAGTTCTGCTCATTTGGTAGTCATATGAAAAATTGACGAGTCAAGTAGAAAGATGCAGTCTCCAAACCTAGAGGTCACCTAAAGACACGGCGATCAAGGAATTATCACACCACAGGAGATGGAAAAGGTGGTCAAGTGCACGCCCTTGTTGAGGCTGATTCTAAGAGGTCGATTGATCTACACTAAAGAGATACAGCCTAAACTATTCCAAGTCTATTCTACTAGTTAAGGGTAAAAAGTAGAAAAAGTGTCTAATAAAAATGACATATGCTCTTTGTTTATTTATGCAACTCAAAGAGGACTAGGATGGTCCTAACTAATTAGACATTTGACATGAACTACATGTTATTTGGTAATGCCAGTAATAGAGTTATAAGATTGTTTGTAAGAGTGATTTTTTTTTTGTTTTATTGGCATGTTTGTGCTTACTCTTTTTGTTTAGACTGGTTGACATGACTTACAAGGAGAAATCTGGGACAGTTGTACTCGATTTAATGGAAGAACTCGATGTGGAATAAGACGTATACAGACTCTTACAATGGATCACAAATGAGTTAAAAAATTGGAAAATTGTCAAAGAAAAAAATATTTTTTTTTTTTACATTTTTTAAATAAATTGAAAAAATAAGACCCCTTTTTAGATTTTTTTTTTTTTTTTGAAAATAATATGCATGACGATGACTAACGCAAGTGATGGCTAATTAAGATGAATGCAACCATCTATCTAAGGGTTAATTGGACCAAATGACACCATGAAGCTTAAATGCATGTATATAATTATATATCTACCGATATTTAAATGGTGTGTGTGAGAATTTTAGACCGACTAAGGTGAGGAATACCTATTCTATTTGCATGACCAAATATTAGGTGAGGAATACCAAATTAGGGTTAAGATTCTGAGATGAGAGGTATTATAAATACCCTCACCATAATCATGTAAGTCATTATCAATAATACATCTCTTATTATGCAATACTCTCCCTTCGATAATCTTAACACCAAATGATAGAAAATATGATGTAAACATGCAGTGGTTGAATTTTATTTACATGGGCCAGTGCTACTTTTGACATGCTAGTATATGATTACCTTAACAATCACACAAAACAAAGCATAATAACGTATTTACAATTTGACCGTATCCCACAAGTTTGCTATTTTCTCAAGTAGACTTATTGTTAATGAAGACATCTATTATATTGACAATCCTACTTTTTGTATGTTTATTTGATAATGCTAAGTTCGTGCAAAACAATAAAACTACCACATTAACAAACAAGACTTCATAATTTGCATTAATCGTACACAAATATCCTAATCAAAGGTTCTACGGGCTCTATGGTTAGGTTTGTGGGTTAAAAATTGGGTACTCACGACATTAAAATACCACGAGGGCATCTCTCGCTTTTGTGCTCACCCAGTCATATGGACCAAGCGAGTTGCCAAAACACGACGTCATGAGATGGAAAATACGTGTAAGGCCTAGTCGGTCTGACCTTCTAAGTATACATCGCACTTTACCGGGGTGAATTAAGATAGCTTAAATAGCGTAATATTGATTTACGGAGAGCCTACGCTTTTTTTTGTCTATAGTAATAAACATTATAGCAGTATTACAATTGACAAAGAAAAAAAAGACATAAGTATGTGATTCCACATACTTCCTCCATTCAACTCCACTCTACGATTTCATTTTTGTGCACTATTCACGATTGTGTATTCAATTTCGATTTTCTCTCGATACGTAAGTGGCAACATATTCATGTGGGATCTTGTTTGATTCGTTTTTACGATTACATTAAAAATATCTAACTTTTATAATTTTTGCAAATACGTAGCTAACGATATTTAGCGCGTAAAACACGCGTTGGCAAATGTGAAAAAAGAAAGTGGTAGAGTGGAGTTGAATGGAGGAAGTATATGATAAACTAAAGAGTGACAAACCATCTCACCTTTACCCAGCACGAGACACGAGCAAACCATCTTATCTTTGCCTAGAACTTGTAAAAAGCATAGTGCAATGCATGCATATGAGATATGAGAGAATCAACCACATGTCCACATCCATAATTTTTTGGGAAAATGCACGTGGTGTCTTTGAAGTTTCGAATTTTGTCCGAAATACCCAATTTTTTGTTCCGGAAAACTTTAAAAGGCTATAGCTCGTGTCTAGGAGTTCAGAAAGTGATAATTTTTTTTCAAATCGATTATCTTTCCGAGAACTACGATTTGAGAAAAAAAATTGTCGTATTTGGATCCCGTGGCTAGGAGTTTTTGTACGTCAATGTTTTTTTTACCGAACAAACTTTGAGTGACCATATCTCTTGGTCACGAATTCCAAACACGACAATTTTTTTTTTCAAGTCGTAGTTCTCGAAAAGATAATCAATTTGAGAAAAAAACGTCGCTTTCTGAGCACGTAAACACGAGTTATAGCCTCTTAAAGATTTCCGGATTAAAAAATTGGGTATTTCGGGCAAAACATCAAAGTTCAAGGGCACCGCGTGCATTTTCCGTAATTTTTTTGTGCAATTAAAAGTAACGACCTCCCACTAATGCTAAGTTCTATATCAGATTCATAATATATACTGCATGCTTTGATTAGTTTCGTAAATTAGAAAGACCTATCTATTTAATAAATAAATAAATAAATAAGTAAACCGTCAAATATATAATCTTACAAGCAAATTTCAAGTCTTACCCTCTTAATAAATCCCAGCGGATTCGCCACTGTGAGATCCCTCAAAAAATCTCCTTTTTGAAAATATAAGTAAATAATATGGAGTCGTCAGTAGGTTTTATAAAAAAAACATACAAAAATAAGTTAACGGAAAAAGGCCCCTTTTGATCCCTGGTATGGGGACTGATCCGTCACTCCGGCCTAAACCAAAGATTGCGGATTCGGGGGTAAAGGTACGGTCAGGGAAGGTGTTACGCACCCGGACCGCCCATCAAACAGACGGCCTCTATTGTTTATTTGTAATATTATATATTTGACGAAATTAATAAAAGAATACGAAAAAGATACAAATTATATACAAAGAGAAATAAATCAAGGGTTAGTCAATACAATAAATAGAGAAAATAAATAAAAGACAATAAAAGAATTAGATAAAAGGAAAGAGTAAAGAAAAACTTATTTGAATCTGGTACCCTCAGGCCTATGTGGATGTTGACTATTAATGAATATCGACTTTGTCGTTAATTATTGGCTCTTATACGCTTATATGAAATTTGGACAATTTATTTGTAGTGTTTAATTTGAAACTGGGATAAAATATTTGAGACGGTATAAAGGAGGGTAGAATATGGGACTGGATATTTCAATAAGTGACTCGGTATATTTCATGTAACTCGTCCGTGAGTTTCTCGTTTCCCTTTTTTGTCTTGACGGTCAAATCTATTTATAGTGTTTGGCTTTGGAATTTAAGGAAGTCTAGAAATAGAGGAGTTGTTTACACCGTGCATAACTATTTGGATGTAGTTAACCGTGAATCCTGATAGAAATTGTCATTGACTTTCTTAATTATGATAAATAAAGTGCAAGATCTTTATCTTATTTGTCTACCAATTCTTATCTCCTCACTATTTGTTCCCCATTCACCAAATTTCAATGCACACATTGCCACGTCAATTTCTATTGTTTTCGTTTCCGCTTCTGTTTCGAGCAATGTTTTGGCCTATCCTCCTAAATTTTTAATAAATTAGCCCAACATGTGTAATAAAAACTCCGAAACATGGCCTTTCTCACCACTTAGATTAATTTGCTACCAAGTTAACTTGTATCATTTTTTTATGTACGGCTTTAAACCTTATTGGTTTTGTGCCAATAATTCGGCAAACTGCATATAATATGACATGGGAACTAAAGGATGGTTTATGATATTTTGAGTAATTTATGGAAAAATAAGCGTAAAGAGCCGTTAATTATAACATTGTCAATTTCCATTTAGTCATTTAATTTTAGCCTCATCATTGGGTACCCGTAAGGCTAGGTAGACATTTTGAGGTGTCTACAACGGGTTGAACTTCGGGGACGAAGTTCTTTTTAAGGAGGGAAGCCTGTAATACTACGGTTTTTTATGTCTTTGGGTACTCTATCGAGTGGGGCTTACTCTGTTGAGTAAGTATGTTTGGTTTACAAAATAGTGTTCTGCTGAAGGGTATTCGATCGAGTAAGTTGGGGACTCGATCGATTAAGGGTCACTCGATCGAGTAAGGGTCACTCGATCGAGTAAGTTACTTACTCGATCGAGTAAATTACTTTTGCGGGTTATTTTAGTCGGGTTTTGTTGGTAACGCGTGATTGAAATATAAAGCTTCCCGTCACTTTCTTCATCATTTGTATCTTTTCTAAAAACCTTTCAAGAGAGAAAAGAAGTTACATTGTCTTCGTTCGTCGCGTTACTATCAAATCCCAAGGGCTAACCTTGTCGGATCGTCGTGTTCTTTATGCCATTGAGACCGTCGTATTGTGGGTAAGCTTCTAGTATGCTTTTTATATCGTTTTATTGATTTTAGTTGGAATCCTAATTGGGTAATTTGGGGATTTTGGGAAGTATATTGTTGATGATAGATTGTGATTGTATGATTGTGTGTTTATAGGAGGTGATTTCGTTGAAGAACGATTTTGATTAGCTGATTGTGACGATCTTGGTGGTTGCTTTTCCAGGTAGAGTTTCCCTACTCAGTTATTGTATAAATGATTATAAGATGGTTGATTGGTTGATTGGCATGATGATTATATCGTAATTGGTGTTGGCATTGTTTAGAATTGATATTGTGATTGGTTTTTGGTTTATATCATATTAGATTTGGAATTGGTGATTGTTGATTGTATAGTGTGGTTGTTGTATAATTTTCTGTGGTTTGCGAGGTGCGTCATTGGCTGAGTGGAGTCACTTGCGGGAGTGGCTTCACGCCTTTGATTCGCGCTCTGTGGAACCCGCCACATAAAGGGATGTGCACATTAAGGAACATGGGTTATTCGCTCGATGGAGATGAACGGGGCTTGGTGTTAGGTTCATATACCTATTATTAGACATTTCTAATATTGATTTAATCAACATATTAAATTTGTCATAGTGGATCTGGTGCATGCATAACAAAATAAAAGAATAAGGAAAGAAAAAATTTTCCTTACATTGTTGTATGGAACGAAATGGGCACAAGTAAGGTCTCATACCTTCACTTGTTCTTGAGCTATGATTAGTATTAGGATAATCCTCCAAGACTCTATATTAGGAGCCCTCCTTTTGATTGCACCCAAGATTTGATCCAAAATTACTACTAATGTTAACTAGATATTATGTAGTAATGTACCCTTAATTATCACTAATATTACTAATATTACTACACTAGTAATATATGACAAATATTAGTATTTGAGTGGTTTCTGAGGTTTTTGCATGTAAGGAAGAGATGAGCATCTAGAGAGAATAAAAATGAGAAATATAGAGAACAACAATTGTTTTTTTCTCGACATGAAAGTGTCGGCCATATTGCTCTTTATAGAGCATTTTTTTCTTCTCCAAATATCACATGCATATGCTTTATTGGTAGTGTCGTATTATGTAGAGGCAACATCACAAGTGGTAATTGTGTAATAAGATTTTTAGACAAAATAGAAGGCTTAGGACAAGTGTCCTATCTACTCCAAAACTGGTGCCCATTGACAGGCTAATCGTATACCTACCAAAAATAACCAACTAGTCTCTAACTAATATAGGTAGGGAAGTCGGGATCGTATCCACAGGGAGGCAAGATATTTGTTAAAGGTTCGTCTATTAGGTCACAAAATGGGGGTTTGATTTTTGATTTCTAAATTTATAAAAGATTAAGGGAAAGAGAAATTAAACAAGAGTAATAAACGTGAGAAAATGTAATAAAGATGATCATATAGAGAAAGTATGCCAGGATTTCGGTTCACCATGGTAGTCTATCGACTCAGCTGCAAATAGCCTAGACAATCTATTGTGAGAAGGATACAGGAAAGGTCCTTCCGGTCCACTTTCTATCCTAGAACTCCACTAATTTAACTTCCGTCCTCATTAGGGTAGTCTACTGTTCATAGCAGGTCTATTTAATCTAATTTTCCGATCCAGGAGTAAAATTAACCAGATTAAAGGTAACTTAGAAGCGTGCACTCAACTAAGTTGATATTATAGTTAAATTGCTATGGGACAGATTCTCACAAATAAATCGTCTAGTCTATTCGCTACATCGTCACAATCCTACCAAGAATTCCCTAATCCCGACATTAAAGGAATTAGCTACTCATAATATTAATGGTGTCAACAATAACAATAACAATAACAATAACAATAACAATAACGAGTGTACTAATCAAAGGCATGATGAAATAATGATAACTAAGCATAAACTAAGTTAGGGCAGAAATAATAGAGAGAAAACAAAGACTAAAGTAAACAAAGTAAATAAGATTAAGATCAGGGAAGAAAGAATGATTACAATCAAAAGCAATCCGGCGTAAAGATCAATCCACAAGCAAAGTACGAGACTAAGAGATTAAGCAGTAGGTTTAGAAGCAAAAGTAGAAGAAGAGTATGTGAAAAAAGGATCCCTAATGACCTAATTAACGTATGCTTAAATAGGTAAAACAAAGCTTAAACAAAATAATAGTAACACGGGTCACTAAAGCCCGCTTAGAATAGCAAACCACTCGATCGAGTGGATTCAGACCACTCGATCGAGATCTTCTCCAGCATTTCTTCTCGATCGAGCAGATAAAGCTCTCGATCGAGGAACTCCAGCAATCAGCATTTCGATCGAGCATGTAGAAGTACTCGATCGACCTCTCGTGTCATTCAAACCACTCGATCGAACCATAAAGCTTCTCGATCGAGTGCTTTTCTTCAGATCAGCCTCTTAAGTTGTCTTTGACCGCTTCATTGACCACCCTTCATGCACTCTAAGGCATATTTCTTGCTCTAACATTCCCGTCTCCTCATTATGCATGCTAAATGGGACGAATAAGACACAGTTTCACCACTTTCAGGTTCATTTCTGCAATTTAGACAAAACAAACCAAAGTAGCCAATTCGGGGCATTTTGCAATACATAACAGTACAAAAATGCATAGAAATACGTGCAATAAAAGGCTAAAAGGACTATATAAATTGCACGTATTAAATCTCCCCAAACCTAACCTTTACTCGTCCTCGAGTAAACCTAGTTCAAACTAATGGAATGGAAATGAAAACTCAGAGCTAGCTATAACTTGCCTACTTGAACCAATTTAATGCAAAAAAAAATCAACAGTCATAGATACAGCAGTCAATACGCAAACGAGTTATAAGATGTCCATAAATAAAGCTGACCTATCGACCTTGCAAGACCAACAAAATCGGACCCTCACGTGGTCACTCTTCTCTCATGAAGCAAAGGGTTAAATATATATGTGTAAGAGAGAAAGAGAAGCAGTCACTCACCTAAACTGTGACCTACATAACATGCATGCAACAAAAATGATAGACGACTCAAGTACTATGCATACACTCCAACCAACAATGTCCGTCATAGCCGAGGACTTACAAATAGTATAGGAAAGTGAGGTTCAGGTGAGAAAAGGCAAAACAAATTATGGAAATGTGAAGGTAAGCGCCAAGCTAGTTCCTAAATAAGACCATATAAGACCATCCGAATCTCAACTGACTATAAAATAATGCACAAGTGCCTTTCATGGCACAAATCTCACTAACCAAATACACTATCTCCTCAAAAATATATGAATAAGAGCAAAGGAGTAGACCGTCACAAACTTTCCTTTTTTAATACGGTCCTATTTTTCAAATAGCTTAACTTTTTCATATTCTTTTCTTCCTTTTTTTTTTCTTTCTTCCTGTTTCACGTGAATTCAACTCATTTTTTTCTCCTTTTTTTTTCTTTTTTTTTCCCACATCTCATTCTCTTTTCTCCTTTTTCATGTCTTTTTTTTTTTCATTTTCTCATCCTTCCTCATTTTCCTACCAACTCCAATTAAATAAACATACAAGCCAAACTCGCAACATGGATCAAAATACCGCAAAGGTCACCTTAAACTAGCTTGACAAGGCAGGCTTAATTATGGGTGTAACTAATGGGTCAAAAAGGCTAAATTTGGCTTAAGTGGAGCTAAATGGGTGAAAAATGAAAGAAAGGGGAATTTGCAAGCGCCTATCTGCATGTGACACCGACCATAAACTCGAATGTATGCAATTGACAAGAAATCGAATTTCATGAATGTGCAAAAATGATAAACATGTTATGCAAGGAGTACTACTCTCAATTCCTATGTAAACTGGTCATGAATGTTACCAGTTATAAGGCTCTAAATCTCAGAAATTGTAACTAGGTTGCCAATTTATCAAGTCAAGTCTACATGGTCAGATATATTTGAACAAAAACTCGTAGATATGCGTAAGACTAAGCTAATAACTGTCAATAAAGTGCAAGGCTCAAGTAAAAAGGACAATTTACAGTGCAATATCATCACGGAAATCGACCGTTCCGACTCAACCTATATGCAAAATGAAACGTGATTTTTTTTTTGATTTTATTGAAATTTTCTAATTTTTTTGGATTTTTATGATTTTTCTTTTAAATAAATAAATGCAATGCAAGCAGAAAATGGAAACGTGGATGTAAAAATAAATGCAAATGCAGACCCAAAGGATGCACTACCCTCCCCAAACCAAAACGAACAACGCCATCGTTGTCCTCCAGCATACACCAGCAGATAAATACAGGGGAACGGGAAACTACAACCGATAAATGAATGAAAAACAATAAACAAAAGGAGACTAAAATAAGTAAAAGGCAAGAGTACACATACAAAAACACGAACTTCCCCAAACCAGCTGGCGGGGAAGTGAGTAGACCGATAGCTACTCATCAGCCTCGTCCTCCACGTCCTCCACCGTGAAGTCTGGGTCCACCTGCTGCTCCCTCCTCCTCGCCTTCTCAGCTTGAGTCCTCGCCGCCTCCTCAGCCTGAGTCCTCGCCGCCTCCTCAGCTGTGTCCTCGTCACTGGCTGGCTGTGGGTACCCCTCGGGTGGTACCCGTGAACGACGAGTGTGGCCAACCCTCGGAACGGACGCCCTCATCATGTGATACTCGTATAGAGGGAACAAAGCAAGATCTATGTCCCGCTCCATACGAGCACACTTTCTTTAAGAAGCTCAAGCAACAAATCATCACGGTGCTCTTGGCCAAGGACCGCGGACGCCTCAAAGGGTGGAAGAGGAACAAAATTAGCCGGGTAAACCGGCTGTGTGTGGTCGGTCGCAGGAGTAGGAGTAGGGATCGAGGTAGGACTGGCCGTGGAAGTCTGACCACCCTTAGAAGGTGTGGATCCCTCTCCGGTCTCAGGTCTCTTCCGCTTCTTAGAAGCGGACATGGTAGGAGGTGGAGCAAGCGGAAGGTGATACATGGGTAGTGGTGGAGGTAACCTGCCCTTAACAGTGGGCAGCGGGACAAGGCAAGGCAAAGTGGTGCAAGGTAAGGCTACAGACAAGGAACCACAAATATTCCATGTCTTCTAGTCAGAAGCAAGCCAAAACATAGACGACATAGCAGCAATGTCAAGGTACCTATCAGCGTCTCTAGGTCTTTGTAAGTCACGAGGAAGACGGGGAAGATAGAATGGGCAAGAAAAGTGGGTATGCCACCGCAAAACAATAGTGCCCGTAGTCTTACGCCCCAATGTGAAAAATCTTGAGCGATCAAATAAGCAATGTTAAGCACAATGGGTCCCTCACTGTCAATGTTCAGGTACCCACCGAGAATAGACAGCTCAATGTTGTTCACATTGTTTGGTTCTTTACGGCCAAATATGGTCCCACCAATGAGACTAAAGAAGTAGCGGGCCGGGGAAAGGTGGACATGCGCGAGCTTGCGCTCTTCGTAACTAGTCCGTGCCAAGGTCTTCCACAACATGCGGATGACCTTCCTAGGAGGGTCAGTGTCACTGGTAGAAGACAAACCTAACCTACTGCCAAACTCCTCTAAGGTCCAAGAAATAGTCCGGTTAAATAACCGGAAAGAAACACAAGCACAAGTCTGGTCAGTGGCGAAAGCGCCGACAGAAAAAGTAAAGGAGATGAAAAACTCGAGGGTCAGCTCCTTGTAGGTCAAGGCACTCTTGGTAATCAGTCCCGACATCCCTGACCTCTCAAAATCACAGGTACGGGCTCGTAAATACCTAACCTATCAAGTGACTTACGACACAAAAACTTTGTCGAAGGAAAATCACAGCTCTCTAAAGCAAAGAAACGAGTACGATGAATACCATTAACGAAACTTACCTCGGGGTAGTCGGGGTGCGGGTCGAGTGAACCATTAACTCGGATAGTAACAAGGCCAGCAGAGCAGCTAGCAGAAGGTGTAGCTCGTCCGCAACCCCGGCCTCTAGTACCTGACGAGGAAGCCCGTCCTCTGACGGAGCGAGGTACCAAGGCTTCCCGGTAAGCAGCTGTGACAGCTGGTGACCACGCAGCAGGGGTGGTCACTGTACTAGAGGTGCTAGCGGTGGCTGCACTAGTAGAAGCTGTAACACCCCCACACTCCAAGTGCCTTACCAGGACCACGCAGGTATAAGGATGCCACCATCTATGTTACCCGAGGCATGATATTCATAAGACAATAACGAAACAACTTTAAAAGTAAATAAAGTTTAAAGTGATTACATAGCAATTCCAAACTGATAAAAAGAAATACAAGATTCTCGGACGGTCTCTTTGCTAAAACTATCAAAGCTATAAAACATCGTCGACACGGCGAAGACTTCTAATCGCCACGTGATGACTCATCCCAGCTATCCCATACGCGTCATATCATACCTGCTCAATAACCGCTCACCACCCCGAATGGATCACCACGCTTTTAAAACATTTAAACGGGGTCGATTAAATCACACAATTTATATAATCCAACAACCCAACAAACAACACAGCTCAAACGGTCACACACACACACAATCACACCACTCCCATCAATCTCCGTCACCGACTGTCCACTGGACCAGCCCTGCCAGTGGGGGACCGCAGCCGTACCCACCTAAACTCCGCTTATCATACCGAGCGATAACCCTGTTCCATTAATGTGCACATCCCCTTCCATGGCGGGTTCCACGAAGGGCAAAACTAGGGCGTGAAGCCACTCCCGCAAGTGACTCTACTCAGCCGAGAACGCATCTCGAGAACCAGAGACAAACAATCACATCCAGAATCACAACCGTCACAAAACAATTACGATATTAAACAATCAATCTCAACACATCAACAATCATCCCATTATGGGACTAATACTGAGTAGGAAATCCTACCTGGAAAGCACAACCGTCAGACGGTATCAACAGCTGTATCAAAAAGCCTCTTCTACAAAACCTCCTCCTATCATACAAACACATAAACACTACCAAATCACAATCTACACAAAACCCCCAAATCCCCATATTAGGGTTTAACCAACTTAAAGGAAAAACAATAAAAGGGTACATAGATCTTACCCTCGACGCAAGGATCTCAACGGTATAACAAACGATGAAAACCGACCTTCCAAACTCCGGGATTTGCTAACAATGCGATTAAAGGGATAAACGTACTTGCTTTCTCTCTTTGACAGTAATTTAGGTTTTGAAAACTGTTTAGAATGATGACGGAAAAGATTATATACTTTAATCGCATAATTAACAAAACCCGAGAAATAACTCCCCGTAAACCGGCTACTCGATCGAGTAGCTAAGGTACTCGATCGAGTGCCCCCTTACTCGACCGAGTATCTACGTTACTCGATCGAGTACCCAACAGGTCAGAAACTATTTTAAAACGCAACACACCCTTACTCGACAGAGTAAGGCCTACTCGATAGAGTCCCCAGAGACTCATAAAACCGTAGTATTACAGTCTTCCCTCCTTAAAAAGAACTTCGTCCCCGAAGTTCAACCCATACATAAAAACCAACATACTAACTCGATCAAGACACAACAACCTGACTAAGAACTCAAAACAAAACTCCAACCCAAACATGAACTCTTAACACCAACTCTACCAACTATTCCTACCTCCACACCTCGCTCCCGATGTCGTATCAACTACATCATAAACTCTCCCGACACTAACTCCATACATAACCAACTACATAAACATCAAACGGAATGTTACATTCTACCACCCTTAAAAGGAACTTCGTCCTCGAAGTTTACTTACACTCATAAACATCATCATGCCACTATCAAAACTCTCGAACTCCTAAACATCACACTACTACAAGCACGGCCATGGCCTTTTAACAACATCAACCACAAAACAAATCCCTCCTTTACGCTATGCTAACACTCTACTTCCAATTATTTTACAACATGCACAACCATGAAACTCACTTTTATCGCATCCTACTCCTCTTAAGACAAATGTTACGTCCTCGTAACTCACTAATACTAAATCTTTAGTTAAATCATCTCATCATCCTCATCACCACCAAATGTCAAAGATAACCGCCTATAACCTCATTTCTATAACCGTTCCTATTTCCAAGGCTTTCTTACTTAAACAGTTCTCATACTTCAATTCACTCTACACTCCATCTAACTAATACCGCAAAACCCTTAGCATAACCAATACTCCAACTCTTCCACATTACCGCAACATGACATACCTCTATATATAGGCTATATAAAACTTCTATCGCCAAAAGCATAACTCACGATCCACACGTGTTACGTACACTCACACAAGATCCACAAGTTCTTTTCTTTCATCACTGTAAAACTCATACATGACTTAACAAGACACTAAATCCAAACACCCTTCCCTCACTGGCCCAACGAAAGATTAAAACCACTGCACTTTGGATCATTACCACACATGTTCTACGAATCACTTGCCATGACTATGTGCACCGATGTCTCATCTACAACAAGGTCAAATGTTCTGTACAACCTCTTACAACTGTGCCCTATCAACAAAAAATCATTATACCATCACAACAACAAAACATACACAACTTTCTCCCATATCATACTCTACCCTCACACCCAAGTTGAAACTGGTAAGAAACATCAACAAACAAAACAACAGTCTACATGTTCAACCAAAACTCACAAAGAACAAAAGCAAACAAAACAACAATCTATGTATAACTGGCATGCACTTTCGAAAACTCGTATCATAATCATCCCGCCTACTCCACCACAACCGGTGACGGCATCACAATACCGTCACCAACAACCGCACCGCAGTGCGAAAATACCGGCATCACAACACGAAGTACCGTGCCCGGATCACCACCTGAGGCACCACAACCGCACCGATAGACATCACAACTTACTCAAACCCATAAACACTGACTCAAAGATAACTTCTCAGACAAGAAAAACTTACTCAAATCCACTTTATTAAATCACAACGCAACATATTATATGGATAAACAGATAAGCACCTCATGAACATCATCTCTACCATTTCACGGAATACGCATGTGTTATCAATACACATAAAATTATAACTAGCCATGCCAAATCAATCAAATTATTACCTTTTTAGCCTCATTCCATCAGATTGTCGTACCCTACATATATCACAAACATTCATATAACATCTTTATAACTATCACACCATACCGCTTCTCGTGAGGTCAGAACCTCACACAAACATTTATACACATCATAGACTCATAATCACATCCAACTAGTCAATCCTGATCACGTAAGTTACCACTCGATAAAGGTTACTTGTCGCCCGAGCTTAACTCATATGCCCTTCATAACATATTTTCCCATTCGCATAACCATCACCTCATGCCATACCATTAATATTCAACCACTAGCGCTCGCCTCATATAACCACATCTTATACTCCCTTACAACCATACATATCAATCCAGCCTTTGTAAAATCAACCTCTCTAGGACTGTTGTCTTTCTTATCTATCATCACCCTTAACCACTAGTGACAACACCACAATACCACCACTGCTCGTATATCAAACCTCTTACACTCATATCAAAACAACACGGTTTTTCTCCTATCTTTGGTTAACATCCCCAAATAAAGAACATCAAACCCATCAACAAAATTACCTCAACATTATTCCCAATGCTATCTTAATTGTATCATCATCTAACTTTCCACCAAAAATCTCATATTGTGTAAATACTCCACCAACTCTTACTCCCTTAATTCCTCGAAACTCATTATTAATCATGTTGTCCTGAAGCTCCCATATAACCATTAACTAACATCCTCATGATAATATCACACATTTCGATGATTCCTTACCTTTATATCACATAACTCCGGTGAAAATTTTCCTTAGCTTACTTTTTACTCTTCTTTTCTCTTCACATTCAACAATACCATTTAATAGCTCAACTCCTTATTACTTCTATCTAATTCTTTAGTGCTCCGGTTACCTTCTCATTCCGCCAAAGCTCAAATCCCTTTATTTCATGTCGATATTATCTCACTCTTTCTTACCATGGATCTTCTCTTACTATGCTATCGCTCACACTTGTCACTAACCTATCCATAAAATCAACGTTCACTGTTTAAACAACTTCATTTCATGCCGTTAAATGCCCAAAGAAATCAAACGTCGTTTCACCTCTTAATAAACCAAATCTCCTAAACTCACTCACTGTCTACAATTCCACCTCGCAACATGTCTCCATAAAGTTCACTATATACCACTCTTCTCAACCCCTTTAAAACGAACTTTCACTACATATATTCTTGACCCACACGACTCCTAACCATCTCACTCCATAATTCTTTACACATCTCAAGTTGCCACTATCCAAGCCTTCCTTTCAATCTTTTAATTCTCACGTTCCTTAGACCAACATCATCCCTTACCCACTTTCACTTACTTTTACATCACTCAATTTCGCGAATAAATCACTCACCACGTCTCACCAAAACTTGCACCATGCCTCAATCAGCTCATCAATATTCTTTTTCTTTTTCCACTTCTCAGCACAACCACATATAGCTCATCTCCTCCCACCAAACTCATACTCACCATAAGGTGCCACTCACCACCCCATAAGATTGGGTAACTTACGTATCAAGACCAACTTACTTGTAAAACAATGCATAAAGAAGTAAAATAACAACTTTGAATATGACCCAAAACAGGGGTCACTAGATCGAGTACGGCCACTCGATCGAGTAAGGGACTTACTTGATTGAGTAGGTGAAGATCAGAAGCACGTAAAACAAATCACCAGGGCTACTCGATCGAGTAACTAACGTACTCGATCGAGTTCCCCCTTACTCGATCGATTACCAAGGCTATTCGATCGAGTACCCCAATTCTCAGCACTGTCCAGTTTTCGTAAAACGGTCATAACTCACTCATTTCTTGGTCGTTTTGGGCGTGTGACCTATCGTTAGAATCGTAAAAGGACAAGATATCACCTCCAATTGGAATCACATCAAAATCATTTATGCATCTCAAGTTATAACAGTTTAAAGACAACCTCTTTATAATCGAAAAACACAACTACTTGATTTTACTTCCAAACAACTTAAACAACAACCAAGCAAACAAAACCAGTCCAAAACTCATAAAACCAGTATTCATAATCATATGTTACTATTTTCAAAAGCCAAGCAACAACATTAATCATGCACATAGATTATTTAACTTGTCAATCACGATTTACCACATGCTTTTATTTTATAACTTTACGCACACAATAACATAATATACAACATAAAATCCCCTATTCACATGTTACAAACATTGCCATATTATTAAAATCCATTACCCACATAAACATGTTCCACACATGAATTTCATATTTTTATGCAATTACTTACTTAATCTCTTCCAACCAATTCATTCATTACAAACATACACACTTCTTACCACATATACACATGAACAATAGTGGACAAGTACATAAACTTATCATGCAACCTTATGCAAACCAAATATACGTATACGACACAACATTCCTATGCACATGTTATTATTATGCCACATTATGAATTATCCATCCTGCAACATCATCATTCATCATATATTATCACATATGAACTACTTCCTTTTTCTACCACATTATTCATCATTCTCATATACTTTTCCTACAATTCAAAACAACATTGTAAACCAACTATCATGCTTTCAATCAATAGTTTGCGAAATCACATCATCACCATCTTTTCTACACATTCCCCATTCCCCACATACATACATCCACCGATTCATGCCACACATCACCATATAGGTACACAATTTACAAGATAAACACATAGCGATCCCGACTCATATCCCATGGTGACCGGTTCAAAATTGTAGGGCGAGTTCGCGACTTTAGGACGTCACCCAAGCCTTTGCATTAGCTCCTACAACCTTTACCCCGGGTTCATTTTAATTGACTCCCTATATTCATTAAATTCATTGGTTACAGGTTTCAGGATCGTCTCTCTGATACCATTTTGTAACACCCCCACATTCCAAGTGCCTTACCAGGACCACTCATGTATAAGGATGCCACCATCTCGGTTACCCGAGGCATGATATTCATAAGACAATAACGAAACAAGTTTAAAAGTAAATAAAGTTTAAAGTGATTACATAGCAATTCCAAACTGATAAAAATAAATACAAGATTATCGCAAAAGGGGGGGAGCAAATGAAGAATGAAACAAAAATAATGAGAAAAAGAAGTAAAAGAGTTAACTCCCTTCGTGTATTAACCAATTTCACTCGATCGAGTGATTTGAAATCACTCGATCGAGAAGTCTGGCCTTCATTCTGCTCGATCGAATGAAATTCCTCTCGATCGAGTACTCTTCATTTTTGCCACTTCGATCGAGTAACTGAAACCTCTCGATCGAACTGTTTTCTTGGGCATTCCTCTCGATCGAGTACAAAAAGTACTCGATCGAGTTCTTTCTCATGTAACTCATCCCAATACAATATAAATCCCCCAAACCTGCATAAAAACACGCAAAAATACATCCGACAATACCAAATCACACAATACGCAGTCTATAGTCTTTTCTAGCTAAGCTAAATAGTCTAAAGTCTAGCAGTTCTAAAAATGCAATAAAGAAGTTCGACGGAAATTTAATGTTTTACAATTTGTTACAATGGGGCATTCCCCGCTTAATTCCCAAAACATTTCAGTAGCCCAAAGGAGGGCTTCTGACTGGAGGAGGTCCCTTCAGAATCTTTGACCGTCCTCTTCGATCTCCATAAGCTTGAGTTTGAACTGGTAGGGGGAGAGTAGTTGACGTCCACGTATGCACGAACTTTCTTCTTCCCTTTGTCTTTCCCATCAGCTTTCACATTGGCATCTCCATTTTGATTGACTTTAATCGCACTTTGACCGTTGACAACTCCGGCATCCATTACATCTGTACCTGCAGTAAAGAAAACAGAAGATTGTTCCTCCTTTTCGCTCTTAGTCCGAGGCGGAGGGGTTACAATAGCGGCACAAAATTCAACTTTCTCAGCTGGAGTGTCCATATCTGAGTCAGTAGGGGATAGGGCATTGCAAGGTTGAGCTTGCATGGGAGTCCTACGAGATTTAGACTGATGAAAAATCAATTCTTCATCTCCTACCTGAAATATAAGTGTCTTACCCCCCCGACATCGATCACTGCGTGAGCAGTGAATAAAAATGGTCTCCTAAAATAATAGGGGTATTAGTGTCCTCGGGGATGTCAAGCACTACGAAGTATACGGGAATAAAGAATCTCCCGATCTTGACAGGTATGTCCTCTATAACTCCTAACGGCCATGATATACTACGGTCCGCCATCTGTACGGTCATGTTACTGCAATTAAATTTGGTCAAACCAAGTCTCTTAGCGAGAGACAGAGGTAAGACGCTCACGCTAGCACCTAGATTGCATAGCGCATTGTCAATCAAATGGGTTCCTATATGACACGGAATCGAGATACTACCCGGGTCTGACTGTTTAGGTGGCAACTTATTTTGAACTAGGGCAGTCTCTATCTCAGTTAAAGCTGCCGTCTCATGATCGTTTATATGCCTCATACGCGACAAGATTTCTTTCATGAATTTTAAGTAAGAGGGTACCTGAGTCAGCAACTCGGCGAATGGAACAGTAACATGTAAGCTTTTCAGGAGCTCGGCAAATTTCCCGAACTGTTGATTGGCTTTGTTGTTCTGTAATCGCCTTGGAAAGGGATCCATAATAGGAATCTCGACCCCTTTGTTCCTCTCTTCCAACGTCTCAGCAGGTTCAAGCTCTTTTTCACTCGATCGAGTCTTTTTACCTCTCGATCGAGTCCTTTCAGGTGATGCTTCACTCGATCGAGCATTTGCAGCTTCTCGATCGAGTTCCTCTATTTCCACTGTGTTCGATCGAGGTAAAGTTCTACTCGATCGAACAGTTTCTTCAGCAATTCCACTCGATCGAGTGGTTTCAAAATCTCGATCAATTCCTTGATTATCCAGATTACTCGATCGAGCATTAAATCCATTCGATCGAGTAATTTCAGCAGCTTTTCTACTCGATCGACCACCAGAAATCAGTCGATCGAGTATTTCCTTCGTGCTAGGCATACTTTTAGCAACAGGCGACGGTTCATCCTCCATAATAGCATCCCTCGGGTCTGAAATGTCCTTATCAGCTGACGACTTTGGTCCTTTGTAGGAACGACCACTTCGTAAATTAATTAAGTTAATAGTCTCATGTGGATTATTCTCGGATTGAGACGTTAAATGACCCGGTTTCCTTGTGGATTGGCTTGTGGCCAACTGAGCAACTTGAGTTTCAAGTGACTTGATTGAAGCTTCCTTCTGTTGGTTACTCATTTGCAATTGCTTGGTCAATGATTGAATGATTGTCTTTAACTCAGTCAGCTCACTTACCCCAATAGAGGATGAAGCTCCTTGATGCGGTGGAGGGAAATAAGGAGGCTTTTGAAAGCCTTATTGAGCTTTATGAGGAGGGACATAAGCTTGCTGCTGCTGCTGTGGAGGCGTAGGATTAAGAACATTCTAACTTGTCCACCTCAAAATGGGATGGACTGCCCCTTGATTATTTTAATAAGAACCCCCTCCTTGCCTATATTGCTGAAAGGCAAGGACTTGTTCTTTCTCTGTCAGACAGTCAATAGCAATGTGACCGTTATTGCTCCCACATCTCTCACAAGTGACAGTTTCCTGTCTAGTCAACAGATGAATCATCTGTTAATCGCCAGCTTGCTGCAATTCCAACCTATCAAAACGAGCATTCATGGCTTCCAGTTGAGCCACAACAGCATTGTCGACCGAATGCACCGTCCGAATACCGTCCCTTGGGTTCCCATATTCAGCATAATGGGTCGCCATCTCCTCAATAATACCCCATCCCTTATCATCATCATCAATGTTCTTTTGGAATCTCCCGTCGGATGAGGCGTCTAGTATAGCTCGGTGGTCATCATACAACCCATTATAGAACTGGTTGCACAAAAACCACTGATCAAATTCATGGTGAGGAAGAGACCTCACCAACTTCTTGAATCGACACCAAGCCTCATAAAAATTCTCATCAGGGGCCTGTTTAAAACTCGTAATCTTCCCCCTCAGCTAATTAGTGCGCTGTGGAGGAAAATATCTTTTGTAGAAGGCAAGTGCGAGAGTCTCCCAGTTGGTGATACCAAAGAAGATCCGGTCAAGATCAGTCAGCCACTCACGGGCTGCGTTAGTCAGAGAAAAAGTAAATAGCACTTCTTTTATCTTGTCTTGAGTTACTCCCTTAGTAGCGGGAATAGTAGAGCAATAGTCAGTAAAGACTTCCATATGCTTTCGCGGATCTTCACCCGCCACACGTCGATAAAGATTTCCTTTCACCAGATTTATATAAGACGGACGGATATCAAAAGTATTACCGTCCTCAGTCGCAAGCTGGAAACCCTTCGGAATCGAGGCAGCTGTGGGCTCTGAGTGACTCGCTATGTTAGGCATCTTTACTGGCTTGTTAGCAGAAATGAGATTGTCTTCTCCACAAGACGGTGTAGCTCATGCTCGAAAGTACTCAAGTCTTCCTTTCGAATTTCTCTTTGCAGACGAAGTCTATGCCGAAATAGTCTTTCTGGCTCAGGATCAGCTGAAACTATTTCCGACCTGTTCGACTTGGGCATACACAACACTGAAAGAGATAAGTGAGAACTGTCTCAAAAAATGAAAATTCCCTGAGACGGATAAAAAAAACGAAACAAAAAAAAAAAACAGAAAGGGCTATTGCCTCCCCAGCAACGGCGCCAAAATTTGACAGGCTAATCGTATACCTACCAAAAATAACCAACTGGTCTCTAACTAATATAGCTAGGAAGTCGGGATCGTATCCACAGGGAGGCAAGATATCTGTTAAACGTCCGTCTATTATGTCACAAAATGGGGGTTTGATTTTTGATTTCTAAACTAATAAAAGATTATGGGAAAGAGAAATTAAACAAGAGTAATAAAAGTGAGAAAATGTAATGAAGATGATCAAATAGAGAAAGTATGCCAGGATTTCGGTTCACCATGGTAGTCTATCGACTCAGCTGCAAATAGCCTAGACAATCTACTGTGAGAAGGATACAGGAAAGGTCCTTCCGGTCCACTTTCTATCCTAGAACTCCACTAATTTAACTTCCGTCCTCATTAGGGTAGTTTACTGTTCATAGAAGGTCTATTTAATCCAATCTTCCGATCCAGGATTAAAATTAACCAGATTAAAGGTAACTTAGAAGCGTGCACTCAACTAAGTTGATATTACAGTTAAATTGCTATGGGACAGATTCTCACAAATAAATGGTCTAGTCTATTCGCTACATCATCACAATCCTACCAAGGATTCCCTAATCCCGACATTAAATTAATTAGCTACTCATAATATTAATGGTGTCAACAATAACAATAACGAGTGTACTAATCAAAGGCATGATGAAATAATGATAACTAAGCATAAACTAAATTAGGGCAGAAATAATAGAGAGAAAACAAAGATTAAACTAAACAAAGTAAATAAGATTAAGATTAGGGAAGAAAGAATGATTACAATCAAAAGCAATTCGGCGTAAAGATCAATCCACAAGCAAATTACGAGATTAAGAGATTAAGCGGTAGGTTTAGAAGTAAAAGTAGAAGAAGAGTATGTGAAAAAAGGATCCCTAATGACCTAATTAACATATGCTTAAATAGGAAAAACAAAGCTTAAACAAAATAATTGTAACACGGGTCACTAAAGCCCGCTTAGAATAGCAAACCACTTGATCGAGTGGATTCAGACCACTCGATCGAGATCTTCTCCAGCATTTCTTCTCAATCGAGCAGATAAAGCTCTCGATCGAGGAACTCTAGCAATCAACATTTCAATCGAGCATGTAGAAGTACTCGATCGACCTCTCGTGTCATTCAAACCACTCGATCGAACCATAAAGCCTCTCGATCGAGTGCTTTTCTTCAGATCAGCCTCTTAAGTTGTCTTTGACCGCTTCGTTGACCACCCTTCACGCACTCCAAGGCATATTTCTTGCGCTAACATTCCCGTCTCTTCATTATGCATGCTAAATGGGACGAATAAGACGCGGTTTCACCACTTTCAGGTTCATTTATCCAATTTCGACAAAACAAACCAAAGTAGCCAATTCGGGGCATTTTGTAATACATAACAGTACAAAAATGTATAGAAATACGTGCAATAAAAGGCTAAAAGGACTATATAAATTGCACGTATCACCCATACTCTATTTTGGTCCATTTTTGTCTTATAATATTTGTCCCACAAATGCGTATAAGTCTTATTTTTAATTATCTTACATAATTAAATATGAATTTGATCATACAATAATTATGTGACAAATTAATAAACATATATTCACTTAACTTATTGAGTAATATTTTACGATTATATCAACATATAATGGGTCCCATAATAGCTAGTTAGTTAAATTTACAACCTCTTATAAATGTAAATAACTAATTATCTCTACCTCGAAATATTTATAAAATCTCAACATAATTTAGTAAATTAATATATTAATCCACTAAATCGAATCTTATTTAATCACATTATAATAAGATACAAAATACAACTCATATAAATAAGGGATTAATTAATCCGCATCAAATACAATTAATTAACTATTTATTTGGGTCTCATCCTTTAGGTGTGACCTTAAGGGATCAACTGATCACCACCGTCAACACGATAATAACGTCGAACTCTAATCAGCCAATCATTACTGATTAATGTTGATCAGTTGACTATATAATTTATCATCCCTTTCGTATTCTTATTATGAGATTTCATTATGTGATCGCACTATTGTTGAGGACACATACTCTAACAATCTCCCACTTATCCGAGATAAGTGTGCGTCACCAATTCTCTTGTCCTATTACAATCTCCCACTCAATGCAAGGTGTCTTGCAGGTCGTACTTGCATTTTATCATATCTTGAGTGGTTTCCTCGATCTGGAGAGTAACTGTCTGACCGACATTATCTACCGTAGATACCTTCCGAGCGTGGCCACGCATTTTCAGTTCACTACTCCTCGAGTGGCCCTGAGATTTCAAACAACCCTGACAAGGGGGTGGACAATTCCTATCGCACTATTCCCTTCGTATAGCCACAGTTCATCATAACCCAAAATATACTCATTTGACTTCAGTTACGACAGTCGTAGAGTATAAATCAAAGCCAATCAGAAATTTGTGCCAACTTTGGCGAATAATCTCTAGTCAAAAGAATCGAATCATAAGAATACTATTGTAGCTCTTGCCACAACCAGGCTTTATGAATTTCCAGAACTCTATAAGCGGTCACTGTCCGACAGAGTGTCCCATACAGTCTGTCTATGTGATCGACTAGTCATCCCATATAACCCTATGGCTCTTGAACTTGCCATCAATCGCATCACACTCTAGTCACTACGAGACGTCACCTCCTATAAGTAACCAGGGGGGCATACTATGTCAATCCAGTTCACTTCAATGGGGTTCAATTATTATCTCAACAACCCATTTGGATATAACAAATTAATAGATGAGTTTAAAGAAACTCAAACGATAAATGCGATTATCATATATGAATAGTCAATACCTTATTACTACTTCATATCTTATAATCTATAGTGTACATTTTACACTAGTTAAATTGTAATAAAAGCTTGGTAAGTGGGTGTACCATGTACCCATATGTTCCAACTTTATGAATTGCTATTTCCTCCTATCAATTTTATTTCTAATAACATGAATTTATCTTAGTAGATGTCTAGTCTTCTTACCAGACTTAGGCTCTTATACTTGGAAGATGCTCCCATTGTTATCATATAACTTGTGATAAAATCTTTGGTAGAGGGATCTACTCTCATTCCCTACGTTGACCATCTTATCACAATGTACTTAGATTCTGTTTGTAGAATTTGCAATGGTTGAAACTAAAACATTTATCTAGTCTCTTACTCCTAAGTCAATAAAATCAGCATAGGATTTCGATAAATCCTTACAGGCTTGGAAACTAGAGTTTGTGTAACCCCTCAACACATAACTTAGTATATCATCCAAACATAAGAACGAATCTTCAATTCTCCTCAAGAATCTTAAAGGATGTTCTTTAAGGCTTTCAAAAGACCTTAATTCGAATTAACTTGTTACTGACTTATTATGCTCCAAGCATATGATTCATCACGGTATGTGCATATAATGGCATACATGATCGTTCTAATGGCGGAAACATTAGCAATCGATTTCATGTGATCAACAACTTATTTAGGTTCAGTGAATGACTATGACTCTGTCATAGTAATTCCACTTTCATTAATATGAATAACCTACTCAACCTTGTTGATGTTTAAGATATGAAAGATCTTATCATCATAAGGCTCTCGACTCTGTGCAAATATTCTCTCAAATTTAACACATAAATTCGGAAATCTAGAATACATTGCTCCTTTTCCTAGTCTCCCAATCACTCTTTTACAGAGGAGCATTGGTACATTATTCTCAATGAGTAATATGTTATCAACATATAAACATGATTCTTCAACAATGTGAATGAAACCATTCTTAATTATCATATGAACGAAAAGTATGATTGTTACAATCTTTTGATGCTTGCTGAAGACCATTCTAGGATCGTTTAAGTAAGCTTTGCATAATATATTAGGATTCTTAGATCTTTAACTAAGGTTTTGTGCTCCGTACACATCATTCTCTATATTCCCATTTTAGAAAAGCGAATTTTTAATATCATTTGCCATTCTTCATCAAAATGAAATGTGGCAACTCCTAACACGATTTATCTTGATTAATATCTTCATGTCAATCTATGCTTTTAGGTACGCTAAAGCTCTATATACTTTAAAGAGACCATCGCCTTAAAGTAAATCTACTCTTGATTATAAAAATATCTTTTTTTATTGTAATGCTATGGCTTTTATGCAACAAAGTCGATTTGGGACTACTCGCAATTGATCATTCAACAGGTCATGATTCCATTACTTTCGAAAAGTAACATATTAACAATAAGACATGTGTACTTTACTCTCACTCTATCTCAACAGATTATAGTTCCATTACTTTCAAAAAGTAACACATTAACTATAAGTCATGTTTGTGACGATCTGCTCCCACTCTATCTCTTAGAAATACTTCTATCTTTTTAAGAGAGAGATTTGTGAGCTACAAACATATATGGTGAAGTAATACTAGTTCGTCTAGACTGACGTGTTAGCTCATAAATAAACCAGCTCTATTATGCCAGTTTGATTCATGTAATATGCGAGTCTGATCAATGTCATTTGTTAAATAGACTTTCTATTTTAGGTATCTCCAGGTTGACCTTTCGTTTAAAATAATGTGTCCATTTAAGATTGAAAATCCCCAAAAGTGAGTTCGATAACTCAACCTGACTCATATTAGTGAGAATAAAATTCATAGGTAGTGACACAAGGTCATAATCCATAAGTGAGAATCGAATTCATTACTTAGATATTCGCACCACGATCGGGTCGTAATGCTTTAATTTTCTTGTTCAATTGGTTCTCTACTTCCTTTTGAAATTCTTTAAATTTCCCCAAAGCTTCACTTTTATATTTGATTAAGTAAACATACCCATATCTACTTAAATCGTCGGTAAAAGTGACGAAGTAGTTATAATTTCCCGTAGCGGTGATACTCATTGGTCCACATACATTGATATGTATTAGTCCCAACAAATCACTTGCTCGTGTCCCTTTACCACTAAAGGGAGCACGAATCATTTTGCCAAGGAGACAAGATTCGCATATTCCATATGATTTAAAATCAAATGGACCAATAAATCCAGTCGACACTAGCCTTTTAATATGTTTCTCATTTATGTGACCTAATCGAAAAAGCCAAATATAAGATTCATTTGGGTCACTTATTATGCATCTTTTGGTTTTATAGATATCTTTAGTGGAGTTGGAAGTGTCTAAAACATAAATACTATTTATAGAAGTGGCTTGGCTCACGGCCAAGTCATTTTAAACAAAATACAACGATTTTTTTTGATGGCAAAAGAAAAATCCTTCCATGTCTAACATAGAAATGGAAATAATGTTTTTAGACAAAGTGGGTACATAATAACAATTATGTAGATGCAACTTAAAATCACTTAGCTAAGGCAATCACATAGGTTCCCTTTGAAATGGCGGCTACTCTAGATCCATTTGCTAATCGGAGATCCATGTCACCCTTGCTAAGTGCTTCCACATTACTTAACCTTGACAGGAGTGACAAGTCCAGTTTTGATATCTTCCAAATACTTGGGGCAATTTCGCTTCCAATGGCCCATGATATTACAATAATGACATTCATCGTAGGATTGGGCACCCTTCTTGGTTTTGGTTGTGGTAGTCTCACACTCTCACTATCCACTTCTAATCCATTATCAGGTTTGGGTTTCTTACCCTTTTTTGCCTTTTCTTTAATAATACCATTACTCCTTTCAGTTGCAAGGACATTCTTGCTAGAACTCCCACTCAATATAATATTTCTCCTTACTTATACAAACAAGAATGCCATGGAATTTGTGAGATTCTCCTCACAAGATTCTCTTACCAAAGAGATGGGTATGAATATGGGAGTGGGAGGTGTGGAAGTGGTAAGGTAGCAAACATTTCCATCCTCACCAATGCCAAACCGTAGTTCTCTAGTCGTATCATTGTCATACAAGGAGCATTTTTCATTGAATGATTGGAGCCATGAATTAATGGTGATCGGTGTAAGAGTATTAGATGAATCTATTGCGTAAAAATAACTACAAAAAATGGAGATGAAGGAAACAATTAACATTTATCGTTATAATACTTGTAAATACAAGTATAGCATTTATATAGTGACCTCTACCCAACTATAATAAATGATTCCGAGATCCATCTTTATATAAATATGGGCACGGGGAAACCGATACATCCCATACTTATAAAAATTTGGTGAATTAACTCTTTAATTGATTCTACTTTAGAACTCTCGGTCGATGTTTTTCATAAAACCCATCTCTAGCCCCGAAACATAAGACTAGTCATAATATCCTGTTGGGACCAACCAAATTTCGCGTGTAATAACGTTTTATTACCCCACTTACCCAATAATAAATGAAGGCACCTTGGGAAAGCCGAACCTACCCCAAATGTCACGGGGATTCATGGGTCTTACTATTTGGTAAGGCTAATCTCAATTTTAAAATCAGTGAGAGGTCCTGTCAATTCATTATCTATCAATTTTAAGTGAGCTAAAAGGTCGAATTTTCAATAATTTAAATTGACACAGTCGAAAAACTCGATATGATATGCATGTGTTGTTATGGCGATTTTTATGTAAAGTTAAGGAGGTACTGAACTCTGGTTTTGTGGGTGGTCACTGGCAGTTAGATGCCAGAGGTTACTCAATTCAGGCTGGTTACCACTGGCTGCAGGGCCCACACCCCCTTGTCCAGTGGTATAAGGATGTTTGGGATTCTTGGAACATACCTAAGCATTCGTTAGTTGGTTGGATGATTAGTTATCATGGACTGCAGAATAGGGATAAGCTGTTCCACTTGCAGATCAGTGATAGTAGCAGTTGTGTGAATTGTGCCCAAGCTATTGAAACACACGAGCATCTGTTTGGTAGTTGTGTGTATAGTCTCCAGATTATTGCTGGAATTGAACACTGGCTGGGTATGAGTTTGGCAGGTTCTAATCTGAACTGTACTCAAATGCAGAAGAAAGTTGTGAGACTGGCTCTTATGGCTACTTGGTACTTTATTTGGAATCAAAGGAATGAGTGTAGGCTCTCTTTGACACTAGCTGCACCAAAGAGAGTGATTATGGAGATTCAATCTATAGTTAAGGCGCGAATTCTACAGAAACTTCAGAATTTTATGCCTAATAGGGATAGGGAATGGCTTCTTAGCTTAAGTATTCCAATTTAATTTGTAAAGCTTTGTAGCCTTTTGCAATTTGATAAGAGTATTAGTGGTGTAATAGTGTTTTATTATTAATGAAAAGCTTACATTCTACCAAAAAAAATCCCTAGTATGGCAATGCGATTTGGCAATGCATGCAACATGTTAAAAGAAATGCAAAACAAATAATAAATCCCTAGTATGGCCATCCTAAAATAGAAAATTAAATAATCTATTACAAATTCGGAAACCAACTCCTTTGGTCCAAGTGGCACGCCTCCCTAGAACACCGTCTTCGTCGGAACGCCTTTCCGAATGGCACCGTCTTGAAGGAACTTCGGAATTACAAATAATGATAAAATACATAGCTATTCCTATTATACAGTTATAATATGAAAAACTAGTAAAAATAAAAGTGATACGAGATCAAAATAAATTACAACCGAATCAATATCCCCTTACATTACGGGTAATATTGATTAAAAACTAAGGCCATACTAAGATAAATTAAATAATTAAAAATTACATAAATAAAATATGACATTCAACAATGAAATATGCAGCATTATAATATGTATCTAACATTCCAAATTATGTGCCAAATCGCCCTATTTAACTTATATCGATTATATAACCCGGTTTCATGGAAATGCACGATTTTAACTTATTAAAATCGCTAAATAATACTAAAATCTAATTTTAGTCCAAGTTAATTATCCTAACACTCTTAGGTCTCAAAAATTAGTCATTACTCAATTTTTGACAATAATTCAACTTGACATAATTTTATGCTCATTTTGACCCTAAAATCATAACAGTTATGAAATAAATCCAAATTAAATTACAATAATTTTAAAATTTGAATTTTAAATTTTTGAACATTCTGGAATATGTCCATGACAGTCATAATGTCAAAAATTATGGTTAAAATTTTCGAATTTATTTCGAGAAAAATGTAGTTACGATTCATCGGTTTTATCAAATAAAACATCTAAAGCGTACAAAAAAAATAATCTAATCAATTTTACAACTTTATATATGATAAGTGGGATATAAATACAACCTAAAATAATTTTCTCATACCATGTAATTTGTTTTAGCTATTTATGCTAAAATAGTCACTATTTATGTCATTTTTACTCTAAAAATTCATAAATCATGCAAAATGAATCAAGTTCTTCTTAAATTTTACACACATTGAATAAAATGTGCATGTGACAACATATTAACATTTCATATCCTTTTTCGAAGTTTAACTATATTTAACCATTTTACCTCCATTTAATTCATTTTTATCCCATAAAAACCATAAATCATGCAAAATAAATCAAATTTATACGAAATTTTACAAATAATAAGTAAAATATGCATGTGAGGTCATATAAAAATTTCAAGGTCTAAGAATATGTTTAAGTATTTTTAGTATTTTAAATACCATTTTACCCATTAAAATGTAATAAAATAACTAAAAATCATTAAAATGAACAATAAAATACCATAAATCATCAAAATGACCTAAATATATTTTAGGATCATAATATACAACATGCATTAAGATTTTGTGGCTTTATCTAATAAATCACAAATTTTTTAGTTTTATATAAGTTACTAATAACTCGAAAAAACTATAAATCGATTATGAATGCAACATCCTATGCTCTGATACCAATTGTTAGGTTCATATACCAATTATTAGACATTTCTAATAGTTATTTAATCAATATATTAAATTTGTCATAGTAGATCTAGTGCATGCATTACAAAATAAAAGAATAAGGAAATAAAAATTGTTCCTTACATTGTTGTATGGAACGAAATGGGCACAAGTAAGGTCTCTTACCTTCACTAGTTCTTGAGCTATGATTAGTATTAGGATCATCCTCCAAGAATCTATATTAGGAGCCCTCCTTTTGATTGCACCCAAGATTTGACCCAAAATTACTACTAATGTTAACTAGATATTATGTAGTAATGTACCCTTAATTATCACTAATATTACTAATATTACTACACTAGTAATATATGACAAATATTAGTATTTGAGTGATTTTTGAGGTTTTTTGCATGTAAGGAAGAGATGAGCATCTAGATAGAATAAAAATGAGAAATATAGAGAACAACAATTGTTTTTTTTCTCTACATAAAAGTGCCGGCCATATTGCTCTTTATAGAGCATTTTTTTTTTCTCCAAATATAACATGCATATGCTTTATTGGTAGACGGTAGTGTCATATTATGTAGAGGCAACATCACAAGTTGTGCTTGTGTCATAAGATTTTTAGACAAAATAGAAGACTTAGGACAAGTCTTATCTTTAATTATCTTACATAATTAAATATTAATTTGATCATACAACAATTATGTGACAAATTAATAAACATATATTCACTCAACTTATTGAGTAATATTTTACAATTATATCAACATATAATGGGTCCCATAATAGTTAGTTAGTTAAATTTACAACCTCTTGTAAATGTAAATAACTAATTACCTATACCTCGAAATATTTATAAAACCTCAACATAATTTAGTAAATTAATATATTACTCCACTAAATCGAATCTTATTTAATCACATTACAATAAGATACAAAATCCAACTCATATAAATAAGGGATTAATTAATCCGTATCGAATACAATTAATTAATTATTTATTTGGGTCTCATCCATTAGGTGTGACCTTAAGGGATCAACTGATCACCACCGTCAACACGATAGTAACGTCAAACTCTAGTCAGCTAATCGTTACTGATTAATGTTGATCAGTTGACTATATAATTTATCATCCCTTTCATATTCTTATTATGAGATTTAATTATGTGATCGCACTATTGTTGAGGACACATACTCCAACACTTAGTTGGGAACGGCTGCGGTCCCGCACTGGCGGTGAGGAATATCTGTTGCGATGGATATTCTGGCAGGGCTACACACTTTAGTGTGTAGTCAGATGATTGGTGATGTGACGGTGTTGGAGATTGTGATTGTGTCCATTGTTTATCTTATATTGTTTATGCGATGAATCGACCCGTTTAAATGATTTAAAAAAAACTGTGGTGATCCTTTCGGGGGTGGTGAGCAGTTGTCTAGCAGGTATATTGTGGATGCGCGCGGGATTAGCTGGGGAAGGAGTCGCCACGGGTCTGATAGTAGTCTTCCGCTGTGTTATCTTGAGACCTTTTGTTACTTTAGTTGTAGTTTGGATTGAGAACAGTTGTACTTTACTTTACAATTGGCTTTGTTATGTAATCACTTAAATTTATCTATTAAAGTACGTTCTTTTATGGTATATTTGATATTCATTGCCTCGGAAATCGAGATGATAGCATTCCCATGCGGTAGGTGGTCCGGGTAAGGCACTTGGTGTATGAGGGTATTACAAAGTGATATCAGAGCGATGATTTTGGAACCTGTAACTAATGAACCCAATGAATGTAGGGAGTCAAAGTAAAATGAACCCGGGTAGGAGTTGTTTGGAGCTAATGCAAAGGCTTGGGAGACGTCCTAAAGTCGCGAACTCGCCCTACGACTTTAAACCGCTCACTATGGGGTTTCATGGGATCACTATGTGCTTGTTAATGTTCTATTGCATACATATTGAATGATGTGTTGTATGAATATGTTGGATGGATGGATGTTATATGGTTGAATGGAGGTATGGTGGAAAAGATGAAGGTAATTGTTTATGATAACATGAACTGTGGTTGGGACGCTATGTGTTTACTAATGTTTATATGTATATGATGGATGACATGTTGTTTGGAATTGTTGGAAAAGTATATGAGAAGGATAAATGATGTGGTGGAAAAGGGAAGTAGTTCATATATGATAATATGTGATGAATAATGATATTGTAGGATGGATGATTTATAATGTGGCTATACTAGTAACATGTGATTAGGGGATGCGATATGATTATACATGATTTTGTTTGCGTAAAGTTATATAATAAGTTCATATACTTGTCTACTGTTGTATCATATTCACTTGTTAGATGAAGGGTGTGATTGAAATGGAAGAATTGATTGGAAAAGATGGAGTGACAATTGCATGAGAATATGAATTTTATGATTAAGAATTTGTTTAGGTGACGAAGTGGATTTGTACTATTGTTGTATTAGTAATATGGAAATAGGATTTGTAAGGTATGAGTATGTTTTGTTTTACGAAAAGTTATAAAGTTAAAGCATGCGGGCAGTACATGATTGATAAGTTGAATGTTGTATGAGCATGATAGATGTTATTGTTTAGCTTTTGATAGATAGTAACATGTGGTTAGGGATAGTGGTTTTACAAGTATCGAGTCGCTTTTATTCATTTTGTTGATGTTTAAGTTGTTTGAAAGAGAAAATCAAATAATTATGTGGTTCGTTTATAGAGAGGTTGTCTTTAAACTGTTACAACTTAAGATGTATATATTATTTTGATGTGATTCTAATGGGAGGTGATAGCTTGTCCTTTTACGATTCTAGCGATAGGTCACACACCAAAAATGACCAAGAAACGAGTGAGATATGAGTGTTTTACGAAAATTGGACAGTGTTGAGAAATGCATAGGATACTCGATCGAATGGCCCTTACTCGATCGAGTGCACCTCTTGTTACTCGATCGAGTACCCCTTACTCGATCGAGTAGCCCTGGTAATTTGTTATACGTATTTGACATTCACCTACTCGATCGAGTAGTCTATACTAGATCTAGTGACCCCTCTTTTGGGTCATATGCTTATATTTTTGCCCCGTTGCATATCTTATTTAATTGAAGAGTGTTCCTTTTCTTCTTTATGCATTATTTTACATATGTGTCGGTCTTGATGCGTAAATTACCCAATCTTATGATGTAAGAGAAGCACCTTATGATGGATATGAGTTTGGTGGGGAGGACATGAGTTATATGTGGTTGTGATGGATAGTGGAAAAAGAAAAGGGAGGTTAATAAGCTTATTGAGGCATGGAACATGTTTTGTGAGATGTGGCGAGTGATATGATGGTATGTTGAATAATGTAAAAGTAAGTGAATATGGGTGAGGGGGTGATGTAAGTCTACGGAACGCGAGAATGAAAAGATTGAAAGGAAGGATGTGGATAGTAGCAACTTGAGATGTGTAAGGAATTATGGAGGGAGATGGTTAGATTGTGCTTGTTAAGAATATATGTAATGAAAGGTCGTTGTAGAGGGATGGAGAAGAGTTTTATATAGTGAAGTTAGATGGAGACATGTCGCGACGTGGATTTGTAGATAGTGAGTGAGTTTGGGAGATTTGGTTTATTAAGAGGTAAAACTAGTGTGTGCTTTTCTTGGGCAATTAACAGTATAAAACGAGTTTTGGTTTGTGAGTGATAGCATGATGAGAGGAGATCCATGGTAAGAAAGATTGAGATGGTGCTGATATGAAATAAGGGAAATTGAGTTTTGGAGCAACGAAAAGGTAACTGGATTACTAGAGAGTTAGGTATAAGGAGTAAGGAGATGAACTATTAATTGGTATTGTTGAGTGTAAAGAGAAAAGAAGGATAAAAGTAAGCTGAGAAAAATGTTGACCGGAGTTATGTGATATAGAAGTAAGGAATCGTCGAGATATAAGATACTATCATGAGGATGTGAGTTAGTGGTTATATAGTAGTTTCAGGACAACATGAATAGTCATGAGTTTTGAGGAATTAAGCGAGTAAGAAGTTGGTAGAGTATCTGCACGATATGAGATTTCGGTGGAGAGTTAGATGACCATACAATTAAGGATAGTATTGGGAAGAATTTTGAGGTAAATTTTGTGGTGGATTTGATGTTCGTTATTTGGAATGCTAACCGAAGATAGGAAATGAACTGTTATATTTAGAGGTGAGTGTAAGAGATTTGTTTCCGATCCTTTTACGAGTCCATTATGAAAGTCGGCCCTAGTGGATTCAAAACGGATTTGGGAAAAGTCATCCAATTAGCTATTTTGAGTTATTTTGCTAAATTATCAAATTTCATTAAACTCCACTAATTCAGTAAAAATCGTTAATAACTCCGATTTGAATCGAATTCCTATTATTTCCGTTAGCTATTTTAGTTTATTTTATTTTCACTCATTAAATTTATTTATTATTGATTCCATTTTTATTACTGAAACTTTTACTAAAACAGATTTTATTAACTCGAGACGGTTTTAAAAACGAGCGAAATTACTTAACGATGAAGAAACGTACGTATAATAAATAGCAGGCTGGCAGGCTGCTGTCTCATTTCACCCCCTCACGTCACTCTCTTTTCTTCTTCTTCGTTCTATTTGATCTATTAATCGACGTCGCTGCTTCATTTCTCATCTGTTTTCAACTATTTTTATTCCATAGCACTCCTCTCGTCGCCCTCGTCATTCCGTTGTAAGTAAAATTCATTATAGTTATGGATTTTTACAAACCCATTTTATACTTTCAGTTTTATTTATTGTAAGAAGGTTGTAGGGGCTGAGATAGACGGTCCGGTACAAGACTTTTACGTCATGGAGGACTAGTTCGCTCGGAAAAAGGTAACGATGACGGGTTACTCGATATTACTTATAAAATATGTTTATTTCGAATGCTGGTTAGTCTGTTTTATAGTTGAGACGGTATAATTATATATAGGGATCATTATGGATGTTAATTAGTCCGTTGTATAGTTGAGACGGTGTATACTGATATGTGAAGATGATTGAGACGGTGTATACTGCCTGTAGGGATCATTTGGGATGCTAGCTAGTAAGTGGTATATTTAAGACGGTGTATGCTGACATGTATGGATTGTTTTGGGTGATAATTGGTGTGTTTTATAGTTGAGACGATGTATACTGACATGTAGGGATTGTTTTGAGATGCTATTTGGGATCCTGTTTAGTTTGTGGTATATTTAAGACGGTGTATACTGACGTGTAAGGATCGTTTTTGGATACTAGTTAGTCTGTTGTATAGTTGATACGGTTTATATTTACATGTAGAGATTGTTGGATACAAGCTATATTTGTACTTTGTTGCAGGTGAGACGGTAAGCATTATGGGCCGTATATATACTTTAATTATGTTGGAACAGGTACGAGATGCTAGATAGATTGGCCGGCCAATACATGGTGGTATTTTCATATTTAGGTGTGTTTAATCCCATTCTCGTATTGCGTGGTTGTTAACACATTTTGGATTGTTTGGTTAGTCCATGCTGGATATGTACGCTGCGTACATTGGGTCTGTGTGTGTTTGTCGTTCCAGTGCTAATCAATGTCATTTGGTACGATCGTTTCAATTCGGATACTAGCTCATGTGTCGTGGACTAGGCGACCGGATTGAAGTTACTCAGCCGTAGTTATGTGTTGTAGCCCGGTTACGAGTATCGGGGTTACGGGAAGTTACCGTAGCCGTTGAATCGGATACGTGTTATATTCCGAGATTATAGTGTCGGGTTACCGAAAGGCCAGAACTGTACTTAAGCTAGGACTGCTTATATCGGCTATGTGTTGTAGTCCGATGATTGCAGGGGTATGTGTTGTATCCCGAGAGCGTGATGCTATTTAGCCGTCCTACCGGGAGATCGTTGGTTATTCTTTATGGTTGATTGCATTAGTATTTTGGGACCCGTCCACTATGTCGTCTTTGGTCAGGCGTTGCTTCCTTTACTACGATGCCGTGTTTGGTCGTAGTAAAGTGCGACACGTTTTGGTTGTGTAAGTTCCGTTATCACATGATTTATTTATCTTATTTTCTTTTCTATGTTGTATGTTTGATAAACTGATAGATTTTGTATTGTACTTATGTTATTACATTGTAATGTGGCTGGAGGACAGCTGAGTTACTCCCCACTGACTGTGGCATTCATTTTTATGAATGACAGATGACAAGTTGGTGATATATGCTAGGGGTTACAGGACGAGTGGCTAGCGAGCGTTGGCGAGGCAACGATATACTCTTTTGATTTTCGTTCGTTATTGCATTTTTGGAAATTTGGAGGGATCTGAGATCCCTTGTATATTTCAGTTTGTATTATGTATTTATTTTGTAAATTTAGTAATTAGGTCTAGTTTTCAAATGTTTTCAGTGAACTCCGCGGGCATGCATTGAAGTTTTAATAACTTACGTATTTTCCGCTGCTAATTATATGTGTATGTTTTTGTATAACCGCGGGGGTTCACATGTGGAGAATATTTATCATTTTTTATTTGACCTGTTAATTTGAGTTATTTTTGATGAGTTCTGCCCTCTTTACAGTAACAAGCTCTACTAATTAAGCAAAACTAATACCATAGAAACAAAATACTTATGTGACCGTATAAACTTAGTGTACAACCCCCGAAATCTTAGATGCTGAACGAGATGATAAATGGAATGGAGTAGAAGGTTCTATAGTGTTAGAAGACACTGGAGATCCGTGTTCCTCTCTCACTCACCTAAATGAATGAAAGGATCGTCCCAAGAGGAATGGAGACATTGTAACTGTGAATTAACTCGTATGAGAAAGGAGAAATGACTACTCTGGAGTTTGATTTGAATTGTAGTTTTGACCGGAATTTTTTGCCTCTTTTTTTTACTGGATTTTTTTTTGTCTTGTGAATCTTGCAGATCTTTGACACTAGATTAAATTGCAACTTTGGCGGGATTTTTTGTCTTTTGAATTTTTGAGACTTTTGACATTGGATTTGATCGCAAATTTGACTGGAATTTTTGTTTACTTGTGAATTTTGAGTCTTTGACACTGGAGTTGTATCTATTTGTGATCACAACTTCTCTTTGAATATTTGAGAGTCTTGAAACTGGATATGGATATATTTGAGCTTGCATAGGTACTTAGACTCACATCTTAAGTTCCTCCTAAGGGACTAGTGGTCACCTATAAAATAGCACGGAGTGCGCGCTCCCATGTCTTATTTGGTATGTTTGGACACAGGTGTACTAAGAATCTGGTTTGAATATTTTTGACCTAATATTTGCTAAAATGGTCGATCATATGAGATTGTGCTCATCTGGTAGTCATTTGAGACATGGAAAATTGTCGAATCTGGCAAATAGAGAGTTCTGCTCATTCGGTAGTCATATGAAAAATTGACGAGTCAGTTAGAAAGATGCAGTCTCCAAACCTAGAGGTCACCTAAAGACACGGCGATCAAGGAATTATCACACCACAGGAGATGGAAAAGGTGGTCAAGTGCACGACCTTGTTGAGGCTGATTCTAAGAGGTCGATTGATCTACACTAAAGAGATACAGCCTAAACTATTCCAAGTCTATTCTACTAGTTAAGGGTAAAAAGTAGAACAAGTGACTAATAAAAATGACATATGCTCTTTGTTTATTTATGCAACTCAAAGAGGACTAGGATGGTCCTAACTAATTAGACATTTGACATGAACTACATGTTATTTGGTAATGCCAGTAATAGAGTTATAAGATTGTTTGTAAGAGTGATTTTTTAGAATTTTTTTTTACATTTTTTAAATAAATTGAAAAAATAAGACCCCTTTTTAGAATTTTTTTTTTTTTGAAAATAATATGCATGACGATGACTAACGCAAGTGATGGCTAATTAAGATGAATGCAACCATCTATCTAAGGGTTACTTGGACCAAATGACACCATGAAGCTTAAATGCATGTATATAATTATATATCTACCGATATTTAAATGGTGTGTGTGAGAATTTTAGACCGACTAAGGTGAGGAATACCTATTCTATTTGCATGACCAAATATTAGGTGAGGAATACCAAATTAGGGTTAAGATTCTGAGATGAGAGGTATTATAAATACCCTCACCATAATCATGTAAGTCATTATCAATAATACATCTCTTATTATGCAATACTCTCCCTTCGATAATCTTAACACCAAATGATAGAAAATATGATGTAAACATGCAGTGGTTCAATTTTATTTACATGGGCCAGTGCTACTTTTGACATGCTAGTATATGATTACCTTAACAATCACACAAAACAAAGCATAATAACGTATTTACAATTTGACCGTATCCCACAAGTTTGCTATTTTCTCAAGTAGACTTATTGTTAATGAAGACATCTATTATATTGACAATCCTACTTTTTGTATGTTTATTTGATAATGCTAAGTTCGTGCAAAAAAATAAAACTACCACATTAACAAACAAGACTTCATAATTTGCATTAATCGTACACAAATATCCTAATCAAAGGTTCTACGGGCTCTATCGGTTTGTGGGTTAAAAATTGGGTACTCACGACATTAAAATACCACGAGGGCATCTCTCGCTTTTGTGCTCACCCAGTCATATGGACCAAGCGAGTTGCCAAAACACGACGTCATGAGATGGAAAATACGTGTAAGGCCTAGTCGGTCGAGTTGACCTTCTAAGTATACATAGCACTTTACCGGGGTGAATTAAGATAGCTTAAATAGCGTAATATTGACTTACGGAGAGCCTACGCTTTTTTTGGTCTATAGTAATAAACATTATAGAAGTATTACAATTGACAAAGAAAAAAAAGACATAAGTATGTGATTCCACATATATGATAAACTAAAGAGTGACAAACCATCTCACCTTTACCCAGCACGAGACACGAGCAAACCATCTTATCTTTGCCTAGAACTTGTAAAAAGCATAGTGCAATGCATGCATATGAGATATGAGAGAATCAATCACATGTCCACATCCATAAATTTTTTTGTGCAATTAAAAGTTACGACCTCCCACTAATGCTAAGTTCTATATCAGATTCATAATATATACTGCATGCTTTGATTAGTTTCGTAAATTAGAAAGACCTATCTATTTAATAAATAAATAAATAAGTAAACCGTCAAATATATAATCTTACAAGCAAATTTCAAGTCTTACCCTCTTAATAAATCCCAACGGATTCGCCACTGTGAGATCCCTGAAAAAAATCTCCTTTTTGAAAATATAAGTAAATAATATGGAGTCATCAGTAGGTTTTATAAAAAAACATACAAAAATAAGTTAACGGAAAAAGGACCCTTTTGATCCCTGGTATGGGGACTGATCCGTCACTCCGGCCTAAACCAAAGATTGCGGATTCGGGGGTAAAGGTACGGTCAGGGAAGGTGTTACGCACCCGGACCGCCCATCAAACTGACGGCCTCTACTATTTATTTGTAATATTATATATTTGACGAAATTAATAAAAGAATACGACAAAGATACAAATTATATACAAAGAGAAATAAACTGGGTTAGTCAATACAATAAATAGAGAAAATAAATAAAAGACAATAAAATAATTAGATAAAAGGAAAGAGTAAAGAAAAACTTATTTGAATCTGGTACCCTCAGGCCTATGTGGATGTTGACTATTAATGAATATCGACTTTGTCGTTAATTATTGACTCTTATACGCTTATAATAAATTTAGACAATTTATTTGTAGTGTTTAATTTGAAACTGGGATAAAATATTTGAGACGATGTAAAGGAGGGTAGAATATGGGACTGGATATTTCAATAAGTGACCCGGTATATTTCATGTAACTCGTCCGTGAGTTTCTCGTTTCCCTTTTTTGTCTTGACGGTCAAATCTATTTATAGTGTTTGGCTTTGGAATTTAAGGAAGTCTAGAATTAGAGGAGTTGTTTACACCGTGCATAACTATTTGGATGTAGTTAACCGTGAATCCTGATAGAAATTGTCATTGACTTTCTTAATTATGATAAATAAAGTGCAAGATCTTTATCTTATTTGTCTACCAATTCTTATCTCCTCACTATTTGTTCCCCATTCACCAAATTTCCATGCACACATTGCCACGTCAATTTCTATTGTTTTCGTTTCCGCTTCTATTTCGAGCAATGTTTTGGCCTATCCTCCTAAATTTTTAATAAATTGGCCCAACATGTGTAATAAAAACTCCGAAACATGGCCTTTCTCACCACTTAGATTAATTTACTACCAAGTTACCTTGTATCATTTTTTTATGTACGGCTTTAAACCTTATTGGTTTTGTGCCAATAATTCGGCAAACTGCATATAATATGACATGGGAACTAACAGTTTTTTTTTTTTTTTTTTTTTTTTTTTTTTTAAAAAAAAAAAGTTGATTACATGCTCATTGCCCTTTTAGCTAAGCAATGAGCTCGTTTATTAAGATTCCTAGGTACAAAACTAAAACATAAACAGTGAAAAGATGGGAGTAAGGTAGCAATATCTCCAAGCACCCCTTTAGCAAGATGATGTTCTTGTTCAATCCCTGCAATTTGGTAGAGCACTGTAGACAGTCAGACGAAATGTTCAAATGAAATATCCTATTACGGATGGCCCATTCGAGAACATTCCCGATACCAAGAGCTTCAAACTTGACTTGCGATTCAAAGATTGAACTTGCTTCCCCCCTCAAACAAAATACTTCCTTTATTACTATAAGCTACCCAACCCGCAGAAGCCTCCAAATTATCGAACCAACTAGCATCAACCTTAATGCGAGTTATCAAGCATGACGATTCCTTACCGATGAGATAGAAAGGGATAAAGCTTTTAATTTTATACCCGAGATCTTCCTTTGACTTAGCTCATCCACCCTCCCCCTTTTAAGTCAACATTACCCAGTGAATTGCTTCGAAGCATAGTAAGATGATTGTGAAACTAACTTGAAAAATACACCCGGAACTAGTCTCGCACCTCTAAAAATGATATTATTTCGTAGCACCCATATATTCCATATAACACCAGAAACCGAACAATTCATTAACATCATCCATTTTCCCAAGGTAGCCAATCCAACTTATGATCCAATCACCAACTCGACAATGCGAGTTATTCAACGTATTAATACCCATACATGATCCATTCCAAATCCTAGAAATAACATGACAGTCCCTGAACAAATGATCCAAAGTTTCCACCTCCCTATAATCATCCTTGCAAAAAATACAAAATGGGTTCACACTAATATTTCTTCTTAGGAATTCATAACCCACCGGAAGCGTACCTGTAATAATTTTCCAAACCAAAATCCTCCATACATGCGGTCCAGGGAGGTGCCATAACTTAGACCTGCAGAAATTTTTACCTATAGCAGTGATGCACAATAAATCCTTTTCAGAGCCCTTATCCTCAATAAAAGAACCAAAAGCCACACCATATCCACTTTTTACCTAATAAATACCACTACCATTATGTTTCCAGAAAAGATAATCTGTATCCTGTGAAAAGCAAAGAGGAATGGCCAAAATTTTAGTAGCCCATTCCTCAGTAAAGATATCCCTTATATAGCTTTCGTTCCATAACCCATTCCCATCACATAGATCCTTAACTTTCAAATTCATCAAATGGTTGTTTGGAGAACCAATTAAATCATCCTTGGGAGAAGGAATATCACCATTAACCCAGGGACTTGTCCAAACATTTAGATCCGAATTTATCCCTGGCTTCCATCCAGAATTTTTCCTAATCAAAATCATGCCATGGTAAATACTTCTAGTTCCCCACGACCAGTTACACCTTTTATTAATCATGGTACCGTCCTTCCATCTTTTCCCCCCTATAATTTTATCCTTAAAAACGCGACTAAAAAAGGATTCGCTCTCCACCAGTAATTTCCATGCATTTTTAGCCAACATTGCTTGATTAAGGCACTCAATATTTCTAATGCCAAGACCACCCGAACTCTTTGGTAAACTGAGGAAATTTTTGCTACACCAGTGAACACATCTAGCCGACTTACTTCCCGCCCACCAAAAATGTGACAATAAGGAATTAATCCTGTTCTCCACACTTACCGGTATTTTAAACACCGATAGAAAGAAATTAGATATATTTGATAAGACGAAAGAGATCAGCGTGAGTCTACCTGCTGAAGACACAAATAATCCATTCCAAGAAGATATCCGCTTACTGACAATATCAACCAAACCCTTAAAGATATCTTTCTTCGAGGACTGAAAATCAGTGGAAATACCGAGGTACTTTCCAATACCCTTATTGTGCTTGATATTCATAACCTTAAGACACCTTCGTGCCTTAGCAAGCTTCGTGCTAGGACTAAACAAAACCCCAGATTTATTATCATTCAAAACTTGTCCCGATGCCTTACAATATCGCGACAAAATGCCTTTTAACTGCATCACTGAGTCATTCTTATCATGTAGGAAGAAGATAGAATCATCAGCAAAGAAAAGGTGTGTCAAAGCCTCTGAATTCCTGCTTAGTTTAATTCCTTTTAACAAACCCTCTTGCTGCGCCTTATAAACATTAGCCGACAGGACCTCCATGCATAAGATAAATAAGTATGGTGATAACGGATCTCCCTGACGAAGTCCACACTGTGGGCGAAATTGCTGTAAGGGAGCTCCATTAAAAAGCACCTCATAAGAAACAGTACTGACGCAGCTCATGATAAGATTAATAATTCTTTCAGGGAACCTGAAACCACAAAGCGTAGCCCTCAAAAAATCCCATCTTACCCGATCATACGCGAATTTATATTATGTATGGCTTCATGAGCGAGTAGAATATTGTCACTAATTTGCCTTCCCGGAATAAAGGCATTCTGAAAATCCCCAACCAAGTATCCCATAACACGAGATAACCTATTAGTAATGCATCTAGTGATAATTCGCATAATAACGTTACATAAACTAAGAGGTCGGTAATCACTCACCCCCTCCGGATTTTCACATTTAGGAATAAGTGTAATGAAAGTCCGATTCAGTTCTTTCAACACCACCCCCGAGTTTAAAACCGAAAGAACAGCTCTTGTGACATCTTTTTTAACCGTAAACCAACACTTGTGATAAAATACCGCAGGAATTCCGTCCGGACCGGGAGATTTGAGCGCTCCCATTTGAAAAACAGCTCGTCGAACTTCTTTAGCAGTAAACGGTCGTGCCAAGAAATCCCCATCATCACTCTTAACAGTATTCCGAAGACAATGTATCATTTCCGCAAAAAAAGGATCCCCTCTACTAGCACCATCTTCATTCCTAACACTATTTGGGTTATATAAATCATAAAAAGTTTTATAGAACATGGTACCCATCTCCTTATTATCAAAAATCCAAGAATCATTTTCTCCCTTGATCCCGTAAATAAAGTTTCTACCAGCCCTTCCTTTAACCCAATTAAAAAAATATTTCGTACATGTATCACCATCAATATTCCATCTAATCTTGGCTCGTTGCTTCCAAAAAAACTGCTGCAGCCTCCGCAATGTTTTTAAGATCATCATTAATACTAGTATAATTCTCATCCTTACCTTCCCTAATAGCTAGATCCATTGCTGCGTCCAGCTTGACATCAAAATCCTCCCACCTTTTCTGCCATTCTTGTTTCTTATCAAGAGCCCACCTCCGAATTTTTTGTCTAACCCGTGCGAGTTTCCGAATAACTTGGAAAGCAGGCGAGCCCGTAACCTTGAAGCACCAGCTATTACTACTTAGCTACAGACACTCAGCATATTCCAACACCCATGAATCAATTTTGTACGGCTTCTTATTATTATTAGTAGTCAATTGGAAATCCAATTCAATAGGAGTGTGATCCGAAATTTGAATGGGAAAATGCTTAACCCCCGTATTTGGAAACATAAAAAACCAATCCTTCGAGCCAAGAGCCCGATCAAGTCGTTCATAAACTCTCTTATCCCCTTTCCTATTATTACACCAAGTAAAGCGAGGCCCTTTGAAGGGAATATCGACAAGATCATTATCAATCCTCCAACTATTAAATTCATAGGCGCCACCAATCGGACTTTGATTTCTACTTAATTTGTCATACACATACTCCACTTGATTGAAATCCCCTAGAATAAGAAAAGGATGATGAAGATCTCTAAGCCACGCTTCCAACTCTTGCAAGACAGTAAGCCGAAACTGAGCCTTAGGCGCACCATAAAAGAACACCAGATAACAAGAACGCCCATTATATTTCTCACAAAAGAGAATGATGAAGTTACTGCATGTCATAACACAAGCCATTTTAGCTTCTTTTCTCCATCCTACCCAAAGGCCCCCAGATGGACCATTAGCTTTTACTCCCTCCGACATCACAAAACCAAAGGATCTAAACATAGGGCTTACATTATTTATATCACACTTTGTCTCAACTAAAAACATGAAATCATAATACTTATTACTAATTAATGCTCTTAACTTTGGAATCGTAGGGGAGAGCGTGTTATTAAGACCCCTACAATTCCATGCGAGGCCAATCATGGAGAAGAAGGGGTTGATATGGGTCAACCTCCGCAAGCCCTTCCCCAACATTAACAGAAGTATATTCACTTGAACAGTTCATCTCCTCATCAACATTAACAGAAGCACATTCACTTGAACAGTCCATCTCCTCATCCGCAGCACAAACTCTGAACCCACAAGACTTGGTGACACCAGTAGCGTTATTGATTGAAATATCATCAGTAGTGTCATCATTTCTAATGCAGCTCCGTTTTGCCAATTGAGTTAAGTACTGCTTTGCACGACCAATAGAAGTAACAACATCAACATCATCCGGCACTAGCATGTCATTAATCTCAATCTCAGGTCTACATTTCCTCTTTCGTACAGTAGCTATATCTTTTATAAGCAGCCCTTCAGAAGCACTTTCGAATTCACCACACTTAGTACCATAATCAACATTCTTCAAACCAATCTTTTTCCCATCATTAGTCACCTGTAAAACTACATCCCCAATATCTCCAGTCCACTTACCCTTACCCTTTTCCAGACACTCCCCTGTATCCTCCCCAAATACTTCATTCAAAGGTTTAACAGATATTGATCCCACCCGAAGCTCCTTATCTTTACGAACAATAGCACTTGGCACCAAATTCAATGGGATTGATCCACCTACAATATTAACTTCCTGAGTATGTTCTTCTTCAGCTTGTCCCAGATTAAGTTGTAGCAAAGTATTCGCTTCCTCTGACACATCAGTGGGTACAACTTTAACAGTATCACTCTCCATTGTCATAGCCAAATCCTCAGTAGGACCTTCACTGCCATATCTTATAGGAGAAACCTGATTAGAAGTAGTCGTATCCGAGTCATCAATAACAATGACTAAATCATCCCCCATCAACTCTTTCTGCTGGTCATCCTCATTAATACATCCACGAGTCCCTCCCAGAACCGAACCACTCACAGGGGGATTACCCTGACCATTGACATTAATCCCATTTACATCCGACATAGTAGAAAGATCGTCAGATTGGTAATGTTGAAAATTATGAAGACAAGCATTATCTCCATAAGCAAAATGGACGTGGTTCTGGTGCAACAGCACTACACCAGAAAAAGGTTGTTCATTCCATTTGAATATCATGCCAGGTTTAATACATCTCCGTGCACGCGGATCACCAAATTGGAAAAAATCTTTCGATTCTCTATTATCGCAATTAGAATCCAATCTAATTCTAGAATGGGAAATTCTAGAATTATAATTGTTAGCCCGGAGGTCAAGATTAAACATAGTATGCTGAGCCTCTGTAAAATGCACATGAAAACCCCTCGCTTGAAATCTCTGCATCACCTTTTCCACACTAGTCTTAATATGTTTCTTAATTTCAGTACAACCATGTTGCTTATGCCCTATCTTCCCACACCTAACACAGTATTTAGAGATTTCTTCATACTTGAATTGAACCCACAGTAACGTTTCATTATCCACACGCAAAAAGAATCCAGGTGCAAGTGGTTCAGATAAGCAAACTTTCACCCTAATTCTGATATAATCATTATGAGGTAATGAGTGAAAACTTTCAATTTCGACCTCTCCGCCAAGCATCTTCTGAATAACCCCAGCAACATGTATATTCATATATTCAAAAGGGAGTCCATACACCCTCATCCACAACCATGTATGAGTGAAACGAATGGTTTGTGGAGAAGATAAGGGTTCCCAAGCTTTAAACACCATCAAGGCCCCTTTAAAAGAAGCAACCTTCTTGTGTAGTATATTAAGATAGTCAAGAGAATTTGAGCAATGAAGGATAAATAAATCTCCCATATTGTGGACAGTAATTTCACCTCTTAGTCCCCACTTATCGTCAATAATCTGTCTGATAGTACATGCATTCAGCAATCTATAGTCCACAAGGTAACCAATCAAACATTCACTCCAAAACCTCCGAGAATGATTCATGACCACCGGGTTAAGATGAGAGATACCATCCGATTGACATTGTGAACATGAAAAACCACCCGACTTCCATAAAGTGAGGAGCAAAACAGAAAATTTACAATGGATTAAAAGCAGTGAGACGATCAAAGTAATGGAATACGATAACTTCGACACATTTATAATAGAAATCTACAGAGAAAAATTGGGGAAAACCAATTTAATTACTAAACTAGAACAACTTGGGGCATTAGAAAACAAATAGAAACTTCAACAAACCAGAAGCCAAGATTAGACATCAAAAAAGATTGTGAACTCTCATGCGTTGAGCAATAAATCAATCAACAACAACGCATTTTCCGATCGATTACAATGTTGGTGCTGATAAGCCGATCAACCACAAACAACGCTTTTTCCGATCGGTTGCAAAATTGATGATGATTAGCTGAGATCACATATGTCGGCTCCAAATTGATTGCAAAATCGCAATATTGTTAATGAAAGAGTACTTATAACTCTGAACTTAAGGTTTCTCATTAATAAGGTTACGAGATTACGATTTCAAAGATCTCTTGCTTTAATTAGTAGTTTGGATTTGTGATTTGGGTTATTTGATTATTTTAATTTGTATTAGATTGTTGATATCGATTTTTTTCGTGATTTTAATTTGGGTTTTAAAAAAACTCACTTGTAGTGAGATAAAGCTCTCGCTTTAGAGAGAAGCTTAATTGTATATCATTATAATTGGGGAACTAAAGGATGGTTTATGATATTTTGAGTAATTTATGGAAAAAAAAGCGTAAAGAGCCATTAATTACAACATTGTCAATTTCCATTTAGTCATTTAATTTTAGCCTCATCATCGGGTACCCGTAAGGCTAGGTAGACATTTTGAGGTGTCTCTGACCTCCACTTTGACCGAGTCTGAGTAAGACAAAGGTCAAAGTAGTCCGGTCGGGACAGATAAAGGATAAGAAACGTACCTGGGCCTCTTACATTACCTGTCTGTAGTAGCTGGAAACTGGAGTTGGCTTAGTAATCTGGAATAAAGCTGGAACTGGTGCAACGAAACTTTGTTTCGTTGGTCCGAAACTGGCCTCACTAGTCTGGAACTGGTATAGCCAAACTTTGTTTAGCTGGTCTCTGAATCGGCATGACAAAACTTTGTTTTGTCAATCGGAATGGAGCTGTAAAACTTTGTTTCACCAACTGAAACGGCATGGCAAAACTTTGTTTCACCGGTCCTGAATCGTAAAGCAAAACTTTGTTTCACTTAAGGGTGAACCCGCAAAATTTGATTTCACAAGCTCCAATGCGTGTCAGGGCCCGCCGACCGAGGAATTCAAAATTTTATTTTGAAAAGGGATTACAATGTAAAATTTGATTTTACAAACTAGGATTTGCAAAATTTTATTTCGCAAAAAGGACAAGTTCAGAAAATTTTATTTTAAGAACTCATATGCATGTCAGGGCCTGCCGACCAAGGGATTCAAAATTTTATTTTGAAAAAGGATGGGTAAGATCGTAAAATTTTATTTTACAAACTTTGATGCGTGTCAGGGCCCGCCGACAGATAAGTTTGAAAATTGCAAAATTTTATTTCGCAAAAAGGGCAAGTTCAGAAAAATTTATTTTAAGAACTTAAAATGCATGTCAGGGCCTGCCGACCAAAGGATTTGAAATTTGCAAAATTCTATTTCGCAAAGAGTCAAGTTTAGAAAATTTTATTTTAAGAACTCAAAATGCGTGTCAGGGCCCGCCGATGAATTTCAAAATTTTATTTTGAAAAAGAAGCTGATTTGAGGATCGTAAAATTTTATTTCACGAAAAGAGCTGGAGAATTGATTGATTTTGAAACTGGCAAAATTTTATTACGAGAAAAATGAGACATTATGAGAAGCCCCCACTTTGGACGAATCTGGAAGATGAGTGACAAAGTAATCGAGTGGAGCAGTTAGTGACAAATATATGACACCTAAAATGGAAATGCATGTCCTAAACACCTAGATATGATGCACTAATGAATGCAAAAATGGAGTACTTTCGAAAATAGTTAAAATGTTTTTTATTTTTTATTTTTTTTATAAATTTTTTTGAAAAAGATGGGGTCTAACCCAAATGTGATCCAAGTAGAAAGAGTGGACACTATTACTCTATAAATATCTCTGATGTGGTGTAACACCCCGTATTTTATTAAGTTGGATAAAATTCTTCTAATTTCTATTTTGAAGTTAAATTACGTCATTTAACGATTTATATATATATATATATATATATATATATATATATATATATATATATATATATATATATATATATATACTCTCGACTAATTAATTAATTCATTATAATTCGAGTTGTTAATTTTAATAATCGTTAATAATTTCCGATCCTTTTACGAGTCCTTTATGAAAGTCGGCCCTAGTGGATTCAAAACGGATTTGGGAAAAGTCATCCAATTAGCTATTTTGAGTTATTTTGCTAAATTATCAAATTTCATTAAACTCCACTAATTTAGTAAAAATCGTTAATAACTCCGATTCGAATCGAATTCCTATTATTTCCGTTAGCTAGTTTAGTTTATTTTATTTTCACTCATTAAATTTATTTATTATTGATTCCATTTTTATTACTGAAACTTTTACTAAACCAGATTTTATAAACTCGAGACGGTTTTAAAAACGAGCGAAATTACTTAACGATGAAGAAACGTACGTATAATAAATAGCAGTGGCAGTCATTGTCTCATTTCACCCCTCACGTCACTCTCTTTTTTCTTCTTCGTTCTATTTGATCTATTAATCGACGCCGCCGCTTCGTTTCTCATCATCCTGTTTCAACTATTTTTATTCCATAGCACTCCTCTCGTCGCCCTCGTCATTCCGTTGTAAGTAAAATTCAGTATAGTTATGGATTTTTACAAACCCATTTTATACTTTCAGTTTTATTTATTGTAAGAAGGTTGTAGGGGCTGAGATAGACGGTCCGACAAGACTTTTACGTCATGGAGGACTAGTTCGCTTAAAAAGGTAACGATGACAGGTTACTCGATATTACTTATAAAATATGTTTATTTCGAATGCTGGTTAGTCTGTTTTATAGTTGAGACAGTGTATAATTATATATAGGGATCATTATGGATGTTAATTAGTCCGTTGTATAGTTGAGACGGTGTATACCGATATGTGAAGATGATTGACGGTGTATACCGCTGTAGGGATCATTTGGGATGCTACCTAGTAAGTGGTATATTTAAGACGGTGTATGCTGACATGTATGGATTATTTTGGGTGATAATTGGTGTGTTTTATAGTTGAGACGATGTATACTGACATGTAGGGATTGTTTTGAGATGCTATTTGGGATCCTGTTTAGTTTGTGGTATATTTAAGACGGTGTATACTGACGTGTAAGGATCGTTTTTGGATACTAGTTAGTCCGTTGTATAGTTGATACGGTTTATATTTACATGTAGAGATTGTTGGATACTAGTTACAGTATTGTATAGTTGAGACGGCGTATACTGACAGGTAGGGATTGTTTTGGATGCGGGTTTTGATAAAAGAAAATGGTATATTATTTTGTGGACTTGTCTTCCTATATTTGTACTTTGTTTCAGGTGAGACGGTAAGCATTATGGGCCGTATATATACTTTAATTATGTTGGAACAGGTACGAGATGCTAGATAGATTGGTCGGCCAATACATGGTGGTATTTTCATATTTAGGTGTGTTTAATCCCATTCTCGTATTGCGTGGTTGTTAACACATTTTGGATTGTTTGGTTAGTCCATGCTGGATATGTACGCTGCGTACATTGGGTCTGTGTGTGTTTGTCGTTCCAGTGCTAATCAATGTCATTTGGTACGATCGTTTCAATTCGGATACTAGCTCATGTGTCGTGGACTAGGCGACCGGATTGAAGTTACTCAGCCGTGGTTATGTGTTGTAGCCCGGTTACGAGTCTCGGGGTTACGGGAAGTTACCGTAGCCGTTGAATCGGATAAGTGTTGTATTCCGAGAGTATAGTGTCGGGTTACCGAAAGGCCGGAACTGTACTTAAGCTAGGACTGCTTATATCGGCTATGTGTTGTAGTCCGATGATTGCAGGAGTATGTGTTGTATCCCGAGAGCGTGATGCTATTTAGCCGTCCTACCGGGAGATCGTTGGTTATTCTTTATGGTTGATTGCATTAGTATTTTAGGACCCGTCCACTATGTCGTCTTTGGTCAGGCGTTGCTTTCTTTACTACGATGCCGTGTTTGGTCGTAGTAAAGTGCGACACGTTTTGGTTGTGTAAGTTCCGTTATCACATGATTTATTTATCTTATTTTCTTTTCTATGTTGTATGTTTGATAAACTGATAGATTTTGTATTATACTTATGTTATTACATTGTAATGTGGCTGGAGGACAGCTGAGTTACTCCCCACTGACTGTGGCATTCTTTTTTACGAATGACAGATGACAGGTTGGTGGTATATGCTAGGGGTTACAGGACGAGTGCCTAGCGAGCGTTGCCGAGGCAACGATATACCCTTTTGATTATCGTTCGTTATTGCATTTTTGGAAATTTGGAGGGATCTGAGATCCCTTGTATATTTCAGTTTGTATTATGTATTTATTTTGTAAATTTAGTAATTAGGTCTAGTTTTCAAATGTTTTCAGTGAACTCCGCGGGCATGCATTGAAGTTTTAATAACTTACGTATTTTCCGCTGCTAATTATATGTGTATGTTTTTGTATAGCCGCGGGGGTTCACATGTGGAGAATATTTATCATTTTTTATTTGACCTGTTAATTTGAGTTATTTTTAATGAGTTCTGCCCTCTTTACAGTAACAAGCTCTACTAATTAAGCAAAACTAATACCATAGAAACAAAATACTTATATGACCGTATAAACTTAGTGTACATCCCCCGAAATCTTAGATGCTAAACGAGGTGATAAATGGAATGGAGTAGAAGGTTCTATGGTGTTAGAAGACACTGGAGATCCGTGTGCCTCTCTCACTCACCTAAATGAATGAAAGGATCGTCCCAAGAGGAATGGAGACATTGTAACTGTGAATTAACTCATCTGAGAAAGGAGAAATGACTACTCTGGAGTTTGATTTGAATTGTAGTTTTGACCGGAATTTTTTGCCTCTTTTTTTTACTGGATTTTTTTTGTCTTGTGAATCTTGCAGATCTTTGACACAAGATTAAATTGCAACTTTGGCGTGATTTTTTGTCTTTTGAATTTTTGAGACTTTTGACATTGGATTTGATCGCAAATTTGACTGGAATTTTTGTTTACTTGTGAATTTTGAGTCTTTGACACTGGAGTTGTATCTATTTGTGATCACAACTTCTCTTTGAATATTTGAGAGTCTTGAAACTGGATATGGATATATTTGAGCTTGCATAGGTACTTAGACTCACATCTTAAGTTCCTCCTAAGGGACTAGTGGTCACCTATAAAATAGCACGGAGTGCGCGCTCCCATGTCTTATTTGGTATGTTTGGACACGGGTGTACTAAGAATCTGGTTTGAATATTTTTGAGCTAATATTTGCTAAAATGGTCGATCATATGAGATTGTGCTCATCTGGTAGTCATTTGAGATATGGAAAATTGTCGAATCTGGCAAATAGAGAGTTTTGCTCATTTGGTAGTCATATGAAAAATTGACGAGTCAGGTAGAAAGATGCAGTCTCCAAACCTAGAGGTCACCTAAAGACACGGCGATCAAGGAATTATCACACCACAGGAGATGGAAAAGGTGGTCAAGTGCACGCCCTTGTTGAGGCTGATTCTAAGAGGTCGATTGATCTACACTAAAGAGATATAGCCTAAAGTATTCCAAGTCTATTCTACTAGTTAAGGGTAAAAAGTAGAACAAGTGACTAATAAAAATGACATTGCTCTTTGTTTATTTATGCAACTCAAAGAGGACTAGGATGGTCTTAACTAATTAGACATTTGACATGAACTACATGTTATTTGGTAATGCCAGTAATAGAGCTATAAGATTGTTTGTAAGAGTGATTTTTTTTTGTTTTATTGGAATGTTTGTGCTTACTGTTTTTGTTTAGACTGGTTGACATGACTTACAAGGAGAAATCTGGGACAGTTGTACTAGATTTAATGGAAGAACTCGATGTGGAATAAGACGTATACAGACTCTTACAATGGATCACAAATGAGTTAAAAAAATGGAAAATTGTCAAAGAAAAAAATAATTTTCTTTTAAAAATTTTTAAATAAATTGAAAAAATAAGACCCCTTTTTAGAATTTTTTTTTTTTGAAAATAATATGCATGACGATGACTAACGCAAGTGATGGCTAATTAAGATGAATGCAACCATCTATCTAAGGGTTAATTGGACCAAATGACACCACGAAGCTTAAATGCATGTATATAATTATATATCTACCGATATTTAAATGGTGTGTGTGAGAATTTTAGACCGACTAACGTGAGGAATACCTATTCTATTTGCATGACCAAATGATAGAAAATATGATGTAAACATGCAGTGGTTGAATTTTATTTACATGGGCCAGTGCTACTTTTGACATGCTAGTATATGATTACCTTAAAAATCACACAAAACAAAGCATAATAACGTATTTACAATTTGACCGTATCCCACAAGTTTGCTATTTTCTCAAGTAGACTTACTGTTAATGAAGACATCTATTATATTGACAATCCTACTTTTTGTATGTTTATTTGATAATGCTAAGTTCGTGCAAAACAATAAAACTACCACATTAACAAACAAGACTTCATAATTTGCATTAATCGTACACAAATATCCTAATCAAAGGTTCTACGGGCTCTATGGTTAGGTTTGTGGGTTAAAAATTGGGTACTCACGACATTAAAATACCACGAGGGCATCTCTCGCTTTTGTGCTCACCCAGTCATATGGACCAAGCGAGTTGCCAAAACACGACGTCATGAGATGGAAAATACGTGTAAGGCATAGTCGGTCGAGTTGACCTTCTAAGTATACATCGCACTTTACCGGGGTGAATTAAGATAGCTTAAATAGCGTAATATTGACTTACGGAGAGCCTACGCTTTTTTTTGTCTATAGTAATAAACATTATAGCAGTATTACAATTGACAAAGAAAAAAAAGACATAAGTATGTGATTCCACATACTTCCTCCATTCAACTCCACTCTACCTATTTCATTTTTGTGCACTATTCACGATTGTGTATTCAATTTCGATTTTCTCTCGATACGTAAGTGGCAATATATTCATGTGGGATCTTGTTTGATTCGTCTTTACGATTACATTAAAAATATCTAACTTTTATAATTTTTGCAAATACGTAGCTAACGATATTTAGCGCGTAAAACACGCGTTGGCAAATGTGAAAAAAGAAAGTGGTAGAGTGTAGTTGAATGAAGGAAGTATATGATAAACTAAAGAGTGACAAACCATCTCACCTTTACCCAGCACGAGACACGAGCAAACCATCTTATCTTTGCCTAGAACTTGTAAAAAGCATAGTGCAATGCATGCATATGAGATATGAGAGAATCAACCACATGTCCACATCCATAATGTTTTGGGAAAATGCACGTGGTGTCCTTGAAGTTTCGAATTTTGTCCGAAATACCCAATTTTTTGTTCCGGAAAACTTTAAAAGGCTATAGCTCATGTCTACGAGCTCAGAAAGTGATAATTTTTTTTTCAAATCGATTATCTTTCCGAGAACTACGATTTGAAAAAAAAAATTGTCGTATTTGGATCCCGTGGCTAGGAATTTTTGTACGTCAATGTTTTTTTTACCGAACAAACTTTGAGTGACCATATCTCTTGGTCACGAATTCCAAACACGACATTTTTTTTTTCAAGTCGTAGTTCTCGAAAAGATAATCAATTTGAAAAAAAAAATCGTCACTTTCTGAGCACGTAAACACGAGTTATAGCCTCTTAAAGATTTCCAGATTAAAAAATTGGGTATTTCGGGCAAAACATCAAAGTTCAAGGGCACCGCGTGCATTTTCCGTAATTTTTTTGTGCAATTAAAAGTTACGACCTCCCACTAATGCTAAGTTCTATATCAGATTCATAATATATACTGCATGCTTTGATTAGTTTCGTAAATTAGAAAGACCTATCTATTTAATAAATAAATAAATAAGAAAACCGTCAAATATATAATCTTACAAGCAAATTTCAAGTCTTACCCTCTTAATAAATCCCAGCGGATTCGCCACTGTGAGATCCCTCAAAAAATCTCCTTTTTGAAAATATAAGTAAATAATATGGAGTCGTCAGTAGGTTTTATAAAAAAACATACAAAAATAAGTTAACGGAAAAAGGCCCCTTTTGATCCCTGGTATGGGGACTGATCCGTCACTCCGGCCTAAACCAAAGATTGCGGATTCGGGGGTAAAGGTACGGTCAGGGAAGGTGTTACGCACCCGGACCGCCCATCAAACTGACGGCCTCTATTGTTTATTTGTAATATTATATATTTGACGAAATTAATAAAAGAATAGGAAAAAGATACAAATTATATACAAAGAGAAATAAACTGGGTTAGTCAATACAATAAATAGAGAAAATAAATAAAAGACAATTAAAGAATTAGATAAAAGGAAAGAGTAAAGAAAAACTTATTTGAATCTGGTACCCTCAGGCCTATGTGGATGTTGACTATTAATTAATATCGACTTTGTCGTTAATTATTGGCTCTTATACGCTTATATGAAATTTGGACAATTTATTTGTAGTGTTTAATTTGAAACTGGGATAAAATATTTGAGACGGAATAAAGGAGGGTAGAATATGGGACTGGATATTTCAATAAGTGACTCGGTATATTTCATGTAACTCGTCTGTGAGTTTCTCGTTTCCCTTTTTTGTCTTGACGGTCAAATATATTTATAGTGTTTGGCTTTGGAATTTAAGGAAGTCTAGAACTAGAGGAGTTGTTTACACCGTGCATAACTATTTGGATGTAGTTAACCGTGAATCCTGATAGAAATTGTCATTGACTTTCTTAATTATGATAAATAAAGTGCAAGATCTTTATCTTATTTGTCTACCAATTCTTATCTCCTCACTATTTGTTCCCCATTCACCAAATTTCCATGCACACATTGCCACGTCAATTTCTATTGTTTTCGTTTCCGCTTCTGTTTCGAGCAATGTTTTGGCCTATCCTCCTAAATTTTTAATAAATTGGTCCAACATGTGTAATAAAAACTCCGAAACATGGCCTTTCTCACCACTTAGATTAATTTGCTACCAAGTTACCTTGTATCATTTTTTTATGTACGGCTTTAAACCTTATTGGTTTTGTGCCAATAATTCGGCAAACTGCATATAATATGATATGGGAACTAAAGGATGGTTTATGATATTTTGAGTAATTTAAGGAAAAATAAGCGTAAAGAGTCGTTAATTACAACATTGTCAATTTCCATTTAGTCATTTAATTTTAGCCTCATCATTGGGTACCCGTAAGGCTAGGTAGACATTTTGAGGTGTCTACAACGGGTTGAACTTCGGGGACGAAGTTCTTTTTAAGGAGGGAAGCCTGTAATACTACGGTTTTTTATGTCTTTGGGTACTCTATCGAGTGGCGCTTACTCTGTTGAGTAAGTATGTTTGGTTTACAAAATAGTGTTTTGCTGAAGGGTATTCGATCGAGTAAGTTGGGGACTCGATCGATTAAGGGTCACTCGATCGAGTAAGGGTCACTCCATCGAGTAAGTTACTTACTCGATCGAGTAAATTACTTTTGCGGGTTATTTTAGTCGGGTTTTGTTGGTAACGCGTGATTGATATATAAAGCTTCCCGTCACTTTCTTCATCATTTGTATCTTTTCTAAATACCTTTCAATAGAGAAAAGAAGTTACATTGTCTTCGTTCGTCGCGTTACTATCAAATCCCAAGGGCTAACCTTGTCGGATAGTCGTGTTCTTTATGCCGTTGAGACCGTCGTATTGTGGGTAAGCTTCTAGTATGATTTTTATATCGTTTTATTGATTTTAGTTGGAATCCTAATTGGGTAATTTGGGTATTTTGGGAAGTATATTGTTGATGATAGATTGTGATTGTATGATTGTGTGTTTATAGGAGGTGATTTCGTTGAAGAACGATTTTGATTAGCTGATTGTGACGATCTTCGTGGTTGCTTTTCCAGGTAGAGTTTCCCTACTCAGTTATTGTATAAATGATTATAAGATGGTTGATTGGTTGATTGGCATGATGATTATATCGTAATTGGTGTTGGCATTGTTTAGAATTGATATTGTGATTGGTTTTTGGTTTATATCATATTAGATTTGGAATTGGTGATTGTTGATTGTATAGTGTGGTTGTTGTATAATTTTCTGTGGTTTGCGAGGTGCGTCATTGGCTGAGTTGAGTCACTTGCGGGAGTGGCTTCACGCCTTTGATTCGCGCTCTGTGGAACCCGCCACATAAAGGGATGTGCACATTAAGGAACATGGGTTATTCGCTCGATGGAGATGAACGGGGCTTGGTGTTAGGTTCATATACCTATTATTAGACATTTCTAATATTGATTTAATCAACATATTAAATTTGTCATAGTGGATCTGGTGCATGCATAACAAAATAAAAGAATAAGGAAAGAAAAAAATTTCCTTACATTGTTTTATGGAACGAAATGGGCACAAGTAAGGTCTCATACCTTCACTTGTTCTTGAGCTATGATTAGTATTAGGATAATCCTCCAAGACTCTATATTAGGAGCCCTCCTTTTGATTGCACCCAAGATTTAACCCAAAATTACTACTAATGTTAACTAGATATTATGTAGTAATGTACCCTTAATTATCACTAATATTACTAATATTACTACACTAGTAATATATTTCAAATATTAGTATTTGAGTGGTTTCCGAGGTTTTTGCATGTAAGGAAGAGATGAGCATCTAGAGAGAATAAAAATGAGAAATATAGAGAACAACAATTGTTTTTTTTCTCTACATGAAAGTGCCGGCCATATTGCTCTTTATAGAGCATTTTTTTCTTCTCCAAATATCACATGCATATGTTTTATTGGTAGTGTCGTATTATGTAGAGGCAACATCACAAGTGGTGCTTGTGTCATAAGATTTTTAGACAAAATAGAAGGCTTAGGACAAGTGTCCTATCTACTCTAAAACTGGTACCCATTTACAGGCTAATCGTATACCTATCAAAAATAACCAACTGGTCTCTAACTAATATAGGTAGGGAAGTCGGGATCGTATCCACAGGGAGGCAAGATATTTGTTAAAGGTTCGTCTATTAGGTCACAAAATGGGGGTTTGATTTTTGATTTCTAAACTAATAAAAGATTAAGGGAAAGAGAAATTAAACAAGAGTAATAAACGTGAGAAAATGTAATAAAGATGATCATATAGAGAAAGTATGCCAGGATTTCGGTTCACCATGGTAGTCTATCGACTCAGCTGCAAATAGCCTAGACAATCTATTGTGAGAAGGATACAGGAAAGGTCCTTCCGGTCCACTTTCTATCCTAGAACTCCACTAATTTAACTTCCGTCCTCATTAGGGTAGTCTACTGTTCATAGCAGGTCTATTTAATCTAATCTTCCGATCCAGGAGTAAAATTAACCAGATTAATGGTAACTTAGAAGCGTGCACTCAACTAAGTTGATATTATAGTTAAATTGCTACGGGACAGATTCTCACAAATAAATCGTCTAGTCTATTCGCTACATCGTCACAATCCTACCAAGGATTCCCTAATCCCGACATTAAAGGAATTAGCTACTCATAATATTAATGGTGTCAACAATAACAATAACAATAACGAGTGTACTAATCAAAGGCATGATGAAATAATGATAACTAAGCATAAACTAAGTTAGGGCAGAAATAATAGAGAGATAACAAAGACTAAAGTAAACAAAGTAAATAAGATTAAGATCAGGGAAGAAAGAATGATTACAATCAAAAGCAATCCGGCGTAAAGATCAATCCACAAGCAAAGTACGAGACTAAGAGATTAAGCAGTAGGTTTAGAAGCAAAAGTAGAAGAAGAGTATGTGAAAAAAGGATCCTTAATGACCTAATTAACGTATGCTTAGATAGGAAAAACAAAGCTTAAACAAAATAATAGTAACACGGGTCACTAAAGCCCGCTTAGAATAGCAAACCACTCGATCGAGTGGATTCAGACCACTCGATCGAGATCTTCTCCAGTATTTCTTCTCGATCGAGCAGATAAAGCTCTCGATCGAGGAACTCCCGCAATCAGCATTTCGATCGAGCATGTAGAAGTACTCGATCGACCTCTCGTGTCATTCAAACCACTCGATCGAACCATAAAGCTTCTCGATCGAGTGCTTTTCTTCAGATCAGCCACTTAAGTTGTCTTTGACTACTTCATTGACCACCCTTCATGCACTCTAAGGCATATTTCTTGCTCTACCATTCCCGTCTCCTCATTATGCATGCTAAATAGGACGAATAAGACGCGGTTTCCCCACTTTCAGGTTCATTTCTGCAATTTAGACAAAATAAACCAAAGTAGCCAATTCAGGGCATTTTGCAATACATAACAGTACAAAAATGCATAGAAATACGTGCAATAAAAGGCTAAAAGGACTATATAAATTGCACGTATCAAATCTCCCCAAACCTAACCTTTACTCGTCCTCGAGTAAACCTAGTTCAAACTAATGGAATGGAAATGAAAACTCAGAGCTAGCTATAACTTGCCTACATGAACCAATTTAATGCAAACAAAAATCAACAGTCATAGATACAGCAGTCAATACACAAACGAGTTATAAGATGTCCATAAATAAAGCTGACCTATCGACCTTGCAAGACCAACAAAATCGGACTCTCACGTGGTCACTCTTCTCTCATGAAGCAAAGGGTTAAATATATATGTGTAAGAGAGAAAGAGAAGCAGTCACTCACCTAAACTGTGACCTACATAACATGCATGCAACAAAAATGATAGACGACTCAAGTACTATGCATAGACTCCAACCAACAATGTCCGTCATAGCCGAGGACTTACAAATAGTATAGGAAAGTGAGGTTCAGGTGAGAAAAGGCAAAACAAATTATGGAAATGTGAAGGTAAGCGCCAAGCTAGTTCCTAAACAAGACCATATAAGACCATCCGAATCTCAACTGACTATAAAATACTGCACAAGTGCCTTTCATGGCACAAATCTCACTAACCAAATACACTATCTCCTCAAAAATATATGAATAAGAGCAAAGGAGTAGACCGTCACAAACTTTCCTTTTTAATACGGTCCTATTTTTCAAATAGCTTAACTTTTTCATATTCTTTTCTTCCTTTTTTTTTTCTTTCTTCCTGTTTCAAGTGAATTCAACTCATTTTTTTCTCCTTTTTTTTCTTTTTTTTTTTCCCACATCTCATTCTCTTTTCTCCTTTTTCATGTCTTTTTTTTTTTTCATTTTCTCATCCTTCCTCATTTTCCTACCAACTCCAATTAAATAAACATACGAGCCAAACTCGCAACATGGATCAAAATACCGCAAAGGTCACACTAAACTAGCTTGACAAGGCAGGCTTAATTATGGGTGTAACTAATGAGTCAAAAAGGCTAAATTTGGCTTAAGTGGAGCTAAATGGGTGAAAAATGAAAGAAAGGGGAATTTGCAAGCGCCTGTCTGCATGTGACACCGACCACAAACTCGAATGTATGCAATTGAAAAGAAATCGAATTTCATGAATGTGCAAAAATGATAAACATGTTATGCAAGGAGTACTACTCTCAATTCTTATGTAAACTGGTCATGAATGTTACCAGTTATAAGGCTCTAAATCTCAGAAATTGTAACTAGGTTGCCAATTTATCAAGTCAAGTCTACATGGTCAGCTATATTTGAACAAAAACTCGTAGATATGCGTAAGACTAAGCTAATAACTGTCAATAAATTGCAAGGCCCAAGTAAAAAGGACAAGTTACAGTGCAATATCATCACGGAAATCGACCGTTCCGACTCAACCTATATGCAAAATGAAACGTGAATTTTTTTTTGATTTTATTGAAATTTTCTAATTTTTTTGGATTTTTATGATTTTTCTTTTAAATAAATAAATGCAATGCAAGCAGAAAATGGAAACGTGGATGCAAAAATAAATGCAAATGCAGACCCAAAGGATGCACTACCCTCCCCAAACCAAAACGAACAACGCCCTCGTTGTCCTCCAGCATACACCAGCAGATAAATACAGGGGAACGGGAAACTACAACCGATAAATGAATGAAAAACAATAAACAAAAGGAGACTAAAATAAGTAAAAGGCAAGAGTACACATACAAAACACGAACTTCCCCAAACCAGCCTGAAAACTGGGGAAGTGAGTAGACCAGTAGCTACTCATCAGCCTCGTCCTCCACGTCCTCCACCGTGAAGTCTGGGTCCACCTGTTGCTCCCTCCTCCTCGCCTTCTCAGCCTGAGTCCTCGCCGCCTCCTTAGCCTGAGTCCTCGCCGCCTCCTCAGCTGTGTCCTCGTCACTGGCTGGCTGTGGGTACCCTTCAGCTGGGTACCGGTAGAACGACGAGTGTGGCCAACCCTCAGGAACGGGACGCTGCCTCATCATGTGATACTCGGATAGAGGGAACAAAGCAAGAGCTATGTCCCGCTCCATACGAGCCTGCCTGCTAAGAAGCTCAAGCAACAAACTGTCACGGTGCTCTTGGCCAAGGACCGCGGACGCCTCAAAGGGTGGAAGAGGAACAAAATTAGCCGGGTAAATCGGCTGTGTGTGGTTGGTCGCAGGAGTAGGAGTAGGGATCGAGGTAGGACTGGCCGTGGAAGTCTGACCACCCTTAGAAGGTGTGGATCCCTCTCCGGTCTCAGGTCTCTTCCGCTTCTTTGAAGCGGACATGGTAGGAGGTGGAGCAAGCAGAAGGTGAAACATGGGTAGTGGTGGAGGTAACCTGCCCTTAACAGTGGGCAACGGGACAAGGCAAGGCAAAGTGGTGCAAGGTAAGGCTACAGACAAGGAACCACAAATCTTCCATGTCTTCTAGTTAGAAGCAAGCCAAAACATAGACGACATAGTAGCAATGTCAAGGTACCTATCAGCGTCTAGGCGCTGTAAGTCTCGAGGTAAGACGGGGAAGATAGAATGGGCAAGAAAAGTGGGTATGCCACCGCAAACAATAGTGCCCGTAGTCTTCTGCCCCACAGTGTGAAAGTACTGAGCAGTCAAATAAGCAATGTTAAGCACAAAGGGTCCCTCACAGTCAATGTTCAGGTACCCACCGAGAATAGACAGCTCAATGTTGTTCACATTGTTTGGTTCTTTACGGCCAAAGATGGTCCCACCAATGAGACTAAAGAAGTAGCGGGCCGGGGGAAGGTGGACATGCGTGAGCTTGTGCTCCTCGTAACTAGTCTGTGCCAAGGTCTTCCACAACATGCGGATGACCTTCCTAGGAGGGTCAGTGTCACTGGTAGAAGACAAACCTAACCTACTGCCAAACTCCTCTAAGGTCCAAGAAATAGTCCGGTTAAATAACCGGAAAGAAACACAAGCACAAGTCTGGTCAGTGACGTAGGCGCCGACAGAAAAAGTAAAGGAGATGAAAACCTCGAGGGTCAGCTCCTTGTAGGTCAAGGCACTCTTGGTAATCAGTTCCGACATCCCTGACCTCTCAAAATCACAAGTACGGGCTCGTAAATACCTAACCTATCAAGTGACTTACGACACAAAAACTTTGTCGAAGGAAAATCACAGCTCTCTAAAGCAAAGAAACGAGTACGATGAATACCATTAACGAAACTTACCTCGGGGTAGTCGGGGTGAGGTTCGAGTGAATCATTAACTCGGATAGTAACAAGGCCAGCAGAGCAGCTAGCAGAAGGTGTAGCTCGTCCGCAACCCCGGCCTCTAGTACCTGACGAGGAAGCCCGTCCTCTGACGGAGCGAGGTACCAAGGTGCCCTAAGTGCTTGTTGAGGACACTGGTGACCACGCAGCAGGGGTGGTCACTGTACCAGAGGTGCTAGCGGTGGCTGCACTAGTAGAAGTTGTAACACCCCCACACTCCAAGTGCCTTACCAGGACCACTCAGGTATAAGGATGCCACCATCTCGGTTACCCGAGGCATGATATTCATAAGACAATAACGAAACAACTTTAAAAGTAAATAAAGTTTAAAGTGATTACATAGCAATTCCAAACTGATAAAAAGAAATACAAGATTCTCGGACGGTCTCATCGCTAAAACTATCAAAGCTATAAAACATCGTCTGACACAGCGGAAGACTTCTAACTGCCACGTGATGACTCATCCCAGCTATCCCATACGCGTCATATCATACCTGCTCAATAACTGCTCACCACCCCCGAATGGATCACCACAGTTTTTAAAACATTTAAACGGGGTCAGTACTAATCACACAATTTATATAATCCAACAACACAACAAACAACACAGCTCAAACGGTCACACACACACAATCACACCACTCCTATCAATCTCCGTCACCGACTGTCCACTGGACCAGCCCTGCCAGTGGGGGACCGCAGCCGTTCCCACCTAAGCCCCGCTCATCATACCGAGCGATAACCCTGTTCCATTAATGTCCACATCCCCTTCCGTGGCGGGTTCCACGAAGGGCGAAACTAGGGCGTGAAGCCACTCCCGCAAGTGACTCTACTCAGCCGAGAACGCATCTCGAGAACCAGAGACAAACAATCACATCCAGAATCACAACTGTCACAAAACAATTACGATATTATACAATCAATCTCAACACATCAACAATCATCCCATTATGGGACTAATACTGAGTAGGAAATCCTACCTGGAAAGCACAACCGTCAGACGGTATCAACAGCTGTATCAAAAAGCCTCTTCTACAAAACCTCCTCCTATCATACAAACACATAAACAATACCAAATCACAATCTACACAAAACCCCCAAATCCCCATATTAGGTTTTAACCAACTTAAAGGAAAAACAATAAAAAGGGTACATAGATCTTACCCTCGACGCAAGGATCTCAACGGTATAACAAACGATGAAAACCGACCTTCCAAACTCCGGGATTTGCTAACAATGCGATTAAAGGGATAAACGTACTTGCTTTCTCTCTTTGACAGTAATGTAGGTTTTGAAAACTGTTTAGAATGATAACGGAAAAGATTATATACCTTAATCGCATAATTAACAAAACCCGAGAAATAACTCCCCATAAACCGGCTACTCGATCGAGTAGCTAAGGTACTCGATCGAGTGCCCCCTTACTCGACCGAGTATCTACGTTACTCGATCGAGTACCCAACATGTCAGAAACTATTTTAAAACGCAACACACCCTTACTCGACAGAGTAAGGCCTACTCGATAGAGTCCCCAGAGACTCATAAAACCGTAGTATTACAGTCTTCCCTCCTTAAAAAGAACTTCGTCCCCGAAGTTCAACCCATACATAAAAACCAACATACTAACTCGATCAAGACACAACAACGTGACTAAGAACTCAAAATAAAACTCCAACCCAAACATGAACCCTTAACACCAACTCTACCAACTATTCCTACCTCCACACCTCGCTCCCGATGTTGTATCAACTACATCATAAACTCTCCCGACACTAACTCCATACATAACCAACTACATAAACATCAAACGGAATGTTACATTCTACCACCCTTAAAAGGAACTTCGTCCTCGAAGTTTACTTACACTCATAAACATCATCATGCCACTATCAAAACTCTCGAACTCCTAAACATCACACTACTACAAGCACGGCCATGGCCTTTTAACAACATCAACCACAAAACAAATCCCTCCTTTACGCTATGCTAACACTCTACTTCTAATTATTTTACAACATGCACAACCATGAAACTCACTTTTATCGCATCCTACTCCTCTTAAGACAAATGTTACGTCCTCGTAACTCACTAATACTAAATCCTTAGTTAAATCATCTCATCATCCTCATCACCACCACATGTCAAAGATAACCGCCTATAACCTCATTTCTATAACCGTTCCTATTTCCAAGGCTTTCTTACTTAAACAGTTCTCATACTTCAATTCACTCTACACTCCATCTAACTAATACCGCAAAACCCTTAGCATAACCAATACTCCAACTCTTCCACATTACCGCAACATGACATACCTCTCTATATAGGCTATATAAAACTTCTATCGCCAAAAGCATAACTCACGATCCACACGTGTTAAGTACACTCACACAAGATCCACAAGTTCTTTTCTTTCATCACTGCAAAACTCATACATGACTTAACAAGACACTAAATCCAAACACCCTTCCCTCACTGGCCCAAGGAAAGATTAAAACCACCAGCAGCTTTCAGATCATTACCACACATGTTCTACGAATCACTTGCCATGACTATGTGCACCGATGTCTCATCTACAACAAGGTCAAATGTTCTGTACAACCTCTTACAGCTGTGCCCTATCAACAGAAAATCACTATACCATCACAACAACAAAACATACACAACTTTCTCCCATATCATACTCTACCCTCACACCTAAGTTGAAACTGGTAAGAAACATCAACAAACAAAACAACAGTCTACATGTTCAACCAAAACTCACAAAGAACAACAGCAAACAAAACAACAATCTATGTATAACTGGCATGCACTTTCGAAAACTCGTATCATAATCATCCCGCCTACTCCACCACAACCGGTGACGGCATCACAATACCGTCACCAACAACCGCACCGTAGTGCGAAAATACCGGCATCACAACACGAAGTACCGTGCCCGGATCACCACCCGAGGCACCACAACCGCACCGATAGACATCACAACTTACTCAAACCCATAAACACTGACTCAGCATAACTTCTCAGACAAGAAAAACTTACTCAAATCCACTTTATTAAATCACAACGCAACATATTATATGGATAAACAGATAAGCACCTCATGAACATCATCTCTACCATTTCACGGAATACGCATGTGTTATCAATACACATAAAATTATAACTAGCCATGCCAAATCAATCAAATTATTACTTTTTTAGCCTCATTCCATCAGATTGTCGTACCCTACATATATCACAAACATTCATATAACATCTTTATAACTATCACACCATACCGCTTCTCGTGAGGTCAGAACCTCACACAAACATTTATACACATCATAGACTCATTATCACATCCAACTAGTCAATCCTGATCACGTAACTTACCACTCGATAAAGGTTACTTGTCGCCCGAGCTTAACTCATATGCCCTTCATAACATATTTTCCCATTCGCATAACCATCACCTCATGCCATACCATTAATATTCAACCACTAGCGCTCGCCTCATATAACCACATCTTATACTCCCTTACAACCATACATATCAATCCGGCCTTTGTAAAATCAATCTCTCTAGGACTGCTGTCTTTCTTATCTATCATCACCCTTAACCACTAGTGACAACACCACAATACCACCACTGCTCGTATATCAAACCTCTTACACTCATATCAAAACAACACGGTTTTTCTCCTATCTTTGGTTAGCATCCCCAAATAAAGAAAATCAAACCCATCAACAAAATAACCTCAACATTATTCCCAATGCTATCTTAATTGTATCGTCATCTAACTTTCCACCAAAAATCTCATATCGTGTAAATACTCCACCAACTCTTACTCCCTTAATTCCTCGAAACTCATTATTAATCATGTTGTCCTGAAGCTCCCATATAACCATTAACTAACATCCTCATGATAATATCACACATTTCGATGATTCCTTACCTTTATATCACATAACTCCGGTGAAAATTTTCCTTAGCTTACTTTTTACTCTTCTTTTCTCTTCACATTCAACAATACCATTTAATAGCTCAACTCCTTATTACTTCTATCTAATTCTTTAGTGCTCCGGTTACCTTCTCATTCCGCCAAAGCTCAAATCCCATGATTTCATGTCGATATTATCTCACTCTTTCTTACCATGGATCTTCTCTTATTATGCTATCGCTCACACTTGTCACTAACCTATCCATAAAATCAACGTTCACTGTTTAAACAACTTCATTTCATGCCGTTAAATGCCCAAAGAAATCAAACGTAGTTTCACCTCTTAATAAACCAAATCTCCCAAATTCACTCACTGTCTACAATTCCACCTCGCAACATGTCTCCATAAAGTTCACTATATACCACTCTTCTCAACCCCTTTAAAACGAACTTTCACAACATATATTCTTGACCCACACGACTCCTAACCATCTCACTCCATAATTCTTTACACATCTCAAGTTGCCACTATCCAAGCCTTCCTTTCAATCTTTTCATTCTCACGTTCCTTAGACCCACATCATCCCTTACCCACTTTCACTTACTTTTGCATCACTCAATTTCGCGAATAAATCACTCACCACGTCTCACCAAAACTTGCACCATGCCTCAATCAGCTCATCAATATTCTTTTTCTTTTTCCACTTCTCAGCACAACCACATATAGCTCATCTCCTCCCACCAAACTCATACTCACCATAAGGTACCACTCCCCACCCCATAAGATTGGGTAACTTACGTATCAAGACCACCTTACATGTAAAACAATGCATAAAGAAGTGAAATAACAACTTTGAATTAAACATAATATGCAACGAATGTCAAAAGATAAGCATATGACCCAAAACAGGGGTCACTGGATCGAGTACGGCCACTCAATCGAGTAAGGGACTTACTTGATCGAGTAGGTGAAGATCAAAAGCACGTAAAACAAATCACCAGGGCTACTCGATCGAGTAACTAACGTACTCGATCGAGTTCCCTCTTACTCGATCGATTACCAAGGCTACTCGATCGAGTACCCCAATTCTCAGCACTGTCCGGTTTTCGTAAAACGGTCATAACTCACTCATTTCTTGGTCGTTTTGGGCGTGTGACCTATCGTTAGAATCGTAAAAGGACAAGATATCACCTCCAATTGGAATCACATCAAAATCATTTATGAATCTCAAGTTATAACAGTTTAAAGACAACCTCTTTAGAATCGAAAAACACAACTACTTGATTTTACTTCCAAACAACTTAAACAACAACCAAGCAAACAAAACCAGTCCAAAACTCATAAAACCAGTATTCATAATCATATGTTACTATTTTCAAAAGCCAAGCAACAACATTAATCATGCACATAGATTATTTAACTTGTCAATCACGATTTACCACATGCTTTTATTTTATAACTTTACGCACACAATAACATAATATACAACATAAAATTCCCTATTCACATGTTACAAACATTGCCATATTATTAAAATCCATTACCCACATAAACATGTTCCACACATGAATTTCATATTTTTATGCAATTACTTACTTAATCTCTTCCAACCAATTCATTCATTACAGCTACACACTTCTTACCACATATACACATGAACAATAGTGGACAAGTACATAAACTTATCATGAAAACTTATGCAAACCAAATATACGTATACGACACAACATTCCTATGCACATGTTATTATTATGCCACATTATGAATTATCCATCTTGCAACATCATCATTCATCATATATTATCACATATGAACTACTTCCTTTTTCTACCACATTATTCATCATTCTCATATACTTTTCCAACAATTCAAAACAACATTGTAAACCAACTATCATGCTTTCAATCAATAGTTTGCGAAATCACATCATCACCATCTTTTCTACACATTCCCCATTCTCCACATACATACATCCACCGATTCATGCCACACATCACCATATAGGTACACAATTCACAAGATAAACACATAGCGATCCCGACTCATATCCCATGGTGACCGGTTCAAAATTGTAGGGCGAGTTCGCGACTTTAGGACGTCACCCAAGCCTTTGCATTAGCTCCTACAACCTTTACCCCGAGTTCATTTTAATTGACTCCCTATATTCATTAAATTCATTGGTTACAGGTTTCAGGATCGTCTCTCTGATACCATTTTGTAACACCCCCACATTCCAAATGCCTTACCAGGACCACTCATGTATAACGATGCCACCATCTCGGTTACCCGAGGCATGATATTCATAAGACAATAACGAAACAACTTTAAAAGTAAATAAAGTTTAAAGTGATTACATAGCAATTCCAAACTGATAAAAATAAATACAAGATTATCGTAAAAGGGGGGGGGGGAGCAAATTAAGAATGAAACAAAAATAATGAGAAAAAGAAGTAAAAGAGTTAACTCCCTTCGTGTATTAACCAATTTCACTCGATCGAGTGATTTGAAATCACTCGATCGAGAAGTCTGGCCTTCATTCTGCTCGATCGAATGAAATTCCTCTCGATCGAGTACTCTTCATTTTTGCCACTTCGATCAAGTAACTGAAACCTCTCGATCGAACTATTTTCTTGGGCTTTCCTCTCGATCGAGTACAAAAAGTACTCGATCGAGTTCTTTCTCATGTAACTCAACCCAATGCAATATAAATCCCCCAAACCTGCATAAAAACACGCAAAAATACATCCGACAATACCAAGTCACACAATACGCAGTCTATAGTCTTTTCTAGCTAAGCTAAATAGTCTAAAGTCTAGCAGTTCTAAAAATGCAATAAAGAAGTTCGACAGAAATTTAATGTTTTACAATTTGTTACAACGGGGCATTCCCCGCTTAATTCCCAAAACATTTCAGTAGCCCAAAGGAGGGCTTCTGACTGGAGGAGGTCCCTTCAGAATCTTTGACCGTCCTCTTCGATCTCCATAAGCTTGAGTTTGAACTGGTAGGGGGAGAGTAGTTGACGTCCACGTATGCACGAACTTTCTTCTTCCCTTTGTCTTTCCCATCATCTTTGACATTGGCATCTCCATTTTGATTGACTTTAATCGCACTTTGACCGTTGACAACTCCGGCATCCATTACATCTGTACCTGCAGTAAGGAAAACAGAAGATTGTTCCTCCTTTTCGCTCTTAGTCCGAGGCGGAGGGGTTACAATAGTGGCACAAAATTCAACTTTCTCAGCTGGAGTGTCCATATCTGAGTCAGTAGGGGATAGGGCATTGCAAGGTTGAGCTTGCATGGGAGTCCTACGAGATTTAGACTGATGAAAAATCAATTTTTCATCTCCTACCTGAAATATAAGTGTCTTACCCCCAACATCGAACACTGCGTGAGCAGTGAATAAAAATGGTCTCCTAAAATAATAGGGGTATTAGTGTCCTCGGGGATGTCAAGCACTACGAAGAATACGGAAATAAAGAATCTCCCGATCTTGACAGGTATGTCCTCTATAACTCCTAACGGCCATGATATACTACGGTCCGCCATCTGTACGGTCATGTTAGTGCAATTAAATTTGGTCAAACCAAGTCTCTTAGCGAGAGACAGAGGTAAGACGCTCACGCTAGCACCTAGATTGCATAGCGCATTGTCAATCAAATGGGTTCCTATATGACACGGAATCGAGATACTACCCGGGTCTGACTGTTTAGGTGGCAACTTATTTTGAACTAGGGCAGTCTCTATCTCAGTTAAAGCTGCTGTCTTATGATCGTTTATATGCCTCATACGCGACAAGATTTCTTTCATGAATTTTAAGTAAGAGGGTACCTGAGTCAGCAACTCGGCGAATGGAACAGTAACATGTAAGCTTTTCAGGAGCTCGACAAATTTCCCGAACTGTTGATTGGCTTTGTTGTTCTGTAATCGCCTTGGAAAGGGATCCATAATAAGAATCTCGACCCCTTTGTTCCTCTCTTCCAACGTCTCAGCAGGTTCAAGCTCTTTTTCACTCGATCGAGTCTTTTTACCTCTCGATCGAGTCCTTTCAGGTGATGCTTCACTCGATCGAGCATTTGCAGCTTCTCGATCGAGTTCCTCTATTTCCACTGTGTTCGATCGAGGTAAAGTTCTACTCGATCGAACAGTTTCTTCAGCAATTCCACTCGATCGAGTGGTTTCAAACTCTCGATCAATTCCTTGATTATCCAGATTACTCGATCGAGCATTAATTCCATTCGATCGAGTAATTTCAGCAGCTTTTCTACTCGATCGACCACCAGAAATCAGTCGATCGAGTATTTCCTTCGTGCTAGGCATACTTTTAGCAACAGGCGACTGTTCATCCTCCATAATAGCATCCCTCGGGTCTGAAATGTCCTTATCAGCTGACGACTTTTGTCCTTCGTAGGAACGACCACTTCGCAAATTAATTAAGTTAATCGTCTCATGTGGATTATTCTCGGATTGAGACGTTAAATGACCCGGTTTCCTTGTGGATTGGCTTGTGGCCAACTGAGCAACTTGAGTTTCAAGTGACTTGATTGAAGCTTCCTTCTGTTGGTTACTCATTTGTAATTGCTTGGTCAATGATTGAATGATTGTCTTTAACTCAGTCAGCTCACTTACCCCACTAGAGGATGAAGCTCCTTGATGCGGTGGAGGGAAATAAGGAGGCTTTTGAAAGCCTTATTGAGCTTTATGAGGAGGGACATAAGCTTGCTGCTGCTGCTGTGGAGGCGTTGGATTAAGAACATTCTAACTTGTCCACCTCAAAATGGGATGGACTGCCCCTTGATTATTTTAATAAGAACCCCCTCCTTGCCTATATTGCTGAAAGGCAAGGACTTGTTCTTTCTCTGTCAGACAGTCAATAGCAATGTGACCGTTATTGCTCCCACATCTCTCACAAGTGACAGTTTCCTGTCTAGTCAACAGATGAATCATCTGTTGATCGCCAGCTTGCTGCAATTCCAACCTATCAAAACGAGCATTCATGGCTTCCAGTTGAGCCACAATAGCATTGTCGACCGAATGCACCGTCCGAATACCGTCCCTTGTGTTCCCATATTCAGCATAATGGGTCGCCATCTCCTCAATAATACCCCATCCCTTATCATCATCAATGTTCTTTTGGAATCTCCCGTTGGATGAGGCGTCTAGTATAGCTCGGTGGTCATCATACAACCCATTATAGAACTGGTTGCACAAAAACCACTGATCAAATTCATGGTGAGGAAGAGACCTCACCAACTTCTTGAATCGACACCAAGCCTCATAAAAATTCTCATCAGGGGCCTGTTTAAAACTCGTAATCTTCCCCCTCAGCTGATTAGTGCGCTGTGGAGGAAAATATCTTTTGTAGAAGGCAAGTGCGAGAGTCTCCCAGTTGGTGATACCAGCAGCAGTCCGGTCAAGATCAGTCAGCCACTCACGGGCTGCGTTAGTCAGAGAAAAAGTAAATAGCACTTCCTTTATCTTGTCTTGAGTTACTCCCTTAGTAGCGGGAATAGTAGAGCAATGGTCAGTAAAGACTTCCAAATGCTTTCGCGGATCTTCACCCGCCACACGTCGATAAAGATTTCCTTTCACCAGATTTATATAAGACGAACGGATATTAAAAGTATTACCGTCCTCAGTCGCAAGCTGGAAACCCTTCGGAATCGAGGCAGCTGTGGGCTCTGAGTGACTCGCTATGTTAGGCATCTTTACTGGCTTGTTAGCAGAAACGAGATTGTCTTCTCCACAAGACGGTGTAGCTCAGGCTCGAAAGTACTCAAGTCTTCCTTTCGAATTTCTCTTTGTAGACGAAGTCTATGCCGAAATAGTCTTTCTGGCTCAGGATCAGCTGAAACTATTTCCGACCTGTTCGACTTGGGCATACACAACACTGAAAGAGATAAGTGAGAACTGTCTCAAAAAATGAAAATTCCCTGAGACGGATAAAAAAACGAAACAAAAAAAAAACAGAAAGGGCTATTGCATCCCCAGCAACGGTGCCAAAATTTGACAGGCTAATCATATACCTACCAAAAATAACCAACTGGTCTCTAACTAATATAGCTAGGGAAGTCGGGATCGTATCCACAGGGAGGCAAGATATCTGTTAAACGTCCGTCTATTATGTCACAAAATGGAGGTTTGATTTTTGATTTCTAAACTAATAAAATATTAAGGGAAAGAGAAATTAAACAAGAGTAATAAAAGTGAGAAAATGTAATGAAGATGATCAAATAGAGAAAGTATGCCAGGATTTCGGTTCACCATGGTAGTCTATCGACTCAGCTGCAAATAGCCTAGACAATCTACTGTGAGAAGGATACAGAAAAGGTCCTTCCGGTCCACTTTCTATCCTAGAACTCCACTAATTTAACTTCCGTCCTCATTAGGGTAGTCTACTGTTCATAGAAGGTCTATTTAATCCAATCTTCCGATCCAGGAGTAAAATTAACCAGATTAAAGGTAACTTAGAAGCGTGCACTCAACTAAGTTGATATTACAGTTAAATTGCTATGGGACAGATTCTCACAAATAAATCGTCTAGTCTATTCGCTACATCATCACAATCCTACCAAGGATTCCCTAATCCCGACATTAAAGGAATTAGCTACTCATAATATTAATGGTGTCAACAATAACAATAACGAGTGTACTAATCAAAGGCATGATGAAATAATGATAACTAAGCATAAACTAAATTAGGGCAGAAATAATAGAGAGAAAACAAAGATTAAAGTAAATAAAGTAAATAAGATTAAGATTAGGGAAGAAAGAATGATTACTGTAATACCCCGTATTTTATATAATCGATTAAACGGATATTATTATATATTAGTATTATACATTTTATATTGGTTGCATCGTAATATCGTGAATGTTATTAAGTCGTGTTTATATCGTATATGTTGAGTCGGGCTACATCACATTTTGTCTTTTGGGTCAAGAATTACCAATCTACATTTACCCAACGACCATACCCGTTTAACCCATTTGCCCTACCCGGAACATGTAACCACCATTTACCCTAAACCTAATCTAAGAGCCGCTCTCCCTCTCCCCTCTTTTCATTTTATCATTCATAAAACCATTTCTAAACCTAGAGAAAGGGAGAGGAAGAAGAATTGTCGAGCCTTTCAATTGATTGAAGATTTCTCATCGATTCCAACCTAATTCGATTTCCCTGTTTGTAAGTCGATTTCATTCCATTGTTTATACTGTTTTAAATTATTTGTCTTCAAAAAGTTTGAAAATAGAGTCCTGTTTATTTGATGTCTAGTTTATGCATATAAAATCTCGTAGTCAAATTCTTTATGGTTTGTCCTAGGTGATTTATTTATGAACATGTCGCTGAAAAGTCCGCGAATCTGATTTGGTTGTGGAAAATGAGTTGAAACCCTAATTTTTATGTCTATTCAGTTATGAGGCTTCTTCATACATAATCTTTGTATAGTCTAGATGATAATAGGATTTGGAATTACTGCAAAATAATGTTTTAAACTCGTTTTATGAATCAATACTTTTTATGCGACGGTTTCTGTCAGTTTGTGGAAATCAGTCTGAAAACTCTTGATAAGTTTGGAATTTGAGAAAAACACGCTAGATATAATTTGTAGCTAAGACTCATGGGGTCCCAATCCAATTGGCCTTGTATCAATTTGATTTTTCTGGAATTAGTTATGTATTTTATTCCGAGTCTGTCATGTGCTGGAAAATCAGGAAAAACCGTGTTTGTTCTTTAAGTTGATATTCCTATTAAGCTATGATGAGTCTAGGTTATGTGCATGATTATTTGATTGAGTAGGTGGTAATTATACATAATTATGTTATGTAGGTGATGGATATGTGAAGGATCATAATTGATTGCTTGTGTGCTTGGATTGCGAAAAGGTAGGGAAATACACTTGACTTATTATCGTTGTTGTTGAATTGTGTTGACTTGTTTGTGTTACATATGACCAAACTGTGAACGTTGACGTGATTCGTGGTTGTTGATTCATGTTATGATTCATATCCTGGAATGTGCTTGACTGAATTGATCATATTGAGTATATTATCGCAACATTCGGTAACCGGCATGATTCTATGATTTACTAGTTCAATGATATACATATTGTGTTGCATTAATTTCTTGAGCATTCATATGCATTGCAGATGGAGGATGTTGTGGTGACGTGGTGTGGTGATGATGATGTTGTGATAAGGCCCAGGCGGGTTCTGCAGGACTTGCCCTGGTGTCCTCAACAAGCGAGTGACGATCGATTCTGATCGATATATAGTCTACCGGGGATCGGTATGGCTGGGCATTCCAGGTTATGAGATATGAGTTGAGATGGAGGTGGAGGTGACGGAGGAGCATGCATATCATATTTTGTTGTTTCATTGTATTCCCTACTCAACCTCGTGGTTGACCCTGTGTATTCGTGAACACCTGTGACGATCCAAATATTGGGAAGCAGACTTGACAGGTTTATGAGATAGGATGGGAGCTTGATGGGCGTGAGACACTGGATCAGAAGACTTAGTAGCTAGATCATCATTTAGAATACTTTCACTTTTATTTATGTTAGTTCTTTGTAATTTGATGTAAATGAGGTTTTGTAAAAAGTTAAGTTAAAGAAATTATGTAATTTGCCTTGGAGTTTAATTTGTTATTCACTACCTCGGGAAACCGAGATGATAACAGTCCGGTTTATTAGGGAATGTCTTGCTAGAGGCTCCTTTATAAATCGGGGTGTTACAAAGTGGTATCAGAGCGAACGATCCTCAGGCCTAAACCAATGAACCCAATGAACGTAGGATGTGTCTAAATAAAATGAACCCCTGGGAATAAACTGTTAGGAGCTCACAGTGCGGTTAAGAAGGCGCCCTTAATGCGTGCTCTTTTGCCCTCTCAGTTTTGAACCAGGTAACCCGAGATAAATTGAGTGAATGGGGTAGTTAGAAGGAAAACCTTGGATATAATCGAGTTGATGTAAACCTTGAGACCCATATAATCTAACCATTCTGCATGACAACGTTACGGTAAGTATTTTGTATGAATGATGACGTGATCATATGATGTTGTGGAGATGAGAAATAAATTTTCGTGTTCAGGTTGATAATCAATGAAGTGTTGGATTGTGGTAATCGTGAGCGTGAAAATAATTGCGAATTGATGATATTTATCTGGATGGATGTTGAATGACGTGTTGATAGTGCTATTATGTCTAGCGATATGCAGTTATGTGATCCCGAAGCCATGCTAGTATAGTATTGTGATAGTAATCAGAAACACTATTGAATTGCATGTTTCTAGTCATAGCAATCGTGATTTAGATGTAAGGAGTAGATCGAGATGCGAAGGGATTCTATGGGATAGATGTTTACGTAAGTACAAAGTGTGAGATTTAAGTTGGGATGGGTTAGTATACATAGTATGCTCATAGGAGCTTGTAACATAGTAAAGAATGACCTAGTGCTGAAACTCGTTTTGTTTGATTTTACTCATTAATTGACCTTACTGCCATTTCTTTTCTGTTTATTGCCTATGGATGAAAATTTTATGGGAGATAGCCTCGGGAGTTAGGGGGCGTTTGGTACGGGAAAGGGTAAGGGAATGAAATCAAGAAAGGGTAAGAAGGGGAAAGGTATGGGATCACCCCTAATATCCTTCATTGTTTGGTTGGATATGAAAGAGAAAGGGAATCGTCACCATTAAAACTAACTCAACCACCTGCCACCGTCATCACGCACCACCTGTCATCACTACCCACATCGAGACCACCAATAGTAGTGTCGCCGACGGCCCACCATCGTTTTCTCACCGACAACCACCTCGTTGTTCCCATATCCCTTGTCGGACACCAAAACTCAAAGCCTCACAAACAATTAAAAATAAGCCACCACCCACGAAACTCCTCCCTCGTCCTAATAAACACATGATCTGGTGTTGGGGAAGAGAGGTTACCAGCGAGGGAGGGAGTTTCGGTGGGGTGGGAAAGTTATTGAAGGTGTTGGTGTGGTGTTTAGTGGTTGGGGATATGGGTCCTAATGGAAAGGAAGGGTGGCGTGGAGCGCCGGTGAGTGCGCCGGTGAGTGGGCCGGAATGAGGGACCGCCGGCGTCGCCGATGATGGTTGTGTTGGTGGAAGTGGTTGACGATGGGTGTTGGTGGAAGTGGTTGATGGTTTGTGTTGGTGGCAGTGGTGGAAGGGAGTAGAAGGGAAAGGGGGTTATGGGGTTACCGGAGGGGTGGAGGGGTATGGGTGAGTATGGTTTTGGGGGTAAGGGAGGGTATGGGTTACCCTTTGATTGTGTCAAACAAACAACAACAAATGGAATCATCCCATTTGATTCGCTTTCCCTTTCCTAAAGCCCCCGAACCAAACGCCCCCTTAGTGTTCATTTGGCGTTGGTTTCATGCTTATAGGATATACGGATTAGGAGTAATAAATATTTTAGTGGGCTGTGGTCAGGAAGTTCCTGTGCAGTGATGTTCTGACCAACGATTTTGTAAAAATCCTCATTTAAATTGTATTAATAATTTTTGCATAATTCTAACTCCATCGATCAGAAGATTCGCATATGTTTTCAAATTGATAAGCCACGAAAATTCTTGATGCCTCTATATTAAATGGTAAGTTTTGCAAACTGACCCAAGTTTCGGACCAATTGCTGTCACATACTTGTTTGGACCAACTGAGTTGTAAAATCCTTTAAAAATTGAATTCTTGAGCTTTGGACCTCATTCTTTTTCTCACGAATTATTAACTCTTTGTATGTTATAAAAAGTAATATAACTCAAGTTTTCGTTGAACGGTTATTTATTCGTGATTTTTGGAAGTTACAACGTGAATCATAACTTTTGAAATGTGAATTCTATGTTGAGTTTTCATACAGTTGTTCGATTATTTCATGAGCCTTATTAATGTGAAATTATAGTGTCCTTATATGATGATAGTAGCACACATATTCATTGGTTATGTATCTTAACAAGTGATAAAAAAATTAAAGTTTAGTTTATAACATTGTTGGCATGATAGTATGTGTGAAATTGAATAGCTTAATTTGATCCTTAATCGAGGGTGAAATATTTTATACGAGTCCAGTTGTTGCATATTTTATATATGTTTGGCATGTTGTAATATCTCTGGTGTGTTCATCATATTTGTATAGTGGTCGGATATATATAAATATAAAACTATATTGTCATATCTTGGTAAAGTTGGTGGCGTTAAATGTTAACTTGATTGTTCTAATATACTCGCGTGAATATTTATAATAATTATGTTTAAATGTTTACACATGGATGGTAGTAATGAGTATGTCTAAATGTTCACACAGGTAGGATGTCATCTGAGTTCTCATGTCTTTTATGTGAGTATGTGTGCCTATAGTTATACTTATTACTTTCATTGCATTAATTTATTTCAGTTGAACCTAAACTTATGATATGATAATAAAATAGTGTTGTTGTTCCTTATTGGATATGTTCATAGTTGTATTGTCATGAAATGCTAAGGTGATTGTTGCAATTGTCACGATATTTGAAATATAGTCGATATAGTTACGATATAGTTACGATATTTGAAATATATTCTCGAACCGTCGAATTATAATGAGATAACCCTTTGATGATTAACATGTCATGCGTATGTTTAAATGATAGTCGTTACAGTTACGTTTAATTGAGCCGCAAGTTGCCTATTTGTTCAAACCGTGCAAACCAGATAACTTGTTCACCTTACTAATCTTTTGTCGTAGATAATGTTTTACAAGTTATATGATGGTATATGTACATGTTTAAGTTGTTTATGCGATATCTTTTATTTTTGCTGAAAATGAATTATACTGAGTTGATGGATACAATTGAATGGTATGGTTGCTAAAGTGTTAAACATATGTGTGATATGGAAGTAATTTTGTTGTTATTGTGAATCATATAACTATTAATATTCAATTGTAATTTCAGTTGTTTGACTTCTACATTATTAAGTTAATTACTCATGACGCACAGTCGATGGTTCCGTAAGGAGTTTAACTGGGAATTTTATAGTGTGCCTCCGATCTAAACTAATAATCTTCTTATATTGACTATATGGTTAGACTCTTGTCTAGTTCTTATGACGTGATAAATCGTTTTAAAATTTAACATGTAATTGAGTTGGTACTTATACTTTGTGTGACCATGCAACCTGTGATAAATAGATCTATAATAAAGAGGTAAAAATTTGATTGAACACAGTTAATTTGTAGTTACTTGCTTTACTTTATGGTAGGAATCGTATGCTTTGATGAGACGTCACCAAGGAATGTGTACTATCTAAAAGGTCTCCGATTAAATGATGTAGTCGTGTTAGCTGTGAATATAACTGAGTAAAGAAGTGCAACTAAAATCCTGATGTTGAGGTAATAGTCGTTCATTAGTAAAGATAGGACTGAAATGAATAAGATGAACCTGTAAATTATGAAATATGAGTCGACACCTAAGCTTGTATTGTTTGAAGGAATTGAATTAAGTTTATCTGATTTTGAGTTTCGTAGTAAGCTGTAAATGGATTCTATGGACGGCTCTGTTATAAGATTTATGTTAAGAAAGTTATTCACCGTCCAATATGAAAGTAAAAGTTTTGAAAATGAAGTTAAATTTTGTCGTGTGAGTATAAATTCGAATGAGATTTCCGACCAATTAATCCGGTTGTATGGTTTCATGATATTTGCTAGTCCGGAGGAATGAAGCTAGAACGGAGTCACAAATTAGTGGGTTAATTTGGTCATGTTGTTCGTTCATGTAGTGAATTGGTGGGTTGTGGTTAGTTACGAATGTCAAAGCAGGAAATGTAATGTGGTGATTTAAGTGAGTTATGTGTTAACATGGTATGTTGAAATTGGTGTAGTTAAATACAGTTAATCTTTTATGTCATTGTGTTGGGTGCAGTTTAAATATATTTAACACCAAGAACGAAATTTTATGTATGATAGTCTTGTATGTTAACTTTCCAATATCGCTGTTTACTCGCTTGATTGACTCGACCAATAAGTTTGTAAAATTTGCCAATCAATGTGCGTTCGTCATTCGTGAATAAATCCCAAACCCTTTGTTATGAGGATTAAAAATATATCTAGGATGATAAGTCTTTATGAAACTGGTTGTCTTCATTTTATTGGTGATTCTGTGTCTTGACCTAAATCAGAAAGTTATGTAAAGGAAAGTCGATCGGACCTATTAGGTTACAAATTTTCATAAATCGATTTATTAAGTTTTGACCCTAATTCTTTTCTTATGTTGATTGATTCCCTATGTTTCTAAGGTATGAGATTACAATGATTAGTGAAATGAATAATTACTAATGATTTTTACTGGTAACCTTGTAAAGCATTGTTCCATTCATAATTTGATTATTCACATGAATAAATGTTACCAATATTTCTTGGAAAATATCTTTACGAGAATACGCCGGATAGGATTATCATGGTATGTTACGTTAGTGATCTTGCTTAGTAACCTTGATGAAACGATGTTATTTGACATGAACCATATGTGAGCACCTAGGCATCTTGAGAGAGCTTGTATATTGATTGTCTTTAGTAGGGATTAGTAACTTGAGCGCGAGTTGTGAATCTTTTATCCTCTTTCGATTGTTAGCGAGTAGTTTGAGAACTTTTGTTATAATAATGAAGGTTACGGGGGCGTAACCATGTTTAAGGAGGGTAGGATTGTAAAATCTTTATACTTTCATGTGTGATTTCTCAGTTTGGCTATATTGGTTATGCGTTGTGTGGGTTACGTTGGAGTGTTACATGATGTGTTTCTGTTATGGTTAAACTTCGGGGACGAAGTTTATTTAAGAAGGGTGGAATCTAATACTGCGTTTAATATTCAATTTGGTGGGTGCCTTACATACTTTTGTATATGCGTTTCATAATTCGTTTGCGTTGGTTGGTAGAGAGGGTAAACTTCGGGACGAAGTTTCTTTTAAGGAGGGTAGACTGTAATACCCCGTATTTTATATAATCGATTAAACGGATATTATTATATATTAGTATTATACATTTTATATTGGTTGCATCGTAATATCGTGAATGTTATTAAGTCGGGTTTATATCGTATATGTTGAGTCGGGCTACATCACATTTTGTCTTTTGGGTCAAGAATTACCCATCTACATTTACCCAACGACCATACCCGTTTAACCCATTTGCCCTACCCGGAACATGTAACCACCATTTACCCTAAACCTAATCTAAGAGCCGCTCTCCCTCTCCCCTCTTTTCATTTTATCATTCATAAAACCATTTCTAAACCTAGAGAAAGGGAGAGGAAGAAGAATTGTCGAGCCTTTCAATTGATTGAAGATTTCTCATCGATTCCAACCTAATTCGATTTCCCTGTTTGTAAGTCGATTTCGTTCCATTGTTTATACTGTTTTAAAGTATTCGTCTTCAAAAAGTTTGAAAAGAGAGTCCTGTTTACTTGATGTCTAGTTTATGCATATAAAATCTCATAGTCAAATTCTTTATGGTTTGTCCTAGGTGATTTATTTATGAACATGTCGCTGAAAAGTCCGCGAATCTGATTTGGTTGTGGAAAATGAGTTGAAACCCTAATTTTTATGTCGATTCAGTTATGAGGCTTCTTCATACATCATATTTGTATAGTCTAGATGATAATAGGATTTGGAATTACTGCAAAATAATGTTTTAAACTCGTTTTATGAATCAATACTTTTTATGCGACGGTTTCTGTCAGTTTGTGGAAATCAGTCTGAAAACTCTTGATAAGTTTGGAATTTGAGAAAAACACGCTAGATATAATTTGTAGCTAAGACTCATGGGGTCCCAATCCAATTGGCCTTGTATCAATTTGATTTTTCTGGAATTAGTTATGTATTTTATTCCGAGTCCATGTCATGTCTGGAAAATCGGAAAAATCGTGTTTGTTCTTTAAGTTGATATTCCTATTAAGCTATGATGAGTCTAGGTTATGTGCATGATTATTTGATTGAGTAGGTGGTAATTATACATAATTATGTTATGTAGGTGATGGATATGTGAAGGATCATAATTGATTGCTTGTGTGCTTGGATTGCGAAAAGGTAGGGAAATACACTTGACTTATTATCGTTGTTGTTGAATTGTGTTGACTTGTTTGTGTTACATATGACCAAACTGTGAACGTTGACGTGATTCGTGGTTGTTGATTCATGTTATGATTCATATCCTGGAATGTGCTTGATTGAATTGATCGTATTGAGTATATTATCACAACATTCGGAACCTAAGCATGATTCTATGATTTACCAGTTCAATGATATACATTTGTGTTGCATTAATTTCTTGAGCATTCATATGCATTGGAGATGGAGGATGTTGTGGTGACGTGGTGTGGTGATGATGATGTTGTGATAAGGCCCAGGCGGGTTCTGCAGGACTTGCCCTAGTGTCCTCAAATGCGAAGGAAATGTGGTGGCGGGTCGGTTACGGTCGATATATAGTCTACCGGGGATCGGTATGGTGGGCGTTCGGGTTATGAGATATGAGTTGAGATGGAGGTGGAGGTGACGGAGGAGCATGCATATCATATTTTGTTGTTTCATTGTATTCCCTACTCAACCTCGTGGTTGACCACCGTATTCGTGAACACCCGTGACGATCCAAATATTGGGGAGCAGACTTGACAGGTTTATGAGATAGGATGGGAGCTTGATGGGCGTGAGACACTGGATCAGAAGACTTAGTAGCTAGATCATCATTTAGAAGACTTTCACTTTTATTTATGTTAGTTCTTTGTAATTTGATGTAAATGAGGTTTTGTAAAAAGTTAAGTTAAAGAAATTATGTAATTTGCCTTGGAGTTTAATTTGTTATTCACTACCTCGGGAAACCGAGATGATAACAATCCGGTTTATTAGGGAATGTCTTGCTAGAGGCTCCTTTATAAATCGGGGTGTTACAATTACAATCAAAAGTAATTCGGCGTAAAGATCAATCCACAAGCAAATTACGAGATTAAGAGATTAAGCAGTAGGTTTAGAAGCAAAAGTAGAAGAAGAGTATGTGAAAAAAGGATCCCTAATGACCTAATTAACATATGCTTAAAGAGGAAAAACAAAGCTTAAACAAAATAATTGTAACACGGGTCACTAAAGCCCGCTTAGAATAGCAAACCACTTAATCGAGTGGATTCAGACCACTCGATCGAGATCTTCTCCAGCATTTCTTCTCAATCGAGCAGATAAAGCTCTCGATCAAGGAACTCTAGCAATCAGCATTTCAATCGAGCATGTAGAAGTACTCGATCGACCTCTCGTGTCATTCAAACCACTCGATCGAACCATAAAGCCTCTCGATCGAGTGCTTTTCTTCAGATCGGCCTCTTAAGTTGTCTTTGACCGCTTCGTTGACCACCCTTCACGCACTCCAAGGCATATTTCTTGCGCTAACATTCCCGTCTCCTCATTATGCATGCTAAATGGGACGAATAAGACGCGGTTTCACCACTTTCAGGTTCATTTCTGCAAATTAGACAAAACAAACCAAAGTAGCCAATTCGGGGCATTTTGTAATACATAACAGTACAAAAATGTATAGAAATACGTGCAATAAAAGGCTAAAAGGACTATATAAATTGCACGTATCACCCATACTCTATTTTGGTCCATTTTTGTCTTATAATATTTGTCCCACAAATGCGTATAAGTCTTATTTTTAATTATCTTACATAATTAAATATTAATTTGATCATACAATAATTATGTGACAAATTAATAAACATATATTCACTCAACTTATTGAGTAATATTTTACCATTATATCAACATATAATGGGTCCCATAATAGCTAGTTAGTTAAATTTACAACCTCTTATAAATGTAAATAACTAATTATCTCTACCTCGAAATAGTTATAAAATCTCAACATAATTTAGTAAATTAATATATTAATCCACTAAATCGAATCTTATTTAATCACATTACAATAAGATACAAAATACAACTCATATAAATAAGGGATTAATTAATCCGTATCAAATACAATTAATTAACTATTTATTTGGGTCTCATCCTTTAGGTGTGACCTTAAGGGATCAACTGATCACCACCGTCAACACGACAATAACGTCGAACTCTAGTCAGCCAATCATTATTGATTAATGTTGATCAGTTGACTATATAATTTATCATCCCTTTCGTATTCTTATTATGAGATTTCATTATGTTATCGCACTATTGTTGAGGACACATACTCTAACAATCTCCCACTTATCCGAGATAAGTGTGCGTCACCAATTCTATTGTCCTATTACAATCTCCCACTCAATGCAAGGTGTCTTGCAGGTCGTACTTGCATTTTATCATATCTTGAGTGGTTTCCTCGATCTGGAGAGTAACTGTCTGACCGACATTATCTACCGTAGATACCTTCCGAGCGTGGCCACGCATTTTCAGTTCACTACTCCTCGAGTGGCCCTGAGATTTCAAACAACCCTGACAAGGGGGTGGACAATTCCTATCGCACTATTCCCTTCGTATAGCCACAGTTCATCATAACCCAAAATATACTCATTTGACTTCAAGTACGACAGTCGTAGAGTATAAATCAAAGCCAATCAGAAATTTGTGCCAACTTTGGCGAATAATCTCTAGTCAAAAGAATCGAATCATAAGAATACTATAGTAGCTCTTGCCACAGCCAGGCTTTATGAATTTCCAGAACTCTATAAGCGTTCACTGCCCGACAGAGTGTCCCTTACAGTCTGTCTATGTGATCGACTAGTCATCCCATATAACCCTATGGCTCTTGAACTTGCCATCAATCGCATTACACTCTAGTCACTACGAGACGTCACCTCCTATAAGTAACCAGGGGGGCATACTATGTCAATCCAGTTCACTTCAATGGGGTTCAATTATTGTCTCAACAACCCATTTGGATATAACAAATTAATAGATGAGTTTAAAGAAACTCAAACGATAAATGTGATTATCATATATGAATAGTCAATACCTTATTACTACTTCATATCTTATAATCTGTAGTGTACATTTTACACTAGTTAAATTGTAATAAAGCCTTGGTAAGTGGGTATACCATGTACCCATATGTTCCAACTTTATGAATTGCTATTTCCTCCTATCAATGTTATTTCTAATAACATGAATTTATCTTAGTAGATGTCTAGTCTTCTTACCAGACTTGGGCTCTTATACTTGGAAGATGCTCCCATTGTTATCATATAACTTGTGGTAAAGTCTTTGGTAGAGGGATCTACTCTCATTCCCTACGTTGACCATCTTATCACAATGTACTTAGATTCTGTTTGTAGAATTTGCAATGGTTGAAACTAAAACATTTATCTAGTCTCTTACTCCTAAGTCAATAAAATCAGCATAGGATTTCGATAAATCCTTACAGGTTTGGAAACTAGAGTTTGTGTAACCCCTCAACACATAACTTAGTATATCATCCAAACATAAGAACGAATCTTCAATTCTCCTCAAGAATCTTAAAGGATGTTCTTTAAGGCTTTCAAAAGACCTTCATTCGAATTAACTTGTTACTGACTTATTATGCTCCAACCATATGATTCATCACGGCATGTGCATATAATGGCATACATGATCGTTCTAATGGCGGAAACATTAGCAATCGATTTCATGTGATCAACAACTTATTTAGGTTCAGTGAATGACTATGACTCCATCATAGTAATTCCACTTTTATCAATATGAATAACCTACTCAACCTTGTTGATGTTTAAGATATGAAAGATCTTATCATTATAAGGCTCTCGACTCTATGCAAATATTCTCTCAAATTTAACACATAAATTCGGAAATCTAGAATACATTGCACCTTTTCCTAGTCTCCCAATCACTCTTTTACAGAGGAGCATTGGTACATTATTCTCAATGAGTAATATTTTATCAACATATAAGACATGGAAAAAATAATTCTGGCTCCCACTTAACTTCATGTATAAACATGATTCTTCAACAATGTGAATGAAACCATTCTTAATTATCATATGAACGAAAAGTATGATTGTTACAATCTTTTGATGCTTGCTGAAGAGCATTCTAGGATCGTTTAAGTAAGCTTTGCATAATATATTAGGATTCTTAGATCTTTAACTAAGGTTTTGTGCTCCGTACACATCCTTCTCTAAATTCCCATTTTAGAAAAGCGAATTTTTAATATCATTTGCCATTCTTCATCAAAATGAAATGTGGCAACTCCTAACACGATTTATCTTGATTAACATCTTCATGTCAATCTATGCTTTTAGGTACGCTAAAGCTCTATATACTTTAAAGAGACCATCGCCTTAAAGTAAATCTACTCTTGAGTATAAAAATATTTTTTTTTATTGTAATGCTATGGCGTTTATGCAACAAAGTCGATTTGGGACTACTCGCAATTGATCATTCAACAGGTCATGATTCCATTACTTTCGAAAAGTAACATATTAATAATAAGACATGTGTACTTTACTCTCACTCTATCTCAATAGATTATAGTTCCATTACTTTCAAAAAGTAACACATTAACTATAAGACATGTTTGTGACGATCTACTCCCACTCTATCTCTTAGAAATACTTCTATCATTTTAAGAGATAGATTTGTGAGCTACAAACATATATGGTGAAGTAATACTAGTTCGTCTAGACTGACGTGTTAGCTCATAAATAAACCAGCTCTATTATGGCAGTTTGATTCATGTAATATGCGAGTCTGATCCATGTCATTTGTTAAATAGACTTTCTATTTTAGGTATCTCCAGGTTGACCTTTCATTTAAAATAATGTGTCCATTTAAGATTGCAAATCCCCAAAAGTGAGTTCGATAACTCAACCCGACTCATATTAGTGAGAATAAAATTCATAGGTAGTGACACAAGGTCATAATCCATAAGTGAGAATCAAATTCATTACTTAGATATTCGCACCACGATCGGGTCGTAATGCTTTAATTTTCTTGTTCAATTGGTTCTCTACTTCCTTTTGAAATTCTTTAAATTTCTCAAAAGCTTCACTTTTATATTTGATTAAGTAAACATACCCATATCTACTTAAATCGTCGGTAAAAGTGACGAAGTAGTTATAATTTCCCATAGCGGTGATACTCATTGTCCACATACATTGGTATGTATTAGTCCCAACAAATCATTTGCTCGTGTCCCTTTACCACTAAAGGGAGCACGAATCATTTTGCCAAGGAGACAAGATTCGCATATTCCATATGATTTAAAATCAAATGGACCAATAAATCCAGTCGACACTAGCCTTTTAATGTGTTTCTCATTTATGTGACCTAATCGAAAAAGCCAAATGTAAGATTCATTTGGGTCACTTATTATGCATCTTTTGGATTTATAGATATCTTTAGTGGAGTTGGAAGTGTCTAAAACATAAATACTATTTATAGAAGTGGCTTGGCTCACGGCCAAGTCATTTTAAACAAAATACAACGATTGTTTTTTATGGCAAAAGAAAAATCCTTCCATGTCTAACATAGAAATGGAAATAATGTTTTTAGACAAAGTGGGTACATAATAACAATTATGTAGATGCAACTTAAAATCACTTAGCTAAGGCAATCACATAGGTTCCCTTTGAAATGGCGGCTACTCTACATCCATTTGCTAATCGGAGATCCATGTCACCCTTGCTAAGTGCTTCCACATTACTTAACCCTGACTGGAGTGACAAGTCCAGTTTTGATATCTCCCAAATACTTGGGGCAATTTCGCTTCCAATGTCCCATGACATTACAATAATGACATTCATCGTAGGATTGGGCACCCTTCTTGGTTTTGGTTGTGGTAGTCTCACACTCTCACTATCCACTTCCAATCCATTATCAGGTTTGGGTTTCTTACCCTTTTTTGCCTTTTCTTTAATAATACCATTACTCCTTTCAGTTGCAAGGACATTCTTGCTAGAACTCCCACTCAATATAATATTTCTCCTTACTTATACAAACAAGAATGCCATGGAATTTGTGAGATTCTCCTCACAAGATTCTCTTACCAAAGAGGTGGGTATGAATATGGGAGTGGGAGGTGTGGAAGTGGTAAGGTAGCAAACATTTCCATCCTCACCAATGCCAAAGCGTAGTTCTCTAGTCGTATCATTGTCATACAAGGAGCATTTCTCATTGAATGATTGGAGCCATGAATTAATGGTGATCGGTGTAAGAGTATTAGATGAATCTATTGCGGAAAAATAACTACAAAAAACGGAGATGAAGGAAACAATTAACATTTATCGTTATAATACTTGTAAATACAAGTATAGCATTTATATAGTGACCTCGACCCAACTATAATAAATGATTCCGAGATCCATCTTTATATAAATATGGGCACGGGGAAACCGATACATCCCATACTTATAAATATTTGGTGAATTAACTCTTTAATTGATTCTACTTTAGAACTCTCGGTCGATGTTTTTCATAAAACCCATCTCTAGCCCCGAAACATAAGACTAGTCATAATATCCTATTGGGACCAACCAAATTTCGCGTGTAATAACGTTTTATTACCCCACTTACCCAATAATAAATGAAGGCACCTCGGGAAAGCCGAACCTACCCCAAATGTCACGGGGATTCATGGGTCTTACTATTTGGTAAGGCTAATTTCAATTTTAAAATCAGTGAGAGGTCATGTAAATTCATTATCTATCAATTTTAAGTGAGCTAAAAGGTCAAATTTTCAATAATTTAAATTGACACGGTCGAAAAACTCGATATGATATGCATGTGTTGTTATGGCGACTTTTATGTAAAGTTAAGGAGGTACTGAACTCTGGTTTTGTGGGTGGTCACTGGCAGTTAGATGCCAGGGGTTACTCAATTCAGGCTGGTTACCAATGGCTGCAGGGCCCACACCCCCTTGTCCAGTGGTATAAGGATGTTTGGGATTCTTGGAACATACCTAAGCATTCGTTAGTTGGTTGGATGATTAGTCATCATGGACTGCAGACTAGGGATAAGTCGCTCCACTCGATTGCATCGATGATAGTAGCAAATGTGTGAATTGTGCCCAAGCTGTTGAAACACACGAGCATCTGTTTGGTAGCTGTGTGTATAGTCTCCAGATTATTGCTGGAATTGAACACTGGTTGGGCATGAGTTTGGCAGGTTCGAATCTGAACTGTACTCAAATGCAGAAGAAAGTTGTGAGACTGGCTCTTATGGCTACTTGGTACTTTATTTGGAATCAAAGGAATGAGTGTAGGCTCTCTTTGACACTAGCTGCACCAAAGAGAGTGATTATGGAGATTCAATCTATAGTTAAGGCGCGAATTCTACAGAAACTTCAGAATTTTATGCCTAATAGGGATAGGGAATGGCTTCTTAGCTTAAGTATTCCAATTTAATTTGTAAAGCTTTGTAGCCTTTTGCAATTTGATAAGAGTATTAGTGGTGTAATAGTGTTTTATTATTAATGAAAAGCTTACATTCTACAAAAAAAAATCCCTATTATGGCAATGCGATTTGGCAATGCATGCAACATGTCAAAAGAAATGCAAAACAAATAATAAATCCCTAGTATGGCCATCCTAAAATAGAAAATCAAATAATCTATTACAAATTCGGAAACCAACTCCTTTGGTCCAAGTGGCACACCTCCCTAGAACACCGTCTTCGTCGGAACGCCTTTCCGAATGGCACCGTCTTGAAGGAACTTCGGAATTACAAATAATAATAAAATACATAGCTATTCCTATTATACAGTTATAATATGAAAAACTAGTAAAAATAAAAGTGATACGAGATCAAAATAAATTACAACCGAATCAATATCCCCTTACATTACGGGTAATATTGATTAAAAACTAAGGTCATACTAAGATAAATTAAATAATTAAAAATTACATAAATAAAATATGACATTCAACAATGAAATATGCAGCATTATAATATGTATCTAACATGCCAAATTATGTGCCAAATCGCCCTATTTAACTTATATCGATTATATAACCCGGTTTCATGGAAATGCACGATTTTAACTTATTAAAATCGCTAAATAATACTAAAATCTAATTTTAGTCCAAGTTAATTATCCTAACACTCTTAGGTCTCAAAAATTAGTTATTACTCAATTTTTGACAATAATTCAACTTGACATAATTTTATGCTCATTTTGACCCTAAAATCATAACAGTTATGAAATAAATCCAAATTAAATTACAATAATTTTAAAATTTGAATTTTAAATTTTTGAACATTATGGAATATGTCCATGACACTCATAATGTCAAAAATCATGGTTAAAATTTTCGAATTTATTTCGAGAAAAATGTAGTTATGATTCATCGCTTTTATCAAATAAAACATCTAAAGCGTACAAAAAATTAATCTAATCAATTTTACAACTTTATATATGATAAGTGGGATATAAATACAACCTAAAATAATTTTCTCAAACCATGTAATTTGTTTTAGCTATTTATGCTAAAATAGTCACTATTTATGTCATTTTTACTCTAAAAATTCATAAATCATGCAAAATGAATCAAGTTCTTCTTAAATTTTACACACATTGAATAAAATGTGCATGTGACAACATATTAACATTTCATGTCCTTTTTCGAAGTTTAACTATATTTAACCATTTTACCTCCATTTAATTCATTTTTATCCCATAAAAACCATAAATCATGCCAAATAAATCAAATTTATACGAAATTTTACAAATAATAAGAAAAATATGCATGTGAGGTCATATAAAAATTTCAAGGTCTAAGAATATGTTTAAGTATTTTTAGTATTTTAAATACCATAAATCATCAAAATGACCTAAATACATTTTAGGATCATAATATACAACATGCATTAAGATTTTGTGGCTTTATCTAATAAATCACAAATTTTTTAGTTTTATATAAGTTACTAATAACTCGAAAAAACTATAAATCGATTATGAATGCAACATCCTATGCTCTGATACCAATTGTTAGGTTCATATACCAATTATTAGACATTTCTAATAGTGATTTAATCAATATATTAAATTTTTCATAGTGGATCTAGTGCATGCATTACAAAATAAAAGAATAAGGAAATAAAAATTGTTCCTTACATTGTTGTATGGAACGAAATGGGCACAAGTAAGGTCTCCTACCTTCACTAGTTCTTGAGCTATGATTAGTATTAGGATCATCCTCCAAGAATCTATATTAGGAGCCTTCCTTTTGATTGCACCCAAGATTTGACCCAAAATTACTACTAATGTTAACTAGATATTATGTAGTAATGTACCCTTAATTATCACTAATATTACTAATATTACTACACTAGTAATATATGACAAATATTAGTATTTGAGTGATTTTTGAGGTTTTTTGCATGTAAGGAAGAGATGAGCATCTAGATAGAATAAAAATGAGAAATATAGAGAACAACAATTGTTTTTTTTCTCTACATAAAAGTGCCGGCCATATTGCTCTTTATAGAGCATTTTTTTTTCTTCTCCAAATATAACATGCATATGCTTTATTGGTAGTGTCATATTATGTAGAGGCAACATCACAAGTTGTGCTTGTGTCATAAGATTTTTAGACAAAATAGAAGACTTAGGACAAGTGTCCTATCTACTCTAAAACCGGTGCTCATACTCTATTTTGGTCCATTTTTGTCTTATAATATTTATCCCACAAATGCTTATAAGTCTTATCTTTAATTATCTTACATAATTAAATATTAATTTGATCATACAACAATTATGTGACAAATTAATAAACATATATTCACTCAACTTAGTGAGTAATATTTTACCATTATATCAACATATAATGGGTCCCATAATAGTTAGTTAGTTAAATTTACAACCTCTTGTAAATGTAAATAACTAATTACCTATACCTCGAAATATTTATAAAACCTCAACATAATTTAGTAAATTAATATATTACTCCACTAAATCGAATCTTATTTAATCACATTACAATAAGATACAGAATCCAACTCATATAAATAAGGGATTAATTAATCCGTATCGAATACAATTAATTAATTATTTATTTGGGTCTCATCCATTAGGTGTGACCTTAAGGGATCAACTGATCACCACCGTCAACACGATAGTAACGTCAAACTCTAGTCAGCTAATCGTTACTGATTAATGTTGATCAGTTGACTATATAATTTATCATCCCTTTCATATTCTTATTATGAGATTTAATTATGTGATCGCACTATTGTTGAGGACACATACTCCAACACTTAGTTGGGAACGGCTGCGGTCCCCCACTGGCGGTGAGGAATATCTGTTGCGATGGATATTCTGGCAGGGCTACACACTTTAGTGTGTAGTCAGATGATTGGTGATGTGACGGTGTTGGAGATTGTGATTGTGTGTCTGTTGTTTATCTTATATTGTTTATGCAGTAACTGACCCCGTTTAAATGATTTAAAAAAAACTGTGGTGATCCTTTCGGGGGTGGTGAGCAGTTGTCTAGCAGGTATATTGTGGATGCGCGAGGGATTAGCTGGGGAAGGAGTCGCCACGGGTCTGATAGTAGTCTTCCGCTGTGTTATCTTGAGACCTTTTGTTACTTTAGTTGTAGTTTGGATTGAGAACAGTTGTACTTTACTTTACAATTGGCTTTGTTATGTAATCACTTAAATTTATCTATTAAAGTACGTTCTTTTATGGTATATTTGATATTCATTGCCTCAGGTAACCGAGATGATAGCATTCCCATGCGGTAGGTGGTCCGGGTAAGGCACTTGGTGTATGAGGGTATTACAAAGTGATATCAGAGCGATGATTTTGGAACCTGTAACTAATGAACCCAATGAATGTAGGGAGTCAAAGTAAAATGAACCCGGGTAGGAGTTGTTTGGAGCTAATGCAAAGGCTTGGGAGACGTCCTAAAGTCGCGAACTCGCCCTACGATTTTAAACCGGTCACTATGGGGTGTCATGGGATCACTATGTGCTTGTTAATGTTCTATTGCATACATATTAAATGATGTGTTGTATGAATATGTTGGATGGATGGATGTTATATGGTTGAATGGAGGTATGGTGGAAAAGATGAAGGTAATTGTTTATGATAACATAAACTGTGGTTGGGACGCTATGTGTTTACTAATGTTTATATGTATATGATGGATGACATGTTGTTTGGAATTGTTGGAAAAGTATATGAGAAGGATAAATGATGTGGTGAAAAAGGGAAGTAGTTCGTATATGATAATAGGTGATGAATAATGATATTGCAGGATGGATGATTTATAATGTGGCTATACTAGTAACATGTGATTAGGGGATGCGATATGATTATACATGATTTTGTTTGCGTAAAGTTATATAATAAGTTCATATACTTGTCTACTGTTGTATCATATTCACTTGTTAGATGAAGGGTGTGATTGAAATGGAAGAATTGATTGGAAAAGATGGAGTGACAATTGCATGAGAATATGAATTTTGTGATTAAGAATATGTTTAGGTGACGAAGTGGATTTGTACTATTGTTGTATTAGTAATATGGAAATAGGATTTGTAAGGTATGAGTATGTTTTGTTTTACGAAAAGTTATAAAGTTAAAGCATGCGGGCAGTACATGATTGATAAGTTGAATGTTGTATGAGCATGATAGATGTTATTGTTTAGCTTTTGATAGATAGTAACATGTGGTTGGGGATAGTGGTTTTACAAGTATCGAGTCGCTTTTATTCATTTTGTTGATGTTTAAGTTGTTTGAAAGAGAAAATCAAATAATTATGTGGTTCGTTTATAGAGAGGTTGTCTTTAAACTGTTACAACTTAAGATGTATATATTATTTTGATGTGATTCTAATGGGAGGTGATAGCTTGTCCTTTTACGATTCTAACGATAGGTCACACACCAAAAATGACCAAGAAACGAGTGAGATATGAGTGTTTTACGAAAATTGGACAGTGTTGAAAAATGCATAGGATACTCGATCGAATGGCCCTTACTCGATCGAGTGCACCTCTTGTTACTCGATCGAGTACCCCTTACTCGATCGAGTAGCCCTGGTAATTTGTTATACGTACTTCTGACATTCACCTACTCGATCGAGTAGTCTATACTAGATCTAGTGACCCCTCTTTTGGGTCATATGCTTATATTTTTGCCCCGTTGCATATCTTATTTAATTGAAGAGTGTTCCTTTTCTTCTTTATGCATTATTTTACATATGTGTCGGTCTTGATGCGTATGTTACCCAATCTTATGATGTAAGAGAAGCACCTTATGATGGATATGAGTTTGGTGGGGAGGACATGAGTTATATGTGGTTGTGATGGATAGTGGAAAAAGAAAAGGGAGGTTAATAAGCTTATTGAGGCGTGGAACATGTTTTGTGAGATGTGGCGAGTGATATGATGGTATGTTGAATAATGTAAAAGTAAGTGAATATGGGTGAGGGGGTGATGTAAGTCTACGGAATGCGAGAATGAAAAGATTGAAAGGAAGGATGTGGATAGTAGCAACTTGAGATGTGTAAGGAATTATGGAGGGAGATGGTTAGGTTGTGCTTGTTAAGAATATATGTAATCAAAGGTCGTTGTAGAGGGATGGAGAAGAGTTGTATATAGTGAAGTTAGATGGAGACATGTCGCGACGTGGATTTGTAGATAGTGAGTGAGTTTGGGAGATTTGGTTTATTAAGAGGTAAAACTAGTGTGTGCTTTTCTTGGGCAATTAACAGTATAAAACGAGTTTTGGTTTGTGAGTGATAGCATGATGAGAGGAGATCCATGGTAAGAAAGATTGAGATGGTGCTGATATGAAATAAGGGAAATTGAGTTTTGGAGCAACGAAAAGGTAACTGGATTACTAGAGAGTTAGGTATAAGGAGTAAGGAGATGAACTATTAATTGGTATTGTTGAGTGTAAAGAGAAAAGAAGGATAAAAGTAAGCTGAGAAAAATGTTGACCGGAATTATGTGATATAGAAGTAAGGAATCGTCGAGATATATGATACTATCATGAGGATGTGAGTTAGTGGTTATATAGTAGTTTCAGGACAACATGAATAGTCATGAGTTTTGAGGAATTAAGTGAGTAAGAAGTTGGTAGAGTATCTGCACGATATGAGATTTTGGTGGAGAGTTAGATGACCATACAATTAAGGATAGTATTGGGAAGAATTTTGAGGTAAATTTTGTGGTGGATTTGATGTTCGTTATTTGGAATGCTAACCGAAGATAGGAAATGAACTGTTATATTTAGGGGTGAGTGTAAGAGATTTGTTTCCGATCCTTTTACGACTCCTTTATGAAAGTCGGCCCTAGTGGATTCAAAACGGATTTGGGAAAAGTCATCCAATTAGCTATTTTGAGTTATTTTGCTAAATTATCAAATTTCATTAAACTCCACTAATTTAGTAAAAATCGTTAATAACTCCGATTCGAATCGAATTCCTATTATTTCCGTTAGCTAGTTTAGTTTATTTTATTTTCAATCATTAAATTTATTTATTATTGATTCCATTTTTATTACTGAAACTTTTACTAAAACAGATTTTATTAACTCGAGACGGTTTTAAAAACGAGCGAAATTACTTAACGATGAAGAAACGTACGTATAATAAATAGCAGGCTGGCAGGCTGCTGTCTCATTTCACCCCCTCACGTCACTCTCTTTTCTTCTTCTTCGTTCTATTTGATCTATTAATCGACGTCGCTGCTTTGTTTCTCATCTGTTTTCAACTATTTTTATTCCATAGCACTCTTCTCGTCGCCCTCGTCATTCCGTTGTAAGTAAAATTCAGTATAGTTATGGATTTTTACAAACCCATTTTATACTTTCAGTTTTATTTATTGTAAGAAGGTTGTAGGGGATGAGATAGGCGGTCCGGTACAAGACTTTTACGTCATGGAGGACTAGTTCGCTCGGAAAAAGGTAACGATGACGGGTTACTCGATATTACTTATAAAATATGTTTATTTCGAATGCTGGTTAGTCTGTTTTATAGTTGAGACGGTGTATAATTATATATAGGGATCATTATGGATGTTAATTAGTCCGTTGTATAGTTGAGACGATGTATACTGATATGTGAAGATGATTGAGACGGTGTATACTGCCTGTAGGGATCATTTGGGATGCTAGCTAGTAAGTGGTATATTTAAGACGGTGTATGCTGACATGTATGGATTGTTTTGGGTGATAATTGGTGTGTTTTATAGTTGAGACGATGTATACTGACATGTAGGGATTGTTTTGAGATGCTATTTGGGATCCTAATTAGTTTGTGGTATATTTAAGACGGTGTATACTGACGTGTAAGGATCGTTTTTGGATACTAGTTAGTCCGTTGTATAGTTGCTATGGTTTATATTTACATGTAGAGATTATTGGATACTAGTTAAAGTATTGTATAGTTGAGACGGCGTATACTGACAGGTAGGGATTGTTTTGGATGCGGGTTTTGATAAAAGAAAATGGTATATTATTTTGTGGACTTGTCTTGCTATATTTGTACTTTGTTGCAGGTGAGACGATAAGCATTATGGGCCGTATATATACTTTAATTATGTTGGAAAAGGTACGAGATGCTAGATAGATTGGTCGGCCAAAACATGGTGGTATTTTCATATTTAGGTGTGTTTAATCCCATTCTCGTATTGTGTGGTTGTTAACACATTTTGGATTGTTTGGTTAGTCCATGCTGGATATGTACGCTGCGTACATTGGGTCTGTGTGTGTTTGTCGTTCCAGTGCTAATCAATGTCATTTGGTACGATCGTTTCAATTCGGATACTAGCTCATGTGTCGTGGACTAGGCGACCGGATTGAAGTTACTCAGCCGTGGTTATGTGTTGTAGCCCGATTACGAGTCTCGGGGTTATGGGAAGTTACCGTAGCCGTTGAATCGGATACGTGTTGTATTCCGAGAGTATAGTGTCGGGTTACCGAAAGGCCGGAACTGTACTTAAGCTAGGACTGGTTATATCGGCTATGTGTTATAGTCCGATGATTGCAGGGGTATGTGTTGTATCCCGAGAGCGTGATGCTATTTAGCCGTCCTACCGGGAGATCGTTGGTTATTCTTTATGGTTGATTGCATTAGTATTTTGGGACCCGTCCACTATGTCGTCTTTGGTCAGGCGTTGCTTCCTTTACTACGATGCCGTGTTTGGTCGTAGTAAAGTGCGACACGTTTTGGTTGTGTAAGTTCCGTTATCACATGATTTATTTATCTTATTTTCTTTTCTATGTTGTATGTTTGATAAACTGATAGATTTTGTATTGTACTTATGTTATTACATTGTAATGTGGCTGGAGGACAGCTGAGTTACTCCCCACTGACTGTGGCATTCATTTTTATGAATGACAGATGACAGGTTGGTGGTATATGCTAGGGGTTACAGGACGAGTGGCTAGCGAGCGTTGCCGAGGCAACGATATACCCTTTTGATTATCGTTCGTTATTGCATTTTTGGAAATTTGGAGGGATCTGAGATCCCTTGTATATTTCAGTTTGTATTATGTATTTATTTTGTAAATTTAGTAATTAGGTCTAGTTTTCAAATGTTTTCAGAGAACTCCGCGGGCATGCATTGAAGTTTTAATAACTTACGTATTTTCCGCTGCTAATTATATGTGTATGTTTTTGTATAACCGCGGGGGTTCACATGTGGAGAATATTTTTCATTTTTTATTTGACCTGTTAATTTGAGTTATTTTTGATGAGTTCCGCCCTCTTTACAGTAACAAGCTCTACTAATTAATCAAAACTAATACCATAGAAACAAAATACTTATGTGACCGTATAAACTTAGTGTACATCCCCCGAAATCTTAGATGCTGAACGAGGTGATAAATGGAATGGAGTAGAAGGTTCTATAGTGTTAGAAGACACTGGAGATCCGTGTGCCTCTCTCACTCACCTAAATGAATGAAAGGATCGTTCCAAGAGGAATGGAGACATTGTAACTGTGAATTAACTCGTCTGAGAAAGGAGAAATGACTACTCTGGAGTTTGATTTGAATTGTAGTTTTGACCGAAATTTTTTGCCTCTTTTTTTTACTGGATTTTTTTTTTGTCTTGTGAATCTTGCAGATCTTTGACACTAGATTAAATTGCAACTTTGGCGGGATTTTTTGTCTTTTGAATTTTTGAGACTTTTGACATTGGATTTGATCGCAAATTTGACTGGAATTTTTGTTTACTTGTGAATTTTGAGTCTTTGACACTGGAGTTGTATCTATTTGTGATCACAACTTCTCTTTGAATATTTGAGAGTCTTGAAACTGGATATGGATATATTTGAGCTTGCATAGGTACTTAGACTCACATCTTAAGTTCCTCCTAAGGGACTAGTGGTCACCTATAAAATAGCACGGAGTGCGCGCTCCCATGTCTTATTTGGTATGTTTGGACACTGGTGTACTAAGAATCTGGTTTGAATATTTTTGAGCTAATATTTGCTAAAATGGTCGATCATATGAGATTATGCTCATCTGGTAGTCATTTGAGATATGAAAAATTGTCGAATCTGGCAAATAAAGAGTTCTGCTCATTTGGTAGTCATATAAAAAATTGACGAGTCAGGTAGAAAGATGCAGTCTCCAAACCTAGAGGTCACCTAAAGATACGGCGATCAAGGAATTATCACACCACAGGAGATGGAAAAGGTGGTTAAGTGCACGCCCTTGTTGAGGCTGATTCTAAGAGGTCGATTGATCTACACTAAAGAGATACAGCCTAAACTATTCCAAGTCTATTCTACTAGTTAAGGGTAAAAAGTAGAACAAGTGACTAATAAAAATGACATATGCTCTTTGTTTATTTATGCAACTCAAAGAGGACTAGGATGGTCCTAACTAATTAGACATTTGACATGAACTACATGTTATTTGGTAATGCCAGTAATAGAGTTATAAGATTGTTTGTAAGTGTGATTTTTTTTTGTTTTATTGGCATGTTTGTGCTTACTCTTTTTGTTTAGACTGGTTGACATGACTTACAAGGAGAAATCTGGGACAGTTGTACTAGATTTAATGGAAGAACTCGATGTGGAATAAGACGTATACAAACTCTTACAATGGATCACAAATGAGTTAAAAAAATGGAAAATTGTCAAAGAAAAAAATAATTTTTTTTTACATTTTTTAAATAAATTGAAAAAATAAGGCCCCTTTTTAGAATTTTTTTTTTTTTTTGAAAATAATATGCATGACGATGACTAACGCAAGTGATGGCTAATTAAGATGAATGCAACCATCTATCTAAGGGTTAATTGGACCAAATGACACCATGAAGCTTAAATGCATGTATATAATTATATATCTACCGATATTTAAATGGTGTGTGTGAGAATTTTAGACCGACTAAGGTGAGGAATACCTATTCTATTTGCATGACCAAATATTAGGTGAGGAATACCAAATTAGGGTTAAGATTCTGAGATGAGAGGTATTATAAATACCCTCACCATAATCATGTAAGTCATTATCAATAATACATCTCTTATTATGCAATACTCTCCCTTCGATAATCTTAACACCAAATGATAGAAAATATGATGTAAACATGCAAAGTGGTTTGAATTTTATTTACATGGGCCAGTGCTACTTTTGACATGCTAGTATATGATTACCTTAACAATCACACAAAACAAAGCATAATAACGTATTTACAATTTGACCGTATCCCACAAGTTTGCTATTTTCTCAAGTAGACTTATTGTTAATGAAGACATCTATTATATTGACAATCCTACTTTTTGTATGTTTATTTGATAATGCTAAGTTCATGCAAAACAATAAAACTACCACATTAACAAACAAGACTTCATAATTTGCATTAATCGTACACAAATATCCTAATCAAAGGTTCTACGGGCTCTATGGTTAGGTTTGTGGGTTAAAAATTGGGTACTCACGACATTAAAATACCACGAGGGCATCTCTCGCTTTTGTGCTCACCCAGTCATATGGACCAAGCGAGTTGCCAAAACACGACGTCATGAGATGGAAAATACGTGTAAGGCCTAGTCGGTCGAGTTGACCTTCTAAGTATACATCGCACTTTACCGGGGTGAATTAAGATAGCTTAAATAGCGTAATATTGACTTACGGAGAGCCTACGCTTTTTTTTGTCTATAGTAATAAACATTATAGCAGTATTACAATTGACAAAGAAAAAAAAGACATAAGTATGTGATTTCACATATATGATAAACTAAAGAGTGACAAACCATCTCACCTTTACCCAGCACGAGACACGAGCAAACCATCTTATCTTTGCCTAGAACTTGTAAAAAGCATAGTGCAATGCATTCATATGAGATATGAGAGAATCAACCACATGTCCACATCCATAATTTTTTTTGTGCAATTAAAAGTTACGACCTCCCACTAATGCTAAGTTCTATATCAGATTCATAATATATACTGCATGCTTTGATTAGTTTCGTAAATTAGAAAGACCTATCTATTTAATAAATAAATAAATAAGTAAACCGTCAAATATATAATCTTACAAGCAAATTTCAAGTCTTACCCTCTTAATAAATCCCAACGGATTCGCCACTGTGAGATCCCTGAAAAAATCTCCTTTTTGAAAATATAAGTAAATAATATGGAGTCGTCATTAGGTTTTATAAAAAAACTTACAAAAATAAGTTAACGGAAAAAGGCCCCTTTTGATCCCTGGTATGGGGACTGATCCGTCACTCCGGCCTAAACCAAAGATTGCGGATTCAGGAGTAAAGGTACGGTCATGGAAGGTGTTACGCACCCGGACCGCCCATCAAACTGACGGCCTCTACTATTTATTTGTAATATTATATATTTGACGAAATTCATAAAAGAATACGACAAAGATACAAATTATATACAAAGAGAAATAAACTGGGTTAGTCAATACAATAAATAGAGAAAATAAATAAAAGACAATAAAATAATTAGATAAAAGGAAAGAGTAAAGAAAAACTTATTTGAATATGGTACCCTCAGGCCTATGTGGATGTTGACTATTAATGAATATCGACTTTGTCGTTAATTATTGGCTCTTATACGCTTATAATAAATTTAGACAATTTATTTGTAGTGTTTAATTTGAAACTCGGATAAAATATTTGAGACGGTGTAAAGGAGGGTAGAATATGGGACTGGATATTTCAATAAGTGACCCGGTATATTTCATGTAACTCGTCCGTGAGTTTCTCGTTTCTCTTTTTTGTCTTGACGGTCAAATCTATTTATAGTGTTTGGCTTTGGAATTTAAGGAAGTCTAGAATTAGAGGAGTTGTTTACACCGTGCATAACTATTTGGATGTAGTTAACCGTGAATCCTGATAGAAATTGTCATTGACTTTCTTAATTATGATAAATAAAGTGCAAGATCTTTATCTTATTTGTCTACCAATTCTTATCTCCTCACTATTTGCTCCCCATTCACCAAATTTCCATGCACACATTGCCACGTCAATTTCTATTGTTTTCGTTTCCGCTTCTGTTTCGAGCAATGTTTTGGCCTATCCTCCTAAATTTTTAATAAATTGGCCCAACATGTGTAATAAAAACTCCGAAACATGGCCTTTCTCACCACTTAGATTAATTTACTACCAAGTTACCTTGTATCATTTTTTTATGTACGGCTTTAAACCTTATTGGTTTTGTGCCAATAATTCGGCAAACTGCATATAATATGACATGGGAACTAACAGTTTTTTTTTTTTTTTTTTTTTTTTTTTTTTTTGGCAGCTGTAAAAAAAGTTGATTACATGCTCATTGCCCTTTTAGCTAAGCAATGAGCTCGTTTATTAAGATTCCTAGGTACAAAACTAAAACATAAACAGTGAAAAGATGGGAGTAAGGTAGCAATATCTCCAAGCACCCCTTTAGCAAGATGATGTTCTTGTTCAATCCCTGCAATTTGGTAGAGCACCTGTAGACAGTCAGACGAAATGTTCAAATGAAATATCCTATTAGGGATGGCCCATTCGAGAACATTCCTGATACCAAGAGCTTCAGCTTGACTTGCTAATTCAGCCTCTAACTTGCTTCCCCCCTCAAACAAAATACTTCCTTTATTACTATAAGCTACCCAACCCGCAGAAGCCTCCAAATTATCGAACCAACTAGCATCAACCTTAATGCGAGTTATCAGGCATGACGATTCCTTACCGATGAGATAGAAAGGGATAAAGCTTTTAATTTTATACCTGAGATCTTCCTTTGGACTTAGCTCATCCACCCTCCCCCCTTTTAAGTCAACATTACCCAAATTAATTGCTTCAAGCATAGTAAGATGATTGTGAAACTAACTTGAAAAATACACCCGGAACTAGTCTCGCACCTCTAAAAATGATATTATTTCGTAGCACCCATATATTCCATATAACAGACTTAAACCGAACAATTCTCATAACAAAGATCATCCATTTTCCCAAGGTAGCCAATCCAACTTATGATCCAATCACCAAGTCGACAATGCGAGTTATTCAACGTATTAATACCCATACATGATCCATTCCAAATCCTAGAAATAACATGACAAATCCCCGAACAAATGATCCAAAGTTTCCACCTCCCTATAATCATCCTTGCAAAAAATACAAAATGGGTTCACACTAATATTTCTTCTTAGGAATTCATAACCCACTGGAAGCGTACCTGTAATAATTTTCCAAACCAAAATCCTCCATACATGCGGTCCAGGGAGGTGCCATAACTTAGACCTGCAGAAATTTTTACCTATAGCAGTTATGCGCAATAAATCCTTTTCAGAGCCCTTATCCTCAATAAAAGAACCAAAAGCCACACCATATCCACTTTTTACCTAATAAATACCACTACCATTATGTTTCCAGAAAAGATAATCTGTATCCTGTGAAAAGCAAAGAGGAATGGCCAAAATTTTAGTAGCCCATTCCTCAGTAAAGATATCCCTTATATAGCTTTCGTTCCATAACCCATTCCCATCACATAGATCCTTAACTTTCAAATTCATCAAATGGTTGTTTGGAGAACCAATTAAATCATCCTTGGGAGAAGGAATATCACCATTAACCCAGGGACTTGTCCAAACATTTAGATCCGAATTTATCCCTGGCTTCCATCCAGAATTTTTCCTAATCAAAATCATGCCATGGTAAATACTTCTAGTTCCCCACGACCAGTTACACCTTTTATTAATCATGGTACCGTCCTTCCATCTTTTCCCCCCTATAATTTTATCCTTAAAAACGCGACTAAAAAAGGATTCGCTCTCCACCAGTAATTTCCATGCATTTTTAGCCAACATTGCCTGATTAAGGCACTCAATATTTCTAATGCCAAGACCACCCGAACTCTTTGGTAAACGGAGGAAACTTTTGCTACACCAGTGAACACATCTAGCCGACTTACTTCCCGCCCACCAAAAATGTGACAATAAGGAATTAATCCTATTTGCCACACTTACCGGTATTTTAAACACCGATAGGAAGAAATTAGATAAATTTGATAAGACGGAAGAGATCAGCGTGAGTCTACCTGCTGAAGACAAAAATAATTCATTCCAAGAAGATATCCGCTTACTGACAATATCAACCAAACCCTTAAAGATATCTTTCTTCGAGGACTGAAAATCAGTGGAAATACCGAGGTACTTTCCAATACCCTTATTGTGCTTGATATTCATAACCTTAAGACACCTTCGTGCCTTAGCAAGCTTCGTGCTAGGACTAAACAAAACCCCAGATTTATTATCATTCAAAACTTGTCCCGATGCCTTACAATATCGCGACAAAATGCCTTTTAACTGCATCACTGAGTCATTCTTATCATGTAGGAAGAAGATAGAATCATCAACAAAGAAAAGGTGTGTCAAAGCCTCTGAATTCCTGCTTAGTTTAATTCCTTTTAACAAACCCTCTTGCTGCGCCTTATAAACATTAGCCGACAGGACCTCCATGCATAAGATAAATAAGTATGGTGATAACGGATCTCCCTGACGAAGTCCACACTGTGGGCGAAATTGCTGTAAGGGGGCTCCATTAAAAAGCACCTCATAAGAAACAGTACTGACGCAGCTCATGATAAGATTAATAATTCTTTCAGGGAAACTGAAACCACAAAGCGTAGCCCTCAAAATATCCCATCTTACCCGATCATACGCCTTACTCATATCCGCTTTAAAAGCAAATCTCCCATGCACTCCCTTTTTATGTGAATTTATATTATGTATGGCTTCATGAGCGAGTAGAATATTGTCACTAATTTGCCTTCCCGGAATAAAGGCATTCTGAAAATCCCCAACCAAGTATCCCATAACATGGGATAACCTATTAGTAATGCATTTAGTGCTAATTTGCATAATAACGTTACATAAACTAAGAGGTCGGTAATCACTCACCCCCTCCGGATTTTCACATTTAGGAATAAGTGTAATGAAAGTCCGATTCAGTTCTTTCAACACCACCCCCGAGTTTAAAACCGAAAGAACAGCTCTTGTGACATCTTTTTTAACCGTAAACCAACACTTGTGATAAAATACCGCATGAATTCCGTCCGGACCGGGAGATTTGAGCGCTCCCATTTGAAAAACAGCTCGTCGAACTTCTTTAGCAGTAAACGGTCGTGCCAAGAAATCCCCATCATCACTCTTAACAGTATTCCGAAGACAATGTATCATTTCCGCAAAAAAAGGATCCCCTCTACTAGCACCATCTTCATTCCTAACACTATTTGGGTTATATAAATCATAAAAAGTTTTATAGAACATGGTACCCATCTCCTTATTATCAAAAATCCAAGAATCATTTTCTCCCTTGATCCCGTAAATAAAGTTTCTACCAGCCCTTCCTTTAACCCAATTAAAAAAATATTTCGTACATGTATCACCATCAATATTCCATCTAATCTTGGCTCGTTGCTTCCAAAAAACTGCTGCAGCCTCCGCAAAGTTTTTAAGATCATCATTAATACTAGTATAATTCTCATCCTTACCTTCCCTAATAGCTAGATCCATTACTGCGTCCAGCTTGACATCAAAATCCTCCCACCTTTTCTGCCATTCTTGTTTCTTATCAAGAGCCCACCTCCGAATTTCTTGTCTAACCCGTGCGAGTTTCCGAATAACTTGGAAAACAGGCGAGCCCGTAACCTTGAAGCACCAGCTATTACTACTTAGCTGCAGACACTCAGCATATTCCAACACCCATGAATCAATTTTGTACGGCTTCTTATTATTATTAGTAGTCAATTGGAAATCCAGTTCAATAGGAGCGTGATCCGAAATTTGAATGGGAAAATGCTTAACCCCCGTATTTGGAAACATAAAAAACCAATCCTTCGAGCCAAGAGCCCGATCAAGTCGTTCATAAACACTCTTATCCCCTTTCCTATTATTACACCAAGTAAAGCGAGGCCCTTTGAAGGGAATATCGACAAGATCATTATCAATCCTCCAACTATTAAATTCATAAGCGCCACCAATCGGACTTTGATTTCTACTCAATTTGTCATACACATACTCCACTTGATTGAAATCCCCTTGAATAAGAAAAGGATGATGAAGATCTCTAAGCCACGCTTCCAACTCTTGCAAGACAGTAAGCCAAAACTGAGCCTTAGGCGCACCATAAAAGAACACCAGATAACAAGAACGCCCATTATATTTCTCACAAAAGAGAATGATGAAGTTACTACATGTCATAACACAAGCCATTTTAGCTTCTTTTCTCCATCCTACCCAAAGGCCCCCAGATGCACCATTAGCATTTACTCCCTCCGACATCACAAAACCAAAGGATCTAAACATAGGGCTTACATTATTTATATCACACTTTGTCTCAACTAAAAACATGAAATCATAATACTTATTACTAATTAACGCTCTTAACTTTGGAATCGTAGGGTAGAGCGTATTATTAAGACCCCTACAATTCCATGCGAGGCCAATCATGGAGAAGAAGGGGTTTATATGGGTCAACCTCCGCAAGCCCTTCCCCAACATTAACAGAAGTATATTCACTTGAACAGTCCATCTCCTCATCAACATTAACAGAAGCACATTCACTTGAACAGTCCATCTCCTCATCCGCAAAGACAAACTCAACCCACAAGACTTGGTGACACCAAAGAGCGTTATTGATTGAAATATCATCAGTAGTGTCATCCTTTCTAATGCAGCTCCGTTTTGCCAATTGAGTTAAGTACTGCTTTGCACGACCAATAGAAGTAACAACATCAACATCATCCTGCACCAGCATGTCATTAATCTCAATCTCAGGTCTACATTTCCTCTTTCGTACAGTAGCTATATCTTTCATAAGCACCCTTCGAAGCACTTTCGAATTCACCACACTTAGTACCATAATCAACATTCTTCAAACCAATCTTTTTCCCATCATTAGTCACCTGTAAAACTGCATCCCCAATATCTCCAGTCCACTTACCCTTACCCTTTTCCAGACACTCCCCTGTATCCTCCCCAAATACTTCATTTAAAGGTTTAACAGATATTGATCCCACCCGAAGCTCCTTATCTTTACGAACAATAGCACTTGGCACCAAATTCAATGGGATTGATCCACCTACAATATTAACTTCCTGAGTATGTTCTTCTTCAGCTTGTCCCAGATTAAGTTGTAGCAAAGTATTCGCTTCCTCTGACACATCAGGGGGTACAACTTTAATATCACTCTCCATTGTCATAGCCAAATCCTCGCAGGACCTTCACCGCCATATCTTATAGGAGAAACCTGATTAGAAGTAGTCGTATCCGAGTCATCAATAACAATGACTAAATCATCCCCCATCAACTCTTTCTGCTGGTCATCCTCATTAATACATCCACGAGTCCCTCCCAGAACCGAACCACTCACAGGGGGATTACCCTGACCATTGACATTAATCCCATTTACATCCGACATAGTAGAGAGATCGTCAGATTGGTAATGTTGAAAATTATGAAGACAAGCATTATCTCCATAAGCAAAATGGACGTGGTTCTGGTGCAACAGCACTACACTAGAAAAAGGTTGTTCACTCCATTTGAATATCATGCCAGGTTTAATACATCTCCGTGCACGCGGATCACCAAATTGGAAAAAATCTCTCGATTCTCTATTATCGCAATTAGAATCCAATCTAATTCTAGAATGGAAAATTCTAGAATTATAATTGTTAGCCCGGAGGTCAAGATTAAACATAGTATGCTGAGCCTCTGTAAAATGCACATGAAAACCCCTCGCTTGAAATCTCTGCATCACCTTTTCCACACTAGTCTTAATATGTTTCTTAATTTCAGTACAACCATGTTGCTTATGCCCTATCTTCCCACACCTAACACAGTATTTAGAGATTTCTTCATACTTGAATTGAACCCACAGTAACGTTTCATTATCCACACGCAAAAAGAATCCAGGTGCAAGTGGTTCAGATATGCAAACTTTCACCCTAATTCTGATATAATCATTATGAGGTAATGAGTGAAAACTTTCAATTTCGACCTCTCCGCCAAGCATATTCTGAATAACCCCAGCAACATGTATATTCATATATTCAAAAGGGAGTCCATACACCCTCATCCACAACCATGTATGAGTGAAACAAATGGTTTGTGGAGAAGATAAGGGTTCCCAAGCTTTAAACACCATCAAGGCCCCTTTAAAAGAAGCAACCTTCTTGTGTAGTATATTAAGATAGTCAAGAGAATTTGAGCAATGAAGGATAAATAAATCTCCCATATTGTGGACAGTAATTTCACCTCTTAGTCCCCACTTATCGTCAATAATCTGTCTGATAGTACATGCATTCAGCAATCTATAGTCCACAAGGTAACCAATCAAACATTCACTCCAAAACCTCCGAGAATGATTCATGACCACCGGGTTAAGATGAGAGATACCATCCGATTGACACTGTGAACATGAAAAACCACCCGACTTCCTCTCCATAAAGTGAGGAGCAAAACAGAAAATTTACAATGGATTAAAAGCAGTGAGACGATCAAAGTAATGGAATACGATAACTTCGACACATTTATAATATAAATCTACAGAGAAAATTTGGGGAAAACCAATTTAATTACTAAACTAGAACAACTTGGGGCATTAGAAAACAAATAGAAACTTCAATAAACCAGAAGCCAAGATTAGACATCAAAAAAGATTGTGAACTCTCCTGCGTTGAGCAATAAATCAATCAACAACAACGCATTTTCCGATCGATTACAATGTTGGTGCTGATAAGCCGATCAACCACAAACAACGGTTTTTCCGATCGGTTGCAAAATTGATGATGATTAGCTGAGATCACATATGTCGGCTCCAAATTGATTGCCAAAATCGTAATATTGTTAATGAAAGAGTACTTATAACTCTGAACTTAAGGTTTCTCATTAATAAAGTTACGAGATTACTGATTTCAGCATCTGCTTGCTTTAATTAGTAGTTTGGATTTGTGATTTTGGTTATTTGATTATTTTAATTTGTATTAGATTGTTGATATCTGATTTTTTTCGTGATTTTAATTTGGGTTTTCTGGAAAAAAAACTCACTTGTAGTGAGATAAAGCTCTCAGTTTAGAGAGAGAAGCTTAATTGTATATCATTATAATTGGGGAACTAAAGGATGGTTTATGATATTTTGAGTAATTTATGGAAAAATAAGCGTAAAGAGCCATTAATTACAACATTGTCAATTTCCATTTAGTCATTTAATTTTAGCCTCATCATCGGGTACCCGTAAGGCTAGGTAGACATTTTGAGGTGTCTACAGAAGCCTCCACTTTGACCGAGTCTGAGTAAGACGAAGGTTAAAGTAGTCCGGTCGGGACAGATAAAGGATAAGAAACGTACCTGGGCCTCTTACATTACCTGTCTGTAGTAGCTGGAAAGTGGAGTTGGCTTAGCAAAACTTTTTTTTGCTAATCTGGAATAAAGCTGGAACTGGTGCAACGAAACTTTGTTTCGTTGGTCCGAAACTGGCCTCACTAGTCTGGAACCGGTATAGCCAAACTTTGTTTAGCTGATCTGGAACTGGCATGACAAAACTTTGTTTTGTCAATCAGGAATGGAGCTGGTAAAACTTTGTTTCACCAATCTGGAAACTGGCATGGCAAAACTTTGTTTCGCCGGTCTGGAATCTGGTAAAGCAAAACTTTGTTTCACTTAAGGGTGAACCTGCAAAATTTGATTTCACAAGCTCCAATGCGTGTCAGGGCCCGCCGACCGAGGAATTCAAAATTTTATTTTGAAAAGGGATTAGAATGTAAAATTTGATTTTACAAACTAGGATTTGCAAAATTTTATTTCGCAAAAAGGACAAGTTCAGAAAATTTTATTTTAAGAACTCATATGCATGTCAGGGCCTGCCGACCAAGGGATTCAAAATTTTATTTTGAAAAAGGATGGGTAAGATCATAAAATTTTATTTTACAAACTTTGATGCGTGTCAGGGCCCGCCGACCGATAAGTTTGAAAATTGCAAAATTTTATTTCGCAAAAAGGGCAAGTTTAGAAAATTTTATTTTAAGAACTTAAAATGCATGTCAGGGCCTGCCGACCAAAGGATTTGAAATTTGCAAAATTTTATTTCGCAAAGAGTCAAGTTCAGAAAATTTTATTTTAAGAACTCAAAATGCGTGTCAGGGCCCGCCGACCAAGATGAATTTCAAAATTTTATTTTGAAAAAGAAGCTGATTTGAGGATCGTAAAATTTTTTTGCACGAAAAGAGCTTGAGAATTGATTGATTTTGAAACTGGCAAAATTTTTTTACGAGAAAAATGAGACATTATGAGAAGCCCCCACTTTGGACGAATCTGGAAGATGAATGACAAAGTAATCGAGTGGAGCAGTTAGTGACAAATATATGACATCTAAAATGCAAATGCATGTCCTAAACACCTAGATATGATGCACTGATGAATGCAAAAATGGAGTACTTTCAAAAATAGTTAAAATGTTTTTTATTTTTTATTTTTTTTATAAAATTTTTTGAAAAAGATGGGGTCTGACCCAAATGTGATCCAAGTAGAAAGAGTGGACACTATTACTCTATAAATATCTCTGATGTGGTGTAACACCCCGTATTTTATTAAGTTGGGTAAAATTCTTCTAATTTCTATTTTGAAGTTAAATTACGTCATTTAACGATTAATATATATATATACACCCTCAGCTAATTAATTAATTCATTATAATTCGAGTTGTTAATTTTAATAATCGTTAATAATTTCCGATCCTTTTACGAGTCCTTTATGAAAGTCGGCCCTAGTGGATTCAAAACGGATTTGGGAAAAGTCATCCAATTAGCTATTTTGAGTTATTTTGCTAAATTATCAAATTTCATTAAACTCCACTAATTTAGTAAAAATCGTTAATAACTCCGATTCGAATCGAATTCCTATTATTTTCGTTAGCTAGTTTAGTTTATTTTATTTTCACTCATTAAATTTATTTATTATTGATTCCATTTTTATTACTGAAACTTTTACTAAAACAGATTTTATAAACTCGAGACGGTTTTAAAAACGAGCGAAATTACTTAACGATGAAGAAACGTACGTATAATAAATAGCAGGCTGGCAGGCTGCTGTCTCATTTCACCCCCTCACGTCACTCTCTTTTCTTCTTCTTCGTTCTATTTGATCTATTAATCGACGTCGCTGCTTCGTTTCTCATCTGTTTTCAACTATTTTTATTCCATAGCACTCCTCTCGTCGACCTCGTCATTCCGTTGTAAGTAAAATTCAGTATAGTTATGGATTTGTACAAACCCATTTTATACTTTCAGTTTTGTTTATTGTAAGAAGGTTGTAGGGGCTGAGATAGACGGTCCGGTACAAGACTTTTACGTCATGGAGGACTAGTTCGCTCGGAAAAAGGTAACGATGACGGGTTACTCGATATTACTTATAAAATATGTTTATTTCGAATGCTGGTTAGTCTGTTTTATAGTTGAGACGGTGTATAATTATATATAGGGATCATTATGGATGTTAATTAGTCCGTTGTAAAGTTGAGACGGTGTATACTGATATGTGAAGATGATTGAGACGGTGTATACTGCCTGTAGGGATCATTTGGGATGCTACCTAGTAAATGGTATATTTAAGACGGTGTATGCTGACATGTATGGATTGTTTTGGGTGATAATTGGTGTGTTTTATAGTTGAGACGATGTATACTGACAAGTAGGGATTGTTTTGAGATGCTATTTGGAATCCTGTTTAGTTTGTGGTATATTTAAGACGGTGTATACTGACGTGTAAGGATCGTTTTTGGATACTAGTTAGTCCGTTGTATAGTTGATACGGTTTATATTTACATGTAGAGATTGTTGGATACTAGTTAAAGTATTGTATAGTTGAGACGGCGTATACTGACAGGTAGGGATTGTTTTGGATGCGGGTTTTGATAAAAGAAAATGGTATATTATTTTGTGGACTTGTCTTGCTATATTTGTACTTTGTTGCAGGTGAGACGGTAAGCATTATGGGCCGTATATATACTTTAATTATGTTGGAACAGGTACGAGATGCTAGATAGATTGGTCGGCCAATACATGGTGGTATTTTCATATTTAGGTGTGTATAATCTCATTCTCGTATTGCGTGGTTGTTAACACATTTTGGATTGTTTGGTTAGTCCATGCTGGATATGTACGCTGCGTACATTGGGTCTGTGTGTGTTTGTCGTTCCAGTGCTAATCAATGTCATTTGGTACGATCGTTTCAATTCGGATACTAGCTCATGTGTCGTGGACTAGGCGACCGGATTGAAGTTACTCAGCCGTGGTTATGTGTGGTAGCCCGGTTACGAGTCTAGGGGTTACGGGAAGTTACCGTAGCCGTTGAATCGGATACGTGTTGTATTCCGAGAGTATAGTGTCGGGTTACCGAAAGGCCGGAACTGTACTTAAGCTAGGATTGCTTATATCGGCTATGTGTTGTAGTCCGATGATTGCAGGGGTATGTGTTGTATCCCGAGAGCGTGATGCTATTTAGCCGTCCTACCGGGAGATCGTTGGTTATTATTTATGGTTGATTGCATTAGTATTTTGGGACCCGTCCACTATGTCGTCTTTGGTCAGGCGTTGCTTTCTTTACTACGATGCCGTGTTTGGTCGTAGTAAAGTGCGACACGTTTTGGTTGTGTAAGTTCCGTTATCACATGATTTATTTATCTTATTTTCTTTTCTATGTTGTATGTTTGATAAACTGCATGATAGATTTTGTATTGTACTTATGTTATTACATTGTAATGTGGCTGGAGGACAGCTGAGTTACTCCCCACAGACTGTGGCATTCACTTTTATGAATGACAGATGACAGGTTGGTGGTATATGCTAGGGGTTACAGGACGAGTGGCTAGCGAGCGTTGCCGAGGCAACGATATACCCTTTTGATTATCGTTCGTTTTTGCATTTTTGGAAATTTGGAGGGATCTGAGATCCCTTGTATATTTCAGTTTGTATTATGTATTTATTTTGTAAATTTAGTAATTAGGTCTACTTTTCAAATGTTTTCAGTGAACTCCGCGGGCATGCATTGAAGTTTTAATAACTTACGTATTTTCTGCTGCTAATTATATGTGTATGTTTTTGTATAACCGCGGGGGTTCACATGTGGAGAATATTTATCAGTTTTTATTTGACCTGTTAATTTGAGTTATTTTTGATGAGTTCTGCCCTCTTTACAGTAACAAGCTCTACTAATTAAGCAAAACTAATACCATAGAAACAAAATACTTATGTGACCGTATAAACTTAGTGTACATCCCCCGAAATCTTAGACGCTAAACGAAGTGATAAATGGAATGGAGTAGAAGGTTCTATGGTGTTAGAAGACATTGGAGATCCGTGTGCCTCTCTCACTCACCTAAATGAATGAAAGGATCGTCCCAAGAGGAATGGAGACATTGTAACTGTGAATTAACTCGTCTGAGAAAGGAGAAATGACTACTCTGGAGTTTGATTTGAATTGTAGTTTTGACCGGAATTTTTTGCCTCTTTTTTTTACTGGATTTTTTTTGTCTTGTGAATCTTGCAGATCTTTGACACTAGATTAAATTGCAACTTTGGCGGGATTTTTTGTCTTTTGAATTTTTGAGACTTTTGACATTGGATTTGATCGCAAATTTGACTGGAATTTTTGTTTACTTGTGAATTTTGAGTCTTTGACACTGGAGTTGTATCTATTTGTGATCACAACTTCTCTTTGAATATTTGAGAGTCTTGAAACTGGATATGGATATATTTGAGCTTGCATAGGTACTTAGACTCACATCTTAAGTTCCTCCTAAGGGACTAGTGGTCACCTATGAAAGTCTTATTTGGTATGTTTGGACACGGGTGTACTAAGAATCTGGTTTTAATATTTTTGAGCTAATATTTGCTAAAATGGTCGATCATATGAGATTGTGCTCATCTGGTAGTCATTTGAGATATGGAAAATTGTCGAATCTGGCAAATAGAGAGTTCTGCTCATTTGGTAGTCATATGAAAAATTGACGAGTCAGGTAGAAAGATGCAGTCTCCAAACCTAGAGGTCACCTAAAGACACGGCGCTCAAGGAATTATCACACCACAGGAGATGGAAAAGGTGGTCAAGTGCACGCCCTTGTTGAGGCTGATTCTAAGAGGTCGATTGATCTACACTAAAGAGATACAGCCTAAAGTATTCCAAGTCTATTCTATTAGTTAAGGGTAAAAAGTAGAACAAGTGACTAATAAAAATGACATATGCTCTTTGTTTATTTATGCAACTCAAAGAGGACTAGGATGGTCCTAACTAATTAGACATTTGACATGAACTACATGTTATTTGGTAATGCCAGTAATAGAGTTATAAGATTGTTTGTAGGAGTGATTTTTTTTTGTTTTATTGGCATATTTGTGCTTACTGTTTTTGTTTAGACTGGTTGACATGACTTACAAGGAGAAATCTGGGACTGTTGTACTAGATTTAATGGAAGAACTCGATGTGGAATAAGACGTATACAGACTCTTACAATGGATCACAAATGAGTTAAAAAAATGGAAAATTGTCAAAGAAAAAAATAATTTTTTTTTTACATTTTTTTAAATAAATTGAAAAAATAAGACCCCTTTTTAGAAATTTTTTTTTTTTTTTTGAAAATAATATGCATGACGATGACTAACGCAAGTGATGGCTAATTAAGATGAATGCAACCATCTATCTAAGGATTAATTGGACCAAATGACACCATGAAGCTTAAATGCATGTATATAATTATATATCTACCGATATTTAAATGGTGTGTGTGAGAATTTTAGACCGACTAAGGTGAGGAATACCTATTCTATTTGCATGACCAAATGATAGAAAATATGATGTAAACATGCAGTGGTTGAATTTTATTTACATGGGCCAGTGCTACTTTTGACATGCTAGTATATGATTACCTTAACAATCACACAAAACAAAGCATAATAACGTATTTACAATTTGACCGTATCCCACAAGTTTGCTATTTTCTCAAGTAGACTTACTGTTAATTAAGACATCTATTATATTGACAATCCTACTTTTTTGTATGTTTATTTGATAATGCTAAGTTCGTGCAAAACAATAAAACTACCACATTAACAAACAAGACTTCATTATTTGCATTAATCGTACACAAATATCCTAATCAAAGGTTCTACGGGCTCTATGGTTAGGTTTCTGGGTTAAAAATTGGGTACTCACGACATTAAAATACCACGAGGGCATCTCTCGCTTTTGTGCTCACCCAGTCATATGGACCAAGCGAGTTGCCAAAACACGACGTCATGAGATGGAAAATACGTGTAAGGCCTAGTCGGTCGAGTTGACCTTCTAAGTATACATCGCACTTTACCGGGGTGAATTAAGATAGCTTAAATAGCGTAATATTGACTTACGGAGAGCCTATGCTTTTTTTGTCAATAGTAATAAACATTATAGCAGTATTACAATTGACAAAGAAAAAAAAGACATAAGTATGTGATTCCACATACTTCCTCCATTCAACTCCACTCTACCTATTTCATTTTTGTGCACTATTCACGATTGTGTATTCAATTTCGATTTTCTCTCGATACGTAAGTGGCAATATATTCATGTGGGATCTTGTTTGATTCGTCTTTACGATTACATTAAAAATATCTAACTTTTATAATTTTTGCAAATACGTAGCTAACGATATTTAGCGCGTAAAACTAAAGAGTGACAAACCATCTCACCTTTACCCAGCACGAGACACGAGCAAACCATCTTATCTTTGCCTAGAACTTGTAAAAAGCATAGTGCAATGCATGCATATGAGATATGAGAGAATCAACCACATGTCCACATCCATAATTTTTTGGGAAAATGCACGTGGTGTCCTTGAAGTTTCGAATTTTGTCCGAAATACCCAAGTTTTTGTTCCGGAAAACTTTAAAAGGCTATAGCTCGTGTCTACGAGTTCAGAAAGTGATAATTTTTTTTTCAAATCGATTATCTTTCCGAGAACTACGATTTGAAAAAAAAAATTGTCGTATTTGGATCCCGTGGCTAGGAGTTTTTGTACGTCAAAGTTTTTTTTACCGAACAAACTTTGAGTGACCATATCTCTTGGTCACGAATTCCAAACACGACAATTTTTTTTTTCAAGTCGTAGTTCTCGAAAAGATAATCAATTTGAAAAAAAAATCGTCACTTTCTGAGCACGTAAACACGAGTTATAGCCTCTTAAAGATTTCCGGATTAAAAAATTGGGTATTTCGGGCAAAACATCAAAGTTCAAGGGCACCGCGTGCATTTTCCGTAATTTTTTTGTGCAATTAAAAGTTACGACCTCCCACTAATGCTAAGTTCTATATCAGATTCATAATATATACTGCATGCTTTGATTAGTTTCGTAAATTAGAAAGACCTATCTATTTAATAAATAAATAAATAAGTAAACCGTCATATATATAATCTTACAAGCAAATTTCAAGTCTTACCCTCTTAATAAATCCCAGCGGATTCGCCACTGTGAGATCCCTCAAAAAATCTCCTTTTTGAAAATATAAGTAAATAATATGGAGTCGTCAGTAGGTTTTATAAAAAAACATACAAAAATAAGTTAACGGAAAAAGGCCCCTTTTGATCCCTGGTATGGGGACTGATCCGTCACTCCGGCCTAAACCAAAGATTGCGGATTCGGGGGTAAAGGTACGGTCAGGGAAGGTGTTACGCACCCGGACCGCCCATCAAACTGACGGCCTCTATTGTTTATTTGTAATATTATATATTTGACGAAATTAATAAAAGAATACGAAAAAGATACAAATTATATACAAAGAGAAATAAACTGGGTTAGTCAATACAATAAATAGAGAAAATAAATAAAAGACAATAAAAGAATTAGATAAAAGGAAAGAGTAAAGAAAAACTTATTTGAATCTGGTACCCTCAGGCCTATGTGGATGTTGACTATTAATGAATATCGACTTTGTCGTTAATTATTGGCTCTTATACGCTTATATGAAATTTGGACAATTTATTTGTAGTGTTTAATTTGAAACTGGGATAAAATATTTGAGACGGTATAAAGGAGGGTAGAATATGGGACTGGATATTTCAATAAGTGACTCGGTATATTTCATGTAACTCGTCCGTGAGTTTCTCGTTTCCCTTTTTTGTCTTGACGGTCAAATCTGTTTATAGTGTTTGGCTTTGGAATTTAAGGAAGTCTAGAACTAGAGGAGTTGTTTACACCGTGCATAACTATTTGGATGTAGTTAACCGTGAATCCTGATAGAAATTGTCATTGACTTTCTTAATTATGATAAATAAAGTGCAAGATCTTTATCTTATTTGTCTACCAATTCTTATCTCCTCACTATTTGTTCCCCATTCACCAAATTTCCATGCACACATTGCCACGTCAATTTCTATTGTTTTCGTTTCCGCTTCTGTTTCGAGCAATGTTTTGGCCTATCCTCCTAAATTTTTAATAAATTGGCCCAACATGTGTAATAAAAACTCCGAAACATGGCCTTTCTCACCACTTAGATTAATTTGCTACCAAGTTACCTTGTATCATTTTTTTATGTACGGCTTTAAACCTTATTGGTTTTGTGCCAATATTTCGGCAAACTGCATATAATATGACATGGGAACTAAAGGATGGTTTATGATATTTTGAGTAATTTATGGAAAAATAAGCGTAAAGATCCGTTAATTACAACATTGTCAATTTCCATTTAGTCATTTAATTTTAGCCTCATCATTGGGTACCTGTAAGGCTAGGTAGACATTTTGAGGTGTCTACAACGGGTTGAACTTCGGGGACGAAGTTCTTTTTAAGGAGGGAAGCCTGTAATACTACGGTTTTTATGTGTGATACCTCATGTTTGGAGTTTGTTTTGAGATGCATCTTCGTGTTTTGAGTTTGTTTTGAGATGCATCTTCGTGTTTTGAGTTTATTTTGTAATACATTTTTTTTTGTGTCTAATTGGAAGGGTTGATTGTGTTTAATTGGTTATAAGTTGAAATGGAATTTATGGTATCGAGTTGTGTTGGATGTTGCTGAGGCTCTTAGTAGCATCTTTGAGCGAACTTCGGGACGAAGTTCATTTTAAGGGGGGAAGATGGTAATACCCCGTAATTTGATAATAATTTATATAAATAATTTACGTAATTCGAATAATTAATTAATCGTATTTTATTATAGTAATTGCAAATAAGACGAGAAAGGTGAATGATATATTATGAAGGAAGTACATGGTGCCATGGCTTAAGGCCAGTTGGTAATTAAGTAAAGACGGGTTTATAAGTTGTGAGTCGGGAAATAATTAAGCAAGGTATCTTCTAATTAGAATAGGAGCGGGTTTCTTAATATGAGTCAGATACTAATTAAACCTAGACTATATAAAGGGACCTAGAAACCCTACACTCACATACATTGACCTAGAGTTGCCGTGGAAGAGAGGAAGAGCATTGGTCATAGGATTCGCATACCGTCATCGGCATTCAAGCAAGGTAAGACCGTCTTAATTTATGCTTATATCGTATTAATACTATAAGTTAATATTTGAACACCGTATAGACCACCGTGAACCGTGTCGTTACCCTAAATAGTTGGCCTTGACCGTGGGGATGCTAGTGGGACCACTCGTGGCCGTTGTCGACCACCGTGGGTGGTGGAATTCGCGTCTAAACTAGCGGCTGTCACGAATTTAACACGGAAATTGTAGCTTGTGTGTTAGTCGTATGAGCACGGGGTTTGGGTGGCTGAATAGGTCGGCTATAGGCGGTATTGGTGGTGGTATTGGGGTGGCTGCAGGTGGTGGTTGGTACGGTGAGGTGTCGGGTAGTGGTGGTTAAGACGGGTTGGGTGCTGTTTTCGTATTGTGTCGTTTTGGAGGGGTCTTGGGTGGTCGTGCGTGGTCTTGACCAGTGATGGGACCACCGTGGGTCAATTTAGACTACGATGGTGGCCACTGGTGGCAGGAGTGGTTGTTATTGGTGAGTGTTGTGGGTTTGTGAGTATTGAGAGCGTTGAATGTTTGTTGTTAGTTGTCGTTGTTTGTGTCGAGGGCAGGTGTTGTGGGCCGTGAGGGAGGTTCTATTGGTGGTTTTGGTGTATGGTGGTGGCAGCTAGTGGCGGTGGTGGTCGTAAATAGTGATTAAATTCGTGTCTTTTGTATACATTGCGTCGGTATCGAACGTTGTTGGTGTTAGCTGCTAGGGCATGCTTTGGCAGCCATGAGGGGTGGTTGTTGCTGGTGGTAGGGCCGTGTCTAGGTTGTGGGCAGAGGAGGCTCACGGTGGAGACCGGTGTAATATGTACGAGTGTTGTCGTGGGTTTTTGGGAGGTGCGTGGTGTGAATGTTGAGTGTAAGGATTGATTATTACTCATTACACAATATTATATTATTGGTGTTGTTAGACGGCTTTTGGAAACGTGTTTATTTGGGTGTTGACACGAGTTTTGAGAAGTCGGGATTTAAATATAATAATTCCGCATTTATCGTATAATTGTTTTATAATTAGTTTAATTATTTAACACAGGTTGAACGTGGGTTTAGTTTGAATAGCTTGATACGGGTTTTGACCGATAATTAAGACGGGTTTTACGTAATAATTTACATGAGAACATAATTAATATAATTAAATTATAATTGATTAAAATAATGAATAATGAATATAATTTATAATTGAATAAATATTATAATTGTTTTAGGTGACGGTTTGTGAAGGATCGATAATCGATCGTTGCTTTATTTTCTGGACTGCTTGAACTGCTTAATTGGCTGCTGCTATCTTTGAGGTAGGGAAATACACTTGACTTATTATCGTTGTTGTTGAATTGTGTTGACTTGTTTGTGTTTCATATGACCAAACTGTGAACGTTGACTTGATTCGTGGTTGTTGATTTATGTTATGATTCATATACTGGAAGGTGATTGACTGAATTGATCGTATTGAGTATGTTATCACAACATTTGGTAACCGGCATGATTTTATGATTGATCAGTTCAATGATATATATATTGTGTTGCATTAATTTCTTTTGAGCATTCATATGCATTGGAGATGGAGGATGTTGTGGTGATGTGGTATGGTGATGATGATGTTGTGATAAGGCCCAGGCGGGTTCTCACAGACTTGCCCTGGTGTCCTCAACAAGCGAAATGTGGCGATCGGCTACTACGGTCGATATATAGTCTACCGAATCGGTATGGTCTGGGTGTTCCGGTTATGAGTTGCGATGAGATGGTGGTGGTGATGGAGGAGCATGCATATCATACATACTTGTTGCATTGTATTACCCTACTCAACCTCGTGGTTGACCATGTGTATTCGTGAACACCTGCGGTGAACCTTTTAATGGGGAGCAGATTGACAGGTACCTCAGAGACTGATAGGAGCTGGATGGGAAGAGAGCTTGGATTGCCTGACTTAGTGTCTAGTCCACCTCGTTTAATCATGTTTAGTTATCCACCTTGTTTTACAAGTTTTATTTCCGCTAATAGTTTGTAAATTGTTTTGCTACAGTTTTAGTTTGTACGGTTTTGTAAACAGTATTCACTTAAAGTATAATTAAAGTACTTTGGATTGTTATGTCTTATATTCACTACCTCGGGAAACCGAGATGGTAACAGTCCGGTTTATTAGGGAATGTCTTGCTAAAGGCTCCTTTGTAAATCGGGGTGTTACAAAGTGGTATCAGAGCGAACGATCCTCAGGCCTAAACCAATGAACCCAATGAACGTAGGATGTGTCTAAATAAAATGAACCCCTGGGAATAAACTGTTAGGAGCTCACAGTGCGGCTAGGAAGGCGCCCTTAATGCGTGCTCTTTTGCCCTCTCAGTTTTGAACCAGGTAACCCGAGATAAATTGAGTGAATGGGGTAGTTAGAAGGAAAACCTTGGATATAATCGAGTTGATGTATACCTTGAGACCCATATGTTCTAACCATTCTGCAGGACAACGTTACGATAAGTATTTTGTATGAATGATGACGTGATCATATGATGTTGTGGAGATGAGAAATAAATTTTCGTGTTCAGGTTGATAATCAATGAAGTGTTGGATTGTGGTAATCGTGAGCGTGAAAATAATTGCGAATTGATGATATTTATCTGGATGGATGTTGAATGACGTGTTGATAGTGCTATTATGTCTAGCGATATGCGGTTATGTGATCCCGAAGCCATGCTAGTATAGTATTGTGATAGTAATCAGAAACACTATTGAATTGCATGTTTCTAGTCATAGCAATCGCGATTTAGATGTAAGAAGTAGATCGAGATGCGAAGGGATTCTATGGGATAGGTTTTTACGTAAGTACAAAGTGTGAGATTTAAGTTGGGATGGGTTAGTATACATAGTATGTTCATAAGAGCTTGTAACATAGTAAAAGAATGAGCTAGTGCTGAAACTCGTTTTGTTTGATTTTACTCTTTAATTGACCTTACTGCCATTTCTTTTCTGTTTATTGCCTATGGATGACAATTTTATGAGAGATAGCCTCGTGAGTTAGTGTTTATTTGGCGTTGGTTTCATGCTTATAGGATATACGGATTAGGAGTAATAAATTTTTAGTGGGCTGTGGTCAGGAAGTTCCTGTGCAGTGATGTTTTGACCAACGATTTTGTAAAAATCCTCATGTAAATTGTATTAATAATTTTTGCATAATTCCAACTCCATCGATCAGAAGATTCGCATATGTTTTCAAATTGATAAGCCACGAAAATTCTTGATGTCTCTATATTAAATGGTAAGTTTTGCAAACTGACCCAAGTTTCGGACCAATTGTTGTCACCTACTTGTTTGGACCAACTGAGTTGTAAAATTCTTTAAAAATGGAATTCTTGTGCTTTAGACCTAACTCTTTTTCCCCTGTGTTTTTAACTCTCCGTATTTTATAAAAGTAATAGGAATCAAGTTTTAATCGAACGGTTATTTGTTCGTGGTCTTTGGAAGTTACAACGTGAATCATGACTTGTAAAATGTGCGTTCTATGTTGAGTTTTCATACAATTGTTTGGTTATTTCATGAGCCTTATTAATGTGACCTTATAATGTTTTTTATATGATGATAGTAGCACGCATGTTCAGTAGTTATGTATCTTAACAAGTGATAAAATTAAAGTTTAGTTGATAACATTGTTGGCATGATAGTATGAGTGAAATTGAATAGCTTAATTTGATTCTTAATCGAGGGTGAAATATTTTATACGAGTCCAGTTGTTTGCATATTTTATATATGTTTGGCATGTTGTAATATCTCTGGTGTGTTCATCATATTTGTATAGTGGTCGGATATATATAAATATAAACCTATATTGTCATATCTTGGTAAAGTTGGTGGCGTTAAATGTTAACTTGATTGTTCTAATATACTCGCATGAATATTTATAATTCTTATGTTTAAATGTTTACACATGGATGGTAGTAATGAGAATGTCTAAATGTTCACACATGTAGGATGTCATCTGAGTTCTAATGTCTTTTATGTGAGTCTGTGTGCCTATAGTTATACTTATTACTTTCATTGCATTAATTTATTTCAGTTGAACCTAAACTTATGATATGATAATAAAATAGTGTTGTTGTTCTTTATTGGATATGTTCATAGTTGTATTGTCATGAAATGAAAATGTTTGATATAGTTACGATATTTGAAATATATTCTCGAACCGTCGCTATGAATTATATTTTGACGGAAATTTTTTTTATGTCAGCTATGTTGGCCAATTATAATGAGATAACCCTTTGATGATTCACATGTTATGTGTATGTTTAAATGACAGTCGTTATAGTTACGTTTAATTGAGCCGCGAGTTGCCTATTTGTTCAAACCGTGCAAACCAGAGAACTTGTTCACCTTGCTAATCTTTTGTCATAGATAATTTTTTACAAGTTATAAAATGAATGAATTATAAAATGAATGGTATATGTACATGTTTAAGTTGTTTATGCTATATCTTTTATTTTTGCTGAAAATGAATTATACTGAGTTGATGGATACAATTGAATGGTATGGTTGATAAAATGTTAAACATATGTGTGATATGGAAGTAATTTTGTTGTTATTGTGAATCATATGTCTGTTTCTTTTACTGGCAGGTGTGATATGTTTCATAACTGATGTGGTGGAAACCGTGTGATAATCTAAATTATGAGTTCTAAGTGTGTTGTTGAGTGTTGTATTCATCGGCCTAATTCTTGACCTGGGTTAGTAAGTGAGTAAATGGTTGTATGGACATGTTAATGGATTTTGGTGATTATGATGGATTAGAGTGGTAGATTTCTTTCCGGAGATATGGTTACGAATGCGAGGAGTTTCTTTTAATTGTATTGCGGTTACTCTCTCCTGTTTATGGCTTAGGATAGACATTGTGAATATAATGGAGGGTGGTGGTGATAGTTGACTTAATGGTATAGTAAGTTGGAGTTCCGGGGACGTAACTCGGGGGTATAAGAGCGCGCATTGTCAATAGTCGTCCAGGACTCGATAAATTAGTTGTTGGAAATAGTTGTTAGCAGTGTTAAGAGATTAGTTGTTATACATTTGTGTTTCTCAGGTGGTTAGTTGTAGTTATTGTGGGTTAAGTGAAGATGAGTTAAACTTCGGGACGAAGTTTATTTTTAGGAGGGTAGAATGTGATACCTCATGTTTTGAGTTTGTTTTGAGATGCATCTTTGTGTTTTGAGTTTGTTTTGAGATGCATCTTCGTGTTTTGAGTTTATTTTGTAATACAATTTTTTTTTTTTTGTCTAATTGGAAGGGTTGATTGTGTTTAATTGGTTATAAGTTGAAATGGAATTTATGGTACCGAGTTGTGTTGGATGTTGCTGAGGCTCTTAGTAGCATTTTTGAGCGAACTTCGGGACGAAGTTCATTTTAAGGGGGGAAGATTGTAATACCCCGTAATGTGATAATAATTTATATAAATAATTTACGTAATTCGAATAATTAATTAATCGTATTTTATTATAGTAATTGCAAATAAGACGAGAAAGGTGAATGATATATTATGAAGGAAGTACATGGGGTTGTGTGCCATGGCTTAAGGCCAGTTGGTAATTAAGTAAAGACGGGTTTATAAGTTGTGAGTCGGGAATTAATTAAGCAAGGTATCTTCTAATTAGAATAGGAGCGGGTTTCTTAATATGAGTCGGATACTAATTAAACCTAGACTATATAAAGGGACCTAGAAACCCTACACTCACATACATTGACCTAGGGTTGCCGTGGAAGAGAGGAAGAGCATTGGTTGTAGGATTCGCATATCGTCATCGGTATTCAAGCAAGGTAAGACCGTCTTAATTTATGCTATTATATCGTCTTAATACTATAAGTTAATATTTGAACACCGTATGGACCACCGTGAACCGTGTCGTTACCCTAAATAGTTGGCCTTGACCATGGGGATGCTAGTGGGACCACTCGTGGCCGTTGTCGACCACCGTGGGTGGTGGAATTCGCGTCTAAACTAGCGGCTGTCACGAATTTAACACGGAAATTGTAGCTTGTGTGTTAGTCGTATGAGCACGGGGTTTGGGTGGCTGAATAGGTCGGCTATAGGCGGTATTGGTGGTGGTATTGGGGTGGCTGCAGGTGGTGGTTGGTACGGTGAGGTGTCGGGTAGTGGTGGTTAAGACGGGTTGGGTGCTGTTTTCGTATTGTGTCGTTTTTTAGGGGTCTTGGGTGGTCGTGCGTGGTCTTGGCCAGTGATGGGACCACCGTGGGTCAATTTAGACTACGATGGTGGCCACTGGTGGCAGGAGTGGTTGTTATTGGTGAGTGTTGTGGGTTTGTGAGTATTGAGAGTGTTGAATGTTTGTTGTTAGTTGTCATTGTTGTTTGTGTCGAGGGCAGGTGTTGTGGGCCGTGAGGGAGGTTCTATTGGTGGTTCTGGTGTATGGTGGTGGCAGCTAGTGGCGGTGGTGGTCGTAAATAGTGATTAAAATCATGTCTTTTGTATACATTGCGTCGGTATCGAACGTTGTTGGTGTTAGTCGCTAGGGCATGCTTTGGCAACCATGAGGGTGGTTGTTCTTGGTGGTAGGGCCGTGTCTAGGTTGTGGGCGAGAGGAGGCTCACGGTGGAGACCTGTAATATGTACGAGTCTTTGTCGTGGGTTTTTGGGAGGTGCGTGGTGTGAATGTTGAGTGTAAGGATTGATTATTACTCATTACACAATATTATATTATTGGTGTTGTTAGACGGGTTTTGGAAACGTGTTTATTTGGGTGTTGACACGAGTTTTGAGAAGTCGGGATTTAAATATAATAAATCCGCATTTATCGTATAATTGTTTTATAATTAGTTTAATTATTTAACACAGGTTGAACGTGGGTTTAGTTTGTATAGCTTGATACGGGTTTTGACCGATAATTAAGACGGGTTTTACGTAATAATTTACATGAGAACATAATTAATATAATTAAATTATAATTGATTAAAATAATGAATAATGAATATAATTTATAATTGAATAAATATTATAATTGTTTTAGGTGACGGATTTGTGAAGGATCGATAATCAGATTCGTTGCTTTTTTTTCTGGACTGCTTGAACTGCTTAATTGGCTGCTGCTATCTTTGAGGTAGGGAAATACACTAGACTTATTATCGTTGTTGTTGAATTGTGTTGACTTGTTTGTGTTTCATATGACCAAACTGTGAACGTTGACTTGATTCGTGGTTGTTGATTTATGTTATGATTCATATACTGGAAGGTGATTGACTGAATTGATCGTATTGAGTATGTTATCACAACATTTGGTAACCGGCATGATTTTATGATTGATCAGTTCAATGATATATATATTGTGTTGCATTAATTTCTTTTGAGCATTCATATGCATTGGAGATGGAGGACGTTGTGGTGATGTGGTATGGTGATGATGATGTTGTGATAAGGCCCAGGCGGGTTCTGCAGGACTTGCCCTGGTGTCCTCACCGCGAGTGCGGATCGGCTACTGGTCGATATATAGTCTACCGGGATCGGTATGGGGGTGTTCGGGTTATGAGTTGCGATGAGATGGTGGTGGTGATGGAGGAGCATGCATATCATACATACTTGTTGCATTGTATTACCCTACTCAACCTCGTGGTTGACCCTGTGTATTCGTGAACACCTGCGGTGAACCTTTTAATGAGGAGCAGATTGACAGTACCTCGAGGACCGATAGGAGCCGGATGGGAAGAGAGCTTGGATTGCCAGACTTAGTGTCTAGTCCACCTCGTTTAATCATGTTTAGTTATCCACCTTGTTTTACAAGTTTTATTTCCGCTAATAGTTTGTAAATTGTTTTGCTACAGTTTTAGTTTGTACGGTTTTGTAAACAGTATTCACTTAAAGTATAATTAAAGTACTTTGGATTGTTATGTCTTATATTCACTACCTCGGGAAACCGAGATGGTAACAGTCCGGTTTATTAGGGAATGTCTTGCTAAAGGCTCCTTTGTAAATCGGGGTGTTACATTATGTCTTTGGGTACTCTATCGAGTGGGGCTTACTCTGTTGAGTAAGTATGTTTGGTTTACAAAATAGTGTTCTGCTGAAGGGTATTCGATCGAGTAAGTTGGGGACTCGATCGATTAAGGGTCACTCGATCGAGTAGGGGTCACTCGATCGAGTAAGTTACTTACTCGATCGAGTAAATTACTTTTGCGGGTTATTTTAGTCGGGTTTTGTTGGTAACGCGTGATTGATATATAAAGCTTCCCGTCACTTTCTTCATCATTTGTATCTTTTCTAAAAACCTTTCAAGAGAGAAAAGAAGTTACATTGTCTTCGTTCGTCGCGTTACTATCAAATCCCAAGGGCTAACCTTGTCGGATCGTCGTGTTCTTTATGCCGTTGAGACCGTCGTATTGTGGGTAAGCTTCTAGTATGATTTTTATATCGTTTTATTGATTTTAGTTGGAATCCTAATTGGGTAATTTGGGGATTTTGGGAAGTATATTGTTGATGATAGATTGTGATTGTATGATTGTGTGTTTATAGGAGGTGATTTCGTTGAAGAACGATTTTGATTAGCTGATTGTGACGATCTTGGTGGTTGCTTTTCCAGGTAGAGTTTCCCTACTCAGTTATTGTATAAATGATTATAAGATGGTTGATTGGTTGATTGACATGATGATTATATCGTAATTTGTGTTGACATTGTTTAGAATTGATATTGTGATTGGTTTTTGGTTTATATCATATTAGATTTGGAATTGGTGATTGTTGATTGTATAGTGTGGTTGTTGTATAATTTTCTGTGGTTTCCGAGGTGCGTCATTGGCTGAGTGGAGTCACTTGCGGGAGTGGCTTCACGCCTTTGATTCGCGCTCTGCGGAACCCGCCACATAAAGGGATGTGCACATTAAGGAACATGGGTTATTCGCTCGATGGAGATGAACGGGGCTTGGTGTTAGGTTCATATACCTATTATTAGACATTTCTAATATTGATTTAATCAACATATTAAATTTGTCATAGTGGATCTGGTGCATGCATAACAAAATAAAAGAATAAGGAAAGAAAAAAGTTTCCTTACATTGTTGTATGGAACGAAATGGGCACAAGTAAGGTCTCATACTTTCACTTGTTCTTGAGCTATGATTAGTATTAGGATAATCCTCCAAGACTCTATATTAGGAGCCCTCCTTTTGATTGCACCCAAGATTTGACCCAAAATTACTACTAATGTTAACTAGATATTATGTAGTAATGTACCCTTAATTATCACTAATATTACTAATATTACTACACTAGTAATATATGACAAATATTAGTATTTGAGTGGTTTCTGAGGTTTTTGCATGTAAGGAAGAGATGAGCATCTAGAGAGAATAAAAATGAGAAATATAGAGAACAACAATTGTTTTTTTTCTCTACATGAAAGTGCCGGCCATATTGCTCTTTATAGAGCATTTTTTTCTTCTCCAAATATCACATGCATATGCTTTATTGGTAGTGTCGTATTATGTAGAGGCAACATCACAAGTGGTGCTTGTGTCATAAGATTTTTAGACAAAATAGAAGGCTTAGGACAAGTGTCCTATCTACTCTAAAACTGGTGCCCATTGACAGGCTAATCGTATACCTACCAAAAATAACCAACTGGTCTCTAACTAATATAGGTAGGGAAGTCGGGATCGTATCCACAGGGAGGCAAGATATTTGTTAAAGGTTCGTCTATTAGGTCACAAAATGGGGGTTTGATTTTTGATTTATAAACTAATAAAAGATTAAGGGAAAGAGAAATTAAACAAGAGTAATAAACGTGAGAAAATGTAATAAAGATGATCATATAGAGAAAGTATGCCAGGATTTCGGTTCACCATGGTAGTCTATCGACTCAGCTACAAATAGCCTAGACAATCTATTGTGAGAAGGATACAGGAAAGGTCCTTCCGGTCCACTTTCTATCCTAGAACTCCACTAATTTAACTTTCGTCCTCATTAGGGTAGTCTACTGTTCATAGCAGGTCTATTTAATCTAATCTTCCGATCCAGGAGTAAAATTAACCAGATTAAAGGTAACTTAGAAGCGTGCACTCAACTAAGTTGATATTATAGTTAAATTGCTATGGGACAGATTCTCACAAATAAATCGTCTAGTCTATTCGCTACATCGTCACAATCCTACCAAGGATTCCCTAATTCCGACATTAAAGGAATTAGCTACTCATAATATTAATGGTGTCAACAATAACAATAACAATAACGAGTGTACTAATCAAAGGCATGATGAAATAATGATAACTAAGCATAAACTAAGTTAGGGCAGAAATAATAGAGAGAGAAAAAAGACTAAAGTAAACAAAGTAAATAAGATTAAGATCAGGGAAGAAAGAATGATTACAATCAAAAGCAATCCGGCGTAAAGATCAATCCACAAGCAAAGTACGAGACTAAGAGATTAAGCAGTAGGTTTAGAAGCAAAAGTAGAAGAAGAGTATGTGAAAAAAGGATCCCTAATGACCTAATTAACGTATGCTTAAATAGGAAAAACAAAGCTTAAACAAAATAATAGTAACACGGGTCACTAAAGCCCACTTAGAATAGCAAACCACTCGATCGAGTGGATTCAGACCACTCGATCGAGATCTTCTCCAGCATTTCTTCTCGATCGAGCAGATAAAGCTCTCGATCGAGGAACTCCAGCAATCAGCATTTCGATCGAGCATGTAGAAGTACTCGATCGACCTCTCGTGTCATTCAAACCACTCGATCGAACCATAAAGCTTCTCGATTGAGTGCTTTTCTTCAGATCAGCCTCTTAAGTTGTCTTTGACCGCTTCATTGACCACCCTTCATGCACTCTAAGGCATATTTCTTGCTCTAACATTCCCGTCTCCTCATTATGCATGCTAAATGGGACGAATAAGACGGGGTTTCACAATTTTCAGGTTCATTTCTGCAATTTAGACAAAACAAACCAAAGTAGCCAATTCGGGGCATTTTGCAATACATAACAGTACAAAAATGCATAGAAATACGTGCAATAAAAGGCTAAAAGGACTATATAAATTGCACGTATCAAATCTCCCCAAACCTAACCTTTACTCGTCCTCGAGTAAACCTAGTTCAAACTAATGGAATGGAAATGAAAACTCAGAGCTAGCTATAACTTGCCTACTTGAACCAATTTAATGCAAACAAAAATCAACAGTCATAGATACAGCAGTCAATACGCAAACGAGTTATAAGATGTCCATAAATAAAGCTGACCTATCGACCTTGCAAGACCAACAAAATCGGACTCTCACGTGGTCACTCTTCTCTCATGAAGCAAAGGGTTAAATATATATGTGTAAGAGAGAAAGAGAAGCAGTCACTCACCTAAACTGTGACCTACATAACATGCATGCAACAAAAATGATAGACGACTCAAGTACTATGCATACACTCCAACCAACAATGTCCGTCATAGCCGAGGACTTACAAATAGTATAGGAAAGTGAGGTTCAGGTGAGAAAAGGCAAAACAAATTATGGAAATGTGAAGGTAAGCGCCAAGCTAGTTCTTAAACAAGACCATATAAGACCATCCGAATCTCAACTGACTATAAAATAATGCACAAGTGCCTTTCATGGCACAAATCTCACTAACCAAATACACTATCTCCTCAAAAATATATGAATAAGAGCAAAGGAGTAGACCGTCACAAACTTTCCTTTTTTAATACGGTCCTATTTTTCAAATAGCTTGACTTTTTCATATTCTTTTCTTCCTTTTTTTTTTCTTTCTTCCTGTTTCACGTGAATTCAACTCATTTTTTTCTCCTTTTTTTTTCTTTTTTTTTCCCACATCTCATTCTCTTTTCTCCTTTTTCATGTCTTTTTTTTTTTCATTTTCTCATCCTTCCTCATTTTCCTACCAACTCCAATTAAATAAACATACGAGCCAAACTCGCAACATGGATCAAAATACCGCAAAGGTCACACTAAACTAGCTTGACAAGGCATGCTTAATTATGGGTGTAACTAATGAGTCAAAAAGGCTAAATTTGGCTTAAGTGGAGCTAAATGGTGAAAAATGAAAGAAAGGGGAATTTGCAAGCACCTATCTGCATGTGACACCGACCACAAACTCGAATGTATGCAATTGACAAGAAATCGAATTTCATGAATGTGCAAAAATGATAAACATGTTATGCAAGGAGTACACTACTCTCAATTCCTATGTAAACTGGTCATGAATGTTACCAGTTATAAGGCTCTAAATCTCAGAAATTGTAACTAGGTTGCCAATTTATCAAGTCAAGTCTACATGGTCAGCTATATTTGAACAAAAACTCGTAGATATGCGTAAGACTAAGCTAATAACTGTCAATAAAGTGCAAGGCTCAAGTAAAAAGGACAAGTTACAGTGCAATATAATCACGGAAATCGGCTGTTCCGACTCAACCTATATGCAAAATGAAACGTGAATTTTTTTTTGATTTTATTGAAATTTTCTAATTTTTTTGGATTTTTATGATTTTTCTTTTAAATAAATAAATGCAATCCAAGCAGAAAATGGAAACGTGGATGCAAAAATAAATGCAAATGTAGACCCAAAGGATGCACTACCCTCCCCAAACCAAAACGAACAACGCCCTCATTGTCCTCCAGCATACACCAGCAGATAAATACAAGGGAACGGGAAACTACAACCGATAAATGAATGAAAAACAATAAACAAAAGGAGACTAAAATAAGTAAAAGGCAAGAGTACACATACAAAACACGAACTTCCCCAAACCAGCCTGAAAACTGGGGAAGTGAATAGACCAGTAGCTACTCATCAGCCTCGTCCTCCACGTCCTCCACCGTGAAGTCTGGGTCCACCTGCTGCTCCCTCCTCCTCGCCTTCTCAGCCTGAGTCCTCGTCGCCTCCTCAGCCTGAGTCCTCGCCGCCTCCTCAGCTGTGTCCTCGTCACTGGCTGGCTGTGGGTACCCCTCAGCTGGGTACCGGTAGAACGACGAGTGTGGCCAACCCTCAGGAACGGGACGCTACCTCATCATGTGATACTCGTATAGAGGGAACAAAGCAAGAGCTATGTCCCGCTCCATACGATCTTGCCTGCTAAGAAGCTCAAGCAACAAACTGTCACGGTGCTCTTGGCCAAGGACCGCGGACGCCTCAAAGGGTGGAAGAGGAATAAAATTAGCCGGGTAAACCGGCTGTGTGTGGTCGGTCGCAGGAGTAGGAGTAGGGATCGAGGTAGGACTGGCCATGGAAGTCTGACCACCCTTAGAAGGTGTGGATCCCTCTCCGGTCTCAGGTCTCTTCCGCTTCTTAGAAGCGGACATGGTAGGAGGTGGAGCAAGCGGAAGGTGATACATGGGTAGTGGTGGAGGTAACCTGCCCTTAACAGTGGGCAGCGGGACAAGGCAAGGCAAAGTGGTGCAAGGTAAGGCTACAGACAAGGAACCACAAACAAGTGCCCGACTCAGCGGTTACCTTTAAAACATGGCCAAATACAACAAACAAGTGCCCGACTCAGAGGTTACCTTTAAAACATGTCCGAGGCACAACAAACAAGTATCTGGCTCAGCGGTTACCTTTAAAACATGCCAAATACAACAAACAAGTACAACAAACAAGCACAACAGACAAGCACATAGAACGGGATTATTAATGTCACATTCATACTTATGGCTTGCATCTCACCATAAGTACGGATGGGAACATCAATCCCGGCGACATTATCGCAACTAGAGGGCCTATGGCTCACCCCTAGTATCTGATAGGACCGAGACTTAGGGACGGAATGATTAATGTCACATTCATACTTATGGCCTGCATTAACATAAGTACGGATGGGAACATCACTCCCGACGAATCATATTGCAACTAGAAGGCCTCTGACTCACCCCTAGTAACTGATAGAATCAAGACTCTCACAACCGAACAATACTAGACATTATCTAGAATACGACTCTTACCAGTACCTATAATAAATATCTCATACTTGTATTATATTATTAAATAATCCATTTTATAATTTAACATGCCGGTTAAATAAAATAAATAAAATAATAACAAATGGTAATGGATAACTTACGTCATGTGAATGTTTACGGAAAACACGCAATTCCAATACATGTGACAAGGTGAGCCCAATTAAGATAGTAATTTAAGTCCAAACAAGATAATGATTTGGGTCCAAACATTATAAGGAGTTGAGTCCAAACACTATAAGGAGTTGAGTCCAAATATTATAAGAATTCGAACCCACAAGTTAAAAGTTGGTGAGCCCAACACCAATATACGCAAAACAAAACAGGAAGGCAAAAGAAGAGTTAAGGGAAGCGCAGCTCGACACATGACCAACAGTCGAGTAACAAACCATGTTATGGCCGTGTAACCACTAGCCCTTGCCATCCAAAACAGCCGACTCAGCCGTAACCACCTGTAAACGAACTACTCACACACACCCATCCACGATTGCCAAACAAGCCGTGAGACGGTCACAATTACCTAGGTGATGTATGGTTCATAATCAGATATTTAAAGCAAGAAATCGAGCACACGTATAACAATATTAACACGAAAGGGACGAGCACGAAAACCATTCAAAAGACAAATTTGGTCTGTCCCAACACAGAGAATGAAAACAGACCAGCTCGGGTACCAAACAGAAATTCAAGCAACCAAATTTTGTTTCCATTAACGACGAACATAAAGCTGGGTTGAGACAGAGATGAAGCATGTTTAAAGTACTACTAACCGGAGCACATCTCATCCAAGAATACAAGGAAAAGGACGGAAACGGGAATGATAGATGTATAGAAAACACGGAATGAGCAATGAACACCACAACTACCCCCATACCCAATTCCAGCTTGAGACGAGTCCAAGACCTCCAAACAGCCACGTTAAAAGACTATTAACAACACAAAACCAACCTCATTCATGAGGAACATACAAAGACTTGAGCTTAACGATAAATAAAAGTGAAAATAGATAAGAAAGGGGCGAAATATCGACTCATTGTCGAGTAACCTATCACCGTTACCTCATGATTTCTTCAAATAAATGGCCCCCAAAGCTTGAGTATACCACCGGGTCTTCGAAACCTTCATCAAGGAGCAAGAACACGAAAGGATTGAGACAAAAACCGATACTTTTTTAAGACGACGAAAGACGAAACCACCACAAGGACGATACTTTCTTACCTTAAAAGAATGAGGAAGGAACGAGGAAGAAGGAAGGGGGGGTGGGGACGCAGTAGGCAACCACAATAATAATGTCTAATAATAACAATATAATAGTAATAATATATAATAATAATAAATGAATTATAATGATATATATATAAAGGTAGAGTGTAAGAGGGTAGGTGAGTGTGTTGTCAAAATAGGATAGGTCGAGAAAGATTATTCTCACTAGTGGAAATGTGACGGTCTATAGCTAGACGGAAGTTAAGACGGAAATTATTATTATTATTGGCACTATTATTACTGTCTGACTAAAATACGTATTTTTATATAAACTAAGCTTTAGAATATTCTTTTTATAAAATTCGTGCTTAAAATGAATTAATTAAATTAATTAATTTTAAAATATCAAATAAAATAACCAAACGGTTTAATAAATTATAATTGTCAAAATGGGAAATTCATGATTGATGGAAGGTTGTCAATCTCCCAATAATACCCAAATAGTCTTCAATTACCCAAAATAAATGATGAACAATAGAGAAATTAAGGAAATGAGATTTGTATTAATACTTAATTAAAAGTTGATTACAAGATTAGAATGAGATTAGGAAGAACATAAATAATATTAAGGATTGATGATAATCTAATTAGTACAATGGGGTATTTATAGTGAGGATTAGGTACATAAATTAGGGTTACTAAGGGCTTAAATGACGATTAAGACCCTTAAGAAAAGTTGAGGAAATGCTCCTCTGGAAGGAAGATGCTAGTCTCCTTTTTGCTAGTCTTTCAGAAATATTCGCATCCGGAATGGAACAAGGAAGAGACGTGCTGTACTGGGCATGAATCCGAGCGGCCAAGGGGTCGGAACGAGCGGATTGTGGTGGTGCAGGATGAGCGGGCAGGGTGGTGGGACGCTCGGATTGTGGAGGTCATGGACGAGCGTCCCGAGGCTGCGACGGGCGGATTGTAGTCCAACAAGCTTCTTCCTCTTTTCTTCTTCCAAAAATCCTCAAGGATCTTGTCGGAGATGGAAAGATCTTCTTCATCCTTGCCCATATACTACATTCTTTACATGAGCCTTCTAGTCTTGTCTTCACTTTGATGCTTGGTCATTAGATTCGATCAATTTAGCTCCATTTTGCCATGAAAATGCAAGGTTTGCACTCCTCTCCTACCAAGGAAACAAAACCTCAAAGAATATGCAAAACAAAGGACTAAAGATAGTAAATGACCCAATTATGCACTAAAAAGCATAGGAACGAGTCTAATTCGGGGACTAAATATGCTCAAATATTGGTCACATCAGGAATTAGTATTCTGTTAAGTTATGGATGAGTTTTGCGATAATAAAAGTAAAGAACTTGAGGATCTAGTGTGAGTATGTGTAACAAGCGTGGATCGTGAGTATGATTTTGGAGATAGGTGCTTTTTATAGAGAGGTATGTTGTTTTGCGGTAATGTGGAAGAGTTGGAGTATTGGTTTTGCTGAGGATTTTATGGTGTAGATTAGATGGTGTACAGAATGAATTGAGGAATAAGAACTGTTAGAGGCAGAGAGACATGGATATAGGAATGGTTGCAGGTGTTGAGGTTATAATCGGTTATCGTTGACATGCGGTGGTGATGAGGATTTTGGGAAGTATAGCAAAGGATCTACTATTAGTGAGTTACGAGGTCGTAACTTTATCTTAAGAAGGGTAGAATGCGACAAAGAGAGTTTAATGGTTATACATGTTGTATTAGATTTGGAAGTTTGAGTCTTGATGGAGAATAAAGAATGGATTTGTATTGTAGTTGATATTGTTAAAAGGTCATGGGCATGCTTGTAGTGGTGTGATGTTTAGGAATAGGAGAATACTTTGATAGCATTGACAGTTGGATGATGATGTTTATGAGTTCGATAGTGTTAACAGTTGGATGATGGTATTTATGAGTGTAAGTAAACTTCGAGGACGAAGTTCTTTTTAAGGGTGGTAGAATGTAACAATTCATTTGGTGGTTGATCTTGCTTGGTGGATTGTCTTGATATTGTATTTTCTAGTGGATAATATGTTAGTTAGCGGCGTTTGTGTATGGTAGTTGGTAGTGTATGGAGTTAGTGTCGAGAGAGACTATAATATAGTGGATACGATATCGTGAGCCATGTTGTGGAGATAGGTTGTTTTGAGTCGGTATAAGTTGTGCTTGAGGTTTTGTTTTGAGTCTTTGTTGCGTTGTTGCATCATGGTCGAGTGGGTATGTTTGTTTTTTAGTACGGGTTGAACTTCGGAGACGAAGTTCTTTTTAAGGAGGGAAGACTGTAATACTACGGTTTTCTATGTCTTTGGGTACTCTATCAAGTGGGGCTTACTCTGTCGAGTAAGTATGTTTGGTTTACGAAACAGTGTTCTGCTGAAGGGTACATGATCGAGTAAGTTGGGGACTCGATCGAGTAAGGGTCACTCGATCGAGTAAGTTACTTACTCGATCGAGTAAGTTACTTTTGCGGGTTATTTTAGTCGGGTTTTGTTGGTAACGCGTGATTGATATATAAAGCTTCCCGTCACTTTCTTCATCATTTGTATCTTTTCTAAAACCTTTCAAGAGAGAAAAGAAGTTACGTTGTCTTCGTTCGTCGCGTTACTATCAAATCCCAAGGGCTAACGTTGTCGGATCATCGTGTTCTTTATGCCGTTGAGACCGTCGTATTGTGGGTAAGCTTCTAGTATGATTTTTATGTCATTTCATTGATTTTAGTTGGAACCCTAATTGGGTAATTTGGGGACTTTAGGGAGTATTGTTGATGTTAGATTATGATTGTATGATTGTATGTTTATAGGAGGTGATTTCGTTGAAGAACGATTTTGATTAGCTGATTGTGACGATCTTGGTGGTTTCTTTTCCAGGTAGGGTTTCCCTACTCAGTTATTGTATAAATGATTATAAGATGGTTGATTGGTTGATTGGCATGATGATTATATCGTAATTGGTGTTGGCATTGTTTAAAATTGATATTGTGATTGGTTGTTGGTTTATATCATATTGTTTCGGAATTGGTGATTGTTGATTGTATAGTGTGGTTGTTGTATAATTGTCTGTGGTTTGTGAGGTGCGTTCTCGGTTGAGTGGAGTCACTTGCGGGAGTGGCTTCACGCCCTTGATTCGCCTTCTGTGGAACCCGCCACATAAGGGGATGTGCATATTAAGGAACATGGGTTATTCGCTCGATGGAGATGAGCGGGGCTTAGGTGGGAACGGCTGATAAGGTTATTTTCAGTCGTTTGCCTTAATCAAAATAAATCCTAGCTTAGTACTAACAAAATAGCTAGCGGTAAGTCAGGGTCGAATCCACAGGGAGGCGGTGATTATCTAGTTTGCTTATATTTAATTTCGTCTTAAGGTAACCAATTTTGGGGGTTTGATTGTTTGTATGCTAATCAACTAATTGCAAGTAAATAAAAGATGAATAACAATAATATTAAAAGGTCTAGGGATCGGGTTCACTAGGTCGTCGTCAAAGGGTAGAATTTAATTCATTAATTGAGCAATGTATATTGTTGAAAGTCATATGATCGGTCGATTCAATATTTGTTTTAGATCTAATTTAACATGCGGTCGCTATCATTAAATTATCTCTATTCAATTATCATGGCCTATACTAGTCTTAACCCGGTCGGTGATAATCCTAGTTTATGCAAGACTAATTAATCAATTCTGATCAGTAATTAACTAATTAGAAGTAGTACGATAATCAAACAACAATTAAGAGCAATTTAACAATCAATTCATAATAATCCCTTTTCTAACAACCTAGATCCCCTTTCACCCTAGATAAGAGATTTAGCTACGCATAATAGAAAGAAGAACAACAATAACATTAATAAGAAACATGATTGCAAGCATAAAAGATGAACAATGAAATAAATGATTAATAATAAAGGAAAGATTAAGAACAATACCGTAAATAGCTAGATCCGGAAGTAAGAACAATAAATAAACTAAACTAAGTATTTTAGAGAGTTTTCTAAGGTAATTATATTAAACCTACTGAAAATAAAGCATCCATAACCTAGGGTACGAGTTTTGGTATTTATAGCAATACATAACCGACTTAAGGAAAGTTGCGGGAATTATAAAACTGGAAGGTTCCTCGATCGAGCCAAGGGTGACTCGATCGAGGCACCAAAGTTCAAGAACACCCAACTCTCGACATTGCGAAATTTAGTTGATTAGGTTGGTTCCTCGATCGAGTCGAGAGTGACTCGATCGAGCATGAAGTTCCTCGATCGAGCCAAGGTTGACTCGATCGAGGCACCAATTTCCTGCTTCGCGCACTGAACTTCAAACGACCGCCATTTCTTCGTTACTTGTCAGAAACAAGCGATTTTTGAAGCGTTGGAAAGCTAAGAGGATAGGCTTTCGCCTCCAATTTGAATAACTTGAAAATATGTTGTAGAACTCGAGATATGGCTCTTCAAAGTAGGCACTTGTAATAAGAAGCTCTTTTCTTCGTGTTTTCTTCTTAACTTCTCTTCCTTCGTTCTTATGGATTCTCGTGCCATGCTTCGTGTATCCCTTCATGCTCACTCCGCGATGCCCATTTCATTCCTTTGATCCTCAAATGCATCATTCCTGCATTAAACATCAAAAGTCGGAAGTATCGACATTCTAACTTAAAAGGCATGTAAATGATATAAACTAGCACGAAAACCGTATCAAAAGCAATTAAGGGGAGGCATAAATATGTATATAATTATGACTCATCAAACTCCCCCAAACCATCTCTTTGCTTGTCCTCAAGCAAAGCAACACACAATACAAAAGTCAATCATACAAATGGCAAATAAATAACTCAGAGCTAATGTTTAATGCACATACAAATCCCAAGCTATCCATATCTGTAACAAAGTAATGACTAAAGTGTACCAATAAAACAAATTCAAAGGTAAGGGAAATAGAAAACGTAGCTCAAGTCTCAAGTCACCATACTAGATACAAATGCCAAATACCTTTCGATCTTGCAAGACAAATTAGTCGGATTCTCGCGGATTCACTCATGCACTCATAAGTATATAGGGTGAGTTATATGTGAAGATAGAAAGAAGTAGAAACACTCACTCAACTTATGAAACATGCATGCAATCTAATGTGATAGGGATTTCCCAACTAATATGCAATCATCATATGTAGACAAAAGTACATGTATCAAGGACAATAAGGGTGGCAAATGGGTTAAAGGGATAGAAATGGTTTGTGCCAAAGCACGTTATGGATATGTGGAGCTAAGACGGTAGTCGCAGCGCTAACCAAAACAAAAACCAAATCTTTGATAATAAATGAACCCAACTTAGAGAAATGATCTCAACTTTACAACATATGAGAGCTAATAAATTACTCTCCAACTATGCATTAGACTCTAACAACCATCCTTTTGATCCTTGACAAAACCAAATGAAGCAATCTCTTTTCTTTTCTTTTCTTTTCTCTTTTTCTCTTTTTCGATTTTTTTCTCTTTTTTTTTTCTTTTTCTTCTTTTTTTTTTCTTTTTTTTGCTTCATATTTTTCTTTTTCCAACACAAGGATACAACACAATCGCTAAAACTATTTTGGTATACCCACATGACAACAATAAGTCCCAACCCAACCATAATAGCAAAATAGACATGATAAATAAGCAACTGCGACTGTCCCGAAAAGGTAGGCAAATTCTTGGATTGTAGCTCATAGGATGTAATTAATATTGGCTACAAGGTTTCAAACGGGCTAACAAAAAGGCAATTGTAAGGCTTATTTGAAGGATAAGAACCGCCTATCCACATGTACTTAGTCAAATGAAAGCAATAAAAGTATCAAGAAATCAATGTCACACTTATGCAATTTGATATTACACATTCCACAAGGAGAAACCACACTCAAGCCTAATTGACAATGAGACCAGTTTATTGATGTTCCTGGCCTAGGAAGCTCTATAGACCTCAGAATTGAAGTAGTTTACCAACGTAATTGTGTCAAATCTAATCAATATAAGGCATGTCAATATGGTTAAGACTTGAATTATGAGCTTTGTTTTCATGGCTAACGAGTCAAAACAATGTACATGGACAACTATTTGGGATTCAAATGCAAAAACAATGCAATTTAACGTCATTGTTATTAAATTCACCAAGACTCGACTTAAAACAAAGGAAAAACATGTTTTTGTATTTTATAAAATTTTTAATTTTTATGGATCTTTTATATAAATGCACACAACATAAATAAAAAGCACACAACATAATAAAAGACCCTCCCCCAAACCTAAATGTCACAGTGTCCTCATTGTGACGCCTACAGCATAACAATCACACAAAAATCTAGCAACCTAAAGGACACAACTAACAAAAGGAATGGGAAATAACTAGATAATACAATAAAAGAAGGTACAAGGGAAGAGAATACCGGGTAAGAGCTTATGATTCCCCCAAACCAGTTTTGCAAAACAGGGGTAAATAATCATCCTCACAAATCCTATCATCGTCAGCTCGTTATTGACCCAAAAGACGAGGTGACTCGATCGAGCCCCATGACACTCGATCGAGGAACCTTCTGTCGAGCCGATTTCTGCATTTAAAACAAATGCGCACACGAATCATAATCAATACAAGTTAAAGCTCGTAATAGTAAATCAAAAAGTAGCGCATGTGCTACACACAAACATAAGTAGCACCAATAAAAAGTCCAAGCAAAGAATAAAAACAATGTAAAATGTCCTGGCTCATCAAACTCAAAATCGAATGTAAAATAAGAGCAATGTTCATCGTTCTTCGGTCATCTTCTTGAGGAAGGAGATAAGGCACTTAAATGCATCATAGAAGCTTCATCAAAAACTCTAACGGCTCCTTTTGAAAATCTCGGCTTCCAAAGCATCCAATTCACTTCTATTTCAACACTCTCAACACAAACAAACCATCTCGGAAGAGGATCATCTCCATAAATCAACTTCTCTATCTCATCCACTTCCTTGCTCCATGGATATGACGCAAAGAAGCAGGGGGCGTCATATGGATTCCTATCAAAACATAAAGCAAGACAATCATCAAAAGTAGGATCAAGAGCATTAATCATATGACAAGAAGCTTTTAAATCAGGAGGACGTTTTAAAGTATTATCAAGAACAAATCTAATAGTGTCATCCCCGACTCTTAGTGTCAGATTACCATCCCTAACATCTATGAGTGCTCCTGCAGTGTGAAGGAATGGTCTACCAAGAATGATGAGTACTTGAGAGTCCTCAGCCATATCCATAACAATAAAGTCAACTGGAATGAAATACTTCCCTACTCTAACGGGCACATCCTCTAAGATACCCATAGGTTTCTTTAAAGATCTGTCGGCCATTTGTAAGGTCATATTAGTAATACGGAGTTGACCCATATTTAACTTTTTGCAAATTGAATACGGCATGACACTAACACTAGCCCCTAAATCACAAAGGGCTCTATCAATAGCTATACTGCCAATATGACAAGCAATAGAAAAACTCCCTGGATCCTTAAGCTTTGGTGGTGAGGTAGCTTGTAATGCGGCCGCGCACTCCTGAGTAAATGCTACTGTCTCCACTTCATCAAAAGACCGCTTCTTTGATAAGATTTCTCTTAAAAATTTAGCGTACGCCGGCACTTGAGTTACCAATTCGAATGGCACTCGTCACTTGAAGATTCTTTACTACCTCCATAAACCTTCCAAACTGTTTATCCAGCTTGGATTTTTGTTGTCGATGAGGAAAAGGTAGTGCAATAGATATGGGCTCGGCTGGCTTGACCTTAGAAACAACTTTTGAAAAACCGCCATCTGTCGAAGAGGTGACTCGATCGAGCACGCTGGTTCCTCGATCGAGCCGGGGCTGACTCGATCGAGGAACCTCTGCAGGTTCAGCTCCTTCGTCTTTTTTACTTTTCGTCAAATCTCGTGTTTCATCTTTGCAAGTTTCTTTTTCATCGTCACTTAGCTCCAAATTTCCCAACCCCTTAGGATGCATGTATGGAGCTTCATCATCTTTAATGGGCATGTCCGGACCGTTATAAGAAGTACCGCTCCTTAAAGAAATTGCATTAACTTGCTCATGAGCTTGTTTACCTTGAGGAGGAAGACCGGACTGTTTTGATGGATTTTGAGTCGCCATTTGAGCAACTTGAGTATCCAACATCTTATTATGAGCCATAAGTTCGGAGATTTGAGCCGTTTGCTTTTGTTGCATCATCAAAGTTTGTTGCAATAGAGCTTTTAACTCTGATACTTCATTACTTGGAACTTGAGGAGGAGGTTGAAATTGTTGAAAACCTCCTTGATTTGGCCTTTGATAACCTCCTTGTGGCTGATTACCACGATTTGGAGGAATAATATAGGTACCTTGTTGAGAAGCTTGAAAGAAATTAGAATATGGTGTACCTTGCTTGAAAGATTGGAAGGCCTGAACTTGCTCAATAGTACTCATACATTTGGCCGCAGTGTGGCCATCTATCCCACATCTCTCGCAGGACACTTCTTGTTGAACCATATGAACCATCTCTTGCTTACCCAAAGACTGAGTAGTCTTCAATTCAGCTATTTGAGCCGATGATGGCTTCCAACGTGCCGCAACCGCACTATCTGAGCCACTTCCTCTCTTACTTCCTCTGGGGTTACCATACTCAGCTGTGTGAGTAGCTATCTGATCAATCAACTTCCAAGCATTACCATCATTGGTGTTATCTTGGAATCTCCCATTGGCAGCAGAATCAAGTAAAGCTCTATGATCATCATACAACCCGTTGTAAAACTGGTTGCAAAGGAACCAAATCTCAAAACCATGGTGAGGGACGGATCGCACTAGTCTTTTGAACCGTATCCATGCTTCATTAAAATCCTCAGTAGGACCTTGCTTAAAACTTGTAATCTGACTTCTCAATGCATTAGTTTTCTGTGGTGGAAAATACCTCTTGTAGAATGCAAGAGCTAGAGAAGTCCAGTTGGTAATTGCGTCGGTCTCCATGTCTAAGTCCCTTAACCACTCAAATTGCATCATCTCTCAAAGAGAAAGGGAAGAGAGTTTGCTCGACCGATCTTGAGACACCCCAAATTGTTAAAGGAATAGAACAACAATAAGTAACGAATTTCTCCATATGTTTTGCGGGGTCCTCTCCTGCTTTTCCTCCAAATAAATTCCTCTCTATCAAGCTTATGTAAGAAGGCTTGATCTCAAAAGTTCCCTTATCAGCGGTAGGGAGCTTGAAGCCTTTAGGAATTGAAGCGGTCGTGGGTTCGGAGTGACTTGCTAATGTAGGCATCTTTGGTGTTGTAGAAGTCACAGCTGCAGAAATAAGTGTATCCTCTTCTAAGGATAAATCTTCTGCAAAAGTATACCGCTCGTAGTCAAGTGTACTCAAGTCTTCCACTTGACTTACTTCTCTTTGAAATTTTAAATGCATCTAAAAGTCTTTTACGCTCGGGATCAAAAGGTATAATCTCTAACCTGTTAGACCTGGGCATACATGAAAACAACAAGAAAAGATAAAACTGCCTCAAGGAATTGAAGTTCCCTGAAACAAAAGACAAAAATAAACAGAAACAAACAGAACAATTGTTGCCTCCCCGGCAACGGCGCCAAATTTGATAAGGTTATTTTCAGTCGTTTGCCTTAATCAAAATAAATCCTAGCTTAGTACTAACAAAATAGCTAGCGGTAAGTCGTGTCGAATCCACGGGGAGGCGGTGATTATCTAGTTTGCTTATATTTAATTTCGTCTTAAGGTAACCAATTTTGGGGGTTTGATTGTTTGTATGCTAATCAACTAATTGCAAGTAAATAAAAGATGAATAACAATAATATTAAAAGGTCTAGGGATCGGGTTCACTAGGTCGTCGTCAAAGGGTAGAATTTAATTCATTGATTGAGCAATGTATATTGTTGAAAGTCATATGATCGGTCGATTCAATATTTCTTTTAGATCTAATTTAACATGCGGTCGCTATCATTAAATTATCTCTATTCAATTATCGTGGCCTATACTAGTCTTAACCCGTCGGTGATAATCCTAGTTTATGCAAGACTAATTAATCAATTCTGATCAGTAATTAACTAATTAGAAGTAGTACGATAATCAAACAACAATTAAGAGCAATTTAACAATCAATTCATAATAATCCCTTTTCTAACAACCTAGATCCCCTTTCACCCTAGATAAGAGATTTAGCTACGCATAATAGAAAGAAGAACAACAATAACATTAATAAGAAACATGATTGCAAGCATAAAAGATGAACAATGAAATAAATGATTAATAATAAAGGAAAGATTAAGAACAATACCGTAAATAGCTAGATCCGGAAGTAAGAACAATAAATAAACTAAACTAAGTATTTTAGAGAGTTTTCTAAGGTAGCTATATTAAACCTACTGAAAATAAGCATCCATAACCTAGGGTACGAGTTTTGGTATTTATAGCAATACATAACCGACTTAAGGAAAGTTGCGGGAATTATAAAACTGGAAGGTTCCTCGATCGAGCCAAGGGTGACTCGATCGAGGCACCAAAGTTCAAGAACACCCAACTCTCGACATTGCGAAATTTAGTAGATTAGGTTGGTTCCTCGATCGAGTCGAGAGTGACTCGATCGAGCATGAAGTTCCTCGATCGAGCCAAGGTTGACTCGACCGAGGCACCAATTTCCTGCTTCGCGCACTGAACTTCAAACGACCGCCATTTCTTCGTTACTTGTCAGAAACAAGCGATTTTTGAGGCGTTGGAAAGCTAAGAGGATAGGCTTTCACCTCCAATTTGAATAACTTGAAAATCTGTTGTAGAACTCGAGATATGGCTCTTCAAAGTAGGCACTTGTAATAAGAAGCTCTTTTCTTCGTGTTTTCTTCTTAACTTCTCTTCCTTCGTACTTATGGATTCTCGTGCCATGCTTCGACTATCCCTTCATGCTCACTCCGCGATGCCCATTTCATTCCTTTGATCCTCAAATGCATCATTCCTGCATTAAACATCAAAAGTCGGAAGTATCGACATTCTAACTTAAAAGGCATGTAAATGATATAAACTAGCACGGAAACTGTATCAAAAGCAATTAAGGGGAGGCATAAATATGTATATAATTATGACTCATCAACGGCTGCGGTCCCCCACCGGCAGTGAGGAATATCTGTTGCGATGGATATTCTGGCAGGGCTACATACTTTAGTGTGTAGTCAGATGATTGGTGATGTGACGGCGTTGGAGATTGTGATTGTGTGTCTGTTGTTGTTTATCTTATATTATTGTTTATGCAGTAACTGACCCCGTTTAAATGTTTTAAAAAAACAGTGGTGATCCATTCGGGGGTGGTGAGCAGTTGTCTAGCAGGTATATTATGGATGCGCGCGGGATTAGCTGGGGATGGAGTCGCCACGGGTCTGATAGTAGTCTTTCGCTGTGTTATCTTGAGACCTTTTGTTACTTTAGTTGTAGTTTGGATTAAGAATAGTTGTACTTTACTTTACAGTTGGTTTTGTTATGTAATCACTTAAACTTATGTATTAAAGTACATTCTTTTATGGTCTATTTGATATTCATTGCCTAGGGTAACCAAGATGGTAGCATTCCCATGCGTTAGGTGGTCCTGGTAAGGCACTTGGTGTATGGGGGTGTTACAGGTACAAGAGAGAAAACCCTAAAAAGTTTGTTTTTATTATGGGATATTGTCTCGTGTACCCGTGAAATTTTTCGTTTTTTAAGATGTACCCCTCTTTTCTTGCGAAAAAAACTTTGACCGTCAATAACTCTTGGATAAAAGTTCAGAATACGATACTCTTTTTTTCAAATTGACTGTCTTTAAGAGGTCTTCAGTTTGAAAAAGAATTCACGAACGTCTCAACTCGTAGACGGGAATTTTGGTCGGTCAAAGTTTATTCGTTAAAAAAGCTTTGACCAACCATAACTACCGGCCACGAGTTCAAAAAGCGGTGAATTATTTTTTCAAATTCAACGCCTTGACGAGATAATTGGTTTGAAAAAAAAATTACCGCTTTCTGAACTCGTAACGGAGAATTATTGTCGGTCAAAGTTTTTTTGTGAAAAACTTGGGATACACCTTAGAAAACGAAAAAGTTTAGGGCTACACGAGAGAATATACCTTTTATTATATATGTTATTTTTATAGAAAATAAAAGTAATTGACGAAAAATAACAAATTAATGTTTGATTGCACTTAATTGCACATTATGCAACACTAATGAGACTAATATGCATCCACTAAAACTGAAGGAGCCTCAATAAAGATTTGACAAATGGGTTATTCGGTTCAGTTTTGGATCAGATTAAATCAGTTCAATTTAAATCGGGTCTACCGTAGTTTCTGTTTCAGTTCGATTTTGATCGTGTTGATTTAGTTAGCCACTTTAATCGGGTTGTGCTATTTCGCATCGGGTGCGATTCAGGTCGGGTCAATATTAGTTAAGATGAGTTTCGGGTCATAATTTTCTTGAGCTAAACGTTAAAAAATTAGATTCGATGTACTTTATAATTTTCAAATTGAATATAATAATTCATAATACCATTGATGAATAAATAATTAATGAATAAACACCTAAAATATGAGTGTTTTTATGGGAAAATAAGTGTTTTTAGTTTTGTTTTATCGGTGCAGTTCTTATCGGTTCGGATATATTCAGGTTCGGATATCATTCGGTTATTATTAAATTCGTTTCAGTTTTGGTTCATTTGGATTGTGTCGAGTATTGGGTCTACTAGTTTTAGACTCGTGCATAAAAATGCATGGGTTATTTTTAAAATATTATGGTGATTTTTTTTCGATTTGAAATATTTTTATTTTTATCAAAATAAGTATTTGTTATCTATTACAATGGTGATTTTTTCGATGTTCAAAAAAATCACCATAATGATTTAATCAGTATAATTATTATGGTATTTTATTTTTGGATTTTTAAAATTTTTTATTTCAGTAACTTTTTGGCGAGATCTTTTAGACTTATATTTTTTATGTTGGTTAATTCCTTAGTTTTTAAATTTACTTAGTTAATGATGCATTAAAATTTAGTGAAGTAAGAAATTAATTGATCAAAATTTATGTAAGTAATGGTATAAGTAGATGTGGGGTCAAATGGTTTTTTTATCTCCTTAATTTAAGGAGCCAATCAGAAGTCGTAAAAAGACTTGGATTTTATATAATGTAGATTCAGGTTACTCATATCGGGTGTTCGGTCGGTTATCAACTCCGATATTTTTGATCGGTTTTTCGGGTCTAGGTTTATTTTGCCAGGTTTAGGCTTAATGGCACATAAGAGCAAACCTTTGGAGTCAACTTCCTAATTTGCCCGTGCTACATATAAAGTGGGCTAGTATTTGAAAAAAGAAAAAGAAAAAGAATGATGGAATATGTTATTTCTTGTACTCCATGTACATCTATTTGTTCTACCCATTTTTTTATAGACGTTTCTTATCATGGTGGAGCGAGCACCGATGCAGATCATGGTGGTGTGCATGGTTGTAGAAGGGTGATAGATTGACGGTGAATGGGGATGGGTTGGGATATATGGGATGTAGTGGAGTTAGGGGTGTATGGGGTTATGAAGCTAAGTACGACTTAGGGGTTGGGGTAATTAAGACAAAAAAAGTTGGTGTTTTAGTATGCTAATTTTTGTTATTTAAGGAAAGTTATTAAATTGGAGGAACAAAAGATGTGCCAAAAACTAAATATGGGAGAGTAAATAGATGTCGAGGGTGTGCAAAAGAAAACAAGTCCAAGTAATTTTTAACATAGACTTCCTTCTATTTACAATAAGCCTTCCCTTTCATTTTGACACAAAAATTAAGGAAACACACTACCCCACCATATAATTAAATTTGGACCACACAAATACACTACCCCGCCATATAATTAAATTTGGACCACACAAACATTTACCAAAAAAGAAAATAGGGAAGTTATTGTGAATAGACGGAAAAGAAAATAGGGAAGTTTATTGTGAATAAGAGGAAGTATGAGGCAATGTGTTGCACGAGTTTACTATCTTTGAGCTAATTTTGGTCTTATTGTAAGATATACTTTACGATTTCAATGATGAAATCAGTCCCAAGAATCAATATAGACTTGAATTAATTCAACCCTAATACAATCAATAGACGGAATAAAGGACTAACCTTGGTCCATGTCTTACAGACGCAATCAATTCAACAAGAAGTATGTGACGATTGATTCTCCTCCTTAACCCTTTCCTTGATGTTTCTTAATGATGGAGGAAGAAACTGTCTTTCATTTTCAATGTACGTATGTTTGTATATTCTGTCGATGAATTGTTTCTGTATCATAATTTCTGTACGTAGATCCTCTTATTTATATAATGGGCTACGTACCTTTTCGCAAAAACAAACCCGATCGTACCTTTTCGTGAAAGACGACTTATTAGGGTAAGGTAAGAGGGAATAATAATTCCCGAACTTTAATTACATTAATCGGGACCGATCCATCACGATACCGTCTTTTATATTAAAGTCTCGTAATAATAATGTGAATTTAACTTTTATAAAAACCCGAAACACATAGGCCATACGAATATTATTAATTATTCTAACATTCTCCCACTTGGCCTTTGTGTTGACTTAATGGTTTAATAACTATAATGTGCACTTTTATGTTAAAGTCACTAACTGTCATATCCTTAATCGAAATGGAACTAATTGGATCATGGCGGTCACACGTCATTTATTAATCGACATGATTCCTTCCATGTATCACAAATCAATTCCAAATCTAGGTAAATCTTTAATTTGAGAAGAACATTCATTCTCACATAAGTCACATGTAATCCAATAAGCGTAATGTATACATATACTATAATGATTAACATGTCTATTATAACAGAAACAATACTATAAGTGAATTCTAGATGTCATATTTATTACAAGCATATTAACTTTATAATAACAAGGCCTTTGATACAACACCCATGCGTTCTACATGGCCAATGAACGCCTTGGGTGGTAATCCCTTAGTTAATGGATCTGCCACCATTTTATCCGTTCTTATATGCTCAAATGACACTCTTTGCTTCTGTACCTCCTCTTTGACCGATAAAAACTTTAATTCCATGTGTTTAGCACCCTTGGAGTATTTATCGTTCTTAGAGAAGAAGACGGCTGCAGAATTGTCACAATAAATTCTCAGCGGCTTGGCTATACTATCGACAATCCCAAGTCCCGAGATAAAGTTTCGCAACCACAATGCATGAATAGTGGCCTCAAAGCATGCCACAAATTCGGCTTCCATAGTAGAAGTAGCAATGACAGACTGCTTCCCACTTTTCCATGATACTGCCCCTTCAGCTAAAAGGAACAAGTAGCCAAATGTTGATTTTCTACTATCAACACATCCGGCATAATCAATCAATAACCAATCACTTCAAGATGATCGGATCTCCTATAAGTAAGCATGAGCTCCTTAGTGCCTTGTAAGTACCTAAGGACCTTCTTTGCAGCTTTCCAGTGGTCCATCCCGGGATTACTTTGGTACCGACCCAACATTCCAACAAAGAAAGTCGATATCCTGTCGAGTACATGTCCGAACATAGTTCAAACTCCCAACCACAGATGCATAGGGAATTCTCTCCATCTCTTTTCGTTCCAGCTCATTACGGGGACATTGCATTTTACTAAATTTGTCCCCTTTCTGTATAGGAACTATCCCTGCGGAGCATTCATTCATTCTATATCTCTCTAAAACTTTGTCAATGTAAGCTTTCTGAGACAACCCTAACAATCCTTGTGATCTATCACGGAAAATTTCAATTCCGATCACATAGGATGCCTCACCCATATCTTTCATTTCAAAATTCTTAGATAGATATTTCTTTACATCACGCAGCATGTCTAGATCATTCGCAGCAAGTAAAATATCATCAACATATAAGACTAAAATAACAAATCTGCTCCTACTGATCTTAATGTAGATACACCGATCGACGGTAATCTCTACAAACCCATATGACGTGATGGTATCATTAAACTTTAAATACCATTGTCTAGAAGCTTGTTTTAGTCCATATATCGACTTCCTCAGCCTACACACCTTATCTTCATTACCCGGGGATGCAAATCCCTCGGGTTGGTCCATATATACTTCTTCCTCAAGCTCACCGTTTAGAAAAGCGGTTTTTACATCCATTTGGTGAAGCTCTAGATCATAATGAGCTACCAAAGCCAAGACAATTCTTAAAGAATCTTTCTTTGATACCGGAGAGAAAGTTTCTTTATAGTCAATACCGTCTTTCTGAGTAAAACCTTTGGCAACAAGTCGAGCCTTATACCTTTCAATGTTACCTTTAGAGTCCCTTTTGGTCTTATAGACCCATTTCGACCCAACGGCCTTAGAACCCTCAGGTAACACTACTAAGTCCCATACTTTGTTGTCATCCATAGATTTCATCTCCTCTTTCATGACAATTAACCACTTTTCAGAATTATCACTTTCCATGGCCTTACGGAATGAGACGGGATCCTCACTAATGCTCAAGTCACATTCAACATTATATGTCTCGTAGTCATCTGGGATGGCTGATCTTCTTTCTCTTATAGATCGCCTTAATTGTTCCTCTGGAACATTGACTACCCTTCTTTGCCTTACAGGTTGCCTTGACTGTTCACGTGACATATTATTCTCCCCTTGAATTCTGACTTGATCATCATTGTTATTGTCATTTTGTGGGTCTTGCACTTCATTTCGTTGTTGTCTCATTATGTCATTTGACTGTGACGACACGATTGGTACAACAATTTCACGTGCAACTTCAGGAGAAGAAACTTCAACCTGAATTTCTTTAATGTCCACATTTCGTGGTTCAATGCTCCCACTAGTTTGACCGTTCTCAATGAATCTAGCATTTCCAGTCTCTACTATTCTCGTCTTTGTGATTAGGACAAAGAAAATCTATACCCCTTTGACTTTTCAGGATAGCCAATGAAATAACCACTGACTGTCCTAGGATCTAGCTTCTTTTCATTTGGGTTATACAACCTTAGTTCAGCTGGGCAACCCCAAACTCGAAGATGTCTTAAACTCGGTTTCCTTCCCGTCCACAGTTCATAAGGAGTCTTAGGAACTGCTTTACTAGGAACCCGATTTAAAACATAGGTTGCTGTCTTTAATGCATAAATCCATAGTGAAAGAGGTAAAGAACAATTACTTAGCATGCTCCTAAACATTTCCATTAAAGTACGGTTCCGCCTTTCAGCAACACCGTTCTGCTGAGGTGTACCGGGCATTGTATATTGTGCACAAATACCCCTACTTTCAAGTAGCTTTGCAAATGGACCAGGACATTGTCCATTTTCAGTGAACCTTCCATAAAACTCACCACCTCTATCCGATCTCACAATTTTCACTCTCTTTTCTAGCTGCCTTTCCACCTCATTTATGAATATCTCAAGGACATCCACAGAATGAGCATTTTCATGCAACAAATAAGTGAAACCATACCGCGAGAAATCATCTATAAAAGTGATAAAGTACTTTTCACCACTCCAAGATGGAGTGTCAAAAGGTCCACAAATATCGGTGTGTATAATTTCTAAAGGTGAGAGCTCCTTGTAGAGCGATTTCTTTCTTGTATGTTTAGTCTGCTTACCTTTAATGCAGTCTACACACACATCTAAGTTACTAAAATCCAATTGAGGTAGAATTTCATCTTTTACCAACCTCGTTAACCTTTCTTTGGATATGTGACCTAGCCTTTGATGCCACAAGTAAGCTGATTTTTCATTCGATGCACTACGTTTAATACCTTGACTCTCAACAATAAATAGGGAATCAGAAAATTTAACATCAAGATTGAACCTATAAAGTGAATCAATCAAAGTACCACTACCATAAAAGTATTCATTACGGTACAAAGAAAATACACCATGTCCAAACTTAAAGTTAAAACCTAAATTATCCAATCTACTTAATGATACAAGATTTCGAGCACAATCGGTACATAGAGACAATCAGAAGATCTATATGACAACCGATGTCTAAGATTAATCTGTAAGTCCCAATGCCCTCAATACGTGCTTTCATCCTGTTTCCCATGGATACAAACTGTTCAGCTCCTCTTATGGGCTGGATCATACGATATCCCTGTTTAATGTGAGAAATATGAGTAGTTGCACCAGAATCTAACCACCAAGTATTACTAGGTACTTCTATAAGATTTGATTCAAAGCAAACAAAACTATAATGTTTACCTTTCTTTTCGAACCATGCCTTCCTTTTAGGACAATCCTTCTTGAAGTGTCCAGGTTTCTTGCAGAAGTGACACTTCTTTTCTTTCTGGATCGCACTTTCAGGTCCTTTAAAGAAAGACTTTCCCTTCTTACCATTCTTACCCTTCTTACTCGGTTTAGCCTTGCTGCTGCTGGCACCATCATGACTCAAGAAATGAACAGCTTCATCTTTCATCTTCTTTAATCTCCCCTCCTCCTGTATAAGCATGGCTTTTAACTCTTGATAGTTCCATTTATCTTTTATGGTGTTATAGTTCACCTGAAACTGGCCAAACTCATAAGGTAGAGAGTTAATGATGAATTGTACCAAGAAAGTATCACTTACGTCCATCCCCAAAGTCTTCAACTTTGCTGCCAGGTTAGACATGTGTGTTACATGATCATGAATCGGGTGAGACCAGTCAAACCTTTTAGTAGTCGACTCACTCATTAAACTACCAACAATTGACTTATCATTAAATCCATTGTGAACACTCCTTTACTTTGAGCATGAATTCCCTTGCTTTCTCTGTTTTAGGCGTGGAGGGCTTAATGTTATCAGCCATTGTCATCCTCATGAGGTGTAAACCCAACCTGTTAGATTTCTCCCAAGCCTGATAATGACACTTTTCGGCCGGGCTCTCGGTGTAATTTTTGTTGGCACCTCATCCGTCGGGATGGTAATGTCCAAAGCCATTATACCCAGTGTATACTGGATCTTTAATGCCCACTCATCATAGTTAAGCCCATTAAACTTTACAAAAGAGTCAGCAGATGCAAACATATTTGGAGATGCTGCAAACATTTATACATGTTTATCTATTAGTGCTTTGAAAAACTATCATACAGATTCAAATAAAATCATGTAAACTTTCATACATGTATTTAAATGACCTTTGGGCAACACTTAAATACAAGTAGCCATTATTGATGTTAATATATACTTTAACAATTAAGTATAACATACATGAATCAAATAAGAATGCTATCTTTGGATATACATACTATTAGACCCAATTTATGAGTAATTAATCCTTTTATATCATCAACTATATTTAATGACCCACCTTTGGGTGATCTCCCAAAATATAGATGACAAAAAATAATTGATCAATCTATCTGTAATGTCATTTATACATCCCTTTTAATCATGATCAATTAAAAAAAAAAACTTTAATTTCAAATGTTTAAATGCAATATAACAAGGCCACTTTGGTGACTAACATGTAATATATACAAAATAAACATTTAAAGTTAATGGTAAATATATTATCTTAATATGTTAACAATTCATAACATGAATTTACCCATTAAATCACTAAGCCCTCCCTTATGTGAGAATTAAATCCCACCAACAATTTGGGTTAAATTTGGTTATAATCTTACGGATCCTTATCTTTAAAATGAGACATTATCACATATATCAACATGTGAATATCAAGTTTTCCAGATTAATGCTTGTAGTTGTCATACATAAACATGAAAAGCAATTCAGTGGACTTATTTCTTTGATAGCACATATCACATATTTCTTTGTTTGTATGCAAAACGAAAAACAATGAATGACCAAAAACTATCATGGTCCATAGAAATCTTAAATGTGCAGTGTAAAGAAATAGCACACATATTTTCTCATTTGTCTGTACATGCCTTTATAAGTGACAAATCAAAATGCACTTGTTATTCTATTCCATTAACAAACAAATAACAGGCCATAATAAGAGGACAACATGCCAAAATAAAGGCCTTAGCAATGCAGCGGAAGAAAACAAACCCTACTGATCAACAAACAATGCTTAATAATGCAATTTCATTATTGTTAAAAAACTAGGCTATCATAAACCCAGTAAACAAACAATAAATTGCAAGTACAATCTGCGCTTGTCTTTATCAGCGGAAGAAAAGGTGCATATATATATACTAGGCTATCATAAACCCAGTAAACAAACAATAAATGGCATGTTGTGATAAAACAGGGATACGACCAAAAAGGATAATTAATGCTTAAGTATGATAAAGACAAGCGTGATAAAATTAATGACGAATTCTTCTTAGTACAATTAAGCAGCGGAAGCATCACGCAAGTACAATTAAATTTGCCATAACTTTTAATGGGTAAATTAATCAAATCTATAATTTCTCTGATACCAAATGTAAGATATATTTTACGATTTCAATGATGAAATCAGTCCCAAGAATCAATATAGACTTGAATTAATTCAACCCTAATACAATCAATAGACGGAATAAAGGACTAACCTTGGTCCATGTCTTACAGACGCAATCAATTCAACAAGAAGTATGTGACGATTGATTCTCCTCCTTAACCCTTTCCTTGATGTTTCTTAATGATGGAGGAAGAAACTGTCTTTCATTTTCAATGTACGTATGTTTGTATATTCTGTCGATGAATTGTTTCTGTATCATAATTTCTGTACGTAGATCCTCTTATTTATATAATGGGCTACGTACCTTTTCGCAAAAACAAACCCGATCGTACCTTTTCGTGAAAGACGACTTATTAGGGTAAGGTAAGAGGGAATAATAATTCCCGAACTTTAATTACATTAATCGGGACCGATCCATCACGATACCGTCTTTTATATTAAAGTCTCGTAATAATAATGTGAATTTAACTTTTATAAAAACCCGAAACACATAGGCCATACGAATATTATTAATTATTCTAACACTTATGTCATATAGTTTGCAATATTTACTTTAGAAGTAGCTATTTTTACCCAGTGAACATAGGACAAAATAATAATAGGGACCGATTTCTGTTTTCTCGATGTCTATAATCATTTATTATAGACTCATTCATCATAACTAGAGGTAACAGAGGAGTCATAAATGCAACTCGAGTAGAACATTTTGACTAAAGTAGACACGATCTATTGTAGGGACAAGGTTGGAGATGACAAATATTGGTGATTTAAGAGTAATTACTGGTTTATTTGGCGTAATTAAGGTCGGTTCATTGATGTGTAATTTCTAAATAATATAATGCGAGTTCGGGAAGTACGGAGTTGTACGCTCGTATAATTATTTACGGGATTGCGGAATAGTTTTCGTTCGAATAATCTTCTACTGCATCAAAAGAACGTTTAACATTCTACACAAAATATTTTCTATATTACGTCTCTGATTTTTATGCCAAAAATCAGAGAGCACCATCTTATCTCAGTAGAAAGTTCGATTATAGCCAGGCACTCTTAAGGGTCGAATTATTCTATTAGGAAAGCGGAGTCGATTCGGTGCAGTTTTATTTTCAATTCCTTTTTCGTACATACACAAATATCTAACAACAAATGGGTCAATTAAGTTGGATTAACTTGGATCATGTAATTTGAAATTTACCATGCATTTCAGGTTGTGTCGGGTAATTTTGGATTATAAGTCATTTTAGGTTTGGGTCACTTTATGTGAGATCATTTCAGGTAGGTTCATTTTTAATGATGGGTCATTTTTTGTCGGGTTAACGGTTAAAACACTTTTATAACTACTAATGTGACTAAAAAAAGTTATCTTACCAAATTCATCATTTAATAAGGATCCTTTCAACCAATAAACCCTTTATTTTTATGTATATAATATTAATATGACTTAATACATATAATTTCAGATTATTTTAGGTCACTTCAGATTAATTTGGATCTGGTCAATTACCGGTCGCGAGGTTTTTAGTCTGGGTCAACTCTGGTTCGGGTCAAGTCACTCGGGTTTCGGATCATAATTGGCCAGACAATTTCGTTATTTTTGGGTCTCGAGTCAAACCTTATCGGGTCAGGTTAGGTTTGTCAGTTCTACTACTCAAGGCATAGGTAACCTTTGTAAACGGAATCATTACCCCAGAAAAACACAATGAACGGAGTGAGGAGCGTGTTTGTCTGAAGGTTTAGTGATAGGTCATTCATTTGCAATCACACACATTTATACTTTACCTAGCAGAATGATAAGTCAAGGTCGAACCTTAAGGATGGAGGATGTCTATGATTCCTTGAAATCAAAGTCTAGTTGTGCGGATTTGTCATAATTTGGATTTGTCATAATAAAAGTCTATAATTGCTTGAAATCAAATAGATGTAAGGTAAAGCAAGGAAGTGGTAAAATTGGAATAAGATTAATAAAGGGGGGAAAATTATGGTGAATACGTTCATATAGGGTGACTGACGACTAGGGAATCTATGAGTCAAGTCTTAGTCGATTGGGGTTCTAATTGGTCCATGAGACGAGTCTCTTTATCTAACGACCCTTCATAGACCGATACTAGCTAGCTCTCGCGTACACTAGGTCAATTTGTCAACAATCATGCAAATTCTAACAACATCTAAGGCTCTCGATCTTATAGATATGTATAAACAACAATGAAACATGCAAAGTGGTCAATCACACATTTCTTCAAACATGTAGAGTGCAATTGTAATACTCCGCATTTCTGTATTGTGGCACTCGGTCGAGAACGGGAGTCACTCGACCGAGTGCGTCTTACTTGCACGGTTGATCGAGTGGGTGTTTGGAGAATTTTGTGAGTTTTCGAGCCTACCGGTCTTGGTGCACTCGGTCGAGTGGGTTTGGCACTCGACCGAGTAGGTGTCACTCGGCCGAGTGGGTTCTGACACTCGACCGAGGGGCGGATCTGGGGAGTGTTTTTTTTCCGCGATTTGACGTAGGTGATTAGGGAGGGTTTATAAATCATTTCTATTAGTTTTAAAACGTTATTTTACCCTAATCATTTCTAAAACTCTCTCTAATCACCCTCCTGATCATGTAGCAAGGATTTGGTCTTTTGCATTCGGGATTTCACTTTTCTTCGAGTCCATTGTATTGTAAGTCTTGATCTTTGTTTCTTATTTATGTTGTATTTGACCTAACCCTAATTTGGGTGAATTGGGGGAGTTTTGATGGTAATTGTTACAGAGATTGTTGTAGTAATTATAGTTGCATTGTTCATGTAGGTGACGACTTCGTAGAGGAACAGTTCTAGTTGCTTTACGTACTTGTGTTGGATTTGCGAATAAGGTAGGGTTTCCCTACTCAATGAAGTTGTATAGTTAATTGTAAGATTATTGTTTATATGATTACATGAGTATTGGTGTATCATGAATATTATTGTGTTGATGATGGCGATGGAGGTTGTGGTTGAGTTTGTGAAGCAATGTCGGAAGACTGACTTCACCCCTATGTATTGCTCCTTGTGACTCCCGTCAAAAGCGGAATGTTCACATTAATGATCTAGGTTCGCTCGTTGCAATGAGCGGGAGTTTTGATGTTCAGTGTTGCGGTCTGAAATTGGCAGGGCTTGGTTACCTGTTACGATGGGAACCAGGCTACTCGCTGCGATGAGAGCCAGTAGTGTCCACGCTGTGACTCGGACACAGGTTACTATGGAGTTTGGGGTTGATGGAGATTGGAACGGTTTGCTAATGTTGAATTATATTTGAATGATTCATTGTTTATGATTACTTGTATAGTTGTACTGACATTCGTATGTTTTCAAAACTGTGGTGAACCATTTGATATTTACGGCAAATGGGGAGTCGTGAGTCTAGCCGGTGTTGATGATTGAGCTTATGTGCGCGATTGGATTGGGCACCTGACGAGTCGTTCTATTTGTAGCTTCCGTTGAGTCTATTAGACAGTTGATTACATTTCATTTTATGAGTTGTTTTGGATTTGAGGACTTGTAGTCGTATTATTACTACTTTTATTTTAATAAGTATTGTTAAACTGTACTTGGATGGTCTATTTAATATGTACTAGCTCGGGTAACCAAGTTGGTAATACCCGTGTTGACTAGGGAAGGTCTTGCCAAAGGCTCATTGGTAAATGAGGGTGTTACAAAGTGGTATTAGAGCGACGATTTTGGAACCTAAAATCAATGAACCAAATGAACGTAGGGTTTATAATAAAATGAGCCCGAGCAGGGATTGGTAGGAGCTACCGCAAAGATTTGGAGATGTCCTCAAATCGTACCACGGCCTTTATGATCTCGAGTCGGTAACTACGGGGGAGTTATGAGAGTGGGGTAGGATGTATGCCATGTGATATATGTTGTGAAAGTTGTATAATGTGTTAGCTCATAAAAATGGATGTATGCATGTATGGAGTAATGTGGAGTCATATACTTGAGATTTGGAGTGAAGAAATGTGAATATGAGAACATGTGATATAGGAGTTGTGTATTATATGGTGTCGGGACATATGTAAGGAGGCCTGTTTTGCATGACTCGATTAAGTGGGACCAGGGAACTCGACTGAGACCGGGGTACTCGATCGAGTATTGGTTACTCAATCGAGTGCCAGGGTATATATTTTGTGATTTTTAAGTCGGCTTCTGGAAGAGGTGCACTCGGTCGACTAAGATGTGTACTCGACCGAGTGAGGGTTACTCGGTCGAGTGGCTTCCTTATACTCGACCGAGTATCCCCTTTGGCAGGCGTATTATTATTTTGGGTCGTAGGCTATTTGCTTACATTTATTTTGTTATTAAAGCTCAAAATGCCGCCAAAGAGATCAGCAACTGCTACGAGAGCCGCTAGTATTTCTATCGATGAGATAGCAAGGATGATCGAGCAGAATGATGCGCTCAGTGAAGCCCTTAAAAATGCGGGGAAGGGGATAGAGGTGGTAGTAGATGCATCCTCTATCTACACTGCTATCGTCCGCCATCGTCCCACTAAGTATAAGGGAACTAGTGCACCAGATCTACATGATAGCTGGATACGTGAAATGGAGATCACCTTCGAGGTAGTTAACTATCCGGACATCGTGAAACTAGTCCAGGCTGCTTTGTACTTGGCAGGTCAGGCTGGGGTGTGGTGGTATCGAAAGTGAGTGGCTATGAGGGATTACTAAAAGAGGCAGGGTGAGGCGGCGTATCCTTGGGAGGATTTCCGGGGTAAAATGAGGGATGAGTTCATCCCCGAGGGAGCATATTCGGAGTCAATTGAGGGCCGAATTTGATTCTTTTGTTATGAATGATGACATGACTGTGGCCGACTACTACAACAAGTTTAATGAGTTGTCCACCTATGTCGAGGAGATACATTTGAGCCAACAGATTTTGGACGTTCAATTTGAGAAGGGGTTGACGCCGAAAATTCTAGAGAAGTTATCAGCTAGGGTACTCATTTATTTGAAAGAGATTTATGTAAGGGCAGGACATGCTGAACGGCTGGTAAACATGGCCAAGGAGGCTAAGGGAAAGGTGAGTGACAATTGTAAGGCAGATAACGAAGGTGGCGGTCACTCGAACTATAAGCGAGGTAACTACAGCTAAGCAAAGTATTACTCAGAAGGATCTAACTATGGTGAAGGATCACGATATGGAGGGAGAGGAGGTCGGAGCGTGAGTGATAGCATGGGGTTGCAATGTTACAACTAGGGCGGAACTGGCCACAAGAAGTTTGAGTACAAGAGCTTCGGAGGTGGAGGAGGGTACCAAAGGCTGTATCAGGGGAACAATTGCCATACGCCGACTCAAGAGTATGGCAAGTAATCACATGGTTGGACTGTGGAATAATCAGGGGAGTCAGGGGAACAACAATGGTGGCTCTAACCGTGATGGTGGGTCTGTAATACTATTGTTTTCTGGTCTCAGCTTACTCGGTCGAGTAGGCCATACTTGGTCGAGTAAGTTGTCGAGTGCTTTTAAACAGGCTACTGTTTTGGGTGCACTCGGCCGAGTATTGAGGAAATCGGTTGAGTAGGTCATACTCAGCCTAGTACCCGGTCTGATGGGTTAGTTTTCTGCCGTTTGGATTAAAATAATTGGAGAAGTATATAAAGGCATACTAACAGTTTCTAATCATTTCTTAATCACTTTTCTCAAACATAAACTACGTACACTGTCTCTCTAATCATTATAATCATCTCCAAGGCGAAGGTTGTTAGATCTTGACTTTTAGCATCTTATTCCGCGTCAATCGCAGTAGTAAGTGTCTTATCCTTGTTGATTTATTGTTATTTTTATAGTTATGTAAACCCTAATTTGGGAAAATTGGGGGATTTGGTAATTGGGCATACTATATCGGTTAATTGAGGGGTAATTAGTAATTGTATGTGATTATTACTTGTAGGTGACGGTTTCATGGAGGTTTGCTTTTGCGGTTACTTGTGTGTGTTCTTGGATTGCGAAAAGGTAGGGTTTCCCTACTCAGTTGATTGAATAATTGATTTTAAGATGGAACACAATGTTGATTGATTAGTATTATTATTGTGATTGTGGTTGATTGTGATATCTATGGTTATTGGTTAGTGAAACCATTTTCGGGAGATGGTCTTCACACTCAAGTTCGCCCCTTGTGGCTCCCGTCATAAGGGGGATGTGCACACTAATGATTTGGGTTCGCTCGTTGCGATGAGCGGGACTTAGGTGGGCAAGGCCGCAGTTCCCCATTAGCGGTGTGGGTTTCCCATTACGGTGAGAGCCTGGCAGGGCTACACACTTCGGTGTGCAGTCGGTTACTAGTTACCATTGGAGTTTGGAGGATGGTTACTACACTTTGGTTTGGATTGTGTATCTGTGATTTCTTATTTTGGTAATGCAGTTGATTGACCCCGTTATTATTTTCAAAACTGTGTTGATCTATTCGGGGATGGTGAGCAGCTGGTTTAGAAGGTATTGGATATGGATGTAGCTCGCGGGATATGGACAGGGCAGAGTCATCACCTTACGTTTAGCTAGCTTCCGCTGTCGCATGAACTTTATTTTCTTTTTGGTTGTTTTGGTTTGTAATAGTTTTGGTTTAACTTTGGGTTGTATGTTGCGTAAACAGTTTTGATATCTTTTAATAAATGTTCTTTGATGGTCTATTTGATATACTTTACCTCAGGCAACCGAGATGGTAGCACCTTAATATGCTAAGATGGTCTTGGTAAGGCACCTTGGTCTATGGGGTGTTACAAAGTGATATCAGAGAGATGATTTTAGAACCTAAAACCAACGAACAAAATGAACATAGGGTGTCTAACTAAAATGAACCCGGGTAGGAGTTGTTTGGAGCTACCTCTAAGGCTTTGGAGACATCCTAAGGCCGCAATTTGGCCCTTACAACTCTGAGCCTGTCACTACGGGGTGTGTCAAGAGGGTCGTTATGTGTATGCGTGTTCTTTGTAGGTGTGTGTAGAGTGAATGTATGTATGCTTATAAAAGGTGAAGTATCATGATTTGGAGTATATGGAAATGGAGTGAAGATATAAAGTGGATATAGTGTGGCATGTTTGTTGGGAAATGTGTCCTCAACAATAGTGCGATCACATAATTTAAATATCATTATTAAATCTCATTTTAAGAATACATGTGAGATGTAATATTTTACAGTCAACTGGTCCACACATATCGGTAATGATTGGCTAACTAGAGTTTGACATTACTGTCGTGCGACGGTGGTGATCAGTTGATCCCCTTAGGTCATACCTATAGGGAAATACTCTTAATTGATTATGTAATTAATCGTATACCGATACGAGTTAATTAAATTGCTTAAAATTGACGGATGATTTTGTGAGTATAATTTACGTATCTTATTGTAAATATGATTAAATGAGACACGGTCTAAGTAATCGAATTTTTTTATTACTTAGATGAAATTATTGTTTACAGAAACAATTGAAACGGAATGAATAAATTATTATAAATACAGAATGTTGTAGTTTATAATTTGGAAACATTTTTGGTACGAGTAATTACGAATTACTAGTCGATTTTGTAAATGACATATTTTATGAGTATGTTGATTTTTAATATGTTAAAAATACATTACATTGTGACATGTCATGTAACATGTTACATGTGACAAATTTGACAAATGACAAAATAAAATGGATTCTCCATTTTATGCTTAAAACCGAAAATAAGGGTGGAAGTGTATTGTTTATATTGTGTTGTTTATTTTTAAATGGAGACACAATCATAACCCTAGGTTGTAGGCTTGCATGCCTAGTCTCTTGTGAAGAGCAAAAATGAAAAAATATTGGGCAACCTACCCAAGCCATATTTTCGGCCAAAAGAAAAGAAAAGGAGAGGTTCTTTTTCTTACCATTCATTCATTCATTCAAGATATAATTTTCTAGAGAAAGAAAATAAATATGCTCTCTATATCTTATGAGATTTTTAGAGAAATAAACCACACAAAATACTCCCTCTTGACCGAAATTTTCAAGAGAAAAATACAATTTATTTTGTGTCAATTTTATAGTAAAACTAATATTATTACTAGATCTAAATAATATTGGTTATTATGAGTTTTCCTTGGGTATATGCTTTTGGCAGGGGTTCTATATTTGAATCCTTGTTCTTCCATTTGGAGAGCTCAAGAACAAGTGAGTAGGAGAACTCACTTGTGCCCATATATCCGAAAATCATATGGTGAGAAAATGATTTCTTCTCTATATTTTATATTGTTTGCATGCATAAGATCTATAGTTAATTTTATGACTAAATTAATTTGAGACGTATAATAATATGGTAAATAAAGAGATCTAGATTTCTAACAAGTGGTATCAGAGCGCACAAGGTTATTTGCATGCAAATCGGTTAAAAGTTTTTCCGAGTTATAAAGATTAACATATAAAACTTGTATAATTTGTGTTATTATGATATATCACAAAATTAATTTTTGCATGTTAAATTTTCTGATCCTAAAATGTTTTTAGGATATTTTGGTTATTTTATGGATTTTTATTGTTCATATTACATAATAATGGCATTAAAATATGTTTTTATGAGTATAAATGTCATTTTCGTACTAAAATTAGCTAAACTTCTAATTTTCCAGTGATTTTTGGATATGTTGTCACATATATTATTTTGAGATGACCTGTAAATTTTCATAATATTTGGACTTCTTATGCTCGAAAAATGGATTTTTCATTATTTAAATCGGATTTAGATGTAAAATAGGTTAATATGAGATAAATTTTGAATCTGGTCATAGAAATTTAGTATGTTGTCATATGCAATTTTACAAGATGTGTGTAAAATAATAGGCTATAATGAAGTCTTTTTGCATGATATATGGATTTTTGAAGAAAAATGGCATGAATAGTGACTTAATTAGTGAAATATTAATAAAACATACTCCATGACTAAGGAAAAACGTCCAATGTTGCATTTTATTATATTTTTCATATCTAAAATTGAAAAGTTGATGAATATAATTTTTCTCATGTTTTATGATTATTTAGTTAAAACCGATAAACCGCAACATTGTTTTTCCGGATAAATTTCGAAATTTTTTAACCTAAGTTTTTGAACATTATGAGTGTCATGGTATTTTTCCAGAATGTTCATGAGTTTAAATTTCAAATTTTGAATTTATTTGAAATTTTGTGATTTATTTGAAGATTATAGCTTATTTTTATAATTTTAAGTCCATTAATGAACAATTTTAGAAATATGAGTTAATTATGGTCAAATTATTAGTGAAGACTAATTTTTGAGTCCTAAGAAGTTAGGGTAATTAACTTGTGCATAAATATGAATTTATGTAATTTTTGTGATTATAAAACGCTGAATCACGCAAATCCGTAAAAACCGTGTAATATACGATATTGGCTCCTTAAAGGCGATTTAGCATAAAATTGGGCATGTTTATACATATTATAATGCTGCATTTTCTTTATGATTGTCGTAATTTTTATTTTATGTAATTTTGAATTATGTATTTTTACTTAGTATGGCCTTAGTTTTTAATTGGTATTACCCGAAATGTATGGGAATATCGATTCGGTTGTAATTTATTGTGATCTCGTATCACCGTTTTGTAATTTAATAGATTTATTTTATTTTAATTACAAATGTATAATAGGAAATTATGTAATTTGTTATGTAATTTAATTATTTCGGAGTTCCTTGAAGACGGTGTCACTCAAGAAGGCGATACATTAAAGACGGTGTTACCTCGAGATGCGTGCCTCAACCGAAGTTCAAGGGACCAATGGAGTTGGTTTCCGAATATGTAATAGTTAATTAGATTTTCTATTTTAGGAAGGTTATACTAGGATTTTTTTTATGTTTGCATTTTATTTATATGTCGCATGCATCGCTAAATCGCCATAACTAAAACATGCATTATCATTTTAATCGAGTTAATCGACCGTGTCAATTATAATTATCGTAGTTCACCGCTTTAGTTCACTTAAAACGTGATAGATGATAAATTGACATGACCTCTCGCTAAAATAAACAATTGAGACTTAGCCTTACCAAAAAGTAGAAACCATGAAAACCTATTTCGCGAGGGAGTGCACTCGGCCCTACCGGGGTACAAACCTTGTTACGTAGGGGAAGTGGGTGATAAATGTCTATCAACCGAATTCATGTTGATAAGGGATGAATCGGCCCTACCGTGCCCAAGTTGATGTGAATTTTGATTCATGGACACATTTATTCGAAATTTGGATTGAGCTCAACGGAAGTATTCGTGACCGTAGTCGCATGTGTTCCGGGCTAAAGATAAATATTAATGTAATTTTATCGACCAAGAGTTCTAAAAGTAGAATCGATTAAAGCGTTAATCCACCGAGTTATATTGATAAGGGATGAATCGGCCCTACCGTGCCCAAGTTAATATGAATTTGGATCTTGGAATCATTTATCATAGTTGGGTAGAGGTCACTATGTAAATGCTTTACTTGTTATTTACAAGTATTATTAAAATGATAAATGTCAAGTTTTCCACTATTCCGTTATCATATTGTTCTATTTATTTACCACAATTCATATACGATATCATTTCGATTTTGATTCAAATCTCCATTAAAACATCGTAACTAAAGACAAATATGAATTTGCTTCTAAAACCTCAAATGAACCATTGCTAAAGATCTTTTGTAAAGAGTATATATTAAAGTTATTCATTATCAAACAGGTTTTTGATTCTTGACTAACACATCTACTTACAATGGATTGTTATTCATATACTTAATTGAATTAAGTACCTTGAAGCGATAAATTATTTTGGTAATTAGTTTTGTCAAGAATTCGTAATTGACCAAAATAACGCAACCACTTCAATGAAAGTTTTAAGACTAAAACGAACAAATGAAGAGTAATCTTCATGAATTCAATTTTGCTTCTCAAAGCAAAGACTCATTGAAATGAGTGGGAGCATTCTCTTAAACCGTTAAGAAAAGGACGAGGTTCAAGAAGTAAAATTAGAATGGAATTGATACAAGGTAATGTTAAAGGTAAAGTTGTTGAGAATAACGATACTAAACCTATCAATCCCGACCGATAAAGTTTCCATTGTCTTAAATGTTGGACACTAGAAAGGAAACTACCCCAAATTATTGAAGAATCAACAAGTTAGTTGTGGGACATCTAATGGGATCTTCTTCTTTAAATGTTTATTTGATTGACATAAATTTTGCTAGTACTACTTTGTCAATATTAGAAACCAGTGGAGGTTTTCATCATTGTACTTGATACATAGGATGATTAGAATATGACAACTAGCAACAATAATGTCGAGAGATAGAGTAATTGTGTAATCAATCTAGTTTTGGGTTTAGAGTTGTACTTAATTATGACTATTAAGTGCATAAACTCTAAATAAGAATACAAACTTGTTAAGATACAAAAGAGGTTTCACTTTTGTGACCCTATACACCACGATTTAATGTATGGCTAGCCCATTATCAAGGTGATTATATTCTAAACCAAACTAGAATGATATATCATGAAGATGATGCAAGACTCAAAATTAGTAACCCAAGATTAAACCTTAAATTTTGGAATGATGAACGCAAAGAGTTATCGAGCACTCTTGAAACCATTAGATTGTTAATGGTATATGCATATCTTGTATTCAAAGAAAGATGTCTCGTGCCTTTTGGTTGAAAAGGAGATCGAGGTTGTAAATCATCGATCCAAAATAGGTTGATCATTTTCTTTTACCAACGATTTAAGTTGACGCTAATGTGTTTACTTGATAAGGTAAATAGAAAAATCTTTGAAGAAGTTTAAAGAGTTCAAGGAATCACGATTTAGTCGTGATGGGATTATCAAAGTGAAGACTTTGATATAAGCCAAAGGAAATGTGATATAGTATCACAAGTTAATCTCTCTTAGCACGCATTATGGAATAATGTGTGATTGGATAAGAATTCAAACGCTATTCGATATAGTTTGGACTTCAATCAAGTTACTTTGAGTTACTTGATCCTTTTGGGGATTTTATCATTTTGTCTAAATTATTTTTCCACTAAAACTAAAACGAATCATATGAGATATGATATGGTAAGGTACCATGTTTGTAAGTTTTCACAAGAAACAAATTCTCATTTTTCCCTTTCAATTATCACGAGTACGACGGGTTTGTGGCTCGTGAAGTCATCTTTCTAAAATACAAGTTTATTTCTAGAAGACAGTGGGAGAAATTATTCAAGAGCCACAAAGAATGCCACAGAGAATGTTATGTCGCAAGAAACTGGTCTTTCTTGGCTACATGAGACGTTTTGTGTAAGATGTTGTTTCTTTAAAACCTAGGAGGTTAAATTCGTCACTTGTTAAAGCTGATGAATTCATGCTACTTTTAAGTAAGTAAAGAGCTTATAACTTACAAAGAAATTGTTTGATTCAAGTTGATTACTTCTAGAAAGTAATGAACATATGACTTACATAAGAGTGTTTAAGTCACAACTCAATACAAGGCTTAGAGCCATGAAAATCCGAAATAAAAGGCTTGATTAGTGTCAAAGGATTTTGCACTAATAAAGACAGTTTTCAAGGCTTGATTGGTGGCAAAGGATTTTGCGCTAGTTGAAATGCTTAAGTCTATTTGGATCTTCTTAGTGATTGTGTTTCATTATTATGAAATACATAGCGAGTGAATCTAAAACCCATTTCTTCAATAGAAGGAATGTATTCAATACATGTCTTGAGTTTAGTAGATTCTTGCAATCCTAAGATAATGTGAAACTTAAGAGAGGGTCTTAAGTAGGACATCAATGAGTTGGAATCAATGTTTTTATCATGTTATAAAACTTTTCTCGATAAGTCGAGAAGTTGTGTTTATACATGGAGTTTAGTGGGAGTTACGGAAATTTTAATTAGTCCAATATGTGGATGACATATTGATCATTGACAATGATTTAAGACTTTTGGAGTAAAATAATACATCCTTAATATCCAGATTTATGAAGATAAATCTACATGATATTAGAGTCAATAAGAAGTCTTATGTTAATAAGATTCATGACTAGTTCAATTAAATTGAACATATTTGATTGTTTCCATATGCTTCCGCTGCCGGATCAATTAAATGAGTAATGATGTATAACACTTCATATACTTTGAGTATGATGAATTGTTTTCAAAATCGAATTTAAGTAATCTTTACCAAGTAAGCCATAAAGATTACCCTTAAGTGCTTGCAGAAGCATTAAGGAAGTGAAGCAAAGTGTTTATGATGCAATTTTGTGTAAGGGTGTCACACAAGTGACAATTGACAATTGAGATTGTGCATGGTTTCCGACAAAACCATAATCAAAACACATTAGGATGGTTAAGATACCATTGTGGCTATGTTATTTAAGGAATAGATTTTCTAGAATCGTTCTAGGCAATAAAGAATAATGAAAAATATTTATAACGGAAATTGAGTACACTTGCAATCATGAGATGTGCAAGAGGATGAGTCCCGCACACTGTGAAAAAAGTGGGAGCTATTCTTAGGCTAGAGGGCCTATGTCTTGATTGGATCTCGACACGTACTCAGAAAGTTTCGTAATGCAAATGTATACATTACAAAGGAAAACGAGTATGTAGTAAGGTTGAGTAAGGTACAAGAAATTGATAAAACCTACTAACCAAAGCCTTCTCAAAGGCTAAACAAGATGAGTCATGTCATTTCAATTGAATTGAAATAAACAACTACGTACAAGATCAAATTATATTATAGAACATGAAATAGTAATCAGGCATTGACTATTCATATGTGATAATCGCATTTGTCGTTCGAGTTTTTACTCTAAAAACTCCTTTTATACTTTGTTACATCCAAACGGGTTGTAGAGACAACATTGAACCCCGTTAAAGTGAACACAGATTAACATTGTATTAGCCCATAGTCGCTTGTATGAGGTGACGTCTCGAAGTGACTAGAGTGTGATGCGATTGATGGCAAGTTCAAGTGCCATAGAGTCATGTGAGATGACTAGTCGATCACATAGGCAGACTGTTAGGAACACTTTGTCCGGCCTTATGACCGCTTATAGAGTTCTGGCAATTTATATAGCCTGGTCATGGCGAGAGCTACTATAGTATTCTAATGAGTCGATTCTTTGACTAAAGACTGTTCGCCTAAGATGGCACAGTTTCAGATTAACTTTGATTTGTGTTACTACGACCTTCGTAAATGGGGTCAAATAGGCATATTTTGGGTTATGATGGCTGTGGCTAGTCGAAGGGAATGAGTGCGATAGGAATTGTCCATCCCCTTGTCAGGGTTAAAACAATATCTCAGGGCCACTCGAGGAGTAATGAACTGGAAATGCGTTGCCATGCTCGGAAGGTATCCAGAGTGGATAAATCCGGTCAAACAGTTATTCTCCAGATCGAGGAAACCACTCCCGATATGATCACTTGCAAGTACGACCTGAAAGACACCTTTCATTGAGTGGGAGATAGTAATAGGACAAGAGAATTGGTGACGCACACTTGTCGAGGACAAGTGGGAGATTGTTGGGAAATGTGTCCTCAACAATAGTGCGATCACATGATTTAAATATCATTATTAAATCCCATTTTAAGAATACATGTGGGATGTAATATTTTACAGTCAACTGGTCCACACATATCGGTAATGATTGGCTGACTAGAGTTTGACATTACTGCCGTGCAACGGTGGTGATCAGTTGATCCCCTTAGGTCATACCTATAGGGAAATACTCTTAATTGATTATTTAATTAATCGTATACCGATACGAGTTAATTAAATTGCTTAAAATTAACGGATGATTTTGTAAGTATAATTTACGTATCTTATTGTAAATATGATTAAATGAGACCCGGTCTAAGTAATCGAATTGTTTTATTACTTAGATGAAATTATTGTTTACAGAAACAATTGAAACGGAATGAATAAATTATTATAAATACAGAATGTTGTAGTTTATAATTTGGAAACATTTTTGGTACGAGTAATTACGAATTACTAGTCGATTTTGTAAATGACATATTTTATGAGTATGTTGATTTTTAATATGTTAAAAATACATTACATTGTGACATGTCATGTAACATGTTACATGTGACAAATTTGACAAATGACAAAATAAAATGGATTCTCCATTTTATGCTTAAAACCGAAAATAAGGGTGGGAGTGTATTGTTTATATTGTGTTGTTTATTTTTAAATGGAGACACAATCATAACCCTAGGTTGTAGGCTTGCATGCATAGTCTCTTGTGAAGGGCAAAAATGAAAAAATATTGGGCAACCTACCCAAGCCATATTTTCGGCCAAAAGAAAAGAAAAGGAGAGGTTCTTTTTCTTACCATTCATTCATTCATTCAAGATATAATTTTCTAGAGAAAGAAAATAAATATGCTCTCTACATCTTATGAGATTTCTAGAGAAATAAACCACACAAAATACTCCCTCTTGACCGAAATTTTCAAGAGAAAAATACAATTTATTTTGTGTCAATTTTATAGTAAAACTAATATTATTACTAGATCTAAATAACACCTATGAATCCCTTGTTCATTAGAGCCACGATCGCCCAAGCGGGGTGTTCTCTTTTTACCTCGGTAAGTAGGGTGATAAGGGTTATCACGCGCCAAAATTGGTTGGACTCAACAGGGTATAAGACGGTCTTGTATTTCGGTGCTAGTAGATGGATTTGTTGAAATCGGTCGACCAAGAGTTCTAATGGTAGAATTAGTCAAGTGTTGACTTACCTAATTTAGATGATTATGGGATGTTTTGCCCAAGCGATGCCTATCTTTGTCTAAAGACGGATCTTGGAATCATTTATATAATTTAGTGAGCGGTCATTATATAAATGGACTTGTTAAAAATGTTTATCAAGTATAACATTGAATGTTAATTTTTCCTATTTTTCGTTCATTTTCATTAATGTATTTACTATGACATCGCGCATTTCATCCTCTATTTATTATTATATTCGTTTCGTTCTTTCATAGAAAGCGGTTTCTCTGAAGGAATTTGGTTGCAATGATTGGAAATATGATTTACCAATTCACCTACATAAGCTTACGACGATTTTTGCGATTATTTTACAACTTAACATCCATACATATTAAAAAAAGGGTTTCATGTTGCAAACTCTTATTACGAGTTTAAATGGGAATCACATATTATCAAGAGTGTCTTGATTTCTAAAGTGACACCTCCATCATGAAGATGACATATTAGTTTTAATTACTCAAGAGTAATTCAAAAGTTTGCGAAAAGAGTTTTCAAAAACACATAGAATACTCCAATATGATACCGTCAAATGGCTCACTTCGAGAAAGGCCAAATGAATTGTTTATGCACTAAAGAGTTTAGGCATATGATGATAATTGAACGGTTAAGTAGTCCAATTTCGCAAGAAGTTGAGATTTTGCCAACATGTTGCACTCACTTTATAGTAATTTACTCTTACTAAGTGTATAAAATATTACGGATGACATGAAGAGAAGTCTTCATAAGATTCATTTTTCCTTGTTGAAGCAAAGAGGAATGTGAAAGTGAGTGGAAGTTAAGAAGAAGCAACCCTATATGTATGCGATAGGACAAAGTTGAAAGAGACATTTACTCAAAGGATATGCTAGTTCCACTATCTTGGTATGAGATACCAAGTATGGGTCATTTCTTTGTAAAGAAGTTTACATGAATTGATAAAACGTAAGACGTCTAGCATAGGACATTTTTTGTATCGAAATAAAGCTAGAGTAGCAATGATTTCGATAAGGACAAATGTACCTAAATTTGGTTTTAAAAGAATGTAATCATCTATGTTTAAACATAGAAGGCATCACTCATGTGATTAAAAACAAAAGGTTGTACCTACTCCTATGATAACTTGGTGGTTGGTTTAGACCACTCAAGTTAGAGGTATTTTACATTCTTCACGAATATTAAATATTATACTATCTTGTAGATTTTAAAGTCTCTTATCCGGTGAACCCAATTGATCAAACCTGAAATAAATTCGTTTAAAATAAACAATAAGCACATCGAACAACCATTTGATTGAGAATCTTATGGTGTGTGTGCATAAATTATGTTTTCTTTTGCAGAAAAGAAACACAAATAGTGAGGTGATTGACCATATACATATGGATGTGTAAGGCCAACAGTAGGTTTTATATACTTTGATACTTTTACCGTAATGTTAAGTATATATAAAAACTTCGTATCTATTTAATAAGACATAAAAGTGATTTTTGAAATGTGTAATATTTTAAAAATAAAGTAGTAAACCAAAAGCACGACAAGATCAAAATGTTGATCGAAAATTTCAAAGTAATGACTTTGAAGGTCAAATGGGTAATTTCAAGTAATGACCTTGATGATCACTAAGAAGATTGTGAACCAGTTCACATATACCTTCTTCTAGGGACACAATAGAGTATGGTGTAGCCAAGAATATAAACATAACTTTATGAGATATAGTTTGCGGTTTTTCGTAATTTTGTAAGCTATTTTTTGACTGAAAGTTTAAAACCCGACTATAATAACCTAAATGACTCTTTATGAGATATGGATAGGGAGGGTCCCTAACTTGTCATTTTTATACATTTGGGACCATAAATATTTATGTTCAGAACCAATTTATGTATTTGTGAGGGTTATCCAAAATTGGACAACTTGGTTTTTACTCCTTCAAAATGAGAACAAAGAGTTTGTGGCTCGTAATGCTGTCTTTCTAGAAAGATTTTCATTTTCTGAAAGACAAAGTGGGAGAAATTTTGAACTTATGGAAGTCCAAGACCCACAAACTGAGTACAATGCAAGAAGACGTTCTTTATTGAGACTCAGTGGTTATAAGGAGATAATTTTGCGATAATATTGCGTTACTTTTCGAAAGTGACGAATCTTCAACCCTCATCAAAGACTTTTCTATAGTTGACACCATGCAATTCGAATTGGTCTTCTTGCACAAGATGTGGTAAGGAAGGAAACATGAGATGTTTTCGAGACTTGATTTTGGGCGAAAACTTTGCACCAAATTAGGTTACCTTGATCTTGTCATAAAGGTTACATAAGATGTTTCAATTTTGAGTTGGTTACAGAGAGTATGTGACAACCCAAATGCCTTTATCAATTCATATGTCTTTAATAATATTGCCTCTCATAATGATGAGATTTGACCAATGGATAATAAAACTTTCTCCTTGAATGAAACTCGTGAAGGGAGAAGTATTGTTGATCTTGTCAATGCTAAGAAACCTAGCATGCTTGAAAGATCCCTTTTGTGATCTTATATACGTCAAGGAATTGGAACCTTGGGTTCAATCATTTCGTTAATCAGAATGGTATTACTCAAGTTGTCGAGGTACTATAATGATACATGGATTTTAGTGGGAGCTAAGGTGAGTTTCTTAGTCTAAATATGTGTTTGACATATTAGTGACTAAAATTTTCTCGGGTGAATACTTGAGAGTAACATGGCGCATCTTAAATATCCGGATCTAATGAGATAGATCTCCATGGATATTAGCATTTTAGTCAAGAGACTTATGTGATAAGATTCTTGACTCGTTCAAGTTGTTGAACACAAAATATGATCTCTTTTGCTTCCGCTGCAGGATCTATTAAATATGCTAAAAGCTGCTCTCGTTGGGACTTATCATATTGAGAATATGAGAAGTCATTATCAATCATTTCCTAGTGAGTGTCACTAGGAAATGATAATCAAGAGCATCCTTGAGTACTTGAGAGGATTTATGCATAAGGAGTTATGGAATGGTTAGCATGTAAAAGTGCTATGTGCATAAAGAATAATATGTATAAGAAGTTATATATATGTGTATAAGAAGTTATACATGTATAAAGCAGATATGTATGAGGAGTCATACATAAAAGATGTCATATGAAGGATGTGTATGTATAAGTGTTATACGTATAAATCATGAACGAAAGCTAAGTACATTACAACATCCGATGTTGTAAAATAGATAGTTGATATCCGGAATTTAATGGAACTAGAGTAGTTCTGTTAGCCGAATATCGTCTCCCGAGAGACTGTGAAAATAGTGGGAGTGTTTGAATGGCTTTAGAACCAGAGTCTAAAAACTTGTTTAGGCATGTACTCAGAAAGGTTCTATGTGATGAAAAGATTACATAGAACAAAGGAAAATAGCAATGGAAATTAGAGTGATGCAACTGTTGCTAATCCTCTAAACAAAGCCGTTGGCATGAGGTAGACCTGATGGTTATGTCATCTCAATGTGATTGAGGAATATACCTTAATTTCTAAAGATCGTTATGTAAATATTGAATAGAGTATTAATATTTACGTAAGTCATAATCGCATTCATTGTTTGAGTCTCTTTAAGAACTCATTTATTCAGTTTGACTGAAAACATGAATACCTTGTTTATCCGAATTGGTGTTGGAGACAATGTTGAACCCCAATTCAAGTGAGTAGGATGAACATTGTATTAGCCCCTAGTCACTTAATGAGGTGACGTCTCAGAGTGACTAGATTTTAAGACGATTGATGGTAGGTTCAACACCATAAGGTCATAAGGATGACTAGTCGTTTACATAGGCTGACTGTGGGACACTTTGCCGGGCAGTGACATTTATAGAGTCCCTTAGATCTATTACAGAAACCTGGTAATGGCAGGGACTTCTATGATATTCCTATGAGTCGATTCTTTAAGCTGGAGACTATTATCTGAGCAAGTGTCGTTTCCGAGTGATTTTGGTTTTTGTCCTAGGTCGTGCCGTGAAAGGAGGCCAAAGGACATCTACTGGGTCATGGTGATCTGTATTGTGCAAAAGGAAAGATAGGGCAGATAGGAATTGTCCACCCACGTTGGGTTTAAACATCTCTAGGCCACTCGAGGAGTTGTGACTGGGAAATGCATGGTCACGCTCGAAAGTAATCTATGGTAGATTGTTCCGGTCTTTCAGTCACACTCCCGATCGAGAAAATCACTCACGATATGTTGATGTGCAAGTGTGACCTGAAAGACAGCTTGCATTGACTGGGAGATTGTTGTTAAAATGGACAAGAGAATCGGTAACACGCCGTTGTAGAGTACAAGCAGGATAATGTTGGGATAAGGAGTTATCCACAATTTTGTGTTATAATCATCGCACAACTTGTCTCGGACAAGTGGGAGATTGTTGGAGTTTTGTCCTCCACAATAGTGCGTGATAATATTATTAAATCTCATTAAGAAATATGCATGGGATATTCATTGGTAATACTAGTCAGCTGATCAATGTATATCGGTAACGGTTGGCCAACTAGGGTTTGACGTTCTTTATCGTCGTGAGACAATGGTGTTTAGTGACCCTTTCTTTCAAATACACCTAATGGAACAAACCCCAGCACGGAAACTAATTAATTGTATGAGATACAGTTTAATTAGTCCCTTGATAAATTGACTAAGAGTTAGTTGATTAATTAATTAAGAGAGATATTGAGTTATGAACTCGAGGCGCGGAAATTATTATTTAATTATACGATAATTAAATAATAAATTAATTGAGACGGGAATTAATGATTAAGTAGTTAATTGTTAAATTAGTACTAATTGACTAATGTGATTAGTATTGGTACGTAAAATATATGTGTAGCTGTACACGTATATTTACGGAGTGTTTTAGACAAAATTAATTGGCAAGCATTTAAACATAAAACGATGTTTAAATAAAATTTACACGTATTTGTGCGACAAATATAAGAACCAATATGAACCCGTAAATGGGTCATGGAAATCTTGTAAGTGGGATTGAGTGTTGCTGTGGTCATAATCATTCCACTTACACAAATTTTACTTCCCATAATATTTTTGTTCTTATCAAATGTATGCTCCATTGGGCATATAAAAGTAAGACAAAAAACACACTCCACCTCCCTCTACATGTGCCGGCCTCCCCCTCCTTTTACACCTATTCTTTTGTTAATTTTTCTTACACTTGAACATGTTGCATGTGATAGAAAGTGTAAAACACTTCTTACATCTCTTTAAAACACATGAAATTACTAACAGTTAGTAAACAAAAATCATTACTAAGAATGTTAATAATATTTTACATACAATCAAGGGTATTTCTAGCATAATATCTAGTTAATATTTGTTAGGAATTTGGGTTTTGTTCTTGGGTGCAATTTGAGAGGAGTGATAAGGCTAAAGTCGTATCACCAAATCAAAATAAAACTATCTCAAAACTAACAAGAATAGCTAGTGATAAGACAGGTATCGAATCCACAGGGAGGCGGTAATAGTCAATCTGTAAATATTTAACTTGTCTAAAGTAACCGTTTTCTTGGGGGTTTGTTTTGTTTGTTATCTAACCAACTAATTGCGAGTAATTAAAAGGTTTTAAAACAATGATATTAAAATTCTAGAATTTCCGGTTCACTAGGTCAATTATATGGGATCTCTTAATCAATTGCTAGATCTATCAAGTTATCTAAGGTCACAAGGTCGGTTGATTCTATTTATGCCATTTAGATCGATTCTAACATGCGGTCGCTAAAATTAGATACAATCTATTTGATTATCACAGCCTATATTAATTATAACCCGATCGGTGAAAGGATTAATTCGCTACACTAATTAACAACTCAGGCCTAAGTTAATTAACTAGAATAAGAACAATAATCAAACGACAACTTATATGATTTTTCTAGCAATTAATCAATTTCCCCTTTCTAATTAACCTAGATCCCCTTCATCCTAGATAAGGGATTTAACTACTCATGACTAAAGCAATAACAACAATAATAATAATTGAAGACATGATTGAAAACATGAAATAAGAACAATAATTGATTAACATAAACTTGAATGATTAATTGTTGAAGAAAGATTAGTACCGTAGCAAGGAAAGATTAAAGCTAGAGAGAGTATTCAGCCGTTCTAAGCAAAATAAAAGCATCACCTAATAATCCCGTACGAGTTTAGAATTTATAATACAAAATAACTGTTTTAGGAAAATCCGGAAATAAAGCTGCCAGAGAGGTTCCTCGATCGAGCCTGAGGTGACTCGATCGAGCCTCGGGGGACTCGATCGAGGAACCAGCTACACAGAAAGATTCCTTCGTTTCTTCACTTCTAGCCTTCATGCTACCTCGTTCTTCGAGCCATGGTCCGTGTATTCCAATATGACATCTCCGCTATGCTCATTTTAGCTTGATTATCCTCGTAATGCGTCATTTCTGCATTAAAACATAAAGTAGCGGCAGTATCGATAATTCACTGAAATAAAGCATATAAACGATATAAAGACACGAAAACGGTATATAAAATGGTATGAAAGGAGCTATAAAAGTATATATAAAAGTGATACTTCACACTCCCCCAAACCAAACCTTTGCTTGTCCTCAAGCAAAGTAATCAAACCAAACAAAGGACAAACAAACAAATGGTGAATGAATAACTCAGAGCAAATGTCTAGGCACATAGAAATCCCAGCTATCCACATCTATAACAAAGTAATGACCAAAAATTGTGCCAATAAAATAAATTCAAAGGCACGGCTAACAGATTTACGCAACTCTTACTCAAGATGTGACATGATACCGAGACTTAGCCAAAGCCTTTTCAACCTTGCAAGATAATTTTGTTGGATTCTCACGGTTTCACTCATGCACTCTTAAGGGGTGAGATTTATGTAAGATAGAAAGAATAGAGACACTCACTCAACTTATGAAACATGCATACAATCTAATGTGATAGAAGATTCTCCAACTAGTGCGCATTCACAATACAGACTAAGTACATGTATCAAGGACAGAATGGTGGTAAAGTGGCATGGGTATAGAAGTAGCTTGTGCAAAAGCACGTATGGGTATGTGAGGCTCAGACGGTAGTCGCAGCGCTAAACGACTAACCAAATCTAATAGTATATAATATAATCATCCAACTGGAGAAATCATCTCAACTTTGACAACATATGAGAGAATGAAAAGACTCTCCAAATATGCATTAGACTCCAGTAATTACCACTCATGACCTCATAACAAAACTTGATGAAGCAAGAATTTTTCTTTTCTTTTATTTTCTTTCTTTTTTGCTTTTTTCGATTTTTTTTCGTCTTTTTCTCTCTTTTTTTTCTTCTTTTTTTTTTCTTTTTCAATGCTTCATAACACTTTTCTTTTGTTTCAACATAGGAGGTCACACAATTGCTACAAAAAGATAGCTACTACCCACATGACAATAAAAGTCTCAACCCAACCAAAGCAGCTATAACAACAAAGACTCAAGCAACTGCGACTGTCCCGAAAAAGGTAGACAAATTCTAGAATGTAGCTAAGAAATAAGATATAAAAAGGCTACATGGTTCAAACGGGGTAACAAAAACTGGGTAATGTATGGCATATTTGAACAATAAGAACCGCCTTTCCTCATGTACTCAATCATATGAACGCACAAAAGCTAAGAAACTAATGTCACACTTATACAGTTTGATATTACATATTCCACAAGGAGACCACACTATTCAGCCTAAATAACAATGAGACCGGTTTATTAATGTTCCCGGCCTAGATAGCTCTAAAGACCTCAGAAATTTAAGTGGTTTACCAACAAAATAAACTCAAATTTACTCGGCATAAGGCATATTGTGACGGTCAAGACTTGAGTAAAGAGCTTTGTTTATCATAGATAACGGGTCAAAACAATGTACATGGACAACTAGATGGGATTCAAATGCAAAGACAAAGCAAATTATCATCATTGCTAAACAATTCACCAAGACTCGACTAAAAATAAATAAAACATGTTTTTGTATTTTATATTTTTCAATTTTTTTGGATTTTTTTTTCACACAACAATAAAATAAACACACAACAGACATAAATACCCTCCCCCAAACCTAAATGTCATAGTGTCCTCATTGTGACGCCTACAACATAGCAATCACACAGAAATCCAGCAACCTATGGGACACAACTAACAAAGGGAAGAGGAAAAATAAGAAATGCAATAAAATAAAAACAGGAAAGAAAATACCACATTTGTCTTTCAAAAGCCTCCCCAAACCAAATTGGAAAGTGAGGGATGTAGTGACCAGCTGGCACTACTGAGCTCCATCATCATAATCAAGGTTAGCTTTATCGAAGTCATCAATCTCAGCATACATAGCCGCAGCTCGGGGTCGATGTGGGTACCACGGCCTCTAGAACGACCACTCGTCTACCACACCACCTCCTGGAAAAAGTCTGCTGCAGGCAGGTAGAAGCTCCAAACCCACCAAACCGCCACGCCGTGAAAGAGGAACACCCACATCCTCGGGAAAGACAGTAGTAGGGTGATGGGGACGGATGGAGTGTAGAAAGGACGACCCAAAGCACCATAATCAGTACTAAACTGTCCAAACTCAGCAGGAGTCACTCCAAAAAGGTGGAAGACATGGCTATCATCACCAGGTGTGGTGTAGTAGCTAGGAGAAGTGCCCGTGTACTGTCCCCCTGCAGCAAGAGTCATAGCCTCCATCTGCTCCCACATACGCCGCTCAGTCAATGCGGTGTTAATGCCCTGATGAATCCTCACCTCTCTCGCAAGGACTGGGTCAAAGTGATAACCCTGGGTAGGATATGCTGTAGGAGGTGGAGGAGGAGGAGTGGGCTGGTAAGAACCAGGTAAGTGGGTGGCAGGCTGACGACGTCTCCGACACCCGCCAGTGGTAGTAGTTGTGCTAGAGCTAGGAAAAGTAACCAGAAGATCCTCGGAAATCAAATAAGTGACAGGTGGGGGTTCCACCCTGGCTGTACTCTTCTCAAGAGAATCCACAGCCGGCAAATGGTCACAAGGCAAAAGCATATAAGAATGACCCCGGACCTTCCAATAATGAGCATTCCCGTTCCTAATGTCAATATAGAAGATATCATAACGCAGGTGGTCGTCATCAGCTAAGGGCTCATGGTCATCCATAGGCTCATAGGGGTCATCCCCCTCAAAATCACATAAAACCCGAGCAATCTTAGTAATGAGGGCACCATAGTCTAAATCACCATGTTTCCCAATCATACGATCAAAAGCTTGGCAAATAAGAGCAGGGGGAGAAAACTGAAAGGTCCTCTCCTGAAATGGGTTCAAGTAACTGGCTAGAATCAAGACCTCTAAGGAAGAGGCCTTGCTCTTGTCGTGCCTCCCGTAAAGCAAGTAGCTCAAAAACCGTAGAAAAAGTCGAAGACAAACATGTTGAACATCCAACAAAGACATACTAGTAACATCTACATCCGCATAGCCAGTAAACAAAGGGAAATATCGGACTGCAGACATCCCACTACAATTATATAAATCCCCATCCGTATGCTTATCAATCCCCAAAATTTCAGAAAGACGGTCAAAAGTCAAGGACCGTTCTACATTAAGCAATCTAAACCGAATAAGATGGTCATTAGGGAAGTAAGCATATGAGCTCAAAAACTCAAGGGTCAAGGCAGGATAAGATAACTCGTGTAGTAGAAAAAGACCCTGTAAACCAATCTCAACAAACATACCCAACATAATGTCATCAATCTTCAAGGTTCGCAATATTTTCCGATCCACACACCTAGTGGCACTCATGGACTTAGTCATCAAAAACTCGAACCTATCCCGTTGTTCCTTGTCACGGAACTCAACAAAAGGATAATCGTCAAATGGTGATAAATCCTCCTCCTCAGAAGACTCCACCACCTCCGGTATCACCTCCGGTTGACGAACAGGAGCGCTTCTCTCCCATGTCCTCTTGTTTCCTTGCCTAGTAGACAACATTATCTGCAATATAGACAAGTATACAATCATACCCCAACCAAGAAGCAAAAACAGTCCCGTTTTTTGGCAAATATGGGTCGAAAAATCGATTTTTAAGACCCAAAATCACAATTAAACCATCCAAAAAGCTAGGGGATCATGATTATATATCAAATAGTGAAGATTCCAAGCATAATAACACAATTTCTAACTAATTTAATGCATAAATTCAACCCGGATTTTGAAGAAACCTAATTCCCAAATTAGCAAATTAGGCATTTAATTCAACAAATAAAGGGCTAAAAAGCAAGGAAATAGCAATTGTATATGAGCAATGGAAGATTCAAAGAAATAAACTCAAGATTTAAGCAAGAAATTTCAGATTTTTCGAAACAATTAGACAGCAAATCGGGACTTACCTTAGCAAATAGAGCAATGAAATTGCAAAAATAAACACAATAGATTGATGTAATCACTTAATAAGCAAACACAAGTTTTATGTAAGATTTGATGATGAATGATGTTGATTTAAGAGAGAAAGAGGAATATGGCAGTCGAAATAAGCAATAAAAGTGACGGAGTTTAAGAAAGGGATTGGAAATATTATAAACAATTAAAGTAGTAAACCGCCCGGTCTAAAACACGGAACCGGGTCCAGAGTAGTGCCTCGATCGAGCCTGGGCTGACTCGATCGAGGAACTAAAATCCTCACCATACAACTTTCGTTCTAACTTGATTTTAATTGTCCACTTGGAGCCTCGATCGAGCCCTGGGTGCACTCGATCGAGCACGTTGGTGCCACGATCGAGCCTAGGCTGACTCGATTGAGGAACCTGCTACTTGCTTTGTCTTTCGTTATGATTCCTAACTTCAAATTCCGTCGAATCCTGCACAAAATACGTCGAAAACATATGAAATTCCCTCCTCTCATCTCTCAAAATTCAAGGAAAACTTAAATGTAAATGCAATAATTAAATTTAAATCCTAATTTACAAAATAATATATTACAATATCCAGTTTGCCTCTCGGTAGCGCTGATTTTGCGATCCATACGACCGTAATTCTTCATCAGCAAGAAGAATCAATGGTAAAGAGGTCAAGGGCCTCTATTACCCCAACACGAGCTCCTTCATAGTAGAATTTCAATCGTTGCCCATTCACTTTGAAGGTCTCTCCTTTGTCAGTTTGGAGTGTAACTGACCCAAATTTGTTCATATCAGCAACAGTGAGCGGTCCAGACCATCTACTCCTCAGCTTACCTGGAAACATACTCAAACGAGAGTTAAATAAGAGAACTTTCTCACCAACATGAAATTCCCTTTCCAAGATATGCTTGTCATGCCACTTCTTCGTTCGCTCCTTGTACACTTGAGCACTATCATAGGTATGCAGTCGAAATTCATCGAGCTCATTCAACTGCATCAATCGTTTTTCACCCGCCAGTGAGGGATCCATATTCTGCTCCTTTATAGCTGACATGGCCTTGTACTCAAGCTCCACAGGTAAATGACAAGATTTGCCATAGACTAGACGGTAGGGTGATGCTCCAATCGGTGTTTTGAATGCAGTACGGTAAGCCCACAATGTGTCATCTAGCTTCCGACTCCAATCCTTTCTGTTGTTCTTGCTTACTACCTTCTCTAAGATCTGTTTCAGTTCTCTGTTAGAAACCTTCACTTGTCCACTGGTTTGAGGATGATAAGCCAATCCTCTATGGTGTGTAACACCATATTTCTTCAAGAGAGAATTAAGATGACGCTCGTTGAAATGCTTTCCTCCATCACTAATCACCGCGCGAGGCACTCCAAACCGTGGAAAGATAATTTTCTCACCCTCTGGAATACATCATCTGTAGATACCGTCTGCACACTCCCGGAGCAGATATGGATCGTCCCAGAAATACCGCTTCACATCATGCAAAAATCTCTTCTTCTGCTGATAGGATAAATCAAGAGGAAGCGTACCTACTACCAAGTAATTGGCATAATCTGCAAACCATGGAGTATTTGCAGCTACAGCTAGAAGTTGGTCATCTGGAAAAGAGTCATCAATGGGCAAAATCTCTCTTCCTGCAAATCTCGGCCTAGACAAATGATCTACAACAACATTCTCAGCACCAGACTTATCACGAATTTCTAAACCAAATTCTTGTAACAATAAAATCCATCTAATAAGTCATGGCTTAGCCTCTTGTTTGGTTAAAATATACTTTAAAGCTGCATGGTCAGTGTGAACAATAACTTTAGAACCAACAAGATAAGCTCTAAATTTTTCTAAAGAATAGACAACTGCAAGAAGCTCCTTCTCCGTAGTAGCATAGTTGATCTGCGCATCATCAAGAGTCTTAATTGCATAGTAAATGGCATGTAACACCTTATCTTTTCGCTGCCCCAAAACAGCTCCAACTGCATAGTCACTGGTGTCGCGCATAATCTCAAAAGGAAGGCTCCAATCCGGAGATCGGATTATGGGAGCTGAGATAAGAACTTGTTTAATCCTGTCAAAGGACTTAACACACTCATCAGTAAACACAAAAGGTGTATCTTTATGAAGTAGCCGAGTTAGAGGTTGGGCAATTTTAGAGAAATCCTTAATAAAGCGGCGATAGAACCTTGGATGAACAAGAAAACTACGCACACTTTTAACATTAACCGGGTATGGGAGTTTCTCAAGTACCTCAACCTTAGCTTTGTCCACTTGAATACCCTTACCTGACACCAAGTGACCGAGTACCACCCCTTCGATAAACATGAAGTGGCACTTCTCCCAGTTGAGAACAAGGTTGCTCTCCTCACAGCGCTGCAAAACTTTAGTCAAGTTTCTCAAACAAACATCAAAATCAGTACCATACACACCGAAATCATCCATAAAGACTTCCATGATAGACTCTATGTAATCAGAAAATATGGCCATCATGCAACGCTGAAAAGTAGCAGGAGTGTTACATAAACCAAAGGGCATCCTCCTGTAAGCAAATACACCATATGGACATGTGAAAGTGGTCTTTTCCTGATCGTCAGGATGAATGGGTATCTGCAAGAAACCGGAATAGCCATCTAGGTAACAGAAATAACTATGACGTGCTAATCGTTCTAACATTTGGTCAATGTAAGGAAGTGGGAAGTGGTCTTTCTTAGTAGTAGTGTTGAACTTCCTATAGTCAATACACATCCTCCACCCTGTAACAAGTCTAGTAGCAATCAACTCATTCTTATCATTCTTTACTACTGTAGTACCTCCCTTCTTAGGTACAACTTGGACAGGACTGACCCATTTAGAATCAGATACAGAGAAGATAATACCAGCATCAAGTAATTTATGTACCTCTTTTCTTTACCTCAGTTACCTTAGGTGAGGTACCCAAACTATATACCTTTTGATGGGGGCATTCCTCTCCAGTTAGAAGCCTCTCAATTCGATGAACTTCTGGACTCCATGAACCCGTCTGATCAGCTGAATCCGTAACCAGGGCAATCTCTAGAGGATCCCTGTCCAAACACATAGGAACACACTCATCAATAGTAAAATCAACAACATCTATACTATGATAAGTCTCTTCTATCATGGGATGTTGTAATGCTTTTTCCAAGTTAAAGACAATCGTATCATCCCCCACAACTAGAGTCAATCTCCCTTGCCTAACATCTATAACTGCCCCCGCAGTGTGTAGGAACGGTCTGCCTAAAATGATTGGGATTTGGTTGTCCTCAGCCATGTCCAAGACAACGAAATCAACGGGGATGAAAATTTTTCCAATACGAACGGGAACATCCTCCAACACCCCCAGTGGGTGTTTAACAGATCTATCGGCCATTTGTAGTGTCATATTAGTAACCATCAACTGACCCATATTTAGCTTCTTACAAATAGAATAAGGCATAACGCTGACGCTAGCTCCTAAATCACAAAGAGCTTTACTAATAGCAAGATGACCAATATGACAAGGGATAGAAAAACTTCCTGGGTCCTTTAATTTAGGTGGTGAATTGATTGGCAACATGGCACTGTACTTCTGAGTGTAAGCAATAGTTTCCACCGCATCAAAGGATCTCTTCCTTGTCAAAATCTCCTTCATGAACTTTGCATAAGCCGGCACTTGAGTAATTAATTTAGTAAAGGGAACACTTACCCGTAGATTCATCACGACCTCCATAAACTTACCGAAATGCTTGTCTAGCTTGGATTTTTGTTGCCGATGAGTAAAAGGTAGTGCAATAGTAATGGGCTCGGCTTGCTTAACCTTAGAATCAAGTTTTAAAACACTGTCGTCTGTCAAGGTGGTGCCTCGATCGAGCCCTGACTTAACTCGATCGAGCACACTGGTTCCTCGATCGAGCCTGGGCTGACTCGATCGAGGAACCTCAGCAGGTTCAGCTTTGTCTTTCTTTTTGCTTTTATCGTAAGCTCGTGTTTCAACTTCGTCAGGTTCTTTCTCATTATCACTCAGCTCCAAATTACCAAATCCCTTGGGATGCATGAAAGGTACCTCATCATCAGCAGTGGGCACATCATTATCAAGGCTTTGTAGGTCGGGATTTGCATATGTGGTACTGCTCCTCAGCTGAATAACATTGGCTTGTTCGTGAGCTTGTTTACCTTGAGGAAGAAGACCCCCGACCTGTTTTGATGGATTTTGAAGTGCCATCTGAGCCACCTGGTTATCTAGCATCTTATTGTGGGCAATCAGCTCAGAAATTTGAGCCGTCTGCTTCTGCTGCATTGACAAAGTTTGTTGCAAAAGATTACGCAACTCTGCCATCTCATTGTTCGGAGCTTGTTGAGGAGGCTGTTGATATTTATTGTTTAACTGATGGCCTCCTTGATTTTGCCTTTGAGATCCCCCTTGTGGTTGATTACCACGATTGTTGGGAGGGACATAAGTATTCTTCTATGGTTACAGCTGATGTGGGTTTTGCACATTGTGACTAGACCATTAAAGGAATGGATGCTCCTTCGTTCTTTCATTATAAAAGTTGGAGAAATGTGTACCTTGTGCACCTTGTCTGTATGCCTGAAAGGCATTAACCTGCTCCAATGTGCTCAAACAATCTGAGCAGAAATAGTCTCCAACTCTGCCGCAAGAGCACTATCAACACCGGTTCCTCGCGTGCTCCCCTTAGGATTTCCATACCTGGCAATCTGATCAATTAACTTCCACGCGGTATCATCATTGGTGTTGTCCTGAAACCTCCCATTAGCAGAAGAATCCAAAAGGGCACGATGATCGTCATACAACCCGTTATAAAACTGGTTGCAATGAAACCGCTTAGGGAAACCATGATGGGGAACTGATCGGACCAACGTTTGAAGCGAATCCAAGCTTCATTCCAATCTTCAGTAGCTCCTTGCTTGAAACTAGTAATTTGACTTCTTAGTGCATTAGTCTTCTGAGGCGGGAAGTACCTCTTGTAGAAAGCAAGAGCTAAGGTATTCCAGTCTGTAATTCCTTCACCCTCCATATCCAAGTCTCTCAACCACACAGCAGCTCCATCTTTCAGAGAGAAAGGAAAAAGCATCTGCTTTATCTGATCTTGTGTCACTCCAGCTGTTAAAGGAATAGAACAGCAATAAGTGACAAATCTCTCCATATGTGTCGCAGGATCCTCAGCAGCTGCCCCTCCAAATAAGTTTTGTTCCACCAAATTGATGTAAGATGGCCGAATTTCAAAAGTTCCATTGTCAGTAGTGGGGAGCTTAAATCCTTGTGGGATAGAAGCTAAGGTTGGCTCGGAGTAACTGGATAGAGTAGGCATGATGGTAGTCTCAGGAATAGGAGTTTCAACTGGAATCTCAGTCTCGGGAATGTCATCCTCTTCGTAGGACTGATCGCCCGACTGTGTTGAGCTCGCCGTCTCGACGTCAAGTATACTCAAGTCTTATACTTGACCCACTTCTTGATTAAATTTCCGTCTGTAGCGAAAAGTCTTTTCTGGTTCAGGATCAAAAGGAATAACCTTGGACCTATTCGACCTGGGTATACACGGAACTAACAAGAAAAGTGTGAGAACGGTCTCAAGGAAATAGGTTCCCTGAGACAAAGAGACAAAATAAATAAAGAAAAACTAAACAATTGTTGCCTCCCCGGCAACGACGCCAAATTTGATAAGGCTAAAGTCGTATCACCAAATCAAAATAAAACTATCTCAAAACTAACAAGAATAGCTAGTGGTAAGACGGGTATCGAATCCACAGGGAGGCGGTAATAGTCAGTCTGTAAATATTTAAATTGTCTAAAGGTAACCGTTTTCTTGGGGGTTTGTTTTGTTTGTTATCTAACCAACTAATTGCGAGTAATTAAAAGGATTTAAAACAATGATATTAAAAGTCTAGGATTTCCGGTTCACTAGGTCAATTATATGGGATCTCTTAATCAATTGCTAGATCTATCAAGTTATCTAAGGTCACAAGATCGGTCGATTCTATTTATGCCCTTTAGATCGATTCTAACATGCGGTCGCTATAATTAGATACAATCTATTTGATTATCGCAGCCTATATTAATTATAACCCGGTCGGTAAAATGATTAATTCGCTACACTAATTAACAACTCAGGCCTAAGTTAATTAACTAGAATAAGAACAATAATCAAACGACAACTTATATGATTTTTCTAGCAATTTATCAATTTCCCCTTTCTAATTAACCTAGATCCCCTTCATCCTAGATGAGGGATTTAGCTACTCGTGACTAAAGCAATAACAAAAATAATAATAATTGAAGACATGATTGAAAACATGAAATAAGAACAATAATTGATTTAACATAAACTTGAATTATTAATTGTTGAAGAAAGATTAGTACCGTAGCAAGGGAAGATTAAAGCTAGAGAGAGTATTCAGCTTTTCTAAGTAAAATAAAAGCATCACCTAATAATCTTGTACGACTTTAGAATTTATAATACAAAATAACTGTTTTAGGAAAATCCGGAAATAAATCTGCTAGAGAGGTACCTCGATGGAGGACGATTACTCGATCGAGCCTCAAGGGACTCGATCGAGGAACCAGCTACACAGAAAGATTCCTTCGTTTCTTCACTTCTAGCCTTCATGCTACCTCGTTCTTCGTGCCATGCTCCGTGTATTCCACTATGCCATCTACGCTATGCTCATCTTAGCTTGATTATCCTCGTAATGCGTCATTTCTGCTTTAAAACATAAAGTAGCGGCAGTATCTACAATTCACTGAAATAAGGCATATAAATGATATAAAGACACGAAAACGGTATATAAAATGGTATGAAAGGAGCTATAAAAGTATATATAAAAGTGATACATCAAGGAGGCTTTCTCTTTGGAAGCTTGAGTTTATGGAGGATCTTGCCATTGATAAATAGCTCAAGAACAACCAAGATGGTGATCTAGGTTGTGCCTAAATACTACCATATTTCAATGTAAGGAAAACTATTTTCCTCATCTTTTATATTAATATGCTTTTATATTGCATGCATGTTAGCATAGATCAACTAAAACAAATTATGAGATAATTTGAATTTTGATTAGAGAGTCTAATTAGGATCTATGATCAATCAAGAATTGTCCACCCACATTGGGTTTATACATCTCTAGGCCACTCGAGGAGTTGTGACTGGGAAATGCGTGGCCACGCTCGGAAGTAATCTATGGTAGATTTTTCCAATCTTGCAGTCACTCTCCCGATCGAGAAAACCACTCACGATATGTTCATGTGCAAGTGCGACCTGGAGACACCTTGCATTGAGTGGGAGATTGTTATTAAAATGGACAAGAGAATCGGTAACACACCCTTGTATAGTACAAGCAGTATATTGTTGGGATAAGGTGTTATCCACAATTGTGTGTTATGATCATCGCACAACTTGTCTCGGATAAGTGGGAGATTGTTGGAGTATTTGTCCTCCACAATAGTGCGTGATCATATTAAAATCTCATTAAGGAATATGCATGGGATATTCATTGGCAATACTTGTTAGATGATCAACGTATATCGGTAATGGTTGGCCAACCAGTGTTTGACGTTACTGTCGTGAGACGACGGTGTTCAGCTGATCCCTTTCAGTCACACCTAAAGGAATGAGCCCCAATACGAAAGCTAATTAATTGTATGAGATACAGTTTAGTTAATCCCTTGATAAATTGACTAAGAAGTAGTCGATTAATTTAATTTACAGAGATATCGAGTTGTGACCTCGAGGCGCGGAAATTGTTATTTAATTATGCGATAATTGAATAATAAATTAATTGAGACGGGAATTAATGATTAAACGGTTAATTGTTAAATTAGTACTAATTGACTAATGTGATTAGTATTGGTACGTAAAATATATGTGTAGCTGTACACGTATATTTAAGGAGTGTTTTATACGAAATTAATCGGGAAGCATTTAAACATAATACGATGTTTAAATATAAATTACACGTATTTGTGAGATAAATATAGGAATCAAAATGGACCTGTAAATGGGTAATATGGACCGTGTTATTTGTGTATATGGTAGTGTGCACAAGAGACAACCATGACACACTTGTGCATGCCTTTTAATCTAATTAGTGGTGCATCTTCCTAAACATTTCTCTATCCTATGCCACATTCTGGTGGTGCATAAAAAACACAAAATCAACACTCCCCATTTCCACATAATTGCATTATTTATTTTTCATCTTTTTGTATGTGGAAAAATTCAAGAGTATTCATCTCTCTAAAATCCTAAAAATAGAAAAACCTCATTACTAATTGTTAGTAATTAAACTTAAATATTTACTAAGAGTTAGTTAATATTTACATAATAATCAAGGGTAATCTTACATAATATCTAGTTAATATTTGTAAGGTTTTGGGTAAGTTTTTGGGTGCCATTAGAGAGGAGATCTTCTACTTTGAAGATTTGGGTTTTTGGATGATCTTACCAATATGAATAGCGCAAGAACAACCAAGATGGTGATCTTGGTTGTGCCCTATATTACCATTTCTCAATGTAAGGAAATTGTTTCCTCATCTTTTTCTTTTAAATAGCTTAAATATAACATGCATATTACATAGATCCAACAATTTATAAAATAAATATTTTTGATAACCTAATTAGGGTGTCTAATTTGGGGTTATAGACATTCAAGTACTTCTACTCAGAACCTTCCATCTCCATAAATGCATGCTAAAGGGACTAGAAAAGGCATGATTTCACTACTTTCGGGTCCGTTCATACAATTAAGGCAAACCAAACCAAAGTAGCCTATTCGGGGCATTTTGCAATACAAAACAACGAAAATGACATAGAAATGCGTGCATAAAAAGGCCAAAAAGGACTATATAAAATGCACGTATCAAATCTCCCCAAACCGAACCTTTACTCGTCCTCGATTAAACTAAATGCAAACTAATGGAACGGAAACGAAAACTCAGAGCTAACTATAAGTTATCCACCTAAACCAATTTAATGCAAACAAAACTGACACTTATAGCCACAACAGTCAAGTGCAAACGAGTTGTATGATGTTTATAAATAAGCTGAATTGTCGACCTTGCAAGTCCTTTAAAAATGGACTCTCACGGGTCACTCTTCTCTCATGAAGCAAAAGGTAAGTATATAAATGTAAGAGAAGAAGAGAAATAGTCACTCACCTAGACTACGACCCACATAGACATGCATGCAAATAATATGATAGACAAATCTAAATACCATACACACATTCCAACCATACAAGATCCGACACAGCCGAGGGCTTACAAAAGTTATGGTAAAGAGAGGCGATGGGAAAAGAAAAGGCAAAACAATTATAGGATAGTGAGGCAATAGTCAAGCTAGCTACCTAAGGAAACCATACTAAACATATCCGATTCTCAACCATCTCAAAATTAAGCACAAGTGCCCTTCATTTTGGCACAAAACTCACTAAACAAACCAAATACTCCTCAAGGATATGAATAAAGCATAGGAGTGAAATCGTCTCATCAAACTTCTTTTTTTTCATTCTTTTTCACGGTTTTTCTTTTCTTTTTTTTCTTTTCTTTTCTCATTTTCCTATCCATTTTTTTTTTTTTTTCATTTTTCAATTCTTTTTTCAACACATCTTCCTTTTTCTCTTTTCTACCAACTCCAAAACGTTACAATACGAACCAAACTATGATCAATAAAATATATACCGCAAAAACATACACTAAACTAGCTTGACAGGCAGGCTAAATTTGGATGTAGTTAATGGTCAAAAGGCTAATTTTGGCTAATGTGGAGCTAAATGGGTAAAAATGAAAGAAAGGGAAATTGTAAGCACCTCCCTACATGTGACACCAACCACGAACCCGAATATATGTAGGCAAAAAGTAATCAAAATTCATACACGTGACAATAAATGAACATGTTATGAAAGGAGTATACTACTCTCAATTCCTATATGAACTGTCATAAATGACACCAGTTATACGGCTCTAAAGCTTAGAAATTTTTAAGTAGGTTGCCAAATTTATCAGGTCAAGTCTATTTGATCAGCTGTATTTTTAACATTAACTCGTAGATTATGCAAAGGGCAAAGCTAATAAAATGACAGTTTGTTGCAAGGCTTAAGTGAAATGACAAATTATAGTGCAATATCATCACTGAAATTTACCGTTCCGACTCGACCTAAATGCAAAAATAAACGTGAGATATTTTTGAAATTTTTTTATTTTTCTTTTTTTTGAAATTAAAATACAATGCAAGCAAAAATGCAAAAAACGTGAATGCAAAATAAATGCAAATACAAACTCAAAGGATGCAATACCCTCCCCAAACCAAAACGGACAACGCCCTCGTTGTTCTCCAGCATACACCGGCAGTATAAATGGGGGAACGGGAAAATTACAACCAATAAATGAATGAAATAAAAGGAGAAGAAAAAGAAAGAAAAGCAGAATACTCACAATATATACGAACTTCCCCAAACCAGCCAGAAAACTGGGGAGGTGAGTAGACCAGCAGCTACTCGTCAGCCTCCTCCTCCTCGTCAACCACCGTGTAGTTGGGGTCACTCTCCTCCTCTCCTCTCCTCCTCTAGCGACCTTCAGCAGCGAAGTCAGCTCTGACCCTCTCCTCCCTCTCAGCAGTGTCCTCCTCACTCTCCGGTTGTGGGTACCCCTCCGCCGGGTACCGGTAGAAAGAAGGGTGTGGCCAACCGTCAGGAACAGGACGCCCTCTCCGCATGTGGTACTCATATAGAGGGAACAAGGCAAGTGCCTGATCCCGCTCTATATGAGCCACTCTACTGTACATCTCAAGAAGCAAAGCGTCATGACGCCCTTGGTCCATGACCTCAGGCGCCAGAAAGGGAGTAGGAGCAACAAAATTAGCTTGCAAAACTGGCTGAGGGACATAGGGTGTAGGTGTAGGGGTCGGGGTAGGCGTAGGCGTGGACGAGGATGTGGACGTCTGCCTAGCCTGTGTCTCAGTCGGTGTGGACCCCTCACCGGCCTCCCCAATAGCAGTGGGAGGCCTATTCCGCTTATTAGAAGCGGGGGGAGCAAGAGTAATGAGGTAAGAAGGTGGAGGTGGAGGAAACCTACCTGACACAGAAATCAAGGGTAAAAAATGGGGCAAGTCGGGTGAAGGTAAGGTCACGGACATGGAACCACAATTCTTCCACGTCCGTTGGTCCTTTGCTAACCAAAACATAGCCTGAATATCCCTATAGCATTGTCCCTATGTACATGTGTAAGGCCGTGGGGAAAGTCGGTGAAAAGGTTACGGGCGATGTGGGTCGCCAACCCGCCACAGGAAATCGGGCCTTTCACCTTCTGCCCGACAACGTTAAAATGTTGAGCCGTCAAGTAATAAATGTTAAGAATAAAAGGGTTACCGCAGTCGATGTTCTGGTAACCCACTAAAATATAGTGCTCAACGTTGTTAGGCTCGTGGCGTCCAAAGATCATCTCGCCAAGTAGAGGTAGGTAGTAATGGGCTGGGGGAAGATGGACGTGAGCAACACCTCTCGAGTCAAAGGGATTCTGTGCAAGTGTGGGCCAAATTAAAGCCAGGAGCTTCCTAAGAGGCTCCTGAGGACCGTCACTACTCAAACTCAACCGCCTCCCAAACTCAACTAAGGTCCAGGTGAAGGTCGAGTTAAACAGTCTAAATGAAATACAAGTGCTCCTTGGGTCAGTCTTATAAGCAGCGGGTGAAAAGGTGAAAGAGCTAAAAAATTCTAAGGTCACTTGTTCATACGTTAACTCTCTCATAGAGGTCAAACCCGACATCCCAGTCCAGTTTAATAACTCAGCCACGGGTTCAAAAATCCCCAATTTTTTTAATGAAGGTCGGCACAAAAAACGTGTAGAAGTGACGTCACACACTCACAGTCCATCAAATTCATAAATCGAGTACGATGAAGCGAGTTAATGAAACGTACCTATGGAAACTTAGGTAGAGGATCCAGTGAAGTGTCGGCAGCGAACCGGGGTAGGGACAGCAGCAGTGACGGTCGAAGGGACCGTGGTAACAGTAACAGCAGTAACGGGGGCAGTAATAGTAGCGGTGGTGACGGTGGTGGTAGCAGGGACCACCGTCTCAGAGGTAGACGGAACAGTAGCAGAAGAAGTGGTGGAAACAGTACTACTATCCATCCTAACAATCACAAGATAAGTTCTAAATCAAAAATAGTCGATCAAAATCGAATTTTCCCCCAAATTTTGAATTTTCGAAACCCTAATTGCAAATCAAAGCATGAAAACACAATTAAAAATCAAGGAAAGGAGGAGAGAACTTACTTGTGATGATTACCCAATACAAAAGATCAATTAAAACCAACAAAAATTGCACAAATCAATAAAAAAAATTCGATTTTTCGAACCCTAAAACCCGCGAAAATCCTTAATTAAAGGGAAATTTCAAGGGGCAAATGATGGGATTTTATTTAATTGATTATAAAGGGAAGAATGTGGGTAATTAATTTGGTAAAAAGGGGAATAAAAATGGTTATATGAGGGTGATTAATGGAGTTTATCGCAAAAAGGAAGAAGAAGGGTTGAAGAAATGAATTAGAATAAGGGAAGAATGATACTCCATCGTGTATTATCAGCGGTTATTACTCGATCGAGTGATTTGAAACCACTCGATCGAGAGCTTTCCTTGACATTCCGCTCGATCATGAGCTTTGAAAAAGCTCGATCGAGATCTCCTACCTTGCTCTGCATTCTACTCGATCGAAGGCTGTGAAGTTGTCCGATCGAGGACTTTTCCTTAGCATGTTGCTCGATCGAGTACAGGACAACTCAATCGAGAACCCCTGAAAATTGACCATTCGATCGAGTATAATGAACCACTCGATCGAAAGCTTTACCTGGGCAATCTGCTCGATCGAGTACAAAAAGTATTCGATCGAGGCCTCTTTCCTTGGCACGCATCCCAAAGGTCGAAAAGCTTCCCCAAACCTGCATAAAAACACAGAAAAACATCCCGCAGAAATACCAAATTCATAATACGCAGTCTATATTCGGTTTTGTGCTATTAAAACTAACAAAACTAATCTAATGTCTAAACGCAATTTAAAATGTCTAACAAAACTTGAAATTACAAAATGTTTTTACTGGGATAGCTTCCTGTTTCATCATCCAAAACACTTCAATAGCCCAAAAGAAGGCTTCTGACTGGAGGAGGTCCCTTCAGCATCGCGGACCGTCCTCTTTGATCTCCATGAACTTGAACTGGTTGAAGAAGAGTAATATGCGTCCACATACGCCTTTACCTTCTTCTTTTCTTTGTTCCGTCCTTTGTCTTTGGCATCTTCTTTGGCATCATTCCCATCAGTGAGCCTGAATTTCATTGTACCTTTATCAACGGGATCTCCAATGTCCAATCTGCCTATACCTGTAACAACAGAAATGACAGAATGGTCCTCCATTTTGCTCTCAGTCTAAGGCGGACGTATTAAAATCATAGCGCATGATTTAATACTATCTATTGGAGGATCCGGGTCAGGGTCAGTAGAGGGTAGTGCGTTGTAAGGCTGGACCTGCATAGGAGCCCTGTGAACGCTAGACTGATAAAAAGTTAACTCTTCATCGCCTACATGAAAGGTTAGAGTCTTCCCCCCGACATCTATTACTGCGCGAGCGGTAAATAGGAATGGTCGTTCTAAAATAATAGGAGTGTAAGAGTCTTCGGTGATGTCCAAGACTACAAAGTCAACAAGAATAAAGAATTTCCTGATCCTAACAAGTATGTCCTCTAAGACACCTAAAGGCCGTGATAAAGTATGGTCGGCCATCTGCACAGTCATATTAGTACAATGAAATTTGGTCAAACCGAGTCTCTTAGCGAGAGACAACGGTAAGACACTCACACTAGCCCCCAAATCACATAATGCATTATATATTAAATGGGTCCCAAGGTTAAAGCCACCGTCTCATAATCATTAATGTGCCTCTTACGTGTTAAAATTTCTTTCATAAATTTCATATAAGAGGGTACCTGGGTTAGCAACTCGGCGAAGGGAACATTGACATGAAGGCTTTTCAAAATTTCAGCAAATTTACCGAATTGTTGATCGACCTTTTTGTTCTGCAATCGCCTCGGAAATGGGAACGTGATGGGAATAGCTAGTACTTCGTTTCTTTTAGGCAACGAATTCTCGTAATCAGCGTCAGGTTTACTCGATCGAGTATCAATTCCTCTCGATCGAGTAACATTCTCAGCAACTTCACTCGATCGAGTACTTTCATTCACTCGATCGAGAGCTCCCTTTTCAACAGTGCTCGATCGATCAACATCACCATTCGATCGAGCAACTTCCACAGTAATTCCTCTCGATCGACCTCCAGATATCAATCGATCGAGTACTTTTCTTGGATTCAGCAATATTTTGTCAGATGACGACTGTTTCTGCACGGGAACTTCAACTTCCGGGTCTGATTTATCATTTTCAGTCGGCATTTTGGGTCCCTCATAATAAAGACCACTCCTCAAATTTATCAAATTTACCGTCTCGTGATGTTTCTTGTTAGGTTGTGACGGTAAATGACCCGGTTGCCTCAAAGCTTGATTGGTAGCGAGTTAAGCTATTTGTGATTCAAGTGGCTTAATAGAGGCATCTTTCTGTTGGTCACTTTTCTGCAATTGAATGGTCAATGATTGTATCATTGACTTCAGCTCAGCTACATCACTTATGCCACTAGAAGAGGCACCTTGTTACGGCGGTGGGAAAGATGGAGGCTTTTGAAATCCTTGTTGAGCTTTATGGGGTGGTACACAGGCCTGTTGTTGCGGTGGAGGTGTCGGATTTAAAACATTTTGACTCGTCCATCTCAGGTTAGGATGGACGCCACCTTGATTGTTATAATAGGAGCCCCCTTGCCTATATTGTTGAAAGGCAAAAACCTGCTCCTTCTCAGCTAGACAATCCACAGCAGTGTGACCGACATTACCACCACATCTCTCACATAAGACGGTCTCTTGTCTAGTCAACAAGTGAACCGTCTATTGATCCCCTGTAGCCTACAACTCAAGTTTATCAAATCTGGCATTCATGGTTTCCAGCTGAGCCACAAGTGCACTATCAACACTAGAAACCGTTCTAATGCCTCCTCTTGGGTTCCTATATTCAGCACAATGGGTGGTCATCTCTTCAATGATTCCCCAACCTTTGTCATCATCAATATTCTTCTGGAATCGGTCGTTGGCTGCAGCATCTAATATGGCCCGGTGCTCATCATACAACCCATTATAGAACTAGTTGCACAAAAACCACTGATTGAAACTGTGATGAGGGACGGACCGAACCAGCTTTTTGAACCGTCCCCACGCTCATACAAGTTCCCGTCTGGAGTTTGCTTGAAACTTGTAATCTTTCCCCTCAATTAATTAGTTCTCTACGGAGGAAAGTACCTTTTGTAAAAGGCTAGGGCCAGAGTCTCCCAGTTGGTAATCCCAGCTGCAGTCCTATCAAGATTGGTGAGCCACTCTCCGGCTCCATCAGTCAGAGAGAAAGGAAATAGAACCTCCTTAATCTTGTCTTGTGTCACTCCCTTAGTAGCGGGAATGGTAGAACAGTAATCGGTAAAGACCTCCATGTGCTTTCGCGGATCCTCACCAGCTACTCCACGATATAGATTTTTTTCTACCAAATTAATGTATGATGGTTGAATATCGAATGTATTCCCATCTTCAGTTGCAAGATTAAAACCGTTGTGAATAGAGTTAGCTGTAGGCTCGGAATGGCTCGTAATGTTAGGCATCTTTAGAGATTTGGCTGCAGAAATATAAGTATCTTCTTTAAAAGACTGGTCTTCTGCAAATAGAAAGTGTTCAAGATCAGGTTCAAAAGTACTCAAGGCTTCCTTTTGACGATTCTTTCTCAACAAGCTCTGTCTATAGCGAAAAGTCCGCTCTGGTTCAGGATCAGCTGGTACTAATTCTAACCTGTTAGACCTGGACATAAACAAAACTAGAGAAAATAAATAAGAACTGTCTCAAGGAATTAAAAATTCCCTGAGGCTGAGACAAACGAAAATAAGCAGATAAATAGGGTAATTACCTCCCCGGCAACGACGCCAAAATTTGACACGGCTGACGTAACCCTATCAAAAATAAACCAACCGGCTCAACTAATAAATATAGTAGTGGTAAATCGGGTATCGTACTCCACAAGGAGGCTATTGTATCTACCTCCTATCTAAGTCTGTCACGGTAACAATTGGATGTTTTGTTTTGTTTTCTAATCAACTAATTGAGATTAAGGCAAGAGGAATAGGGCAATAAGAATAAAGAGAAATAAACTGTGATCAAATAAAGAGAAGAAATGCTAGGATGTCGGTTCACCATGGCAATTAATCAATTCAGTCATAAATAGCTTAGTCGGTCTAAATGTGAGAAAGGTAAAGGAAAGCTCCTCTATGTCCACTTTCTGCCCTAAAATACAACTAACTTAGCTCTCGCCCTCAATAGTGTAGTCTACAGTTCATAACAGGTCTATTCATTCCAATCTTCGATATAGGTCTGAATTTAACCAAATTAACTGATTTCGAAGCATGTACTCAACTAAACGATTACAATTATATTGTTATAAAATAGTTCTCACAACCATACCAACCAATCTATTTACAACATCATTTATTCACTATCATGGCTCCCCTAATCCTAACATAAAGGGAATTAGCTGCTCATGTTTATGATGAAACTAATAACAATGATAGATGAAATAGCAAGAGACATGATATAAAGATTAAGAGAATAAAATTGCAATAAACTATAACAACAATTAATCAAAACGGTAATTAAGGGACTAGTAATTAAGGATGCAAAAGATGAAACTAAATTAAGTATAAAGAGTAGAGAAACATTACAAAATTCGAGATCCGGCTATAAGAACAAAGCAACGTAGCAAAAGTTGAGAAGAGAGTCTAAGCAGTAATTAAGGTTCTCAGATTAAAGAGTGATTATTAGGTGTTTTAAACCTAATTGCGTCTTCCGTTATATAGGGAAGATATTTATTAACAAAACTAAGATACTAATTAAGTCTAACATGGAATAAAATTCTGTGTAATTGATCCGGTTGATGTCGTCACTCATCCAATCAAACACATTTATAATACTCAACAAACTACTAGTTAGCGGTAAGTCGAGGTCGATCCATGGGACGGTGTGCTTTGGGTTCTAAGTCTATCTATCTCAATTTATGCTAGTGTCACGATTTGTTTGGGTTTGTAGTTGTGTCTAGACTAATGCAAACAATAAGGTAAAACAAGCAATAAAGGGAAAGATGTAAACAAATGATTAAAAGTGCTAGGATATCATGGGGTCATAGGGGATTCATGGTGTTGATCATACAAACATGTTTACAAGGTTGCAAGCAATTAATGTTGTGGAGGAACCGAGTTGGGTTATATCTTACGGTTCTTAGGAAGAGTTGGGTCCCGGAGCCGAATCGATTAGATTGCACAACACCTACAAGTCGACTTACTTTCCTCCTAATCAACTTCTATGCATGGTCTAACAAGACTCGAGTTGGTTTATATCTTACAAGTCAAGTTGAGTAGATAAGATATGGTTGTAAATGCAAGGATTCATAGGCTTGGCATTTCATCAAACATAACATGTGCATAAAGTTGACATCACAACAAGCAAGCAATTTAATCATGAAAACATATTAGATTAAGCATGAATCAATCCCATGTTGGTTTTCCCTAATTACCCATTAATCCTAGCTAAAGAAACTACTCACTCATTATCATGGGAAACATGTCATTAATGGTGTCAATCATCACGACAAGTATAAACATGATAATAGAATGAAGAAATGAACAATAAAGATTAAAGAGTAAAGGAATTATACCAACTTAAGGTGATCCAAATAATAAAGCAAAGAATAATAGAAGAATCTTGATTGATTGATGGAAGGTTGTCAATCTCCCAATAATAACCCAATAATCTTCAATTACTCAATAATAAACTTGAATAATAAACTTGAACAATAATTAAAGAGCGATTAATGTGTAATTTGTGGAAAGATTAAAGAGTAATCTATTCTAATCTACTCCTAATCTAATCTAAGAGAGTTTCCTCCTAAAAACCCCACACTTGATTAATTACAAAGATGGGGTATTTATAGTGGAAATTAGGTGGATGCATTAGGGTTAACTAAGGGCTAAACTAGTAATTACACTTTTGAGATTTGAGCAGGGAGACTCCGGTATTTTTCGAAGGAAGGAGTGCTGGACTGGAATCCGGGCGGATTGGTGTCGGGATGGGCGGATTGTAGCAGGGGAATCCGAGCGGATTTGGAGCAAGATGCTCGGATTGTAGCAAGGGAGGAATCCGAGCGGATTTGGAGCAATCCGAGCGGATTTGGGACAATCCGAGCGTCTTCAGCGCGGGACGCGCGGATTCCTGTACAGCTTCTTTGTTTGAGCTCGGATTGTAAAACGGACGTCATTTTCTCATCCGGACTCCTATTGGAGTGATTCAAAAGCCTAGATCGCTTGTTTTTTCGACGCCGTTCCATCTAGCATATTTTCAGAGCCAAAGGAGCAACTCTTGGTTTGCGTTCCGATCAATTTTCTTCATGAATGGCTTCCTTGCTTTTCCTCCTTGCTTTAAACCTTATGACCCTTCTATATAATCTTTATTCTTACGTCATTGGTCATCATTATTGCCTCTTCTTCATACTAGTCCATCTAATATCATCAATAAGCTTCCAAATATGCACGAAAGACGGGAATTTCCGCCTTATTATCTCCTTTTCTACAAAACATATGAAATGCGATAGAAAAGCAAATAGGAAGGTTTTGACGGATAAAATGGCCATAGAATGTTATAATAGTATGCAAAATAGGCTCAATTAGGGGACTAAATGTGCGCATATAATGTTCACATCAAATATCCCCAAACCGAACCTTTACTCGTCCCGAGTAAAGAGGTGACTAAAACTAGACCTTTATTTAAACTAACCTAATAACATAACCGATATGAGACAATTAGCGGGTCTCACTCCGCCCCTTCAACTCACAACAAGACAACCATGAGGTAGGATGCCTTCTTGCAAGGCAAGGTGGGTCTTGCCAAAATGGCGACACATCCAATCATTAAGCACACAAAATCAAGTAATGGATGCATCTACAAAAGAATAGCCACTTTCTTCATCTAAGTGGCGGAAATTATCTACAAGGGAAGCAATTCAAGGGTACACACTCCTTCATAGATGCAATTTCTTCAAACTACTAAGCCTAGAAGGATACCAATAAATCACCTCCAAGTTGTGTCAAGCTAGGGTACCTTTGTCCTCAATTGTTAAATGCTTTTGTCAAGAGTAGACTCCCTATGGCGTTAGAAACACTGGAGGATCGCGGAATTCCCCCTCTTGCCTAGACAAGAAGAAGGGTCGTCCCCTCTCTACCATGCACAAAAATGGATAAGATGGAAAAGGGATCGATAGTATTTGAGTTTCATTTTGGGAGTTTGCTTTCATTGTTGTTTTTCCCCCCAATTTCTTGTGGCATTTGACATTTGAGAACACTTTCTTTGCCATTTCTTTTTTATTTTTGGCATTTCAACACTTGACAACTTTCAACTTTTCTTTGCATTTCTTTTTGAACATTTTCAAAGTCACCCCAATTAGTAACGAGGGTGCCTTGTATTTGAAGCTTAGGAGTTCTATTTTTGCTCCTCTTTTCATTTGATGCATTTTTTGCAAACTTTTTCTTTTTCTTTTCATTTCATTGAAATCAAATTGATTTCTTTTTGTGCCCCATTCCCTTTGATGACAAAATGTGGTAGAACATGGATGAATGATGGATGGATGCATGGTTTCAAGGGTCACCTTGGAATAAACGGTAGCCAAGGAGTTATCACACCACAAGGTACTCTTGACTAGGCCTTAATCCATGGGTCAAGGGATACTAGCATGACACATCCTAGGGTGTTTTACAAGTATTCTAACAAGCAAAGTCTTAAGAAGAAAAAGCATCTACTAGGGCCTATATACACTTGTCAAGCTTCCCAAGTAGACGGTTTCGCAAAATTTTTCTAACATGCAAACTACATGCCATGATGCAACTAGCATATAAACATCCTAATGCAAATGATTCTACCAACTAATATGTCAAATAAACTAAATGCAAGTCCTAAATTCACATTGTTATACCGCATCAATCAAAATAAAGCCACATAGTCATTAACATAAAGAGGAAAAAGGAGATTGGAAAGATCATACCATGCGGTCTTCAATATCCTCATGTCTCGGATGTGGCGTAGTCAATCAATGTGAAAAAGGATGAACAAACACAATATATACAAAACAATATATACAAGTCTACACTACAAAGGAAATGAACTTGTTTTTGGATTTTTCAATTTTTCAAATTTTTATGGTTTTTGTTTTTATGAAATTAAAAGAACATATTTTTGGGATTTTTCGAAATTTTTCAATTTTTATGTATTTTTGGAATATAAATTCCCATCCCCCACTTTATTTTGGACATTGTCCTCAATGTACATGTAGGAGTAGGAAAAAAAGAAATACATGTTTTTGGTCTTTTGATTTTATGGAAATAGAGTACAAATGCAATGATATGATATGAATGAATGCATGCTCTAACTAAATGCAATTCTATATGACATATATAACAAATGAATACAATCTAAACTATACTATATGATGCATGATTTCTAGTAAACTATGGTCACCTATGATCAAATCTCCCCAAACCGATTTAAACACTATTTCTAGTGTAGAAATGAATAGGTTTGGCCATTAGTGACTATGCATGAATTCTAGTCTATATGCAACTATCTACATGAATCATATGAAATATATTACAATGCAAACTAATGTAAATGAACTAACTAATGCAAATGCAATATGAAATATAATACAAATGCAAGCTAAATGCTATACTAAATGCAATGTAAATATAAAAGAGAGAGGGAGAGATGGGTATCATACAAATGGAAGTGGTGAATTAGGCCTCTTTCACTCGTCATCCTCATTTTGATCATAGCCATAACCATGAGAGCTTCCGGCTTGATCATGTCCGGGTGCTTGGCCCCAATATCCTCCTTGGTCAAAATCTCCTCCTTGTCCCGAGTACCCTCCACCTTGGCTAGAATGCCCTCCATCGCCGCGACTCCAAGCTTGGTCCCCATAATTTGGGAACAAGAGCTCGGTTGTGCCAGCTCAAGAGGGCTTAGGACCATCGGGGTCAATATACCCTTTTTGAGCCATGTTATAGTATTGGGGGTAGAGGGCTAAGTAGTTGTCTTCCCTCCCTTTATGCACCCCAAGGTCCACTCTATTCATGAGTGCCATCAAATCATTAATACCCGGGGTATTGGGGATTGCCGGCTGAAATTCGGTATATGGAGTGGGGTAAGGTGGGATAGGGACGTAGGAAGGTGGGCGCATTTGTATACCCGGCCCTCCACGGGGTGGTTGACGGCGTGGCTCTTCCCTTTGAGGGGGATTTTCAAGAATTTGGATATCAAGGAGGTAGCTTGGTGGAGGAGAGTATGGACTCAATCTTGGGTCAATGCCCGGTATCTTCCATCCTTCAAGGATCATCGAAGTGCAACCCTTGGTGTACCATTCCACACTCCCATCTTGAGTGTAGTTGCACCATCGGTGACTATAGAAGATGGTGTGCTCATCAATCAAAGTCCTCCCTTCAAGAGGAATATAGGTTCCTCGGGCATTGAACCCGGGACAAAGGTGTTTAGCCAAAATTGTAATTAGACCTCCCATCACGAAGGTCTTAAGTTGAGATGTCCCTTGAGCAAAGTCATGGAACCTAGTGCGTATCTCAAGTGGCGTATTGAAATTATAACGCCTCACCGCTCGAACATTCAAATAAGACTCAAGAAAAGTTAAGTCGATGAGAGTACACCGATCTTGCTCGTACCTCCCATTGATGCACCCGGCTACAAAGCGCTCGGTGAATCGAATCACCGGATGTTGGATAGCAAATGTATAGCAACGCTTTATATTGGTAAAGTTCCTCCCGGAGATAGCTTTCCAAAGAAAATCCACATTAAAATTATCGGGCTTTTCGGTATAGTTGGTGGGTAATTCAAGACCGAAAACATAGGCAAATTCCTCAAGAGAAAGAACATGGTCTCGGTTGCATAACCTAAACTCCATGCCTAAATTGTTGCGGGCATCCGCCATAATGCGAAGGCTACTCAAGAATTCAAGGGTGAGACTAAGGTAAGTCTCTTCATGAGCATGGAAAAAGTTCCCAATGCCTAGGCCATTAAAGAGCATCTCGGTAGGGTACCTTATCTTAAGGATTTCCAACACCCTAGTGTCAACAAATTGAGTAGGCTCGTATTTCTTATCTAGAAGCTCGACGAATTTTTCGCGGTGGTCGTCGGATAGGAAGATCACTTCTTGGAAGTTGTTGAGTTGTTCAATACCTCCCCTCATTATCACATCTCGTGGTGTTGAAGAGGTTGATCCTTTGCGCTTCTTCCCGATTGATTCAATCAATTTCTTGGCCTTTCCCTTGGAGCTCATGTTGGTGATGGGAGTGTTTTTGAGGATGTGAAGGTGATTTTGAGGATTGAAGAGAGTGTTTTAGGGTTTGGTAAGATGAGGAAATGAGGGAGAAGGGGGGTGATTATATAGAAGAAGTAGGGAATCCGAACGGATAGGGTTGGACCTAACCCGTTTTATCCGCATGAACAGTGCAATCCGAGCGGATTGCAGTCGGGACGGGCGGATTCTCGATGGGGAAGACGGGCGTCTTTTGTAGAATCCGCACGGATTGTAGAACAGAGAAATTCCTTGGTTGAGAAGCAGGGAAAAGACGGGCGGATTTTGCATGGGACGGACGTCTTTAATTAGGACGGGCGGATTGTTGATAGTCCGCACGGATTCTGGCACAGATTAAAATCTTGCTTCTGGACGTCATACGGGACGGGCGTCCCGTGAAGAAGACGGACGGATTGTCTGGGACGGGCGGATTTCTTTGAATCCGCTCGGATTCTTCCTCAGTTTCAACTTTTCTTTTCCGCGGGCCCTGGACGGGCGGATTTACTTGGATCCGAGCGTCTCTGCTTCTTTCTCCTTCTTCTTTCTTCTTTCGTGAAATGATAAACCCCTTTTCACTGATTTTCTCTTTTTCCTTATCTTTTTCTGAAATTTGCTTAGGAAACATGTAAGATGACTCTCTCTCTCTCCTCTCTCATGCAAGAAATTAAATGCAAAAGTAAAATGTACACTATTATACAAAATAAAAGGTTTCAAGAAATATCTTACAAATGGTGGTTTGAGGTAGGACTCCACCAAACTAGTTCAATTTGTAACAATTCCTATCCATAGAGCTCAAGGCTCTCAACAAAAGGTCAAAAGCTTGTGAACAAGCTCCAAACAAGCATAAGTATGGGTTGCTCCAATTGAAAATGAAATTTGGCCAAGGAGGCTTGTAGAATGTTCTTTTTCTTGTCTCCTCCTTAGTGTTAGGGCTTTCCCAATGCTTTAAGTAAATACATCCATGATTCTTGTTAAGATTAAGCATGAAGTGTGGTTCATTTCCATCCGGGGACTTCCACTTACCAACTTCTTCTTCAATTTTGGTGATGACGATAGCATTTTGATTTTTCAATCCTTCCAAGGTGGAAGGGGAATTTTCATGACTTTGATGATCGGATACCATGGGAGTTGAGATTATGGGTGCCAAATCTTCACAAGTAGCCTCACGAGCAATTTTTTCTTTGAGCTTTTTCACCAAATAACTCTTGTAAGACACTTTGGCTTTTTGAAGAAGATCTAACATATCCTCTTCAATGATCATTGGCTCCATGATAGGTGCCGAGTGGTCTTCATGAAGGATAAAGGAAGGACGTTCTTCTTCATGATAGGGTATCTCAAATGTCTCAAGGATAGGCTCCTCAAGCAAGGTGATTTTGTGAATCCCTCCTCTAGGTTCATCATCATTGTTGCTATCTTCACGTAGATCATGAATGGGAGCTTCATTTAGCTCTTTTTCCAACACCTCAATGTTCACATTAAAGGACACACCCTCATACTCACAAAGGTTAAGAACATTTGGTTTGCTCAACCTCATGTCTTCCTCATCAAACACAACACTCTCATAGTCACAAGAGCTCAAGGAACTTGGCTCCTCCCACTTCTCATCTTCTAGTCAAAAGTCACTACTTCAAACTCGCATTTATGCTCAATATCCAAAGAACGGTGGTGAGTGATTGCGTGGAATTCTTTTAATTGGGCAATTTGAATCCCCAATTCCTTTCTTTGGATAGCGATGTTTTTAAGAACATCTTCTTCTTTTCGGCTCTCTTCTAGCATTTGCTTGAAGAAGTTTTGTTGGTCTCCCATCATTTGGAGGATCATGTTTTGAATAGGTTCGTTTCTTTGTTGTGGGTGGGTGTGAAAATGGTTGTATTGTGGTATTTGAAGTTCATTGTGAAACGGGTATTGAGTGGGTGGTTGTTGTTGATATTGGGTGTGGTAATTTTGGTGGGAAAAATCGGGGTAGTGGTTAGGATTTTCATTGTACAAATAGTAAGGTAGGTTTGTGTTGACTTGCTCCTCAAACTCCCCATACCCATAGTCATACTCAAAAGATCCACCACATACTCCATACACATGTCTTGAGTCATCATAACTAAGACAAGGAGATAACTACAAACACGGAAACTACACGAAAAAAAGTAAGAACAATCCTTGAGGAACAAGTTCCTCAAGGTTAAAGCAAAATCAAAATAGACAAACAAGTAAGAACTTAATCACATAGCACCATCCCCGGCAACGGCGCCATTTTGATCCGGTTGATGTCGTCACTCATCCAATCAAACACATTTATAATACTCAACAAACTACTAGTTAGCGGTAAGTCGAGGTCGATCCATGGGACGGTGTGCTTTGGGTTCTAAGTCTATCTATCTCAATTTATGCTAGTGTCACGATTTGTTTGGGTTTGTAGTTGTGTCTAGACTAATGCAAACAATAAGGTAAAACAAGCAATAAAGGGAAAGATGTAAACAAATGATTAAAAGTGCTAGGATATCATGGGGTCATAGGGGATTCATGGTGTTGATCATACAAACATGTTTACAAGGTTGCAAGCAATTAATGTTGTGGAGGAACCGAGTTGGGTTATATCTTACGGTTCTTAGGAAGAGTTGGGTCCCGAGTGAATCGATTAGATTGCACAACACCTACAAGTCGACTTACTTTCCTCCTAATCAACTTCTATGCATGGTCTAACAAGACTCGAGTTGGTTTATATCTTACAAGTCAAGTTGAGTAGATAAGAGATGGTTGTAAATGCAAGGATTCATAGGCTTGGCATTTCATCAAACATAACATGTGCATAAAGTTGACATCACAACAAGCAAGCAATTTAATCATGAAAACATATTAGATTAAGCATGAATCAATCCCATGTTGGTTTTCCCTAATTACCCATTAATCCTAGCTAAAGAAACTACTCACTCATTATCATGGGAAACATGTCATTAATGGTGTCAATCATCACGACAAGTATAAACATGATAATAGAATGAAGAAATGAACAATAAAGATTAAAGAGTAAAGGAATTATACCAACTTAAGGTGATCCAAATAATAAAGCAAAGAATAATAGAAGAAACTTGATTGATTGATGGAAGGTTGTCAATCTCCCAATAATAACCCAATAATCTTCAATTACCCAATAATAAACTTGAATAATAAACTTGAACAATAATTAAAGAGCGATTAATGTGTAATTTGTGGAAAGATTAAAGAGTAATCTATTCTAATCTACTTCTAATCTAATCTAAGAGAGTTTCCTCCTAAAAACCCCACACTTGATTAATTACAAAGATGGGGTATTTATAGTGGAAATTAGGTGGATGCATTAGGGTTAACTAAGGGCTAAACTAGTAATTACACTTTTGAGATTTGAGCAGGGAGACTCCGGTATTTTTCGAAGGAAGAGCGTCTTTCTTGAAAGCTTGAAGAACGAATTTGTCTTTGGACCGGAATCCGGGCGGATTGGTGTCGGGATGGGCGGATTGTAGCAGGGGAATCCGAGCGGATTTGGAGCAAGACGCTCGGATTGTAGCAAGGGAGGAATCCGAGCGGATTTGGAGCAATCCGAGCGGATTTGGGACAATCCGAGCGTCTTCAGCGCGGGACGCGCGGATTCCTGTACAGCTTCTTTGTTTGAGCTCGGATTGTAAAACGGACGTCATTTTCTCATCCGGACTTCTATTGGAGTGATTCAAAAGCCTAGATCGCTTGTTTTTTCGACGCCGTTCCATCTAGCATATTTTCAGAGCCAAAGGAGCAACTCTTAGTTTGCGTTCCGATCAATTTTCTTCATGAATGGCTTCCTTGCTTTTCCTCCTTGCTTTAAACCTTATGACCCTTCTATATAATCTTTATTCTTACGTCATTGGTCATCATTCTTGCCTCTTCTTCATACTAGTCCATCTAATATCATCAATAAGCTTCCAAATATGCACGAAAGACGGGAATTTCCGCCTTATTATCTCCTTTTCTACAAAACATATGAAATGCGATAGAAAAGCAAATAGGAAGGTTTTGACGGATAAAATGGCCATAGAATGTTATAATAGTATGCAAAATAGGCTCAATTAGGGGACTAAATGTGCGCATATAATGTTCACATCAGTAATATAGCAATCTACTCGATTGAATCAATTTAATCTACTCGATCAAGCAAACCTTCAACCAATCCTCTCGATCGAACGATTAGGGCCTTCGATCGAGAACCTTCAAATCAACGCATTTCAAACGAGCTCAGCAGGGACTCGATCGACCATCTTGGACCACCATACTCACTCGATCGAACAGAAAGATTGGGAAAAGTCTTCGATCGAGTTCTCAGCTACTGAAACAGCTCGTTTTCATCATTAGTTAGCTTACGAGACTCCTTCAAGCTTCCCGAGCCATAGTACTTCTGCTCAGAACGTTCCATCTCCATAAATGCATGCTAAAGGGACTAGAAAAGGCATGGTTCCACTACTTTCGGGTCATTACTACAATTAAGGAAAACCAAACCAAAGTAGCCTATTCTGGGCATTTTGCAATACAAAACTACGAAAATGACATGGAAATGCGTGCATAAAAAGCCAAAAAGGACTATATAAAATGCACGTATCATAGTGGTTGTGTTTGAGGATTTGAATTACTAGGAGGTGAGCCTAGTGTATAATTATTTGGGAAGGAACGGGATGAGGTGAATCTTGATTTCTGGAGATGTTAAAGGAAGATGTAATCAATTAAGGAGAAACCATTGAGTGGGTGGACCTATTGGTGGTGAATATGAGGGAGTAGCATGATGAGAGAGATTGTTGATAAGAAATGAATGAGAAGTTATTGATATAGACTAATAGAATTTGATTTTGGGAAATATTGAGAAGGTAACGGAATGATTAAAGGGCTAGGTAGTAGGAGTAATGAGTCGAGTGGACTACGGGTGTGTCAAGTGCAATGGGACAAGAAGGATGGGAGTAAGTCGAGTGAAAGTTCGGAAAATTTATTGGGCACGAAATTAAGGAGTCATGGAGAGGTATGATACTATCATGAGGGTGTGAGTTAAGATTTATATAGGATTTCAGGATGAGCTGTTAGTCATAAGTTTTGAGGAATTAAGGGAGTAAGAAGCTGGTAGAGTATTTGCATGGTATGAGACTTGGTGGTGAGCTAGGTGACGATACAATCAAGGACAAAATTGGAATGAATGTTGAGGTAACTTTATTGATGGATTTGATGTTCGTTTTTTTTGGAATGGTAACTGAAGATAAGAAATGAACTGTTATATTTAGAGGTGATATGAGAGAGTAGTGATACGGAAGATGGTGGTGTCGTGGTGTTGTCCCTAGTGGTTAAGGATGATGAAGGTTAAGGATGATGTTAAAAAAAAAAAGTTAGGCATTCTAAAGAGGCCGATTTTTTGGGGGCTGTATTGGTATGTATGGGTGTGAGGGAGTATAATATATGGATATAGGAGACGTTTGCTAGTAAATGAGTATTAATGATATAGTTACATCGGTCAGGAAGTAGTAATTATGCGGATGGGAGAAGGTGTTATGAAGGGCTTATGAGTTTAGCCTGGTGTTAGCGATATACCTTACCAAATCGTAACTTACGTGATCAGGATTGACTAGTTAGATTTGATTATGGGTCTATGATACGTATAAGTAATTGTGTCAGGTTCTGACCTCATGAGTAGTGATATGGTACGATATTCATGAAGTTGTTATCTGGTTATTCCGTGTAACATGTTGCGTGGTTGGGTGAGTCATGAGATGATCGTTATGTCGGGACATTGTTTATTAGTAAAGTGGTTGTTGTATTCCGGATTGCGATCTGGGAACATTACTCCGTGTTGCGATGCGAGTAATTTCGCGCTACAGTGCGGTTGTTGGTGGCGGACTTGTGGTGCCGTCATCGGTTGTGGTGGAGTAGGCGGGATACTTGTGAGACAAACTCCTGAAAGTATATGTCAGCCTAGTATGGGCATAGAGATTGTTGTTCTGCTTACTGCTGTTTCCTGTGATTTTCAGCTTGTGGGTGAGAGTAGAGTATAATATGGAAGAGAGTTGCGCTTGTGGTTGTTGTTGTCGTAGAACAATGATATTTTGTTGATGGGACATAGTTGTGGGATGTTGTGGGAATACTTTCGATCTTGTTTTAGATGAGGCATTATTGACAAAGTTGTGGCAAGTAACTGGGGGAGCATGTGTATATTGAGGTGGAAGTTGCAGGTGGTTCATAATATTTATTAGGGCAGTAAGTATGGAGTGTTGGGAAGTAGTATCATGTTAAGTTATGGACGAGTTTGGCGGCAGAAAAAGGGAAATTTTAGGACCTAGTGAGTGTGTAATAATTTATGGACCGTGGGTGATGTTGTGGGGATAGGTGCATGAATAGGGAAGAATGTGGTTGTGCGGTAATGTGGAAGAGTTGAAGTAGTGGTCATGCTGAGGATTTTGTGGTATATTTTAGGTGGTGTGCAGAGTGATTAGAGGTATGGAACTGTTAGAGAAAGAGAGCCTTGGATATGGGAATTGTTGTCGGTGTTGAGCCTATAGTCAGTGATCGTTGACATGAGATAGTGATAATGAGAAGAAATAGCTACGGATTTAGTACTAGTTAGGTTACGAGGACGTAACGTTTATCGTAAGAGGGGTAGGATGCGACAGAGAAAGTTTGATGGTTATGCATGTTGTAGTGTATTTGGAAGTTTTGAGTCTTGGTGTAGAATAAGGATGAAGTTGTGGTTAATATTATTAAAGGTAAAGGTTATGCTTGTAGTAGTATGTATTTTATATGTATGGTTATGGACTAAGGTTGTAGGAAAGTTTGGTTGTGATAATGTTGACGGTTTTGGTAGGTGACGTTTATGAGTGTGAGTAAACTTCGAGGACGAAGTTCATTTTAATGGTGGTAGAATGTAACATATAGCTTGGTGGATTGTGTTGGTATTGCATCTACTAGTGAGCGGTATGGAAGTAAGATAAAGTTGGCAGCTCTGGTGTTGTTGGTGTTCGATAGTATTATGGAGTTAGGTGGGCTATTCTATGGTTGATGCTATGTTGTGAGCTATGTTGTTGAGGTAGGCGTTGTTGGGTGAGTTAGTGTCAAGGTTGGAGGATGAGAGTTGAGTGTTGCTGTTTGGTGGAGTGGTATGTGTGCATGCTATGTAGGTATGGTGTGAACTTCGGGAACGAAGTTCGTTTTAAGGAAGGAAGACTGTAATACTACAGTTTTATGGTCTCAGCTTACTCGGTCGAGTAGGCCATACTCGGTCAAGTAAGTTGTCGAGATCTTTTAAACAAGCTACTGTTTTGGGTGCACTCGGCCGAGTATTGAGGAACTCTGTCGAGTAGGTCATACTCGGCCGAGTACTTCAGGTACTCGACCGAGTACCCGGTCTGACAGGTAAGTTTTCCGCGGTTTTGATTAAAATAATTGGAGAAGTATATAAAGTCATGCTAACAGTTTCTAATCATTTCTTAATCACTTTTCTCAAAAATAAACTACGTACACTGCCTCTCTAATCATTCTAATCATCTCCAAGGCGAAGGTTGTTAGATCTTGAGTTTTAGCATCTTATTCCGTGTCAATCGCAGTAGTAAGTGTCTTATCCTTGTTGATTTATTGTTATTTTTATAGTTATGTAAACCCTAATTTGGGAAAATTGGGGCATTTGGTAATTGGGCATACTATATTGGTTAATTGAGGGGTAGTTAGTAATTGTATGTGATTATTACTTGTATGTGACGGTTCCATGGAGGTTTGCTATTGCGGTTACTTGTGTGTGTGTGTGTGTGTGCTTGGATTGCGAAAAGATAGGGTTTCCCTACTCAGTTGATTGCATAATTGATTATAAGACGGTATTTGTGTTGATTGATTGGTATTATTATTGTGATTGTGGTTGATTGTGATATCTCTGGTTATTGGTTATTGTTAGTGAAGCCATTTTCGGGAGATGCACACCCAAGTTCGCCCCTTATGGCTCCCGTCACAAGGGGATGTGCACATTAATGATCTGGGTTCGCTCGTTACGATGAACGGAGCTTAGGCGGGCAAGGCTGCGGTCCCCCACTGGCGGTGTGGGTTTCCCGTTTCGATGGGAGCCTGGTAGGGCTACATACTTTGGTGTGTAGTCGGTTACTTGTTACTATTGGAATTTGGAGGATGGTTACTACAGTATGGTTTTTATTGTGTATTGGATTGTGTATATGTGATTTCTTATTTTGGTTATGTAGTTGACTGACCCCGTTATTGTTTTCAAAACTCTAGTGATCAATTCGGGGATGGTGAGCAGTTGGTTTAGCAAGTATTGGATGTGGATGTAGCTCGCGGGATATGGACGGGGCATAGTCATCACCTTGCATTTAGCTAGCTTCCGCTGTCGCATGAACTTTAGTTTTTTTGTTGTTTTGGTTTAACTTTGGGTTGTATGTTGAGTAAACAGTTTTGATATCTTTTATTAAATGTTATTTGATGGTCTATTTGATATACTTTACCTCGGACAACCGAGATGGTAGCACCTTGATATGCTAAGGTGGTTTTGGTAAGGCACCTTGGTGTCTGGGGGTGTTACAGGGTCTTATCAGCGGCCGAATAACAATGGGAATTAAACTTCAGCAGCTAAATCCACAGTATTGACGAGTACGATGCAATGAGGTTAGAAGAGCAGCGGGAAACTGTTTATGATGGATAAACAGACAGCCGAGGAGGATGCCCAGGTCGTTACTGGTACATTTCTGGTTAATAATAAATCAACTTTTGTTTTATTTGATTCAGGTGCTACCCATTCCTTTGTGTCTAGGAACCATGCGTTGACCTTGGGGTTGGGAGTATTCGATTCAGTAGATGAGGTGGTAATACCGTCGGGAGAGTCTGTATCTTGTCGTAAATTGTCTAAAGGGGTGTCTATGTTTGTCAGGGAGGTAGATTTTCCGGTCAACCTGTTTTAGTTTCCATTAGGGGTTGGAGGTCATTCTGGGGATGTATTTGTTGAGTAAATACAAGGGTAGTATTGATTGCCATCAAAAGAAGGTGTCGTTGAAGGGTCCAAAGGGAGTTAGAGTGTCTTACCGAGGTTTTGGTAGTGAAGCCAAAGGTTAAGATCATTGAAGCTATGATCTTAAAATCGTGTCTAAGGAAGGGATGTCCTATGATTTTGTGTCATGTGAGGGATTGTAACAACCCCCATCTACCAAAGTTCCTTACCAAGGCCTACTTTAGCAAATGGAAGCATTAATATCTCGGTTACCCAAGGTAGTATATATAGCAAAGATATCATAATGAAACGTTTATAAAGGTAAACAAAGTTAAATCGATTACATGTTCCAAAACTCAAATGTAAATACAACTCCAACTAGATAAATGGATGTCTAAACAACATCGGAAGCTAAAATGTGACTTGTCTCGATGACGTCCCATCCAAACTCGCAAGCAAGCTCAAACATCAACGCCTGCTAGACTCACTGCTCACCATTTGTCGGAAATATCAAATGGATCACCACAGTTTTGAAAACATTTGAAAGGTCAGTACAATTACACAATTAATCACAACAAACACAAGAATATGCAACACAATGCTACTCAAACAATACTCCACCATCTCCGAACTCCAAAATTAACAATTGGCTCTCATCGCAACGAGTAGCCGGGTTCCCACCGCAACTAGTAACCCACCCCTGCCGATGCCAGACCGCAGCGCTGGACATCAAATCCCGCTCATCGCAACGAGCGAACCCAAACTCATTAATGTGCACATCCCCCTTGTGACGGGAGTCACAAGGGGCGAAAAAAGAGGGTGAAACCATCTCCTGACATGGCTCACAATATCCAATCCAATACCTCCAATAAACATAATCACAAAAACACAATACTATGATCAAACAATCACAACAACACCCAGTGCGTGCAATTAACTGTATAATCATACTGTGTGGGGAAACCCAACCTTATTCGCAAAATCCGATAATAGCACAAGGGTCGGGTGGGTCGAGTCCCGGGTTGAGTCATACGGGTCAGGTCATACGGGTTACGGATCGGGTTAGGGTCAGAATACGGGTCAAAAGATATGTCAAATCGGCTGATTAACTTTGGCTTTAACGCCCTTTTTTTGTGTATTTTCTACATTTTTCAAGTACGTTTTTTATATTTATTCGTCGTTTCTATTGATTGATACATTTCTTTTAACATTTGTATATTTTTGGTTATTTTTTTTTTTACGAATTTTTACCCGCCATGTGAATCGACAGTATGAGAAATAAAGTTTTACCCACGTCATAAGTTCGATCGAATAAATAGCGTCGCAAACTTGCAATTGTAACTAAATATGATGTTATATAGTTCAATGTGTTTTGACGTTAATTTCGCAATTGAGGGGAGAATACAAGGGTTATCAAGTAACCAACCCAATACCAAGGTTGTGACAAAATGATGATGAAATCGACACAAAACCTAGCAATTGAACCACACAGAGAGTAACCCAAATCACCAAAAGAGTTCATCTGAGTACCCATTTGATGATTCAAGCTTTCACGAACTGTACAATTTTTGTAAGTGAACCAATTTTGCATTTCATTAGCCTTGGATTTATGTATTTGTTTAATTGTATCTTGTTGTGAGTTTTTTTTTTCTTTTTTGTCGGCCTGTTTTTTGTTCAGACTTTCTTTGAGAATGTCTTTTGTTTTGCCCTTTGTAATCTTGATTCTTTTGGTAATTCGAAAGCCTTTCCTTAAAAAAAAAAAAAAAAAAAAAAAAAAAAAAAAAAGTGAGCGCAAAGCAACAGAAAACAAAGTTATCCAACCTGATTACTTGAATTTCCAATTGAAATGATATTCAACTCCATCCATAACCAAGTAATTCCAACAATAAAATTAAAGAGAAAAGAACTAACTAATCACGGAGGTGATTAAAAACCTTAATCCCCATGGAATTAGCAGTACCAACAATAGAGTTACAAGCGCTCTGAATGGGCAAATGAGCAAACTCATAAACATAAAAAAAAATGTTCATTCTGGAAAATAAAACAAAGTTATATTAGTCTTAGTGAATAGATGAGATTACAGTTATCATGAGACAATGGATGCATCATAATCTAGTTCATCATTATCCTAGTCATATTCTTCATCTTCGGTGTTGATAGTCAAATGCGACAAATCAAACTCAAAACCGTTGACACAGGCAGCGTACCACGACAAGGTTGATGAATTAGAGGCGATGGAGATCTGGTGGTATTCCTACGACGGCGAGTACAATTCGATTGCGTTGGAGTTGGACGCATCTTAAAGGAAATGAAGGCGACAAAACAGAGAAGTAGGCTTGCGATTATAGAACGAAGATTAACACAAAAATCTGGAAATTGATTTGAAATTAAGTTTATGTTTAATCGATTGAAGGGAGGAGGCTAGGGTTTGCATTTTCATTTTTGAGAGAGGAGAAAGACAGGAGCGCGTGAAAATTTTGGGGAAAAATTAGAATGAAACTTTTCAATTTCAGCCTTCAAGCCTTTCAGCGCGTTAATTTTTTTTTTTTTTTTTCAAATGCCTGACCCGACGGGCTGACCCGGACCTGACCCGGGAATTATCTGGTCATTACGGGTCGCAGGTCGAAAAAACGAGTTAGTAATCCTAAAAACGGGTCGGGCGGGTCGGGTTTTTGGGTCGGGTCGAAAATTGATAGGTCTAGTACCTACTAGGGATGGCAGTGGGTCGGGGACCCGACCCAGACCCTTCGGGTCGGACCTTAATGGATCGGGTCCGGGTCTTAATTTTTTAGAGGGTATGGATCTTAATAAAATATTTAGGGTCCGGGTCTGATTTATAGGACCCTGACCCGACCCTTAGACCCGTATAATTAAAAAAAATAAAATTAAATAAATAAATTACTTAACCCAACAAACACAGGCTACACAGCCGTTCCTTCCTTCCTTTCACAAATAAAACCAATTCTTTCCTTCACTAATCACTCTAAAGTCTAAACCCACGTCTATCCCCAAAAACACTAAACATACGGTGGCAGCGGCAACTTCCAAGGACGACGACCGCAAGGAGTTCGACATCTCCGGCCAAACTAACAAATCTTGAAGACTTAAACTCCTGCCAGAGCACCGATGATCGGCCAGATCTTGAACTCCGTTCCTTTCACAAGTCAACCCAATTTTTTTAGGGTTTGTTTACTATTTTCGATTAATTTCAGTCAATACTGAAATGTTTTAGGGAAATTGGGTTTGATTTGTGTATTTAACTTTAGGCTAATTATTTGCCATTTAATTAATTTTAGTCATATTGATTTGATTTTAGGGTATTTGTTATTCAATTAACACTGATTTGTATACTAATATTGAATATAAAGATGTGTTTTGTATACTAATTTGATCAGTGAAAGTTTGAAGGGCTAAAAAAAAGCTACTCCGTACAAAAAAGCTAAAAATAGGCATCTTATTGTCAGACCTGCGGGTAGACCCGGACCCGACCCAGACCCACATGGGTCGGGTATGGGTCCGATGATTTTAGACCCTGTAGGGTCTGGGTCGGGTAAGGGTCCAAGGTTAAGGTGACGGGTCCGGGTCTCATTGGACCCGACACATACCCGACCCGTTGCCATCCCTAGTACCTACAGAGCCCCTACTTTGACTGAGGCTTGGACAAGGCGAATGTCAAAGTATAGCCCTCAAGTCAATCAAAAATTACAACCTGAAGACTATGCCGACGCGAGGCGACTCAAGAGGTCTGAGCCAAGTACCTGTCGTCGGGAACATTTTAGAGCATGTCGACTTCCGGGGAGGGTCGTTTTAAGTCCACTAGAAAACGTAAAGAAGCTCGCCAGCCATAAGAAGAAACCATACCTGAGACATAGGTGAACTGGAACTTCGTGGGGAACCATATGAGGGTCAGCACGACGTTGGAAGAAACTACTGGCAGGGAATAAGGCAGGACTTACTGAGAACCGACGGGAAAAACAGGCTTGTAGGTAGCAAAACGTTGGAAGAAACTTCTGGAGAATAATAAATCTTGCAGATAGCAGTACGTTGGTAAAAACTGATGGAGAATACGATAACTTTGTAAGTAGCAGAACGTTGGTAGAAACTGCTGGAGAATAAGCTTGGATTGGTCTCATGCGAACTTTGTTTGTCGAGAAATTCATGGGCTGTAGAGTGGCAATGAACTCTCGCTGGGAAATAAAATGTGCAATCCGCTGGGGAGAAGATAAACTTGGGCGAGAAAATACCCGTAGAAAATATCCGGAGAAATTCCCTCCAAAATATTTATAGGAAATATCCAAAATATGGAAAATATGGGGCCCGAGCCTGCAAATAACGAACTCATAACGGCTTGAAAACGAGAACTGCTGCCAAATGACCTGGAGAAGAGGCGCAACAGACTCAAGGCCTAAGGACGAGGCGCAGCATTTGCTGCGTTTTCTCACGAGCCTGTCCAGGTCTGATAAAACAGAAACTCCACGCGGGTTTCTTATTTTCATTTCAAACACTTTTTTCGTCTTCAAACACCAAGAACTCGAAAAACTTCATCAAATCTCATCCAAATTTGATCAAAACTCATCACAAATCATGACTAATCCAGGTATGCATCTTATTTTTGATTTAATTTGCATTTATAGCTTGAATTAATGTAGAAATTAGGGTTTTTTTGCCCAAATAATTCAAAAATTTGGGGCATTGATCCCAAACGATTTTTCCTTGTGGAATTGATATTAGAAATGGTTAATTGATCATGCTAGGAGCGTAACCATATATTTACTTCGAATTTTCGTAAAGTATAGGCGAAATGAGACCAAAATGAGACGATCTTTTGCTAGACCGCTTTATAGGCTCGAAAATGGCCTTAAACTAATTGGAATTTCGTAAAACTTGATGTTTTGGAACCCTTGGATTATGGGTAAACTTGCTATCGTGTCGGAATTTCAGTTTGTGACTGCTCTTCTGGGATACTTTTTGGCAGTGGGCATGCTATAGTAGCGAAATGCTGCCGAAATTTCGACTTGTAGTCGATGCTAGGCATGAATTAGACATGTAGGAACATGACCTGAACACATTTGTCGACTTGCTTGAAAACGAAGCTGAAAATGACTTGAAAATGGCCTGAAACGGCCTCTAAAATAGCTTGTGTTTGCTCATTTTGTAGAGGACATGCCCTTTACTTCCGAACGAGACTTCATGGACATAGATTTCGATCCCACCTCGGATCTCGTGTTTACACGGGAGTCGTGGAGGATGTAGGTAAGAAGGAGGAGGTGCCCAAGAGGGCGAATGTGAGGAGGAGAGGGCGTCAGCCTACCCGAGCACCCAAGTGGGCCGAGAAATGGGATGGTAGGCATCTCATTTGGGCTGCGGAGAGTCACTTGTCGTAACGTATGGCAAGGAGCACAGTGAGCATTAGATTTTCTGAACTTGAACTTGTAATTTCCTTCTTTTCTCTCTTCTTACTTTACATAGAAGTTAGCAAATATTTAAAAAAAATGTAGGAGGCTGGCAATATGAGGTCGTTCTCCGGGTATACGACCATGATGGAGGCCTTTGAGAGGTTGTCGGAGGAGGAGAAGGTGATCATCGAGCTTGGTGCCTTCGGAGCGTTGGTGAGAGGCTGGCATGAGATAAAGAGGAAGAAGATTCGGGCCAACATGTGCCTGATTCGAGCCGTGTTGGACCGTTTCTGGGACACGACCTCGACTTTCCTTATGCCTTTTGGAGAGACCGGGATTACATTTGAGGATTATGGTATGATATCCGACTTGCCTTGTGGAGAGGAGCCGATGGTGTGGTTGGAGGTGGCCATGAGAGTAGACTCAACCGAGGCTAGGAGTTTGGTTTGATGGAACCTAGCTAGGGCCGCGGCTAGGGTACCCGGCCTAGTTCCTACATCAAAGATTACTTTGATGGTAAGGTTCCGGCGAGGGTGCAGATGACAGAGGGTGGTGGCATGGTGCCTCCTTCGCCGTGTACAACTGAGCAGCGAGCCCGACTTTGGCTTTGGTGGCAACTGTCTTCGATTTATTTCTGAGACAAAGGGGAGAAGCTGTTGACAAAGCTTCTGCCCTTCCTTGCTGACTTGAGTGACCTAGGTCGTCTGGATACATGAGGGCCATGGTTCGTCCTGAGTTGATCGAGATAGGGACTTCTCCTTCTACTTTTGGTCCATGACTCATCTTAGAGGTATGAACCATCTTTTCATTTGATCTGCTTTTCATTTGAAATAATTTGAACCTTGAAATAGAACTTGATAATTCTTGCGAAATGAAAGATCATCTGACTCTTGATAGAAAATATTCTGCGTAGGCTCAAAAGAAACGTATATAATCTCCCTTCCCCTTCATTCCCTTATATGGTCACAGAGGCGGCCGTCGTTTCTCTTATATGAATAAGAAAAATGAAGGAGTAAAAAACGAAGGATCAATTTAGTAAATAAGTGAAAATTTTTGCAAATGAAGGATCATTTGATCAAACTATGTAATAATCCCCTATTTTTTAGGCTTGAGCGTACTCATACTCCCCCGGCTTCGCACCTACGAGGGCAACAGGCTTGACTAGGGAGTACCCTATTTTGAGGGACTGGATCGTTTGCAAGCAGAAGAGCCAACGGTCTTCTTACGACACCTGCAGAAGAGGTGTCAATGCCTTGCAGCTTGACAACGTAAGCATTCTACCTTGCTTATTTAGACCTTTTATTTCTAGTTTTGCCCTTGATAATGACCCCTGTGACTATGCTTCAGTGGATCCCGAGACCCTGGGAGGCTTACACTGGTGCACCAGCCTTTGTGGCTGACGTTCTTAGGCCTACGAGCTCGAGCAGGCTACTCCTTGCGACGCCCATGGGGCCTGTGTGGTGCTTGGGTGAGCGCCTTCGTGACACCTTCACGGTTCCCATCGATCTTTTCTGGACGATGTTTAGGGAGCCTTCGGAGGCTGAGGGGACGACTCACTTGGCTGGAGCGACTGGTGACGCTCTCTTCTTTCTTGATCTGGAGTATTCGGAGTTTGTACAGAGGTGGTTGGCGTACTGGCCGATCGTGGTGAGTATCTCTTCCGTTGTTTTATCAAAATGATAACTTCCTTTAAAACGGCGTTTAGAAATGACAATCTGAACTTGACAGGAGATCGATGTGGTGGGCGTCGAGCCCCCAGTTTTCCCTGAGACACTAGAGTACGCGGGCCCAGCTGGTACGACGGTATCCATGGTGATCTCGTCATTTCCTGAGTCGGTGACAGAGGCTTAACTTGACGAGTGGGAGCACGTCGTGAGGAGGATAAGCCCCCAGTTTGGACTTCTTTTTTGTCTCTTTTGATAACATGTAAGAACATGACAGTAAACCTATTTGTAAATGAAAATGTAGGTGGCGCCGCCAAGGCATGCAAAGTTCTGGAGGACGGTCAACCGGCTGTGGGGGACAGCTGCTGAGGCACTCTCGGGTAGCTCGAGACGACAAGTATGAACCTTCCCTTTCTTTGGCAGAAATTTGAATTTTGCAAATATTTGCATTTCGCACTTTATTATTCACCGTCCATTTCTCCTGTTTATAGAGAGAGCATGAGTTGGAGCAGTCACGAGAGGAGACGACCCGCTTGGTGAGAGAGCTGGAGGTCCGGGATACTGACATCGCCATTCTGGAGGCGAGCGTGGCTGACTTGAGGAGGCACTTAGCTGAGCGCCGTGACTAATCTTTGCTTTTGTACATTTTATATTTTGCTCTCGGGCATAAGTTCGAGGTTTTAGTTTACATATTTGTATTTTTGGCATGTATATAATGGCTTGTGCGCCTTTTGCTGATGTTAGATGTAGATTTTCATTGTACCCGCAGGTTGGCTTGGAAACAGGCTTGGCATGTCGACTATTTACGTCGTTATGCCGCCGAAATTTACGTAGAAAAACGCAAGCGAAGAAAACACATGTAATATACAAGTTAATTGAACATGAGAAATAAATTAATAAAATTGGCCAAAATAGCGAAAATAGCAATTCGACCGGGTAAAAAAGAAGAATTTTTAAAAAAAAGTGCCCCTAAAATGAGCAGTAGTGACTCGACGCACGACGGGAATGCTCCCCCCTAAAAAAAAAAGAAACAAAATGGGTAAGTATAAAGATATGCGAGTAAAATGACTTGAAAATGTGAGAAATAATGACTATAGAAATAAAACAAACTCGACGCACGAAAGACGGGAGTGAAGTGCTTCCCCCTAAAAAGAAAAGAAAATAAAAATGGGTAAGTGTGTTTGTGTGGCGAAATGATGTTGCCTCGAAATGTAAACCCGTGTCAAAACGGAATTCCGTAGCAAAAATAAGATTATAATTTGGTAAGGATAAAAAAATTTACGAATTTAGTAAGTAAATTCCTATAGGAATAGGAAATATTCACTAAAACGGGATTAGGAAAGATCCTCCTCGTGAAACTGCAGAAAACGGACCTCGGGAAGAGGCGCAGCAAGAGCTATGATTCTTCCAAAGGGCGCAACACTTACTGCGTCATCTCTAGAGCTTGTCTCTTCCTGAGCAGAATTAGGAAAGGCCGAATAGTATAAATAGAGGCCTCGGGTTAGCATCTATTCTCACAATTCCTTCCTCTATAATTTCATAGCTCTTAATTATACATCAAATTCTAAGAAAAACTATTCTCCCAAAAAAAATAGATGCCTTTGAAACCCGACTTAGAGAATGGACGAATGAGTTCTCTATGAGAGAAGCATGACATGACCGCCTTCAACTTTGGATCGAACATTAGTTTTAAGCAAGTGAAAGTGGTAAGACCCTTTCTAGATGCCTGTCCCGAATATTGGAACCCCGATTTACACGTCTTTGCGTTTCTCGGAGGCGAAATTTGCCCTTTTTCGTAGGAATTTGTAGCAGTTGGTGGGTGGGATGTAGAGAACCTTCCAGTTGTGCCCCTAGCTCCCAAGGGTATAAGAATAAATTTAGAGACTTGCTAGAATTGACCAAAGCCGAAGTAGACCGCCTTGTGACATCTAAGAGTGTAAGAATGTTTGACCTAGTAGACCGACTCATAGACAGGGAGACACTACTGATGCGTGTTTTTATATGCATTTATTCTAATACTTTGCACACATTTCTACGCATATTGAGTAGCAATTAGCTACTATTCTCCATTGAATTGGCTACTTTAGGTTGTTTTGTATTCCATGCAGGTTGCGGGCCCAAGTGTTAGCAAACAAGCCGAAACCCGTCACTAGAGCTGAATTCTTGATGTTGGTGAGGATTAGCTCGGGAATGACTACCTCGGGATGTGTGATTGCGATGAGGAGCAAGGTAGAGTAAAGGAAGTGACGTCCGTTGAATATCGGTTTTGAAACTTTAGTCGATCGACTGAACTTGTTAGTCGATCGACTGAGATGACTTTTGCGAGGATCAGTTTTGTCAATTTAGTCGATCGACTGTCCTTGTTAGTCCATCGACTGATGTCTGGTCGATCGACCGATGTTGTTAGTCGATCGACTGAAGTGTCTTTGGCGAAGACTCAAGTTGACGTTTTAGTCGATCGACTGGGGTTTTCAGTCGATCGTCTGAGTTCTGTTTGGCGGAAATTTCTGAACTATTTAATTCGGCCCATTTAGCTCTTATTTGTTTTAGTTCTTGAACTTTTAGTATTTAAAAAAGGGTTGTAAACATTTTAGGTCACGTATTACACACAGTAAACATTCCTACGTTACTATCTCTCAAACTTTTGGAACTGGAAACTTATAACCTTTCTCTTTACTCTATTATCTCGGTAATCAATTCTTCGTTATTCCATTTTATTATATTCTCTCTTAATTAGTTTTTTTCCCGTTCTTTCTCTTTTACACTTGTTCATTGTTTATGATTAATTATTCTTTTCATACATTCGTCATGCTTAATTTGATTATCGTTATTATCATTAATTCCGTTAATTTTATTATATGTACCTAATTTCCTTGTTAGGATTTAGGGAAGCCATGATAATAAGACGATCATAATTAGTTTATTAGATATGGTATGAATATGAATCTGTGTTGTTAATTGTAGAAGTTAATAGCGATTAGTTGATTAATGCGCATAATTAATTAATTGAGCTGGTAAACTTCGACCTAAGATCGAAAGCATGGTGAGAGTTAGACCTGCTACAAACAATAGAGTGCCCTAATAAGTTGCGAGAGCCCGTTAGAAGCATTCTAGGGGAAATAGCGATCCGAGAGGACCTTTTCACTACCCTGCAGACCGTTTTATGACTGATCTTTGACCCTATACTTGACCCTTGCATTTTCATGGTGACCCGATGTCCTAGCCTTTTCTCTCATTATTTTGAACTCGTTTTCTACTCTCTATTTCTCTTTCCTTCACTAATTGTAGTTTAGCAATTAAAAATCAAACAACACTGAATTTGTTACTTAGACGGACTTTAGTTAGCAAGTAGAATACATTTTAGTCTCCCTGTGGATACGGTCCGACTTCCTATACTGCATTAGTTTAGTTGGTTATCTTTGATTAGGTGTGCGATTAGCATGTCAATTTTTGGCGCCGTTGCCGGGGACACGGTGATTTTCTATTTGTTTATTTTAGTTTGTCTTTTGTCTCAAGGGACTTTAGTTCCTTGAGACCGTTCTTATTCTTTTCCTTTAGTGTTTTTTTATGCCTAGGTCTCACAGGTCCGAGGTCATTCCATTTGATCTCGAACCGGAAAAGACATTCCGCGCTAGACGAAACTTTTGGAAGGAAATCCGTCAAGCCGAAGACTTGAGTACGCTTGAATCCGTTTACGCCGAATTTGTCGCAGAAACTCAATCCTTTGAAGAGGATATTTCTACTTCTCCCGTTGCTCAGATCATGCCTAAATTATCTAGCCATTCCGAGCCCACGCTCGATTCGATACCTAAGGGTTTCAAACTCTCTACAACTGAAAATGGCACGTTTGACATCCGCCCTTCCTATATTTGTATAGTGGAGCGAAACCAATTCGGAGGTAAGGGAGGTGAAGATCCTGGCAAGCAGATGGAAACAGTTACAGATTATTGTTCAGCAATCCCTCTTACTGCTGGGGTAACACAAGACCAGGTGAAGGAAACCATGTTTCCTTTATCTTTGAAAGACTATGCTCGTGAGTGGTATCGCGATTTAGACAAGGAAGCAGCTGGGATAACTGACTGGAATTCTTTAGCACTTGCCTTTTACAAGAGATACTACCCTCCACAGCGAACAAATGCTCTACGGGGATATATTACTAGCTTCAAGCAGTCTCCAACTGAAGATTTGAACGAGGCTTGAGTCCGTTTCAAGAGGCTTATTCGCTCCATTCCTCATCACGCATTTCAGCCATGGTTTCTTTGCAACCAATTTTATAATGGGTTGTATGACGACCAGTCAACCATTGGGCCATTCTTCATGCTTCTGCGAATGGTAGGTTCCAGAAGAATATTGATGATGATAAGAGCTGGAATATTATTGAGGAGATGGCTACCCATACAGCAGAGTATGGAAATCCGAGGGGTAGTGTGCGAGGTAGTAGCGGGGATAATAATGCCGTTGCAGCACAATTAGAAGTCATGAATGCAAGATTTGAGAAACTTGAGTTGAGTCAAGCCTCAGGAAGTCAACAGATAGTTAATGCCATGATGCAACAAGAGCCTATTTGTGAAAGATGTGGAATTGAGGGACATTATGCAGCTGAATGTATGACGGAGAAGGAGCAAGTGCTTGCTTTTCGGGACAACAAGCAAGCTAGTCCGTACTCAAATTTTTATAATGAGAGAACTAAGGAGCATCCTAACTTCTCTTGGACAAGCCAAAATATGTTGAATCTTACTCCATCATCACCGCAACAACATTGGCAAACTTATGTTCCACTGCACCACAAACAACAAGGGTTTCAAAAGCCCCCATCATTTCCTCCGCCTCAGCAAAACACCTCTCAAAATCCAAGTGAAATGACGGAGTTAAAGGGTATGGTGAAATCTATTATGATACAAATTCAAAAGAGTGACCAAGCCAAGGATGCATCTATTAAGATGCTCGAAAATCCGCTGGCGCAATTAGCATCTAAACAAGCTACAAGGCAACCGGGTCAGTTACCCTCCCAACCCGATAAATCACATGAAACGCTTAATGCTATCAACCTAAGGAGTGGTTTCACTTATGATGAACCGGAGGTGCCCAAAATGAGTGGTGATGTCATTATAGAAGAGTTAGATGTTGGAAATTGGGGGAAGTTGGAAGTGCAAAACCCTAATTAAGATGTCATGGAATATTTGAGACGGAGTGGAGTCCAACTGTCAAGTGTCAAGTATATACTGTATAACTTATCGAAATTTAAATAAACCCGCCAAATTGGAAGTTAGCGCCACATTTCCCACGTCTTTGTTTTTTTTAATGTAAAGGGAGTTACAACCAGACTTGATAAAATTAACTCGATCTGAATGTTCCGATCCGAATCTGACCTGATACTTGACCTTACGTCCCGAATTTGACCTGAATTCGAATTGATCCGACCTAATATAATCTTACCCGAATGTTATTTTCATAATACAACTGAATATGTAAATTGACATTTGCATTTTCCACGTCTTTGCAGTGTGGCCAAAAGCCGAAGAAAAATATGGTAGTCGTAAAATTGGCACACCATGTTAATATTCCCATAATAGATAGATTTATTATTCTTATTTTTGTGTTTATATTAAGATAATAATGTGGTCTATATGTTATTCTGACTTATGAGGTTGTTGTATGTTGTATTAACGATCTTATTTAAGAATTTGTGATATAAAATAATCTATTGTTCTTTTGTTAATCATTCTACTTAGGGGCTGTTTGGTTCAAAGTGTGGGAATGGAATGGATTAGGATGAGAATCCAGGATGGAATGGAGTTAGAACCCTATACCTTTTAACACTTGTTTGGTTCAATTTTGTAATGGATTGTAATTGTCATTCATGGTGTTTGTTTCACGCTTGGAATGGATTCAATATCCATTTTTTTCTCTATTCATAATAGGTAAGTTTATTAAATTATAAAAAGGGTTGTACATTTTTTTTTTCCATTAACTATAACTTACTAACGAAAAATTATAGCCAAAGAACAATCCAAATTATTCATACCAATATTAAGCGTCCAAAATAAAAATATTGTTAAACAAAAAACCGCATGAAAAATGTTTCATGAAAAATACTGGTAAGTCTAAACATCAAACAAAACAAATTAAACGTTCCCATTTCGAGATAAAAGCGGATGAATGAGGTTCATAACAAACTCTCTCTTCCATGCTTCATCGGGACTCTGGTAAAAAAGAGAGAGATCACTAGGATTAAATGCCAATTTTTGTGCAGCTAATAATGCTTCAAATCTAGGCAACCCTTGTACGCCAAGTAGCTCATTTATTAAATTTTTCTTTTGGTCTTCAAACTCTTGTTCACGAACCATGATGGCTTGTTCATGTCGCTGAGTGGTTGATAATGCATTTGCAATAGTAGACATTTGAACATTCATTCCATTCATAAATCCGAAAAGGTTTGAAGACATGTCTTTGAAAGACGTAGTCAAATCCACAACTTCTGGCATCTTTCTCTTCTTTGTTTTTTGTTTCTTATAATTCGTTGAAATTTCCCCGGTCTTTGCTTTCTTTGAAGACGGCTCACTTGGACTAGATTGAGTAGGAATATAAAATGGCTCATCATCATCAATATTGTCGTCTTCGTCAATTTCATCCCTACTTAAGTCAACAGCCTCATTTTGTAGGTTATCCACCGCTTGGACGAAAGTCTCGGAATTAGTTCCAGTAGCTCGATCAGGACCATATATAACTTCCAATTTATCAAAGTGTGGAAACGGAACGTTCCATAATCCTTGAGCACTTTTGTTTTGCTACAACAATAATGTAGAGATCAATTTAACTTGTTAAACAAAAAAAAATCATAAGAAATGGAGCAAGAGAGATTGAGAAAGTGCATTACCTTGCAAAAATCTTCATATGATTGTCTTTCACACTGTATCATATATTTCTCCTCATCCTTGAACCATTTAATTTTTGATTCAATGTGAGGAATCACTTTTAAGCCACATCCTGGAAATTTTTTATTCAACATATCCTCCAACTTATTCTTAAAACCATTGAAACTACCATCTGCTTTCCATTCTGGATCATTATTCAGTTCTAGTAGTCCATCAATTAGATGTTCTTCTTCCAGTTTAGTCCAAATGCGCTTATTTTTTCCCCTTCCGCTTTGAGATGCCTGCCCAATTTCCATGTTATATACAAAACAATGTCAATGCAATAAAGAAAACAGCTATTAAATAAAGTTATTTCATCCCATTGTCATATAAATAATATATATAACATAAGTTTTTCTATAGAAAAAACATTCGGAAAGTCAATGAAACACAAAAACAAATTACAAAATACATATTAAAAAAGAAACTCTGAAACAAATTATGCATTTTAATTACGCCTAGCTCTCCAAGTGTTATACATATTTTGCGCTAACGTGTTCCGATAATTAGTCCATGCGTCGGATGTCTCTATCAAAGTAATATATTCATCTTCATCATCAAAATCATCATCATCATCACTACTTTCTTCATCTTCATCGCCATCTAAATCCTCATATATCATATAATCAGTTGACATATATTTCCGATTGACACGAAGTTCACTCTTACAAATTATATCGCTATGCTTAGTAAGTGTATACAAGTGTTTTCGGAAATCTTTTCTCATCTTTACTATATCGTGGGCGCTCAATTTTATGAATAGCCACACCCATCATACACAATACCAAATATAGAATAGTGACTATATTAATAACAACTATAATTGTCAATAGCAACTCAACATATGCTTCTTCTTCCTCCTCCTTATCAAAGTCAATTGAGAAGAAAACATTTCTGTGAAAAACCAAATAAGATCACACTCAATATATATATATATATATATATATATATATATATATATATATATATATATATATATATATATATATATATATATATATATATATATATATATATATATATATATATATATATATATATAGAGGAGTTCTAATGAGTCCTCCTCTCAAATTGAGTCCGTAAGTCCCTCTAAGGGCCTTTGGATGGACACAATGAATGGTTGAGATGCATTTTATTAAGGGCTATTAAAAAGAAAAGGAAAAAAATGTGGATGGTTGGATTGAGATGGGTGGTTGAGATTGAAAATTACAAAAAAAATTACCACTAATCAAATTTCTATACATTAATTAATTTTTCTTTCTCTCTCTAGCCCCTAATTAATCAGTTTTGAGTTTAAGATTTCAGAAGTGTAAATGTAATGTTGTATGAGTTTTATAAGTGTAAATGTGATGTTTACGAGTGTAAATGTAACATTTTAAGAGTGTAAATTTGATTTTTTGTGACGGAAATTTTGAATTTATATAATTTTAACATTTTACAAGTGTAAATGTGATGTTTTACAAGTGTAAATGTAACATTTTAAGAGTGTAAATTTGATTTTTTGTGACGGAAATTTTGAATTTATATAATTTTAACATTTTACAAGTGTAAATGTGATGTTTTACGAGTGTAAATGTAACATTTTAAGGGTGTAAATTTGATTTTTTGTGACGGAAATTTTGAATTTATATAATTTTATCATTTTACAAGTGTAAATGTGATGTTTTACGAGTGTAAATGTAACATTTTAAGAGTGTAAATTTGATTTTTTTGTGACGGAAATTTTGAATTTACATAATTTTAACATTTTACAAGTGTAAATGTGATGTTTTACGAGTGTAAATGTAACATTTTAAGGGTGTAAATTTGATTTTTTGTGACGGAAATTTTGAATTTATATAATTTTAACATTTTACAAGTGTAAATGTGATGTTTTACGAGTGTAAATATAACATTTTAAGAGTGTAAATTTGATTTTTTTGTGACGGAAATTTTGAATTTACATAATTTTAACATTTTATAAGTGTAAATGTGATGTTTTACGAGTGTAAATGTAACATTTTAAGAGTGTAAATTTGATTTTTTGTGACGGAAATTTTGAATTTACATAATTTTAACATTTTACAAGTGTAAATGTGATGTTTTACGAGTGTAAATGTAACATTTTAAGAGTGTAAATTTGATTTTTTGTGACGGAAATTTTGAATTTACATAATTTTAACATTTTACAAGTGTAAATGTGATGTTTTACGAGTGTAAATGTAACATTTTAAGAGTGTAAATTTGATTTTTTGTGACAGAAATTTTGAATTTACATAATTTTAACATTTTACAAGTGTAAATGTGATGTTTTACGAGTGTAAATGTAATATTTTAAGAGTGTAAATGAAGTATTTTAAGAGTAAATTGGTTCTTTGAGTGTAACTTTGGTCTTTTATAAGTGTCACTTTTGTCCTTTACGAGTAAAACTTTAGTCCGACTACCAAAAAACACCACCACTGTCGTCCTCCACCACCAACTCATATCCACAAAAAATATGAGTGTTAATCTATATAATTTTAACGAGTGTAAATGTAAAGATATACGAGTGTAAATGTAAAGAAATACGAGTGTAAATGTAAAGAAATAAGGGTGTAAATCTGAAAAATGCTTGTAAATGTAAAGAAATATGAGTGTAAATGTAAAGAAATACGAGTGTAAATCTGAGGAGATACAAGTGTAAATTTAAGAGAAATACGAGTGTAAATGTGAGGAGATACAAGTGTAAATTTAAATAAAAACAAGTGTAAATGTGAGGAGATACAAGTGTAAATTTAAAGAATTAGGAGTGTAAATCTGACAAAAATGTATAGAATACGAGTGTAAATATGAAAATAAATATATTTATTAGATCTAATAATAAAAAACATGACAATATGATTATTTTTCAATAATCTACTATATATTTTTTTAGATCTAAGAATAAAATGTGGTAATTGTCTTTAAACACAAATAAGAAAAAAAAAACACAAAAAAACATAAAAAAAAGGGAAACGAGAAAGAGAGGAAAAAAAAAGACACAAATACGCACGACATGTTAGATTTACAAAAACAACACAACAACTACAAAACAAAACACAAATACACATCTACACAACTAGTTGTTATCAGATCTTAAAAAAAAATAAAAAAAATAAAAGGAAAACGAGAAAGAGAGAAAGAAAGGAGGTCAGATCTGAAAAAAAGAAAGGAGGAAGTAGCGGTTGCTGTGGGTGGTGGTTGAATGAGGCGGTGGTGGTGGTGTGTTCGAAAAACCAGGGGAAGGTGGTGGCTGGTGTGGTGCGTGAGAGTGGTGGTGTGTTCGAAAAAGCAGGGGAAGGTGGTGGCTGCTGTGGTGCGTGAGGGTGGTGGTTGAAGGAGGCGGAGGCGGTGGTGGTGGTGTGTTCGAAAAAGACGGGGGAAGGTTGTGGCTGTTGTGGTGCGTGTGGCAGATCTGCGGTTCTGGTTGGAGGTTGTGGTTGGAGGGAGGAGTCGAGTGAGGGAGGTTGGTTAGGGAGTCGGGTGAGGGAGGGAGGTTGTTGTCGGGGGCTCAGATCTGAAGAAAAAGGGAGGGAGTTGGTTGTGTGTGGCGTTTTTGGTCGGGTCGTGTGTGGTTGTCGCGGGAAGTGGTGGTGACGGGTGTGTGGGTGGATGGTGGTGTGTGAGTGGCAGGCAGGAGAGGTGCGTCGTGGTGGTGGTGGCGGGTGTGTGAGTGGTGGGTGGTGTGTCGTGGTGGTGGCGGGTAATGACTGATGAGGGGAAAATTTTTTTTTTTATTTTTTTGAATTATTTGGTTTTTGATTTTTGTTGGATTTTTGAGAGGAATTGAATGTTTTTGATTTTTAGAGAGATGAGAGAAATGATAATTGTGTGAGATGAGAGAGAAGTGAGTGAAAAATAAATGTTATATAGTAAAATTAGTGGTTGATTAGTGGAGGTAGTGAGGGAAAGTGATTAATTAGCTTCAATCCCCTCCATTTAGCATTAATCCCTCCCTTTTCCCCTTCAATCTCAACCCTCCATCCTATCTTTTCAATGACCCTTAAGAGGACTTAGGGACTCAATGCTTTTTGGTGGACTCACTTGATCCTTCTTATATATATATATATATATATATATATATATATATATATATATATATAGAGAGAGAGAGAGAGAGAGAGAGAGAGAGAGAGATTGAATTTGGTGTTTTTGGTTCTTATGGTGAGTTGTGAGTTGGGTGAATCTCAGCCATTAGTTTAAATTAGAGATGAGTGGCCAAGATTAATCTTAGTTGTCATATAAAAGCATTGTTATTTAGTTTATTTTCTCTTTTTTTTTTCTTTTTCTTTTTCTCTCTCTCTCTTCTTTCCCTCATTTACTCTCTAACGATTTCTCTCTCTAATTAATTACTCACATTACTGCAAACGGTTTATATAATCATCACAACTGCAAAGCGTTCCTCTATCTGCTATTATTATTGTGTTATTCTTCTTCAACTGTTCGTCTCCTTCGCTTTTTTCTCCCGTTTTCTCTTCGCCGTTCATCATCTTCCTTCCTATTGAAGGTAATTTCATGTCATTTTCCTCTTTTATTTTGTTATTTTGTTTTATTTCATGCTTTTGTATGCTTTTTTATTCGTTTTTCAGTGTAATTATCGCTAGGTTTACTTAATCGAGTACTTTAATGTCGTTATTGCGTTTATGCAGTTTTTTCATTGTAATATTATGCTGCATTTTTGAGTTTCTGATTTTTTCCTGAACTGATTTGTATGTTCTTAGTCGTTTCTGCAGTTTTCTATAGTTTTGAAGTGATTCGCATGTTCTATGTGACGCGTTGTGTTGAGAATTTTACTATTGTTGTCTACAGACTTTAGTTTTTGTGTTACTCCGCTGTTATTCTATCGCTTAGTTTGTTGTCAAGTTATTTGTCATGTTTTAATTGTTTAATGTGTTTTTCTAGGGTTTTTGTGTTTGTTCGTGTTGTCTTCACTTTTCAAGATTACTTGTTATTCATTTGTTATCTTTGGTCCTATGGTGTCATTGCGGCGCTACTCTTTCTTGTCATTGTAGTGTTTTTCCCGTGTTTAATTTTTTTGTTATTCTTTTCCTGTTATTCTGCTGTTATTCTAGTAGTTTTGTTTGTTTGGCTTTGTTTTGTTTGTAGGTTTCAGCATCACTAATGGACTTAGTTTGTGAGGGATGGGCAATAAATATAGTGAATGCAGATAAATTGTTATTTGCTAGAGAGTTCGCTACTGAAAAGAAAAAAAATTGGGATGGTTATTGGACGATAAGACTGATAAGTGCTTTGAAGTTAATGTACGAGTTCGTCGTCGTAATCAATCAATGTCGGCAGTTTTAAATAGCCATGACCTAATGGAAAGAGTTTTCGATTATTTAGAGACTACTTTGGACAAGAGCAATATGTCTCTTGTTTGTAAGAAATGGTCACAAATGTTCCTATTTCATAAAAGTGCGCCCGGTGTTCACGCCGAATATATGAAAGTTCTAACAACAAGTCACAGTCAAGGTTTTAAGATTTTGTCAAGGGGCTCGACAGTAGTTTCCAAACGATGCAAGTGCTATATGCTTGCAAGTGAGCCATCAAAGCGGTGTTGCATGCTTGCCAAGATATATACGATCATGACAAGATGCTTGATGCACCAATCCGAACGGATCGAGTCTAATTCACGAGTACTTTGACGCACTTTTCGGGGACTTTCCTTCTGCTTATGATCTTGCTCACCAATTGTATTATAAGTCAGTCGATGTTGTTGACATTGACTGACTTTTTATGTTATGTCCTGTATTTTCGGAAGTACATTTTGGTTCTTTGTGGGAAAGAATGTATTTTGGGTTTTATGTAATTCGAAATCGTTTAAAATTTGTAATTTAGTACGCTATTTTGTTTTTATGAAGGCTTATGTAGGCCGTATGTAATTTTGAAACTGTCTTTGACTCTTTATTCAAAGAGGCTTTTCTTTTGATTCTCTTTCGTGTTTTAGTTTACACATCCATCATGTTCTTTTTGTGTTTTCGCTTCTTTGTTATTTGTTTTACTAATTGTTGTTAGTGTTACTCGTTATTCTCATTACGGTACTCTCATTCTGGCGTCATTATTAAAAAAGTCTAGCTGAATACCTATTTATCATTGAAAGTGATCCTTATCTTTATTTTCTGGATAGTAAAGCAAAAAATGAAGTTAAGAATCAAATCCACCGCTTCATCAAAGTCTACTCAACCGTCATCATCAAATTCTCCGGGTCCGTCTCCATCCAAATCCCGTGTCACATCTCCATCAAAGAGCACTGCTTCTCAGAGAAGGAGTACTCGTAGTCAAGAAATATGTACAACCGAACCACCCACGAAAAAAACCAAACGAAAGGCCGAGACCCAACTTGCGAAATTGTCGTCTAGTCCACCCAAGACTAGTAGTAAGTTGGCTGGCAAAGTTAAGCATGAGAAGGGAATTGTGGTAAGTAGCAAGCAACCTCGGTGGAGTTGCTGCAAGAAATATCCCACTTTGTATGTACTCTTATTCTACTTTTATTTTCTTTGTTATTTAGCTATTAATATGTTACTTTTCGTGTTATTTTTTGATGCTCTTCTGTTATTTTGCTATTATTCTGCTGCTTTTGCTTATGTTATCTTAAATGTTTTAATGCATTGTATATTTTTTTCCCTTTTGTGTGCACAAAGTGCCGATCCATTTACTAGCAGCTTTGTCGGCTGCTTTTCTTTTCAAAGTTATTGAAGCCCTCACCGAGGAGCGGAAAGGAGGTCATTAGGGAAATGGGATTCGGGGGTTTACTTGAGTTGAAGCTTTCTTCCCTCCCCCATACCATGTTCCGGGAGTTTATATATGCTTTTAGGAGTGGGAAGTATTTTGAAATATCTGAAACGGAGAAGTTCGAGTTGACTGCAGATGATGTGCACGATGTGTTTGGTTTACCAAATTCTGGTGCGAAAGTGGATTTGGTTATTACTGGGTTTCCTGGTTCTGCAGACGCTGAAGGAGAAGTTTTAAAGCGTGCTTGGCGTGAGAAGTATGGTATCGCCAATAACAAAAGTGGGATACCACTTAACAAAGTTCAGGAGACCCTTCTAGAGTCTCTGGTTGCGGACGATGAGTTTAAGAAGACTTTTGTTCTGCTTGCCATGTCGTGTTTCCTTGCTCCCGTGTCGGGTTATGTGCTTGATCTTAGACTTCTAAGCGCTGTGGAAGATGTTTCTAGGATCAAGGAACTTAATTGGTGTCGGTTGTCTTCTCGGACTTGGTGACTTACTCAGTGCGTGAAGCCCTTATCGGGAGGAAAAATATTCGTTGTAGTGTAGTGTTGTTGGCTATCACCTATTTTCACCGTTACTTCTTTAGCGGTGATCAGGTGAATAATGAGCTGCCGCTCATTAAACATTGGGATTTTAAGTCTTTCAATAAGAGGTTGCAGAGTGAGTCGAGTTTCCGGTGCTCGGGCACCGGGGAGCGTTCAGACGTTGCTTTCCCATTGTCTCGCCCAAACATCGTTGGCTCGGTTAACGTACTCAACGTCGATGTCTTGTTCGATCTACGATGATATTCTTTCGGATGAGCAAGTACAGTCCGCATCGGTCGACGTAAGCACCTGTTTGATTGTTTTAAAACGAATCATTCTAAAATGTTATTCTCATTATTGTCCTCAAGCATTAGTTGTCATACTGCTATTATTTTACCATTATTCCACTGTTATTCCTCAGTTTTCCTACTGTCATTCCACTGTTATTCTAATTTTCATTCCAAGTGTTACTCCACTGTTATTCTACTGTTATTCTACTACTACTTCACTGTTATTTATTCTGCTGTTAGTGTACTGTTATTCCTTTGTTATTTTATTACTGCACTGTCATTCTACTATTAATCCACTGTTATGTATTCTGCTGTTAGTGTACTATTATTCCTCTGTTATTCTACTATTATTGTACCGTTTTAAGTAAAATTTTGGGATTTTATATTGACAGGATGTTCATCAACTTATACTGCTTAATGAGAGGGACTCTCAGATTTTATGCCGCCGATACTTGGAACGGGCGGAACTTATAAAGTCGAAGATGATGAAGAAGACCCAAAGAGCTATGGGTCAAGCACCTTCTCGCTAAGTTGCCCACCAAGTAACCCGACGAGTCTAAAGAAAGCACAAACAAACAGTCAGAAAAAGTTGGTTGTGAAGGGTCAGAGAATTTGGTTGCCACCCCATCTTTCTTCACGGATCAAGTTATCCGTGAGCTGGACGAACGGGTAAAGCATGTATTGGCTATGCAAGCAGCCAATAAATCGCGATCAACTGTTCCTGAAGAACGAGCTTCCAAAAAATCTAAACATGAAGATGTCATCATTGAACCCCCATCATTTAACCTGTTTTCTCAATTCTATGAGGAGTGTGTCGGGCTGTCGGATGTGCAGCCGACTATATCTGAAAAGAAGGGTGTAGCTGAAAAGAAGGGTGTTGAACATAGTCCCGTCATTCAACAAAGTGCAAAGGTGGGGACTCCACAATTGTCACCACTCGGTTTAGATTCTATTACGACGGATATCTGTGCTGACATTCAGTTTTGTTATGGAGAGCCAACTGATGTCGGTGAGAAAGTAGTTGATGTTGGGGATATTACCATTGACCTGGAGGATGTTAACAATGATGTGGAGGACGTTAACATTCAAGTTGAAGACTATCTTGTTGATAATCCGCCAGAGGAGGTGGCTAATACTGTTGAGTGTACACCGGTAGAGGTTCAAACAACCAAATTCCAAAGACGATGCTTGTTTGCCCGAGACGGAGGTGACGGTGCAGTGCGACATTCCATTGCGTAATGACACTCGGCATTCCGATCAAATTGGCGGTGAAGCATTCGTGGATCGAGAAGAGGAGGTAGCGGATGTGGTGATGTCTTGTCATGCGGACTTGTTGCTTGGGGCTGCATCGAGATAGAAAAATCGATAAACGATTCCGAGGTTGTGTCGGAGGGCGGGTGATCTTGTTGTTGGTGAGGCTGTCCCAGAGGACAATGGCGTTACTGGGTTGAATGCTCCTACTATCTGTACAAGTTATTTGCTGCACTCTGCTGCACATGAGGAGCTACTGTTGTCTGTTGTACCTCAGAATTTCGGATGCAGCTATGATTGTGGTCCTGTGGCTCCTGAGCTAGTTGTCCTGTCAAAATCAATGATAACGATGGGACATATTTTCAACCCAATGCTATTGAAGCGGAAAGAGGTTGCAAACTACTGCTTCTTGAATGATCATAATTTTTCGCAAGGGTAAGAGCTTGTTTTTTTTAAAAAAAATTTGGGCTTTCTGTTTAATATATTATACTGCTTTTTGTTCTTCAAAAATATATTCATGTGACTCTTATTTTGCCTGTTTATTCGGTTTTGAAGGGATAATCTTGTCACTTGGGGTGAGGACAGTTACCTGAATCGTGAGGATATGGAATCGATGGTTCCAGATACAATGATAATGCTTGGTGTTGTGCACTGGTGGTCCCTCTTTCTTAATGATACTTGTATAAGAGGAAGCCCAAGTCGACTTTTCTTTGGGATGGGTGCAACGGTTAGTTATTCTATCTTATCTCTTACTTTATTTTTCATGTTTGGATCACGTTTCAACTCTTTTCTCCACTTCTTGTTTAGTATCCATTGCGGCAACTTTGTATGCCGTCGAAAGATGATAAGGCTTCTGGGAGTGATTTATGTGCGGAAGTCAAATTGTCATTTATTGTCTTTGTCAATAACAACAAGAAAGAGTGTGATCTTACTTCTGATATGGTATGTTTTCTGTACTTTGTGTGTTTTCTACTACTATTCTACTGTTAGTCTACTATTACTCTGCTGTTATTCTGATGTGTTTCTGCTTTTTTAAAAGAACCACATAATTTGTAACAATTTTTTTTTGGCCAAATATTTTCCCAGATTTTCATCCCAATTCTTTTGCATGAGCACTTTAGCTGTTTGTGCATCATCATTTCGAAGAGGGTTGAATATCTTGATAATGTATTTCAAGAGGCGATGTTTGCTGATGATCAACAAAGCGTCGTACGTTTGGTGTATTGTCAAACTCGTAAGTCATTTATTGTGTTTTAATTTTCTCTTGGTGTTTAGCCTAGTCTGTTTAAGTATTGTTAGTAATTATGTTTTCTTTTTCCTTTTTTAAAAAAAAGGTGAACTTGATGTCTGATTTCCTGGTCCACAAAAGAGTTGCCCGAGGTGGGGAGGTTAAAGATTATAAAATTGTCAACGTCCCTTTTACCTGGCAAACGGCTGCGATTGAAAATTTGGACTGCGGTGTATATACGATGTTGCATATGCTCTTTTACCGTGGAACTGTTTTTGATTGTGACTTGGGTAATTCTGATTCAAGAACCCTCTACCGCGCTGAGATCGTTGCCTTGTTGGTGATGTCTGATATGAACGAGTCCAGGGGAGATGTGTTGAAAAGTTTGGAGGAGTTGAACAAGACAAGAAAGGAAACCCTGAGTGTGCTTGAAGAGAGACGGCGTATTGAGGATGCGGAAAAGAGGGCTTCTCAAAGCGGTAAGAAACGTCGTGGTTCCGGCAGGGTGAAAACTGTTGGTAAGAAGGTTAAGACGTCGCAGCCTGTTGTCGAGCCCGTCGCTTCTCCTACTGTCATTGACAGCACTAAATTCTCTAGAAAGACCCCTACTGCCAGCCGTCAAGTGGGAAGCAGGGGTGTGGATAGCCCCGTGAGTCCAAAGTCGGCTTTGGGTAGTCGTAAAAGGGGTAAGGCGGGGCACGACGGGGCTGGGGTTGCTCTATGGATTGCGGGCCAGAGGACAGTAGGTTTGTTGCGGTGTCGGATTTGTTTCGGAAGAACAAAAAACAGTTCTCTAAGATGCTGAAGGTGCGGAAGCAAGTGGTGGACTTTGTTCTTCGTGAAGACGCTCAGTTGACAGAAGAGTATGTGTTGATTTTCATTTCTTTGATTGTGGTGTTTCTGTTCAATTAGTCTTTCTGTTTCCCACTGTTAGTCTGCTGTTAATCTGCTGTTATTATGCTGTTATTTTTGTCAACCTAGCGAGTCGTCTAATTTCACTGTTAGGTCCCTTTGTTATTCTGCTGTTATTGACCTGTTATTGTACTGTTATACCACTATTATTCCGCTGTTAGTCCACTGTAATCCCACTGTCATTCCCGTTTTGTTATTCTGCTGTTATACCACTATTATTTCGCTGTTATTGTTCTGTTATTGAACTGTTATTCTGCTGTTATACCACTGTAATCCCACTGTTCTGATCATATGTTATTTTTTGTGAATGCAGGGAGCTGTTAGTGTTGTACAACGACGACGTCGGCGTGTTTTTGGACAAGGAGGATATTGTTTCCATTGTAGATGCAGCTACTATGATGACAACAAGAGTGGTTGATGTTTGGCCGGTTCTTTTGAATTCGTTGGAGTTTGAGGAACGCTCAGAACCAAGCTCAATGTTTTTCGGAGTTCGTCATATGGTATTTTGTTTTTTCCTTTGCTATTTTGCATTATTACCTACAGATTGTCTCACAAGTATTGATATAAAGTTAACACTTGTGCACTATTTTTGGTTGTTTATGCTTTCTCTTTTGAAGGATCCTCTTTATTCACTCTTAGAGAACTTTGATTCCTCAAGTCCTCTTGACGGTCCGGGTAAGAAGCTGTTGGCATTCTGGAATGTGTTTTTCGATTCCTGCAATGGAAGATGTCGTCTGAACTCCGACCTTGTGTTTGTGCCGATTCTGTACAATGATCACTACTCTTGTTTCTGCATCAACTTTTTGAATGAATCAATTGATATTTTGGACAACATGACTCACGATTCCAAGCAAATAGCCGATTCATGAAAGATTGGCCGAGATTGTGGCAAACTATATGCGTGTTTTTATGGAGGGTCATAATGTTCAAGTCCGAAGATTGCCGCAATTTCAAAATCGTTGATGTGCCTTTTAAATGGAAAAAGAAGGAACTCGCTGAATTCGAGTCGGGGTGTTTCTTCTTGTCAGACACGATGGAGGAATATGGTGGAAGCGTGTTTGAGTGCAATCTTCACAAAGAAGATTGCTCGTCGAAGCTTCGTGTTGAAATGTCGGCTTCCCGATCTTGGCGGATATTAATCTTCATAGGCAAGCGAGTTCTTGACAAAGTGAAGGCTTGTGAGACGGAAGGCCGAGACGCTGGGTTTGGCGCGAAGGAACAAATTGCCGAAGTGCCCCCGGTGCAACCCCAATCATCTCATTTGGTAGTGAAGAGTCATGCATCGTCATGAATGCAGTACCTTTGAATGTTGTGTATCCAGGGAAGTCGGACTAAGTTAGTGTAAACCGTGTTGTTAGACTATTAGTGTCTTGTTATTATTGCACCGTTATTCGTATAATTACTAGTTTATTGTCTTTCGTTATTCCCGTATTACTCTAGTGTTATTCCAGTGTGTACTCTAATTTAATTGAGTTTTCATATTACTTGTACTTTTTTCAAACACCATCCATTTTTACTCTAATCCCACTTTGTTATTCTCATTTATTCGGGATAATGAGCGGTTTTGTTTTGTTATTGCACAATTAGTCTACAATTATTTTAGTCTAATTAAGCTTTCTTATTACCTTTGTTTTCTAGAAACAATATCTATTTCTATTCAAGTGTAAATTTAGTCAAGTGTAAAAGCGTGGTTTAGACTGCGTTTTTGCCGTGTTATTCTACCATTATTCTCATTGTTATTGCAGTATTACTCCGCATAATAAGCAACTACTCATTTGTTATTGTACTATTAGTCTACACTTATTCTCATTGTTATTCCACTAGTTTAATTAAGTTTTACAAACACTAACCAATTTCTACGAAGAATATGCATTTTCTATTCAACTCAATGGTCAATTTTTTTTCTCAACTGTGATTCTATTGTTATTGCACCGTTATTCTTCTGTTTTTGCACTATTATTCCACATAACAAGTAGTTTATTCTGCTGTTATTCCACCGTTAGTCCAAAGATTATTTTGTTAAAACTATTCATTTTTATTCAAGTGTAAATTTAGTCAAGTGTAAAAGCAAGTGGTTTAGACTCGCTTTTATTACACTCGTTATTCTACCATTATTCTCACATTATTGCTTTGTATTATTCTGCATAGTTAGCAGCTTATTATGTTATTGCACTATTATTCGCAAAGACTTCGTTATTCCAACATTACTTAAAAATAGTAGTAAATAGCACTTAAAGATAGTACTTACATAATAAACATTAACGTTCTAAAATGCTAAAGCCATTATTTTTAAAGCAATAAATATTTTAAACATATTTAAAAGCAAAGAAATCCTGGACCATCATCGTTAGATTTTTATATCTTTATTCTATTCTCTCGACGCTGCGCGCTACGGTCCTTGGACAGTGCTTTCAACTTCCACCGACTCATCCTCAAAAGGGTTTTTGTACGCTTCCATAAGTTCCATGGCTTTCGAATCGGTGTCCAATTGCCGAGATTGAAATATCGGCTTCGGTGTAATACTTCCTCGAGCATTCACACCAAAGAAATGAATTGATTGTCCATGTCGGCTTCCGTGTAGTTCCTATTTTTCTTTTCCTTCAACTGTCTACGCATACGTTCATTTTGAAGTTCAAAGAACCTTCAATCGTGCCTTTACACTGTCGACCTCTCTTATTAAGGCCTCTTCACGGGTTTCTCCGCCACTAAATTTGTCCTTGTGTCGATCAACTCTATCGTGAGGGACTCTATCGTCCGTTTGGCTTCATCGATTTCCTGCCTTGTCGGGGACCTTCGGCTATCGTCGATTCGTCACTCATCCTGCAAAGATTGGAAGTATGAAACTTTTTGCATTATAAAAAGATGTTTAAAATATTTCAACCAAATTAAAAGCAAACCAAAGCGAAGAAAGAGAATTACCTTTTCTCAAAGATAGAGTATAGTGTTGATGATAAGAAAAATAAACATGAAAGAAAAATAAAGAATAGAAAGATAAGAAATTACCTTTTTGCAGAGGAGATAAAGTTTTTTTTTTTGGAATGGACTTTTTCAAAGGTGTGTGTTTGGTTTTTTACTCGAAGTAGCAGTAATTTATAGGGGCTTGGGGAATAGAAACAGTTTTTCTGTAATAAAGTATAGAAAGATAAGAAATTAACTGTCTACCAACAAAAAAAAAAGATAAGAAATTACCTTTTTGCAGAGGAGATGCAGAGTTTTTTCTTGAATACAAACAGTTTTTCCAGACTTATTCGGTGTGTGTGTTTTTTTTTTTAAAAAACCACGCAATAAACGATATTTATAGGGGTTGGGGAATACAAACAGCTTTTCCGTAATTATATTAGATTAGGTTAGGTTAACTGTTTTTAATAAAAACGAAAAGTGGAACTCGCTTTTTATAAATATTACTAATCTGTATTATTCAACTATTATTGTAGTGTGTAATTTGCGCTTTATTTTTGTGGGTGGTTTGTGAAAAACAATGATAATATTAACAAAAAAAATTAAAGTAACTAGTATTAATTCTCATATAATGTAGGTCCCACTTTATTATCTAGAAGATACATTTTAGGTTAAAATGTAATTCAAACAATGACAAATAGTAAAAGTCTTTGACATTTTTAGGCGAGGTCTTCATCGTAGCCGCTGTCTTTTGCGTCTCTTTTGTCTTTGTTAGTTCATGCATCTGATTCATATTCCTGCAATTTTTGCTTAGTATTTAGCAGCTACATTAATAGCAGAATAGCAAAGAGAATAACATTGATAGCAGAGAATAACAACACATTAATAGCGAATAGCAAAGAAATCTAAATTTAGCAACTACTCTCTGTATTGTGCGAACACTATCCATTTCCACCAAGAATATCCATTTTCTATTCAAAAATAACAACACATTAATAGCACAATAGCAGTAGAATAACACAATAGCAGCAGAATAGCAGAGTAACACAGGAATAATAGGGGAATAACAGTAGAATAAAAGGATAACATATTCCTGCAATTTTTGTTAGTTCATGCATCTGATTTATATTGCTGCAATTTTTGCTTAGTATTTAGAAGCTACATTAATAGCAGAATAGCAGTGGAATAACATTAATAGCAGTAGAATAACAACACATTAATAGCAGAATAGCAGTAGACTAAATTTAGCGGCTACTCACTGTTATTGCGCGACACTATCCATTTCCACAAAGAATATCCGTTTTCTATTCAAAAATAACAACACATTAATAGAAGAATAGCAAAGAGAATAACACAACAGCAGCAGAATAACAGAGTAACACAGAATAATAGGGAATAACAAGAGAATAAGAGGATAACATTACAATAATAGGAGAGTATTAGTCCAGATTCATACCTCTTCAGTTTCTGATTCTTCTTCATCATCGTCATCAGAAGGGGGACTTTCAGCAAATGGAAGAGTACAAGTTCTACTGTTGTGGTTCACCCACTTCTTGCAGTTACCGCATCTTCGCTTCCTCTTTTGTTGCTTGGTCTTGGCCTTTTCTTTGGAGGACCTTAATCTTTTGCCACTGCCCTTATTCTTGGCCTTGTTTGGCGGTCGAAGGTAAATATCATTTGAAGCTGTGATGCCTAGAAGAGCCTCGATTTCCTGGTTTTTAGTCTTCGGTTCAGTTGGTCCTGTGATGTTCTCCCTGAACTTTGTCAGCATTTTATGCGGTTGCTTCATGTGTTTAACAGTAGCATAACTGTCCATCACCCCGACAGTTGCATAAATCTCAAACCAAACCTTTGACATCTCAGCTTTCTTGATGTCAGCTTCATCAATCTCTTCTATCACCTTTCCATTTTCATCTCGGACAACTGGCCTGTAGGATTTCTTTGTCCATCGAGCAAGGACATAAGGGTCGGTATCCCGTGGACCCGCCTACCATTCCACACCCACAGTATATGGCGACAAACAATGCCATGCCTCTCAAACAGCTTACATGCACATTTGCTCTCGTTAGTTTTGGTGTTAAATTCAACTCGGAAGCTCCTATGCTTCAGTCCATCACGAACGTCATGATACTCCACCGCCCCTACTGTTGTCAAACTCCCGACCCCCATGCTGCATATAGCATGTTTGACTTCATTCTGAAAGTCCGCAAAGATAGGATGGGTGTAGACATGTGAGGCATGCATCTCTACCTTCATCGGCCCTACTTTCTCGACCATACTATGCTCATTGGCATTATCCATCCTCCTTTGTGTATGCCTTTTCTGCTCTATTGCGGAATTGTACCTCATCCAAAACTCGACGAGGGTTCCAAAATGGCTTTCAAACCGCTTGAAATAGCTGTTTGAACTTTCGGATCTCTGGGTTGTTCGCAACAAACAACCTAGAGGCAGATCCCGAAAGTATGCCGGTATCCACTTTTGTCTGATTGCAAAGACATACTTCAACCACCGGTTGCTTTCCATACCATGGGCTTCAATAACAGTTTTCCAATTCTGTTCAAATTCGTGTGGCTCGAGGTCGACATCCCACACAACGGCATTTATGTCGGTCATAAATTCCGTATTATTGCAGATTGCCCTTCCCACTTTCTCAGGCATTTTCTGCATGATATGCCACATGCAGTACTTGTGGACAGAATGGTTGAAGACATTTGGGCAGGCTTTTTTAATTCCCGGGCACTGGTCTGTAATTACACATTGAGGTTATTGCTGCCCCATTGCTTCGAGGAATTTTTTAAAAATCCACTCAAATGAATGCTGACTCTCGAAGTCAAGTAACCCAGCTGCAAAAGTCACCATCTTCTTGTTGTGGTCTACTCCGGTGAAGGGAGTAAACACCATGAAATATTTGTTTGTCCCATAAGTAGGGTCAAACGAGATCGTGTCTCTATATAACTTGTAGTTGTTTATCCCTTCCTTATCAGCCCAAATAACCTTCGTCAAGCATTTGTTCTCATCCCGATCATAAGCAAAATAGAACCCTTTGTTTCAACCAAAGATTTTGAAATGCCCAATGAACATTTTAGCATCGTTATCCCCAATGTAACACTTGATATTTCGTTTGAAGTTTTTGAAGTCTAGCAAAGAGGCACCGATATTCTGATAACCATTTGAATATTCCTTGAGAATTCTGAAGCTCAATGTTGGACCTATGTTGAGCTTAGTATGATCAATAATGGTCCTCTTAATGTAGTCATGGACGTCCCGAGAGCTTCGAACTCCCCTGTTTTTGACAGAGTAAAGAGAGTGATTGTGAACGTCTACAAAGACATCCACAATATACCCAACTAGGTCTCTGTGCCCTGTTTTTCACAGGTTCTCAACCTCATGTGCGCCTTGCACCACACCTTGTCGAGCATGCTTCTTTGGTGTCTAATTCGTCGGTCTTTGTTCTCTATCGTACTCAAATTACCACTTCATGATTTGTTGCTTCAAGTCGCAGCTTTTCTTTTCATATCCCTATACCCCTCGTCATTCACATGCATCAGTTGATTTGACGCCGACGCCCCCTTATATTGCGCATTTGTGTACCTTCTCACATCAAATCCAAGCCGCATATATATCTTTGTAGAAACTGCATCGCATCCTCCAAGGTAAGAAAGAACATGCCACGTTTAGGCGTAAAATCACTCTCAACAGTCCTTACCCACCGCTCGGTCCCCCGGTGTATCATCGTAATGAAGAGTTGAAACAAACTCATCGTTTTCTTAAATCCTCGAACAGATTGGGCTGGTGTATATATTGTTATTAGAAGAATCCCCAATAGGTAAGACCGCATTGTCTTCAACAATAGACACAATAGAAAGATTTGCGACAAGAAATTAATATAATGAGTACAATCATTGGACAACAAAATCACAATAACACCACAATAACAAAGAGCACGGGGAGAGATCAACATTGCAAATAATGTGACAATAACAAAGATGATAACAAAGCAGTGTGAAACAGACGACAATCAATAACATCACAATAACACTAAATCTGTTTATCTTATGCTACTCTCTTATCACCGTATATTTTCACGCTACAAAGACAATAATATCACAACAATAGCAAGATAATATCGAATAACAAGATAAATAATATCAACATGTTTCTCTACTTTTTTACAATAATAGTACAAAGAATATCGAGAATAACAGTGCTCTGATTCTACTTTATTACATACAGATAATACTGTATTTATTATGTTACTCTTTTGCAAGGCATATATTTTCATGTTACTGCACAATAATAGCACAATAATATTACAATAATATCACAATAACAGTCGAATAATATAATCATGTTACTGTACGGTTACAATAATAGTACATTAATATCAGAATAACAGTTCTCTTTTTCTACTGTAATACAAGCCAGATAGTACAATAATATCAGAATAACAGCTGAGAAACACATAGAAATCAATAATTGATTTATAAATACTCAGGCTAATAATAGTACATTAATATCAGAATAACAGTTCTCTTTTTCTACTCTAATACAAGCCGATAAAGATAATAATATCAGAATAACAGCTGAGAAACACATAGAAATCAATTATTGATTTATAAACACTCAAGCTAATAATAGTACATTAATATCAGAATAACAGTTCTCTTTTTCTACTCTAATACAAGCCAGACAGTACAATAATATCAGAATAACAGCTGAGAAACACGTAGAAATCAATAATTTATTTATAAACAACGGCGGATGAAGAGATAAGAATCAATAGCAGTATTACCTGTTTCCATATTCACTGTCGAGTTGATTTCTTCGCTAACATTGTTATTGATCTCGTTGTCCATCTTTTATACCTGAAAACAGTAAAATCAAGTATTGAATTCAATTAAAATCAACGAATTTACACTAAAAATCAACGATTTTTACATTAATTAGGTTTTTTACATTAATTCCGAAAATACGATTGAATATACTAAAAATCAACGAATTTACATTACCTGTAATTCGATTGCAGCTAAAAACCAACGATTTTGTGTAATTTTATTAGGTTTTTTATGAATTTTCTATAGTCGGCGTTCTGATTTTTGGGTTTTCTCTGTTTTTGATTTTTAGAGAGATGTAGAGAGAGAGAGAATATCGTTAGAATGAGGTTTCTATTTTCATGTTTCAAATATTTTGTATTTTTCGATTTTTCCTTTTTTTTTTTTCTAATTTATCTTTTAATCTCAAATTTTGATTTCTTTTAATCTCAAATTTGATTTCCCAACTCACAACTCACCATAAGACCCCAACTCACGAGATCCCGCCTCTCTCTCTCTCTCTCTCTCTCTCTATATATATATATATATATATATATATATATATATATATATATATATATATATATATATATATATAATTGAGATCAAATGAGTCCTTCTAGTTTAGATGAGTCCATGAGTCCTCATATAAGCCTTTAGATCAAAAAAATAAATGGCTAAGATTAGAGCAAAAGTAAAGGCTAAGATATAAAAGACTACAAACCCTAATCTCATCTCACATCTTTCTAATTTCATTTCCTCACCAATCTTACTTATCTCTCTTCCTCCCATCTCTCTCTAACTCCATCGCCGACACCACCACACCTTCCTACCACGGACAGCCCTCACCACACCTTCCTGCCGACACCACCACACCTTCCTCCCGACACCTACTCAAATCTCCACCCTGCCCACGACGACAACAACTCACCGCGCTCCCACTACCGCCACGCACATGCCACCATTACTACCCACGCTGCCGCCTTTTCCCCTTCTCCTTTCTCTCTCTTTTGTTTCGAAAATTTCAGATCTACACATAAAAATCTGAGATCTTTCATTTTTTTCGAAAATTTAATTGAAAATGACGAAAATGGTGACGGGAGGGTGGTGTGGTGGTGGCTTGGTTGTGGCGGGCCATGGGAGTTAGTCTGGTGGCCTATTCTTCTCTTTTTTTGTTGATGGATGTTGACTTGGTGGTTATTACGTGGTAGTGGTTGTGTTGCCGTGGTGGCCGTTCAACCGCCTCTCCCCTTTCTCCTTTTTTTTCAGATCTAGTGTTTGTGGTGCTATGGTGAATGTTGGTGGCGGCTGGGTGGGGTCGTGGGTGTGGGTGCCGTGGTAGACAGTGCTCGGATGGTCGTAGTGTGGTGGTTGTGAATGTGGCTGTTGTTGTTTTTGTGTGTGTGGAGTGGTGGTCGTTGGACTATGGTGGTGGTTCGGGTGGGTGTTGGTGGTGGGTTAGGTGGTGGCTCTAAAGTTAAATTGCTATTGACTAAAATTGCATCTTTTACATTGATATGGACTAAAATTACACTCGGACTAAAATTTTACTAAAGTTTCGACTCATTACCATTAAAGTTTCATTCGCTTAGTATTAAAATTTCATTTATAAATAAGTAAAATTAAATAAATAATAGTCACAATTACATTATTTCATAAATTCAAATTTTATATTAAAAATAACTTAAAAAAACTGAAGTTACACTTTTAAGTGTTAAAGTTTCACTCGTTTAACATTAAAATTTCATTCATAAATGTGAAAAAATTAAATAAATAGTAGTCACAATTACACAAAATCAAATTTTTACATTAAAATGGCCAAAAAAAACTAAAGTTATACTTTTAAGCGTTAAAGTTTCATTAATAATTAGAGAAATTAAATAAAAAGTAGTTACAATTAATAATTTCATAAATTCAAATTTTTATATTAAAAATGTCCAAAAAAAATTAAAGTTACACTTTTAAGCGTTAAAGTTTCATTTGTTTAACATTAAATTTCATTCATAAATTAGTGAAATTCATAGTTTTATATTAGAAATTGCCTAAAAAAACTAAAGTTATTTTAAACATTAAAGTTATAATCATAAAGAATTAAAGTTACAATTATAGATTAAAGTTTGAATTTTAAAACATTAAAGTTTCATTCAAAAATTGTTTAAAGTTTCAAATCTCAACCATCAATCTTAGAAGATCTAATGGCTAGGAATAGGACTTAGGGACTCACCATTTTATGTGGACTCATTTGAACTCCACTCTATATATATATATATATATATATATATATATATATATATATATATATATATATATATATATATATATATATATATATATATAATTAGGATCAAATGAGTCCACCTTCCTTAGGTGAGTCCATGAGTCCTAATCTTAGCCATTAGATTATAACAAAATCAATGGCTAAGATTAATTCTGAAAATAAAACTCCATATAAAAGCCCAACAAACCACATGAAAACCCTAATTTCATTCATTCATCCACTTCTCCCTCACTCCCACTTCTCTCTCTAAATATCAAAACCTCTAAATCTCTCCTCTTCCTCCTCCCATCCCGCCACCACCGCCCCTCCTCCCGACCACCACCACCCCTCCTCCTGACGCTGCCACCACCGCCCTTCTTCTCCCCCCATGTTCTGCCTCCCTTGGCCACAACCCGAGGCCTCCATCGACCTCTCCTATTTTGCCTCCCTCGGCACCACCCGTCGCTGCCACACCTTTTTTTTTTTTTTTTTTCCAGATCTGAAAACTGTGTTGTTGGTGGTTGGAGATGGGTGGATAATGGTGTTCTCGCTGCTACACCGCCTCTCTCCCTCCCCCTTTCTCTTTTTTTTTTTCAGATTTGATTGGTGGTTGTCGTGGGTAATGTGGCGGTAGGTGGTGGTGGTGGTCGTGGTTATGGTTAGAAGGGTCGTTGTCGTTTTTTTTTTGGGGGGGGGGGGTTGTTGGTCGTGGTGGTCGTGGTTATCAGATTTAGTTGGTGGCGGTTGGTGAAGGCAGCCGCCCTCTTCCTCATCCTTTCTCTTTTTTTTTTTTTTTTTAGATCTGTCGTGGGAGTGGTGGTGGTGGGTCAGGTGGGGGGGTCGTGGTGGGTGTTGGTGAAGGCTGCCGCCTATCTCCTTAGCCTTTCTCTCTTTTTTTTCCAGATTTCATGTGGCGGTTGGCGGTGACGGTGACGATGACAATGGATGGACTTTAATAAAGTTACATATTCAACTATTAAAATTACATAAAATAAATATACATGTATATATATAAAATCACTCATATACCATTAAAGTTTCACTCGTATACAATTAAAGTTTCACTCCTAGACAATTAAAGTTGCAATCGTAAAATAGAAAAATTACAAAATTTTACATAATTACATAAATGCAAACTATTATATTGAAAATGGCCTAAGAAAAATTAATGTTTTGCTCATTACCATTAAAGTTTCACTCATTTAACATTAAAGTTTCATTCATAATCAGTGAAAATTAAATAAATATTAGTTACAATTACATTATTACATGAATTTAAATTTTATATTAGAAATGGCCTAAAAATATTAAAGTTTCACTTTTAATCATTAAAGTTAAACTCGTATACCATTAAAGTTACAGTAAAAAATCAGTTAAATTAAATAAATATTAATCACAATTATATTATTTCATAAATTCAATTTTTATATTAGAAATGATCTAAAAAAATTAAAGTTGCAATTTTAAGCATTAAAGTTTTACTCGTAAAACATTAAAATTATATTCAAAAATATATAAATTTTTATTTTTATTTACAAAATGACTTTAAGAAATTAAAGTTACAATTATAAAGAATTAAAGTTACATTCACAAATTAAAGTTTCATTTATAAAACATTAAAGTTTCATTCCAAAAATTGCTTAGAAGTTACAAATCTCAACCATCAATCTTACAAGATCTAATGGCTTAGATGAGGACTTAGGGACTCACCATTTTAGGTGGACTCATTTGAACTTGTCTCTCTCTCTCTCTCTCTCTCTCTCTCTCTCTCTCTCTCTCTCTCTCTCTCTCTATATATATATATATATATATATATATATATATGTATATATGTATATATATATATATGCACCCATTAAAAATTCAGTCGAAAGCCATTTACGATGTTACTACTACTATAAATTTCTAAAGGACCCAGAAGTATTATAAGAAAATCAGTATTTTTTGGGGTGAGACCGTTTCACAAGGATAGTTCTTTTACAAATCTGTATTGTTTTACGATATAAGACCGTCTTATTCTATGAAGTAACCGGAACAGTAGCACTACTTTCTAAAGTCAATAAAGTTTTCTTCCTTTTTAGCCGGACCACATTCAAACACAAATTCTTATTTAAGACGGTCACTATCGTCTTAAGCTATAACTAGTCAAATCTTTATAAACTAAAAACATCTACCACTAACAAGAGGCCCCATTGCAGCGAATTAAACTCAGAAAAAATATAACTTGTCAAATCTTTATAAATTCCATCATATAAGACATAAAAAAAATACAAAAGTAAAGCATGGATGAGCTGTAAACAAGAACAAATAAATGCTAGAAAAAAGGTCAAGTGAAAACAATAGTTGTACTACAGACTACAACACTCACAAGTTATGAGTAAATTATCAAACACCTATATTTAACAGATTGAAGACAGACAACGGCCACTTGCATACTGCAAGATCATTAACAACTAGTCTTGCTTGTGACGGATTAATCTCGTCACAAGTTTGTGACCTCTCACAAAAAGGGAGAGGGGATAAGGTGGGACACCCTCTATGTGCTTCCCCACTCACCTTTTATGGGTATTTTGTGAGAGGAAATGGTATCCGTCACAAGCTTGTGACGGATATCGCCGTCACAAATGAGATTTTGTGGGTCATTAATGCCGAAACTATTGAACTCCTGACTGAAAAGTACAACATCAACTACGGTCCTGATAGGCTGATACAGAAATTTTCATCATGGCAATTTGCAAAGCAATGGCAGTAAAGATCACTAAAACTCGGTACTAGAATGTAACTGGTCATAGACAATGAAGTTATACTTTTAAAAAACAGACGGAATGTGCTAAATCCTGCGACAATAATTCAATCCACAGACGGAATCTAACTGGTCATAGACAATGAACTCTACTATTCAATCATGCGAAAATAATTCAATCATGTGCATATTTCAATATTACTTAAACAACAACAATTTTTTAAGGCAATTGTCATACGAGTCGTTATACAACCCGTAAATATTGTTTAAAGCAATAGACACATGTATTATTGCAACGAATCATGTATACCTATGAACAATCACAAGCAAATTTTTTATAAAAGCAAAAAAAAATATTATGAAAGTAGAAGATGAAGACTTACGTAGAGTAGAACCAACAGCAATTTGTTTTTTTTTCTTTCTTAATTTTAGGTTTTGTATCTAGGGGGAATTGGATTTATAAACTTGGGGGAGGAGTAGAGTATGAGATTCCAAGGGATTGGGGTAGATTGAGAAACCCTTGGGTTTCTAAATCCATTCCAAAAGTGGTCAACCAAACACTTAAATCGGTGATATCCATTCCATTCCATTCCATACCCCCAACCAAACACCCCCTTAAAAAGAGCTACGCCCGATATGTCTACTTCGACATTATTGGTTCAAGCTTCACAAACATTACATTATATATCTGCATATGTTTTGACATTTCGTTGGTCAAAATTAATACCATTTGATGTTAAATGGATAAAATATAAATGGGTGAGGCAAAACATTTTTGTTGCTATTACAAAAAAAAATGTCAATTTTATGTCATGAACTCTAGAAATTAAGGCCAAAGCTAATAGCTGCTTAGTACGAGCAAGTGTTTTTAAGACCGTAATAAGCATGAAACCGGTCAAAACAACAGATACCCATCACTAATTATTGTTCCATGCTAATCGGATGTGTGTTGTTCAGGCCCGTATCCAATATGAAATTTGATCCCATTAAGTTTCTAGATACAAACCATTAGCATGTTAGATACACTCCCTTAAGTTCCGAGATGCATACTTCTAACTACCTAAACACACTCCTTTAAGTTTGTAGATACATACCTCTAACTAGCTAGATACACTTCCTTAAGTTACTAGATACATACTTGTAGTTAGTTAGATACACTTTTTAAGTTGCTATATACACTCATTTAATTTACTAGATACATTTCTTTAAATTACTCCCTACTAGATACATACCTCTAGGTAGCTAGATACACTCATTTAAGTTACTAGATACATTTTTTAGCTAGCTAGATACATATATTTAGTTATCTAGGTACACTTCTTTAAATTACTGCCTACTAGATGCATTCCTCTAGTTAGCTAGATACACTTCTTTAAGTTATTAGACACATATCTCTAGGTAGCTAGATACACTTCTTTAAGTTATTAGATACATATCTTTAGGTAGCTAAATACACTCATTTAAGTAACTAGATACATGTCTCTAATTAACGATAGATGTCCTCTATTAGGCCCCTATTATGATCTCATTAGTAGAAATACAAATGTAAAAATTAAAAGTTATTTTAAAGAAGATTACTGTATAACACATACTTCCTCCATTCAACTCCACTCTATCACTTTCTTTTTTTCACGTTTTCCAACGCGTGTTTTACGCGGTAAATATCGTTAGCTACGTATTTGCAAAAATTATAAAAGTTAGATATTTTTAATGTACTCGTAAAGACGAATCAAATAAGATCCATACGAATATATTTCCACTTACGTATCGAGAGAAAATCGTAATTGAATATACAATTGTGAATAATGTACAAAAAATAAATAGGTAGAGTGGAGTTGAATGGAGGAAGTACTTCATTTGTAGCTTTGACTTCATGGGTGTATATACAACCCCTACCTAATTCTCAAAAGAAAAATAAAGAAAAGAATTTCAAGTAGTAGGTTCCTAAGTAATATTCGTATGACGAGTCTGACTCTAGTAGCATGCCATTTCTTTATGCAAGCCAAAAACTACACAAATGTTCACACAAATACCATGAAACTAACACCTCAATGTCAACCTTTTAAGTGGTTTTTGAGTGATAAAGAGTGGACAACAGGCAGGGGCGGATCTAGCCTTTGGACTATATGGACTGTAGCCCTTTATGAATTTGGAGATAAATAAAATTTGCTTTCAGATCCTACATGACATTAAGCTAGCACAAGTGGTTGGAGACTTGGTATAAGGGCATTTCAATGGGTAGAATTGAACCCCCTTCACATCAGTTTTTTTTTTCAAGAGTTCCATACTTTCATTCCATATTAAAGTTTAATAATACTCCTTTAGTTTTTGCTTTTTCCTAGGTTAATCTTTGACTTTCATAATCTATAAAAATACGTAATTATACTACATAACTTATTAGTCGGTAAATTATAAAATTAAATTACTCTCTCCTCGTTTCATAATATGAAGTTTTCGTTTTACCGAGATGAATTTTGACTTTTATTTTTAAAATCATAATATGAAGTTTTCGTTTTACCGAGATAAATTTTGACTTTTATTTTTATAAAAATATACTCCGTAATATACTAGTCGATAATTTATAAAATTAAATTACTAAATTCGTTAAAAAAATGAAATCTGTATGCGTGTTTCTTTATCAAAATTACTCCGTCTTATTCTTGTGTCCTCCGCGAGGACCGTTCTCCTTACACCCAAGTTTTTATAATATTTTATTGGTGGATTGCCTTTGGGTGTAAGGAGGTGTCAAAGATATACATCAACCAACTCCTTAATTGTTGGAAATATCTTACGCAACTAACTCCTTGATATTAGTCTTCCAAATTGTTAGCTACTGTAAATCTTATTGTTAGTTGTTAGCTTAGTTTTCTCCTATTTTGTAGTATTTGAGCTTTTCCTTTGACCTATGTGTAGCTATATAAACTCTTGTATTTACTCATATCAATATACAATTATTCATCAACTCAATCAATTATCTTATATGCTAGTGGACTCCTCCAACCTCCCAACCCCGAGCCCATGTAGCTGTCAACCCTTCGAGCACCTTGTGGCACCATCGTCTAGGACACCCTTCATTTGCTGTTTTAAAATTATTAAGTTCGCAATTTAATTTCCGCATTTCCCAATTTTCGCACTGTAATGCATGCTTAATTAATAAAAGTCACAAACTTCCTTTCTCCGTCTCTTCCCTTGTATCACACGCCCCTCTTGACCTTATTTTCTCCGACGTTTGGACCGCACCTATTATGTCCCATGACTCCTACAAATATTACATTATTTTTGTTGATCATTATACCCATTATTTTTGGCTCTACCCATTAAAGAAAAAATCCGACACATTCACCACCTTCCATCGATTTAAAGCCATAATTGAAAAATTCTTTAACAAACCTATTCGCCAATTATACTCTGATAACGGTGGCGAATACAAAAAATTAAACCCTTCCCTCCTTGACGATGGAGTCACACACTTAACCTCCCCACCACACACTCCCGAGCACAACGGGTTTGCTGAACGTCGTCATCGACACATTGTTGAAACTGGGCTCGCACTCCTTACCCATGCTCGGCTGCCCATGACCTTTTAGCCCTATGCTTTTTCCACTGCTACGTACCTTATTAATCGCCTACCATCAATCACCATTCACAATGAAACCCCTTACAAACTCCTTTTTCAACAACAACCTAATTATCAAAAACTTCATTCATTCGGATGTCTTTGTTACCCATGGCTCCGACCGTACACAAATCACAAACTTGAACCGAAATCCACCCCTTGCGTCTTTGTTGGTTACTCCACCACCCCAAAGTGCATATTTGTGCTTTGATCCTTCAACTAAAAAGCTTTACACTTCTCAACATGTAAGGTTTGTTGAAACCGAATTTCCATATTCTGATCTTGTTAAACAACCCGTCTCATCCTCCCTTTCTCCCTCTCAATGGTGTGACCTTACCATCCCAATTCTCGACTCCCTACCACCCATGACCACCCCTCAATCCCCCCTGCCTCCCCACGATCTTCCACGCCTTCTTCTCCTGCCACGACCTCCCCTCCTTCTTCTCCTGCCACTACCGCCTCCACATCCAGTACACAAACCACCACCAAACCCCCACTGCTACACCCTCGCCCACTACCACCTCGCCTCCATCCACCATCTCCTCTGCCTCCAGCCCAATACCTCCACCGCCTCCTCCACCACCTCCTGTCCGCGCCATTACCCGACTAAGCAACAACATTGTCAAACCCAATCCCAAGTATGCCAAAGCTGCGACCCTACCTAGCTCTCATGTTACTCCCACTACGACCAAGCAAGCTCTCATTGATCCTAAGTGGCGAGCTGCAATGGTTGATGAACATGATGCGCTACTCCGTAACCAAACATGGACACTCGTACCACGTAACCTTGCTCCTAATGTTGTTGGATGTAAATGGGTATTTCGAATTAAGTATAATCCCGATGGTAGTCTTAAGCAACACAAAGCTCGCTTAGTTGCTAAAGGGTTCCATCAACGACCCGACATTGACTATTCAGAGACCTTTAGTCCCGTCATAAAACCGACCACAATACGCCTTATTCTTACTCTCGCTGTAACAAATGGTTGTCACCTACATCAAATTGATATCAACAATGCGTTCCTTCAAGGGAATCTTACTCACACGGTATTCATGACACAACCCCCTGGTTTTGTGAATTCCGACAAACCCGATTACGTCTGCAAGCTCAACAAGGTCATCTACGGTCTCAAACAAGCTCCGAGGACATGGTATACCGAACTCAAAAACTATCTCATTCAATTTGGTTTTAAAAACTCTATCTCAGACTCGTCTTTATTTATCTACAACACCCAACACACTCGGCTATTTGTGCTCGTCTATGTAGACGATATTATCATCACTGGACCGAACCTATCTCATATTAACACATTTATTACACAAATCTCGGCTAAATTCTCCCTTAAAGATTTAGGACCGATGTCTTACTTCTTGGGAATTGAAGTCACACCCACCGGACAAGGCTTACATTTAAATCAGACCAAGTATTTATCCGACCTACTACATAAATACAATATGCAAGAATGCAAGCCTGCCTCTACACCCATGTTATCCTACCCTCCACTAGTTAAAGAACCCTCCCAACCAATCGAAAATGAGACTGACTACCGCGCCCTCGTTGGTAGCCTTAAATATCTCTCACTCACTCAACCCGACATTGCGTTTCCCGTCAATAAACTAGCTCAATTCCTCAATCACCCCACCTCGTCTCACTGGTCTGCTCTCAAATGGCTCCTCCGTTATCTTAGGGGCACGTTTCACCTTGGCATACAATTCACGAAGTCCTCCCCTCTCGATCTTCATGCGTTCTGTGACGCGGATTGGGGAGGCGATCCAAATGATTTTGTGTCCACTTCCGGCTACCTAGTCTACCTTGGTCGAAATCTCATTTCATGGTCTTCCAAGAAGCAACGGGCCCTATCTTTATCCTCGACGGAAGCGGAATTTCGTGCTATAGCTAACACTACTTCCGAATTGCTTTGGTTACACTCGCTTCTCCAAGAGCTTGGATTAACTCAACTCCATGCTCCCACGATTTTCTGTGACAATTTGAGTGCCACGAACTATTCAGCGAATCCTGTATTCCATTCTAGAATGAAGCACCTTGCACTCTCGTTTCATTTCGTCAAAGAACGGGTTCGACAAGGCTCCATTCGGGTATAGCATATCAATGGCACCGATCAGTTGGCAGACACGTTAACTAAACCGCTTCACAAACCGCGCTTTCTTGAATTATCTAGCAAGATTGGACTCCGTCAACGACCGTCCATCTTGAGCGGGAATGTCAAAGATATACATCAACCAACTCCTTAACTGTTGGAAATATCTTACGCAACTAACTCCTTGATATTAGTCTTCCTAATTGTTAGCTACTGTAAATCTTATTGTTAGTTGTTAGCTTAGTTTTCTCCTATTTTGTAGTATTTTAGGTTTTCCTTTTGACCTATGTGTAGCTATATAAACTCTTGTATTTACTCATATCAATATACAATTATTCATCAACTCAATCAATTATCTTATAGGAGGATGGTCCTCCCGAAGGACACAAGAATTTTTTTTTATTGAAATATTTCCGTAAAACAAAACATTCTCGTGAAATCGAAAGGTACTTATAATTATTTAAATATTTTACTCGCATACAAATCGAAAGGTTCCACACAATTTTGAACCTAGAATTTTTTTTATTGCTACAATTTCGAAATCTAACCCAACATAATTTCAAATCCTGGTTCCGCCCCTAACAACAGGTTAAGAACCTCGAAGACAAACAAATTAAAACAGAAAAGACATTACAAAAGCTTATACAACTCTACAAGGCACAATCCGAGGTTCTGTGATGCACTGATGCCTCAGTACATTACCACACCTGCATGATTTGGGGCTCCGTTCCTTGAACTGAATCATTCACACTAAAACGGAATTGGCTCCTTTCTATATTTAGTAGTAGTAACAAAAGCGTGAACTCCCTGCATAATTCCTACTTGAGTACTTTGTCACATACTTTACATACGACCCCCAACACACTGATATTCCCAATGGGAAGGTATCACAAGGTCTTGTACTACCTCTACATGTAAAATCTTCAAGCTAAGGGGTAAGATTGATATTCTATCATCAATCTTAAATACAATAGAATACTCATCAAACTATTCCCAATATAGAAAGGTAAACAAATGAATGAAATATCCAAAAAAAGGAATAGGTAAACAAATGGTCGGGATGGAGTATATTTGAAGACAATAGCGTTCAATGAACGTGAACCCATTGCAGTATTGCCACTATCCAATCGAACACGGAACCATGCTCTACATCAAGCAGTCATGTCGTCAAGGGCAGCCTAAATTCAAAATCATTCGCTACTAATAGCACTGTTCTACTTCCGTTGCTTTCCTAGCATCATCGTCGTAACACTACAATAGCAGTACGCAAATTAATAACAGCATAAAGTGGATTGAGACATTATGAAGAAAGATCTCGAGTTCCTTGCGATAAAATGGCTACTGACTAGTGTATCAGTGAATAATATCGATGTCAAACAGAGGGGATGTCGTCGGAATCTGGGTAGGCGTAGTGGAGATGATAAAGAGAAAGAGAAGGTGATTATCGATGGTGATACTTGCGCAGGGGTCGGAGTGAAAAACAGGGAGAAGATGGAGAAGGGAGAGTGAGGAAAAGGTCGCGGAAGAGTAGAGGCGTCGTTGGCGGTGTTGTCGGAGGTTGCCGGCAAGGTCTGGAACTCCGGCGCCGGCGATATAAAGGTGTGGGTAGGCTGAAAGAGAAAGTGGGATGTGGGTCCACGTGGGATAGTTGAGTATGCAAAAGCAGTGGAAATGTGGTCATTAAAAGAGCGTGATAGATAGGGATGGCCTCTGATTTGAGTTTTTTAACTTGGTTCGTACGGCTCTGAACTTTAGTTCGTACCCGACCCCGCCCCTATATAGATTTAGGATCCGGTGAGAACGATCACTCCGTGAGAACGCACTATATTCATGAGAATACATGAGAATATATACATATATACAAGGTACACTACTTTTTTTTTTTTTTTTTTTTTTTACCAAATTTCAGATACACTTTTGACTATCGTAGATACACTTTTTACCAAAATTCTATATACACTTTTTAATGATGTAGATACACTTTTTTTTTTTTTTTTTATAAAATCTCAAATACACTTTTGACTATCGTATGTACACTTTTTACTAAAATTGTATATACATTTTTTAATGATGTAGATACACTTTTTTTTTACCAAATCTCAAATACACTTTTGACTATCGTAAGTACACTTTTTACCAGAATTTTATATACACATTGAAATGTATCATAGATATATATTTTTTTTTAACAAATTTCAGATACACTTTAAATTATAATAGACACTTTTTTTTTTTGCATAAAGTTTAGATACACTTTACAATAATACATATAAACTTTTTTCCATTGTAGGTATAATTTTTCCTACATATAACAATATACTCCCTCCCATTCACAATAAACCTCCCATTTCATTTTGGCACAAATATTAAGGAAACACACTACCCCACCATATAATTAAATTTGAACCACACAAATACACTACCCCACCATACAATTAAATTTGGACCACACAAACACTTACCAAAAAAGGAAATAGGGAGGTTATTGTGAATAGACGGAAAAGGAAATAGGGAGGTTTATTTTGAATGAGAGGGAGTATATAATATTGCAAAAATCATGGATCAATTAAATTGCACAATTGCTTCACCTTAGACCATCCCCAAGCAGAAGGTCGCCTTAATCGGGTCACCAAAAATTTTCCTCTTAATCGCACCTTATTAATCTTGACCCACTTTCACTCTCCTCACCAAGAGTCACGACCTGGTCACCAACCCAATCATTTTTCGACTTTCCAACATTTCCAATCATTTACCATATCACTATCCACCAAAACCTCTCTCTTACTTTTACAATTATTACTAACAAATTATAAATAAATTAATTTTTTATATTTAATTTTGCTAATATCTTAATATAAAAAAAATGATCCGGATAATAAATAAAAAATTAATTTTAAATCAGTATTAAATATAAAAAAGGTAAAAAAATAATTATTTTGATAGATGGTTATATCCAATTGAACCGTCAAAGTTTAAATACATCGACATATAGTCTTGCAATCGTTAATTATTTCAAACAATTTATTTTATTATGATCTATACAAATATATCATCTGACATTATAAAACCGTCTCATACAATAATTTAACCAAAACTTTAAACCAAAAAAATTCACACAATCCACAAAATTGGATCGTTGGTTCTTATCCCCTTTCCCAACAAAATCATTTCCAACTTTCCCAAAATCCTTTTCCACAACTTAATTTACCTTTTTTCCTCTTCATTTTTCCCATCTTTATTTTCTCCTAAATCAATCGACATTCACAACATTACTGATCTTCATCATCACCACCATGATCTATCGAAGATCACCATCATCATCATCATTCGATCTTTTATTTTGACAAAGATAGAAACCGTCAGACGAGAAGGTCATCACCATCGTCATCGATCTTGAGTGCATCACCATCAACACCATCATCGGACATCCCAGATCTATTCTTGCTCAGGTTTCTTTTATTTCTTTCTTTCTCTTTTATTTACCATCATCGATTATTTCTATGAATATGTCGATCATCACCATCCAACCTTACTTGAGGTAATTAATTTTGTTTAATTTAATTACTGTTTTTTTTTTAATACCTTTTTCATTATTAAATTGGCCAAAATATGTCAAATTTGATTTCATTTTGTTGACAATAAAAAAATTAAGCCAATTATTATATGCTCATATTTTTTTTCTATTTCAATTTACTATATATTTCTCATTTGATCTAGTAATAATTCAGTTACTGAATCTCTTACTTTTCCACAAAAATGGCAGGATGCTTTGCAGAGGGCTGACAAGTTCATTTCCGTCCGTCCTTTTCATTTTTGAAGAACAAATGAGAGGATAACATGTGTTGGGTCACCAATCTTACCAATATCCCAACTCAAGGTCACCAGGTGACCCTGAGTTATTCAGGGTCACCAAATTAGCATCCTAATACCACTTAATTATGTAATTAGCATGACCCAACAAGGTCACGACTAGACCTGGCAAACGGGTCAACCGGGTCGGGTTCGGGTCAGGCCAGTTTGGGTCGGGTCATTTCGGGTTTCTCAAATTTTCGGGTTAGTTCGGATCGGGTCAGTTCATTTCGGGTTACGGGTCTATTTCGGGTTTGTTGGTCGGGTGTGTTTGGTCAAGCGGGTCGGGTTAATTCGGGTCGAGCCATTTTCGGGTCAAAGATTAAGAGAAGAGAGGCATTTCAAGTCTATTAGGGTCAATTAAAGTTATATTTTGTCGGGTCATTTTCGGGTTGAGTGGTTTCGGATTGGTCATTTCGGGTCGGGTCTTTTACGGGTCCAAGAAAGCTCGGGTCATTTTCGGGTCGGGTCGGGTCACTTCGGGCTTTGGGTGTCATTCGGGTTCAGCAATTCGGGTCAATTTCGGGTCTCGGGTCATCCTTTTCGGGTCGGGTCAACCGGGTCGGGTTTATTTTGCCAGGTCTAGTCACGACCCGGTTGGTGACCTTGCTTGGGCATGGTCTTACTTTCAAGATAGTGTATACATGTATACGAGACAATATTATAATAAGACACAATAAATATTATGCACTGGAATCACAATGAACAATGTAATGTTGCAAGTTGCAACTCACAACGAATCACACTCATTTTCTAGCTTTTCTTGAACTTTTCAATAAAGTTATCAACCACTAAAAACAAAGCATTTAATTAAAAATGACGTAACCATTAATTTGACCATCACGGCTCTACCTATCATCAGATCAAGCTACATGCTTTAACCAGAACGAGCAACAACTCACCATCCCCACCACCACTCTTCACATCTCATCTTACCAAGCTTCCCATCAATGGCGATTTCACCGTCCAACTTCATCTTCTTCATCCTTCTCTCTCCTTCTCCTTTCTCTCTTCACCTCCACCGAACCAACTCCCCAAACCTTCGAAGGATTTGGCGATGACGGATTCAAATCTGCCGTTAACTCAACGACTCACCCTCGATTCTACTCACCGATCGTCCTGCCACAACCATCGTTCGACACTTTCGACGGTTACCTATCACCGAATGAAATACTCTAAAATTTCACTTTCGACGGTGATGCGGTTAGTCGAGTCGGTTGATGACGGGTTGGCGCCAGTGAAATTTTGATGCTTCTGATGAGGACCTCGTCGGAGCTCCGGCAGCAGACAGGTGGAGTTTTAGGATGCGTGAAAGAGAATGGTGTCACTGAAGTTGTGTCGGCATCGGGGGATGCTCGACGGCGGTTCTACAACGCTTCTAATGATTGCCGGCGGCGACGGCGATGGGCGGTGGTGGATGAGGATGATGTACGGAGTAAGTTTCTGGTGGTTGTCGGTTTATTTACCAGTGGTGTGTGGCGGCGATCTTGAACTTAGACATGGAGAAAAGTAGATCTGAAATATAATTGCAGCCATAGTTGTCTTCGAATGGGGGCGAAGAAGGGTCGCTTCTGGTGGTTGTTCGGTGGTCGGATGTTGAGATGATTGGTGGTGATAGTGATCATGGATCATGATGACTGATGAGAGAAAAGGGAGTTATAAAAGGATAAGAATGAGTGGAGATAAAACGGAAATGTGGGGTTTGATTTTGGGAATTTACACGTGGGCTGTTAATTTAGTTTAGACTAGTTTTAAACCCGTGCAAATTGCACGGGATCCTATTTCAAAATTTGCTAAAATAATATAATGTAAATATTGAAGATACACGCTACTACAAATCCTGGCAACTACAACGCCCTTTAACAACGTTTATGCACGAAAATCACAATAGACGTTGTAGAATGTATGGCGCGATTTTTATTAAACTTAATTACAACGGGTATGGTTATATAACCGTTGTTATAAGTTTTAACAATGGGTCAAATTTGTACAACCGTTGTTAATAATTTGGCGCAAAATTGGCGCAAAGTTAGTGAAAAGTAATCACAACGGGTATTTTTAAACCCGTTGTTAAAACTTATTTAACAACGGTTGTTGTTTTACAACCGTTGTCAATACTTTCCATACTATAAACTACACAACAAACACAGATCAGCTACAGCCACAAAACACATACATAACCTAACACAAACACAGACAAACACAAACACAGCAAACACACTTTCTCATCGTCTCTTTCTCTCTTTCTCATCGTCGCTTTATCATCTCGCCGTCACTGTTAGTTTCATCGTCTTTCATCGTCATTATTTTCTTTTTTTAATTATTTCATTTGCATGTATGATGGGTTTTTATCGATCATTATTATGTTATTATTCGCTTAATTAGCTCGTAAAATAAATTAAATAAAATAAAACAAAGAAAAAGCAAGATGATAGAGAGGAATGCATGATAAACTTAATTAATAATTCATTAATATATATATATATATATATATATATATATATATATATATATATATATATATATATATACATAAATTAAAAAAAGAATTACATTTCTAAAAATGCAATTCTTATATTTTCATAGAGAGTCTTATTCTCTTCTATGATATCCCTCCTCTCCTCCTTAACTATTTGGAGGTTTCGTTCGGCAGATTCTTTATATCGTCATATAGCCGCAACAATCACCGTTCTGTCAAACCATTTCTTTTGGCGTCCTTGAGTGCGGCTTGAGCATCCACAAGATAGCTCATAAAACTGTCCTCGATGTCCAAAGAACCGGCGGATGAAGTCATTGTTGTTCTCGGTCATAGTAAGAGTTTTAAGGATGTAATCGTTCATTTTGTTGATGAACTTTGGAGTTGTTTGAAAGATTAATTAGGGTTTGGAGATTGTTTTAGCAGTTAGGGTTTGAAGATAGTGAGATAATGGAATGGTGGTTGAGATAATGTATGTATTTATACTAAGTAATGTGTCATTTGAGTTATTTTTTAATTAATATAATATATGCATGTTTAGGAAGTTGTGCCATAATCATCATATTTCCCTGCTTCAAATCTTATGTAAACCCTTCTCATTCCATATATTGTCCATTCATATGCAGGGATGACAGTAATAATGCATGCATCGGAATTATAACGGGCCTCGTAATTATGCATGCATCTAGTAATATTTAATTTATTTATTTTTTATTTTGTAAAAACAAACAACAACGGTTATGTAGAAACAATCCGTTGTCTTTAGTTATAACAACGGTTATTTGTAAAGTAACCGTTGTTATAACTTTCCCACCAAAATTGAGTCACACTTTCCACAACGGGTTTTTATACTTAAAACCGTTGTTAATAGTTTTAACAACGGGTTGCTTAAGAAAACCAACCGTTGTTAAAACCTTTTACAACGGACGCTTTAACAACGTCCGCTATTTTATATAACAACGGTTTTTAACCGTTGTTATAGCCTGTATCTGTAGTAGTGACATTATATTTGTAGTTAGCGTAAATGATGTATTAGTGTACTACGGTCAAATAAAGCGAGTAGTTATTTTAGTACAATATACTTTCTTATTAGCTAAATTTGATTTCTAATTTGTTTTGTTAGTTGGTCGACTTTAAAAAAACACGACTTATATATGAATAAGATAAAATTAGTAACGTTGTATGGGTTTAAATAGTTTATCAGACCGTTCAAATTCTTTACTTGTTTTTCATTTAGTTAAAGTCGTGCACTTTTGTAGAACCCGTGCACACGATAGAATGAAAATTTGAACCCGTACACAATTAAAATGGATATTTAGACCCGTACAAATTATTAAACCTATTTTTTCATTTAGTTAATATATTTCAAGCGGGATCATATTCAATAAAATACATCGAACGTTAACATTATAATGAAACTTGACCTAAACTACTTTCCACCAATACTCAGCCAAATGATAACATTTCAAAATTGTATTTAGCCCATAATTTGGTTTATTATGGAATTGTCTTTTAACGGAGCTCATAATCATCACAGCTATATTTCAAAAGAAGATTGCACTTAGCCCATATGCTTTTAGCCCATAATTTTTTTTGTTTTTGTTTTTTAAGTAATTTTTATCCTTCTTTCCTTGACATTAATAGGAGTTATAAATATTACTCGGTATTAGTTTCACATTTCTTAGCCCATTATTATTTTATAAATAATTTCAATTTTTTTATATTAGTTTCAGTATTGAAATTCTATATGTTTTTACATCAGTTTAAATCTAAAATTTTTTAAGTTGATTTATGATAATTGTATTTATTTTTACATCTTTTGGCATAAAAACCTTGTTATATGTGTTTCATTGTTTCATTTATTTCAATTTAGGTGTCATATCCCTAAATTCTAATGCATAGCCATTACTCAGACCCGTGACCCGTGACCTAAGATTATGACCCGTAATGTATCTTTAATTTGATAAGCAGTATTATGTTAATTAATCATATATGTAACACTTCATTAATGTACTATAAACATGCTCAATAATATATCCTCTATTTGGGTTGAGCTAATTATGTTCGATTCGAAATACAATAGGTCATCCTTACGACGAATATATCCGTCTTAAAAATAAAACGGGTTAAATAACACCCACTTACATCCATAAGATAATCTCATTCAATATTCTGTTTTTTGTCTTATGTTTGATAATTGATTTGACTTAAGGTTAAGACAGATATACCGTCTTAAATGAGAATTTGTGTTCGAAATATTTTTACGTCCAGCCAAAAATTTACTGAAATGGGCCTAAACTCGTTTCCTTTTGCTTGAAATAAATCCTAACATGCCCTTCAATATAAATAGCTTGTGATTTGGAGAATTGAACCCTAAAATGCATAATAATACCTCATCTACTTCGTTCACAAATCGATTTCACATACTACATTCCTACTCTCTCCCACATGAAAATAAATGTGGATATTCTCTCAAGTCACCTTTCTCATCATCCTTCTTTTCTGATCCGTATTTGAACATAACAAATTTCGGACCCAAGTTCAACATTAGTATAGAAATAATTTTGAAACGGTATGGTTAATTTTTTTATTTTCGTTTATTGATAATTATTATTATAAATTTATTATTAGCATTAAAATAAAAATTATTTTTTTTTTGTCGAAACCATTTATTAAAATTATTTTATGCTGAAAATAAGCAGATCTTGACACCTTAATTTGAAAAAATGTAATTGTTTGCTTCAATATTTTGGTTCTCTTATCTTTCTATAGTTGATGTTTGATATTAAACAAACTTTATCATATGAAAAAGTGGGAGTTACTTGTTTTTATTTGTTCAATAATTGTTTTGCAATATCTTTTTAATCTTACTAAATGAGATTTACCATGAAAATATATTTTCTACACAAATTCGTTGAATAATATGCTTCTTACTTTCAAATATGGCAAAATAATTTAATATCATTTGTATAAATATCATTTTAATATTTACTGGATATGGATTTTATTAAATTTAAATGTTTTATATATATATTAAATTTGTAATTTGATGTTTTTAAGTTGATGTTGTTATTGTTTTTATATAATGAAAATTAACATTAACAATTAGTAATAATTATATTAATAAAATTTGTTAATGAGCAATACACATTAATCACAATTCACATATCAGATTCATGTATCATATTGCTTGATGTGTAAAAAAATGATTCTTGGAATTAAATGGCAATGCAGAACGTGGGGGGCTTAATTTAAAAAATAAAAATAAAATTGTACTTTCAACCGCAGGCTGACAACTCAGCACTGTGGTTGTTCTTTTAATAAATAAGATTAGATAGTTAGTTCGTTCTCACTGTTCTCACCGAATGTTCGTTCTCACCGGATCCCACCTAAATATATATAGAAAGAGAGAGGTGGGATCCGGTGAATCCACCTAAATATTTGAGTCCATGAGTCCATAAAACAATATCACAAAATTATTTTTTTTCGAAATTTTTTTTTTCGAATTTTTTGTTTTCAATTTTTTTTCGTGTAAGTTATGATATTTTTTAGCATAACTTGTGATATTGTATTACAAAACAAATTTTTCAAATTTTTTTTCCCAACTTCTTTTTTTCGAAAACTTTTTTTAACAAATTTTTTTTCGTGAAAGCTGTGATATTGTTTAGTATAACGTGTGATATTGTTTAGCATAACGTGTGATATTGTATTACAAAACAATATTACGATTTTTTTTTCAGAAAGGTTTTTTTCCAGCTGTGATATTGTTTAGTATAACGTGTGATACTGTAAGCTGTGATATTATTTAATATAACGTGTGATATTATATCATGGACTCACGGACTCAAAAAGATAGGGTGGACTCATGTGATCCTAATTATATATATATATATATATATATATATATATATATATATATATATATATATATATATATAGTGTCAAGTTCTTCTAAGTCCTTTTTTTTTTTTGAGTCCATAAGTCCCTCCCACAACCCTTGGATCATGCATGGTGGAAGGTTGAGATTGAAAGCAAAAAACACACTTAATACTAATTAATTCACTTCTCTCTCTAGTTTTAATAATACATTCACTAATTCATTATCATATACAATTAACACCATATTTTGTCTTATATTTCAAAGTTTATGAAAATTTTGTTAACATTTTTCCTGTTTCGTTTTTTTTTTCGTTTTTTTTTTTTCGAGACAAGTTTTCGACTGTTTCGTTTTTTTTTTTTTTTTTTTTTCGAGACAAGTTTTCGACATTTTAGGATTTTACGAGTGTAATTCTAACAGCAAAAAGTGTAATTTTAAGGAATATTTTCGAGAATTTAGCGTTTTACAAGTTTAACTTCAATCTTTTTCGAGTGATTTTAACGAATAATATTTTGAATTTTTGTAATTTTATCACAAGTTATTGTAATTTAGCATTTTACGAGTGTTATTTTAATGACAAAAAGTGTTATTTTAGTCCAGGTAAGTGTAATTTCAGTCCAATGAGATTGTTATTTTTAGTCAAGGAGAATGTAATTTTAGTCCAAAAAAGTGTAATTTAAGTCCAGAAAAGTGTAATTCCAGTCCACTGAGAATGTAATTTTAGTCCATTGAGAATGTAACATTAGTCCAATGAGAATATAACCAAGTCCATTGAGAGTGTAACATTAGTCCAATAGAGGTAAGTGTAATTCTAACAACAAAAACTGTAATTCTAACAACAAAAAGTGTAATTCTAACAACAAAAAGTGTAATTTTAGCCAAAAAAAGTGTTATTCTAGCAAAAGAAAGTGTAATTTTAACAGAAAAAAGTGTAATTCTATCAACAAAAAGTGTAATTTTAGCCGAAAAAAGTGTTATTCTAGCAAAAAAAAGTATAATTTTAACAGAAAAAAGTGTAATTTTAATGGAGAAAAGTGTGATTTTAACAGAAAAAGGTGTAATTCTAACAACAAAAAATGTAATTTTAGCAGAAAAAGTGTAATTTTAGTCGAAAAAAGTGTTATTCTAGCAAAAAAAAAGTATAATTTTAACAGAAAAAAGTGTGATTTTAATGAAGAAAAGTGTGATTTTAACAGAAAAAGGTGTAATTCTAACAACAACAAAAAATGTAATTTTAGTCGAAAAAAGTGTTATTCTAGCAGAAAAAAGTGTTATTTTAGCCGAAAAAAGTGTTATTCTAGCAAAAAAAAGTGTAATTTTAATAAAAAAAAGTGTAATACCTTAAAAATAAGACTATATTTTAAATATATCTAAGATTAAAATCAAAAAATAATCTTAGATCTATTTAGTACATCTAAAACTAAAATAAAAATATCTCACAAAATAAAAATAAGAACTAAGAAAAAAATATAAAGAAAATATTTCATATTTAGTAGATTTAATATTAAAATCAAAATATTATAGATCTAACATTAAAATAAAAGTAACATTTAAAAAAACGAAATTTGTAAAGAAAATCTGAAAAAAATAATACTATACATAAAAACGAGATCTAAAAAAACGATAACATAATAAATTTAAACAAGACGGAATTTTTAAAAAAAACAAGACGATATTTGAAACTAGCGCGCACACACCATCGACATCCAACAATAACACCGTCACAATTTAAAAAAAAAAAACGTCAGATCTGCCAGTTTTGAAAAAAAAAAAAAAAAAGGTTAGATCTGCCAGTTTTGAGAGAGGAAAAAAAAGAGATGGACATAATAGGAAACCGTGAGTTTAGAAGAAGAAAAAAAAAAGAAAAAACAGATTTGAATAACTGAAAAAAAAAAAATATAGAACAAAGAACACGATAGAGGAGGGAGAAGAGGAGTGTGGTGTTGTTCGTTGAGGGAGGCGGCAGAAAGAGGACGACGGAGGGAGGTGGTGGGTTGGTGGGCTGGTGGACTGGTGGAGGCGGTACTGGTGGTGCGGGTGGACTGGTTGAAGAGGTGACGGGGGTGGTGCGAGGTAGTGGTGGTGCGGGTTCTGGTGTGTGCGGGGTGGTTGAGGGAGGGTGGCACGGGAGGCAGATCTGGGGTGGGGAAGAGGGTGGTTTTGGTGTGCGGTGGTTCCGGTGTGGGGGTGAGGGTGTGGGTCGTGAGTGGTGGGGGTGGGTGGTGGGCGAACTGGCCGTGAGGAGGTGGCCGCAGGGTAGGAAGGGAGGAGTTTTTTGTTTTGGGGATTTTTAAGTTTTAGAGAGAGGGGAGGAAAAATGAAAGTGTGGGAGATAGAGAGAGAAATGGTTGAAAGAAACTATATATATTAAATTAGTGATTGATTAAGTGGGTTAGTAATTAATTAGGGTGAGTAGAGAGATAGAGGATTAATTAGGTTAATAACCACCAATTTTAGCTTCCAATCTCATCTCACCCTCCATCTCCCCGTCCAAGGGCCCTAAGGAGAACTTATGGACTCAAAGGTAAGAGGAGGACTCACTTGATCTTATTACTATATATATATATATATATATATATATATATATATATATATATATATATAGTGTAAAGATCAAGTGAGTCCACCTCTTACATTTGAGTCCATGAGTCTTCCTTAGGGCCATTGGATGAGGGGATTGAAGGGCTAAGATTGAAAGCAAAAAAAAAAGGCAATTAATGTCTAATTAAACACTTCCCCTCTCTACTTTACTAATCCACCTTAATCAAATATTAATACACTATATAACAATTTTTTTCACAAACACTTCTCACTCATCCCTCACAATTTCATTATATTGCTCTCTCAAAATACCCTCATAATCTTATTCCTCTTTCCTCTCAAAGAAACCAAAAAAAAAACCCCAAAAACAAAAAACCCATCCACCACCACCGTCCACCGTGCCACCCCACCACTGGCCACACCACCACCACACCACGCACCTCCCCCACCCGACGTCGCCACCAACCTCCTCCTCTTTCCCGCCACCTCATCTTCCCCGACCTCCCTCCCCCACCCCAACGACCACCACCCACACCCCCGCCTGCTGCACCGACCACAACCACCCCCCTCAACCGACCACCAATCGCCTAATAACTATCCACCACGGTACCCCAAATAAATCACCATCCACAACCACCCACAACCACCAACCCCCTCAGATCTGTCCATTTTTTTTAACCCCAAATAAATATATATATATATAGCAAAGTTCTTCTAAGTCCCTTTTTTTTTTGAGTCCATAAGTCCCTCCCACAACCCTTGGATCATGCATGGTGGAAGGTTGAGATTGAAAGCAAAAAACACACTTAACCCTAATTAATTCACTTCTCTCTCTAGTTTTAATAATACATTCACTAATTCATTATCATACACAATTAACACCATATTTTGTCTTATACTTCAAAGTTTATGAAAAATTTGTTAACATTTTTCCTGTTTCGGTTTTTTTCGTTTTTTTTTTTTTTTCGAGACAAGTTTTTGACTGTTTCGTTTTTTTCGTTTTTTTTTTCGAGACAAGTTTTCGACATTTTAGGATTTTACGAGTGTAATTCTAACAGCAAAAAGTGTAATTTTAAGGAATATTTTCGAGAATTTAGCGTTTTACAAGTTTAACTTCAATTTTTTGCGAGTGATTTTAACGAATAATATTTTGAATTTTTGTCATTTTATCACAAGTTATTGAAATTTAGCATTTTACGAGTGTTATTTTAATGACAAAAAGTGTTATTTTAGTCCGGAGTAAGTGTAATTTCAGTTCAATGAGATTGTTATTTTTAGTCAAGGAGAATGTAATTTTAGTCGAGAAAAGTGTAATTTTAGTCCGAGAAAAGTATAATTTGATCCAATTTGAGAATGTAATTTTAGTCCATTGAGAATGTAACATTAATCCAATGAGAATATGAGAATATTACCAAGTCCATTGAGAGTGTAACATTAGTCCAATAGAGCTAAGTGTAATTCTAACAGAAAATAGTGTAATTCTAACAACAAAAAGTGTAATTCTAACAACAAAAAGTGTAATTTTAGCCGAAAAAAGTGTTATTCTAGCAAAAAAAAGTATAATTTTAACAGAAAAAAAGTGTAATTCTAACAACAAAAAGTGTAATTTTAGCCGAAAAAAGTGTAATTTTAGCCGAAAAAAGTGTTATTCTAGAAAAAAAAAAAAGGTGTAATTTTAACTGAAAAAAGTGTAATTCTAACAACTAAAACTGTAATTTTAGCCAAAAAAAGTGTTATTCTAGCAAAAAAAAGTATAATTTTAACAGAAAAAAGTGTAATTTTAATGGAGGAAAGTGTGATTTTAACAGAAAAATGTGTAATTCTAACAACAACAAAAAGTGTAATTTTAGCAGAAAAAGTGTAATTTTAGTCGAAAAAAGTGTTATTCTAGCAGAAAAAAGTGTAATTCTAGCCAAAAAGTGTAATTATAGCAAAAAAAGAATTGTAATTGTAATTCTAGTAGAAAAAAAGTGTAATTTTAAGATGAAAAAAAGTGTAATTCCAACCAAAAAAAGAGTAATTCTAGCAGAAAAAAGAGTAATTGTAGCAAAAAAAAAGTAATTGTAATTCTAGTAGAAAAAAAGTGTAATTTTAAGATTTAAAAAAGTGTAATTCCAACCAAAATGCACATCTAAGAAGAAAATCAACAAATAACCTTAGATCTATTTAATAGATCTAAGACTAAAATAAAACGATCTAATATAACAATAATTTAGTGAAAAAAGTTAGTGAAAAAATGTAACAATCTAATATAACAAGACTAAAACGATCTAATATAACAATAATTTAGTGAAAAAATGTTATTCTAGCCGAAAAAAGTTACAAGACTAAAAAATTTAGTGAAAAAAGTTAAAAAATGAGATCTCACAAAATATAAATAAGATCTAGGAAAAAATATAAAGGAAATTTGAAAACAATATGTACAACAAGACTAATCGAATAAATACACAAAAAAAAAGAAAAAAAAAAGAAAAAAGACAAGATCTGAAATAAATACAGCAAGAAAAACGAAAAAACATAAAAACAAAAACAAAACTCAAATTAGCACGAAGGTGCGTGATGGCAGTCATGTAGCCAACAATCAAGAGATACAAAAATTAAGAGAAGAAGGAGAAAAAACATTAAAAATAAAACCAACAATCAACAAGAATAAAAAAAAAAAAAAAAAAAAAAAAAAGTTAGAAAGTCAGATCTGGAACACGCAAAGCCAAAAAAAAAAAATTGAGAATAAGAAAAGGGCGGCGGTGGAGGAGATGTGGAAGGAGGAGGGAGAAGAGGAGGTGGTGTCGTGGTGGGATGGTGGCGCTGAAGTGGGCGGTGGAAGGAGGCGGTCGTGGTGATGCGGGTGGTGGTGGGGGGCTGGCGGGTCAAGGATTGTGGTGGCGGGAGGGCAGTGCGGTGGTGTGTGAGGTGACGAGTGGTGGAGAGGATGCGGTGGTGGTGGTGATGCGGGTGGTGTTAGGTGGGTTGTCGGCTCAAGGGTTGTGGTGGCGGGAGGGGTAGGTGGTGGCCGGTGAGGGTAGGTCGGTGGTGGTGGGTGGTGGGTGGAGAATTAAATTGAGTTTTTTTGTTAGGATGAGAATATTTATTTGGGTTTTGAATTAATTTGGGTTGAGAGAGATAGTAGAGAAATGAATTGTGTGATTGAGAGAGAAGTGGGTGGAAAAATAAATGTTATATAGTGGATTAATTTTTAATTAATATGGATTAGTAAAGTAGAGAGGGAGAGTGTTTAATTATGCATTAATCCCCTCTTTTTTGCTTCCAATCTCAACCCTCCATCTTCCTCATCCAAAGGCTCTAAGGAAGACTTATGGACTCAAATGTAAGACATGGACTTACATGATCTTTACACTATATATATATATATATATAACACAATTACACATTGCCCAATCCCCCATATTCCCAATTCCATATATGTATACAGTAACCCCAAAGAACACAAACAACATAGAAATAGAACTTACCAACCGTAGAATGAGGAATTATACACAAGAACCACGAAGATTGCACACACCACGATGCTAGGGAATGATTAGGAAGTGATTAGGGAGTGATTAGGGTAAACGTAGAATGATGAAGTTTGAAATAAGGTTTTAGAAACTGACGCGGAATATAAAAATAACCCCAAACATTCCCTAATCAAACCGTCAAAATACGCTTCGCCAGACCGGATACTCGGTCGAGTAAAGTGTATACTCGGCCGAGTATCCTCTACTCGGTCGAGTATTTCTCGGCAGAACCAAAACAGACTACAACAACAGCACTACTCGGCCGAGTAGGCTCTACTCGGTCGAGTAGTCACCAAAGAAAATCCGTAGTATTACATATCACACCCAACTCCATTTGCCATTCCAATCCACCAATCCCCTACCGTCGCTGCCACCTGCAATCACCAGCAACACCAGAGAGCCACCGGAGAACATTCTAAAAGTCAGCGTAACTCCGGCGACACCATTGAGTATCACCAACCCCGACATTTCCTATTCGTTTTGTGAACCTCAGACTCACTGCTTCATGCTCGGACCAACATCGGCACCGCTCGAAGGTCACCACCACGCCGGCACCAACAGCTACACAATTTGCAATACACGAAATCAATGTATCTACTTTCTTTATTGATGTATCTCGAATTAATTTTAATGTACCTAGTAAGTAATTTTTTGTATCTATGTTAGATACATTAAATTAGTGCTTGGATACATCAAAAATTAGATTAGTTATATTAAAATAGGTGATCGAGAGTGAAGGGAGAGGCTCAGATACGGAAGGCTGTTGAGTGAACAACCATCCTCTACCCATTTTCGATCTCCAAATTTCTACTCCCACTTTCTCGTACGACCAACTAACAACAACAACTTAACCCACGACGTCTATTGAATCATTTCTCGGAGACGAAACGAATATTTGTCAGCGTCAATTGAGGTCTAGCGATCATCAGTGAAGGGAAGGGGCAAAATAAGGGGAAAAGTGAAGAGAAAGACATCAAACAATGATAGGAGAACTCAACGGCGTCGGTGGTGGTCGAGGTGCTCGTCGGCGTCGTCGGTGGGGGTGGTGGTGCTGGTCATGGTGGTCGCCGCCTCGGCCGTGACGGGAGCGACGATGGTGATTGAGGATGAGTAATAAGTGTGTTTTGACTTTGAGAGGAAATGATAGCATTCACACAGCATGTGAGATTGTTAATTAATAAGTTCACATAGTTAGTTCGTTCTCACCGTTCACCGAGTGTTAGATTACCAATCAGGATCCTAAATCTTGATATATATATATATATATATATATATATATATATATATATATATATATATATATATATATATATATATATATATATAGAGAGAGAGAGAGAGAGAGAGAGAGAGAGAGAGAGAGAGAGATTGGATTTGGTGATTTTGGTTAATGGTGAGTTGTGAGTTTGGAAAATCTCATACTAGATTATATTAGAGATGAATGGTCAAGATCTAATCTTATATGTCATATAAAATTACTGTCATTTACTTATTTTCTCTTTTTTTCTAGCGTTACTCTTATTTTTTTTTTTTAAAAAAAAATTATCTCCTTTTGTACCTCGTGTTGCTATGCTTTTTTTTACAACTTTGATTTTTTTTTCTCTTATGTTTTTCTCTAATTTCCTCATTATGTTACCTTTTTTTCTTTTTCTTTTTGTACCAAATTTTTTAGATCCAATGGTTGTGATTTTCCAAACTCACAACTCACCATAAGAACCAAACTCACGAGAGATCCAATGGTTGTGATTTTCCAAACTCACAACTCACCATAAGAACCAAATAGACCGCTGAGATTGCATCTAAATATCTAATAGTAATAAAAAAAAACAAATCTAAGTCTGCTCTTCCAAACTTTTGCTCTCGTCATTTTCTCTCTCCTTTCATCTCCATTTTCCTACCTCAAATTAAAATTCGTAACTTTTTTTTCTACTTTAAACCTCCAGCACTCCAATCCTGTAAAGAGAATGGTGGTGCTCGGTCGTACCAATTTGCGATTGATGTTGTTGTTGCTTTAATTTGACGTATTTCCTGGTACACCCATCTCCTACCCCCGCTTCCGTCTGCATTTTATTTCTCCTTTTTTTTTTCAAAAAGGTGCAAGCTTTCTTGCTTATTCAATGTCGCAAACCCTACATCCTCATTAATTGATCACTACAATGGTCAAAATTGGGGATTTGTTGATTGAATGTTGTGGAATATTGGGTTTTAGGAAATCCTAGAATCTGGGGATTTGTAAGAGGTCATTTGATGCCTTCAACTATTTAAGACTCTGATTCGATGACGGAGCTTCGATCTCGGCTCATGCGCAAATCTGGGCTCGATTCCTTTTATTGCTTTATTTGAAAATACGAAGAGAAGAGAAGGCCATTCGTCTTCGACATCATTGTTGGTGGCTAAATCGATGATTTATTTGAATCAATGACTTCCTCCAAACTCGTTTTAAATAAATTTTCTTGAATGGTGAGCTGTGGTGATTGACGGATAAGAATTTGATTGGAGGGTGAATGTGATTGAATTTGAGGACGGAAATAGTGGACTCGATTCCGAATGTGATGTTGGATTGCTGTTCGGCTCGAGCCATGGTGGCTCAATAGCTGCTGGTGCGTGTTGATTGATGCGGGTTGATGATGTGATAGGCGAAGATGGAGAACGGAATTGCTCATTGTTGATGGTCAGAGGTGAGTGAAGGAGGACGAAGGAAAATGGTTTACCAACGAAGCGTGCATCCGTTACAGTAACTTACAAAGCTTGTCCTTGAAAAATTCACGTCCAATTGAGTTGTGTAGTGATTTACCTAGTTCATTTTTAAGTTTAAATTGCGTAGATCACATTTAAAGATAACTAGCTAGTAAGCACGTACGATTGATTTCTTACTTTCGTGATCCACAGACCACAATATTAAGCATATGGACATCTGTTTTGACAAAGTTAGGGTTGACTTTCATGCTCATTTCATTCTTTTTTTGGGGAAAATGTTAATTTTGCTCCGATTCGATTATGGCATAAGGAAATAACACATGCTGGTGTTGCAAAGACGCCACAGGTGGTCATCTTTAATCGATAAAAGTGCGGTGAGAACCATACATGATGTAAGCCTTGAACTTAGCATTGGATTCAAATTTCTCGGGAAGTAAACGAATAGCTATTCGGTTTCGGCGACTCGACGATGCTTGGTGCGTGGTGATGGAGCAGCGAAATGAACAGTTCTTGTTAATTGGAGTCACAAATGCGCACCTTGTAGATGTGCTTCAGATTTACTCAAAGTAATTGCTGGTATCATTCGATTTTAATAGACATGCTAATAATAGTGACAGGTACAATATGAAGTTAAGGAATGCTCAGAAGTTATAAGTCAACAACGAGGCAAAAAATCAACATACGCATACTCGTATAGCAATGTTCTCTATATTAGCAATGTCTAATACTCGTATCTGCTGGTGTACAGGAGCAGCTATGGTGCTGATGGAGCGGTACGGGTGGTGGTCGAGTTTGGAGATTGAATTGGTATTGGGTGCTGTTGCTGACTTGCTGCACTTTCAATGGTGAATTTATTATTGAATGATGTACGATTATTTATATAGTTTTTGAAATTTGTGTGAGAATTGACTGATTGTGTTGGCTGTTCTTATAAGATTAAAGATGGAAGAGATTATGACACTGATTTGGTGGGTGCGCGAGTCTATCATGCATCTATTAAAAATTGAAGTTGTAGAAGATAACAATAACACTACAATAACACAACAATAACACCAGAATAATACTCCAATAACAGACGGATAACACTACAATAACACCACAATAACAGCACAATAACACGTGGTAAAAAAAAGTAAAAAAAATCAAAGTAGTACAAAAAAATCAAAGTGACACCGGAATAACATCACAATAACACCAGAATAACAATAACACTAGAATAACAGCACAATAACATGTGGTAAAAAAAAAGAGTAAAAAAAATCAAAGTAGTAAACAAAATCTAAGTGACACCGGAATAACATCACAATAACACCAGAATAACAATAACATTAGAATAACAGCACAATAACATGTGATAAAAAAAGAGTAAAAAAATCAAAGTAGTAAAAAATATCTAAGTGATACCGGAATAACATCACAATAACACCAGAATAACAACACAATAACACGTGGTAAAAAAAAATGAAAAAAAATCAAAGTCATAAAAAAAATCAAAGTGGCACCGGAATAACATCACAATAACACAAGAATAACAGCACAATAACATGCGGTAAAAAAAAAGAGTAAAAAAAATCAAAGTAGTAAAAAAATCAAAGTGACACTGGAATAACATCACAATAACAGCAAAATAACAGTAGAATAACAGCACGATGACACGTGGTAAAAAAAAAGAAAAAAAAAATCAAAGTCGTAAAAAAAATCAAAGTGACAGCAGAATAACATCACAATAACAGCGGAATAACAATAACATGTGGTAAAAAAAAGAGAAAAAAAGTCAAAGTCATAAAAAAAATCAAAGTAAAAAAAGCACAATAACAGCATAATAATACGAGGTAAAAAAAATAAGAGTAAAAAAAATTCAAGGAAAAAAAAATTTGGTACAAAAAGAAAAAGAAAAAAAGGTAACATAATGAGGAAATTAGAGAAAAACATAAGAGAAAAAAAATCAAAGTTGTAAAAAAAAGCATAGCAACACGAGGTACAAAAGGAGATAATTTTTTTTTTAAAAAAAAAAATAAGAGTAACGCTAGAAAAAAAGAGAAAATAAGTAAATGACAGTAATTTTATATGACATATAAGATTAGATCTTGACCATTCATATCTAATATAATCTAGTGGCTGAGATTTTCCAAACTCACAACTCACCATAAGAACCAAAATCACCAAATCCAATCTCTCTCTCTCTCTCTCTCTCTCTCTCTCTCTCTCTCTCTATATATATATATATATATATATATATATATATATATATATATATATATATATATATATATATATATATATATATATATATATATATCAAGATTTAGGATCCGGTGAGAACGAACACTCGGTGAGAACGGTGAGAACGAACTAACTATGTGAACTTATTAATTAACAATCTCACATGCTGTGTGAATGCTATCATTTCCTCTCAAAGTCAAAACACACTTATTACTCATCCTCAATCACCATCGTCGTTCCCGTCACCAGTCGAGGCGGCGACCACCATGACCAGCAGCCACCACCCCCACCAGACGACGCCGACGAGCACCTCGACCACCACCAGACGCCGTTGAGTTCTCCTATCATTGTTTCAGTGTCTTTCTCTTCACTTTTCCCCTTATTTTGCCCCTTCCCTTCACTGATGATCGCTAGACCTCAATTGACGCTGACAAATATTCGTTTCGTCTCCGAGAAATGATTCAATAGACGTCGTGGGTTAAGTTGTTGTTGTTAGTTGGTCGTACGAGAAAGTGGGAGTAGAAATTTGGAGATCGAAAATGGGTAGAGGATGGTTGTTCACTCAACAGCCTTCCGTATCTGAGCCTCTCCCTTCACTCTCGATCACCTATTTTAATATAACTAATCTAATTTTTGATGTATCCAAGCACTAATTTAATGTATCTAACATAGATACAAAAAATTACTTACTAGGTACATTAAAATTAATTCGAGATACATCAATAAAGAAAGTAGATACATTGATTTCGTGTATTGCAAATTGTGTAGCTGTTGGTGCCGGCGTGGTGGTGACCTTCGAGCGGTGCCGATGTTGGTCCGAGCATGAAGCAGTGAGTCTGAGGTTCACAAAACGAATAGGAAATGTCGGGGTTGGTGATACTCAATGGTGTCGCCGGAGTTACGCTGACTTTTAGGATGTTCTCCGGTGGCTCTCTGGTGTTGCTGGTGATTGCAGGTGGCAGCGACGGTAGGGGATTGGTGGATTGGAATGGCAAATGGAGTTGGGTGTGATATGTAATACTACGGATTTTCTTTGGTGACTACTCGACCGAGTAGAGCCTACTCGGCCGAGTAGTGCTGTTGTTGTAGTCTGTTTTGGTTCTGCCGAGAAATACTCGACCGAGTAGAGGATACTCGGCCGAGTATACACTTTACTCGACCGAGTATCCGGTCTGGCGAAGCGTATTTTGACGGTTTGATTAGGGAATGTTTGGGGTTATTTTTATATTCCGCGTCAGTTTCTAAAACCTTATTTCAAACTTCATCATTCTACGTTTACCCTAATCACTCCCTAATCACTTCCTAATCATTCCCTAGCATCGTGGTGTGTGCAATCTTCGTGGTTCTTGTGTATAATTCCTCATTCTACGGTTGGTAAGTTCTATTTCTATGTTGTTTGTGTTCTTTGGGGTTACTGTATACATATATGGAATTGGGAATATGGGGGATTGGGCAATGTGTAATTGTGTTATGTGATTATTGTATAGGAGAAGACTTCGTAGAGGAGCCTTTCTGATTGTCCGAGTTTCGTGCTACTGTTGATTGCTAAGGTAGGGTTCTCCCTACTCGGTTCTTGTTCATTGTTAAGACATACTTGTTGTGTTATTTGTTATCTGCTGATCATCGGAGTATGGGCGTTGTTGTGGCGGTGTTGACGTGGAGAGGTGGTGACAGTTGTGTTACTGTGTGGTTGTGATTGTGGTGGAGTCACTTACGGGAGTGGCTTCACACCCTAGTTCGCCCTCCGTGGAACCCGCCATGGGAGGGGATGTGCACATTAAGGGACAGGGATTGTTAGTCGCTCGTTGATGAGCTGGACTAGATGGGATCGGTGCGGTCACCCAGCGGCGGCGAGGATTACATTGCGATGGGTAATCAGCGGTACACACCCCGGTGTGTAGTCGATTCTTGTGTGAGATCGGAGGCGAGTTTGGAGGATGATCACCGGTTACCTTGTTGTTTGTCTTATATTGATTGAGTATCTACGACCCGTTGTTGTTTGTGAAATCTGCGGTGATCCATTTGGGGATGGTGAAGCGGACTTGACGAGTTTTGCTTGGTGAGCTTGGGGCAGTCATGGGAGAGTTGTCATCACCAGTCGTAGCATCACTGTCCGAGTCGTAGTTTTGGATTTCTTAGTTGTCAGACATTTGGTTTATTTTATTGTAACAGTTTGGGATTTGGTCGATGTAAACTTTTATACTTTACGGTACCTTAATAAATGTGCTTAGTTCAGACGCTTTTGATATGTCGGGCAACCGAGATGGTAACACACTTTCATGGTAGGGTGGTCCTGGTAAGGCACCTTGGTATGAGGGGGTGTTACACGATGAGTTAAAGTAGATCTGAAATTAAATGGCAATCACAGTTGCCGTTCAAGGGTCGAAAGGGGCGAACGAGCGCAGCCTTTGGTGGTTGTTAGGTGGCCGGATGCTGAGATCAATGGCGGTGGTCGTGAATCAGAAGGAGGGAGAGATAACTGAGATTAATGGTGGTAATCGTGAATTAGGAAGAGGTAGATGAAGACCTGTTTAATGTATATATTTTGTATCAGAACGTATAAAATGATTGGAGGTGGGAGACAAAATGTATTGTTGGGTGGGGGAGGAGGAGTTACATAGTTACACTTGCACGTGAGTTTGTTTATTAAGTTCATATAGTTAGTTTGTTCTCACCGTTCTCACCGAGTGTTCGTTCTCACCGGATCCCACCTCTATATATCAATCAATATCAATCAATCAATCAATATATATATTTAAAAGAGGAACTTTTGGAGAGATTTCATTGGCTATTGTTTTGGGCGATTTCATTGGCTACAATAAGAATTGGATATTAAATTAATTAGCCAACTTATATAGAAATAAAATAATGCAAAAATTAGAATATATAGAAAAAAATAGAATAAAAAAAGGTATTTGTGTTTCTATAAGGATCGAATTTCACCTGCACGTACATGCCTATCAAATAACAAACATGTGTTTAGCATTGTATATAAATAGAGACTAGATCCAACTTGCAAAGGAATCAAATTCCTTCTTCTACTTTCAATCTCTTATCTTTCTGTTTTAACTTTTACTGATTTCCTTTTTTCTATATGCTAGATGAACTCTTTTTTGCGGTATTGATGTGTATTCTAATTGTTTGCTAATAACGATTTTGCTTATTATGCTATATCATACCTTCATATTGTTTTTTTTTTTGAATTCACCTTCATATTGTTTTTTAGCCAATACTAATGGTGCAATTTGGTTGAAAATTTCAGGTACAAATGTACAATATTAAATCGAGTATTTTAACATACAGAGTATTTGTTTAATTCATGTGCGGAACATATCTTCAAGTAATTCTGTTGGAAAGGTAACCCACATTGTTTAACAATTGTTTGGAAGTGTGAAACAAATGAGCAACTACATATAAAATGCTTATCATAGCCAGCTTAAGGCTATGTTTGGTAAAACTGACTGAAAAGGTACCTGAAACCTAATAAGGAGACTCAAATTAAAAACGTACCTGAAAAGTTAGCTGAAAATTGAAAACTGATAAGGTAGCTGATTAATTGTAATGTGTTTGATAAAACTAACTGAAAAACTAACTGATTTTTTTATAAAATGACATAAAAGGACATTAATAATTATAATAAATTAATTTAAATAAAGGGTAAATATGTAAAGTAGAACATTTAAATTCACGAAACTTTAAAAAGCTACAGGTAGCTTTTCATTTCAATTTTTAGCACGAAAAGTCATTTCAGGTACCTGAAATGACTTTACCAAACAGCACTAGGTAAAACAACTACCTGAAATATTAGTCAAATCAGGTTGCTTTGTAACACCCCTGATTTTCGGCTAAATTAAAACTAACTTTTACATACAAAAATGGCCGAAATACAAGGATATTATAGTTAATATACAAAGTCTCATATTACAAATTCCTTTTAAAAATAAAAGAATAGAAAATGGAAACAAAACTTTATAAAGTCTTTCATAAAAATCTTCTCTTGAAATAAAAATCCTTTTGAACAGCAGCGGAAATAACCTGAAATAAAAACCAGAAGACAGAAAGGAACTACCCCCATGACGAGTAGCCCAGAAGGGAGAAAACACGTCAGCCGGGAAGCTGAGTAACAGATAATACCTCAATATAAGCAGAATAGTTTTTGGTCATGGCGTGGAAACACAAACACGTAAAAATAAAAATAAACATAGAGAATAATAAAAACACTCCCGTTAACTAATTTCAAGCTCAAAGCTACTCCACAATATAATAGACACTCTGGTCTCAATAATTAACTGAATCTCAACTCATTACTCCATCTCACTCACTACTCCGTCTCATAATATAATACTCCATAGTAACTAGATATCGTATTCTCATCGTCGAACCTAAGACAAAGACAAGGGGTGAGTGAACTGGCGGATAAGACCGTGAAACAATATTTCCATCTCAATATCGATTTCAAATTCAAATAACTCAATAACCATGGTCGCACTAGACCGTAAAATAACTCGGCTCAAAGGCCCCATAACTCATAATTCAATACCAGTAACCAATTTCCAAACTACTCACCCACGAATCAAGGTCAAAGTAAACAACAACTTAAACACAATAGCAAAACAATCCAAATATGAGAATATTGTAACCATACGTACTGTCATCTTTACTCACTACCACCACGTACGACTAATCCTTATATCCATGTCTTAGTCATTAATGTACAACTTTTCCACCTTATTAACCCCTTTCTTTAATCACAAGAATAATGGGTGTCTCCCTGGAACAATTCTCGCTTCAACAGTATGCACTCATACCTCTTGAATAATTAATAAAAAGTTTAACCCATCTCACAAAATTAATTAACTTAACAATAGAATATTATAGCTAGTATACAAACAATATCACATTCACCCTTAATAATCAATTTAAACACATAAAACATGTATATAATCATATAACCCCGAACAATAATAATAATAATAATCGGTAGAATCATGTTACCTTAAAACAGAAAACCCAACTACTTATACTTGAAAACGATCGGAATCTTGACTGAACAAATCAATAGAGGAGGGATTGATAACGAGGCAACCACAAGTTGAAAACGAGAGCAATAACAGGAGGTTCAATTTTAAATTGTGCTTATAAAATAAAATATTAGTTTGGCAAAAGAGGATGGAAATTGATTAAGGAGAAATTGGTGGATAGAAGCAAGCTCACAAGCATGATAGTGAATTCTTGCACATCGTCTTTTTTTTTGGACGGCTTGAATGTTAAAAGGAACATGTTAAATAAAAGACATGTATAAAAGTCTTATACACTATATATAAAAGTTCAGTCCATTTTTCTTAAGACCATTGCTTTTGGTCTGAAATAAGACGGGTAACATGTCATCATTTTACAATAAAATGTTGTTATTTTTTGGTAATATGTTACCATTATTGTTCACATTATTTTCAGGGTAAAAAATGACACCTCTAGTCATAACATTTTGTGAATTAATTGGTTACATTTTCTTAAAAAATGGCAACATTTTATCCGTCTGACAGATAAGACCAAAAATGTCGATCTGAAACAAGAATTTGTGATAAAAGTTAACCCTACTACGTTTTTTTTAACCGATTTTATTTCTTTTTTCAACACCAAGTAGAATATGGAACCCATGATAAAAATTAAATTAATTTTATTTTATACATTAAAATTATTAATAATAAATGTTAGAAATATTTGGGATATTACAATCTTCCCCTCTTAAAAGAAACTTCGTCCCTGAAGTTTAAGTTTAGAAATCAAAAACAATATTTTAAAATTTGAGTGGTATTACATTCCACCCTCCGTAAAAACAAAGTTCGTCCTCGAACTTAAAACATCAAAATAATTTGTGTTTCCAAGAGTTTAAGAAAAGTTTTAAAAATGAAATCGGCGATGTCAAGATGTGACGATCTTAACACCTAGCCAAGAAAGAACCCGCTCTGAAACCAATTATAACACCCCTGATTTTCGGCTAAATTAAAACTAACTTTTACATACAAAAATGGCCGAAATACAAGGATATTATAATTAATATACAAAGTCTCTTATTACAAATCCCATTTAAAAATAAAAGAATATAAAATGGAACGAAAACTTTATAAAGTCTTTAATTAAAATCTTTTCTTGAAAAAAAAATCCTTTTGAACAGCAGCGGAAATAACCTGAAATAAAAACCAGAAGACATAAAGGAACTACCCCCATGACGAATAGCCTAGAAGGGAGAAAACGCGTCAGCCGGGAAGTAGAGTAACAGATAATACCTCAATATAAGCAGAATAGTTTTTGGTCATGGCGTGGAAACACAGACACGTAAAATTAAAAATAAACATAGAGAATAATAAAAACACTCCCGGTTAACTAATCTCAAGCTCAAAGCTACTCTACAATATAATAGACACTCTGGTCCCAATAATTAACTGAATCTCAACTCATTACTCCATCTCACTCACTACTTCGTCTCATAATATAATATTCCATAGCAACCAGATATCGTATTCTCACAGTGGCGGACGCACCTTGAAGGTATAGGGGTCCTTGGACCACGGAAAGAGCAATTTTTTTTTAATAAATATGTACGCGGGTTACAAAACGTCGTCGACGTTTTATAACAAATCGTCGACGTTTTTCATAAAAAAGACCATGACTACCCTTCACTCTCTCTTACTCTCTTTAACCTTTTTACACTTTACAATCACAAATTCCCCAACCATCGCTGCCACCACACCTGCCACCGCCACTACCCCGCACCACCGCAGCAGCCATGACACCACCACTTCGACCACCCACTTTCATCATTGGTTTCCCTATTATATCAATCAAGCAATTGCTCAATATAATTGATTTGGAAGAATTTCAAAAATCACAAAAATCTAATATATCAAGTAAATTGTTGTTCATAATTCAAGAATAAATGTGAACGATTACAATTCTAATACATCTATCAAGCAAATACAGGGAAGATTACCAATCAATTCAATTGTTCAATGAAAATCATCAATCAAAAGAAATTTCTTAAATTTTAATAAGTATATAACAATACATCAATTAAATCGTTGTTGAAATGAGACACAAATTGATAAACATGTACCTCAGATGAAAGCAACATCAAAAGTTGTTGGGACGATGATACTCGACGTTTGATGGGGCATGAAACGTTGATGTTCAACGTTTGATGATGGTTAGGATGTTGAATCTGGACGTTTGATGGCGGTTCGGACGTTGAAGTTGGACGTTTGATGGCGGTTCGGACGTTGGAGTTGAACGTTTGATGATGGTTCGGACGGTGATAATCTACGTTTGTTGGAGGTTATCATTTTAATTCTTAATTTTGATTTGATTTTGTTTCCAGAAAAACAAAAAAAATATAGAGATGGAAGGATAGTAGTAGTACTACGGTTTAAATCGTCCAACCTATAGCCCATTGTTTTATTAATTTCTAGGTTCGTAGTCTTAATACGGTTTATTGTTTTGATTTGATTGTTGTGTAAAATCATCTATTATCGTTAGATTTGATTGTTTCGGAAGGAAAAATTGAAACAAATAATTGTGAATTTAACGTGTTGGTTTTGTTAATGCGGATGGGAGACTTAGCATATTTCGTTACCCAATTAGTTATTTCAAATTGGTTTAGGGAGAATTTGGGAGAGTAGTGAGAAGAGGGGAATGTTTGTGAAGGGTAGTGATGGTCTTTTTTTTTAAAACGTCGACGATTCATTACAAAACGTCGACGACGTTTTGCAAACCCCATATGTACTGATGATTGTGAAAGACCCCACAATCAACACAGTTGGACACCACTTGTTTCTTCTTCTTATCTCATAACCAAGAAGAAAATAATTTTTTAATACCCATCACATGTACACTGCCACAATTTCTTTTTTGGTGGACTTTTTTACTCTTTATAAAATTGAGATTTAAATAATATATACATAAGAGTACATTAAAGTGGGGTCTTGGACTCTTCTTATTCTTCTTTATGTACTTTTCTTTATCCCCAAAAGAACACAAAACTAGAGAAGTGAAAATAAACCCTAAATCTAATCAAGTATTCGATCAAACAAAATTCTAAATCTAACAAATATATTTGAAGTATCAACCTTGATTTCAGTTTTGTGATCAATTATTGAGGTAAGTTCCAATTTCGATTTTAATATGTATGATTATGTATTTAAGTTTATTTTTCAGTAAATTGTTAATTATTTTTCTGTAATATATTTTGTTCTTAAATAATATGATTCTTGTGATTCTATAGCTTAATTGATATGATAAATTAAATAGATTAGTTGTTTGACATGTCTTTATATACATGAAATAGAGTAATTTCTAGTGATTGAGTAACCTAAATTACTAAATGCCTCAATTTATTAAAAATTCATGTCTTCTAGCAGTAAATAATCACAAAACTTGTTTATTTGTTCAGTATTATGGATAAGTTCGTGATAAGAAGTACTCGTTTGCCTCAATCTCAAGAAGTGAGGGGAACATCTTCAAATGCGAGTCCTAATATAGAAGTTGATTTTGATAATCTGCCAATGGACCCAGGGGAAAGGAGAAAAATTTCTGAATATCATCCCGATATACAAGACGAGGTAAGAAAAAGATACATACAAGTTGGTCCTATTCAGCCTAAAAAACATGAATTTCCATTTAAAATCATAGGGGGCAGATCTCGGAGATTTAATGCTACATGGTTTGAGACTCATCAAAATTGGTTAGAATATAGTAAGAAAAAGGATGCTTTGTTTTGCTTACCTTGCTACTTATTTAAGCCTGAAGGTTTGAGAGGTGGAGATGCTTTTGTTGTGGAGGGATTTTCTTGTTGGAACAAGAAAGATAGATTGATAGAACATGTAGGTGGTGTTAAGAGCGCTCATAATCTTGCAGTGGAGAGGTATGAAAATCTAAAAGATGAGAAGAACTCTATTCGTACGGTGTGTAGTGAGTTTTCCAAACAAGATAAAAAAGACTATAAATTACGTCTAGAGGCTTCTGTTATTTGTGCTAAATATTTAGTACGTATGGGTTTGCCTTTTCGTGGTCATAATGAGTCAGAAGAATCAAATAATAGAGGGAATTATATTGAACTACTAAAAGTTGCTGGGTTCTTAAGTCCAGACATAAAAAAGGTGATGATGAAAAAACGCTCTGGTAATTTACAATTAACTTCACCCGGTATCCAAAAAGATATTGTTAACGCCATTTCATTGGAGACTCTTAAAGTTATATTTGAGGAGCTTGGAGATGACTTCTTTGCTATACTAGTTGATGAATCTAGTGATGTGTCTTATAAGGAGCAAATGGCCATTATCTTACGCTTTGTTAATAAAGAAGGAATACTAGTTGAACATTTTGTTGGAATAACACATGTTACCAATACTTCAGCCATATCTCTTAAGTCGGCCATTGATGAATTATTTGACGAGTATAAACTCAGCTTATCTAGAGTAAGAGGGCAAGGATATGATGGAGCTAGCAATATGCGAGGTCAGTTTGACGGGTTGAAAGCTTTGATACAAAAAGATAACTCATCTGCTCATTATATTCATTGTTTCACTCATCAATTGCAACTTACACTTGTAGCTACTGCAAAAGGTCATGTCGATGTGGTTTGGTTTTTTGATTTGGTTTCTGATGTGGTAAATGTCATTGGGTCTTCTTGCAAGCGACGTGACGTGTTTAGAGAGTTACGAGCTATCAGAATTGCACAAGCTATAAGTAATGGGGAAATTGAAACGGGTAAAGGTTTGAACCAAGAACTTGGTATTAAAAGGTCAGGTGACACTCGATGGGGATCTCACTATAGATCTTTACTGAACTTACAAGAGAGTTTTCTTGATGTTATTTATGTGCTTGAATTTATATATAATGATGTTTTCAACTCGACACATAAGAAGAATGCACTGGGTTGATGGCATATTTGCGTTCATTTGACTTTGTTTTCATTTTGCACTTGATGGTTGACGTTCTTGCAATCACGAATGAGTTATCAGTGGCTTTGCAAAGGGAAGAACAAGAGATAGTGAATGCTATGCACTTAGTAGAAACTTGCAAACTACGCCTTCAGGCGATGAGAGATAACGAGTGGGACGAACTTTTAGAAAAAGTGCATCAATTTTGTTATTCTTGTGATATTGATGTTGTTGAAATGAATGACAATTATGTAGCTCCAGGAAGGCCAAAACGAAGAGCAGCACAAAACACTAATCTGCATCATTATCGTTGAGATGTTTTTTTTTTCTGTTGTCGACTTGCAGCTTCAAGAGCTTAATGACCGTTTTGATGAAGTGAATACAGAGTTACTTCGTTGTGTTAGTTGCTTGAGTCCAAAGGATGAATTTCGTGCTTTTAATTTGTCAAAGATAGTGGAAATGGCCAACTTTTATCCATATGACTTTGATGCTGTTCTCGTGAGAGTTCTATCTGGTGAGCTGAAAAATTATATCGTGGATGTTCGGTGTCATGATGCATTTGCAAGGCTCAAAGGACTCGGAGATCTAGCTAGAGTCATGGTGGAGACTAGGAAGAACATTATTTATCCACATGTGTACTTATTGATAAAACTAGCTTTGATTCTTCCGGTTGCTACTGCTACAGTGGAAAGAGCCTTTTCGGCTATGAAGTACATCAAGACCAAGTCACGGAATCGAATGAGCGATACATACTTGAATGATTGCTTAATGACTTATATAGAAAGAGATATATGTGAGTCAATTTCTATTGAAAGTATCATGCATCGTTTTCAAAACACAAAATCACGTAGGGGTCACTACGTTTAGATGTAACGATGTACTTGATTTTAAAATTAATGTGTAATATAAGACATGTTTTTTATTTTCTACACTTATTTTTTGTAATTTATGAGATAATATTTAGGGGACACCACAAAAAAATATTTTTTTATTCGCCACTGTATTCTCATCGTCGAACCTAAGATAAAGACAAGGGGTGAGTGAACTGGCAGATAAGGCCACGAAACAATATTTCCATCTCAATATCGATTTCAAATTCAAATAACTCAATAACCATGGTCGCATTGGACCGTAAAATAACTCGGCTCAAAGGCCCAATACATCATAACTCAATACCAGTAACCAATTTCCATCTCAATTTCAATATCGATATTGTCAAAGGTTCAAAGAACCGTGCTTAACCCTTAGGGCTTGCCTGGAATCCATGGAATTATTAAGGGGGTAAGTTTTATTGGGCGATAATTACTGGGGAAATTAATTAGTGGGGTAATGAGTTCCTTGATGATATGTTTGACATAAGAGTAATGATTACTGAGTAGATCTTTTACTCCCTCAATCATTACCCAGGGGGGAGGGTGGGTAATGTATTACCCTTTCACAAGGGTAATAATTCCAGGAGGTGAATAATTACCCCCATACCAAACATGAGAAATACACCTCACATATTACTCCCCTATTCATTCCCCTCCTATTACCCTCAATCCAAGCAAGCCCTTAGAGTAAATACTATAAGCTACTCACCCACGAGTCAAGGTCAAAGGAAACAACAACTTAAACACAATAGCAACAGTCCGTCTTGCTTCAGACCGCCTTATTTCAGACCGTAATAAGACCTCTCACAAGTGAGAAGCACATGGATGGTGGGACACCCTCATGTGCTTTCCCACTCACACCCTAAATGGGTTTTTTGTGAGAGAAAATGGTATCCGTCTGACAATTTCAGACAAATATGGCGGTCTGAAATAAGAATTTGTGCAATAGCAAAACTATCCAAATTTGAGTAGTGGCCAAACGTCAGTACCGATCTTAGAATATTGTAACCATACGTACTGTCATCTTTACTCACTAGCACCACGTACGACTAATCCTTATATCCATGTCTTAGTCATTAAAGTACAACTTTTCCACCTTATTAACCCCTTTCTTTAATCACAAAAATAATGGGTGTCTCCCTGGAACAATTCTCGCTTCAACAGTATGCACTCATGTCTCATACCTCTTGAATAATTAATAAAAAGTTTAACCCATCTCACAAAATTAATTAACTTAACAATAGAATATTATAGCTAGTATACAAACAATATCACATTCACCCTTAATAATCAATTTAAACACATAAAACATGTATATAGTCATATAACCCGAACAATAATAATAATAATCGGTAGAATCGTGTTACCTTAAAACAGAAAACCCAACTAATTATACTTGAAAACGATCGGAATCTTGACTGAACAAATCAATAGAGGAGGGATTGATAACGAGGCAACCACAAGTTGAAAACGAGAGCAATAACAGGAGGTTCAATTTTGAATTGTGCTTATAAAATAAAATATTAGTTTGGCAAAAGAGGATGGTAATTGATCAAGGAGAAATTGGTGGATAGAAGCAAGCTCACAAGCATGAAAGTGAATTCTTGCCCATCGTCTTTTTTTTTGGACGGCTTGAATGTTAAAAGGAACATGTTAAATAAAAGACATGTATACACTATATATAAAAGTTAACCCTACTACGTTTTTTTTAACCGATTGTATTTCCTTTTTCAACACCAAGTAAAAAATGGAACACATGATAAAAATTAAATTAATTTTATTTTATCCATTAAAATTATTAATAATAAATGTTAGAAATATTTGGAATATTACAATCTTCCCCTCTTAAAAGAAACTTCGTCCCTGAAATTTAAGTTTAGAAATCAAAAACAATATTTTAAAATTTGAGTGGTATTAGATGCTTGGTCAAATCAGATACCTGAAATGTCCTGCCAAACATAGGCTAACCCTTCCACAACATGTGTAATCTCCATAAAATGGTTGACATGCTTTCATTAAGTTAGTCACAACATTCGTAGAAACCTCCCTCAGGATATAAATTGCCTAAATCTTGACATGTTATATTTGAGGATCCCTTACTTTGGAGCTTCCGTCGGAGGTTTTGGATCCGGGTTATTATAATTGCTATTCGCCAAGGTTTGATCTGAGGTTCATCAATTATAATTCACCATCAAAACATAAGACATGCATCAATAGTTGATAGTTGTGTAAAGGTTTGTCATTAAGCATAAATCATAAACCATAATTTGGTCTCAATCATTTACTCATTATGTCTCAGTCTCGGTTTACCTTATTTTTACTGGTTATTTATTTACCTTTGATTAAGAAATCCATGACAAAATATAAAATACTCCCTCACATCCAAACCAAAGGTAACATGGGAGGGAGCACAAGATTTAAGAAAATAGAGAAAAGGTAAGGGTAGTATATGAATTAAAGTAGGACCACTTATAGCTTGCTTAAAAGAGGGCCACAAACATGGTGGCATTTTATGTAAATAATAAGGGTGTATGAGGAGTTTTTGGTAATGTTTTTTACCAAAAAAGGAATGAGCAGTTTGGTTTGGATGGTCCGAATAAGATAAGTATTACCTTTGATTTGGATGAGAGGGAGTAAATAAGTAAATGACTGATATTGAAAAAATTTTATATGATAATCGACAAAGGAATGGCAAAGACTACTATTTGCCTGGAGTTCGATCCAAACCAAATGGTCACATTATATCTTGTGTCTACTTCGGTCATCCACCAGAACTCGCATGTTCATGGGAGTAAAGGATATGCAAACTTGGTGCACCAAGTGAAAGAACTGCTACAAATACAGTCATGGCATAGTTTAAGCGAATCCTCTTGCTGTCTTACACATGATGATCTTCATATAGTAATCGCTTTGATTATGACTTCCGCTTTAGTGTAGCATGTACATACATATACTTACTCCTCAATATCAAATTGACGTAAAATAACCAATCAATCTGATCTTCAAGCACGTAGCATTCTAAGCGGACATAGAGTTTGTAGATCGCACTATCAAGGCTCTTGGCTCTCACTCACCACAGAAAGTTGGCGTTTTCTTAGCCTTCACAAAATCAAATTTACAAGCTTTTAGAGCCTTGCTACCTTATTCTAATCAATATAATCGTCCAAGAATGAATAATTACGAAAAAAAGAGTTACAGACTCATGCTTAACGTTTAATGGTGTTCAACTCTTCAATTGGCATTGAAAACTCCTTATGACGGCGACATGTAGTTGGTAACTAAATATCCAAATTTTCAAGGCCTGAGTTTAATTTGTTAAGGAGAACACCTGTCTTACGAATTGGTGAGAAGGTAAACATATAAATAGTTCGAATCCTTGGGATTATGAAGCGAACTCTCTCTCATCCATTTGGGTATGGCACAAGCCTATTTGCATGTTTTAATAAATAGATTTGACTGAGAAGTTTCGTTCCAAACCGATAAATGGAGGCGTTCATAAATTTCTAACTTTGGTAATGCACCTTACTAAGCTACCATGTTTCGTATTATAGATTCAAGACGAAGGGCATGAACCGTTCATTATTCACGTTTCTATCATTATTCTTACTTGCTTCATTCCTAATTTATAAGTTACTTAATACTTAAGAGTATTACGTTATTTTGTAGCGATCATAAAGAGTCAAACTATTTGGAGAGACTTTGAAGTCATATTAATGGAACTCTCTAACTTTTACTAGCCACTTTTATATAGAGAGAGGACAACATATGAATTTTACTTCATTCACAATCTTTATATTTACCACTTCATACGTAATTGAAGCAAAAGAAATAACGTTTTTTCACAAATTGGCAATTAACTACTACAAGAATTCGATCATCAATAGAATAGGTTATATAATTTTGAACATAAGATAATTCTAGAGTAGGATACAAGGTCTATTTGTATATATATAAACACTTTTTTTATTATGACCCACGATAGATATCCCTCTCCTCAATATTGATTTCTTATTATTATATATTGTTACTACTCCCTTCGACCCATTCATTTGTTAGCATATGACTAAAATACTCTTCACAAATAATAAAAAAGACAAATAAATAATTGGGACAAAGGGAATATATATTTAAGCAAAAAGTAGCATTTCTCTAATATTTACAAAATGTCTATGATACAAGATGTTAAATATAATGTCACTACAGTTTTGATCTGAATCATATACGTAAAAATCTGTAACGATCACGATCCTAAGTGTCTGACGCCAAACATTATGCACACTGGTCTACCCAAAAGAGCAATCAACAGTCAACACCGTGGTGTTCTTTGGAGAATGACAATTTTCACATAGATTTACTAAACAACAACAACAACAACAACAACAACAACAACAACATCAGAGCCTTAATCCCAAAATGATTTGGGGTCTGCTGACATGAATCAATCTATGGGTGAACGCACACCTCAAAATGCGAAAAAATAGAAAAAGGAGAGTGAAAAACAAAAAGGAGTGAAACATAATACAAAAGGCAAAGTAAACTTATATGTTTTAAAATTGAAATCTGGATTTCTTTTATAAAAATTTAAAATTTAAATCGAGAATATATAGGTTATAAATTCGTTATAAAATACTTTTAAAGCAGCAATCTCAAGACAAATATCAGAAATTATTTTTTAATATTACCCGGCCAACGGCCGGGCGTGAAATCTAATATATGTATATATATATATATATATATATATATATATATATATATATATATATATATATATATATATTTGAGTCCACCTATATTTTTGAGTCCCATGAGTCCACTTATGTATCACACGTTGTACACAAGAATATCACGAATTAAATAACAATATAGTAGTGTTCATAAACAAGAACCAAACTAAGCTTTGAGTCTTCATTAATGAACCAAATAAACTTATAATTAAATGAGATATACACATATGAATGGGGTTGGTTTAACATGTGAGACCGTCTCATACAAGACTCACTAAATCTTTAAATGTGGAGCAGGTGAAGCATTCGAAGTGCGAAGCCATTTTCATCAGCAGCTGTGTTGAAGGTTCTTTTTATGTTTGGTTTAACCCTTACAAATAATCGCATGTTACATTCATTTACATTTCTTACTATACTATGTTAAAACCCATAAATTATGAGGAATCTGATTGAATATTGTCATTCGGCAATCCTTCTACTTGGTTAGAAACAGTTGTTTTCAGTGATAGGTAATGAAAATGTGTTGACCGATTCCTACTGCATAGTAAATGGTTGTACAATACTACAATGCTGCCGTGAGTAACCAAAATAAAATCTGATAGCTTTTCAATTTCTTTGTTTTCCTAGACCATGATCTTCATACCCAGGATTAAGAACGTTAATGTTGTACACTCGTAGTCTCGTACTTGAATGGCAAAGTACTGAATTTTTACATTATGTCGTGCTCACAGTTTCGATATGTTACTAGCTGATCTCACAAAATAACTCAACCCAAGCCAAAAGAGAAAAACTTCAATTAGCCGATAATCTGAACTGATATAACCCGATTAACACATCTTATAACCACCTCTGCTCCAATGACAACAATATGTGGTTACATGACAATGAGCTCTCTTACAATTTTTGTACTCACGGCTAAATTGCCTTAAGAATGCGTCAATTGGAGACAGTGGCAAACAGATCTCAAACTGTCAAAACCTATAAAATGACTGACAATGAAGATGGTGAAAGGCGGAATTAAGTTCAGTGGTGTGATATTGTATAGTATAACCCATGATATTGTTTAGTAGAACTAGTGGTATTGTTTATTGTAAGGTGTGATATTGTTTTGTATAACTTGTGATACTCTTTTACTCGACTCACATACTCAGATACAATATCACAGGTTATACTAAACAATATCACAGATTAGACTTAAATATATATATATATATATATATATATATATATATATATATATATATATATATATATATATATATATATATATATATATATATATATATATACTTTCTCATAAAAAAATCGTGATATTTTTGTGTTGAGCGTGTGATACATAAGTGGACTCACAAGACTCAAAAAGATAGGATGGACTCATGTGATCCTAATTCTATATATATATATATATATATATATATAGAGAAAGGATCATGTAAGTCCACCTATTTTGGTTGAGTCCATAAGTCTTAATATAAGCCCTTAGATCTAAGAGATGAGTGGTGGAGATTAGATTTAGATGAATGGTCAAGATTAAAACAAACCAAACCCTAATCCTCTCTCTCATTCTATCATTTCTCCTCCTCTCACATATCTCTCTCATCTCACCTCTCTTATTTCTCTCTCAAATTCCGGCAGCCCTCCACCGTCCTGCCACCACCCTATCACTGCCACCACCATTGTCATGGCACCGCACCAGCCACCCTCATGTCGTCGACCTCCAATAACACTCCCGTCGCCATCACCACGCACCATTTCTCACCCTTCTTTCAAAAACAAACACGAAACCCACCACCAATCACCACTGCGGCCAACAATAACAACCACCGCCACTCGTCGCCTCCATTGTTGCCTCCCTCTTAACCAGATCTGGAGAGTGGTGGTCACAAATTTATAAAAAAACAGATCTGGTATGGTTGTTGTGGAAGGCCGCCAAAGAGATGGTGGTGCCGTGCGTGGTGACGGCGGTGGTCTGCCTCCTCCCTTCGGTTCTCTTTCTTTCTTTCTTTCTTTTTTTTCTAATTTGAGATAATAAGTGCGTGGTTGGTGTTGTTGGTTGTCGCGGTGTGGACAACTTTTTTTTTTTCTAATTTGAGATAATACGGCTGGTGTTGCGGTGTTGGTCTGCCTCCTCTTTTTTTTTTTTTTTTTTTTTTTTCTGAATAATAAGGGGTTGGCGTTGTTATTGGTGATTGCGTTTTGGAGGTAGTGCTGGTGCAGGGTGGTGGTGCAGTGGTGGTTGGGGTAGCAGGTGGTCGGATGGTGGTGGTTGTTGAAAGAAGAGTTCTTAGTAAAAAGTTACACTTCCGAGGGCTAAAGTTACAAATTTAAGGACTGGAGTTACACTTGCAGGACAATAAAATTACATCTTTATTGACTAAATTTACACCTTCATACTAAAGTTACACTCTTGAAGTATAAAAGTTACATTTGAGAGGACTAAAGTTACAATAAAAAAGTATATTAAATCAAATTTTTACATCAAACTACTATATGACTAAAGTTACGATTTCGACGACTAAAGTTACACTTTAAAGGAGTAAAGTTATACTCGTAAAAGTATATAAATTCAAATTTATATATAGAAACCACCATATGACTAAAGTTACGATTAAAACGACTAAAGTTACATCTAAAATGACTAAAGTTATATTCGTGAAACAATAAAGTTACATATACTTTTGTTAAAATTACTTAAATTTAAATTTATAAATCCAAATTTTCGTATACATAATGACCTTAAAAGGTAAAAATTACACTCATGAGACTAAAATTACACTCATAACTCAATAAATGACTAAAGTTATACTCATAAAGTAGTAAAGTTACAATCGAGAAAATGATTGGCTAGGAATAGACTTATGGACTCAACCAAATTTGTGGACTCATCCAACCTATCTCTATATATATATATATATATATATATATATATATATATATATATATATATATATATATAGAGCAAAGTTCTTCTAAGTCCACCATATGCCTTTGAGTCCCTAAGTCTTCACTATAGCCCTTGGATCATCCAATATGGATGGTGGAGATTGAAACCAAAAAGCACAATTAACACTAATTTTCCACTCTCTCTCCTACACATTTTAATTAATCACTAACAACATAATTAAAAACTAATTCACTATATATATTTTCCACTCACTCACTTCTCTCTCATCTCACACATTTCACTACTTTTCTCTCTCAAAACCCCAAAAAAAAAACCCAAGAAAAAAAAACCCAAAAACCAAACAAATAAAAAACCCAAAAAATCCAAATAAATCATTTACTCATCCTTTCCTCATTCACCATCCACCTACCACCACCCACCGGACACCACCACCGCCACCGCCGCCGCCACCACCACCGCCGTCGCCGATCCGACGTCATTTTTTTAATTTTTTAATTTTTTTTTTTTTTTTTTTTTTTTTTTTTTTTTAAATACTTGATGTTTGTGTGTTCTTTTTATTTTATTTTTGTTGTTTTTTTTCTCCTTATATCGTCTTGCTATATAATATTGTTTCAAATTTGTTAGTTTTTTTTATTTTAATTTTAGATCTACTAAAATAGATCAATTTTCATTGACCCGTTTTTTTTTTCATTTCCGTTTTGTTTTTTTTTTTCGGAAAATTCACGTGGTACCCTCGAACTTTGCCATTTTTCACGTGGTACCCTACTTTTTAAGTTTGTGTACATGATATCCTTAAAATTTGATTTTCAAGCGCAACATGCCCTATTTATCGTTTTTAAAATTTTCAATTGAGCATAAATTATAGATCAGAAATCGAAATTGACTATTTTTTTTTTCAAATTGATTAACTCTTCGAGATCTATAAATTGATAAAACGAAAATGGTCATTCGGAAATTTAAGATCCAAGATATGTTTGATTTGAGATTTTCGTTGAAAAAAACACTATAAAATGTCAGTCGGCAATTTTTTTTTCTCAAAATTGTAGATTATGACGAGATAATCATTTAACGAAAAAAAATTAGCCGATTCTGAATTTTGATCTAGGAATTATGCGCAATTGAGTTTTTTTAAAGCGACAAAAAGGATATGTTGTGCATGAAATTCAAACATAGAGGGTATAATGTACACAAACTTAAAAGGTTGGATACCATGTGCAAAATAACAAAGTTCGAGGGTACCACGTGAATTTTCCGTTTTTTTTTTCAATTTTGATGTTTTGGTTTTTAGTACTAAATCTATTAGTTATGAAATCTTATTTTTTACTTTTTTCTTGTTGATATAACTTTGTTAATATCCGTCTTGTTATATATTTGCCAAATTTCGTATTTAAAATTTTCTTTTGGTATTGTGTGATTTAGGATCTATTAAAATGACTTTATCGGTTAAAATTACATTTTTTTTCCGTTAATATCACACTTTTTTCCGTTAAAATTACACTTTTTCGGTTAAAATTACACTTTTCACCGTTAAAATTACACTTTTTTCCGTTAGAATTACACTTTTTTTGGTTAAAATCACAGTTTTTTTCCTGTTAAAAGTATACTTTTTTCCGTTAAAATTACACTTTTTTCTGTTAAAATTACACTTTTTTCCTTTAAAATTACACTTGTCTTCATTAAAGTTACATTTATCTCTATTATTAAAGTTACACTTATCTCTACTAAGGTTAACTTCTCAATGACTAAAGTTACGCTTTTGGACTAAAGTTAGAACAATTTGGACTGAAGTTACACAAATTTGGACTAAAATTACACAATTTGGACTAAAATTACACAATTTGGACTAAAGATACACAAATTTGGACTATAGTTATACAATTTGGATTAAAATTACACTTTTATGGACTAAAATTACACTTTCGTGGACTAAAATTACACTTTTGTAGACTAAAGTTATACATTTGTGGATTAAAGTTACACATTTGTAGACTAAAATTACACTTTTTTGGACTAAAATTACACTTTTAGGGACTAAAATTACACTCATAAAATGATAAAAGATGCACACACTATCAATTTTTACTAAGTTACACTTTAGCGGTTTTGACGGATATTATTTTGAAATTTGTAATTTTAAGGAATGTTTACGAGAATTTTGCGTTTTACGAGTTTAACTTCAGTCTTTTCCGAGTGATTTTAACGAATAATATTTTGAATTTTTGTAATTTTATCACAAGTTATTGTAATTTAGCATTTTACAAGTGTTATTTTAACAACAAAAAGTGTTATTTTAGTCCAGGTAAGTGTAATTTCATTCCAATGAGATTGTTATTTTTAGTCAAGGAGAATGTAATTTTAGTCCGAGAAAAGTGTAATTTTAGTCCATAAAAGTATAATTTGAGTCCACGAGAATGTAATTTTAGTCCATTGAAAGTGTAACATTAGTCCAATGAGAATATGAGAATATGACCAAGTCCATTGAGAGTGTAACATTAGTCCAATAGAAGTTGGTGTAACTCTAGCAGAAAAAGTGTAATTTTAACAGAAAAAAGTGTAATTCTAACAACAACAAAAAGTGTAATTTTAGCAGAAAAAGTGTAATTTTAGCCGAAAAAAGTGTTATTCTAGCAGAAAAAAGTATAATTTTAACAGAAAAAAGTGTAATTTTAATGAAAAAAAGTGTAATTTTAATAGAAAAAAGTGTAATTCTAACAACAACAAAAAAGTGTAATTTTAACAGAAAAAAGTGCTATTTTAATGGAGAAAAGTGTAATTTTAACAAAAAAATGTGTAATTTTAATGGAGAAAAGTGTAATTTTAACGGAAGAAAGTGTAATTTTAACAGAAAAAAGTGTAATTTTAATAGAAAAAAGTGTAATTTTAATAAAGAGTAATTGTAATTCTAGTAGAGAAAAGTGTAAACCTAAGATGAAAAAAAAAGAGTAATAATAGCAAGAAAAAGAGTAATTCTAGGAGAAAAAAATGCACATCTAAGATGAAAATCAACAAATAACCTTAGATCTATTTATTAGATCTAAGACTAAAATAAAACGATCTAATATAACAACAATTGAAGAAAAAACCTAGATCTAAAATTTAAAAAATAATGAGAAGCCAACAATCACAACTAAAAAAAAAAAAAAAAAAAAAAAAAAAACGAATCACTGGGAAAAAAAAGCAAACACCAACAAATATGAGAAAAAAGAAAAAAAAACACCAACAATTTCTTTTCAACAAAAAAATAGATGTAAAATATGCTAATGTAAATAATGTACTTGTTTTATAAAAAAAAAAAAACCACATTTAGTATTTGTTTTAAGAAAAGACTCACATCTCCACCATCACAATAACACCATACACAACTTTACTCGGAAAAAAAAAAAAAAAAAACCAGAAATTTCAGATCTGGCCGGAAAGAAAGAAAGAGAAAAAAAAAAAACCGAAAAGGAAGGTGACGGCGTGGTTGGTGACGGTTGTTAGAAAAGACTCACATCTCCACCATCACAACACCACCACACACAATGTTACTCGAAAAAAAAAAAAAAAAAAAAAAAATAAAAAAATAATCAGAAACTTCAGATCTGCCAGGAAAAAAAAAAAAAAAAACGAACGAAAACGATGAAAGGAGGAAGGTGGCGGCGTGGTGGCGGGATGGTTGGTGACGATTGTGGTGGGTGGTGTGGTGGGTGTGCGGGTGGGGTGTTGGGTGGGGTGGTGTGTGATGGGTTGGGGTGGTGGTTAGTGGGAGAGAGGGTGAATTATTTGGGGTGATTTTATTGGGTTTTTTTTGGTTTTTTTTTTGGGTGATTTTTGGAGGTTTTTGATTTATTTGGATTTTAGAGAGATGAGGGAAATGAAATTGTGTAAGAGGTGAGAGAAATGGTTGTGTGAAAAAGTGTATATATTAAATTAGTGATTAATTGATATGGGTTAGTGATTAATTAAAAAGAGTAGAGAGAGAGAGTTAGATTAGCTAATTAATCTCCCTTTAGGAGGTTTGATCTAAGCCACCCATTTTCCTCATCCAAAGGCTTGGATGAGGACTTATGGACTCAAGTGTAAGACATGGACTCACTTGATCCTAATACTATATATATATATATATATATATATATATATATATATATATATATATATATATATATATATATATATATATATATTGTTGAAAATGTGAGGGAGATATGCGGGAAGGAAGACATAGACTTTGCCTATAAACATTTCAAAGCTTTTTACGAGACATTTTCTAGCATTGAGAGAAAATTAGCTGTTGATTAATAGGTTTTATTGTCCATCTCAGCATTCTAATGTGTTTATAGAGATGCTGATTAATAAATATACATCGTGCTTACGATATATGAATCTTACGGAGTACTCCTATAATGTTAGCAAAAATTCTATCGTCCTTTCGGAGGATGGTACTCCTCACACACAAACACAATCCACCCAAGTGAAATATTATAATTGCTTGTATGTGAGGAGTACCGTCCTCCGGGAGGACGGTAGAATTACTCTAATGTTAGATGGATTAAGTGTTAGTGTTACTACATTGGTATCCTTATTGGCTGCTGTCAAAGTTCTGGTCAGGATGTTGTCCTATTTGACTATATCTATAAACACAAATGGAAAAACCTAGAAATTCCCTACAAAAATAAAATCCCATCGCTAACCCACCGCCGACATCCAAAGTCTCCTCCTCTCGCCGGCGGCCGCTACCAAATCTCTCCTGGTCGCCGGCGAGAGGCTCTGTCTATTTTGATCGGCACTCTACCCATCGTCTTCTCCGGCGGCGTTTTCAACTTGTAACGACTCCGAGCAGATCATCTGTGTTTTTCAATCACCAACAATACTTTCTCGACTATGTGCTACTTCCTCTCTTTGTGAGATCTATGGTCTGATTTCTGGCTTTTTAACTATGTTTTTAATTAATACTTTAATTCCTCTTTGATTTCGTTTCCCTGGGTTGTTTAAGTTTCTGTTTGCTTGTCGGGTTTCGTAATTGATTCGCTATGACGCCGTCTTCAAACTTTTCTTCTGCTTCTGCCGCTGAATTTCTTAATTACTTTGTTTTATTTCACGGTGGCGATAAGTTGTCTAATGAGGAAACTGTTTTACTGAAAGTTTTTTCTCAAGTTGATTCCCCTTTTTCTCAAATTCAAGCGCTTAAGGATTTAGGTAGTAGTTTTTTTCGACAATCTCAGTTTGATCAGGCGGGTGGTTGTTACGACACCGCGTGCCGTTTTCTCAGTTCGTCTCTCAAAGGTAAAATTGAGTTTGATTTAAACACAATTATATCTCTCGCTGTTTCTTTGTGTTTAAATTTGGCAGCGTGTAGTAATAAACTCCAAGGTTTTGAGGAGGCTTTGATTTACTGTTCGTTGGTTCTACAATTTTTTCCTCGCCACGCTAAAGCTCTCTTTCGTAAGGCTGTGGCCCTTAAAAAACTGAATAGGTTTCCAGAAGCTCTTTCTGCTTTGGAAGAGGCGCACTTAGCTGAACCTCTTAATAAGGATATTATTCAGGAATTGGAAGATGTTCGCCAGTCGTTAGCAATAAACAAGAATGGTAAATGTGTTATGGTTGCTCCTTTGGATACAAATGATGTTCGTGTAGGGAAAATTTGGTATCTCCTATCCATGTTCCTCCTCTTCGATGTAAAGAAGCTGACAGTTGCGCATCATCTCAGTTTGGTTGTGGTAGTGCAAAGAAGGAGAAAGGACAACAGTCACAGCTGTGTCCTGAGTCGTCTGCTGATTCTGTCCCCATAGCCTCGCTAGAGGCGCATATGGAGTCCGCGCGTTGTAGTCCACTTGATGACACTTTGATTGATTATGAGGTCAGTAAAAAATCCTCCCCAACTGACTCACCTTATCTTCGCTTCTCTAACAAGAAGCGACCTCATACAGTGCTATATTTATCAATCCAAGATTATGAAAATTTGTTACATGGCAAAAATTTGGGTTTCTATCACCCACGGTCCATGTCTTTTATGAGGGTTCGTCCCCTCATCTCGAAAACTATCCAGACGGGAACTCCCCATGAGGATATTCATGGGACAGCAGAAGTTCCCACCTCTTCTCCTCTACCGTAGATTCCTTTTACACCCATTGATGTTGAACAAATTGAAAGCGTTAAGTTGGTTAAGGAGGAGGTAATTTTACAGGTTGATAAGAAGTCACGTCTTAATTCGTTTTCTCCCCCTGCTACTAAGATCTCGTTGGTCCATTTTAAGTTTGCTGCTGTCAGGAATTGCTCTCTTGGCACGAAAGCACGAAAGGCTCATGTTTACTGCCACGCTAAAGCACGAAAGGCTCATGTTTCTACCAGTTCGAGGGATTCCTCACTGACTTCTGCCAAAATTTCAGCTTCTTTTTGCAGGTACCGCAGTACTACTATGACTACTACGAGGATGAAGTGGAAGGAAGCCCACTTCATCGAGTTTGTCACTTACTACCATCCGCCGTTCAAGAAAAGGCGTCTTTTTTCTTCACATCTGACTACTTGTTCTGTTTCTACTGTTAGTTGGGTTTCAAGCGGTTTTGGGGTTGCTAATACCCCTTCTTTTGTACTCAAATTGTACCCTACGGACTTTGTTTATTTCTATAAAAGTTTATTGTTGTCAAAAAAAAAAAAAAAAACACAAATGGATCGCTAGGTAATACGGAGTACAATAACATTACTCGTAAACTTAGAAAGATATTGGAGAACAAATTAGGGAAACTGCGGAGAAAAGTAGTGAGGGAGTGGGGCATGATATGCCTTTCATCTCCAATAACATGATTGCTAAATCCTAATACTCTGATATGCTTCTAACTAACTCACAATATTAGCTTATTTATATTCAATACAATGAAATAAGGAGCGTTATGGATTCATACTCCGTATTAATCTTGTTAGTACCCGTACAACAAGCCCTTGCAATAATATACTAAGTTGATAATAAATTTCAACTATTTTTTTTTTAACAGTCAAAAAATAACTTATAATATCCCATACGGTACAAGGTAAGCTATTAGACTAAGTAACAACATTAACACGACAACCATATCTAGTGCTACAAAGCCAAAATTTTAACACGGTGAGACCGCCACCACTACAACAAATCAGGACAAAGGCGACTGTTCTCAGTCGCCATTATAAATACAGCGACTAAGAACCATCGCCCGCACTTGGTAACCAGGTTTAGTCGCTTTTGGCGATGAGTCATAGTCGCCAAATTTGGCGACTGATTTTTTAAAAGCGAGCGACTGATAATCGTCGCCAAATTGGCGACTGATTTTCCTCTTCAGTCGCCAATTAGAGGCCACGCCACCTCCAGATAGGGGCAATTGGCGACGAACAGTAGTCGCCAATTTGGTGACGGATATCAGTTGCTAAATTGGCGAATATGTTCAGTCGCCAATTTGTCGCCAAATTAATTTTCGGATTAGAAGGTTGGCAACGGATATCCGTCGCCATTTGCCCAGTTTCAGTCGCCAATTGTACATGTTTTTTAGCCTAAAAATCGTTTTTGACCTAGCCAAATACGTAAACCTGCAAATAAACCACCACCAGCAGCAGACAACACAAGGGAAGTCAAACACGGCCAAATTTTATAAATAAAATCATGTTTCATACACACAAGTACGAGTTTTGGTTCTCTAACATCATCCGACAATAACGTTTTCTCTAAAAAAATTACATAACCGGGAAATTTGCTCCCGCTCCACTACCACCTCCATAATTAGGATCTCTAGGATCCTTGTCTTGCGGGCAACACCCATTGTTGCAATTGGTGAAGAAGGAGTTCATCCTATCCATTTCCTCCTTCATCCTCTTTATTTCTTCATCTATCTCGGCATCCCGCTTGTCCTTGGCGGCTAGTTGAGATTGGAGCTGACTTACGATACCCGGGGTATAAGCTTATTGTTGGGAGGAGAGCCCTCTTCTTGCTGGAGGCTCGTAGTAAAGCTCTTTTGCCGTCCCGGCTCCGTACACATCTCCTCTTTAGAACCTGTCAACAAGATCAAACCATAGCTCGTTGTCGTCAATGTCCGGGTTGTTCTTCTTTCGGACAAGGAATCGATCCTACAAAATTGATAAAATGTTAATGGTTAGAGGTTACTTGTCTAAACATTGATAAAACATATACTTAACACATCAAGAAATGTTTTTTTTACACTTACATATAAGTCTTGATCTTTTGCCTTCGTGAAGATCAACTTGCCCTTACTTGTCTTCTTTGCGTGAGTGTCAACAAAGAGATCTACAATCGTGGGCATCTTGCCCTTATTCTTCTTGGCCTTCCGGAAAAAAAAAAAAAAACAAGGAATTGTTACTCAAACATAATAACGAATAAGACTAAATTACACGACTATTAAATTAAAAGCTAAGACTAATAACTTACACTTGACAACACTCGATCGTGGAAAGATTGAAACCCCTCCATAATGAGTAGGCTCAACTTCCGAGTCCTTTTCTCCTCCTCTCTTGTTGATTTTATTCCGGGCCGACGCTTCCTTGAACTCGGGACTGTTCCGGTACTTGGTAAATTCCTCATATGACGCACCTATAATCAACAAAATATCAACTATTAATATAGATTCAAAATATGTAAAGATTTTTAACTAATTACGGATATTAAAAGGAACTAAATACCTTTCATGAAAGATGACGCCTTCTTCCTCCTAGACACCTTATACATGTTGTCCCTTAGCCTCTTCTTGCCAATGTCATTATACCTTTGCCAAACTAGGCGCTCAAGGTCGGTTGGCTATTAGAACACACGCTACAAAAAGTAAACAAACTCATGAGAAACAAATCAATAATAAGAAAATTAGAATAAATAAAATTATATCTAATAATATATATTTTAAAAATTCATACCCGGAACTTGTTGAACCACATCTCCTTATCTTCATCACTAGCATTACTCCAACAAGTGACGCCGTGCGTCATGTTCTCTTGGGTGCTAGTAGTCACTCCACGAACAACCGTTTTGACTCTTAAACCTGAAATCAAATATGCTAAAAACATAATTATATGGAAAAAAAAAATGTATAAGATATGTCTAAAAAAAGTCATTTATTACTAAATAAAAAATTACAAACTAGGATGAATAAAAAATTACCAAAGACCAGTCGGATCAAGGATCATCCTGCCGTTAGTATGGCGGGGTATAGCGATCTCCTCCTCCTCCTCCTCACTCAACTCCTCCAAAGAACGGTCAACGTCGTCCTCCTGCTCTCGGGAGCTACTACCTCCCTCACTAGAGCCGCCGCCCCGCTGCCTACCTTCTCTACGAGCTGCGTGCACTACAATTGCAGAAAAAGTGTTAGCAGATATTACAGGATAATTATTATATGATACAAAAAAATAAAACCTAATAAATAGATATAAAAGAAGAAGATATAAAAAATAAAACCTTCTCTTACTCATCATCATCATCATCTTCTTCTTCTTCTTCTTCTTCTTCTTCTTCTTCTTCTTCTTCTTCTTCTTCTTCTTCCTCATCTTCTTCTTCCTCTTCTTCTTATTCCTCCTCTTCTATCTCATCCCCCTCCTCATCATTCTCTTCTTCTTCTTCTTATTCCTCTTCTAACTCCTCCTCCGCTTCTATCTCATTTGCATAAATAATTTCATCATGATCAACCGGGGACAAAACTGTTTCTGATACAACTTCTTCTTGGAAAAAAGATGTATCAACTTCTGATCGTGCCTTTGTTTTAAAAACCGCCCACCATTGCTTTTGTTGTCTATCATTACTTGTGTTCGGAAAAGATGCGAAATAAACTTGATGAGCTTGTTGTGCAAGTATAAATGGGTCATATCTAAAGTAGGTTCGAGTATGATACACTTCCACGAGTTTGTAACGATCATGGACTCTCATTCCGGCTACGGAATTATCCCTCCATTGACACTTGAATAAGACAGTTTTATAACCCCGATCACGGCCATTGTAGCACAACTCAAAGATATCCTCTAATTTGCCATAATATTCACTGCCATCAAGAGAATAAATAGTAACGCCGTAGTTGCATCTAGCCTTACTTTTCCCGTAGTCAAATGTTTGAAACTTAAACCCATTAACTGAATATCAATTCCACGTCACAACCTTTCGAGAAGGACCCAAAGCCAAGCTTCTTATCACATCATCTTGAATATTTAGCTCACATACATGCTTCCGAAATCAGGCTGGAAATTGATCCTCATGCTTACTCCAAACATCCTCTCTGTTCACATTAGGGTGTTCTGTAATGAAATCTGTCACAAATTGAGTTTCATATGGCTCCAAAACCTCACAATTAGATAGCACATAAAGGTGAAACACTTGGGTATACTTGTGTCTAGTTCATCCGCTTCATCAATATTCTAGTTTTTTGTGCTTTGGTCTCAATATGTTTTTCAAAGTAAAGAGAGCAAAAATGGCAATCTCTTCCGTTAAGTAGGCATTGCATATAGATGACACGTCTGTCGTGTACCTGTCAAAAATAAACTAACTAAACTAACTATATAGCTAGGGAAGTCAGGTCGATCTCCTTAGGGAGGCAAGATATCTGTAGTAGTCCGTCTATTACGTCACAAATGGGGGGGGTTGTTTGAATTGTTTTCTAAACTACGAAGTTTAAAGGAAGAGAAATAAAGGCAAGAGCAGTAAAGGCAAGAAATAAGTTTAAACTATCAGATAGAGAGGGACATGTCGGGAATTCGTTTCACTACGGTAGTCCAGTAACTCAGCTGTAAATGACTCAGACGAATTAATGTAAGACGGATGTGGAAAGGTCCTTTCGGTCCACTTTCTATCCTAAAATACTCCTAACTTAACTTTCATTCTCGTCAGGGTAGTCTACTGTTCATAGCAGGCCTATTTAGTCCAATCTTTCGATCTATGATTAATTTTAGCCAGATTAAAGAAGTAACTCAGAAGCGTGCACTCAACTAAATCGATAAATACAATTAAATTGCTATGGTGACAGAATCTCACAATTAATTCATCTAATTCATTTACTACACCGTCACATTCCTACCGCAGATCCCCTAATCCCAACATGAAAGTGGTTTAGCTACTCATTGTTGGAATATGTGTCCTCCGACAATAATGCGATCACAACTGTTGATCATGATGATCACATGTTTAAGTACCATTCTAAAGAATACAATTGGGAAGTAATATTTTACTGTCAACTGGTCCACACATATCGGTAATAATTGGCTGACTAGAGTTTGACATTACTGTCGTGCGACGGTAGTGATCAGTTGATCCCCTTAGGTCATACCTAAAAGGTAACACTCTTAATTGATCATTTAATTGATCGTATGACGATACGGATTAAATAAATTACTTAAAATTGACGGACGATTTTGGAAGTAATATTTACGTGTCTCATTGTAATTTGATTAAATAAGATACGGTCTAAGTAATCGAATTATTTTATTACTTAGATGAAATTATTGTTTAAGGAAACAATTACATTTGAATGAATAAATTATTATAAATACAAGATGTTGTCATTTATAATTGGTAAATTATTTTGGTACAAGTAATTATGAATTACTAAGTCGATTTTTTATATGACGTATTTTTATTAATGCGTTGATTTTTAATATGTTAAAAATACATAAAAATTTTACATGACATGTGACATGTGACAAATTGACAATTTGACAAAGATAAAATGGAGTCCATTTTATCTATTATAACCGAAATAATGGGGAGGATTAGGAAAATATTATGTTAATTATGTTAGTGGTAAACATAATCATATTTGCCTAAAATTAGCCATGCAAGCCTACTTGTTCTTGTGAAGGCAACCTTGCTCATGCATTGGCCCCTTGACCCCCTCCCTTTACCCGGTTTTGAGGAGGAGAAAACCATGGGTTTTCTCCTCTATTTTTACCTTATACACTACATGATATGCATGGGCATTCATTCATTCATTCATTTTCAGCTATCAAAAATAGAGTTTTTAGAGAGATAAAAACTTCTTCCTCTTTCCTTCTCTTAGCCAAAATTAAGAGAACCAAAATAAATATTTTGGGTCATTTTTATTTAAATTAATATTGTTCTAGTAATAATAATATTAATTTTGTTAAGAGATTACCATGGGTATAAATCCTTGGGAGGGATTCTACACTTGAATCCTTGTTCTTCCATTTTGGAGTGCTCAAGAACAAGTAAGAAGGAGATCTTACTTGTGCCCATAAAATCCGAAACATTCAATGTAAGATGATGATTTCTTCTTTAATTTCATTATTGTTTGCATGCATAAGATCATCTTTTAATTTTATGACTAAAATTATATCAACACATATATGAATATGTCAAGTAATGAGATATAGATTTATAACAAGCGGTATCAAGAGCCTTGGTTGTTTGCATGCAAATCGGTTATAGTTTTTCCGAGTTATACGATTAACATATAAAACTTGTAAATTTGTGTTATTATGATATATCACGAAAATAATTTATTCATGTTAAAGTTTCTGATCCTAAAATGTATTTAGGATATTTTGGTTAATTTATGAATTTTTATTGTTGATCTTATATAACAATGGCATTAAAAATACGATTTTATGATTAAAATGTCATTTTCGGACTAAAATTAGCTAAACTTTGAATTTTCCAGTAATTTTTGGATATGCTATCACATGTTTTATTTTTAGATGACCTGTAAATTTTCAGAATTTTTGGAGTTTATATGCTCGAAATATGGATTTTTCATGATAAAAATCGGATTTAGATGAAAAATAGGTTAATATGAGTTAAATTTCGAATCAGGTCATAAAAATTTAGTATGTAGTCACATGCAATTTTACAAGATGTGTGTAAAATAATAGGATATATTTAAGTCTTTATGCATGATTTATGAATTTTTGATGAAAAATAGCATAAATAGTGACTTAATTAGTGAATAATTGCTAAAACATACTCCATGACTAAAGAAAAATGTCACATATTGCATTTTATTATCTTTTTCAGATCTAAAATTGAAAAGTTAATGAATATATTTTTCTCATGTTTTTATGATTATTATTGATAAATCCGATAAACCGCAACATTGTTTTTCCGATAAATTTTCGAAATTTTAACCTAAGTTTTTGAACATTATGAGTGTCATGGTATTTTTCCAGAATGTTCATAAGTTTAAATTTCAAATTTCAAATTTATTTGAAATTTTTGTGATTTATTTGAAGTTTATAGCATTTTTATTGTAATTTTGGGTCCATTAATGAACAATTTTAAGAAATATGAGTTAATTATAGTCAAATAGTTAGTGGAGACTAATTTTGAGTCCTAAAAAGTTAGGGTAATTAACTTGTGCATAAATATGAATTTATGTAATTTAATTGTGATTTTAAAAGGTTGAATCACGCAAATCTGTAAAAACCGAGTAAATATACGATATTGGCTCCTTAAAGGCGATTTAGCATAAAATTGGGCATGTTCATACATATTATAATGCTGCATTTTATTTATGTTTGTCATAATTTTATTTTATGTAATTTTGAATTATGTAATTTTTACTTAGTATGGCCTTAGTTTTAATTGATATTGCCCGAAATGTATGGGAATATCGATTCAGTTGTAATTTATTGTGATCTCGTATCACCGTTTTGTAATTTAATATATTTATTTTATTTTAATTACAAATGTATAATAGGAAATTATGTAATTTATTTATTCCGGAGTTCCTTGAAGACGGTGTCATTCAAGATGGCGATACATAAAGACGGTGTTACCTCGAGATGCGTGCCAAAACCGAAGTTCAAGGGACCAATAGAGTTGGTTTCCGAATATGTAATAGTTAATTAGATTTTCTATTTTAGGAAGGCCATACTAGGATTTAATTTATGCTTTGCATTTTATTTATATGTCGCATGCATCGCTAAATCGCCATAACTAAAACATGCACCATCTTTTAATCGAGTTTATCGACCGTGTCAATTAGAATTATCGTAGTTCACCGCTTTAGTTCACTTAAAAACGTGATAGATAATAAATTGACATGACCTAACGCTAAAACAATCAATTGAGACATAGCCTTACCAAATAGTAGAAACCATGAAAACCTATTTCGTGAGGGAGTGCACTCGGCCATACCGGGGTACAAACCTTGTTACGTAGGGGAAGTGGGTGATAAATGTCTATCCACCAAATTTATGTTAATGAAGGGTATTTCGGCACACCGTGCCCTAAGTTGATATGAGTTTGGATTATGGACACATTTATTCGAAATTTGGGTTGAACTCAACGAAAGTATTCACGACGATTTCCGGATGTGTTTCGAGCTAGAGATAAATATTAATGTAATTTTATCGACCAAGAGTTCTAAAAGTAGAATCGATTAAAAGGTTAATCCACCGAGTTATGTTAATAAAGGGTATTTCGGCACACCGTGCCCTAAGTTAATATGAATTTGGGTCTTGGGATCATTTATTATAGTTGGGTAGAGGTCACTATATAAATGTTCATATCTTGTTATATTTATTTACAAGTATGATTTAAAAAGACAAATGTTAATATTTCCTTTTTCCTCCATACTTGTAGTTCATTACTATGAATCCATCAAACGCTACCGCACCGATAACTATTGAGTCATACCACAATGTTTTTGACGACGTTTGCTCCAACAATGATTTCGACACTACTAGAGAACTTCATTTTGGGATAGGTTCGGATGGAAACCTTAACTTCATCACTTCTACTAGACCACCTACTACTACTAGCACTACTACAAATCCAGGCAACTACAACGCCCCTTTAACAACGATTATTCACGAAAATCACAATAGACGTTGTAGAATGTATGGCGCGAATTTTACTAAAATAAATTACAACGGGTATGGTTATAAAAACCGTTGTTATTAGTTTTAACAACGGGTCACACATGCACAACCGTTGTTAATAATTTGGCGCAAAATTGGCGCAAAGTTAGTGAAAAGTAATAACAACGGTTATTTTTGAAACCCGTTGTTAAAACTTATTTAACAACGGGTGTTTTTTTACAACCGTTGTTAAAACATATTTCACAACGGTTGTTGTTTAATAACCGTTGTCAATACCTTCCATACTATAAACCACACAAACAGAAGTCTGCTGCAGCCACAAAACACAACCCTTATTAATACACAAACACAAACACAGCAGACAAACAAACACAAAACACATACACACTCTCTTTCTCTCTTTCTCTCTTTCTCTCTTTCTCATCGTCGCTTTATCTTCTCGCCACACTTGTGATTTCATCGTCTATTACGTTCTGTATTTATCAGGTAAATCTCGCCGTCCTTTATTAGTTTCATCGTCATTATTTTCTTTTTCTATTTATTTCTTTTGCATGTATGTGTTTGTATCGACCATTATGTTATTTGTTTAAGTATTGTTCGCATAATTAGTTAGTAAAACAATGAAGAAGCAAGATGAAGAAGTAAGATAAACATAATTAATATATATATATATATATTAATTTATAAATACATAAATTAAAAAAAAAATTACATATGTAAAAATGCAATTCTTATATTTTCATAGAGGATCTTATTCTGCTCTATCGTATCCGTCCTCTCCTCCTTGGCTATTTGGAGGTTCCGTTCGCCAGATTGCTATATCGTCATATAGCTGCAACTGCTGCTGCTCCGTCAAGCCATCTTCTTTGGCGTGCTTCAGTGCGGATCGAGCATCCGCAAGGTAGCTCCTGAAACTTTCCTCAATATGGAGGAACCGGCGGATGAAGTTGTTGTTGTTCTCGATCATGGTAAGAGTCTTAAGGATGAAATCATTCATTTTGTTGGAGTTTTTTGAGTTTGTTTTGAAAGATTAAGTAGAGTTTGTTTTAGCAGTTAGGGTTTGGAGATGAATATATTGAGATAATGGAAATGTTAGTTGAGATATGCAATGTATTTATACTAAGCAATGTGTGGGTTGAGTTGCTTTTTAATTAATATATATGTTAGGAAGTTGTGCCATAATCATCATCATATCTCTCAATAATGCTGCTTCAAATCTTATTACTAACCCTTCTCATTCCATATTACCCGTTCATATGTACAAAGTGATGTCGATAATAATGCATGCATCGAATTCTAACAGTAGTAATTATGCATGCATCTAGTAATATTTAATTTAATTTTTTTATATTTTTTAAGAACAAACAACAACGGTTATTTTAAAACAACCCGTTGTCTTTAGTTATAACAACGGTTTTGTATATTAAAACCCGTTGTTATAACTTTCCCCCCAAAATTAAGTCACACTTTCCACAACGGGTTTTTATACATAAAACCGTTGTTAATAGTTTTAACAACGGTTTCCTTAAGAAAACTAACCGTTGTTAAAACCTTCTACAACGGACGCTTTAACAACGTCCGCTTTTTTATATAACAACGGTTTTTGACCGTTGTTATAGCCTGTATCTGTAGTAGTGTAGATCTCGTGTGAGCCCGTCTCAGGAAGACCGCCTCATACAATCTATAGGATCTTTGTCTCTGGAAGATAAAGATGCCAAAACTAGTGGGAGCTCAAGCAATCAAGTTCTTGCTTCAAAGGGAAAAAAGTTCAAGAAGAAGGGAAAGAAAGTGAAAAACTTCAAGCAAGTTAATGATGAGTGCCATTATTGCTATGGCATGGGACATTGGCTTAGGAATTGTCCCGTATATTTGCGAAATATAAGGGAAGGAATCATCGTTCCAAAAGGTAAAATTCCTAAGGAAATTTATGTTATTGATATAAATTATACTTCCACTATGACATGGGTACTGGATACCGGTTGTGGTTCTCACCTTTGTAATCATTTACAGGGTTTAAGAGACGTGAAGAGGCTTAGCAAAGGAGATGTGGATCTACGCCTTGGAAATGGAGCTCGAGTAGCGGCCGAATCCAAAGGAACTTATGTATTAGCTTTGCCTAATGAATTTGAGTTGTATTTACATAATTGTTTTTATGTGCCTACACTCTCTAAAAACATTATTTCTATCGCTATGCTAGACATGGATGGATTTTGTTTTGTCATTAAGAACAATCGTTGTACTATTTCGAGGAATGATTTGGTTATAGGCCAAGCTTCTTCCATGAATGGCATTTACATTTTAGAAACCTCAAATCCAATTAATGATATCTATAACATTCAATCAAAGAAACTCAAATCAAGTGACCCAAATGAATCATTCATTTGGCATTGTCGATTAGGTCACATAAACGAGAATCGCATCAAAATATTAATTTCAACTAATGTGATTACACCATTTGATTTTCAATCATATGGAACATGCGAATATTGTCTCCTTGGCAAAATGACTCGAAATCCTTTTAGTGGTAAAGGGACGCGAGCAAGTGAACTACTCGGACTCATAAATACCGATGTGTGTGGACCAATGAGTATCACCGCTCGTGGTAATTATGACTACTTCATAACCTTCACTGATGACTTGAGTAGATATGGGTATATCTATTTGATGAAGCATAAAAGTGAAGCGTTTGAGAAATTTAAGGAATTTCAAAACGAAGTAGAGAACCAATTGAACAAAAGGATTAAGGTACTACGATCCGATCGTGGTGGAGAATATCTTAGCCTTGAATTCGATTCACACTTGAAAGGTTGTGGTATTATATCACAACTTACTCCACCCGGAACACCAAAACTCAATGGTGTTGCCGAAAGGAGAAATCGAACCCTACTTGATATGGTTCGATCCATGATGAGTCAAACCGAGTTACCGAACTCGTTTTGGGGATTTGCGATTCAAACCGCAATAAAATCTTTGAACGTAAGTCCAACCAAAGCAACTGAAAAGACTCCATATGAGATATGGAGAGGAAAGGTTCCAAATCTATCCCATATGAAAATTTGGGGTTGTGATGCTTATGTCAAAACTAAAAATGATAATAAGTTGGCACCTCGATCCGAAAAATGCATTTTTGTAGGTTATCCCATGGCCTCACGAGGCTATTAATTCTATAAGCCTCAAGAGAACAAAGTGTTTGTGTCTCGAGATGCTGTCTTCCTAGAAAGTGATTTTATTTTTAGGAGACAGAGTGGGAGAAATTTTGAACTTGATGAAGTTCAAGAGCCACAAACCGAGATAGAGACGCAAGAAGAAGTTCCTTCGTCGTCTAACGCGGTTATTCCTCCTCCTCTTAGAAGAACGGGCCGAGTTATTCGCCATCCCGATCGATATGTGGGACTTATCGAAGAAGATGGAACACTCGATGTGTTGCTTTTAGAAAGTGACGAACCCGCCACCTACAAGGCCGCAATCTCTAGTCCAAATTCCTCCTTATGGCTTGAAGCCATGAAGTCCGAAATGGATTCTATGGATGGAAACCAAGTTTGGGACTTGCTAGATTTGCCTAAAGGGGCAAGACCTCTTCAATGCAAATGGATTATCAAAGTTAAGAATGGCATAGAAGGACATGATGATGTCTACAAAGCTAGGCTAGTGGCAAAAGGATTTACCCAAGTCCAAGGTCTCCATTATGATGAGACCTTCGCCCCCGTAGCCATGCTAAGATCCATACGGATTTTGTTAGCGATTGCCGCATTTCATGATTATGAAATATGACAAATGGATGTCAAAATCGCTTTTCTAAATGGGCATTTAGAAGAGGAGGTGTACATGATACAACCCGAAGGTTTTGTTGATTCTAAGAATCCTAACAAATTGTGCAAGCTTAAGAGATCCATTTATGGTTTTAAGCAAGCATCTAGAAGTTGGAATCATCGACTCAATCATGTTATAAAGGAGAATGGTTTCACTCGAAGTGTTGAGGAACCATGTTTATACATGAAATTTAGTGGGAGCAATGTTGTGTTCCTAATCTTGTATGTCGATGACATACTACTCATTGGAAATGATATTTCAATGTTGTCTTCTGTTAAGAAGTGGTTAGGTAACCACTTCCAAATGAAGGATTTAGGAGAGGCACAACGCATATTAGGTATCCGGATCCATAGAGATAGATCTAAGAGGATATTGGCACTAAGTCAAGAATCTTAAGCTGATAAAATTCTTCGACGGTTCAGCATGGACAAATCAAAAAGGGGTTTGGTACCTATGGTAACTGGGACTATATTGAGCAAGACTCAATCTCCCTCCGAACCCCATGATGTTGAACGTATGAAGACGATCCCTTATGCTTTCTCTATTGGATCAATCATGTACGCCATGATATGCACACGTCCTGTTGTCTCGTATGCCTTGAGTATGACGAGTAGATATCAAGGAAATCCAGGTGAGAGTCACTGGATTTCCGTCAAGAACATCCTTAAGTACTTGAGAAGAACTAAGGAGTCTATCTTAGTGTTTGGAGGAGACACTGAGCTACGTGTTAATGGATACACGGACTCGAGTTTTCAAACGGATAGAGATGACATGAAATCACAAGCTGGTTTCGTTTTCATGCTCAATGGTGGCGCCGTTAGCTGGAGAAACTTTAAGGAAGCTGTAACTGCAGATTCAACAACGGAGGCTGAGTACATTGCAGCATCAGAAGCTGCCAAGGAAGCTGTGTGCATTAGACAATTCACGGAAGGTCTAAGAGTAGTACCTACCGCCAATGATCCCATCACTCTCTATTGTGATAATAGTGGGACGATCTTCCAAGCTAAGGAACCAAAGTCTAGTAATAGATCTAGACATGTACTTAAAAAATATCATGTAATAGAGATTTCATTGAAAGAAAGGAAATTGCGATTTGTAAGGTTGGGACGGATGACAACATAGCCGATCCGCTCACCAAGCCTTTATCGCAGGCCAAGCATGATGAACATGTTGCGTCCATGGGACTTAAACGTGTACCAAGTTTATGTTAGATTTTGAAATGAAATAAAAGTGTTGTTTTTGTTCATGTTCATAATCGAATTTGTCTTTTATCTTTTCTTTGTACATTGTTATATCCAAACGGGTTGTAGTCACAAGTTGAACCCCGTTAAAGTGAACACGGATTAACATAGTATTCGCCCATAGTCACTTGTATGAGGTGACGTCTCGAAGTGACTAGAGTGTGATGCGATTGATGGCAAGTTCAAGTGCCATGGAGTCATATGAGAATGACTAGCCGATCACATAGGCAGACTGTTAGGAACACTTTGTCGGGCCTTATGACCGCTTATAGAGTTCTGGCAAATTTATATAGTCTGGTCGTGGGGAGAGCTGCTATAGTATTCTAATGAGTCGATTCTTTTAACTAAAGACTATTCGCCTAAGATGTCACAGTTTCAGATTAACTTTGATTTGTGTTACTACGACCTTCGTAAATGGGGTCAAATGGGCATATTTTGGGTTATGATGGCTGTGGCTAGTCGAAGGGAATGAGTGCGTTAGGAATTGTCCACCCCTAGTCAGGGTGATAACAATATCTCAGAGCCACTCGAGGAGTAATGAACTGGAAATGCGTGGCCACGCTCGGAAGATATCTATGGTAGATAAATCCGGTCAATCAGTTATTCTCCAGATCGAGGAAACCACTCTCGATGTGATCACTTGCAAGTACGACCTGAAAGACACCTTGAATTGAGTGGGAGATAGTAATAGGACAAGAGAATTGGTGACGCACACTTGTCGAGGACAAGTGGGAGATTGTTGGAATATGTGTCCTCCGACAATAATGCGATCACAACTGTTGATCATGCTGATCACATGTTTAAGTCTCATTCTAAAGAATACAATTGGGAAGTAATATTTTACTGTCAACTGGTCCAAACATATCGGTAATGATTGGCTGACTAGAGTTTGACATTACTGTCGTGCGACGGTGGTGATCAGTTGATCCCCTTAGGTCATATATAAAGGGTAACACTCTTAATTGATCATTTAATTGATCGTATGACGATACGGATTAAATAAATTACTTAAAATTGACGGACGATTTTGGAAGTAATATTTACGTTTCTCATTGTAATTTGATTAAATAAGATACGGTCTAAGTAATCGAATTGTTTTATTACTTAGATGAAATTATTGTTCAAGGAAACAATTACATTTGAATGAATAAATTATTATAAATACAAGATGTTGTCATTTATAATTGGTAAATTATTTTGGTACAAGTAATTATGAATTACTAAGTCGATTTTATATATGACGTATTTTTATTAATGCATTGATTTTTAATATGTTAAAAATACATAACAATTTTACATGACATGTGACATGTGACAAATTGACAAATTGACAAAGATAAAATGGAGTCCATTTTATCTATTATAACCGAAATAATGGGGAGGATTAGGAAAATATTATGTTAATTATGTTAGTGGTAAACATAATCATATTTGCCTAAAACTAGCCATGCAAGCCTACTTGTTCTTGTGAAGGCAACCTTGCTCATGCATTGGCCCCTTGACCCCCTCCCTTTACCCGGTTTTGTGAAGGAGAAAACCATGGGTTTTCTCCTCTATTTTTACCTTATACACTACATGATATGCATAGGCATTCATTCATTCATTTTCAACTATCAAAAATAGAGTTTTTAGAGATATAAAAACTTCTTCCTCTTTCCTTCTCTTAGCCGAAATTAAGAGAACCAAAATAAATATTTTGGGTCATTTTTATTTAAATTAATATTGTTCTAGTAATAATAATATTAATTTTGTTAAGAGATTACCATGGGTATAAATCCTTGGGAGGGATTCTACACTTGAATCCTTGTTCTTCCATTTTGGAGTGCTCAAGAACAAGTAAGAAGGAGATCTTACTTGTGCCCATAAAATCCGAAACATTCAATGTAAGATGATGATTTCTTCTTTAATTTTTATTATTGTTTGCATGCATAAGATCATCTTTTAATTTTATGACTAAAATTATATCAACACATATATGAATATGTCAAGTAATGAGATATAGATTTCTAACACTCATGTCGCTAATTAAACTATCAAAACTAACAGCAGATAAATTACCACCATTCAACATATTAAAACTGTAATTAAATTGCATAAAGAGTAAATTAGGGCAAGGAATTAATGAAGTAAAACAAATGATTAAAGCAAACAATGATTAATTATTATTAAGAGAAGGGAAATGAATTACAATCGTGCGAATCCGGCGTAAAGTAGCCAATTCGGGGCAAAATACTATAAAAACAGTATAAAAATGCATAGAAATACGTGCTGAAATAGGCTAAAAAGACTATATATTTTGCACGTATCAAATATCCCCAAACCGAACCTTTACTCGTCCTCGAGTAAACTAAAATGCAACTAATGGAACGGAAATGATAACTCAGAGCTAGCTTAACTTGTCTACTTGAACCAATTTAATGCAACAAAAACTAACAGTTAAGGCTAAGCAGTCAATACGCAAACGAGTTATAAGCTGTTTAGAAATATAGCCAACCTATCGACCTTGCAAGACCAACAAAATCGGACTCTCTCGTGGTCACTCTTCTCTCATGAAGCAAAGGGCGAATGTTATATGTAAAAGAGAGAAGAAAAGACAGTCACTCACCTAACTCCAACCTACATAGCATGCATGCAACAAAAATGAAAGACAATTCAAATACTAATGCACACACTCCAACAAAAAATGTCCGTCACAGCCGAGGGCTTACAAATAATATGGGAATAGTGAGGTTCAGGTGAGAAGAGGCAAAACATGTTATGGGAATGTGGAGGTAAAATCGTCAAGCTAGTTCCTAACAGGACCATAATAAACAATCCGAATCTCAACTGACTGAAAAACCAAGTACAAGTGCCCTTCATTTGGCACACAGCTCACTAAACTCAAACACAATCTCCTCAAAAATATAGAATAAGAATGGAGGAGTTAGACGGACACAAACTTCTCTTTTTTAATACCGTCTGAATGAACTAACTGAAACAAAACAACTTCTTTTTTCAAACTTTCTTTTTTTTTTTCTTCTTTCTCACGTTCCAGCTTTCTTTTTTCTCATTTTTTCATTTTTTCTTTCTTTTTTTCACCTTCACGTTTTCTCTTTTTTTTTTCTTTTTCAATTCTTTTTTTTTTTTCTTTTCCTCCTTCCTCTATTTACACCAACTTCATACAATGAGATATGAGCCAAACTGCAGACGGAAAATCATACCACAAAAGAACATACTAAACTAGCTTGACTAGGCAGGCTTAATTTGGAATGTAGCTAATGGGTCAAAAAGGCTGGCTTAGGTGGAGCTAAATGGGTGAAAAATATAAGGAAAGGGAGAAATTTGCAAGCACCTCCCTGCATGTGACACCAACCACAAACCCGAATATGTGCATTTGACAAGAAATTGAATGTCATAAATGTGCAAAAAAGATGAACAGGCTATGCAAGGAGTACTACTCTCAATTCCTATGAAAACTGTCATGAATGTCACCAGTTATGGCTCTAAAACTCAGAATTTATCAAGTAGTTTGCCAATTTATCAGGTAAAGTCTAAACAGTCAGCTATATTTAAACAGAAACTCGTAGACTATGCGTATGACAAAGCTAATAACTATCAATAAAGTGCAAGGCTCAAGTAAAATGACAAGTTATAGTGCATTATCATCACGGAAATCTACCGTTCCGACTCAACCTATATGCAAAAATAAACGTGAAATTTTTGGGTTTTTTGAAATTTTTCTAATTTTTTTTTCTAATTTTTTTGTATTTTTTTTGTATTTTTAATGAAAATAAACAACAATGCAAAGCTGAAAAATAAACGTGAATGCAAAACAAATTCAAATGCAGACTCAAAAGGATGCAATACCCTCCCCAAACCAAAACGGACAACGCCCTCGTTGTCCTCCAGCATACACCAGTAGATATATACAGGGGAACGGGAATATACAACCAGAAGAAAATAAAAACAATAAATAAAAAGGAGACAAAAATAAAAGAGTAAGAGATACATACTGATGCGTGTCTTTTATATGATGTTTTACATCCCATTTTGCACGCATTTCAGAGCTCATTCTTGTAGTTTATGCTACATTTCTCCCTATTTCCGTCTACTTCCGTATTTTGTACTTTATTGCAGAAATGTGAAGAATTCAACGGAAAATCAAGCCAAATCCGTCCCCGAGTAATCTGCATTGCAAATGACGTAAAGGAACTGCTTAAGGAACGAGCTTGGTGCGCAATACAAGGCCCAAAAGATGAATCCACGAGAATAAAGAAGTCAAGTAGCAGCTCATCCAGTCGATCGACCGGCACTGTCAGTCGATCGACCAATGCTCGGGTTCCAGAAGCCACTTTGTTTCTTTGAGGAGCGATCGATCGACCAGCATTATCGGTCGATCGACGATTTCTATTCCGGCGTGAATTGAAAGACCGTGAATCTTGAAGCCCGTGAAGTCTAGGTTTAGGAAATAAGATGTTGCGTTGATTGCTATATAACGTAACATAAAACCATCGATTGAGGGATCTAAGTTTTTCACCTAAGTTTCTATCACAAATACAAGATACTTTGAGTTTGATTCATTCGGGTAGTTAGGGTTTGAAACATCGGTTTGACATTGGATTTTCTTGTTCTTATTCTTAATCGTTCCGCTGAATCTCGGTATTTCTTCGACCCTAATTCCAATTTTATTGTTTTACTTTCATTGTTAGTATAGGTTTGATAGTTAGTGCCCCAAAGCCAATTATCGTATCATCACTGTTGTTATTTACTTTAAGCATGAATTCAGTAATTGTTATTATTTTCATTGTTGTTTTTACCTTCATCATGAGTAGCTAATTCTTTAGTGCTAGGATGTAGGCGATTTATGGCATAGGCGGCATTAGATCGAGAGAAAGTTTTTCGCGTGTTGGTCGATCGACTGACCTTTTCAGTCGATCGATTGACCTCGTAGGGTTCATATTCGTTTTAATTGAATTTAATCTTGTATTTAACGAATCGAATGCATGCGACCAGTTAGATACCTATTTCGTGACTGACCCATTAGATCGAAAGATAGGGAAAGTTATTTGACCATCAATTAAATCGACTAAACTGTGCTAAGATCGAAAGATAGGTATAGTTTAGACCGTTAGTCACTTTTCAGGACGAAAGTTAGTATTAGTGACATTAGGGACCTATAGCGAGATCGAGAGATGCTATTTGTTAAGAGTGGACCGAGAGGACCTCTTTATTTCCCGCCTTACTGCGTTTGATTCAGACCGACTTAGTTTCTTTGCCCCCGAAAGCTATAATGAACCGACCATCCTAGTACCCTTCTTTTATCTGTTTAAATCGTATTTTTAGTTTATTATCTTTGTTTGCTCTTAGTCTTAGACCAATTCAAATCAACCCCCATAATAGTTACCTCGGATCAACATAAATCAACTAAAGTTTACAACTGCCTCCTTGTGGTTCGACCCTGTTACCACTAGCCTAGGTTAGTCTTAATAGGAGATTATAAATTTTATCTTTGGTACTCACAACGACGGGTATCAAATTTTGGCGCCGTTGCCGGGGAGGCAATAGTCCTAATTTTAGTTGTTTTTATTTTTAGTCTTTCTTAGTTTAAGGGACATCTGTTCCTTAAACTTTTCTCATATTCTTTTTGTAGTTTCATCTTATGCGCAGTCACGGGGTGGAGAATTAGTACCATTGAACCCTGAGCTTGAGAGATCCTTGCGCGAGTTGAGACGAACACAAAGGGTATTACCGACAGAGGAAGAGCTGAGTACTCTGTCAAGCTATCACGAGAACGATCTGTTCGAAGAAGACCCACGCTTCACCCGTTGCCACTTCTTCAGTAGAGACAGTTACTTCTCCAGGAAATTCCAAATCATGGCCGAGGAAGCAAGTATAGCTAGTTATTCCGAGCCGACATCCGACAATTTATACAAGGGGTTCGAGTTACGGGAGATGCCGAAATTCGAACCAAAGCCTGCTTACATTACTATGGTCGAGAGAAATCGGTTTGGGGGAGTGCAAATGAAGATGCAAAGAAGGCATATGGAGACCTTTATTGACTCTGCTTTGCTCCATTCCCCCACCAGTGGCGTGACCCGGATCAAATTAAGGAGACCATGTTCATCTTCTCCCTTCGTGATCTTTGCAAGGAGTGGTATAGAGATTTGGACCGGACCGCTCGGAGATCACGATTGGAATACATTGGCATTGGCGTTCTACAAGAAGTACTTTTCTGCTTCAAGGATGATCGCTATTAGAGCTCAAATCACGGGCTTTAAACAAGGGCCAGATGAGAATTTCCACGAGGCATGGGTCCGATTCAAGAAGTTGGTGCGAACCATACCGCACCATGGGTTTGAAAAGTGGAGTTTGTGCAATCATTTCTACAATGGGTTGTACGACGATCGAGGGCCATTTTGGATCTTTGCGACCAATGGAAGATTCGCTGAAAATTTGGGAGCAACCAAGGGGTGGAACATCATTGACAATTTAGCTACCCACAAGGCCGAGTACGGGAATTCTAGAGGGAACCGGAGGAGAGAGCTGCTGAATCCTCCTCTGTTCTTTGCACTTGAGGCTCTTACTGCGAGGTTTGACAAGTATGAGCTAGGAGGAGCCTCTAAGGGTGGGATGTACCAAGTCAACGCTGTGTCAGACGGTCCCTTCGTCTGTGAAAGGTGTGGAGTTGAGGGCCATGTCTCGAAAAATTGCCCTAGTCCCTTTGAATCTTGTGCTGCCTTTCAACACTATAGGCAGACAAACACCTACTACGAGCCAAGCCACCCAAACTTGAGTTGGAGGAGCCAAAATCTCCAAAATCCAACCCAACATCCGCCGCAGCAACAACCCTATGTGCCCCCTCATCAAAAACAACAGCAATATCAAAAGCCTCCTTATGTGCCGCAGCAGCAACAATCACAAAGTTCTGAATTTTCCGAGCTAAAGAATCTGTTGCTAAAGGAGTCCCAAGCAAGAGAGGCCGGGATGAAGTTACTGGAGAGCCAAATTGCTCAACTGGCTAGTAAAAATAACACTCGAGCTCCCGGACACTTACCCACTCAACCCGAACAAAAGGAGACCCTAAATGCCATCACTTTGAGAAGCGGGTCCACCCTTGATGGTCCTACCATGGTTGAGGATGCTGTTGGAAAAGATGAGCCGGAAACAAGTCAAGGGAAAGCTTCAACGAACAAATCAAAGAAAAAGACGTCTGCCAGGTATTTCAGTCGATCGACTGACATACCTAGTCGATCGACTGAAACACGGGTTCTGAGAGCTTCGGAATCGTACATCTCAGTCGATCGACTGAGGAGAGTGGTCGATCGACTGAGTTCGCTGCTGATGCTGAAGAATTTCGTCCCTTGATGCCAAATAATCTACGAGACCACTTGTTTTGGGGAACCACCGTCCCGAAAATTTTGAGGGGAACCAGTGTCGATGGGTCGATCCCGGCTCAGTTCGATCCAATGACGGTCAATGGTTCTCATTTGAGACGGTCGAGAAGGGTCTAGCTTCAACAAGGAGAAGGTAACGGAATTTCACCTAAGTCCAAGGATACCGACACACGCGATTTAGAGGAGAGGGCTAAGGTACTCCTTACACCCCATATCCGGGAGACTCGTGCCGACGAAGGAACAAGTATCTTTTAGTAAATTTGAGAAAGTTATTCGTAGCTTGAATGTTCGGGTACCCTTCCTTGAGTTAGTTAACCAAGTGCCGGATATACTAAATTTATGAAACAATTGTTGTCAAAGAAAAATCGCTTGAACATGTTCACATTGTTGCGTTAACTAAAGAGTCTTGCTCCTACTTGTCTCACACTGCGCCCCATAAGTTAGAAGACCCGGCAGTTTTTCGGTTCCTTGCAAGATAGGTACCTTTTCTATCGAAAAGGCATTATGTGACTTAGGAGCTAGCATAAGTGTCATGCCCTTGAGTCTAGCTAGGAAGCTTAAGTTGACCAGGTTTGCAATAACCGAGATGACAGATTCGATGGTGACCGATCTGCGGTCGAGCCTATAGGAGTCCTAGAGGACATACCCGTCCGGATAGGGAAGTTTTTCTTCCCTGTTGACTTTGTTGTCCTCGACATGCCCGAGGATGACCATATACCGATCATCTTAGGTAGGCAAGTTTTTCGCACACTTCGCTGGTGCGATTATTGACGTCGGTTTAGGAACCTTGACCTTCAAAGTTGGGAAACATTCTATCGTTTTTGCCCAACCTGCTAAAAAGAAGGACGCCATGTGTCCTGTTACTTGTAATACGGTCTCTCGAAAAGAGATCGTACTTTGTGCTTCCCGAATCAACTGTCCCTATTACTACTGCTTTGTGTTAACCCCTCCGCCCGGATTGGGAGCAAGAAGGAGGAAGAATCTATTATTTTAGATAATGCAGGAGCTGGTTTGGGGAAGGAAGAGCCGTTGGATGCTCCAGCTGCGACAAAGCCTATCATTCAAAGAGGAGGACTTGGATGCCTAAGCTATGGGACCGATGAGGAAGTGGAAGGTGAACCAGCCAAGGTGAGATGGGCTGATTTGGAGTCTGACGATCCCAAGGAAGTCCTTGATTGGGGAGATGACGGAGTTGATCCATTGAGCTCTCCGACCGTCGATGCTAAGAAGGGTGCAACTGATAAGATGAGCACCATTGAGGCTACCTCTAGTAGCCAAAAGCCGACGAAGTGGGCCATACCGTGATCCTTCTTGATCAACTATTAGTTGATCAAGCTCGTTGCGAACTTCTCTTTATTTGCTTCGTTAAGACAATTTTATTGCTTTTTGTGTGCGCGAAAACTTTGCTTTTATTCTATTTTGCTTAGGATTTTTAAGTACTTTAGACTTCATTCTGGGTTTTGCGCAATTTTGGGCGCGTACTATTGTGCATTTGCAGGTATTTAGAGCTTGTTAAGCTCAAATCATTGAGCAAATACGAAGAAATAAGGAGTACAGCAGTACTTTCAGTCGATCGACTGGCCATCATGGTCGATCGACTGAGTTACGCTTTCCAGGAGCTTCTGTTCCTGTTCACCCGGTCGATCGACTGCCCCTATAGGTCGATCGACCACTTCCGCTGCTGTACCTGTTCACGACCTTTCCACTGCTGAGTTTGGTCGATATGCGGACCTAAGGGAGTCTTCTACTCCACTTTATCTTCCGTCGAATTATCTATTTCTTCTATTGTCTCATTTGTGCACAATTTTTACGTTTCAAAATTGTTTTCTCAGTCTTATGCGTGGTTTTTAATTGTCTTTTTAGGTCCTTATTGGCAAAGATCTTTGCTCTCTTTGAAACCTCCTAGCTCACGCTGGTTTGGGGAGGTTTCCTTTGCTGCGCTTAAAGTCTTGTGAGTTCCATATCTTTTCTTTGTGTCTTGCTTATTTATTTTCTCGCAAATTCCCATTTCTCTTCTTTTTCATTACATGATTTTGCACAATGGGGACATTGTGCGATTTGGTTTGGGGAAGGGTTTTTGCGTCGCATATCACTTGCTTGCATTCACGTTTACTTTTTGTTTTGCATTGTTTATTTCATTTCTTTTATATATACAGAAAAATTCAAAAAAATTGAAAAATTTCAAAAATTTCAAATAAAATGCACGGTTATTTTAGCATATAGGTCGAGTCGGAACGGTAGTATTTCTATGATGATTCTGCATTTGCAACTGTTTTGCCTGAGCCTTGCTAGATTAACATGTTATTAGTAGAATCGTATAAGTGCATACCTACGAGTTTTCGTTGAATTACTTGCTGGACTTGAGACTTGACTTTGAAAATTGGCAAGCTACTTATATTTCTGAGATTTAGAGCCTATAACTGGTGACATTCATGACCGGTTCATTTAGGAATGTGAGTAGTACTCCTTATGAGACATGTTTCCTTAATTTGCATGAATATGAAATTGATCTACTTAATACCTGTATGCATTTGGTCTGTGGTTTGTTGACACATGTGGAAGAGGTTTCCTTTTCTCATTTTACCCATAAACTCCACACTGCCAAAAATATCCTTTTTGTCCTATTTACTACATCCTACACATAGCCGGCCTTTGTCAAGCTAGTAGCCTAGTTTTTGGGATTGTTACTCATTTTTGGTGGCATATGCTCTGTTGAGACGATGGTTGGGAAATGAAATGGAAAAAAGGAAAGAAAGAAAAAAAAAGAAAAAAAAAAGAGAAAAAAAAAAGAGAAAAATGATTCGAAAAAGAAAGAAAAAAGTGTCTGTCTTTGTTCAAAGCGATCGATCGATTGCGCCCTTCCGTCGATCGATCAAGATTCGAAGAAAGAAATCAATTCGCATAATTGAATCCTTATCTTTTGGCGATTTTTGCTCCCATGTTTTATTCATATTTTATAGGGAGTTAGTTGATTACTTTTATCTCTGGAAATTGTGAGATTTGTGCTTGCTATAGCACCGTTTCGTTTGTTTATGAGCAAGAAGTTGGATGTTGCCACTTGGTTCCGTTTTGGTACTAGCTTGATCACCTGTACCCCCACTCTACCATAAAATGTTTTGCCTCTTCTTACCCATACCTCACATATCCCATATATACCTCGGCATGTGTCATTGGTCATTTGTTCGGTTGGAATGCGTATGTACGGTTATAGAGATCATTTTCATATTTTATTGCTGGCATGTTTTCATAGATCGTAGTTAGGTGAGAGTCACTACAAAATTTATTTCTTTCTATCTTACATTAATATCACCTGTGCTTATTGAGTGTTTTGAGCGACCCGTGAGAGTCGATTTGATAAGTCTTTACTGATCAACGGTTCAGCAGTTTTTAACGACTTCATAACTCGTTTGCATGATTCACATTATTAATTGATTGTTGGTTGTGCATTAAATTGGCCTAGGCTTTACTTGTTGCATTTCGCTCTGAGATTGAACTCGTTCCATTAGGTCATTAGATCGAGTCTAGTTCTTGCTTGGGGACAAGCAAGGGTTTGGTTTGGGAAGTTGGATGATGCGTGTCTTTTATATGATGTTTTACATCCCATTTTGCACGCATTTCAGAGCTCATTCTTGTAGTTTATGCTACATTTCTCCCTATTTCCGTCTACTTCCGTATTTTGTACTTTATTGCAGAAATGTGAAGAATTCAACGGAAAATCAAGCCAAATCCGTCCCCGAGTAATCTGCATTGCAAATGACGTAAAGGAACTGCTTAAGGAAGGAGCTTGGTGCGCAATACAAGGCCTAAAAGATGAATCCACGAGAATAAAGAAGTCAAGTAGCGCTCATCCGATCGATCGGCCCGAGCCTTTGTCGGTCGATCGACCAATGCTCAGTTCGAAAGCCCTTTGTTCTTTGAGGAAGCGATCGATCGACCAACATTATCGATCGATCGACGATTTCTATTCCAGGCGTGAATTGAAAGACCGTGAATCTTGAAGCCCGTGAAGTCTAGGTTTAGGAAATAAGATGTTGCGTTGATTGCTATATAACGTAACATAAAACCATCGATTAAGGGATCTAAGTTTTCACCTAAGTTTCTATCACAAATACGATACTTTGAGTTTGATTCATTCGGGTAGTTAGGGTTTGAAACATCGGTTTGACATTGGATTTTCTGTTCTTATTCTTAATCGTTCCGCTGAATCTCGGTATTTCTTCGACCCTAATTCCAATTTTATTGTTTTACTTTCATTGTTAGTATAGGTTTGATAGTTAGTGCCCAAAGCCAATTATCGTATCATCAACATTGTTATTTACTTTAAGCATGAATTCGATAATTGTTATTATTTTCATTGTTGTTTTTACCTTCATCATGAGTAGCTAATTCTTTAGTGCTAGGATGTAGGCGATTTATGGCATAGGCGGCATTAGATCGAGAGAAAGTTTGTTTCGCGTGTTGGTCGATCGATCGACCTTTTCGATCGATCGACGACCTCGTAGGGTTCATATTCGTTTTAATTGAATTTAATCTTGTATTTAACGAATCGAATGCATGCGACCAGTTAGATACCTATTTAGTGACTGACCCATTAGATCGAAAGATAGGGAAAGTTATTTGACCATCAATTAAATCGACTAAAATGTGCTAAGATCGAAAGATAGGTATAGTTTAGACCGTTAGTCACTTTTCGGGACGAAAGTTAGTATTAGTGACATTAGGGACCTATAAGCGAGATCGAGAGATGCTATTTGTTAAGAGTGGACGAGAGGACCTCTTTATTTCCCGCCTTACTGCGTTTGATTGAGACCAGACTTAGTTTCTTTGCCCTTGAAGCTATAATGAACCGACCATCCTAGTACCCTTCTTTTATCTGTTTAAATCGTATTTTTAGTTTATTACCTTTGTTTGCTCTTAGTCTTAGACCAATTCAAATCAACCCCCATAATAGTTACCTCGGATGAACATAAATCAACTAAATTTTACAAGCGCCTCCTTGTGGTTCGACCACATTACCACTAGCCTAGGTTAGTCTTAATAGGAGATTATAAATTTTATCTTTGGTACTCACAACGACGGGTATCAAATTTTCAAAATTTGATACCCGCCGTTGTGAGTACCAAAGATAAAATTTATAATCTCCTATTAAGACTAACCTAGGCTAGTGGTAATGTGGTCGAACCACAAGGAGGCAAAATGTAAAATTTAGTTGATTTATGTTCACCCGAGGTAACTATTATGGGGGTTGATTTGAATTGGTCTAAGACTAAGAACAAACAAAGATAATAAACTAAAAATACGATTTAAACAGATAAAAGAAGGGTACTAGGATGGTCGGTTCATTATAGCTTCTAAGCAAAGAAACTAAGCTCGTCAATCAAACGCAGGTAAGGCGGGAAATAAAGAGGTCCTCTCGGTCCACTCTTAACAAATAGCATCTCTCGATCTCGCTATAGGTCCCTAATGTCACTAATACTAACTTTCGTCCTGAAAAGTGACTAACGGTCTAAACTATACCTATCTTTCGATCTTAGCACAGTTTAGTCGATTTAATTGATGGTCAAATAACCTTCCCTATCTTTCGATCTAATGGGTCAGTCACGAAATAGGTATCTAACTGGTCGCATGCATTCGATTCGTTAAATACAAGATTAAATTCAATTAAAACGAATATGAACCCTACGAGGTCAGTCGATCGACCAACACGCGAAACAACTTTCTCTAATCTAATGCCGCCTATGCCATAAATCGCCTACATCCTAGCACTAAAGAATTAGCTACTCATGATGAAGGTAAAAACAACAATGAAAATAATAACAATTACTGAATTCATGCTTAAAGTAAATAACAACAGTGATGATACGATAATTGGCTTTGGGGCACTAACTATCAAACCTATACTAACAATGAAAGTAAAACAATAAAATTGGAATTAGGGTCGAAGAAATACCGAGATTCAGCGGAACGATTAAGAATAAGAACAGGAAAATCCAATGTCAAACCGATGTTTCAAACCCTAACTACCCGAATGAATAAAATTCAAAGTACTGTATTTGTGATAGAAACTTAGGTGAAAAACTTAGATCCCTCAACTGATGGTTTTATGTTACGTTATATAACAATCAACGCAACATCTTATTTCCTAAACCTAGACTTCACGGGCTTCAAGATTCACGGTCTTTCAATTCACGTCTGGAATAGAAATCTGGTCGATCAACTGATAATGCTGGTCGATCGATCGCTTCCTCAAAGAACAAAGGGCTTCGAACCCGAGCATTGGTCGATCGACCGACAAGGCTTTCGGCCGATCGATTGGATGAGCTGCTACTTGACTTCTTTATTCTCGTGGATTCATCTTTTGGGCCTTGTATTGCGCACCAAGCCGTTCTCTTTGCCTTTACGTCATTTGCAATGCATTACACGGGATGGGTTTGGCTTGATTTTCCGTTGAATTCTTCACATTTCTGCAATAAAGTACAAAATACGGAAGTAGACGGAAATAGGGAGAAATGTAGCATAAACTACAAGAATGAGCTCTGAAATGCGTGCAAAATGGGATGTAAAACATCATATAAAAGACACGCATCACATACAAAATGCGAGCTTCCCCAAACCAGCCAGAAAACTGGGGAAGTGAGTAGACCAGTAGCTACCCATCAGCGTCGTCGTTGTCGTCGTCACCACCGTGTACTCCGGATCCTGCTCCTCCTCTCTCCTCCTCCGCTCCTCAGCTCGAGCTCTCTCCACTGCCACCTCTGGGTCCTCGTCCTCCTCCTCCTCGGACTCCGGGTACCCCTCAGGTGGGTACCTATAGAAGGAAGGGTGTGGCCAACCCTCTGGGATCGGACGGTGTCGCCTCAAGTGGTACTCGTGCAGAGGGTGCAAGGCTAAAGCGATGTCCCTCTCCATACGAGCCTGTCGCTCTGCAATCTCAAGCAACAAACCGTCACGACGCCCTTGGTCCATGACCGCGTACGCCACAAAAGGTGGAGGTGGTACGAAAGTAGCCGGTAGGACCGGCTGAGCCTGTGTCTGGTCAGTGGGAGTGGGAGTAGGGGTGGTAGTAAAAGTGGGAGTAGGGGTCGGGATGAGAGTAGCCGTGGAAGACTGGGTACTCCCTGAAGGTGTGGACCCCTCTCCAGTCTCAAGACGCCGCTTCTTGGCGGCGGGTGCAGCGGGAGGTGGTCGGCGTAGAAGGTGAAAGTCAGGCAGTGGTGGAAGTCGGGCACCCCTAGCAACAGTAGGCAAGGGGTCTAGACGGGGGAGAGTGTCACAAGGTAAGTCTACAGATAGGAAGTCGTCTATCTTCCATGTCTGGTAGTCTGGGGTAAGCCAATGCTGAGAAAGCATGGCATCCAGACTCAGTAGCCTCTCTCCCTCGAGGTACTGCAAGTCACGAGGCCAAACGGGAAAGAAGGAACGGGCAAGAATGGTGGCTATGCCACCGCAAGCAATAGTTCCCGTCTCCTTCAGCCCCTGGCTCTGAAGGTACTAGGCGGTCAATTAAGCTATGTTGAGGGTGAAAGGGCCATCGCAGTCAATGTTTAGGTAACCGCCCAGGATGGAGAGCTCCGTGTTTGTGATGTTGTTCGGCTCCTTTCGGCCGAAAATAGTGATCCCCATCAATCTAAGAAAACAACGGACAGGGGGAAGGTGGACCTGTTGGAGCTTTCGCTCCGCAAAAGTGGTCTGGGCCAGGGTCCGCCAAAGCTGACGAAAGACCCTCCCAGGAGGTGCAGTCTCACCCGTAGAGGAGAGGCCAAGTCTCCTACCAAACTCCTCTAAAGTCATCGGGAAAGTCCGGTTAAACAACCGGAAGGACACTGAAGAACTAGTGGGGTCAGCTCATAGTGATGAGTCCGGCCATCCCCGTGCCCCGTAGTAAATCACAAACCGGCTCGTAAATGCCGAGTCTCGCAAGTGCCGATTTCTCTAAAAATCGGGAAGGTACAAACAAACAGCCTAGCAGGTTATAAAACTTCTTACGATGTAAAGCGTTAACGAAATGTACCTGCGGATAGTCTGGGTGAGGGTCGAGGGAAGTGTCCCCTCGAACTGTGACCGTGCCTGAAGTAGAAGGAGCAGCAGCTGAAGTAGAAGTAGTGGCTGCTGTGGCCACCACTGAAGAGGAAAGACTAGTAGTGGTGGTGGCCGTAGAGGAAGTGGCAGCCGAAACTGAGCTAGCAGCAGAGCTAGCTGGAGTAAAAACTGTACCTGCAGCTGAAACTAGGAACACTGGGGCTGCGGTACTCACTAAAGTGAAGACGGTGGCAGCAGCAGGGGCCACCGTCTCACTCAAGGATGAGCTAGAAGTGGTGCTAGTAAAAGGTAGTGAGCTAGACTCCATCCTGTAAACATAGGGCAGGGGGTATGATAAGAAAACAGCGGCTAACAGTGGCTAAAACAGCACGAAAAACCAGCATGTGACAGCATTACAGTCCCCAAACAGTCGAAAATTCGACTTCAGCCCTTAAAATCCCCAATATCCCTCAAAAATTTCGAATTACAGCATGTAAATAGCGATAAGGCGGGATAGCAAGCAACAACAGCGACAACCAAGCACAATGAAGTTAACTAGGCTAATGACAGCATCAAGAACCAAGATGACAGTCGAAAATTTCGACAGTCCCGTACCCATATCGCAAATTTTTGCGTAAAATTCGAATTGAAGCATGCTAAGCAGTGAGGGAGTGGGGATGATCATCAAGCAAGACAAGTAAGGGCAAGAAAGACAATTAAAGCCGAAAAATTCGACCAACAGTGGATTTCGAACCCTAATTCCAAATCTACCTCATAAAATTCAAAATAATCGAAATTAAAATGCAAAGAGGATAAGGGAATCACTTACTTGGTGAGAATAACCTACAAATTGCAATTAATCTTCAATGAACAAGCAAGAAAAGGCGATTTTTCGATCTAAAAACCGCGAACCTTAAACCCTTTAAAAGACCGTATAAACGAGCACAAAACAAGGGGAAAATAGAGGGTTTTGAAAGATTAATTAGCAAGCAACAAATTGTAGGTGACGTATTTGGTGATTGGGCAAGAAAGATGGGGATTTGGGGGAGTTTTTGATCGCAATAACGAGGGGTTAGACGAAAAATTGGGGGAAAATGAAATAGAAATCAAAAGAATAGAGTTTAAGGAAGAAACTCCCTGCGTCTTTTCCAATTCACTCGATCGAGTGGTTTTAAAATACTCGATCGAGGACTTTGATGCTTCATCTACTCGATCGAGTAGAATTCTACTCGGTCGAGAAGTCCCCTTTTATGCTTTACTCGATCGACTGAAAAGAAGCACTCGATCGACCATTTTTCACTCGATCGAGTACAAAAAGTACTCGATCGAGCTCTTTTCTCGCGTAAGCTCTTTAATTTCGTCTTTCTTCCTTTGAAATGCGTAAAAATTCCCCAAACCTGCATAAAAACACGTGCAAAAATATCCCAAAATACCAAATACGCATAGGAACAGTCTATAGTCTTAAATCTACGCTAAAAATGTCTAAAAACTAATTGTCCTAATTAAAAGCAATAAAAAAAATTCAACGGAAATTTAAAAATTATTTTTACAAGGTGTTACACGGGGCATTTCCCCGCTCAATTCCCAATGCAATTCAGTAGCCCCTAGGAGGGCTCCTGACTGGAGGACGTCATCTCAGCAACATTGATTGTCCTCTTCAACTTCCATGAGCTTGAATTTGAATCATTTGAAATGGTAGGAGGGGAATAGTTCACATCCACATAAGCGCAAACTTTCCTCATCCTTGTTCCTCTATCACCAGCTGTAGCATCATCATTCCCAATCTGATTGACTTTAATTGCATCGTATCCTTTGTCAGCTCCTTCATTGCTTTCATCTGTACCTGCAGCAAGGAAAATAGACGAACTTTCCTCCTTTTTGCTCTCAACTTGAGGCGGAGGGGTAACAAGAGCAGCACAATACTCCAAATTTTCATCTGGAGTGTCAATAATAGGGTCAATAGAAGAGAGGGCATTGCAAGGCTGAGCTTGCATGGGAGCCCTCCGGAGCTTAGACTGATGAAAAATCAGCTCCTCGTCCCCTACCTGAAAGGTCAAAGTCTTACCCCCGACGTCTATAACTGCACGGGCAGTAGACAAAAATGGTCTCCCTAAAATAATAGGGGTGTGTGCATCTTCGGGGATGTCTACGACAACGAAATCAACGGGAATAAAGAACCACCCGATCTGAACAGGTATGTCTTCTATTATACCTAGTGGCCGTGATATACTACGGTCGGCCATCTGGACAGTCATGTTGGTGCAACTCAGCTTTGTCAAACCAAGTCTCTTAGCCAAAGACAACGGTAAGACACTCACGCTAGCGCCTAGATCGCATAGTGCGTTATCAATCAAATGGGTACCGATATGACACGGAATTGAAAAACTACCCGGATCTGACTGTTTGGGAGGTAACTTATTTTGAAATAGGGCTGACCCCACCTCAGTCAAAGCTACTGTCTCATTATCACTAATATTCCTCTTACGCGATAAAATTTCTTTCATAAACTTAAGATAAGAGGGTACCTTTGTCAGCAACTCGGTGAACGACACAGTGACTTCTAAGCTTCTCAGGAGTTCGACAAATTTGCCGAATTGTTGATTAGCTTTAGTATTCTGCAGCCGCCTCGGGAAGGGAACCGTGATGGGTATCTCGAGTCCCTTGTTTCTCTCTTCCAATGTATCACCCGGAGCAAGCTCTGTATCCTTTGGATGCTTCTTACCTCTCGAACGAGGTCTTTCTGGTGATTTCTCGCTTAATCGAGCACTAGCAGGCTCTCGAACAAGCTTCCCGTCATCTAAACTACTCGATCGACCAAATTGCCCATTCGATCGAGTAGAATCTTCAACAATATCACTCGATCGAGTGGAATTTTCACTCGATCGATCAGCTCCATTTTCCTGTTCACTCGATCGAGTGGAATTTTCACTCGATTGACCACTTTCTTCACCAATTCTACTCGATCGACCTCCAGAAACCAGTCGATCGAGCACTTTCTTAGCCGTCAGCTCATTTTCTTCGACAAAACACTGTTCACCATCAGTTATAGCCTTCCTCGGATCTGATTTTTGCATTTCCGGTCCCTCATATGAACGATCGCTTCTCAAATTGATGAAAATTACCGTCTCATGTGGATTTTTCTCATTTTGAGTCGGTAATTGACCCAGCTTTCTTGAGGATTGATTTGTGGCTAGTTGGGCAACTTGAGTTTCAAGTGCCTTAATGGACGCATCTTTCTGTTGATCACTCAGCTGCCACTGCTTTGTAAAGGACTGAAACATGGACTTTAGCTCACCAATTTCACTCACCCCGCCGGAAGATGATGCACCGTGATTAGGAGGAGTGAAGGAAGGAGGCTTCTGAAAGCCTTGTTGATTCTTATGTGGAGGAACATACGGCTGCTGCTGGTGCGGAGAAGGAGTAAGATTGAGCACATTTTGACTAGTCCACCTCAAATTGGGATGGACTGCCCCTTGGTTGTTGTAATAGGAACCCCCTCCTTGCCTATATTGTTGAAAGGCAAGGACTTGTTCCTTCTCTACAAGACAGCCTACAGTAGTGTGGCCATCATTACTCCCACATCTCTCACATGAAACGGTCTCTCCTCTAGTAAGACCATGGACCGTCTGAGGCTCCCCAGCAGCTTGTAACTCCAACTTGTCAAATCTAGCATTCATGGCTTCCAGCTGAGCCACAACCTGCTTATCTACCGCATGAACTGTCCTAATACTATCCCTCGGGTTTCCGTACTCAGCACTATGATTCGCCATCTCTTCAATAAGGGACCACCCCTTATCATCATCTGTATTCTCTTGGAATCTCCCACTAGATGACGCATCAAGTATGGCTCTGTGGTCATCATACAGCCCATTGTAGAACTGATTAGCTATGAACCATGGGTCAAAACCGTGGTGAGGAATAGACCTCACCAATTTCTTGAATCGGGACCATGCCTCATATAAAGTCTCATCGGGAGCCTGCCTGAAATTGGTAATCTTGGCCCTCAGGAGGTTGGTGCGCTATGGAGGGAAATATCTCTTGCAAAAGGCAAGAGCAAGAGACTCCCAATCTGTAACTCCTACATCTGTGCGGTCCAAGTCAGTCAGCCACTTCCTGGCTGAGTCAGTCAAAGAGAAAGGAAATAGAACCTCCTCAATCTTGTCTTGAGTTACCCCCTTAGTGGCAGGGATAGTAGAACAGTAATCTGTAAAGATCTACATGTGCTTCCTCGGGTCTTCACCTGCCACACCTCTATATAGATTTCTCTCCACCAGATTGATGTAAGAAGGACGGATGTCGAATGTATTCCCATCCTCAGTTTGGAGATTGAAACCCTTTGGAATTGAGGTGGCTTTGGGCACCGAATGACTAGAAAGTTTTGGCATCTTTACTGTAGAAATTGGACTGTCTTCTTCGAAAAGAGAGTGATGTAGCTCTGGCTCGAAAGTACTCAAGTCTTCCTTTCGTGATTTTCTCTGCAGACGGAGTCTATGCCTGAATAATCTCTCTCAGTTCGAATCACCAAACTCAAACTCAAACCTGTCTGACACGGGCATAAACAACACTGAAAGAAAATGAATAAGAACCGCCTCAAGGAATAAAAATTCCCGAGACGGATAAAATAAACGAAACAAAAGAGATAGGGCGATTGCCTCCCAAAGAACGGCGCCAAAATTTGACACGTCTGTCGTGTACCTGTCAAAAATAAACTAATTAAACTAACTATATAGCTAGGGAAGTCAGGTCGATCTCCTCAGGGAGGCAAGATATCTGTAGTAGCCCGTCTATTTGGTCACAAATGGGGGGGGGGGGGGGGGTTGTTTGAATTGTTTTCTAAACTACGAAGTTTAAAGGAAGAGAAATAAAGGCAAGAGCAGTAAAGGCAAGAAATAAGTTTAAACTATCAAATAGAGAGGGACATGTCGGGAATTCGGCTCACTACGGTAGTTCAGTAACTCAGCTGTAAATGACTCAGGCGAATTAATGTAAGACGGATGTGAAAAGGTCCTTTCGGTCCACTTTCTATCCTAAAATACTCCTAACTTAACTTTCATTCTCGTCAGGGTAGTCTACTGTTCATAGCAGGCCTATTTAGTCCAATCTTTCGATCTAGGATTAATTTTAGCCAGATTAAAGAAGTAACTCATAAGCGTGCACTCAACTAAGTCGATAAATACAATTAAATTGCTATGGTGACAGAATCTCACAATTAATTCATCTAATTCATTTACTACACCGTCACATTCCTACCGCAGATCCCCTAATCCCAACATGAAAGGGGTTTAGCTACTCATGTCGCTAATTAAACTATCAAAACTAACAGCGGATAAATTACCACCATTCAACATATTAAAACTGTAATTAAATTGCATAAAGAGTAAATTAGGGCAAGGAATTAATGAAGTAAAACAAATGATTAAAGCAAACAACGATTAATTATTATTAAGAGAAGGGAAAGGAATTACAATCGTGCGAATCCGGCATAAAGAACACAAAATCCGAGCAAAGTAAATCCAAGAACAAGGTTACAGTGAAAGGGAAAGAGCAACGTAGTAAAGTTCTCTGTAAAATTGGTTAAGATAAAAGCTAGATAGTCCTAATGACCTAGTAAAGCGTGCTTAAATAGAAAAGTAAATAAGTTTTGCGAAATAAAACAACACACGGGCTGATTAAAGCCCATAATAGCAGAAACCACTCCATCGAGTGGAATAAAACCACTCGATCGAGCAAACCTCAGCGCAATCTACTCGATCGAGTAGAATAGTTACTCGATCGAGTAACTCAACTTTCAGCAACTTTGAATCGAGTAGATAACTACTCGATCGACCAACAGGGGACGTAAAAATCACTCGATCGAGTGGTGAAACTGCTCGATCGAGTCCTTTGTCATCAAATCAGCTCAAGTCCATGCCCGACTGCCTCGTAATCCGAGCCTTGACGCTTCCCAACACAGTATCTTACTCTGGAAAATCCCGTCTCCTCTAAATGCATGCAAAAAGGACGAAAAAGGGTACGATTCCACTACTTTCGCGTTCATTTCTACAAAATGGACAAAACGAACCAAAGTAGCCAATTCGGGGCAAAATACTATAAAAACAGTATAAAAATGCATAGAAATACGTGCTGAAATAGGCTAAAAATACTATATATTATGCACGTATCAATAGAACCTTCCACACGAGCTTTATTACCAATTTTTTTCTTCGCATGATTAAGAAACCTTTCGAAAGGATACATCCACCTATATTGGACGGGTCCACGAACTTTAGCTTCATATGGCAAATGGATAGGTAAATGCCCCATCGAATAGAATGAAGAAGGCGGAAATATCATCTCAAGTTTACACAAAATTTCTGGTATTTCCTCTTCTAAACGACTCATGTCCTCAACTGATATCGTGGAGGAACATAAATCTCTAAAAAATTGACTTATTTCTGTAATTACATTCCAAACGGTAGTCGGGAGTAAATTTTTAAAAGCTACGGGTAGTAAGCGCTCCATGAAAACATGACAATCATGACTTTTCAACCCTTGCAACTTCAGTTCCTTCAAATCAACACAACAGCTCAAATCGGATGCATATCCATCGGGAAACTTCAAGTTTCCTATCCAATCGCACAATACCTTTCTTTGAGCTTTGTCAAGAGCAAATATGGCTTTTGGTTTAGCCCCATCCTTACGAATATGAAGTTTAGGACGATCACAAAATATCTTCAATTCTATTCTTGAATTAATATGATCACGTGTCTTTTCTTTTACATCCATAATCGTATGAATAAGTAGCTCAAAGAAGTTCTTCTCTATGTGCATCACATCCAAATTGTGTCTGATCAGCATTGTTTTCCAGTAGGGAAGCTCCCAAAAAATACTTCTTTTAAACCACCCATTTTTTTTTTCTTTTTCAACTCTTTAAACTCTTCTTTAGTCCCATCGACAGTTGATGGCAAATCACGTACAGCCTCCCATACCTCATCCCCTTGGAGTCGAACCGGGGAATTGTCACGCACCTCCTTACCTTTTAAGAAAGCTTTCTTGTTCTTATTATGGATATGCCCATCCGGTAAGAAACATCTATGGCAATAAAACCAACTAACCTTTTTGGAATTAGGAAGATAAAATGTTTTACTCCTATCCATGCAATAAGGACATGCCTTTCGCCCAGCGGTTGCCCATCCCGATAGCATACCAAATGCGGGAAAATCATTTATAGTCCATAACAATGAAGCTCTTAGTTGGAAATTTTACTTCTTCGACACATCAAATGTTTCTACCCCAACTTCCCACAAATGCTTCAGTTCTTCCACCAACGGTTGTAAATAAACATCCAGATGGTTTTTTGGGTTATCAGGACCGGGGATAAGTAAAGAGAGGAAAATAAATTGTCTTTTCAGACAAATCCAAGGAGGTAAGTTATACGGCGTGGTCATTACGGGCCAACACGAGTAAGATCTACCAAACTGACCAAAAGGGTCAAACCCATCCGTACACAAGTCAAGTCTCACATTGCGAGATTCCTCGGCAAAATCAAGATATAACCTATCAAAACGCTTCCATTCCTCTCCGTCACTTGGATGACACATCTTTCCTGGTGTGCGAGGATTTTCTTTGTGCCATCTCATTTGGTTGGCAATATTTTTCGTGGCATACATTCTTTGAAGTCTTGGAGCTAATGGAAAATAAAATAATGTGTTTACTGATATTGATTTCTTTCTCTTTCCACTCCTCTTATTACCCTTCTTCCCCTTCAAAACAATATTTCCCTCACTTGTCTCATATCTATCTCTTTGACATTTCTTATATTTGTCAAGCAAAGCATCATCTTTCCAAAAAAGCATACATCCTTTAGGACATGCATCAATCTTTTCATGTGGAAGCTGAAGACCTTTAACCACTTTCTTGGTATTGTAGAAATTTCGGGTCATAACATTATTATCGGGTATAACATCCTCAACCAACGTAGCAATACAATCAACGGCTTTAAATGTCATATTATACTCACATTTTAAAGGAACTATCCTGGATGCAACTTGTAACAATGTTATTCTGCTCCCCTCATATGAGGTTTTTTCGAAAGCACTTAGCATGTCAAAAAAGGCTTTTGCTTTTGGATTTGGTAGTTTTTCATCAATCATTGGTACACGGTCGTCATTAATGAAATCATTAGACTGAAAGGCATTAAGTACCATATCTCTATACGGGTTCGCATTTTGTTGGATTTGAGGCTCTTCGGGATAATATTTTTCTCCATAAGAGATCCAATTGTAGTAGTTTGGAAAAAAACCATTTGTAATAAGATGCTCTTCTACTTCAATGTCAAATAAATATTTTAAGTGTTTACATTTAGTACAAGGACATCTAAGTTTATGTTGCTCCAAATCATATGAATTTTGACATCTAGCAAATTCAGTAAATCCACGAACTCCCTTTACAAATCTAGCGATATGACGTTTCTTCTTATCTACTCTTTCTTCGTACATCCCGCTACGTTCAGATCTCTTCATTTTTAACCATTTTAAATAATATTTAATTTCAACAAAAAATTTTACTTTAAAATTATACTAACTTATCACATTATAGTACTTCAACAATGGTTATCTCATCCTCCATTTTATACTAACTTCAAGATTTCAATTGGGTCCTTATCACTCCAGCCTAAACCCATCAATGTACGTTTCGAATCACTAGCAAACACACATTTGTGATTTATTAATGAGAAAAAAAATTCGGCAGCAATTCCCCTTAGTTCTCCAAATACACAATGTGGAATAGATTTATATTCCACATATGTATTCAGAGAACATTAAAGAAATTGCAACCAAACTATTTTCTCATTAATAAAATCACAACTATGTATTTACTAACTAAGTGACTTGAAACGTATAAAGACAGTCTCAAAATGGGGACTATATATTCAAGAATTGCTCCTAATGAGTAATTCTTGAACGGGTACTAGGTCATTATTAAACAAGTTGTCAAAAATTTAAATAAAATTTTGAAAAATAAAATTTATACATCATGCTCATTCTAACTTAATTTCGTCAATTATAAGGCAAATTTGTTTTATAACTAAAGTACGAAAAAAATTGACAATACTAACATTATACTAATACTATACTACCTTTAACAATACTAACACTATACTACCTTCAACAATACTAACATTATACTACCTTCGACAATACTAACATTATACTACCTTCAACAATACTAACACTATACTACCTTCAACAATACTAACACTATACTAACTTCAATATTACTAAACACTACAAAAAAACGCGGAAAACTGACGGTAGATGTGACGGAATTTGAATTTCGTCAGTTATCTAAAAATATTGACGGATTTGTGACGGAAAATCCGTCAGAAGTTCAATAATGACGGAATATCCGTCACAGTACGTCAGATAATACTGGCGCGTTAAAAATCCAAAGGCGCCATTTTGTTTTGACGGAAAAGCCGTCAGGAATTATGCACCTTCTGACAGACAATCCGTCAATCTATTTCCCTCAATTATTGCCCAACCAACAATAATTGAGAGAAAAGTCCTGACGGAAATACCGTCAGGATCCCGCTTTTTTGGACAGTCCTGACGGAATTTCCGTCAGATAAGTCAAACTTTTGTTTGACTTATCTGACGGAAATTCCGTCAGGATTGTCCAAAAAAGCGGGATCCTGACGGTATTTCCGTCAGGACTCTTTTAAATACCGCGACAGCATTCTCATCGTCATTTTACTTTCTCCCCCAAATCGATTTTTTACTTAAATCTCCCTAAATCCGCCGACCACCACCACCACTCTCTCCTGCCGCCGACCACCACCACCACCACTCCAGGTTTGTCATTTATCTCTTATTTTTCCTTTTCCCTTTCCTTTTTCCTTTTCTTGTCTTTATTTATATTATTTGTATAGGTTAACGTCACGCCGCCGCCACCGCCGCCGTATTAATGTTAATTATATTAGATATTTAAAATGAAAAATTAGTCATGTTACTTAGTTTTTATTAATTGACATTATTAAGAAAGTAGTCATTGTTGTATATTTTGGTTTTAATATTATTGAAATTAATGTTCACATTGACTTAGTACCCGTTCAAAAATTACTCATTAGGAGTAATTTTTGAATAGTCCCCGTTTTGGGACTGTCTTTGTATGTTTCAAGTCACTTAGAAAGTAAACATGTATTTGTGATTTGTTAATGAGGAAAGAGCTCGTTGACAATTCATTTAATGTTCTCTGAATGCATATATGGAGTAATTATTTATTCTACATTGTGTATTTGGATAACTAAGGGGAATTACTGCCGAATTTTTTCCTCATTAATAAATCACAAGTGTGTGTTTGTTAGTGACTTGAAATGTACATTGATGGGTTTAGGTTGGAGTGATAAGGACCCAATTCAAAAAAAAAAAAAGGCTACTTGTTGACAATAGTTATTTGTTGGTGATAATGTTTATTGAGTATTATTTTTGGTTGTTATTGTGTTTTTATGACATATATACAAACAAATTGAATTGTAGATATATATAAACATGAAAAGATTAGAAAGACAATGTATGTATGAAAGATTAGACGAAAAAAAGAAACTGAAGCGTGAATTTGCAAAGGGGGTGAAAGAGTATATTAACTTCGTGGAACAAAGTAGTATGTATAAGAATTTTGGTGAAATAAGATGTCCGTGTAAGAAATGCAATAACAAAGCTTTTAAAGGGAAAAAAGTAGTTGAAGTTCATCTTTGGTCGAATGGTTTTGCCGATAATTACTATGTATGGACGTATCACGGTGAGGAAATTCCTACCGAACGAAGTTCAAGTAGTATCGTAGTTAGTGAATATCCTTACCGTGTGCTCGTGGAAAATGCATTACGTGATAATGTTGAACAAATATTGGAGGAGCAACTGAATCCCGACGACCTTAGCGATGAAGAAGTGCGTTACGAAACCCCAAACCCCCAAGTTTCTTCCTTCTATAAAATGCTAGAAAAAGCCAAACAACCAGTGTATAAGGGAAGTAATATGAGTTTGTTGCAAGCGGCAGCTAGGTTGGTAACACTCAATGTGAGAATAACATATCTCTTAGATGCGCGAATGGGTTTGTGTCGTTCGTAGGTGACATTATTCTAAAGAATAATGACATGGCGCGCAATTTTAATGAGATTAATAATGTGCTTAAGGGACTCCAACTACCCCACCAGAAGATTGATGCATGTCCTACTGGATGCATGCTTTTCTGGGAGGAAAATGCTAATCTTGAGGAATGTAAAAAGTGTCATGCATCTCGGTATAAAAGTACAAAAATTCAAGTGGGAGGCGAATTCCTTGTATACCGTTAACTTATTTCCCGATTGCGCCAAGGTTACAACGATTATATGCAACCAAGCAGATAGCAGGTGAGATGAGTTGGCATCATAGAAACTCTCGAATAAGAGAAAGGGGGACAATGGCACACCCAAGTGATGGAGAAGCGTGGAAACATTTTGATAGAGAGCATCCAGAATTTGCAAGTGAGCCTCGTAATGTTCGGCTTGGTTTGTGTACAGATGGATTTAATCCTTATGGGCAATTTGGGAGGAATTACTCATGTTGGCCTGTGATTGTCACTCCATACAACTTACCTCCTTGGTTATGTATGAAGCGACAATTTATGTTCTTATCTCTGCTCGTTCCAGGTTCTAAGAACCCTAAGACAAATTTGGATGTGTACCTGCAACCGTTGATTAAAGAGTTGAAAGAACTTTGGGAAACCGGCGTGTACACTTACGATGTTTCTAAGAAACAAAATTTCCAATTAAAGGTTGCATTAATGTGGACGATCAATGATTTCCCGGCATATGGCATGCTTTCCGGTTGGTCCACAAGTGGGTACCGTGCTTGTCCTTATTATCAAGAAAAAGAACATAGATCTTTTTGGCTTAAAAATATCAAAAAGGTTTGTTGGTTCGATTGTCACCGTGAGTTCTTAAGACCTGATCATCCTTTCCGCAACAATTGTAAGCATTTTCTAAAGAACAGAAAAACTGAGAATCGCATAGCCGCGTCGAAATTAACAGGTGATGAAGTGTGGGATTCCGTTAAGGATTTGCCAAAAATAGTTGATGCTTCTGATCAAGAATTGAAAAGATTGAAAGACAAGAATGAAGGTTGGTCGAAACAAAGCATACTTTGAGAACTTCCTTACTGGAAAACGTTGTTAATTCGACACAACCTAGACGTTATGCACATTGAGAAAAACTTTTTCGAACAACTTATCAACACGATGATGGATGTACCAGGTAAAATTAAATTTGGCCCCAAGGAAAAACTAGACTTTAATGAACTTTGTTATAAACGGCCAATATCATCTAGGTTTGTTTTAGAAATTGCGGAGAAAAAAGGCTCTATGTAAATGGGTTGCTAAATTGAAATTCTCGGATGGTTATGCTTCAGATTTGAGTCGGTGTGTTGACCATAAAAATAAGGTGTTGCATTCCATGAAAAGTCATGACTGTCATGTCTTTATGGAATGACTACTCCCTGTTGCCTTGAGAGAGTTGCTCCCAACTAATTCTTGGAATGCAATAACTGAGATCAGCCAATTTTTTAGAGACCTGTGTACTTCTACGATTAGAGTTGATTCTATGGAACGTCTAGAGAATAACATTGCGGAGATAATATGCAAGTTAGAGAAGATATTTCCCCCATCTTTCTTCAATTCCATGGAGCATTTGCCAATTCACTTACCTTATGAAACGAAAGTTGGAGGACCTTTTCAATATCGATGGATGTATCCATTTGAGAGATTTCTTAATCATATAAAAATAAAGATTGGCAACAAAGCTCGGGTGGAGGGTTCCATATGCAATTCTTTTTTGTTAGAGGAAATTGCAAATTTCTGTTCCCTATATTTTGAAAGTCACATTGACACAAAAGCGAAAGATTTAGATGTTGGTGTGAATTCCGATGACGACATAGATTCAATGAAATTACCCGAGTTATTCAATGATGACATGGGAACTACAACTGGGAAATGTATTCAGAGGCACTTGAGCCAGAAAGAGTATGAAGATTCTCATTTTTTATGTGCTAAGAAATTGTGGGAAATTGTTAGAGCCTTATGAAAAGTAAGTTATTATTTCGTCATTACTCAATACATTTTTAATTATCAAATTAGATCAAAATTATAGGTAATACATAATTAAAACATTTTCCTGCTATATATAGGGAATTTGAGACACATATCAAACTCACATTTCCTGATGTCATGTCCTCTGATGATGTTTGGAGCAAACATGACAAAAGTTATCCGAAATGGTTACGAAATGAAGTAAGTAATACGTTTGACTCATACTATCATATACCAATCCATTTATTTTGTTTGTCCATATCATTAGTTATGGAGATTATTAATATATATATATATATATATATATATATATATATATATATATATATATATATATATATATATATATATATATATATATATATATATATATATACACATATATATATATATATACACATATATATATATATATATATACACATATATATATATATATATATATATATATATATATATATATATATATATATATACACATATATATATATATATATATATATATATATATATATATATATATATAACACCTTAATTAACATATTGTTTTATTGATAGTCTTATAGATTAAAGGACCCTTTAATAGTAGCTCTAGCATTAGGTCCTAGTAGCAAGGTGAAGGCATGGAGACGATATTCTATCAATGGCTATAAATTTCGAGCTTATAAGGAGGGAGTTGATCTTTCGAAAACTACTTCAAGTAATGGGGTTTGTGTGAATTCTACATAAGGTTTGGACTACTATGAAACCCTAAATGAAGTAATTGAGCTTGGTTATTATACCGAGAAAAGGGTTTATAGGGTGATATTGTTTAAATGTGATTGGTTTGATAATTCTCAACTAGGACTTAATATCTATAAGGCATACGGACTTGTAGATGTAAATGATAAAAAGAAGTTTCGTGGACATAACCCATTCGTGGCAGCTTTTCAAGTCGATCAAGTTTGTTATGCTCCTTATCCAACCACTAAGAAAGGTAATCAGCAATGGTCCGCGCTTTTTAAAATCAAGGCAAGATCACATGTTGATGCTCCTGTTGACGAAATTGTCTTCCAAGAGGATGTGGTTGTCAATGATCACGCATCTTCACCAATTTTGGTGGAAGAGTCAGAAACTGAAGATGAATATGAAGTGGTTGTGGAAATGGGTGAAAGGGAATATGACGGGGATGTCGGAGAAGAAGAGGATAATGAAGTTGAAGTTGAAGAAAATAGAATAGAGGAAAATGGGGAAGAAGAAGAAGAAGTCGGAATGCTTTTTTCAGATGATGATGAACCTCTTTTGATTCATAGTGATAGTGATAGTGAAGAGTGATGGGAGTTGTTGTAATTCTACTATATTAATGTATGAATTTTAATGAAATCATTTTTATGTATGAATTTTAATCATTGAATCAAATTGAAGCATTTTAATCATGACACTTCATTTTTGTTGGACTACCAATTTGCGGTGTTAATTATTTATTTATTATATTGTTCATGACACTCCAATTTGTACTAACGATTTTTATTCAACTGACAATTTCTGTTGTTTATGATTAGTATATGGCAGGTTTCATTCGAAAGTTGATAGGGAGCAGTAGTGGGGGAAGTCGCCGTAACGAGGAGAACGATGAGATTGATAATGATGATGACGAGGGTGTTGAGACTTTTAATCCGGAACAGGATAATATGCAAATAATTCTCTCACAAAACAAACCAGATGGTAAATGGTAAGTGTCCTAAAATTTATTTTTAGCTTTATGAAATATATATCATTTAAATCATTTTATTTAAATTTTGAATATATGTTTGTTTTAATTTTCAGGTGGAGTGACAAGTGCGTAAAAAAATATGTCAGTTGGTCGTTCACAAATAACATTTCAGATGAAGAGTACTTCACCAAATGGAGTGAGGCGAGCCACGCGCAGCGTTTGAAGATGTGGAATTGGTTTAGGGTAATTTAAAAGTTACCTATTATTTAATTTACGTTAATAATTTCTATTTTATTTTTTTAATTAAAGTCATCTTCTATTACTAATTAAACACTTGTTTTTGAAATAGAAACATGTGAAGTCCGTCAATAAAGAGTATGACCCTAAGCATGATTGACAAAAGGCGGTCACGAGGCGGATTACCAAGCTTATTAATGGACTCAAGTATCTAAAGAACAAACCCGATTGGGTACCGCTCTCTTGGTGGGTGAATATGAAGGAAAGAGAAGAAAAAGACCCTGAATTTGCCAAAAGTTCTAAGACAAATAAGGCAAATAGAATGTCGGGTGCTAAAGACGTAGGCACTCATACTCTAGGCCGTAAGAGTTGCTCCGATACTTTCAAGGAATTGGTAAGTATTATACTCCCTCCAAATTTATTATTTTTCACAAATTGGTTACAAGTATTGATTGCCGAATATAATCAATTTACGTTTTTATGCTACTTTCAGGGTGAGTCGGCCACACCATACAAGTTGTTTACAAAGACCAAGAAAAACAAGAAGGGGGAGTGGGTTAATCCTCGAGCTGCAAAGACCGACGTAAGTTAATATTTATTGTATTTCTCTAATTCATAATGTTAGTATTTATTATATTTTCCTCATTTTTAAATATAAAATCATTTTTTCCTTATTTGTTTTTCTTTTAGGCCGTTTATCAAGAAGAGATGAGTCGACCAACGCCCCCCGGAGAGGCTCCAGACCAGTACCGTTCGTTCTACAAAGCGGTCGATGGTTTTGACAAACGTGGAAGATTTTTCGGGCACGGTGATGTAGCGGCCGAAGAATGGTATGAACGTCCGTCTAACAAAGCTACTCGTCGATCATTCTCTTACACTCCTACCCAATTTACTCAATTTGCCACCCAAATAAACAATGAGCGAGCCGCACGACAAATTCTTGAGGAACAAATGCGCGCCACTCAAGAAATAGTCCGTCTCCAAGATGAGCAAATGGCAGAAATGAAACAAGCAATGTCTGACATGCGCGCATCTCAACCCCCTCCCTCGTGCTCCGGTTTCGCCCGCCCTTTCCGTAGAGAAGACAATGAGGATGGCGGGCATGGCTTTGGTAGTGACTTTATTGAGCCTCTAGGTAATTATTAGTACCGTCGTCTATGTTCTTATGTTGGTAGTTTAGTAGTGACTTATGATTATGGATTTTAGTAGTTTAGTTGGTATGTAAAAGACATTATTTTATGAGACATGTAAAAATTTGACCTTTAGCTTTTATGTAATAACTTCGGTTTTCCAATCGTGTTTGGTTTTCTATCGATGCTTTCGTTGTCTACTCTTGATTCCCGCTCATGCGGTCGACATGATAATGGATTTTCGCTTGGCGGTCGATGGTTGTATTTGGTTTTTGCAGGTTTGGTGCGTAAAAACAATGCAAAATTCGCATTGTGGCTGGGCAGCAAGCTGCTGTTTCCAGCTACTGCCTAAATATGTCCTGACGGAAAAACCGTCAGGAGTGAGTAATTTCTGACGGAAATACCGTCACAATAGTCAACATTTTGTTGACCAAAGGGATGGAAAAACCATCAGGATTGGGCACGGAATTTCCGTCAGGAGGGCCTCATATCTGACGGTATTTCCGTCACATTGGTCAACATTTTGTTGACTTGCTACGTCACCCTAAATGTGATGTTTTGACGGAATAACCGTCAGAAGTTTAGGCTGTGACGGAAATACCGTCAGAAATTTATTTTCTGTGACCATTCATAGTGACGCTTCAATCCTGATGGAAATACCGTCAGGACTGGCTGTTTCTGGCGGAAAAGAGGCTGTCCTGACAGTTTTTTTCCGTCAGTTTACCGTGTTTATTTTGTAGTGAAAACTAAGTTACTACCTACTAATATTATCAAGATAACCTTCAATTACATCCCCTAATCATATGACATTACTAATTTAACAAAACACCCAATTTCTAACCCTAACTAAAATTAATTAAGAAAAATGATAATTACATTACGGCTATATACATTAATAGGCATCACTAATGTATAAATTACAACTACATATTAAATAGGCATCACAAATTAAACCAGATATGAAGGATTGAAGTAATTAAATCAATTTGAGTCGAAAACAAACCTTTAGAAAAAAAAAAGAATAGTGAAGGAAACTCCGGTGGTCGGTGGTGATGTGGTGCCTACGGTGGATGTGTTGCCTCTTCGGTCCGGTGGTGGTGGTGGTAGATGGTGGTGGCATCGAGTGTATGGGCGATTGTTTTTTTTTTTTTAAATTAGAGTTAAGTGTTGAATGACGGGTGAAAGAAGGAAGGATGAGGAAAAAAACATATCAGACGATTGGCGACCGTCATCAGTCGCCATTTTGGCGACCATTTTCAGTCGCCAATTTGACGACTGTTTTTCGTCGCCAAAATGGATAATATACAGTCGCCCTTGGATTTCCTGCGGATTTTGGGATAAGAGGCTACAGTCGCCAATTTGGCGACCAATTTGGCGACTGTTTTCCGTCGCCCGAAATTTTTTTCCTGTCGCCAAATTGGCGACTGATCTTGCAGTCGCCTACTTTAGACGCCTTTAACGGGTTTTCTTGTAGTGCACCAACAACTACCATCCCTCCATTATTAATTAAAACAAACCTGATGTACAACTATATGAAATAACGAGATTGAACAGATCGTGGAGCTGTTCGTTTATGATAGCTAATTTCGTGGATGTGGATGTTTGTTGTAATTGATAAAATTGCAGCGGAATTGTGTTATTTGGACTGTTTAACTCGTGAATGTAGAAGTAACCGAATAGTATGGTGAATCCTAGTCCTAGCCTCGCAAGGTAGAAAACGCAGAATCACGCAATCAACCTCGCACGGGTGATCTAAAGACTAAGCTCGCAAACTTAATCGAATGATGCTTACAAATGTAAACAATCTTATTTCTGGAAATCAATGTGTGTGTAAATCTGATTTACACGGCCCTACTTATACTTCTACTCGATGTCACAATCTGACTCGAGTCCTAATTTCTTAGCTTGCATATCAAGCTATATACCTCTTTCCTAAACTAACTAGGAAAGTTATTAAAATACTAATAATTAAAATACAATCAGATTTAGGGTATTCTAATTAAATTAGGATTAGGAAACATCTAACTTTCCTAACTTTATTCGAAAACAGTAAATTAAACTAATTTATTATTCCTACACGATTTAGGAAATCCTATATCCTACTTGGCCAAGGAACCGTGAGGTGCAGCTCCTACGTGGCCTAGGAAACGGTGATGTGCAGCTCCGTTGCCTTCCCATTTTAGCATTAACACCCTACTCGAACCAAGCTCAAACCCCTTCACTAGTTGAGTCACATTTCGACTAATTAAGATCTCATTTGCTTGTTCCAAGTATGCTCCTGCATCAAAACCCTAATTAATTTTAACAAAATATCAAATTAATCGAAAAAAGGCATCAAAAGAGTGAGGATGATAAATTTTATTAATAATAAAACAATTAGTGAATATACTTCTTCAATAGTTAAATTATCAGCTGTAATCAAAGAAGTTGGTTTCTTTTTTGAAAAGGTAGAAGGGAACAATTGATAGAATTAGATTTCAAGTTTTTAAGCTAGGGGTATCAAATGAAAAGCATGATACAAAAAGTACTATAATAAGTAAAAAAACGTACTGCGGAAATAAATTGCATCTATCTATATGCTTTGAATTAATGTCATTATTTATTGTCATATCTGGCCTATCTGGTTTCACGTATACTATTGGTGAAACAATATTTCAGTCTCCACTTTTAACTGTCGTTTACAATAAAACAAATTCCACTCGTATAATTTGTTGGAAATAGTGGCTCTTTTGTCTTGTGTAGTTTTTTCCATTTGTCCCACATTGGTAGAATTTAGTTGGTTTTTGGTGTTTATATATCAAACTACTCCTTACCATATCACTAGTGGGGTAAAGGGAGCCTTTTGTAGAGGTTTGCAAGGTGCTTAAATCAGCTCGCACGCGCGCGCGCCGTGCTCGAGCCTGGATCCGGATTCGGGATTCGGCAATCGCCTACGACGGGCTGTGCCTATTTTTAGTGGGTTACGTACCAGTGTGAGGAGGACGACAGACTCCGGTCTCCTTACACTGTGACTCTAAGCAGCTATTGGTCTTGCTAAGAATAGTGTGTATAATGCGACGAAACGACATTCGAATCAGGCACGCTTGACAATGGAGTGATCGCTTTGGACTATGTGAAGTCCGAAAGCAATCTGGCTGATCCCTTTACTAAGGGGTTGACTAGGAGACTAGGAGTTGAAACGTCGAGGGGAAAGGGGCTTAAGTCCTTAAGTCAAGAGTGTGATTATGTCTCAAGCTTCTATTCCTATGGCGTAGTATGATTCATAGCCTTAACGGTGGTGCTTTTGATTTGAGCCACCTACGTAGTGTAATGATCATAAGACTATGAGAAGTCTCGTGAATACACCTATTAGTACCAAGGAAAACGCAATGCTCTAAAGAGCACGTTGCACATTGAAATCGCAGAACGATCACATTTATAAAGGTATGATATGTGTTGTGAGGGGGTATCGACCGAAGCTCAGCTAGGAAGCTAGGAATTCAAATCGCAAGATATTCTCTCGCTATAAGTAAGTTGTTTCCTCATCTCACTAAAGTGTCAATTCAAATCGAAAGATATTGATACCTAAGTATCCAATCCTTCCTTTACATAGGAATTTCTTTCTGTCTCTGTCGCCTCTGTCGCCCCTAGTGGGGGATTGTTGGAAATAGGACTCTTTTGCCTTGTGTAGTTTTTTCCAATTGTCCCACGAGGTGCTTAATTAAGCTCGCACACGCGCGCCGGGCCCGAGCCCGGATTCGGGATTCGGCAATCGCCTGCAGCGGGCTATGCCTATCTTTAGTGGGTTGAGAGTTTTTATAAATAGAGCACTAGTTCAGCACTCTCAACACAACAATCATCCCTCTCATTTCTCTCTCCTTACTCTCTTACAACTTCTTACTCTCTTACAATTTCTGGGTAAAGTATTTACGTCGTTCCAACTTCCAAGGCTCTTATTCTCGAGTGGGTGGGTTTAAGCGTTGTAGTGTAAATCTTTGGGGAACTACCAGCAACTGCTGATCGCCACCACGGTCGTGCTAAAATAGTTTTCAAGGCATTGACTCTCATACCACATCACTACGAAACCAGGTTATATTTCCTGATCTCCTTATTTTCATTGTTACTGCTTCGTTTTGCACCAACATATTTTACTAATTTCTAATTTCTAATTGTAACTTAGTTGTGGTCGTCTCCTTTTATATTTGAAATCTGACAAATTCACAACGGTAAACCTCAATTGTACCAAAAGATACAGGTTAACCAGAACCCATCAGCTCCAAGTGGCTACGCTAGTATACATTATCCATTGCCCTTTACAAAAACGTTTCGGGGAATTTTGGCATCAATTCGATACAAGTTGACGATTAAATATGGTCAAAAGTTGGTACAAGTACGAGTCCGAGAAGAGTGGACATTCCAAATCCTACGCAGGTAAAATGTCGTGGACTCATTTTCTGAGTCACTACTAGGCTGCCTTTGGAAGATGAGCGGTTTGATCTCGTTTTAGCAGAAAATTGACTAGAAAAGAGCCCAAGATTATCTGTACGTTAAATCCACTATAAGCGCCTGCATCAATATTTTAGGATCAAGCAATTTAAGTGAGAAGATTAAGTAACCTGATTAAGATGTGCAGCAACACAAGGGAGAACCAATAGACCAGATGCGCCCATCGCACCACCGAGCTGGTCAACCACAGCAACTGTGACTGGTAATGTCTTCTGCAAATCATAAAAGAAGCACCTTATTAGTCTCACCTTGACCACTACGTTGCTCGGATCCGGTTAGAAGCTGAGCATCCGCAAAGGTGAGGCTCCTCATATTTTCTCTTTCTTTTTCTTATTCGTCCACCTCATTTTCCACTAACTTTTCCATTTACCCTCCCCAATTTATATCTACATCTATGCAACAATGAGGTTCCCCAATAATATTAATTCACACCCAAAAATTTGGGAGCCTCCCCAAAAGCAACTCAAAATACCTTACTTTTTCTTTGGGGACCTTCACTACAAATAGAGGAGCCCCATTTGTCGGGAGGGTGTGTGCAATAATGGGGTTCCCCATTTGAGGAGAGAGAGCGCATATGGGGAGGTTAGCTTCCCACCTTTGCGGATGGAGTGCCCAGGTGGAGGACTATGCTATTTTCGAGAAATCTTTTTTGTGTTGGCTTGAAATGAACTGTTCAAGCGCTATACTTATGTTTGAGCATCAGATATCAATACTGTAAGCAGGGTTATGCAAATAGTCGGAATCACATAGCTTAAACGTCATCGCAGTCGCGTTAAAAAATCAAGTTCCTGCTGCAACCGGCCTCAACACTATTTTGAACGAGGGAAGCCTTTGAGGCACAAAAGTGATGTTGCCATGGCATCAAATATCAGATGCGACACTCCATCACGACCGCGGACCGCGTTATTAAGGTTTTGAAGGTTACCAAGACAACAACTTATGAAGGTATCGGCCATATTTATAGACATAGCCACAACGACCACAATCCAATTCCATGTTTGATGCCATGGTGAGGTAGTCAGGCTCTATTATCAGTCAATATAGAAATTGAACACTGAGAAACTCACCTGGCTAGCAACTAGAAGGAAAGCAATGGCATTCTGCCGGTTGGAGAAGATTGACTTTTTTCCTCCAGAGAGCAACGATAAAGTCTTAATAGCAAGGGCATTGAAAACTAACAGAACTATATGCAGGACGCTGCACCGAAATAGCATATTGTTAGACAGTCCTTATTGGCAGCGAAAAATAGTTGATATGAAAATGGTAATTGTTCAACGTAAGCAAACGCATGCAAGGAAAGACATAAAATTAGCTGTTTAACTTACGCCCCCAAACCAATAGCTAGAAGGAATCCTGTAGGGTTAACCATCATAAGCAATGACCTAGATTTGCTCACTTGTATCCATGGGACCAATGCGCATTTACGAAAAATGATCACATATACAAACACACAGCAATGTCAAAATCAAACGCAGTTCTAGTATTTACTTGAATAAACTGAGAACTGTGACAAGCCATGAAAGTGGTACAAGCCTACAATCTAGAGTCTTAATCCAAACTTAAAAGTCGGAAGAATTTTATGCCAGTCTTAAATCATACAGCAAGAGATATTCTCGTCGATTGACCTCGTTAATTCATCGAAGTTTAAAATTTTCTGAGATCAATAGTATCTAGAAGAAACTTTGCATGAAAAAATATCAGGTTCCACACTTACAAGGCTGAGAAATAAAGCACTTATGATTGACAGAAGCTTGCGGTTGTTGTCAGCAAATTGCCCCACACCTGCAAATGACACAAACACAACGAGTTTAGAAGCCAATATTCATTCTAGTTAGATAGATAAGTGGGTTGGTGTCATGGTATGTAACTATGTACATAGATGGATAGAAACAAATAGACACATATGTTAAAAGGAGGTCCGCATCTACAAAAAGAAGTACTCACCATCAACGGCTTCACGAAGCACCTGTAGATAAAAACCGACACTATTTCAACTAATTTTATGTAGAAGTTCGACTGCAGTTATACTAAAAATATGCCTTTTCAGAATAAAAGGATACAAGGTATTTAATCAGACCATGTTATTGTTTTTGGCACAAAGTTCAAGCATATGATGAGAGAGAATGTGAAATAGTGCTATTATTTATAAGCATTATTTCATCCATTTACATGTGTCCTTTTCAACCAAAAACTTACCAAAACTAAAGATAGATAAATATTCACTGATCCATTACCATTCTATATGACTATTATTAAGCCACCAAGTGAAGTTATTACAGTGGTAATGCAGTCATTAGCCACTGTCAGAACAACCACTCAGTTTGAGGAACAACCCCAGTCACTTGCACTCAGAAGGTCTAAAGTTTAAGCCAACTACACTTAACTAATACACTTTAGGCCGAAAGCGCAGTTGAAGAAGTACTACTCCATCCCGATTCTATTGTCTCCATATGAACTTTGGTGGTGGTCAGCTAATGTCAACTTTGACTATTAATTTCTTCAAATATACAAATGCAATACAGGAACATTTATCATTTTTGATTTATCACAAACCGACCTGTTAAAGTATGAAACTTTTAGTGTATTCTAGACGTTTCCGGAAAGTTCTAGACTTATCCGGAATGTGCTAGAATAATCTAGAAACAACTAGAAGAGTCTAGAAGGATCTAGAAGAGTCATGTATGTTCTAGGTTTATGTAGAACAACCTAGAACCTTCTAGACGTGTGTATAAGTGGTAAGGAACTCTAGAGAGTTCCGTGTCTAGGCCTATGTTACTCGGATACTTCACTTACTTGCCGTATTCCGTATCCGATACGTATTTTGTCGGATACGATACGACACATAGATACTTCATTTTAGACCAAAATATTGAAAATTTCGCACAAAATAGCCGTATCAGATACTCCGATACATATTTTGTCGAATACGAGTAGACGAGTCCGAGTAACATAGGAATAGGCCACTCTAGAATGTCCTATTCTAGAGTGTTCTTAGGATGTATGAGAAGGAGGAGGAGCTCTATAAATAGAGGACCTCCCCTCCCATTTCTATGAACCCAAGTGTATCCCAAAAATTTCACAAACAAATAATACACAAACTAATTCCTTCAAACTAAACTTCAACTAATCAACTAAACTAACAACTAATCTCCACTCTACTTCCTATACTCCCCCATACACCAACAAGTGGTATCAAGAGCTCTAAAGATCTTAGGGCAACAAAATAAAACTATGGCTTTCGCATCAAACACTCCATTGCCCGCTCCTCTAGATTTTCTAGATTTATTTAGAGGAGAAAATTATGACCATTGGTGCATTAAAATGAAGCTCTTCTTAAGAGCAAATGCACTATGGGAGATAGTGGAAAATGGTCCCCAACAACAACAAGAAGGTGTTCCAACCACCAAAGCCACCTTAAAGAAAATAAAAGAGGATGAAATAAATGACGCCAAAGCCCTATGTTTCATCTTTAATACCGTTTCGGAGATCATTTTTCCAAAAATAATGTGGGCTTCTACCGCAAAAGAAGCATGGGATATACTCCAAAAAGAATTCTATGGTGATGAAAGGATAAGGACATTACGTCTTAATGCCTTAAGAAAACATTTCGAAAATTTGAAAATGGGGGAGAATGAAGACATAACAATCTACACTTGGAGAGTAATGGAGACAGTTAACCAAATGAAAATATATGGTGAAGATGTCGCCGATACGAGGATTGTGCAGAAAATTCTCGTAACTTTGCCAAAAAAGTTCGACATGATTGTCAATGTTATTGAAGAATCAAGAGATCTATCAAAGCTCACCCTGACAGAGCTAGTTGGATCTTTACACGCCCATGATCAGAAGTTCAAGACTCAAGAATCTTCTTCCGAGGATACATCTTCTTCCCATGATGAACAGAAATTCAAGACTCAAGGATCTTCTTCCAAGGATGCAATCTGTAATTGGGAAGAAAAGAAGGTAGAAACAAATGTGACTCTTATCCCTGATCATCCAGAGCATTCACAAGGTGATGTTGACACAACCAACAATGATCCTCCTACACCTCTACCAACTCTTAATGCACATTCTCCATCCCCGAATGACAATGTGGAGAATGTTACAAGAGCACGAGGTAAGAAAAATCTCTCTGAAATTTATGTAGAATGTCCCTCCATTCAAGATACAGAAGAGTCCAAAAGACTTTGATGAGGCTTCCAAACAGAAGGAGTGGCAAGAACCTATGGAGAAGGAGATAAATATGATAAAGGAGTTGGTTGACAAGCCAAGAGATCGAAAGGTAATTGGTGTAAAATGGGTTTATAAAACAGTGTTAAATCCTAATGGCTCCATCAACAAGCACAAAGCAAGAATAGTCGGAGAAGAATATTCCCAAGCAAGAATAGTCGGCGAAGGATATTCCCAACAAGCTGGAATAGACTACAGAGATACTTTTGCTCCCGTTGTTTATCATGCTACGAGCTCGAGGAGGAGACTTACATCAAGCAACCTCCGAGTTTGGCGATATAAAAGAAAAAAGAAAAAGAAGTGGAATGTTCGAGTTAGTTTCAAGTTTCAAGCTCAGTGTTACACAAAAAGTCTAAAGGAGGAGTGTTGAAGTATGAGACTTTTAGTGTATTCTAGACGTTTCCGGAAAGTTCTAGACTTATCCGGAATGTGCTAGAATAATCTAGAAACAACTAGAAGAGTCTACAAAAGTCTAGAAGGATCTAGAAGAGTCATGTATATTCTAGGTTTATGTAGAACAACCTAGAACCTTCTAGACGTGTGTATAAGTGGTAAGGAACTCTAGAGAGTTCCGTGTCTAGGCCACTCTAGAATGTCCTATTCTAGAGTGTTCTTAGGATGTATGAGAAGGAGGAGGAGCTCTATAAATAGAGGACCTCCCCTCCCATTTCTATGAACCCAAGTGTATCCCAAAAATTTCACAAACAAATAATACACAAACTAATTCCTTCAAACTAAACTTCAACTAATCAACTAAACTAAACTAATATCCACTCTACTTCCTATACTCCCCCATACACCAACACGACCATTTTCGTATTACCATTTTTAAAAGCTGCAACTGTTGTATATAATGAGAAAATGATGTCAACAGTGACATTGTTTGACGGCCAAAGTCAAACAGAGACAAATGAAATGGAGCATCACTTTGCCCTAGAAAATTTTCAAAACATCATGTCTTAATTGGGACTTTTGGAGGTACTTTTAACCATAAAATATGCAGCAGTAAATTCAGCTCAGGGAAAGCTACATTATTGCAGTCTTCTAACGAAACCCTGCTATGAAGGAAGCTATAAATTGGCACGAGTAATACTTTAGAATACTCAAGCAAACAGAGAATCAAGTGGAATCTCACAGAAAATACATCATCCTTAAGGAAGCCACAGCCCACAGGCAGTAAGCATCAAACAAGCAGACTTATTCACCCTTTTTTTCCTTCTGTTTTTTCAGTATTTCCTTTGCTCTGTTCTGAATAACAAATGCTGACAAGTAGATTTATAAACCCTTTTTTTCCTTCTGTTATTTCAGTCTTTCCTTTGCTCTGTTTTGCCCACAAAATAACCAAGGGCTTATAAAAAGTTATTCCTTGTTAGTATTTGTTATTCAGACTATGAATGAGTAACTGTGACTAAGAGAGATACAAAGTGCGCTTAGGGGAGTTTAATCAAGACATTCTAAGCCTGAGCTCTTGGAGGGATGTTGAGAGAATCAGCTGAACTTACAAGTCCATATTTTCAGCTTCTTCGTTCTTCCTCATGGTGTCCCATCTAAGTTGTGATTGTCTCTTAACAATTACGTGCTTTGTGATAAAACACTGTGTTCAGATACAGTTTTACGACAATAAAGAGTGTTTAGGTGACTAGGTGAGTGCATAACAAGTATCAGTGACTCTCTTGTCACGCTTATGAAGTTACGACAATAAAGCCAAAGAAATACAGCTCAGTCCATACAATTGAATATGTGCAAATGTATGTGAATTCCATTAGATCAAAGGGCAGAGAATAGCTTCGTCACCAAGTCTTCTGAGATCACTATTCCATCAGAGCAATTACTCAGGAAAGACATTAACTATTATTGGTAAAATGGTGGAGAACTTTTGTTAATTTCTCCAGAAAAACTGCTGAAGGAAAGGACAATTTAGTCAACCAGGATTAGAAACTGAACAGCTTCAGAGAGAATCCCATAAATCCATAACATGGAAACAAAGCCAAACCAAGGACAAAAATTGAAAATAGCCAATGCAAACAGTCTCCAATCCGCATATCATACCCTTCAGCTAACTTAGAAAGTTAGAAAGGTTAAAAAATTGTTATGCAAAACTGTAAGAGAAACTCAATGATAAAATTAATGTGCAAAAGATAAACCAAACCCAACCTTCAGGAGAAGAGACATGTTAGCCAAAAACCACGCACCTTTCCCAGGATAAGCGGAATCAATAAAGTGATGACAAGGCTTTTGAAAAGCTGCTCAGTAGGAATGGATATGCCAACACCAGCACCCACAAACTTTGAAACAGTAAATGGGACCTGGAAAAAGTAAAATATGCTTTATGCATCACACTGAGAAGAGCAGTTTCAGTAGCAGAAAGACGACATATATAGATTACTAGATGCATGCTTGTATCTGTAAAGCATAATGCATGCTCAGGAACACACAAAACCCCATGTTCTGGAGTGTCATGACAAGAACTGCGTATACAAATTTATTAATACGCATTTAGTTACGAGATAAGGACAGGCATATATAGGAGAGGCTGTGCACGAAGGCACCCACTAAGACTCAGGGGACCACAGATTAAGCTTAAAACAACTTTGACATCATCCAGTAGGAAGTGGTCAAGGCTACGGGATCTAGAAGGTGAAGTATAGCTATCATTAATAAGATGGTCTTACGCATTGCCAAACATTCATGACAGGAGCTGAATACAGAATATGCTTTAATAGAGGAATATGTTATTTGGCATGGAAGACAAGGGATGCAGCTACGTCATAAGACTCCTAACAGGCAAATATATGATTCATTAAAGACCCTGCGACAGAGATGTTGACATAATAATAAGTACTCAGTAGTCTTTTAAATGAAAGAACTTGTGAAACTTACAACAAGAATTCCGAGCAAGTTAGATATCACAGTCATTGCCAGAGCTAACGCGAAATTTCCCTTAGCTAGCTGTATTTAATCAAAGAAGATACGGTCAAAAGTAGAGTATTAGAAAGGAAAGTGAAAATAACTCTCAATAGATCTAAATCTCCATACTTGAGTTAGTGAGACACCACTTGACAACGAAGTTGGCATGCATGTGAATATGGCTAATCCTGTCGAAAACAAATAATAGTAAAGCATCTTGTAGACAGACGATAATATAGTTTCCAAAAATCAAGCATAATCAAACAACAACACGGGCATGTGATGTCAATTCACAACAATATACGTACATGATCGTAGATACCAATAAACTTGAGTTTTACGGATTTCACAGAGCACTGAGCATTCCCTGGAATTAAGGCTAGGGGTCTATTACACCGTTACTGCCCAACAACATTACCCAGTGCCTCAATGGCTCCCACAAATTGCCCACATAAAATAAGATAAAACTATAAAAGTTTGCCTTCAAAATTCACAAACCCCGTAATTTCACAGGCAAACTACATAATCCACCAGGATGTTTTCAACACGCTTAAACAGCTTTCGACACACGGATTCTCCTACAGGAAGCACAATAATTTTCTATCAACCCACCTCCCCCATCCAGCAATGATAAACAATGTACCAAAGACCGCATCCAACATAACATGCAGCTTAATCCACCTTCCTTTCCCTCAAAGAGCACTGACAGCATGCTTACAAAGATAATGACAATACCAAATTGATGAATAGACGAACAGCAATAAGTAAGATAAACAGAAATATCTCTATAGTATGGAGGAAAGTACGAAAAAACAAGTCATAAGCACCATCAGAAGTCAACTATCATATCAATATTGCTGTATTTGAATTTGCTACATGGTGCTTTCTAGACTGAGTTAAGCTCATTAACCTTAATTCTCGCAAATGAACTACTTTTTAATTACAAAAGAATTGAAAGGCAATAATTCAGCCCGAATTTTACAGTTTCATATTACCCTTTGATGCAGGGGGCGGACAAGATTAATATGCATAATTCTAATAATATATAAGCAGGGAATATGCTAAATATAGTTCGTCATAAATCATAATCCTTAGCTTCACTACCTGTCACAAATTCTGGAGGCTGAAAATTTAGTAGTAAGATCAACCTTGAGAACACAGGAGTCAAAAGCAGTATAGAAACCTGCAAAACAACCCTAGTTATTGTCAAAAATCTGCATACCGGGGCGGATTTACAGGGGATGATGGGGGTGAACCCTCACCCCCATTAATTTTGGAAAAAAAAAATTAAAATAGTTAAAAAAAGAATTACCGATTGTATTTTAGTGATGAAGATGAGCAGATGATAGAGGAGAAACAAGGATTTTATTTTAGTGATTGTTTTCTGGGTTTGGATGGGGAATATTTCTGGGTTGAAGAATGAAGATAGGGATGAAGAGGTTGAAGACGGATGAATAAGTGATGAAATCAACTTTGTTTTACTGTAATTGTTTAGGGTGGGCCATTAATTTTTTATGATTTTTTTTTACAATATTGTTTATTGTTTTGTGGTGGGACCATGGAGATGTACCTTGTGCTAGACACACTTTTTTTAACTCGCTTGTTTTTACTTATTAACTAGAATTGGTACTCGGCTAGTCGGCTTTGTACGGGTTTATTATTTTACAAAAATTATTTTTAATTAAATAAAATTATTTAAAGTTGTATAACTTATAAATTTATCATTAATATATTTTTCTATGACATATCCTAAAATTACGATGAAATAAATTATGAGATAAATTCACTACTCCCGCTATTAATATTTTGCTTAAATCATCTGATTAACTAATTTTTTTTCATAATAACCGAGATTTTCATCATACTATTAATAAAGTTGTTTTTACCCATTTTAATAAAAATATAGCCAAAAACTCTTGTAAAACTAAAATCGACCGCGACGAGCGATTTTGGTCCGCGACAAGCGGTTCGGGAGCGATTACGTGACACCACGATCACGACCGATACCGAGATTTAAAACCCTAACACCCGTCACCCCCATTCCATAAATCCTAGATTCGCCACTGATACATACAAGGACATTTTTTGGCCAAAGCTAACTGCAGTAACATCTAAATAAAAAACACTGCACATTGGCAATCGAGTCAACATAATCTAAGAAAATGAGGTTTTTTAATACGTAGTACTAGATTATCGCATGGAATTATGAGGATCAAAATGCCATTTTGAGTGACCATCCATATAATTTACACCAGCAAGAGTTTAGAAATAGGTTTTTTAATACTAGGATTTATTGCATGGAATTATGGATTAGCGAGCATATATGTCTCATCTAACTTTCAAGATATTGCATGGATCAGAAAACAATATGTTTAAATTGATTTTGTCCAGTTTTGTCCCTTCAACTACTTTTTTACTTTTCAGAAATGATTTTGTTCCGGATTTCAAATCTAAGAAGGCAATTTTAGGAAGTTTCTTGCTTCCTAAACTTGATACACAAATTCTCATTGATGGCGTAGTATATTTAGTCTTGGTGAAGACGCCAAATGTCGCTTTTTTAACTACAAAAATGTTACCATTTTAATGACAAACTATTATAGCTTTAAAAATTATTTACCTTAAAATGGTTACATTTTCATCTTAAATGGGTGACATTTTGCCCGTCTTCAGCTGAAGACCAAATATGTCTGCCATCAGCAAGACTTGCTGAACTTGATAAGGGTGAGATATCATGTTCTACCTTAGATACCTCTAAGAGATGCATAAAATAAACTAGCCTCCAACTCCCGAAGAGATTATAGCTGACATGGTGCAACAATTTAAGGAATGTATCATCATTGTCAAGGAGGTACATATATGATTACACAGCTAATGATGAAATTTACATGCTAAACCCAAAACTACAAACTAGGTTTCAAGTATCATCAACATCAAACAACTCAAATTAAAATATTTTTTAACATATACAACAAACAACAAAAACACAAACAACATGCTATTTAGGGGTCATCAAACATGAATCATGGTCACAAGGAACTGTTGCTCGAAGAAAGAGAAAGAAGGCATCAAAAACTTGGCAAAGATAAGATATAACATAAGGTGACACAACAAGAGGAAAAAGGGAAAAACGAGAGTGGACCAAAACAAAGTGAGAAAGTGAGAAAAAAACCAAAGCAAGGAAGAAAGCAAACACAAAGGGAGATGATAAAGGAGATAGATAAAAGGACAAAAGGAGTAAGGAAAAACCGAAACTGAAGATAGAGAAGGCATCACCAAAGACATACGGAGTATAAGACAATTTAAAACCCCGTCACCCACATAAATTTTGTGTCCAGTTTGTCCCAAATAAAACAATACCACACCAAATAATCCAACAGGCCAGGCATCTTTTGCTGCTCCAATTTCTTGACTCCGTAACGTCAAACCTATAATAACCAGAGAAACTCGAAAATTTCAATGCCAATTTGACATAAAGCTCCAATGTTAGTTTAAAGCGTGGTCAATCCTAACCTGAAATAATAAAGATGCAAAATGTGCTCACTTTTGACAATGAATACTGATCAGCCAAGCAGCCCAGACCCAGATTCGCAAGCCCAAGAGCAACCCCACCAACAAGAGCTGCGCATAATAAGCATGCTCATCAATGACTCCAAGTTCAACAAAGTAATGCCATGCACATACCAAACTTACTAATCCCAGTTCAGAGTACTTCCTCGTACTCGGCATTCTTTAAGTTTCTATTTTCCTGTGAGGATTATTTTATCCAACGTAAAGAATCGGTTAAATCAGAGGGAATAGTAACTAGGGAAATAACCAAGGCACAGAGTCAAATTGCTTCACCTAAAAGAGAAGACAAACTCCAAAACCTTACAGTATTATTTATACTTTCTCCGTATCCCAGAAACTCAAATGAGACCGTTATATGCATATAACGGGATCGCCTTACGCTATATAGGTTACTCTATAAATGATATAATGACTTAATTGTAGGCGTACAACGGTCTCAATCACACGGGGGCAACTACCTATAGATTTATAAAGATTAAAATAAGAAACTACCTAATGGCAGAAAATTGTTGGCAGTAAAATCAAGAATTGGCTTTGCCAACTGCAACAAATTCCCAGAATTCTTAGCCTCAGGATTGCTGTTTCCTCCATCATTAATCTTCACTAATAAAAAAAAACACAAATAAATTAGAAAATAGAAATAAATTATTCAAAAAAATAAAAAAGGGAAGAGTAAAGAGAGTAGTATAGACTTAGATGATGAAGATGCTCTGATATGGGATACAGTTAATCTGGGTGGTAAATGAATAATTGAATTGAAGGAAATTGTAGATGTTTGAAAATGTGATTTGGGGAAAAGGGTTTTGGGGGGAAGTAATGAAGCATAAAAAGAGGAAGAGGTTGGTGAGATACTGAAGGAGGGTCATTTTGATTGTTCCCGCCATTGAAGGACTGAGCTTGAACTTGGATTAGAATGAGTAGAGGGTCAAATAAGGGAGTCCAATGACATAGTGGTAATTTTTTTTGGAAAATACGGCAAATTATATCCTCCATAAAAAAATTTAAAAAATAAAATTAAAAGAAAATAGATAATTATCCAGTACATGAATAACTACCCATTATATGTTCATTGTAGTTTCTTTTTCTTTTCCAAATTACTGAACTTATCAATTTTAAAATCATATCAAATATATAGTTTCATTTCAATGAGTAGATTATACAACCTGTTTGTTGTATGCGATTGTATGATCTGAGAATCCGAAATTTTGTGTCTTAAAGTTTTCGAGTTTTGTTTAGAAGAATGAAATTTATCTTTGAAAGTTTTTGAACTCACACACTTAAACAAAAAAAATAAACTTTTACAAAACTCAGAAAAATTACATATAAGCTCGGATTAATGTATAGGGTTGTACAATGCTTATTATACAACTGGTTGTATAGTATTATTTGTGGTTTCATTTAGTCATACTCAAATTTACGAAGTTAATAATTCATAGTTGTTTGGGCCAAAATTCACTATTTGGCCTAATGGGTAATTAATTAAGCAAATGGACTCATGTCATACATAGGGGGAGTCGGGCCCATGGACCGCAAATACAACTGTTCGGGTCAATTTCTACATATCGGGCCAACATAGGATTAGGTCCATCAGAGCCGATTTGGTGAATTGGGCCGAGGAGAGCAACGGCCAAGGGAGGCCCGCGTGTTGAAGATCATCAGGGAGATTTCAGGGAGAATTGAGGGAGACGGCCAAATATGGAAAGAGTTATTATGGAAGTTATATTCCCTTTCCATAATCGGAGTAGGACAAGGGCTAGGGTTTATTCACTATAAATACAAGGGAGCAAGGAAGAGAAGGGATCCATATTCATTCAACAACAAGCTACAGAGATAAAACCTACCATCCCAACCTACCATTGCTACGTATAATACCAAAGAACTATCCTACGTACACCAATACACCATGAACACAATCAAATATATCTCATAACCATTGGGTAATGATTACCAAATCATTACCATGTTTCCACAATATCATCCCACCATAATCATGTAATCATTATTCAATGATTACCCAATTATTACCCTTATAAATACCGCATTCCAATCTAACCTACGTACAATTGTACAAACAAAGATGCGAACCCATAGATAGCCACTAACATCCTAATAATATTCGTCTGCTTCGCTTACGCAAAAGACCTAGGTTATTTATCATCGATCCAGCACCGTTGTATATTATATTTGTACTCTAATTATCAAATAGTGGAATATTGGTGCGATCTGACTCCCCCGTGATCGTTTCCCACATCGGGTTTTCCGCGTCACCAAAATCTCTTGTGTCATTATTCCTTTATTTTGCCCTTTACATTATTTACATCATTATTCCGTCATAAGTCATATATATAATTTAACCCCGATACGAGGCTAAACAGTAGTAGGTCACTTTAACCCCTAACGAGATAGAATATCGTGTTTTGACAGTTTTTTACCAAAACAGTTTTGGCGCCCACCGTGGGGCATGGTGATCGATTTCTATAGCCAAGTTGTCATCAAGTCAATCTCCGGTGCCATGTCTGCTAGCGAGCGAGATCTCATCGCTATTTATGGAGTCAGCAGTAGATCTGCTCCCCGTGTTATCCGGAAGCCGAATGATCGCCTTCCCGGGATCCTCCGAAGCCTCGCAGCCAGATCCGCTCCCCCGAAGCCCTACCAGAGACCGATGCGATCCGGCCCCGAAAATCCTTCGACCCCGAGTCCGTAGCGCACCGGCGATGTTGAACTTCATTCGTACGCCCGAGTCCGGTAGCGCACTGGCAAAGCAGAAATTCCTTCTGACGCCTGAGTCTGGCAGCAGATCTAGTTACTGACCCTTCGAGGCGCCCGAGTCCGCAGCGTAACTTCCCTCAGACGTTTGAATCCGGCAGCAGATCTGGTCCCTGGAATTCATCCAGATGCTTGCAGCAGAACTACTCCCCAGAGTTCCTCTGAAGTCCTACAGCAAATCTGCTTCCTAGAGTTCCACCAGCCTCTGTTAGAGCAGGAATGATCAATCCACCGAAAGTCAACAACGATGCACTAGCGATTAGTGTACGACATCAAGTGGACTAGCAGGTGACGACAGCGGATCGGACCTCAAGAATCTATGGCCCAGATAGACAGATCCCTGAGGAGCTAGTCACCAGACTACAACCTGGAGGCCCAACATATAACCACCCTTCATGCTGATCAGACTACAGGCTACGTCAGATAACACCTTATCTTTTGATTCGGTTGAAGCTAAAATCATCCTCATTGTAGGAATTTCAGCCATCGGGAATCAGAATGACAATCTGGAGCCATTGTCACCCAACTCCAGTAATCAGTAACCCCAGAGAACATATCTCTACAGGAATGTCATCGCGGAGGTAACATCTTTGGTATTGTTCCATCTGTTCTTAACCCTCTTGCAGGACTTGTAAACCTGGTGGAGTGACGACTCCAAAAGCTAAGGAACATGACCAGCAGCACCATAAGACAAATAAATGCTGCTAGAGAGTTTTCAATACGAACAGGGTAACCTGGACCACCTGCTATCACGTGGGGGCAAGGTCCAGTAAAATAGGTTCCACAAATCAGGTTCTACCCTTTATACTTTCTATTTGTCCTAGAATAATATACGTGATAACAGGTGGATTAGTACTGTGCGGCCTAGCATACTAAGCAGCAAAAAAGGCATGACACAGAAACAAAAAAGAACTCCTAGGGTCCTCCTGCAGAGTCAGCCATGAGAATATGCCACCTGTCACATTCGACGAGGTAGATGTTCATGACACTCAGAAGCACCACCACGATGCTCTCATCATAACATCATACATAGAAACTATACCATAAGAAAAATCCTAGTGGTCACAGTAAACTCAGTCGACATGGGTAAGATGGACCCAGAGCTAACATTGCTTGCAGGTTCAGAGTATACAGGTAATCTTCTTCAACAATTTAGTAAATTTCATAATGCTAACATGGATTGTTTCGTTTGGTCCTATGATGATATGATAGGAACCAGACAAAATATAGCCAGCAGGCTGGACCCAGCTAAGACAAAAATAATCGAATGCGACTCATGACTCTAAGCAACTGTCACCCTCATAGGGTCGGCAGCCAGCAGTAATCAGTTTGTACAACGAGTATCCTAGCCAGGCTAGAACTCGAGGAACATCACAAAAAGAAAACAAAGCAAAACAGAAAGGGCCAGGCCCCAAAACTGACAAACAAAAATCCGAACAAGCTAGGGGAGAGATCTATCCAGCAAGATCCTTTTCTCAGCAGCTGTAATATCAGCTCCACCACCCAGTTCTGTTTGATCTCTTCTTGCAGGATTTAGCTCTAGTTCGGAGACATCAGCAGCCTCAACAACATTTTATGGGAGCTGACGTCATCAGCATCCAGAATCTCGAAGTTGGAGGAGCCAGAATCAAAAATTTAGAAAGCAAGAAGCAGGAAGTAGGATGCAGGATGCAGGAGGCAGGAAGGAGTCGTGAGAAAGCGGTCGGCGACACCGAACAAAGCAGACCGAGTAGTTGTCAAAGCAGTCCTTTCAGCCAGCGACCTAGGCAGCTAGAATCTAGCAACAGCTTGGACATAGAGCGTCACCTAGGAGCTAGAAGCGAAAAGGGGCAGATGCACGTTATTTTATGGTATACTTGAGAGGCACCAAAAGTTCGATTGGGCAGAGAAGCACGAAAGACATTCACAAATTTGAAACACTATCTAAGCGCACCACCTCTGCTGTCCAAACGAGAACTAGAAGAATCCTGGTCCCCATATCTATCAGTGGATGAGACAATAGCCAATGTCATGCTGGAAGCCAGAATATTACTTATTTAAGTCTCTGCATCCTGCAGAGACCAGCAACTATGAGAGCCGGCCGCCTGAAAGTTTGACACCTGAAGTTAGCTACCTGAGTCTGACGTCCGCCACCCGTGACACCGAAAGTCCGGACACCGGTTAGCTACCCGAGTCCGACGTCTGCCGACCCGGACACTGAAAGTTTGACGCCCGCCGCCGGATGCCTGAAAGTCCGACGGCGTCGCCGCTTAGGCACTGAAAGTCTGACGCCTGAAAATACGACATCCGAAAAAGCTGGGCACCTGAGGATATCCGAAACCAGCCAGATGCCCGTTCAGGGACCAGAACCTGAAGGCAAACGCCCTCAGAACCGTGTGGGAATCACTCAACCCAAAAATATTTCTTGCAGGACCGTCATTAAATTCTTCTGCCAGCAGAAGTAGTCACACGGGCTCCAGAACCTGCCACTCTCCCCCCAAATCAAAAGGAGCGCCCTCCTACGAAATGCAGGGCGCAGAACGAAGAGAGCAGAGCGCTGCCTACAGCAAACTTTCTGCTTGCAGAAATAACCTTCTTGCGTGCAGATCAGGCCACCCAGCCAGCAGGACAGGTTGCTCCGCCAGCAGCTTGCAGATCACCTTGCTTGCAGGATACTCCGCCTCCTAATGAGTATCAGATCGCTCTGTCAGCAGGATCCCAACTTCTGGCGTCTGATCCCCAACATGTGCCTGATATCTAGCAGTATATAAAAAATCCCTAAGTACTCTGAATATGCAGGAGACAGGCAGCAGCCAGAATGCTGCAGAACACATTCTTACATTAGCTTCCTCAAGCGAAAAATAAACATCAATACATGCTGTCATCAGCCAGGTCCCTTGGAAATTAGAACGTGAAATAATAAATGACAAGTAGAAGTGCATGTTCTCCACACCCAAGCTGTGAAAACTATGCAGGGGGCAAAGAATACATATTCCGCATGACAGCCAGAAACAAGCAGTCCAATGGACAAGCTGACTCACTATTGAGAACCTGAAACGAAAGCTAAAAGAAACTGGGGGCAAAAACTAAAAGAACAGTTCAAACACCCTTCAGCCTGGTGTTCGGAGGAGAGGCAGTAATACCACCAGAAATAAGGACAACACAGTTACCTTGAAGGTGTATAACCACCTATACAGGCATACGATCCCTTGAAGGTGTTCAACCACCTATACAGGCATACGATCCCCTTGAAGGTGTTCAACCACCTATACAGGCATACAAGTCCTTAAAGGTGTACAACCACCTAAACAAGCTTAAGTCCTTGAAGGTGTACAACCACCTAGATAGACATAGGGCCCCAGCATGCATGCAAAAACAAGCCCTTGAAGGTTTACAACCACCTAAACAGGCATACAAGCCCTTGAAGGTTTACAACCACCTAAACAGGCATAAGGAGCGCAGGGATTTCTAAGAAACCAGGATCCTGCAACGTTCCACTGGTCCTAGAATGACGATAAACTTGCCTAAGATACGCCCCTGTTGGCTTTAAACATGATGAACACACCTTGCGTCATGAACAAGGTTAAGTAGTCAAATTGCGGCATACGCCTGAATCAGTCATCAGACTGACACGGCAGCTAGCTAAGTCTAAATCAACCCTCTCAGGTTGACACGACAGGTCTAAATCAGCCCCTTGGGTTGACACGGCCACCTCCAGCCTAAATCTGCTCCTTGGGCAGACACGACAAACAATATATTTGAAAACACTTACCAAGACTTGCATCTTACAAAGTCAAGTCCCCAAAACATTTCAACAGTCCTAGAACGACGATAAACTTACCTAAGGTACGTCCTACAGTGACTTAACACTTACTCCTACCCCCTGGCCAGGGGCAGGTATATTTATCATCCTTCAAAACATATCTTGTCCCCGTAGACAAAGACAAAACATATAGGCATGATTGACATTGCATTCACAGCATACTATAGCCCCTATCATACATTAGAGGGTCCTCGCATGCACATGCATTGCATTACTAACATTTTGCAGGTATCACCTACATGACAAGTGCACAATAAACTTGTGCCAACTACCAGACTCACCCTTGGTGACCAGATAACATAATGGTAAGGGCAGGTGGAAACTATTCCTCCTGATCAGCTGTCAGCAAGATTCCTCTATCAGGCATCTACTCCCCAGCATCTGCCAAGAAGATCTCAGCATCTCCCACCTGGTCCTTAATGTCGGGCATCAGCTCCCTGGCATCCGCCAAATAGATTCAGCGCCACTCCTGTTTCAAGAGTCGGGCGTCGTCCCGACACCTGCCTCTGTTCCAAGAGTCACCTGCCTGGTCCCCGCCACACTGTCCCGATTCCTAAAGTCGGGCGCTTTGTTCCCAGTCGGTACTGTCCCCTGTCCCCGAGTCAACCATCGTGTCCAGGCGTCAACCAAATAGGATCCTAATATCAGCCATCTGGTTCCTAGAGTCAGCCATCTGGCTCCCAACGGCAACCAACAGTGTCCGCCTTTAGGAACCCAGCGTTCATCATCAGATTCCTGGCATCCACCAAGTTGAAGCTGAGCAGCCTTCAGCAGAAATCCGCTTGATGGCGTAATATGCTAGCAGAAATTTATAAGTCGGCATCTTCAGAACATCAGCTTGCAGATTAGCAGAATTAAGGAGTGACAAAAATCGGTCTGCCAAAACAACAGAGTATGATTAAGTAGAAACGAGTAGATTGGGGCACCAGAATTATTGGTACAAAACAGGGATGCAGAGTTATCTCAAGTGTTTCCATCAGGAGTCACACCTAGCAGGCTGGCAACAGCTTGCTCCAGCGGAGTTTCATCATCCTTCTCTTTTTTTTTGGTCGAAATATAAGTCATATATTACCAAATATCAAAACGATACAACTCCAATCGACTAGGACATAAGCCTCCCAATTAACCGAGCGTTTTTTCCTTGCATTTTGCTACTTACAACTTTCCTTACTCTAGTACAAATTACATTCTTAATTGCTTGAAAAACAACTTTCGGCATCAACAACACCTGATCATGTAAACATCTATTCCTAGCATACAATACTTGATAAAAAAGAGAACAAATGGTTGCTCCAGTAATTTTCTTCAGTAACAAAGACCTGCATCGCATAGACAGCCACCATGTGACAGTATTCTGGGCAGGAATGTCAACACCAAGCCAGCCAGACACTAACTGCAAGCACCTGCAACTGAATGCACAGGAGAAAAACAGATGAGCATGCGACTCATCCATCAAACCACACAGCAGACAACCACTCTCCCCTGGCACCCATCGTATTAATCTATCTCTAGTCATCAGCCTGCTCTGAACCGCAAGCCAAGAAATAAAATTAACTTTACCAGTTCCAATTCTCGACCATACCAAATGATGTCAATGCATCTCAGACCCAGTAGGAAGCAGCCAATGATACCCAGCTGTAATGGTATATTCCTGACCCATAGTGTTCCAACTGTTACCAATGTACCCTTCTTTGAGAATCTCTTTCACCTTACAAAGTTGCTTCCAAGACCAGCTAGCATTAAGAGAAGGAAAATAACTCATCCAATCATTCTCTTTAATATAAATTGCATGAACCCACTTCACCCATAAATGGTCTTTCTTATTCATAATCCACCAAATATACTTACCCATTGCTGCAATATTCCACATCCCAGCATTGATGAGTCCAAGCCCTCCATACTTCTTGGGCATACACACCTTCTTCCATGACACAACAGGAGATTTATCATGATGCTCACTGCCCTGCCACAAGAAGTTCCTACAAACAGCCTCAATACTCCTAATGACCGTCTTGGGCAAAACAAAAATCCTAGCCCAATAGTCTTCCTCCATAAGAAAGCTTGCGTGCCCCAAGAGCACGAATCCTCTCCACCACTCTCTCAACTAAGACAGCACAATCCAAAACAGATAGCTTTTTAGCTAAAATAGGTATCCCTAAATACCTAAAGGGCAGCTTAGCAGGTACCATACCAGTAGCCTTGAGAATTTGCTCCCTCATCAAGTCATCTACGCCATTCATATACACATTAGATTTATCCACATTCATTTGTAAACCAGTAGCTTGTGAGAAGGTTACAAACGCACTCAGCATCACCTTGACAGATCCCAAATCTCCATGACAGAACATTAATAAATCATCAACAAAGCACAAATGGGATAGTTTAAGTCTCCTACACAAGGAATGATATTTGAAGTCCTTTTGCTCTTGAGCCACCATTAGGAGTCGGCTAAGATACTCCATACATAATGTAAAGAGTAAAGGAGATAAGGGATCTCCTTGCCTCAAACCCCTCCTACCTTTAAAGTGACCAAACACCCCTCCATTAAGAGAAATAGAATAAGATGGTGTAGTAATACATTCCATCACCCTGTCAATGAAAACAGTAGGGAAGCCTAAAGCATCCAACATATCCCTCACAAACCCCCATTCAACAGTATCATACGCTTTTTGAAGGTCTATTTTCATCATCACTCTAGGGGTACAGTTTTTCCTATTATAAAGTTTCACCAAGTCTTGACATATCAAAATGTTCTCAACAATATCTCGACCTTTAACAAAAGCACTCTGATTATCACTAACAAGCTCAGGCAACACATCCCTTAACCTATTGCAAATCAGTTTTGTAATGCATTTATACACCACATTACAGCAAGCTATGGGTCTGAATTGAGTCACTAGCTTGGGCATATCAACTTTGGGAATTAAAGTGAGCACAATATGATTAACCTGCTTCAATAGCCTACCCTGCTCAAAAAAATCCATAACTGCCTGAATGACAGTGCCACCAGCCACCTCCCAAGAATCTTTAAAGAATTGGCTAGAATAGCCATCTGGGCCAGCTGCTTTAGTTCCAGGAATGGAGAACATAGCAGCTTTAATTTCTTCAGGAGTAACTGGTTTCATTAAAATTGCAGAATGAGCAGGCTGCACCATCCTCCCAGACTGGACCACACTTCTATCAACATGCTGAGTCTCCTTAGCCGACCCCAGCAGCTCCATATAATACAGTTCAAAAGCCTTATTAATACCATCAGGTTCCTCATGAAGCACCCCAGTGTTATCACTAATTTGGAAGACCTTATTAACAGCTCTTCTTCTTTTAAAAGAAGCATGGAAGAAAGCTTTGTTATCATCCCCATCCTCAATCCACTGCATATTAGCTTTCTGACTAAGAAATTGATGCTTAGCTTTAAGAAGCCTTGCAACCTCCTTAGCAATAACTCTTTCATTGTCACACAGCTCAGAATTCAAAGGAGTACTCTGCATCTCCTCTTGCATAAGTAGCAAAGCCTTATGAGCTAAGCTATAGGTATGCTCAATATTGTGAAACCCTTCCTGATTGAGCCCCTTCAGAGGCTTTTTTAAAAGTTTCAACTTATTAGCCAGACAGAACATAGGAGTCCCAGGAACAACTACCTCCCAAGTATGACTAATAACATCCAGGAAATCATCAGCAAGTGCCCACATATTAAAATATTTAAATGGCCTAGGTCGCCTATCATGTTGCTCCCTGAGGGTAATAATACAAGGGGAGTGATCATATAACCCCTCAGGAAGGAACTTAGCCACACAATCTAGGAACTCAATTCCCCAATCATCATTCCCCAAGACTCTATCAATCCTGCTAAACACCCTAGAGCCAGCTTCATGTTTATTATTCCAGGTAAAAAATTACCAATAGTCTTTACAGTAACCAGACCACAGGAATGACAAGTATCCTGGAAGTGCTTGATTTCAGCCCAACTAATTTCAGTACCAATCCTTTCATCAGGATATAAGACATTATTGAAGTTCCCAAACACAGCCCAAGGACCTCCTCCCCTAGCAGCATGGCCTCTCAAAGCAGTCCAGAGAGCAGACCTCTCAGCTAACTTATTAAAGCCATAAACCACAGTAAGTCTGAACTTGATACCCTTACCATTATCCATCACCTCAGCAAAAATAGTCTGAGAAGTAACCTCCAGCACATTAATAGTAAACAAACTAGGTTTCCAAATTAACCAAATCCTACCACCTTTATGACTAGAGTTATTAGTGCAAATAGCCCAATCACTACAAACTTTATTATGCACTTTATTCCAATTACTACATCTAACCCTAGTTTCAAGAAGACCAAATAACCCAACATTATTCTGATGAAGAAACCATTTAAGATCCTTCTGCTTTGTTAGGCTATTTAACCCTCTTATATTCTAGAAACCAACTTTAACCATGATCAGTAAGAGGTGTAACAGACCCCATTTCATTCAACTTCCTCTTAGAAATCTGAATAGCAGAGTTGAGAGCATCCATAAAGGTAAATCCAGGCCCCTTAATTCCAGAAGAGCTAGCTTCAGGAGGATCAGCTCTAGCCAATCTGGAAAAAATACGAGCTGGAGTAGGGAAATTAACTTTCCTCACAGAGGGAACCACAGGAGTAAGCAGAGGACTCACCAAAGGCAAGCTCATAGGAGTTTTGTCCTTATATCCCACAGCCTGATGCTGAACCACAACCTGTTTTGGAACACCAGTCTGTCTAACCCCAAGCTTAGGACCAGGAGGCTGTCTGGTCCCAGGTTTAGGATCAACAGGCTTAACAGGTCTAGGTCTCATAGGCTTCCAGACCTTCTTGGGAACTTCCTTCTTTGAGTCAATTTTACACTAATCCTGAGAGTGCCCAATCCCTTTGCATTTATGACAAGAGATTGGAAGCCACACATAGTCAACCTGCACACATTGATCCTTCCCAGTTTAATCCACAAACACAATGTCCTTAGGAAAATCCTGATCCTTATTCACCTCAATAAGCAACCGAGGGAAGCTCAAAAAATTCCTGCGAACAGTGTTCTCATCGCATTTAATCACCTTCCCAATACTACTACCAATTTTCTTAAGACTATTCATCCCCCATAATTTAATATCCAATCCCTGCAACTTAACCCAAATTGGGATGACCTGCACATCATGCTTAACAAGACATGCTTCAGGCCTCCATTCATTAACTATAACGGGTTTACTATCAAACATAAGCGAACCATAATCTTACGCCTTCTGTTGATGCTCTTTCGTCTTAAACCGAACAATAAAAATACCATTTGTCATGAACGATATCTTATCTATCGCAAAACCAGACCAAACACGCTTGATAAAACCAGTAACCACCATCCATGGTGGCCTCGCACCGATAATAAAGCAATACACAGCAGTTGACCAAAATTCAATCTCACCTGAAACATCCTCAACAGAAATTCGAGGTTTCGGCAGTACTGAATGAGAACAACTCGCTGCATCCTGCCTCTTTCCAGTTGATTGTTGAGCGCTTATTACCGTGTTTTCCGTAAATCATCCTGAATATCAAGCTCATTATCTAAATCATTCGATTGCAGATCCTTAATTTCAGAAGATATAAACGTATTTTTGTGTTTTTGAGAATTTAATTTGGGATTATTGTTATGCTTTTTTGTTCGAGCCATTGCGTTAGAACCCTAAAAGAAAACAGAATTTTTAGAACTTTCTCTCACTAGAATCTCTCTCATCATATTATTAATTCTCCATATATACCTTCGCACTTCATTATCCTTCTCCCGCAGACTTCTAATGCTATCTTCTAGCGGGATGACAACATCTTATTCCAACAGCGTTTCAACAGCATGCTCCAGTACACTTTCAGCAGTCTTCTTCAGCAGAGAGTTTGCGGTATATCCTAGCAGAGTTCCAGCAGAGTTCTAGCATCCTTCTCTAGCAGAGTTCCAGTGCCATCTTCCAGCAGGATGCCAGCATCTTGTCTAACAAACTCTCAGTGGTTGAATCCAGAAAGGTAGCAAAATGACAATGTATAGCAAGCAGAAATTGAAGAGTTAATTTCTCTCCTCAACGAAGCTGAGAAGCGAAATTAGGGGCAAACTGTTTGGGCCAAAATTCACTATTTGGCCTAATGGGTAATTAGATAAGCAAATAGACCCATGTCATACATAGGGGAGTCGGGCCCATGGACCGCAAATACAACTGTTCGGGTCAATTTCTACATATCGGGCCAACATAAGATTAGGTCCATCAGAGCCGATTTGGTGAATTGGGCCGAGGAGAGCAACGGCCAAGGGAGGCCCGCGTGTTGAAGATCATTAGGGAGATTTCAGGGAGAATTGAAGGAGACGGCCAAATATGGAAAGAGTTATTATGGAAGTTATATTCCCTTTCCATAATCAGAGTAGGACAAGGGCTAGGGTTTATTCACTATAAATACAAGGGAGCAAGGAAGAGAAGGGATCCATATTCATTCAACAACAAGCTACAGAGATAAAACTTACCATCCCAACCTACCATTGCTACGTATAATACCAAAGAACTATCCTACGTACACCAATACACCATGAACACAATCAAATATATCTCATAACCATTGGGTAATGATTACCAAATCAATACCATGTTTCCACAATATCATCCCACCATAATCATGTAATCATTATTCAATGATTACCCAATTATTACCCTCATAAATACTACATTCCAATCTAACCTACGTACAATTGTACAAACAGTACGAACCCATAGATAGCCACTAACATCCGGTTAATATTCGTCTGTCTCGCTTACGCAAAAGACCGGTTATTTATCATCAGATCCGGACCGTTGTATATTATATTTGTACTCTAATTATCAAATAGTGGAATATTGGTGCGATACCGACTCCCCATGTCGTTTCCCACATCGGGTTTTCCGCGTCACCAAAATCTCTTGTGTCATTATTCCTTTATTTTGCCCTTTACATTATTTACATCATTATTCCGTCATAAGTCATATATAATTTAACCCCCCGATACGAGGCTAAACAGAGTAGGTAACTTTAACCCCTAACGAGATAGAATATCGTGTTTTGACAGTTTTTTACCAAAACAATAGTCATTAAATTAAACCATCATATTCACTGAAATCAAAATGAATATAATAGGGTCATTGAATGAATATGACATTAAATCTCTCATATTCATCAAATTATACTATCATATTCACTCAACTCAAAGTGAATATGATAGTGTTATATTGTGAATATGACATTAATAATGCATATTAATCAAATTACACTATCATATTCGCTGAACTCAAAGTGAATATAATAGTGTCATATTGTGAATATGGCATTCTATAATACATATTCATCAAATTACACAATCATATTCACTAAACTCAAATTGAATATAATAGTGTCATATGATGAATATGACACTAGATAACATGTATTCATCAAACTAAATTATCATATTCACTAAATTAAAAGTGAATATGATACTGCCATATGATGAATCACAACCCCATAATCACAAAAGTAACCATGAATAACGAGAGACAAAATATAAAAATTCAATTCATGTAATACACTTACTTGATGAGTTAGAAGATAATCAATCAAAATACAAATCTAAGATTACAAAACTAATATATTTGGACGAAAAATTAAATTAAATTCTATGCATAATTCTTTTTGGAAGTATGAAGGATCTAGGTATGAAAGGGGAGGAAAAAGGGTTTATGATAAGCGTTGTTAACTGCTTAATAATGTCAGTGAATTTTTATCTTTTAATTTTATTTATTTTATTTTTTAATAGTGAGAGTATAAAGTACCATACACCCAGGTGTATGGTATACGGATTGACATGATGCTAACATACAGAGAGAGAGGGCTGTATTTAAGTAGGATGATGCTCATTTATGGACAGGTTTTACTCTTTCATTGAACGGTAATGACCATTTTACTCCTTTTATTTCAACTCCCCAATTTTCAATTTTATCTCTATATTCAATTCTCCTCTTGAATTCCAGCGCCTCCCTCTCCCAATTTCCAATCAATCAATTAGTCTCATTATAGACGGATATATCCGTCTAAAGTGAAAGACGGTCAAATATGTTTAAAGTGGTGATATTTTTGGGCCCCACCATGCAACTTGTAGCTTGTCTATGGATGGATATTTCGCCCGTCTATAACTATAAACGGATATCTCCAGTCTATAATGAGATTTTGTGATTTTCAATTTTCATGGGCGGGATTTTCGCTGAGGCTGGAAACAATGAACATAACAGTGTAAGCAAAATTGATTGACACATTCTTCATAATTTGAGCATTATGAACAACGGAAAAAAATCCTCCCCAGTAGCATGCTCTCTCCAGTACTGTCTAGTACTTTTTGAGGGTTCGGATTTTATTTCGGAACAATCTAACGGTTAACGGTGTTGAAGAGATAGAAAGGTAATAATGATTTTATATTGTTGTGTTAGAGGAAATGGAAGGTAATGGAGAGAATCCATCCATCCCCATGAACAACCATGTAAGCTTGGGCCATCTTTTGTTGCATGTTTTCCAGCATGCTATTCATCGTAAACAATGACTCATTCTTTACAGAACAATGAGAGGATGAATCTTGAACAACCAGTGGTGAAATTCCTGCAACGGTGGCGGTGTTACAAACCGTTATCTTGGGACGAAACGCTCTACCCCTAATCGTCCCTCACCCCAACTCTAGCGACAGTTTAAATAAACCCTAATTTAATTAGTTTAAATCAATTCCTTAATTTCATATAATATAATTAATAAATTTGAGAATTAAGAATTAGAATTATTACTGGATCGATACGAGAATTAACATCCATAATTGTGTAATTTGACGGATTTTAATAATTTTGTCGATTTGATTAATTTTTGAAGGGTGGGAATTAGAGAGTGTTTTTTTTCCTGTTTCTAGCCAAAGGGTATACAATGGAAAAATAATGTAAAAAAGTCCATAAATACGTAAAACACGTACATGAATGAGCAACTACATTTAAGTATCCAAAAGGGGAAATAAAAGCTTAAATCAAGCATTAATTATATTAGGGCATGTTTGGCCTCGCTTTAGAAAAACTGTTTTTGCTTTTAGAGATGAGTTTTTTAATAAGCTACTTCTTGATAAACTTGTTGGTGTTTGGCCTAACATTTTACAAAAAAATGACTTCTCAACAACACTTTTTACATAAGCGGATGAAAAATGATTTTTTTTTAAGTATATCAAGATGAGTCTCGATTTGTAGAGAATGAAAAAATATGAAATAATAAGTATTAATTTTATTTTATTTTGATATGCTTACAACATACAAGTTGTCATTTATGCATTAAAAATCTATAAAATAAAAGTAAAAGCTAGAAGCACCATGATTGGTGCTTCTACTTCTGGCTCTCAAAATTGACTTTTGGTCTTAAAAAAAAAGTTATTTTAAATTCTTTAAAATTGATTTTTTTTTGGTAGAATGTGAATTCTCATTAAGCACGCAAAGATCAAGTGTTACAAGACACAATAAGTTACACACCATGAGTAGCCTATACACTAGACTTAACTACATTGCCACAAATCAAACAACAATCAGACTTCTAGCAGCTAACCACACATGACAACGTTGTATGGCTACCTCAGTTTTAACGGCCTACAAACGATACTTAACCATGTCCTGCACTTGATGCAAAACTACACCAGGTCTGGGAACACTACCCTCATGTCGAGCTTTGTTCCTGCTTAACCAAATGTGATATACCAAGCTCGCTATACTAGCCATCATAACCTGTTTCTTCAGCAAACTCTTGCACCTCCAATTCAGAAGATCAGCTAAAGAGGACACAGGCCATTGCAATCCAAGCCACTGGCTAACCAGCTGCAGACATTGTAGACTGAACTGGCAATCAAAAAATAGACGGTCCTGTGTTTCCTGGGAAGATGCACATATACAACAAAGGCCATCACACATCACACCATACTTAAGTAGTCTCTGTTTAGTCAGCAATGTAACTCTAGCATACATCTAGTTGACAAAACATACTTTAGGTAAGTTCAATCTGTTCCATACATAGGGACTCCAAATCACCTTCTCCCCATTGCCAAACAACCAGTCATAATGTAACACCCCCTCATACCAAGGTACCTTACCAGGACTACCCCAGCATGAAAGGCTGTTACCATCTCGGTTGCCCGAGGTTAGTACATATCAAAAGCAACAGTCCCAAACACATTTATTAAGATACGGTAAAGTATTAAAAGTTACAATGTTCCAAAATCCAATAATGTAAATCCAAATGCTATCAATTACAAAACAAATGCTAAGACTCATGATGGTGATACTAAATCTGGCGTGACGACTCTCGCATGACCGCCCCAAACTCACCAAAAGCATTACCTATCACAGCCTGCTCACCATCCCCGAATGGATCACCGCAGATTTTACAAAATAACAACGGGGTCAGTACTGCTCAATCAAAATAAGACAAGGCACAAATAACCAGATGATCATCCTCCATCCCCAATCTCCCGATCTCACACAGTAACCGACTACACACCGAAGTGTGTAGCCCTGCCAGACTACCCATCGCAACAGGTAGTCTACGCCGCTAGTGGGGGATCACAGCTAATCCCCACCAAAATCCCTCTCATCAATGAGCAATAACCATGTCCCTTAATGTGCACATCCCCTCGCGTGACGGGTTTCACAGAGGGCGAATTAGGGCGTGAAGCCACTCCCGCAAGTGACTCCACCACAAACCTCACAACACCATCACAACCACCACCATCACACCAACACTCCGATGATCAGCAGAGAACAGTAAAACACAATACAAACACATCTTAATTCAATTAACAGTAACTGAGTAGGGAAACCCTACCTTAACAACAACAGCAGTGAAGAGAATCAAGCAACTAGAACGGCTCCTCTACGAAGTCTTCGCCTAAACAATAATCACATAACACAATTAATAATTGCAAAACCCCATTACCCCCAATTCATGATTAAAGACAAACCCTAGAATAATCACCAACAAACATGGGGATAAGGACTTACCGACGGAAGAATGAAGGATTGAATACGATTGCTATGATTGTCCACACACACAGAGGAAAGATTCGGAGTAATTAGAGCATCGTATGTTGATTAGGTTTTGTAAATAGTGTTTAAAAACTAATTATCGAAATTATATAACGCCCTAATTACTCCCGAATCAAACCGCTAAAATATTACTCGCCAGGCCGGATACTCGGTCGAGTATAGAGTATACTCGGCCGAGTATCCTCTACTCGGTCGAGTATTCAGTATACTCGGTCGAGTGTTCCTCGGCAGTAGCCAAACAGACTACACAACCCACACTACTCGACAGAGTAGGCCATACTCGGTCGAGAACCACCCTATAAAATCCGTAGTATTACACATATGTCACTTGGATAGAATAGGGCTTTTGGACCCAATGAAGAACATCCAAACCAGCTTTTAATTTGTCCTTCACCTTACAAATTTGTCGCCAAACCGAGCTAGAATTAACAGAAGGATTATAAATCCACCAGTCATTATGTTTAATATAGATATGATGAACCCATCGAACCCACAGACTGTCTTTCTTGTTAGCCACCCACCAGGTGTACTTACCAATAATAGCGACATTCCAAAGATAACAATTTTTCACCCCTAAACCACCTTTATCCTTAGCCTGACAGCATTTATCCCAAGAGACTGCAAATATCCTGTGAAAATCATCAATGCCAGACCACAAATAAATCCTACAGATGGTATCCACTCTCTTAATAATTCCTTTAGGAAGAAGAAAGATCCTAGCCCAATAGCAATGAAGATGGGACAGTACAGTTTGAACTAAGGTTAGTCTCCCTGCATAACTTAGCTGTTTAGCCCCCCAACTCCTAATTCTTTGCACCAATTTATCCACCAGTTTATTGCATTGGTGATTAGTAAGCCTCTTATAGGGAATGTCAATCCCCAAGTATCTGAAAGGGAAGTTCCCTTTTTTGAACCCAGAGATGAGCAAAATCTGATCCTCCTCTCCACCAGACAAGCCATTCATATAGATATCTGACTTGCCCTTGTTGATGGTCAATCCAGAGGCAACAAAGAAGGTTTGGAAAGCTCTCATTAAAACCAGGACAGAAGCAGCATCACCTCTGCTGAAGAGAAATAGATCATCTGCAAAGGCTAAATGACAGAGACCCAGAGCCCTACACAAAGGATGGAACCTGAAATCATCTCTTAATGTCACCACTGCCAAGATCCTAGTAAGGTACTCTAGGCAAACAGTAAAGAGAAGTGGTGACATAGGATCACCCTGTCTTAAACCCCTTTTACCCTTAAAATACCCAAAAAGAGAACCATTCAGGGACAAAGTATAGGAAGGGGTGGTCACACATTGCATAATCCAGTTGACCATTTGAGCAGGGAACTTCAAAGCAAATAACATATCTTCAACAAAATTCCACTCAATTGAGTCATATGCTTTTTTAAGGTCAATCTTCATCATAACCCTAGGAGAGCAATGTTTTCTATTATATAACCTCATCAAATCCTGACAAATTAAAACATTATCCACAATTTCTCTCCCTTGTAAGAAGGCACTCTGGTTAGGGCTAACAATCTTAGCTAACACCTTAGACAGTCTGGAGTAAATGATTTTAGAAATGCATTTAAAGAGGACATTGCAGCAAGCAATGGGTCTAAAATCCATAACAGTCTCATGGTTCTCTTTTTTAAGAATCAGGGAAACCACAATAGCATTAACTTGTTATAGGAGCTTGTCATTCTCAAAAATTCATGTATGGCCTGGATAACATCACTGCCTACAATGTCAAAACAATCTCTAAAGAAACAGGAAGTATAGCCATCAGGCCCTGGGGCTTTATCAATGGGAATGGAAAATAAAGCCTCTTTGATTTCTGCACCAGAGACATGTTGTATCAGACCAGTAGCTTGGCTCTCACTAATGCACCTGCCTCTTCTTACAACCCCAAGATTCACTCTAGTGACCTCCATAGAGCTGCCAAGAAGATCAGTATAATACTCCAGAAAAGCATCCTCAATGGCCTTATTATCAGAACAAAGATTACCATGCTGATCCTTGATAGACAGGACCTTATTTTATGCTCTCCTAGCCTTAATGGAACTATGAAAATAATGAGAATTTTCATCATTACACTACATCCACTGAATTTTTGCTTTTTGATTCAAAAACATATTTCTGGCCTCATCTAACTCCTTATAAGAGATAGCAGTAATTCTTTCATCTAATTCAAAGCTAATATTAGTAGGGTCATGGTGTAACTTCTTCTTAATATCCTCAAGCAACGGTTGATCCACTTTAGCAGTGTTAAGAATATCCCCAAAGCCCTCTTTATTCAGCTTTCTAAGAGGAGACTTGAGAAGTTTAAGTTTCTTAACCACTTGGAACATTTTGCAACCATGAATCTGTTGCTGCCAAATAACTTTAACAGTCTCTTTGAATCTCTCATCCTTGCCCTACATATTGAAATACTTAAAACTAGATTTGTTCCTTTCCACCTCATCCCAAAGTCTGATAATGCACGGACTATGATCAAATAAACCCTCAGGCAGGAAAGATGCAATACCTAAAGGGCCATTGAGAAGCCACTGATCATTACCTAACACCATGTCAATCCTGCTGAAAACTCTTTTATGATCCTGTAGATACCCAGTATCTGCACCTTCCAAAAACCACCCGATGATGATCGGACTGTAACGTGTTTTTGATATGCGTGCGTAGATTGGCTATACATGAGACGGTTTAATGCACTACTCGGCTATGAAAAATGATTTCAAAAGTTTTCTAACTTCATTTGCCTTAAAATAACACTATTTAGAGTTAAAACCGTCTTCGGACCCAAAACCGACTCAGAAACCCGCAACTCGAGTCAACCCGAGTCAACCCAAATATCGAATTTCAAAAATAATGCCATGAATGTTTTCATCATGTCTTTTCCATTAAAATGACCCTAATTAGAGTCAAAACCGACACCGAGCCAAAAACCGACTCGAAATTCAAATCCCGACTCACACGAGTCAAACCCGAGTCAAGCACACAAAACAACTACCTCAAGTAACACCAAAATCATCTTATTAGATGCCCATATTATTACACGACATCTTATATGAATGCCACATATCAACAATGGATGGAGAATTGGCCACGTCCAAATTGAAAGGGACAATACACCCCTTTCCATCACGAGGTGGCTCGCGCCTCTTTAGGCCATCTGCTTAGCCTCTAAGCAAAATCAACCGACCTACCACCCCACATTTCTCTATAAATACCACCCTTCACACACCATAATCCTCACGCGAGCGTACGCCCCTTCACCTCTCTCTTAAACTTCTAGACTCGACTTCCTAAGTCACAAAATCGACACGTGTTTACGACCTACCGATCGTAAACACAAGCCTTACACATTTTGTTTGGTACCGTCGCCGTGCATTCGACCGACCCATTTGACCAACTCAATTAATCAATCAACATGTTTTAATTAACATATTTTCAAAACCAAATCCTTTTTTATGGCACTCTTTTTAAACTTCTTTGATCGCGAGTAGTCACAACGAGAAAACCGTCTCTAAAGTCGTCTACCACGCAAGCATCAAAATACGTAAGTTTGAGGGTGTAAATATCTCACTCATTTCGTGTCTTTACTGTTTTCATAACTTTATGAACATGAACAATGCATAACACGATTCAAATATAGGTTAGACGAGCCAAAACCGAGTTTTGGCCTGAGACAGAAGCTCCTTGCTATGCATGGATGCTCGCGCCTCTTGTGGGTGTCCAGGTCAGACTCATCCGTGTTTGTTCTCGTCTTTCCTCTTTATTCATTTCTTTTATTTTTACTTCTTTACTTTTACGGTTTTTACCATTTTCATTCATTTTTATGACAAATATTTTGACCATTACAAAATTCATCCTTGGTTCCTTATACCATGACGGTTTATTCCATGACTCGATGATATTATTGGTTAATTACATTTTAACCCTCTTTTCTTTTATTTACCATTTTTCTCATTTTTCTCATTTGTTTACATTTGTAAATATATTAGTCATAATTCATTATCATCCTTGATTCTTTATACCATGTCGGTTTAATCCGAGTACGATGATTAACTTGACTAATTACAAAGAAATGAACTTAACATGATTAGTTCAAATCAAATATTTTACATTTTTGTTTGTAAACTATACTTTTCAAACACGCAAATCCGACAACGAATGTTACTAACACAATAGTAATTATTCCGAGTCATGCAAACAACATTTGTAAATCTTTCATCATAAATGCGGTTTTAAATAACCTTTTCAAGAACCAGGAGACGCCCCCTTAGGTAGGCTCATGGCTCGCGCCCCAAGCGGCCGTCTGTTTCCATCTTTCAAAACCAGGGCAGAGCCCTTTATCTCGCCAATAGGCTCGCGCCTTAACGGGGCTGCCTAGCACTGTTCTGCCTCGTTTTTTAGCACTTGTCTAGGACGATCCCGATTACGGCTAGTCCGGATATGTGACAGATCAGATTGACAAGTTTACGTTATTTACACTTTGTCATTTGACACCCTTTTTCAATAAATGGATCGTGTTAAGCATCATAACCCGAACTTGGTAAATGGATGTTTAATTTCCGTTTTCACGTGTAAATCAATCTAAATCCAACTTAACATCTTATGCTTGATATTTGGATTAACAAACCGACTTAGAAAGCTCACATGTTAGGTTAACAATTTTGGATGTGCATTCATGCATTTACACCGTTTTATCAACTTTTGCACTTAAACAACCACGATCGATCAGTAGAGGCCGCTAACGTGGGCGGGATTGGGTGTCCGATTAAAGAGCTTTCAAATACGTACCCTCACCCCTTACTCAGAACCTTTGGATAGTGGATGGCCTTATCCAGGGCGTACGAGAGTCATTTTAGGCATAAAATGCTAAAAGGGGGATGAGTCCTTATCTTTAGTACCTATGTCAAACACCGTTTTTTGCCTTGGTTGACCTAGGTATAAAGTGGATTCGAACGGGTTCCAAGCATCCCACAAATGCTTGGTGGCGACTCCGAACATCTCTAATCGTTTCGAGAGCTTTACCGAGACGAAACCGATCGATCTAAAGCGATCCGGTCGAAAGCATTTCAACGCCACCGAGCGTGGCTTTCTAGACCGCTCCATGTCCACAGATTGAGTTGGCGTGCAGGTGGCTCGTGACCGCAAATCGCCCAAATCCACAGACCGGCCTGTGGCCCATGTCCACAGATTGGCGACTCCGCTGGGGAAAACTAAGACACTTGTGTCTTTGTGATCCTTAGAGGTGAAACTAGAACGAGGTCATGGTTAAAGTGCATTAATTGATATTACGGTCTTAACTCGGGTTTCTTGTCCGGGCCCATAACCTAACCCTTTTCGACCAATTGGCTCGTCTCGTCGGCGTGAGTTTTCTCATCCCAGCGTTTCAAATCCCGATTGAGTTAAGCACACCGTTGACGTTACACATTTCTATTTCGTCAAAGGGCTTTAATCACCTTCGAGCACGAGGCTAGGGCACCCTCCTTACACATTTTGTTTTGATTGGTATCCCTCTCGCAAATCGGGGTTTGATCGCTTGGTGTGTAACCCACCCTTTTAAGCCAAATCCCGTGTCAGCATTATGCATAATATAATGAAATTGTGAGTGCTTATGTGTTATGTGATCATAAGTCCTTCCGTGTCATTTTCAAACTTTCAAAAACACATTTTGCACCGCTATAATGGCCGTTTCAAACATCGGTCTTTCGCCGACCGTTGCATTTCAAAATCACCTTTTGAGCCGTTATAATGGCCATTTCAAACCTCGGTCTTTTGTCGACCATTTCAACACGCCTTTCTAGGCCGTCGTAATGACGATTTTCAAACTCGGCTTTTAAGACCGTTTCAAAACACATTTTTATGCCGTTATAATGGCCGTTTCAAACCTCAGTCTTTTGCCGACCGTTGCATTTTAACACGCCTTTCTAGGCCATCGTAATGACGATTTTTGAACCCGGTTTTTATAACCATTTCAACACGCCTTTTTAGACCGTCGTAATGACGATTTTCAAAACCGGTTTTCTACAACCATTTCAACACGCCTTTCTAGGCCGTTATAATGGCCATTTCAAAACCCGGATGTTTATAACCATTTCAAATACACCTTTTCATGCCGTCGTAATGACGATTTCAAACCTCGGTTTCCACAAACCATTTTAAAATACCCATTTACGTCATCGTAATGGCCGTTTCAAACCTCGGTCTCTCGCCGACCGTTGCATTTTCAAAGCACCCTTTTACGCTGTCGTAATGACGAATTCTATCCTTGAATTTTCAAAATTCGAAATCAGTTTTCAAACTAAAATGTTTTTCAAAATTTTCAAAATTCGAAATCAGTTTTCAAACTAAAATGTTTTTCAAACCGTCGTAATGACAATTTCAACCCGTGCAACTTTCCAAATTTCAAATCTCGTTTTCGAAATCAAATTTGGCTTTTCTAAGCCGTCGTAATGATGATTTCAATTCTCACAATTTTCGATTTGCATACCTTCTTTCAAAGGTTAAAATGGTTTTCTAACCCGTCGTAATGACGAATTCAATCCTCATAATTTCCAATTTCAAATAATTTGAAAACAAATTTAACCGTTTTCAAATTCCAAATTCAATTTAAATCATTTGAAAACAAATTTAAACGTTTTTAAATTTCAAATCCAATTTCAAATCATTTGTAAACATATTTAACCGTTTTCAAATTTCAATTTAAAATCAAATCTTTGAAAACCAATCTAACCGTTTTCAAATTCCAATTCAATTTCAAATCATTTGAAAACAAAATTAACCGTTTTCAAATTTCAAATCCAAAATCAAATCTTTGAATACAAATTTAACCGTTGTCAAATTTCAATCCAATTTCAAATCTTTGAAAACAAATTTAACCGTTTTCAAATTTCAATCCAATTTCAAATCATTTGAAAACAAATTTAACCGTTTTCAAATTTCAATTCAAAATCAAATCTTTGAAAACCAATTTAACTGTTTTCAAATTTCAAATTCAAAATCGAATCTTTTGAAAACAAATTTAACCGTTTTGAATTCTAAATTTAACCGTTTTCATGGCCATTGTGATGACGATTCCAAATTCTTCAATTCTCGGTTTTCAAATCTGTGATTCGGAAGTTCAAAAACCGTCTTCGGAAACAACACATTGTTTTCAGAGCCGCCGCAATCTCAACTCAAACCGTCTTTTGAAAACAAACTTAAGAAAACCCTTTCTACTGGCCGACCTTCTAAAGATCCCTACTCTTCGGAAGCCGTCCATAAAACGACAAATGAATCCTTTTGAAAATTTCTATTTTTGAAAATTTCAGTCCACCTTTCTGATTCAGCCTCGAGTTGATTACAAGTCAAGTCGTCTAGATAACGTTGAGTCTCCGCCGAAGTTAGTACCTACCTTCTGGTCTAGGTCGTGTCGCCTAATTGTCGAGACATCTTCAATGGCGTTAGCAGAGTCAAAGTCTCTTGGGTATTAAACCCGTCTTTCCCCTACATTACGGGTCAAAGGTCAAGTTCGTGTACATGTCTTGTCCAGCGGCGTCGCGCTATTAATGCACATCCAAACTAAGTCAGAAGTCGTCTGTCTAGGCATCATTATGCCAAAGTCGACACTCGATTTTAAATTCAAAGTCGTGCACCAAGAGTTCAAACACAAGTGGTCATTCACGATCTTTAATGAACTCATAACCTAGTCACACCGTCGTGTCTCCACAACAAAACTGCCTTTGTGCATATGTGTCGTACTTGCCTTTGTTTGTGCAATCTCTTGCCAAGACAAGTTATAACGCCTATCGTTATGTCAAATATGAATCCCTTGGGTGCCATCGATATTCAACCAGGAACTCAAGAAGATGATCAACCTTCATCCGCCATGACTTCTGTTGAAACCAACAACATGGTCCTTCGACTCCTGGCTACCGTGGAAAACTTGAGCACTCGTCTCTCCCAAGTTGAGGACAAAATGATAACCGAGAATTTTCCCTCTTCTGATATTGAGCAAAGGGTTAAGCTCCTTGAAAGCCGACTACTTGCCAACGACAAAACCAAAACCAGACAACCTCATATGTCCTTCCCTGGTTTGGGTATGCCTTATGCCGCAGCCTTGGAAAGGCTAATCTCCAAAGGAAAGCTCAAACCGATTGGTCCAACTCCGGACCCTCTGCCAAACAAGCGAGGTCGTAGATGGGACGGAAAACTGTTTTGTCAATATCACCAAGGTTGCGGACATGACACTGAGATGTGTCTCCCCTTAAAAGGCGCCATCCTTGATATGATCGAAAAGGGCGAGTTACCATTACCTTCATCAACAAACAACAAAAACAACCATCCAGAAAACCTCATTGAACACAGTCAGGAATCTTCCTTAGACTGCTCTCATCTCATCTCTGCTGACGATGTGAAAATTCATGCAATTGACGAAGATGGCATACAAAGCGCTATAATGATGCTCTCCGTCTCTATCAACAACATATTCTCAAAGCTGCAAGTGGGTATCGATGATTTGAACAGTCGGGTAGCTAATTTGGAGAAGGGGTGTGGTAGTACCGAAAATAAACCTGACCATCAAGGAAACCAATCCTCCGTTCACCAACCAACAACTGTTGAAAATGAGGAATTGTCCGATGGTTCCCACATCCATGAACCCACTAACAAAGAACATGAAATCACCTCACCAAAATCCCTTTCAAAATGCCAAGCAACATCCCAAAAATTTCCCATTGACAATGACCAAACCCTGCTTCCGCCCAGGATTGACAAAAACAAAAACAAAAACAAAAACAAAACTCACAAAACATCCCAAAAAACACCAATGTTGGAACCATGGGAAAACATCAAACGGTATTCACAGATCTGGGAATAACATATGGCACCGCTCTGGAGATACTTGCTCCAGAAGGAATGCTCCAACCCATTGGTCCGACTCCGGACAAACCCGAACACAAAAGAGCCCGATCCTGGGATGGTAATGCCTATTGCCAATATCATCATGGCAAGGGCCATGACACCGAAGCCTGGTTCAAACTCAAGCATACCATTCAAGATATGATTGGAGCTGGCAAAATCATAATTGCTCCTCACAGTCAAGACAATCCTTCTGGGTGTCTCAAGTCAAACAGCAAGGTTGTGCGTTCTCAAAGGACATTCACCAAACTCAACACAACCTATGCCGTAGCTCTTCAAAAGCTCATGACTGAAGGGAATCTACAACCAATCGGGCCCACTCCGGACCCATCTGAATGCAGGAAAACCCGTTTCTGGGACGACAGTGCCTATTGCCAATATCATCAAGAGAATGGTCATGACACTGAAACATGCTTCAAAGTGAAACATGTTATTCAAAATATGATCGACAATCATGAACTGGTAGCTTCATCCCTATGCCAACCAAGTGATGAAGACAACCCCAATGAACATCTTTTTCTACAAGGAGATAAAAGCCTCATCGACTATTGTCCTCATATCATTCCCAACAACGAGAGTGAAGTGCTCAAGTGGGTCAATGCTCAAGATCAAACATTCAAGCCGCTGGATGCTGCAAAGGAGATCCTTGAGGAGGAAAGTAATGATTAGGAGTCCGTATCTACGATTAAGTCTGAGTTCGAGTCCGAGTCTTAGGCTTTCTCATATCTATCCTAGTGTCTGTCCTTTTATTCCTAAGTGACAAACTGGGGGCTGTCCCCATGATTCACATGTATTCATCGAGTCTGTGCTAACATCTTATTTATCTAAATAAAAGCACAATTCCAACTATCATATATTCTCCCCTTTACCATTTCCCGTTGACAACGAGAATTGATTTGAGAATTGATTTAAAACAAACAACATGTTCCAATTTAATGTGAGTACACTCGGGTGACGTTCCGTGCCGAGTAAGCAGAGGACTCGAAACTCCATGTCCATTTTCTTTACCTATTCCATGTCTGGCAATAGAAACCTTTCAATAGCACCCAATTTAGAATGAGCTTTTATCGAAGGGATTCTACGATGAACCTGGATAACAAACCAGAACATCTCCTTGTTCATGATCAATGACGGAAGGCAAGCCCATTCCCCACAAAAGCATCCCATCACCAAATATCAACCTCTCACCAACGGGTACATCCCCGTCTGCACCTTTACCAACCTCGAATGAAGGACGACAAAGAACCAACAAAGGCAAAAACCAAAGCCAAAGCGAAAGCCAAATAAAAAACGAGATAGTGAAATTCAAATTCACTATTTTCACAAATTTCAAACGACATAAATTAAAACCGTCATTTTCAAATTAAAAAAAACAAGATAGTGAAATTCAAGTTCGCTATCTTCACCAGCTTCAAACGACGAAAATTAAAACCGTCATTTTCAAATTAAAAAAAACAAGATAGTGAAATTCAAGTTCGCTATCTTCACCAGCTTCAAACGACGGAAATTAAAACCGTCATTTTCAAATCAAAAAACGAGATAGTGAAATTCAAATTCGTTATTTCCACAAATTTCAAACGACGGAAATAAAACCGTCAATTTCAAATAAAAAACAAGATAGTGAAATTAAAATTCACTATTTTCACAATTCCAAACAACGGAATTAAAAACCATCCCATTAAAAAAAAACGAAATAGTGAAATTCAAATTCGCTATTTTCCCACAATTTCAACTGGCGAAATTCAAAACCGTCACTTTTCAAAAAAATGAAATAGCGAAATTCAAATTCGTTATTTTCCCACAATTTCAAATAACGGAAGTAAACCGTCACTTTTCAAACTTCGGACCAACAAGTCCAACACCAACATTCAAAGTCCAGGACCAACAAGTCCAAAACCCAGGACCCATGAGTCCAAGATATAAAGTCCAGGACCAACAAGTCCAAAGCCCAGGACCAACAAGTCCAACACACCAAATCCCGGACCGACACGTCCAAAACACCAAACACTAAAACCTCAACCAAAACTGCTTCACCCCTAAGTCCTTCAACAGACTGTTACAGGGAGACCCATCTAGGATCCTGGGGATTCCTCTCAAGATCATAACCAACATCGCTTCACCCCTAAGTCCTTCTAGAGACTGATACAGGGAGACCTATCTAGGATTCTGAGGATTCTCCTCAAGCTCGTAATATCACACCTTAACCTTTAAGGTCCAGACATGGGATTCTGATCCCACATTTACCAACCATTTCGTGCTCAGGCCACATCAAGCCGGAGACCCCATTCCACACCACATTACAAGCCGCAACCCACCGGCCTAAACACTACAAAATACAAACTCCAGATTTTTATCTGTCAAACAACCCTTTTATTACCAAGCTTCACATTCCAAAATGCCGGAGCCATTTTCACCTTGACCCAAATTCAGAGTCTTAAAAAAACATTACTTTCTTAGGGTCCACTTTTTAGTGTGCTCACATAACAAGAAACATTTTCACAAACTATACCTCTTCGATTCATGATCAAGAGGTATTTCTCTCCAATCAACTTTCGAGTCACCAAACGGAATTCACCTTCGTGACCCTTTACTCCAGATATTTATCTGTAAAAAAAACTCTATTATTACCAAGCTCAACATTCCATAATGTCGAAGCCATTTTCTCCCTGACCCGGATACGGAATCCTCGAATGCTTTGCTACCGAGAACGAGACATACCCAATCTACCCTTAGGGTCCACTTTTTAGTGTGCTCACATGATAAGGAACATTTTTACAAATTACACCTCTTTGATTCATGATCAAGGAGGAATTATCTCAAATCAATTTCTCGAGTCACCAAACGGAGTTTACCGTCGTGACCCTCACACTTTAAGGCCCTAACAACTCGCTTAGGCACACATTCAGACGAGTCACCAAACGACTTTTACCGTTGTGACCTCCACACTTTAATGTCCTAACATCTCGCTTAGGCACACGTTCAGAACTACGATATGGTTTGATTTCACACCACGTGAATACGTAGGCAGTCCTTTAAGGACACAACCATACCCCTCAAAATCACTCTAAGGTCCTAACAACTCGCTTAGGCACACACATATAGAACTACAATCTGGTTTGATTTCGTAAACACGCGAATACGTAGGCAGTCCTATTACAAGGACACAACCACACCCCCACACACATTCAATTTTCAAACCCTTCAATTTGCAATCCATTGCACACACATTCAGAACTACGATCTGGTTTGATTTCGCAAACACGCGAATACGTAGGCAGTCCTATTACAAGGGCACAACCGCATACTCCTTTCACAATATTTCTAATTTTCAATCCTCAATAACCAGCGTAGAACTTCGATCTGGTTTGATTTCGCAAACACGCGAATACGTAGGCAGTCCCCCAACAAGGACACAACCGCATATCCCTTTCAATCTCAATCTCAACCATCAACATCAATCCTCAAAAGCAACCCACCCAGCTGCAAAATTTAATCTTATACCTCTTTACCGGGGGCTTCTTCCTTAAGACGTCTTTCATTCATCCTTTTGCCAAATTCTCACCTTCTCACTCTGGGGGCTTCTCTTTCGAGACGCCACCCATCCTTTATCCTCAAACATCTTTTGAGTCTCAAATTTAGTCCAAAATAAAACCGCCCATAACCTAGTGCTCAGTTCGGACAATGACAAGGTCTTGGTTCTGCTCTCCGAATCATCAAAACTCGAGAAGGGATCTCAAACAAGCAAACAAGGGCAAAGATGTCTGGAGAAGATAATCATTTCGTGTTCCGCAACTGAGCGGACCTTCTACCTCAGAGATTTGATACGCGTTGTCACCCTTTCTTGGCTAGGAGTTGCACTTACATGTGCAAAGTCTGTCAGAGTCACCCCCGTGTTCTGTCGACACTGCCATTTGCATCACGTTCACGACCACCTGTTTGTCAGTCTGTCAGTATACGTCTGTGTCACAACGGTGACGTGTCTCCAATTTATCAAATCACGGATCTACGAGTAACAAGACTCGCCTTTAAGCTTCACAACATTCAAAGCTTCTATCTCCCTTCGCGTGAGATATTACATGCTAGTTGCATATATGCTAACTGCTCACATGCTTATGTGCTTACGTACTTATATGCTTGCATTCAACGTGCTTGTCTATACGACTACGGATTTTTGTGGTCACTAACCATGCAGGTAATCTTGAGAAGACAAACACACTCCAGCTAAGTATTGGATTCTTCCCAAGAAACGGCGACCCGTCAAGTCCAAGGGCTTCAACCGCATCAATTACATGGCATACGCTGCCTTCCAGCGAGCAACAACTCAGATCCCCGGCGAGTCCTGAGAAGTTTCTAACTCCCCAGCGAGTGCCGATTTTCAAATGGATGTCACACATGCTATTTTCCATAGTCGATCATCCGACCATAGATGGCTGGCGAGCCTTACAACGCACCGCGGCTGGCGAGCCCTCCTCATGTACGCACCGTGGCTGGCGAGCCTTTATCCGCAAGCAAGATACAACTCAAGGACTATCCCGAAGATGCCTCGGGTACGACCTCTTTTCATAAGCTGGCGAGCCTTCGTCCGCAAACAAGGTACAACTCAAGGACGTAACCCGAAGATGCCTCGGGTACGACTCCTTATCACAGCTGGCGAGCCTTTGCATGCACACGAGATACGACTCAAGGACATATCCCGAAGATGCCTCAGGTATGACTCCTTCCTATGGCTGGCGGGCCTCAAAACGCACCACCTTCAACACTGGCTGGCGAGCCTTTGCGCGCAAATGATTGAAGGACGTATCCCGAAGATGCCTCAGGTATGATTCCTTCTTATGGCTGGCGAGCCTTTATACGTAGTCTAATGGACTTTAAAAGACCCGAATCGGAAGTCGACAGACTCTAAAATATTCCCGATGGCAGGTCCTTGGCTCGAATCCTCGAGTCGACTCGACGTCGCCCTTTCCGACGGCAGGTCCTTGGCTCAAACCTTTTTGAGTGGCCTCGAAGTCGCAATGGTCTTCAGGTAGTAATCTTCGATTAACCTGGAGATCATACTTTGACTTTCGCCCTGTCCAAGCCTCAGTCAAAGTGGGGGCTCTGTAGATACCCAGTATCTGCACCTTCCAAAAACCACCCAATGATGATCGGACTATAACGTGTTTTTGATATACGTGCGTGGATTGGCTATACATGAGACGGTTTAATGCACTACTCGGATATGAAAAATGATTTCAAAAGTTTTCTAACTTCATTTGCATTAAAATAACACTATTTAGAGTTAAAACCGTCTTCGGACCCAAAGCCGACTCAGAATACCGCAACTCGAGTCAACCTGAGTCAACCCAAATCTCGAATGTAAAAAATAATGCCATGAATGTTTTCATCATGTCATTTCCATTAAAATGACCCTAATTAGAGTCAAAATCGACACCGAGCAAAAAACCGACTCGAAATTCAAATCCCGACTCACACGGGTCAAACCCGTGTCAAGCACACAAAACACCTACCTCAAGTAACACCAAAATCATCTTATTAGATGCCCATATTGTTACACGACATCTTATATGAATGCCACATATAAAAAATGGAAGGAGAATTGGCCACGTCCAAATTGAAAGGGACAATACACCCCTTTCCATCACGAGGTGGCTCGCGCCTTTTTAGGCCATCTGCTTAGCCTCTAAGCAAAATCAACCGACCTACCACCCCACATTTCTCTATAAATACCACCCTTCACACACTATAATCCTCACGTGAGCGTCCGCCCCTTCACCTCTCTCTTAAACTTCTAGACTCGACTTCCTAAGTCACAAAATCGACATGTGTTTACGACCTACCGATCGTAAACACAAGCCTTACACATTCTGTTTGGTACCGTCGTCGTGCATTCGACCGACCCATTTGACCAACTCAATTCATCAATCAACATGTTTTAATTAACAGATTTTCAACATATTTTCAAAACCTTTAAGGCACTCTTTTTAAACTTCTTTGATCGCGAGTAGTCACAACGAGAAAACCGTCTCTAAAGTCGTCTACCACGCAAGCATCAAAATACATATGTTTGAGGGTGTAAATATCTCACTCATTTCATGTCTTTACTGTTTTCATAACTTTATGAACATGAACAATGCATAACACAATTTAAATATAGGTTAGACGAGCCAAAATCGAGTTTTGGCCTGAGACAGAAGCTCATTGCTATGCATGGATGCTCGCGCCTCTTGTGGCTGTACAGGTTAGACTTATCCGTGTTTGTTCTCGTCTTTCCTCTTTATTCATTTCTTTTATTTTTACTTCTTTACTTTTACGGTTTTTACCATTTTAATTCATTTTTATGTCAAATATTTTGACCATTACAAAAATCATCCTTGGTTCCTTATGCCATGACAGTTTATTCCGTGACTCGATGATATTATTGGTTAATTACATTTTAATGGGTATTTTAACCCCCTTTTCTTTTATTTACCATTTTTCTCATTTGTTTACATTTGTAAATATATTAGTCATAATTAATAATCGTCCTTGGTTCTTTATACCATGTCGGTTTAATCCGAGTACGATGATTAACTTGACTAAAAGAAATGAACTTAACATGATTAGTTCAAATCAAATATTTTACATTTTTGTTTGTAAACTATACTTTTCAAACATGCAAATCCGACAACGAATGTTACTAACACAATAGTAATTATTCCGAGTCATGCAAACAACATTTGCAAATCTTTCATCATAAATACGGTTTTAAATAACCTTTTCAAGAACCAGGAGACGACCCCTTAGGTCGGCTCATTGCTCGCGCCCCAAGCGGCCGTCTGTTTCCATCTTTCAAAACCAGGGCAGAGCCCTTTATCTCGCCAATAGGCTCGCGCCTTAACGGGGCTGCCTGGCACTGTTCTGCCTCGTTTTTTAGTACTTGTCTAGGACGATCCTGATTACGGCTAATCCGAATACGTGACGGATCAGATTGACAAGTTTACGTTTTTTACACTTTGTCATTTGACACCCTTTTTCAATAAATGGATCGTGTTAAGCATCATAACCCGAACTTGGTAAATGGATGTTTAATTTCCGTTTTCACATGTAGATCAATATAAATCCAACTTGACATCTTATGCTTGATATTTGGATTAACAAACCGACTTAGACAGCTCACATGTTAGGTTAACACTTTTGGATGTGCATTCATGCATTTACACCGTTTTATCAACTTTTGCACTTAAACAACCACGATCGATCAGTAGAGGCCGCTAACGCGGGCGGGATTGGGTGTCCGATTAAACGGCTTCTCAATACGTACCCTCACTCCTTACTCAGAACCTTTGGATATTGTATGGCCTTATCCAGGGCGTACGAGAGTTAGGCATAGAATGCTAAAATGGGGACGAGTCCTTATCTTTTGTACCTATGTCAAACACCGCTTTTTGCCTTGGTTAACCTAGGTATAAAGTGGATTCGAACGGGTTCCAAGTATCCCACAAATGCTTGGTGGCGACTCCGAACATCTCTAATCGTTTCGAGACCTTTACCGAGACGAAACCGACCGATCTAAAGCGATCCGGTCGAAAGCATTTTTACGCCGCCGAACGTTGCTTTAAAAGATCGCTGCATGTCCACAGATTGGCTTGGCGTGCAGGTGGCCTTTGACCGCAGATCGGTAGGTGGCCCAAATCCACAGACCGGCCTATGGCCCATGTCCACAGACCCTCTTGTTTGTTGTTCCAAGTGAAGAAGGCCCCTTGGGTCACAAGGTCATACAGCCCATACTTGTCAACACACAATTAAAACTCTTTAATTTCAGCCAGGGTCACATCAGATCCAATCCTTTCCCCCGAGTGAAGAACATTATTATATTCCTCTATGATGAGCCAGGGTTCAAAAACAGATGCCTTGCACTGGAGGAGGGATTGCCATAACCCAGCTCTCTTAGAATCCTTATTATACCCATAGACTAGGGAACAGACCCAAGAGAAACCAGTAAGTAAGTGCTCAACAGAAACATGAATAACCTGCTCATCTTTCATCATCAATCTAATAGTAAACTGACCAGGATCCCAAAGCAGCCAGATCCTGCCTCCTTCTTTTAGGTCATTATTATTTAGAAACATCCATTTATTCCCAAGCCCAGCTTGAACAGTATTAATCTTTATAGTTTTCACTTTAGTCTCCATTAATCCAAATAGTCCTACTTTATTCTGATGCAGTAGACGTCTAACATCTCCCTGCTTATTCTTCTTATTAAGGCCTTTAACGTTCCAGAAACCAACACTACCCATTGATATTTAGAGTAGACACCCCCTTCCCCATGCTATTCATCAGATTCTTCTTGATTGAGTAGCTGAGAACATCAACAAATGTGGAACCTGAGTGCCCCTGCCCTTTCTTAGAAAACCTGTTCAGGATTCTGGCAGGAGTCAGGGAATTGAGCACAGAACCCTGATATGGCATAGGTGTAACTACCATATTAAGTTGCAGAACAGGAAGCACTACATCATTCTTACTCTGTCCACCTGGTTGACTACCAGACAGGTTGCCTAAAGGTTTAGAGGGAGCAGTAACTTTAGGTTTCCACACTTGCTGAACCTTTTTAGGTTTTGGAGCTTCCATTTTCTTCTTACAGAGACCCGTTTCATGTCCAATTCCATTGCAAACAGTATATACAACTGGCTTCCATTCATAAAACTCCAATTGCTTCTGGAAAACATCATTTTCATCTATGAATTCAATAGAATCAGGCAGCTGTTCTCCCAACTTCACTTCTACCAGATACCTAGGAAACCTCAAACATTCCTTGTTCTTCGTAGCCTGGTCACTACATATTGGTTTACCCACCAGTCCATCTATTTTTGGTAAGGCAAGTCCCCAATACTTAATATCCAGGTCATAAAGACGTATCCATATAGGAATGGCGTATGGCTTATCCTTTAGAAGCTTCATTCCAGGAACCCACTCTTTAACAATGAAAGGCTTATTGTCAAAGAACATAGGACCAAAATGAAGAGCACATTGTTTCTCCTCCTTAGTCTTAAAGAGAATCAGACAAACACCATTTGGTTGATAAGATAATGAGACAATTGATAAATTCTTCCATATACGCCTCACAAAACCCCCCAAAACAAGACTCGGTGGATTCGCACAAAGGACATAGCAGGAAACTACAGTAGACCAGTATTCCAACTCCGGAGAGACGTCATTAACATCAATTTTCAGAGAAGGTACCTTATTAGTCACTGTAGATTGCTTTTGTTTCCTTCGATTGCTTACCACAGTCTATTCTTCATCCTCTGTTACTTTGTCTTCCTGAATTGATACCAGTTCCTTATCAAGATTGAAATCTCGAATTTCCGCCATTGATGAACTCTCCGCCTCATTTACCTGTGAGACTGATTCACTCAATTTATTATTATTTACCGTAATAGTACTATTTTGTGGATTAATAGTAGATGATGTAATATTACTTTTAGGTATTTTTGATGTACTACTCGGAGACGAGATCCTCCTGCTTCTCGCCATTGCTGAAGAAAGTAAGAAGGTCTCCTGAAATCGCTTTCTCTCTCTTCAAAATTGATTGTTTGGCCTGAATTGTGCTTATTTAGTGGTAAAACACTTCTAAAAGCCGAGCCACATTTTACTCATTACAGTACACTTCTGACCATAGTATCCCTCTCAATTCCCCTCATTAGAAAGTGTACTACATTTAAAAAAAATAAAAAATAAAAAAATAAACATTACACAGTAATACTCAATCACCTAAACCGCCTTCAACCTACCACCATCACCCCTTTCTTGGCCGCCCACTGCCATCCGCCTGGACACCACCACCGAAACCCCCTTGTCACCGCCGGTCACTGTTCATCGGCCGCCTCTCCCGCCCTCCGTCTCCTTCCCTCTCCCAGTTAAAGATCTCCTCTTCAGTTCTCTATCGCCCCCCTTGCTGGCAACCGACCCCGGCCACTCCCTCTGCCGCCCCTTTCACCGATGACACTTCAGGCAGCCACCGTCTCTAACCGGCCGTCGTCCAATGCTGGCAACCACCACCCTTCCACTAATACACAAACTCAATCAATTGCTTCAAGTACATAAAATTATTATTAAAAACACACAAAATTGAAACATAAAACATTGATCTGATTAATAATAATGCGAAATTAACGAATTAGATGGGTATTTTACACTTAAATTCGTCCATAATTGAAGAAATGTGTTTAAGTTTGAAAGGAGAGAGGTTACTAGAGAGAGAATTAGGTTTGTTGTTTTTTTAATTAGGGGTAGGTAAATGGAAATTAAGTGACAAAAAGTACTATAATGAGTAAAAAAAATGTACTGCGAAAAAAATTACGTATTACTATACGGGTAAATTTGTCATTCATTCAATCATTCATACTCTAATTCTAATTAAGGTCATGATAAGGACTTCCACTTTAACATTTTTTCCATCAAGGACTTATACTTTCAAATATTCCAGTTAAGGACTCCATCCTTAACTCCGTTAAACACCTCACTGCTGAGAAAGCAGATTGACATATTTGACATTAATTAATAAAAAAAACACACACATGAACAATATTAGATTAGGCACAAATCAGTGGATGGATATGTAGATACCTCGTTTCTGCACTTCCCGCCAAACACCCAATGATGATTGGGCCGCATGTTTAGCTGTAGATACCCAGTATCCGCACCTTCCAAAAACCACCCGATGATGATCGGACTACAACGTGTTTATGATATGCGTGTATGGATTGGCTATACATGAGACGATTTAATGCATTACTCGGATATGAAAAATGATTTCAAAAATGGTTTTCTAACTTCATTTACATTAAAACAACACTATTTAGAGTTAAAACAACCTTCGTACCCAAAACCGACTCAGAAACACGCAACCCGAGTCAATCTTAGTCAACCTGAGTCAACCCGAGTCTCGAATGTCAAAAATAATGCCATAAATGGTTTTATCATACCATTTGCATTAAAATACACTAATTAGAGTCAAAACTAACACCGGGCCAAAAACTGACTGAAAATTCAAATCTCGACTCGACACGGGTCAAACCCGAGTCAAGCACACAAAATACCTACCCCAAATAACACCCAAGAGCAAGCTCACATGGCTAAGCAATCACATAAAACCACAAATCACAACCAACAAAACATTGGTTAGAAAAAAGGCCACGTCCAAATTGAAAAGGACGGGACACCCCATTGGGGCACTAGGTGGCTCGCGCCTCTTTAGGCCTCCTCCTTAGCCTCCAAGCAAACTTAACCGACCTACCACCCCACATTTCTCTATAAATACCCACCTTCACACCCCATAATACTCACGCGAGCGTCTGCCCCCTCTTTCTCCCTTAAAATTCTAGATTCGACTTCTTAACTCACAAATCGACACGTGTTTTCGACCTACCTATTGAAAACACAAGCCTTACACATTTGTTTCGTACCGTCGCCGTGCATTCGACTGACCATTCTACATACCAACTCAATACATTAATCAACATGTTTTTCAACAACAGGTTTTTCAACATATTTTCAAAACAAAATCCTTTTTTAAGGCACTCTTTTAAAGTTCCTTGATCCAGAGTGGTCGCATAACGAGAAAACCGTTTCTAAAGCCGTCTACCTCGCAAACATCATAACATGTAAGTTTGAGGGTGTAAACAACTCACTTATTTCATGTCTTTACTGTTTTTATGAGTTTATAGGCATGAATAATGCATAACACTATTCAAATTTAGGTTAGATGAGCCAAAACAGAGTTTTGGCCTGAGACAGAAGCTCTTTGCCATGCAAAGAGACTCGCGCCTCTTGTGGCTTCTTGGGTCAGACTCAAACGTGTTTGAGTTCATCTTCCTTTAACACTTTCTTTTATTTTCTTTCTTGGTTTTGGCCTGAGACAGAAGCTCTTTGCCATGAAAAGAGACTCGCGCCTCTTGTGGCTTCTCGGGTCAGACTCAAACGTGTTCGAGTTCATCTTCCTTTAACACTTTCTTTTATTTTCTTTATTTTCTTTCACGGTTTTTACCATTTTAATTTTTATTTATTGATAACAAATTTTTAACCATTTCCAAAAATCATCCTTGATTCCTTATACCATGACGATTTATTCCGTGATTCGATGATATTATTGGTTAATTACAAATTAATGGGTATTTTAACACTCTTTCCTTTTACTTAGCATTTTCCTTTGCTTATTCAAATTTGCAAGCATTTTAGTCATATTCATAATCATCTTTGGTTCCTTATACCATGTCGATTTAATCCGAGTATGATGATATTATTGTCTAATTATAAATAAATGAACTTAACATAATTAGTTCATATCAAACATTTTTCTTCACTTTCATTTTATTTTATTTTCATCCTTGTCTTGACCATAATGGATATCACTCTTGGTTAAAATAAATACCATGTTGATTTAATTCGAGTACGGTGATAAAACGGTTAAGCACACACATTTTGCATTTTTATTTGTAAACTATGCTTTTCAAGCTTGCAAATATGACGCCGACGACGAATACTACTAATATAATGGTAATTATTCCGAGTCATACAAACAACACTTGCAAATCATTGATAACAAATACGGTTTTGAACAATCTTTTTAACAACCAGGAGGCACCTCTTTTATCGCCCCATGGCTCGCGCCCCAAGAGGTTGCCTATGTAGAGCCCTCTGCATCGCCCTATGGCTCGCGCCCCTATGGGGCTGCTTGATGCTGTCCTGCTTTATTTTTAGCACTTGTCTAGGATGATCCCGACTTCGGTTAACTCGAATACAGGATGGATCAGATTGATGAGTTTGCATTCTACACTTTATCATTTAAACACATTTATTTTCCAAATAAATGGATTGCGTTAAGCACCATAATCCGAACTTGGTAAATGGATGTTTAATTTCCATTTTGGCATGCAAATCAATCTAAATCCAACTCGACATCAATTGCTTGATACTTGGATAAACAAACCGACTTAGCAAACTTTCACATGTTAGGTTAAACTTTTGGATGCGCATTCACGCATTTACCATTTTATCAACTTTTGCACTTAGCAACCACGATCGATTAGTAGAGGCCGCTAACGCGGGCGGGATTTGGTCTTTGATTAAAGAGCTTCCCAATATGTACCCTCACCCCTTACTCAGAACCTTTGGATATTGGATGGCCTTATCCAGGGCGTACGAGAGTCATTCTAGCAATAGGTTGCTAAAGGGGGACGAGTCCTTATCTTTAGTACTTATGTCAAGCACCGCTTTTTGCCTTGATTGACCGAGGTATAAAGCGGATTCGAACGATTTCCAGGCATCCCATAATTGCTTGGTGGCGACTCCGAACATCTCTACATCTTTTCGAGACCTTCACCGAGACGAAACCGACCGATCTAAAATAATCCGGTCGAAAACATTTCTACGTCACCGAGCGTGGCTTTTTGACCGCTACATGTCCACAGATTAGCTTGGCGTGTAGGTGGCCCATGTCCACAGATTGGCTACTCCGCTGGGGAAAAATAGGACACTTGTGTCTTTGTGATCCTTAAAGGTGAAACTCGATCGAGGTCGTGGTTAAAGTGCATTAATTGATATTACGGTCATAAGTCGTGTTCCTTGTCCGGGCCCACAACCTAACCTTTATCGACCAATTGGCTTGTCTCGTCGGCGTGATTTTTCTCATCCCCGCGCCTCGACTACCGATTGCGTCAAGCATACTGTTGGCGTTACACATTTCTGTTTCGTCAAAGGGCTTTCATTTCCTACGTCAACGAGGCTAGGGCACCAACCTTACACATTTTGTTTGGATTGGTATCCCTCTCGAAGATCGGGGTTTGATCGCTTGGTGTGTAACCACCCTTATTAAGCCAAAACCCGTGTCAGCATTATGCATAATATAATGAATTGTGAGTGTTTATGTGCTATGTGATCATAAGTCCTTCCGTGTCATTTCTAAACTCTCAAAAATGCCTTTTTGCACTGTTATAACGACCATTTGAAACCTTGGTCTTTTGCCAACCGTTGCAAAAATAACCTTTTTACGCCGTCCTAATGACGATTTCAAAACCTGGTTTTTACAGAACGTCTCAAACCTTGTGCCACTTTTTACGCCGTTATAATGACGATTTCAAACCTCGATTTTTCTCCGACCGTTTCAAAACAACCTTTTACGTCGTCGTGATGACAATTTCAAAACTCGGTTTCTACAATCGTTTCAAAATCACGTTTTTTACGCCGTCGTAATGATGATTTCAAAACCCGGTTTTTTTAATAACCATTTCAAACACAAAAGCACATTTGTACGCCGTTATAATGACCATCTCAAACCTCGCTCTTTTGCCGACCGTTGCATAATTCATCTTTTATGCTATCATAATAACGATTTCAAAACATGGTTTTTCATATCCATTTCAAAAATACACCTTTCGCGCTGACATAATGGACATTTCAAAACCCAAGAACAATGCACCATTTTCGAGGATGTTTCAAATCCCGAGAACGACGTGCCGTTTTCGAGGCCATTTCAAAACCCAAGAACGACGTGCCATTTTCGAGAACCATTTCATAATCATCTTCGGATACGGTGCACTGTTTTTAGGACCACAACAATTTCAAACTTTACAAATCTCGATTTTTAAAACACGCACCTATTGGATTTCGAAAACTGTCCTCGAAAATAATACACCATTTTCAAGACCGTTTCAAACCTCGAAAACAATGTACCTTTTTCAAAACCGCCCTCGAAAAAACACAATGTTTTCTAGGCTTTAAAAATTTGAACCCTTCAAATTTTCAATAGTCGATTTTCGTAATCGCAAAAACCAGTTTCAAAAACCAAAGCGCCACTTTCCAATCCGTCGTAATGACGAATTTTCGAAATCCAAAATCCGTTTCAAAACCGAAATGTCATTTTCCACGCCGTTATAATGTCAATTCCGATTTTCGAAATCCTCAATTTTTAAACCGCTTTCGAGAACGAATTTGACCGTTTTCTAAGCCACCGTAATGACTATTTAAACCATTGTAATTTTCCAAATTTCAAATCGCATTTTTGAAGACGAATTTGACCGTTTTCCAAGTCGTCGTAATGACGATTTTAACCATTGTAATTTTCCAAGTTTCAAATCGCGTTTGTTTGAAAACAAATTTAACCGTTTTCAAAATTTCAACCCATTTTCAAATCGCTTGAAAATGAACTTAACCGTTTTCAAATTCTCCAATTTCAAATTGTTTGAAAACGAATTTAACCGTTTTCAAATTTTCAACCCAATTTCAAATTCTTTGAAAACAAATTTAACCGTTTTCATGGCCATTGTGACAACGATTCCAAATTCTTTAATTCTCGATTTTCAAATCTGAGATTCTGAATTTCGGAACCCGTCTTTGAAAACCACGTACTGTTTTCTAAGCCGTTGCAACCCATGATTATTTCGAACCCGTCTTTCGAAAATTAACTCAACCTTTTTCGAAAGAAAGCCCTAAGCAAACTCCGCCTTTTTGAAAATTTCTATTTTCGAAAATCCTTCATAAATAATAACAACACCTACATATCAGTCCACCATTTCGATTCAGCCTCGAATCAAGTCAAGTTGTCTAAATGACGACGAGTGTCCGCCAAAGTTAGTCCTACCTTTTGGCCTAGGTCGTGTCGCCCAATTGTCAAAGACATATCCAACCGCGTTAGTAGAGTCAAAACCTCTCGGGTATTAAACCCGTCTTTCCCCTACATTACGGGTCAAAGGTCAAGTTTGTATGCATGTTTTGTCCAACGGCGTCATGCTAGCAACACACATCCAAACTGAGTCAGAATTCGTCTGTATAGGCATCACTATGCCGAAATCGACACTCGAGTCTAAGTTCAAAGTCATGCACCAAGAGTTCAAACACAAGAGGTCATTCACGATCTTTAATGAACTCATAACCTAGTCACACCGTCGCGTCTTCACGACATAACTGCCTTTTAAACATATGTGTCGTACTTGCCGTTGTTCGTGCAATCCCTTGCCAAGACAAGTTATAACGCCTATCGTTATGTCAAATATGAATCCCTTGGGTGCCATCGATCGTCAACAAGAAACTCAAGAAGCCGATCAATCTGCATCTGCCAGACTTCTGTCGAAATCAACAACATGGTCCTTCGACTCCTAGCTACCGTGGAAAACTTGAGCACTCGTCTCTCCCAAGTTGAGGATAAAATGATAACCGAGAATTTTCCCTCTTCTGAAATTGAGCAAAGGATTAAGCTCCTTGAAAGCCGACTACTTGCCAATGATAAAATCAACCCTAGTTCGAAGGCTACCAAAACCACTGAAGCCGATACCTTAGGTGCTCCGCCAAACAAGACCAGGCAACCTCATAAGTCGTTCCCTGATTTGGGTATCCCTTATGCCACGACTTTGGAAAGGCTGATCTCCAAAGAAAAGCTTTGGCCGATTGGTCCAACTCCAGACCCTTTACCACACAAGCGAGGACGTAGATGGGACGGAAAACTGTTTTGTTAATATCACCAAGGTCGCGGACACGATACTGAGACGTGTCTCCCCCTAAAAAGTGTCATCAATGATATGATTGAAAGGGGAAAATTACCAATACCTTCCTTAGCTAACGACAAGAACAACCATACCTGAAAACCCTATTGAACACAGTCAGGAATCCTTCCTAGACTTGTAACACCCCAACTATTTGGCCAAGATAATTGGAGCTTTACCGTCTCGGTTTCCCGAGGTAGTGTTTCAAAACTCCAATCAAGACCATTTTATTAATGTCATGTTTAATGAATTACATAAACGTAACAATGAATAAATAAAATACAACTCGTAATATTTATACTCTTCTAGCCAACTAGACTCGTCTCGTGATAACATTAAGCTTGTCCCGTCTCCCGCGTACTATCCAAACAACCTGATCATAACCTGCTCCCCATATGACCAAAGGATATCATATGGATCGACACATGCCACTCCAAAAGAGATAGGTGACAATACACAGACACAACAAATGTCAGTTTCAATAATAAATAAAGTGTGATATGATTCGAGTGTGTGAACGTACAACATGACTATGATAAGAATAACATGATATCCAACAACCACCACCATAGTAGCGGGACACGCCCAGACATACCGACAACCTCACTAGTACCGGGATACGCCAAGACATACCGTCAACCACACTGGTACCGGGACACGCCCAGACATACCGTCAACCAGAAACAGGTATCGGGACACGCCCAGACGTACCGGGTCCGGAAGGCAACCGGATCCCCTGCCAGACGTCGTGTCTCAACCACATAAGTCCCTCCAAACTCAAGTCATTAATATGCACATCCCTCTTGGAGTTGGAAAGCTCCAAGAGGCAACCCAAGCGGAAGATGGTCTCCCAACCGCCTTCCGTCTCCTCAACAACAACCAACAGTCACACCCATCATATTACCCAATATACATGACAACACAATAAACACAAGATGTCACACAATATGCCAATTACCGACTCATCCAACCGTCTCAACCAAAATCATGTTATAATGCAATGACAATTAAAATACGACTCACATGACAATTCAAATGCATATTGAAACTGAGTAGGATTAACCTACCTCACATCAAATACGCATAAGCAAACCGTCACACAAGCTAGGCCCGTTTCGTAAAACCGTCTCACAAAACCCATTTCCTTACGATCTTAAAGCGAGGTGACGGTATCTCCTTTTCCTCTCTTTCTCTCTTCTCCCTTATCTTTTGTGGATTTTGTGGTGGATTATGTTGGGATAAGGTTTGAGTGGATAATGGTGGGATTATAAGGTGAGGGTAGTATAAGGTGAGTGTATAAATACATGTATCTTATTATTATTATTATTATATTATTATATTATTCCGTCTCAAGCCCAACTCGTTAAATATAATAAAATATTATTATTATATAATTATTAAATACGGAGTATTGCAAGACTGCTTTCAGCTCATCTCTCCTGACGATGAGAAAATTCATGTAATTGATGAGGATGGCATACAAAGCGGTATAATGATGCTCTCCGTCTCTATCAATAACATATTCTCAAAGCTGCAAGTGGCTATCGATGACTTGAAAACTCGAGTAGCTAATTTGGAGAAAAGGTGGGGTAATACCAAAAATGAACCTAACCGCCAAGGAGAAGACCAACCCTCCGTTCACCAACCAATAGCTGTTGAAAATAAGGAATCATCTAATGGTTCGCACACCCATGAACCCACCAACAAAGAACATGAAATTGTCTCTCCAAAATCCCCTTCAAAATACCAAGCAACATCCCAAAAACTTTCCATTAACAACGACCAAATCCTGTATCCGCTCAAGGTTGACAAAAAAAAAAAAACTCACAAAAACATCCTAAAAAACACCAATGTTGGAACCATGGGAAAAGATCAAAGGGTATTCACAGATCTGGGAATAACATATGACACCGCTCTGGAGATACATGCTTTAGAAGGATTACTCCAACCCATTAATCCGACTCCGGATCCACCTGAACACAAAAGAACTCGTTTCTAGAACAGAAATGCCTATGGCCAATATCACCAAGGCAAGGGCCATGACACCGAAACTTATTTCAAACTCAAGCATGTCATTCAAGATATGATTGAAGCTGGCAAAATCATAGTCGCACCTCGCAGTCAAGACAATCCTCCTGGATGTCTCAAGTTAAACGACAAGGTTAAACACTGCCAAAGTATATTCACTAATCTCGACATAACTTATGCCGCAGCCCTTCAAAGGCTCATAACTGAAGGTAAGCTACAACCTATCAGGCCCACTCCGGACCCTCCTGAATGCAGGAAAACCCATTTCTGGAATGGCAACGCCTACTGCCAATATCATCAGGGAAAAGGTCACGATATTGAAACATGCTTCAAACTGAAACACGCTATTCAAGACATGATCGACAACCAAGAACTTATAGCTTCATCCCTATGCCAACCAAGTGATGAAGACAACCATAATGGATATCTCATTCTGCACGGACATGGAAGTCTCATTGAATATTGTCCTCATATCATCCCCAACAACGAGAGTGAAGTGCTCAAGTGGGTCAATGCTCAAGACCAAACAATCAAGACGCTGGATGCTGCGAAATAAATCTTTACAGAGGAAAGTGATGATTAGGAGTCCGTGTCTGAGATCGAGTCCGAGTCCGAGTCTTAGGCTTTCTCATATCTATCCTAGTGTATGTTCTTTTATTCATAAGTGACAAACTGGGGGATGTCCCCATGAGTCACATGTATTCCCAAAGTCTGTGATAACCTCTTATTTATCTAAATAAAAGCACAACTTTCACGTATATTCTTCTCTCTTCCTTTTACCAGTTCCCGTTGACAACGAGAATTGATTTGAGAATTGATTTTTAAACAACAAATACCACATTCCAATTCAATGTGAGTACACTTAAGTGACGTTCCGTACTAAGTAAGCAAAGGAACCGGTACTTCGTGTCCATCTCCTTTACCTATTCTATGTCTGGCAATAGAAACCTTTTATTAGCACCCAATTTAGAACGAGCTTTTATTAAAGGGATTCTACGACGAACCCAGATAACAAACCAGAACATGTCCTTGTTCATGATCAATGACAGAATGCAAGCCCATTCCCCACAAAATTATCCCTTCACAAAGAATCGACCTCTCACCACCGGGTACATCCCCGCTTTCACCTTCACCATCCTCGAACGAAGGACAGCAAAGAACGAGTAGATCTAAGCATACCCATTTCCAAAAATGAAGCAAACCACCAAAACAAAGCAAGCCCGTAAGCAACAAACTACCAAAGCAAAAGATAAACCAATAGGAAACACATGCCTCCAAGGTGAGACTTGGACCCACCAAGTCAAACCCTCTTCCGACAAAAAAAAACACCCCAAAAACACAAACAAACGCCTAACAAAAATGTTAGTCTAACCTAAACAAAAAAATTCCAAAACCTTAAAGCGGTCTACTCTTCCGATGCCCTCGGAGGAAGATCCGTTAGACTGGAGCTCCATAACGTTCGTGAATTCGACCGTGACCCAGTGCAAGAACAATAGATACCACCGACATGTCAAAACAACGATAACACATAAGGGACAAGCCACCTTCCCAATTTCTCCAGAGCAAAGGTCACATTCAAAAGGCCTTACAAATCGAAGCCAAAAGCTATTCACCCAAAGTCGAAGCAAAAACAAAATCCATAGCCAAATTAAAGCTACTCACCCAAGGCAAAGGCCAAAGACCCGAGCCAAAATCAAAACAAAACCAGATTGAAACCCTTCTCGAAAGGCCGAAATCCAAAGAAAGTATCAAACACCAAAAACCTCGGACCAATGAGTCCAAAACACAAAACCTCGGACCAATGAGTCCAACACAAAAACCTCGGACAAATGAGTCCAACACCAAAACCTCGGATCAATGAGTCCAAAACACAAAAATCCCGGACCAATGAGTCCAACACACAAAATCCCGGACCAATGAGTCCAAAACACCAAGTCCAGGACCAATGAGTCCAAAGCCCAGGACCAATGAGTCCAACACACGAAATCCCGGACCAATAAGTCAAAAACACCAAGTCCAGAACCAATGAGTCCAAAGCCCATGACCAATGAGTCCAACACACAAAATCCCGGGCCAAGGAGTCTAAACCACCAAGTTCAGGACCAATGAGTCCAACACACCAAAATCCCGGACCAATGAGTCCAACACACCAAACACTAAAACCTCAACCTCTATTCCTATCAAGTCCTTGACCAATAAGTCTAAGGCCCCAAATTTGACGTCAAAGGGCTAACATAAGAGCTCAAGACTCGTCAACTAACAACAGACCCAACATCGCTGCACCTTTAAGTATTTCTAAAGACTGTTATAGGAAGACCTATCCAGGATCTTAGGGATTGCCCTCAAGATCATAACCAACATCGCTTCACCCCTAAGTCCTTCGAGAGACTGCTATAGGGAGACCTATCTAGAATTCTGAGGATTCCCCTCAAGCTTATAATATCACACCTTAACTTTTAAGGTCCAGACATGTTATTTTGATCCCACATTGTTTACCAAACATTTCGTGCTCAGTCCACGTCAAGTTTGAGACCCCATTTCGCACCACATTACAAGCCGTAACCCATCGGCCTAAGAACCACAAATACAAGCTCCAGATTTTTATCTCTCAAACAAACCTATTATTACCAGGCTCCACATTCTATAATGTCGAAGCCATGTTCACCCTGACCCAGATACAGAGTCTTCAAAAACATTGCTCCCCAGAACGGGACATGCCCATTTCATTCTTAGCGTCCACTTTTTAGTGTGCTAACGTGACAAGAAACATTTTCACAAATTAGACCTCTTCGATTCATGATCAAAGAGGAATTCTCTCAAATCAATTTTCGAGTCACTAAACGACATTTACCATCGTGACCTTCACACTTTAAGGTCCTAATAGCTAGCTTAGGCACACACCTCAGAACTACGATCTGGTTTGATTTTGCAACACGCGAATACGTAGGCAGTCCTTTAAGGACGCAACCATACACCTTAAAGTCAATTATCGCACACAGCAGAACTATGATCTGGTTTGATTTCGCAAACATGCGAATACGTATGCAGTCTGTTAGAACACATTTGGTTGATGATGTCAAGTTTCACTTGTTATTTAATTGTTTGCCTCTTAGTTAAATTGTTTAGCAAAATTGAAGCTATTGATGATCAATCAAAGAGTCCACAAGCTAATCAAAGTAACAAGATGATCAAGATGAAGGCAAGACAAGAAAGCCCATTGCCTAGTATGAATGTTGTAAACGAGGTAGTTAAACATACCCTCTTTACGCATAAGTGATTGCAAAACCATGCAACAGTTCCTGTGACTGTTGCACCAAGGTTTCTGGTACTAACGTATGGAGAATTTTTCGAAAAATTCACAAGTGTTTGAAATTCTTTATAAAGTCTTTCTATGTTCAATAGGAATATTATTTCAAAACTGAAGAACAAAAAGAACAAAAAGAATATGCTTGCACAATAATTTAAAGATGCCAATCTTATTTGTGCAAGTTGTTTTTCATGCTAAAAATAGGTCTTATGCTTTTTCTATTTATGGCAAAATTGTGAGTTCCCATACTTTATGGGAAACACTCATTTGCTTTTGAAAAATGCAGCCACCTTGAGCCTCTCGAACCTGATTGTTCTTTTATATTTTTAAATGAAAATGCATACTACAAACTTGTGGATATTAGATTAATGTAGTGTTAAGATCCTTCTCTTACACACTACCTTTTTCTATAAATAGCCACTTCATTTTTCATTTATTGCAAGACTTTTCAGAACACTCATTGTAAAACATTTGCAAAATCATTTCAGCATTTTAAGCTTTGTTCTTCAAGTATTTGCAAAACCGTTTTCTGTTTTCAAAAGTCTTCACTTGTTTTCAAAGCTATAAAATCTCCAAGTATCGGTTAAACAATCATGTTGCATAAAGAATATGTTCAATGATTCTCGTGTTTAGGTCTTAATTGTAATCTCCACGTTCTTAAGTGAACCACCGAGATTCGACTCATAAAACCGTTGAGATAGAACTTTAAGTCTTGAAGTGGAGTAGCTTTGAGCAAGGGAAAGTCTTGAAGCGGAGTAGCTTCAAGCAATTGCAACCGGAGTAGGTTGGCGAGTTATTTTCATTGTAAGGGGTTTAGTTAAATTTGAGTAAATTTCTAAACAAGCAATAAAATAACGGTTGGACGTAGGCTCCGGAGTAGGAGCTGAACCAATTTTTAAAAACATCGTCTTGTTTGTTTATTTACTTTTACATTCGTTTATCCTTTGCATTTTTATCTACCTATCTCGTTGCAGTCTTTGTGCAACATTCATCATCTTGTTGCATAGACCCTCTTTATCCGTTTGTGAACTTACAATCCATTAAGTTTCTCAAACTCGTACCTAATAGATCTTACTCGTGTTAGTCATTAACCAAGTAAACGAGAAATTTTTTAAAAGGTACACCTAATTCACCCCCTCCCCCTCTTAGGTGTTTATCGTTCTTAACTCTTCAATTGGTATCAGAGCCTCGTGCTCTTGATATTGGTTAAAACCAAAGAGTTGATCCTATAGTTATGGACGATTCAAAACATACTAAGTTTCCCATCTTTAAGGGGGAAAACTATGCTTGGTGGAAACACCGCATGGAGCACTATGTCAAAAGTACGGACTACGAATGTTGGTTGATCATTCAAAAGGGTCCCCTCAAAATTGAGGTGACTAATGCCGATGACACTAAGTCCCTCAAAAGTGAGGACAAATATGTTGAAGCCGATTATAGGAAAGTCGAGAAAAACTCTAAAGCCATGTCCATCCTTCAATATGGCATCGGTGAACAAGAGATTAACCGGATTTCCGGATGTGACTCGGCAAAGGAAATTTGGGACACCCTTAATCTTGCTTATGAGGGAACGTCACAAGTCAAAAAGTACCGTGTTGATCTTCTCATGCAACAATATGAGATGTTCAACATGGGAAGAGATGAGTCAATTAATAGTTTGTCTTCACGCTTCTCTAGTATTGTTAATGACCTCAAGAGTCTAGGTAGAAACTTTGAATCCGAGGATTTAGTCCGTAAAATCCTTCGTAGCCTATCTGAAAAATGGCAACCGAAGGTTATGGCTATTGAGGAAGCTAAAGACCTTTCTTTGCTGTCCCTTGATGAACTTATGGGCTCACTCATGGCTCATGAGTTAACTCTCATGAAGCGCTCTAGTGAAAGCTCTAAAGGGAAAGGACTCGCTCTCAATGCTCTCTCAAGTGATGAGGAGGATGAAGATGACGAGTTTGCAATGTTCACTAAAAACATTGTTGGCATGATTAATGGTCGAAACTCACAAAGGTCAAACAACTATACTAGCAAAAGACGTTTTCCCAAAAGAAGATCTAGTTCCACTATGGGTTGCTTCAAATGTGGTGACAACGGTCACCAAATAAAAGAATGTCCTAAGTGGAATGACATCAAATCTAAAGAAAAGCGTGATTTTGCTAAAAGAGAATACAAGAATGAAGTAATGACAGCCATTTGGGGCATGTCCGATTCCGATGAGGACGATGTCCTTGAGGAAGAATTAGACGCCAAAATGTGCATCTCTTCTCAATCAATCAATGATGTTCCAAAGTCAACAAAGAAACAAAATGTCAAATGTCTTATGGCTCACTCCGTGAACTCGATTCAGATTCGACAATGAGGTAAATAAGCTCAAGAAAAAGGTTCGATCTTTCTCTAAAGACAAAGTTTGTCTCCTCTTAGACCAATTCATTGATAAGTGTCATGTCCAAAACAATAAATTAGAGGCTATGCAAACTGAAATTGAAGACATAGCCGAAGAAAATTTTGGTTTGAAAGAATGTCTAAATGAGGTTGATCAACCTAGTACATCATTGAGTCTTGAAAAGGAGATTAAAAAGCTCCGAAAACAGAATTTGTTTCTTGCTAAAAGGGTTGATGAAACGCATGCAACAGAGCACTGCACTGTTGCATCTGTGTCTAACAAAGGAGATGAGTCCCTCGTCAAAACTGTGTCCTCACTAACAAAAGAACGTGACCAAATCTTGATTGATCTTGCAACATGCGAAATTCAAAAAGATGATCTTGTCAAAATTGCTGAAATGTTGAACGACGAGTCAAGTCATGTTAAAAGTGCTTTAGATCGAGTGCAAAAATCAAACGATGACCTTCTTGTTCAAATTGAAACTCTGAAAAAGGCTGAACAAATCCATGCAACAGATGATGCAACTGTTGCATCTGAGTCTAAAAGAGAAATTGAGACTCTCACAAAACACGTGTCCTCACTAACTAAGGAACGTGACTCTCTGCTAGCTGACCTCACTTTGTGTAAAAGAGATAACAAGCAACTTGAGCAAATTGGTTTATTGCTTAGTGATGAAGTAAGACATGCTAAACACGCTTTCGACAAAGTAGGTCAACTAAATCTTAATCATCTTGCTAAAATTGATACATTAACCAAAGAGCTAGATGAGGCTAAGATGTTTCACCTAAAATGGGAAGGAAGTCAGAATGTTTTAAAATTTCCTCTAAAACAGTCCCAAGAGTATGAAAAGCTTGCAAAGAATGCTGAACTTGGTTTCAAATGCAACAGTAGCACGCACTGTTGCATCCGAAACCAAGACCCAAGCAAAACTGATTTTAGAAGACGAAAGTACGCTGGACTTCCTGATTTTGTTATTTGCAACTACTGTGGTAATACTGGTCATGAGCTTAACAATTGTGAAAAGAGAAAACGTGACCTAGAAAAGAACACTAAATTAGCTAAAAAGGTATGGATCAAGAAAGACTTGATGCAACAAGCTAGTGTCAAGAAGGGACCCAAACTTGTTTGGGTTCCCAAACTAACTGTTTGATCTTGTATAGGCATTAGTGGGAGGCAGCAGCAATTGGTACTTAGATAGTGGATGCTCTCACATGACGGAGAAGAAAACCAATTCCTCTCGCTAGAAGCCTACAAATGTGGCATGGTGACTTTTGGTGACAAAAAACGAGGTGAAATCATTGGTATTGGAAAAGTTGGTAAGTCAAAGTCACTATGTGTCGACAAAGTGTTGCTTGTCAAAGGTTTGAAACACAATCTTCTAAGCATTTCACAATTGTGTGATTGAGGTAACACTGTTGAATTTCATGCTAGTATATGTAGAATACTTGATGGTAAAACTAGAGAGTTAATTCTTGAAGGTAAGCGTGTCAAAGATGTGTACATGACTAACCTATGCTCATTGTCGGGTCAAACTTTATCATGTATGAGTGTTCACAAAAATAACCCTTTGCTTTGGCATAAAAGGTTGGGTCATGTTAATGCTAAAACCCTTAATACTTTCAAGAAACTTGACCTAGTAGATGGCATGCCTAACATGAAATTTGAGTTTAAATCAGTTTGTGATGATTGTGTTAGAGGTAAACAAGTTAAATGCTCCTTTAAATCCAAAAACTGTGTTAGCACTTCTCATGTCCTTGAACTTGTTCACATTGATTTATGTGGACCCATGCGTATTGTTAGCAAGGGTGAAAGTCGCTATATTTGTGTGATTGTAGATGACCTTTCAAGATATGTTTGGCTACTTTTCTTAAGTTCCAAAGACCAATCAATTGATGAATTCTTAATTTGGGTTAAAATGGTTCAAAAAAAATTTGGTCTAAAACTTGCATCCTTAAGATCCGACCATGGAACCGAATTTGAGAATTCATCATTTGAGCACTATTGTAATGATCATGGTATTAGCCATAATTTTTCGGCCGCAAGAACCCCTCAACAAAATGGGGTTGTGGAACGAATGAATCGAACTCTTGAAAACATGGCTAGGACTATGATCATTAGCTCTAAAGTACCAAAGAACTTTTGGGCCGAGGCCGTAAAAATCTTGTTAGATCTACAATCAAGTCATGATTAGGAAAATAATTAACGAAACACCTTATGAATTACTACGAGGAAGAAATTCTAAACATCTCACATTTAAAATGCTTTGGTATTAAATGTTTTGTTCACAACAATGGCAAAAACAACCTAGGTAAATTGATGCTCGTAGTAATGAAGGAGTATTTGTTGGTTGTTCTAGTCATAGTAAAGCTTACAAAGTTTACAACAAAAGGACTATGAAAATGGAATAAAGCGTTCATGTAATATTTGACGAATCTAGTCTTTTTTATGTCTAATGAACAGGCTGATGATGAAGAGAAGGATGATGATTTCGATATTGGAATGATTTGTCATGACATGGACATGGTGGAAGAGGTTGAGGAAGTTGTGCAACAGTCAGAGCCTCTGTTGCATGAAGAAGCTGGCCAAAATTCAGGGGGAACTAACCCTTCCTCATCTTTAAATAGAGCTAACTCATCCAGGGGGAATGAGGATGGTAGTGAACCATTCACTATTCAAACAGAAACTGATCCACAATCACAATCACCATCACAAAATCACCCTCATGCAACAGTCACTGCAACTGTTGCATCAGAACCAAACGAAACAAATGAAGCCTCCAACACCATTGTTCCAAGAAAATGGAAACGCCAAAGCTCCTATCCTCCCACAAATCAGACTAGTGACCTTGAATCAGGAGTAAAAACCAGGTCATCCTCCAAAACTTTTGTGCCTACAATGCCTACCTCTCACAAATCGAACCTAGTCACATCACCATTACTCTTAATGACTCATGTTGGGTGACGACCATGCAAGAGGAGCTAGATCAATTCAAGAGGAATGAGGTATGGCATCTTGTCTCTAGACCATCTAATCGTACTGTAATTAGTACTAGATGGGTCTTCCGCAATAAGCTTGATGATAGTGGAGAAATCGTAAGGAATAAAGCTAGACTAGTGGTGCAAGGTTATAATCAACAAGAAGGAATCGATTATGATGAAACATTTGCATCGGTAGCTAGGCTTGAGGCCATATGAATACTCATAGCTTTTGCATCACATCATGGTATTAAACTTTTTCAAATGGATGTAAAAACCGCTTTCCTAAATGGTTATCTAAAAGAAGAAGTTTTTGTTGAACAACCACCGGGCTTCATAGATAATGTTTTTCCTAACCACGTCTATAAACTTGATAAAGCATTTTATGGTTTAAAACAGGCTCCTAGAGCTTGGTATGATAGGCTTTCAAAGTTTTTATTGAAAAATGGATTTAATCGTGGTTCGGTTGATAAAACATTATTTATCCTGTCACAGTGCGTTGAACTGTTGCTTGTGCAAATGTATGTTGATGACATTATTTTTAATGCAACAAGTGAAGTTATTTACAAATACTTTTCGGATCTAATAAACTCTGAATTTGAAATGAGTATGATGGGAGAACTAGGATTTTTCCTTGGTCTCCAAATCAAACAAAGTGAACAAGGCACCATGATCCATCTACAAAGTATTTGAAGGAAATAAGTTTGGGTTGACTAATGCCAAACCCGTTGCTACACCAATGGTATCTAACATTAAACTTGATCAAGACAAAAATGGTAAGAGTGTTAGTGAAACGGTGTATCGAGGTATGATTGGTTCATTGCTTTATTTAACCGCTAGTCGACCCGACATTCAATTTAGCGTATGTTTGTGTGCTTGTTTCCAATCAAATCCTAAGGAATCACATTTTAAAACCGTCAAACGGATTTTTAAGTATTTGATTGGAACACAAGACTTGCATCTTTGGTATCCATCTCATTACGAACTTGATCTTGTAGGATTCTATGATGCGGATTACGCGGGCCGCACGGTGGACAGAAAAAGCACATCCGGAATTGCTACATTCATGAGCCCTTGTTTAACCACTTGGGCATCCAAAAATCAAAACACGGTATCATTGTCCATGGCTGAAAGTGAATACAACAGTGCAGCACTCTGTTGCACACAAATCATTTGGGTTCATCAACAATTGCACGACTATGGTATGATCTTCGAAACAACTCCGATATTTTGCGATAATACTAGTGCAATTAACATTTCAAAGAACCCAATACAACATTCATGTACTAAACATATTGAGATTAGATATCATTTCTTACGTGATCAAGTCGAAAAAGGAACAATTAGTCTTAACTTTTGTAAAACGGAAAATCAAATTGCGGACATTTTTACAAAACCGTTGGAAAGAGAACAATTCGTAAAACTTCGGTTGGAAATTGGGTTGTTGGGTGATATGTGACTCTAATGAATTTATTTTTCCTATATGATTGACTAGAAAAAGGGATGTACATGTCTAAAGTTTAAAATGTCAAAATCTCCAACATGCAAAATGGACCGAGAATTTTAATTAAAATCTTGCACTTGCATGTGAATTATTTCATTGAGCCTCTCGACTTCACCTTATTTCAAATCAAGATAATCCTTCCATCTAGCCCACTTTTTGAGCATCAATTCTTCATTCTTACACTCAACTAGCGCTCATTATCCACACCCTCACTAAACCAACCGACCCTCCTATTAACTCCTTCAACCCAGAATACATTGCCAAATTAAAAATGGCCACCCAATCCGCTGCATATATCGAAAAATCCGACAAAACCCAACCGTCCCTTAGCAAGCCTGCAACAGTCAAGACCACTGTTGCAGGAAAGAAAACCATGACATGCAAAGGGCGAGGTCGTGGTGGATTAAAGAGGAGTCCCCCAATTTCAATGATGTTGGACTCTAATGTCGATATTGATTCTGAGAAAGATAAGCTTACACTTAATGAATTGGAAAGTGAAATCAACAAAGAGAAAGTGATCGTTGAAGATGTTTTTGAATAAGTGGTTGATGTCGAAAAAGAAAAAGGAAAGGAGAAAGATAGAGTGAGTAAAAAAAAAAATGTTGAAAACGAAAAGGAAACCGAAGGTGGGAAAAATGATGATGTTACTGAAAATATGGATACTCCAGTCGAAAAATCAGAAAATGAGGTTATGCATGAAGATGAGTTCATCCCAAATGATGAACAAATTGATGAACCAAACAATTATGACAAGGTACTTGATAACGATCTTGATCCCCTCTTTACCGAAAACCCCCAATTCCAAATCCAAATCCAAATCCAAATCCAAAATCACAGAACTTTTTGGTGATGGTGATGAACCACTTGTTGAATCTCATCTCAAACCAAACACAAAACCCAAACCCATTACCAAAAGAAAATGAGGATCAAATCCCAAAACGGCCAAGAAGCTTAAGTCTGGTGCAACAGTTGGATCAACTGTTGCAATGGGTCCGATAAATGCGAAGTTAGATAAGATTTTGACCATTGTGACTAGGCTTGTTGTCAATAATGAGACCCTTAAGAAGTAAGTTGTTGCGCTCAAAACCATCAATGAATATCTCATAGAGCGTGTCCAAATCCTTGGAAGAAATGTTCCCGATGATGATGAACGAACCATCTTTTGCCCAAATTGCCTTCCTAACCCTTTTGGCTTCTTGTATTAATATCTCATGCAATCTGTGAACTGTTTTTAAGTTTTTCTCGAACAATTTGCTGGTGGTTTATTTTGTACTACTTGAACATGTTTTCATCCTTCTTTTGATGATGTCAAGAGGGGGAAGTATGTTAATTATGTGTTTATGTTCATTCAATGACTCTTAGGCTAACGTTCACCGTTGAAATGTCTTAGCTATAATGATTAGATGTTCTACTTAGGATAAGCATGTTGACCCTCATTCACCTTGATCATGTCATGTTTATTTGATGTCTTATTGAATATGGTTCAAAGACCGACTCACCATGGGCTTAGGGGGAACTTAACACATATTTAAAACTTGCCATCATCAAAGGGGGAATTTGTTAGAACACATTTGGTTGATGATGTCAAGTTTCACTTGTAATTTAATTGTTTGCCTCTTAGTTAAATTGTTTAGAAAAATTGAAGCTATTGATGATCAATCAAAGAGTCCACAAGCTAATCAAAGTAACAAGATGATCAAGATGAAGGCAAGACAAGAAAGCCTATTGCCTAGAATGAATGTTGTAAACGAGGTAGTTAAACATACCCTCTTTATGCATAAGTGATTGCAAAACCATGCAACAGTTCCTGTGACTGTTGCACCAAGGTTTCTGGTACTAACGTATGAAGAATTTTTCGAAAAATTCACAAATGTTTGAAATTCTTTATAAAGTCTTTCTATGTTCAATAGGAATATTATTTCAAAACTGAAGAACAAAAAGAACAAAAAGAATATGCTTGCACAATAATTTAAAGATGCCAATTTTATTTGTGCAAGTTGTTTTTCATGCTAAAAATAGGTCTTATGCTTTTTCTATTTGTGGCAAAATTGTGAGTTCCCATACTTTATGGGAAACACTCATTTGCTTTGGAAAAATGCAGCCACCTTGAGCCTCTCAAACCTGATTGTTCTTTTATATTTTTAAATGAAAATGCATACTACAAACTTGTGGATATTAGATTAATGTAGTGTTAAGATCCTTCTCTTACACACTACCTTTTTCTATAAATAGCCACTTCATTTTTCATTTATTGCAAGACTTTTCAGAACACTCATTGTAAAACATTTGCAAAATCATTTCAGCATTTTAAGCTTTGTTCTTCAAGTATTTGCAAAACCGTTTTCTGTTTTCAAAAGTCTTCACTTGTTTTCAAAGCTATAAAATCTCCAAGTATCAGTTCGCTTAACTGTTGCATAAAGAATATGTTCAATGATTCTCGTGTTTAGGTCTTAATTGTAATCTCCATGTTCTTAAGTGAACCACTGAGATTCTGACTCTGTAAACCGTTGAGATAGAACTTTAAGTCTTGAAGTGGAGTAGCTTTGAGCAAGGGAAAGTCTTGAAGCGGAGTAGCTTCAAGCAATTGCAACCGGAGTAGGTTGGCGAGTTATTTTCATTGTAAGGGGTTTAGTTAAATTTGAGTAAATTTCTAAACAAGCAATAAAATAACGGTTGGACGTAGGCTCCGGAGTAGGAGCTGAACCAATTTTTAAAAACATCGTCTTGTTTGTTTATTTACTTTTACATTCGTTTATCCTTTGCATTTTTATCTACCTATCTCATTGCAGTCTTTGTGCAACAGATTCATCATATCTTGTTGCATAGACTGCATTTGCTGCGTTGTGAACTTACAATCCATTAAGTTTCTCAAACTCGTACCTAATAGATCTTACTTGTGTTAGTCATTAACCAAGTAAACGAGAAAATTTTTAAAAGGTACACCTAATTCACCCCCTCCCCCTCTTAGGTGTTTATCGTTCTTAACTCTTCACAGTCCTATTACGAGGGCACAACCACACCCCTACACACATTCAATTTTCACACCTTCAATTTGCAACCCATTTCACACCTAGCAAGAACTACGATCTGGTTTGATTTCGCAAACACGCGAATACGTTGTGGGATTTATCTGTATGCATCCCTTTAATTTAAGGATTATAACGAATCATAAAGTGATGAATACTACTCATAAAATTAAATTGCATAAACAAAAACATAAAGGATTAAGAAATAACCTTCGGTCCTAGCAAAAACGGCCTAAGAACAATATCAAAGTTGATATTCGCCTATCAGTTGCACCCAAGACGATATGAGAAATGCCCTTTGATTATGCTAGACTCGATCCAAAAATTAACTGATTAATTTTTTATGTTTTTTTTGTGTTTTTCGTTGAGATGAGAGGCAAGAGTGAGATAGAAAAATTAGGTTAAAAATTTACTCCTATCTCTCCCTTTAACCATGTATGAGAGAGAGAGATTAGGGTAGAATTTTTTTACTAATTACTCGGCCCATAATCCGAAATTAGGAGAGTTATTTCTCTTATTTTCGGTTATTCCAAAAATGTATAAAATGTGTAAATTGTCATCTAGTGAGGATCGAACCCATGACCTCTTGGTTTGAGTACCCTCACTATTACCACTATGACACATTCATCTTGTTGATATTAAATATAACCGATTACATTTAATTACGAATTAACATATTAATTCGTCCAAGCTAACATTACATACATTTAATTAAATATAACTTATTATATTCAATTTACGAATTGACGATTAATTCATCTCAACTAATATTATTTAATCTTCATTAAATAATTGTCTCATCAACACATTGACTAACTGTTTAGTCATATAAGGCATCAATGTGATTATATTTCTATAACTACATCTCTCAAACACATCCTATAGGTGTGACCTTTAGGGACCAGTTGATTACCGCCATCTGTATGATAATAACGTCAAACTTTCTAGCAAGCCAACCGTTATTAGGTAATCGTTAATCAACTGATTAAAATACGAAGTGTACCCTTGTGAACTTGTAAGAGTTATACAAATGTTATCACACTAATTTGTGGAGGACACAAGTTCCAACAAACTCCCACTTGTCCTCACAAGTGTATGTGCGATAACCGATTCTCATATCCTAAAATTTCTCCCACTCAATGTAAAACAATTTGCAAATCCGTATTCACAAAGGTCGTATTTTACAAGCGATCATTATCAAGAGTGGTTTCCCCGACTAGAGAGTAACTTAACTGATAAACGAATCAACATTCGACCATGGCCATACATTTCAGTTACTACTCCTCGAGGGGCCCTGAGAAATAACTATACCTGATAAAGGTTGGATGTTTTCCTCAACTCGAATCCTGCCGATGTAAGCACAGTATGAAATGACCCAAAAAAAATCTACTTAGCCTCCAGTTACGGCAGACCGTGAGAAAGAAACCAAAGTCACCCAAAAACTGCCTTAATCTCAACAGACAGTCAATAGTCAAAAGAATCGACTCTAGGAACACAATGGATGTTCTATCCACGACCTGGCACCGAATGTTTTTAAACATTTAGGACTCCATTACGTTGTCACAAAAAATTTGTCCTACGAGGTATCATTATAATCTCGCATTTGTGATCGATCAGTCAACAGTTTGACTTATGGCTCGTTGAACCCACCATCAATCGACTGCACAATATAATAGTCAGAGTTATCAGCTCTTGTAGGTGATTACAGACCAAAACAAAATATAATGTAATTTAGTTCACTTTGTGGCGTTCAAAGTTGTCAGTACAATCCACATGAAAAACAAAATATTATTATAAAACGATGAAGTTATAAATAGTATATGAAAAAGATAATGTATCAAATCCATAATCGACTACTACAACTCAGGAACACGTTTAATTCCCATGGAAATAACGTGCCCTTCATGCTTATCAATAGTCAACGGTTTAGTGAGAGGGTCCGCGATGTTATCATCCGTCGCAATCTTGTCAATCACTATCTCTTCTTGCTCCATGTAATCACGGATCAGGTGAGCTTTCCGATGTACATGTCTAGATTTGTTGCTTGACTTTGGCTCCTTAGCCTGGAAGATGGCACCTCTATTGTCACAATAGATGGTGATCGGGTCATTCGAACTAGGAACTATCGTAAGTCCTTGTAAGAATTGACGCATCCATATCATTTCCTTGGCTGCTTCCGAAGCGGCATAGTACTCGGATTCAGTGGTAGAATCTGCTACAACACTCTGTTTGGAATTCTTCCAGCTGACCGCAACACCATTAAGAGTGAAGACGAACCCGGACTGAGATTTTGAATCATCTCGATCCGTTTGGAAGCTAGCATCTGCGTAACCAATTGCGCATAGCTTAGTATCGCCTCCATAAGTCAACACCCTATCCTTAGTCCTCCGTAGGTACTTGAGGATATTTTTAACAGCTATCCAGTGTGTTTCACCTAGATTCTTTTGGTACCGACTCGTCATACTCAATGCATATGCCACGTCTGGACGTTTGCATATCATGGCATACATGATTGATCCTATTGCAGATGCATAAGAAACACGACTCATGCGCTCAATCCCTTGAGGCGTCATGGGTGACTGAGACTTGCTCAACTGCATCCCAGACGTCATTGAAAGGTTCCCCTTCTTGGAGTTGGTCATGCTGAACTTCTCAAGAATCTTATCCAAATAAGACTCCTGACTAAGTGATAACGTCCGTCGTGATCTATCTCGGTAGATACGAATTCCCAAAATGCGTTGTGCCTCACCCAGATCTTTCATCTGGAAATGGTTCTTCAACCATTCTTTGACCGAAGATAGGAGAGGAATGTCATTCCCAATCAGGAGTATGTCAGCGACATACAATATCAAGAATACAATCTTTCTCCCACTCCACTTGATATATAAGCATGGTTCTTCGACCGATCGAGTGAAACCATACTCTTTTATCACCTGGTCGAAACGATGATTCCAACTCCGAGAAGCTTGCTTAAGTCCATAAATGGAGCGCTTAAGCTTGCATACTTTCTTAGGAAGTTCAGGATCTATGAAACCTTCGGTTTGCACCATGTACAACTCTTACTCCAAATAACCGTTTAAGAAGGCGGTTTTCACATCCATTTGCCAAATTTCATAATCATGAAAAGCGGCAATCGCTAAGATTATCCGAATAAAACGTAGCATGACTACAGGTGCAAAAATCTCATCATAGTGCAATCCGTGCACTTGAGTGAAACCTTTTGCCACTAGTCGTGCCTTATAGGTATCTGGTTGCGCGTCTACAGAACGCTTTATTTTGTAAAGCCACTTGCACTGTAGAGGTTTTACCTTATTAGGTAAATCAACTAGATCCCATACGTCATTCTCATACATGGAGTCCATCTTGGATTGCATGGCTTCGAGCCATAGCTTTGAGTCGGAACATGCCATAGCACCTTTATAGGTAGCGGGTTCATTACTCTCTAGGAGTACAACGTCATTCTCCTCGACCATACCAATGTATCTGTCCGGAGGATGAGAGACTCTACCCGACCTCCTAGGTTCCTCAGGAATATTAACCGTATCATCAGTTGGAGGAACAACTTCCTCCATCCGTTCCTCGGTTTTTGGTTCTGGAATCTCTGACAGCTCGAAGGTTCTATTACTTGTCTTGTTCTCGAGAAATTCTTTCTCTAAGAACGTCGCACTAGCCGCAACAAAAACTCGATGTTCGGTAGGCGAATCGAAGTAATGACCAAATGTTCCTTTTGGATAACCTATATCTTCTGGGCCGGTCAATTCCTAAGAATTTAACAAGTCTCCTCTCGGTCTCGTCGTTAAAATTGCGATTAAAATATTGAAACGGTGCTAATCTAACACGATGCAGTCGATCAACCAGTTAAGCCAGTCGATCGACCAACAGGTACATTTGATCGACCAACAAGGTCAGTCGATCGACCATACCCCGACTCAGGTCTACCTATTCTACGCCGTCTACACTACAGATCCCCTCACATCTTAGCAGGGTGAATTTGGCTGCTCATGGTAAATTTAACAACAACTACGAAATTGATAACAACAATTAAAGAAGGCATAATTAACATAATTGAATAATAAACTCGCAATAATTGAATTAAGGGTTTGGGATGCTATTCTATCAATTCTAATCTAACAAAAGAATTAAAGTAAACTGAAATTAAAAGAGGACTAACGAATTAAAAAGGGCATGAAGCAATTCCGAATGCAAAAAGAACTTTTATTGAAAACTAAACTTAATGAATGAATGATAATTGAAACAATAAAGTTGAATCTGTAAAAAGAGACTTTTTTCAATTCTCCTCCTCCCTAATTCTGATGAATGAGGTCACGTTATATAGGAGTTTAACGTGACTCTTATTTCCTAAAACCTAATTGCAATGGGCTTCTAATTCTCGTTCTTTTAATTTCACGTCAGAGTCGTGGTGTGGTCGATCGACTACTGGGACCAGTCGATCGACCAAAGGTGCACTACAGTAACTTCTGATTTGATTTAGGAATCGTGCTCTGGTCGATCGACTAAGGGAATCAGTCGATCGACTGCTTCAACAGGTACTTTGCTCCAAAAGCCTCGTAAATTTGTCTTTCAGGCCTCGATACGCGTACCAAGTTCGCTTCCCGAGTCTTTACTTCACGTCAGGTTCTATGCCTAGTACTCGGGGACGGATACGGCTCATTTTCCGCTGCATTCTTCCCATTTCTGCAATATTACACAAAAACACGAAAGTAGACGGAAATAGGGAAAATAGTAGCATAAACTACCTAATTGAGCTCTGAAATGCATGTAAAATAGGGTATAAAACATCATATTTAGGACACGCATCACTACACATGGTGAAACGTGAACTAACTCAACTGACAACCACTCTCCCCGAGAGGGACAAACACACTCATTCCCATTTACCACCCATCCATGTACGCCCACCACCCATCGTCATCATCTACCTTAGCAACTTACCATGGAATACAACCTCCTATAGAGTACAGTAAATTACCATGGAATACGCTAGAACACACTAACACAAACTGTTACTTCCACTTACTAACCAAATTTTAACATTACACGATTCCATACGCCATTCACATCATACTCACCTGATACCACTATTCTATTTACCCAACCAACAATTTTTCATTAACAATAATTAGTTACGAACCACCAAATTACAGTAAATTATCAGCCACTTATACAATAAGTAAGTTAACATTCATTTTAAATTAACTCCACAACAATGTAACAATACAATTACTTAACGAACTCACTTAACATCCATGTGCATTATTTTTATATAGCTAACATTCAAAGTTTAAATTTTAAGCTTCAAAGTTTAAATTTTAAGCAACAAAATGGTTAAGCAAACCGAAATGGAGTACAACAATACAGTGAATTTTACCAACAATTACTAACAATTACTCAAAATGTGATATCTTTGTCATAATTTGTCATTTTTCTTCTCGCGACATTACTCTTCCCCTCTTAAAAGGAACTTTGTCCCCAAAGTTCACCTTAAAAACAAGCTATAAACATTATATGAAATGATAACTCCACACAATCTTGACATTACAAACTCTTTTAACATACTTTGAGTCCAACCACTAGCATAGCACGTCATTGACATTACGTAGACAATGTGTATAATGTGCATATAATTCGGGAAACAAACGATAAATGAATTCATGATACGCAGCGGCATAAAACCAAATGTATATGGAAAATGATTACTTGTTTTATAACATGAATACGCAACGTATATCAAGTTCGAGATTATCATTCACAACTTAACCATCATTTAGAAAGACAATCAATTAGCGAGAAACATGGCATCTCATGAAATTAATGTAACCACCTTGCTAACGCATGGAATGCAATACACAATATAGAGAAGCATAATTATTAAACACAGTATAAAAATATGAGCATATAACTTCTTCCCCAAGGTAGAAATAACGGGGATAAGGTTTACAGGGGCTACTCGATTGAGTCCGGGGTAGGCGTACTCGATCAAGTAAGGCGTACTCGATCGAGTACCCTGAAGTCAGTATACTGCCTTGGTCACATCCAGCAGATACTTAATCGAGTGTCCACTGGTCAAATCACCCCCAACGTCAACACCAAAATGAAGAAATCATAACCAAACTCCGGGATTTCATCCCGGCATGTTTCACCTTCACTACGAGTCCAACAATCCAGAAAAGTACGGCCTTATGGCCAGATACAAACCAAATAAATCCAATGTATGACGAAATTAAAAGAAAACAAATGTCATAAGCCTACTAGACAACAACAAGGAAAAGCAATCACTCGAGGTCACCACCTGGATCCTCTACCATATCCTCATATACTCCTCCTCCACCAGACGTGCCGGCTCCAACTGTACCCTCCCCTGTGGTAGCTTCTGCACCTGAGTCTCCTCCTAGTCGCCATGGCGCCAAACAACCGAAAAGATAACTCCTAGGCTCCCCCTATGTAGCCGGGTCTACTCCATAAGAGCGGAAGACTCCACTATCATCCCCGACACCCCTCCACCAAACCGGTTGGGCCAGGTTGGTCCCAATGCCCTGCACGTATGCTATCTCATGAAGGTTCTGGAGCGTCAACGTGTTGGATACCCTCTCTATGAGCTCACTCACTTGCATCGCGGGACTAAAGGAAGAAGGGTAACTCCGGCACTGGTACTGTGGAGGCACGAGCTACACAGGTTGAGTCTCACCAGCCCTCTCTCTCACTCGTCCGGGACCCCTCCCCACTCTAAGTAGCTGATCCTCAGGTCTCTCCTGGTCCCCCTTGGTCGGCTCTAGCATCACCTCCAAGAGACCATAATCAATCAGGTAGTACTGCCGGGTAAGGCAGCCTCATCGTCATCGGAGTCCGATGCAACTACCACCGCTGTCAAAGGCTCAGTCACAGGAAGGTGCTCTGGGTCAGGCAGTGTCATCCAACTCATACTCCACACCCTTCAAGCTAAACCACCACCTTCCAAAGTCCTCAACCTTTTCTGGCCGATGAAGTAATCTCTATCCAAGGTGGGCACAATGTTGGAGCTTGTGTCCTCCACAAATTAGTGTGATAACATTTGTAAATCTCTTACAGGTTCACAAGGGTATACTTCGTATATTTAATCAGTTGATTAACGTTTACCTAATAACGGTTGGCTTGCTAGAAAGTTTGACGTTATTATCATACAGATGGCGGTGATCAACTGGTCCCTAAAGGTCACACCTATAGGATGTGTTTGAGAAATGTGGTTATAGAAATATAATCACATTGATGCCCAATATGACTAAAAAGTTAGTCAATGTGTTGATGAGATAATTATTTAATGAAAATTAAATAATATTAGTTGAGACGAATTAACTGTCAATTCGTAAATTAAATATAATAAGTTATATTTAATTAAATGTATATAATGTTAGCTTGGACGAATTAATCTGTTAATTCGTAATTAAATATAATCAGTTATATTTAATATCAAAAAGATGAATGTGTCATAGTGGTAATAGTGAGGGTACACAAACCAATAGGTCTTGGGTTCGATCCTCACTAGATGACAATTCAACAAATATTATATATATTTGGAAAGACCAAAAATAAGGAGGAGATACTCCTTATTTCGGTCAGTTTGGCCGAAAATTAGGAAGGATTTTTCTTTCCTAATTGACTCCAAGTTTCGGTCTGTATAAAAAGAAAGGAGAGAATTATTTCTACCCTAATTCTTTTTCTTGACCTAGCCTCCTCTCTCATCAGAAAAAACACAAAAACAACTAAATTTTACAGAAAATTTTAGATCGATTTCTAGCATAATCAAGGGGCATATCTCATATCGTCTTCGGTGCAACTAATAGGCGAATATCAATTTTGATATTGTTCTTAGGCCAATTTTCTAGGACCGAAGGTTAATTCTAAATCCTTTATACTTTGTTTTTCTTGACCTAGCCTCCTCTCTCATCAGAAAAAACACAAAAACAACTAAATTTTACAGAAAATTTTAGATCGATTTCTAGCATAATCAAGGGGCATATCTCATATCGTCTTCGGTGCAACTAATAGGCGAATATCATTTTTGATATTGTTCTTAGGCCAATTTTCTAGGACCGAAGGTTAATTCAAAATCCTTTATACTTTGTTTATGTATTTTGTTTATGACCATTGATCATCATTGTTAAATTCGTTATAATCCCTCTAGTTTAAGGGAAGTATACAGATGATTTCCCACAAGTGGTATCAGAGCACTAGGCCACGTTTTTTAAACTTGATGATTTTCATAAATTTGTATGTGAACAATGAGGATTTTCGAAATATTTTAGGGTTTCGAATATTTTTTTGGTTCGGCAATTTTTTTTTGTGCCGGATTTGTTTTTTTTTTTCCTGCCGTTTTTTTTTTCTTTTAGTTTGATGATATTTTTCCATTATATTTTTCATATTATAGTTTATAATCAGTTAAAATTATCATATGAAGAATTGGTAGTTTTTGATTTAATGCAGATTAAGTTAAAATTAAATGGAATCGTCATGTTTATGATGAAAAGATTGTTTTTGCTATATAGTTTTTGGCATATAAATTAATCATGTTTATTATTTCATATGCTAATCATGTTCTAATAGCAAATGTAAACAATTTTGTCATCAAATCTTGTTTTAGGGCATATTGCCGCAAAAGAAAAAAAAAGGACGTTTTTTTTAAGGTTTGCCGTAGAGAAAAAAAAAAAATTTGTTGTGGTTTTTTTTTGGTAAGCCGAGGAAAAAAAAAGGAAAGTTTTGTTTTCTTCTTTTTTGCCATATTGCCGAAATAATAAAATATGGAAAGTTTTTTTGTTTTTCCCAATTGCCGAATAAAAAAAAAAGGGGGGCTGTTTTTTTCAGCCGTGTAGAGCTGAAATTATAAAAAAAAAAAAATTTGTTTATTTTTCAGCCGAGACCTAATTATAATTGGTTTTTGTTTTTGTTTTTCTTTATATTGGTCAATTAGTTATTGTGAATCGGTTCACAATTTAAAGATACCGAGTTATTTTAAAGCAGTTTAAAATTTTGACGGATAGAATTCATATTACAAGTTTAATATGGATTAAGAATGAAATTAATGTGATTAATTGCGGAATTGTCACTTAATTTAATTTAAATAGGTGGTTTGGATAAATTAATCAACATAATTAAGGAATTGTGTTATGTATGTTTAATTTATTTTAGTTGATGCTTTTAATTTTGTTGAATGAATCGAATGAATGAATTTTATTTACGTATTTATTTTTGCAATCGGTTGTAATTTGTAATACTTAGTGTGGCCTTAGTCAAATTATGTTTTCGTAATGAAGGAAACATGATTTTTATGTAATTATGAGATCTCGAATCTCCATTATTTTAGTTTTGGGTTTTGAAATTAGAATGTAATAAATAGGTCAATTATGTAATTTTATTTATTGTAATTTCAAAGAAGACTAAAGATGAAGATTGGAGCTCACTCCCACTACATGGATCAAGATGGAACATCAAGACAAGCTTCTCGGGTCCAAGGATGGATTCCAAACTTGTATTTATTGTTCATTTTGATAGGATAGGCCACACTAGGACTTTTACTGTTTATTTTTACGTTTTCATTCTTATTGCTTTTCATTCACATGTTAGTTTATGCATCATATTCCGCCTAAAACCAAACCACCTACTACTAAAATGCATGAAAATTGACTCATATAGGTTGTATGTTAGTTTTCATGGACATGCAGATGTCACAGTCTTTAAGCCATCACCTTAGTTTAATCATTCTCGCATGCTGGATTATAGTTCACTTAAAATGAATTTAAATAAAGTTGATGGGATCTTCCTCTAAAACGGAAATTGAGATTAGTCTTTATAAGGGCAAACATTTATGAATCCCTTTTTCGTCGGTAGGCCTAATATGACCCTTCTACGTTGGGTAAGTAGTTGTGTTCACTTAGTTTACCTCAACATCATAGTCCGAAGAGTTTCTCGTGATTATGATGGACTATAGATAGAATTTACAGAAATTTATCGACCAGGAATTCTAACGGTAGAATTAGCTAAAAGGTTAGCTTATCAATTTACAGAGAATTGAGTCTTGGGGTCATTTATATAATTCTTGAGGGAGGTCAATTGTATAAATGTTTTTTTTTGAGTCTTCGCGTTATGACATTAGCTCATTAGACTTAAAATTAAAATGATGCACATGCTTATTATTTTATTCTTCTTTCGAAGTGTAGAACACTGATACGTGCATTTTATATAGTCTTTTTAGCCTAATTTATGCACGTATTTCTACGCTTTTATCGTAGTTTATGCTACAAAATGCCCCGAATATGCTATTTTGGTTTGTTTTGTCTTATTTGCAGGAATGAACCAGAAAGTAGTGAAATCAAGCCTTTTACCGTCCGTTTAGCATGCATTTGGCGGAAGAGATAATTTGGAGCGGGAATTATAGCTGTCTTGGGATGCGTGAAGCTGTTTCGGGAGCTAAAAGGACAGGTCAAAATCAATCTAACGTGAATAATGAGCTGCTGAAGTCAAGACCCACTTGATCGAGTAGTTTTCCACTCGATCGAGTGGTTTTGGGTTTAATAACTAGTCGCTCGAGCAGTTTTATGGTCGATCGACCAGTTCAATAATAGCATTTACTCGATCGAGCACTATTCTTGGTCGATCGAGCAGTTTTTGGCTGAGTTTGCTCGATCGAGTGGTTTTATTCCACTCGATCGAGTGGATTTGTCTACGAGCTGGGCTTTTTAGGTTTAATTCCGTCAATTAGGTTAATAAATCCTATTTTTCTTATAAATAGGAAGTCAGTATGTCATTGTAAACTCTCTCTCTGGACTCCGGGGGCTTCTCCTCTCTAACTATTCTTGACACTGCTACTGTTACTTCTGTTCTTCATTATTTTCCGGATCAATATTTCAGTAATTCATTCCTTCTCTTTACTTTTATTTAATGTTTATTTCTCCTTTATTTCTTATTCTCCCTTTAATCATGTCTAGCTAATTCCCTTAGTATGTTAGGATTAGGGAAGCCGTGGTAGCGATATGATAGGACCAACTTGATTAGATTAGTCTTGCGATAAGAATTGTATTAGGCAATATAATTGTTATTAGGTTGAATGAATGCATGCAGGAGACCATTTATCTAGTTAACACCGACCTGGATCGAAAGATTGGAAGGGAAGGCTTGCTTAATTACAATAGGTGATACCTAATTAGGGCGAAAGCTAAGTTAGGAGACCCTAGGGCGGTTTAAGGACCGAAAGGTGACGACCATAGCTCTTCTTATCAATAGTTTAATTGACTCAGTTGACCCGTTAGTGTAGCTGCCACGGTAGACCGACTCCTAGCATACTTCCTTCTCTTACTGTTAATTTCCCTTATTCATTTCCCTCTCACTTTAGCCTCTTTAGTTTAATCAAAACATTTCAAACCCCCATTAGTGACATTAGACAGATAAAATGAACAAGTAGATAGTAAACCGCCTCCCTGTGGAGATCGACCCTACTTACCGCTGACTTCTGTTAGTAGTAATCTAGGAATTTATTTTTGGTACGAAACGACAGTATCAAATTTTGGCGTCGTTGCCTGGGAGGCAAATAAATATTTACTTGTTTAATTTTTGTCTTTTCTTAGCCCAGGGGATTTTTCCCTTGAGGTCGTTCTAATCTTTCCTTTAGAGTTGTTTTGATAGGCCTTACAGGTACTACCTAGATAGTTCTAGGTGAAAGATCGTCAAAGGGAAGACTTGAGTACCTTTGACCCATCACCAATGTCCTATTATATGGAACAGCCGGTGATTTGCTGCGGGAGATGTGGTTCTGCTGAGCACAATGCAGCTGTAATTGCGCCGCCACATCCACCCTATCAATGGCCACCGCAACAAGATCCTCCTGATATACAAGAAGAAGAAGTTGCGGAGCTAAAATCTTTATTGGAGACACTTGCATCTCAAATGCAAGATTATGCTCGAGTGAGGCAAGATTATGATAGACGCACTTATTCGCGACTTGATAAGCTCGAAACTGACATTGCTCAGTTAGCAGCTGAGATGCAAGAAGAAGAGGTTGCGGAACTGAGGTCTTTAATGAAGACATTCGTATCCATGAGGAAAGAGAGTGATAGATGTATGGATGCTCAAATCACTGAGCTGGAGTCTGAAATTGCTCAGTTAGCAGCTGAGTCGAATAATTGGCAACCAGAAGAGGTATACCTTGCTGAGAGCGGTTTTTCCCCTGAGGAAACCGTGTTGGCCAATGCTGAGGATGACTTTTATGACTCGGACGACGAGTTTCTATCACATTTCACTGCCTTACACGAGGATTTCAGCCAATAGGGAGGAATCACTCGATCGAGTGACTAATATTAGTCGATCGAGTGGATTCCCAGAAGAAAGTGCTCGATCGAGTGAAATTTCTACTCGATCGAGTGAGACGCAGGAGGAAAGTGGTCGATCGAGTATTAATTCTACTCGATCGAGTAGTCTGGCCATTGGGAGCATTGATGCGTCATTTGGGTTTGTTTTAGACGATAATTTTGACGATAATAATGGATACGGTGAGTCTCCTCTATTCAAAGCCGAGCTGGATGCGCTTGAGGCTGAGATTTACGGGATGAAATCCATTGAGGAGGTTGATGAAGAAGCGGTGAGTCGATAATTACTCCTAGCACGGAAGAGGTAATAAATTCTTTTATCTATGATTCCGTCATTGAGAGCGACCAACCTGAGGTAGTAAACGACAAATTTACTATTGTTTGTTTTAATAGTATTTTGCCTCATTTAATTCGTGCTTTTTCTTTTACAGCTATACCTCCTCGTATGTGGACGCGTATTTTAACGATTTTTCACCATCCTTATAGTTTTAATCTTGTCAAACTGAAACGGGACCCTAATATATTGACAATTGCTCCCGCGCTCCTTTATTTTGTGGATAAATTTAGGAGCTCGCATAGGAAATTTGTTAGACTTAAATGTTTACATATTTTTATTTCCTATTTCTTTATTCCACTGTGGTGCTACTTACATTTCTGTGTAGCACATGCGCAGATGTATGATCTCATGCTGCGCACTTTGAGCTGTTTTGATTGTGATTAATTAGAGAGCCTCGAAGAAAAGAAGGTCGAGCTGGGACCTGACTGAAGCTAGCGCTACCCGGGAGGCAACCCGGAATTTTTATTTTGCATTTTTATTTCATTTCAGTTGTAATAAATGGTTTTCATACCGTAGACTATCTCAGTATGCTTGTTTAGTTAGTTTGCGGGCTGTTTTTATTTGCGTTTTGCAGGAACACGCTGAGGATCACTCGATCGAGTACTTTTTGTACTCGATCGAGCACTTTTGCTGCTAAATCCACTCGATCGAGTGATTATTTTACTCGATCGAGCACTGCAAAGAGAGAGAACTACTCGATCGATTGCTATTCTTCTTGATCGAGCGATTTTAGACGCCCGATTCACTCGACCGACCACTGTTCGACTGCTATCGAGTGTTATTGACTTAGATTAGCTTCCTGAGACGATATTTGGGCTGTTTAGCGACCTCCCATGTTCATGGTCGGTTTGGGGAGGTCCTTTTCTTCGCGCAATTTTGTAAGCTTTCCGTATTTACTCTCTTTCTCTTTTAGTTTGCATTTCCTTTCCATGTTTTGGTACAATGAGGGCATTGTACGGTTTGGTTTGGGGAGGTTATGCATCCATATTTGCGTCTGCATGTTGTTTTTATTTGCATTTCTGTTATCACGCTTAATTTTTGTATGCATTGCTGTTTATTTTTCATATAAAATTTAAAATCTCATAAAAAATTGTTAAAATTCAAAAAAATTCACGTTTATTTTAGCATATAGGTTGAGTCGGAACGGTAGATTCCAGTGATGAAATTGCTCTATAACTTGTCTTTTTGCTTAAGCCTTGCATTAAACTGTTATCTTTTAGCTATGTCTTATTGCATATCCACGAGTTAATGTTAAATTCAGCTGAACATATAGACTCGACCTGAAATTTTGGCAACCTACTTATAATTTATATGGATTAGAGCCTTATAAACTGGTGTCATTTGTGACCAGTTTCATGTAGGATTGTGAGTAGTTACTCCTTGCATATCATGTTCATCAATTTGCACGTATATGAAATTCAATTGCTTTTGCCTGCATACATTCGGGTTAGTGGTTGGTGTCACATGCAGGGAGGTTCTTACAATTTCCCTTTCCTTTCATTTTTACCCATAAACTCCACATTAGCCAAATTTGCCTGTTGACCCTTAACTACTTCCCAAATTTAGCCTGCCTTGTCAAGCTAGTTTAGTGTATGTTTTTGCGGTATATTTTTTTTCATTGTGCCAAGTTTGGCTTGTATTTGATGATTCGGAGTTGGTAATCTATGAAGAAAAGGAAGTTGACGATGAAAAAGACGTGAAAAAGAAAAGAAAAAAAAAATAAGTTGAAAAAAAGGAATTCGAAAAATGAAAAAAGAATTCAGAAAAAGAATGTGAAGAAGAGAAACCGAGAAAAAATAGAAAGAAAAAAAAAATCAAAAAAAAGAAAGATGTTTGATTATGAGACGGTTTCACTCCTATGTTCTATCTTATATCATTTGAGGAGTAATTATGGTTCGGTTTGGTGAGATTTTATGCCAAATGAAGGCTATGTGCTTAATTTTATAATTGAGTTGGAAATGGATATTGTCATATGGTTTTGTTTAGGTACTAGCTTGATCACCTATACCTCCACATTCCCATAAATGTTTTGCCTTTTCTTACCCATTGCCTCACTTTACCATATTTTTGTAAGCCCTCGGCTGTGACAGGACCTTGTTTGGTTGGAATGTATGTTTGGTAGCTAGAATTGTCTATCATATTAGTTTCATGCATGTTTATGTGGGTCGTAGTTTAGGTGAGCGACTATTTTTTTCTTTCTCTCTTACATATATATGTTCACCCTTTGCTTCATGAGAGAAGAGTGACCCGTGAGAGTCCATTATTAAAGGTCTTGCAAGGTCGACGGTTCAGCTATTTTATGAACATCCTATAACTCGTTTGCATTTGACTGCTTTGTTATAAGTGTTAGTTTGCTTGCATTAAATTGGCTTAAGTGGGCATTTGTAGCTAGCTCTGAGTTATCTTTTCCGTTCCATTAGTTTGCATTTAGTTTACTCGAGGACGAGTAAAGGTTTGGTTTGGGGAGATTTGATACGTGCATTTTATATAGTCTTTTTAGCCTAATTTATGCACGTATTTCTACGCTTTTATCGTAGTTTATGCTACGAAATGCCCCGAATATGCTACTTTGGTTTGTTTTGTCGTATTTGCAGGAATGAACCAGAAAGTAGTGAAATCAAGCCTTTTACCGTCTGTTTAGCATGCATTTGGAGGAAGAGATAATTTGGAGCGGGAATTATAGCTGTCTTGGGATGCGTGAAGCTGTTTTGGGAGCTAAAAGGACAAGTCAAAATCAATCTAACGTGAATAATGAGCTGCTGAAGTCAAGACCCACTTAATCGAGTAGTTTTCCACTCGATCGAGTGGTTTTAGGTTTAATAACTAGTCGCTCGAGCAGTTTTATGGTCGATCGACCAGTTCAATAATAGCATTTACTCGATCGAGCACTATTCTTGGTCGATCGAGCAATTTTTGGCTGAGTTTGCTCGATCGAGTGGTTTTATTCCACTCGATCGAGTGGATTTGTCTACGAGCTGGGCTTTTTAGGTTTAATTCCGTCAATTAGGTTAATAAATCCTATTTTTCTTATAAATAGGAAGTCAGTATGTCATTGTAAACTCTCTCTCTGGACTCAGGGGCTTCTCCTCTCTAACTATTCTTGACACTTCCATCATATTATACATTTCTTCATTATTTTCTGGATCAATATTTCAGTAATTCATTCCTTCTCTTTACTTTTATTTAATGTTTATTTCTCCTTTATTTCTTGTTCTCCCTTTAATCATGTCTAGCTAATTCCCTTAGTATGTTAGGATTAGGGAAGCCGTGGTAGCGATATGATAGGACCAACTTGATTAGATTAGTCTTGCGATAAGAATTGTATTAGGTAATATAATTGTTATTAGGTTGAATGAATGCATGCAGAAGACCATTTATCTAGTTAACCCCGACCTGGATCGAAAGATTGGAAGGGAAGGCTTGCTTAATTACAATAGGTGATACCTAATTAGGGCGAAAGCTAAGTTAGGAGACCCTAGGGCGGTTTAAGGACCGAAAGGTGACGACCATAGCTCTTCTTATCAATAGTTTAATTGACTCAGTTGACCCGTTAGTGTAGCTGCCACGGTAGACCGACTTCTAGCATACTCCCTTCTCTTACTGTTAATTTCCCTTATTCATTTCCCTCTCGCTTTAGCCTCTTTAGTTTAATCAAAACATTTCAAACCCCCATTAATGACATTAGATAGATAAAATGAACAAGTAGATAGTAAACCGCCTCCCTGTGGAGATCGACCCTACTTACCGCTGACTTCTGTTAGTAGTAATCTAGGAATTTATTTTTGGTACGAAACGACAGTATCAAACACATTTATTATCGATAATACTGTTACAACAAATGGCTGGAAATAACGCAATCCCAATGCCTAGTGCCACACTAGATCGTTCGTCCTGGCTAAAAATGTTCATGGACCAAATGAATCACCACTCGATCAAGAATGATGGGTCCAATTTTGCGACCGGGAGGCGGCACTACGGAATGCTTGCCGCTGCGACGGTAAGCTTAGATATTTAACTGAGCCAATACCGGTCAACCCAGGCCCAAATGCAGGAGTCAACGAGTCACTCGCTTATAGTGATTTCGTTATGGAAGCGGGTGCGATAAAGAACGTACTCATCTTTGCAATGGAAACCAATTTGCAGAGACGCTTCATTGCCCAAGGTGCAAACAAGATTTTCACCACGCTCACTGACGAGTTCTCAAAGGCACCGAGAATCGTTACATATGAGCATACCTGTCGCTTCTTTGATGCGAAACTCCAGAAGGGCCAACCGGTTAGCCCACACATTCTTCACATGATTGAGAATGTCGAGAAGCTGGAGGCACTGAATTGTAAAATCAGTGAGAGCATTGTCATTGACCGAATGCTTCATTCTCTTCACGATGGTTTTGCCCTTTTCAGGGCGAACTACTATATGAATGACTTGAAAAAGAGTCCTCCTGAGCTACACTCCCTTCTCGTACAGACCGAGAAGGATATGAAATTGAGTGGGAGCGTGAAACAGGATGTTCTCACGATTTACAAAGGTAAAGGTAAGGGCAAGGCTCATGGCGACCTAGCTGTAGGTAAGCCAAAGTTTAAGAAGCCATGAAACGGTAAGAGTGCGCCTGGTGAGACTAGTGGCTCACAGGGCAAGACAAAGAGTAAGGGCGGTGACATAGAGTGCCACCATTGTCACAAGATTGGACATTGGAGGTGGAACTGTCCCGTCTACCGTGAGGACATCAAGGCAGGCCGCGTCGTTCCTGTTGGTATGTCATCTTATATTCATATGATTGAGATTAACCATGCAAGTTTTAGAACTTGGGTACTTGATATTGGTTGTGGTTCTCATCTGTGTAATCATTTGCGGGGCCTAAAGAACATCATACCTCTCGAAAAAGGTGATGTGGACTGCGCGAGTCGGGAATGGAGCACGAGTTCTTTCTTTGCCTCGAAGGGAACATATGTAATCCAACTCCCTAGTGGTTTTGAGTTATCTTTAAATAACTGTTACTATGTACCCAGTTTATCTAAGAATATTATTTCTGTTTCCGTACTTGCTAAAGACGGTTTTGCATTTTCAATAAAGGATAATAGTTGTATTTTCTCTTTTAATGAAATGATTTATGGCAAAGCAGTTTCCATGAATGGAATTTACATCTTAGATCAAACCACGGAAGTATTACACATGAATAATAAGAAATTAAAGGTTGGTGACAAAGATCAAACCTATCTATGGCATTGTCGAATGGGACACATAAATGAGAAACGCGTGAAGAAACTCGTCGATAATGGGACTATTCCCGCATTCGATTTTTCTACATATGGCACGTGTGAATCATGTCTCATTGGCAAGATGACTCGAATTTCCTTCGAAGGTGTTGGAATGCACGCTAGTGACCTATTAGGACTCATACATACGGACGTATGTGGACCTATGTCAATTATCGCTAGTGATGGCTGTAGATATTTTATCACTTTCACGGACGATTTGAGTAGATACGGATATGTATACTTAATGAACCATAAAAGTGAGTCCTTTGAGAAATTCAAGGAATACCAGAATAGGGTACAAAACCAACTGGGTAGAAAGATTAAAGCACTCCGTTCAGATCGGGGTGGCAAATATCTTTCAAATGAGTTTGATCAACACCTGAAAGACTGTGGAATCGTTTTGCAGTTAACTCCACCTGGAACACCTCAATTGAATGGTGTATCCGAACGGAGAAATCGAACCTTACTTGATATGGTTCGATCCATGATGAGTCACACGGTAGTACCTGATTTATTATGGGGTTATGCTCTTTTGTCAGCCGCTCTTATACTTAACCGAAGTCCGTCTAAACCTGTCGACAACACTCCATTTGAAATGTGGAAGGGAACGGTCCCCAACTTGTCCTTTATTCGGGTTTGGGGCTGCGAGGCTTATGTCAAGTGGAGAAACGAGGATAAGCTCGACCCGCGATCGATCAAGACATACTTTATAGGTTATCCAAAAGGAACATTTGGTCATTACTTCTATTCGCCTACCGAACATCGAGTTTTTGTTGCGGCTAGTGCGACGTTCTTAGAGAAAGAATTTCTCGAGAACAAGTCGAGTAATAGAACCTTTGAGCTGTCGGAGATTCCAGAACCAACAACCGAGGAACAGATGGAGGAAGCTGTACCTCCAACTGATGATACGGTTAATATTCCCGAGGAACCCAGGAGGTCGGGTAGAGACTCTCATCCTCCGGACAGATACATTGGTATGGTCGAGGAGAATAACGTTTTACTTCTAGAAAGTAATGAACCCACAACCTATAAAGGTGCTATGGCCTGTTCCGACTCAAAGCTATGGCTGTAAGCCATTCAATCCGAGATGGACTCCATGTATGAGAATAACGTATGGGATCTAGTTGATTTACCTAATAAGGTAAAACATCTACAGTGCAAATGGCTTTACAAAATAAAGCGTTCTGTAGACGCGCAACCAGATATCTACAAGGTACGACTTATGGCAAAAGGTTTCACTCAAGTGCAAGGATTGCATTATGATGAGATTTTTGCACCTGTAGTCATGCTACGTTCCATTCGGATAATCTTAGCGATTGCCGCATTTCATGATTATGAAATTTGGCAAATGGATGTGAAAACCGCCTTCTTAAACGGTTATTTGGAGGAAGAGTTATACATGGTGCAACCCGAAGGTTTCATAGATCCTGAGCATCCTAAGAAAGTATGCAAGCTTAAGCGTTCCATTTATGGACTTAAGCAAGCTTCTCGGAGTTGGAATCATCGTTTCGACCAAGTGATAAAAGAGTTTGGTTTCACTCGATCGGTCGAGGAACCATGCTTATATATCAAGTCGAGTGGGAGCAAGATTGTATTCTTGATATTGTATGTCGATGACATACTCTTGATTGGGAATGACATTCCTCTCCTTTCTTCGGTTAAAGAATGGTTGAAGAACCATTTCATGATGAAAGATCTGGGTGAGGCACAGCGTATTTTGGGAATCCGTATCTACCGAGATAGATCACGACGGACGTTATCACTTAGTCAGGAGTCTTATTTGGATAAGGTTCTTGAGAGGTTCAACATGACCAACTCCAAGAAGGGGAACCTTCCTATGACGACTGGGATGCAGTTGAGCAAGTCTCAGTCACCCACGACGCCTGAAGGGATTGAGCGCATGAGTCGTGTTCCTTATGCATCTGCAATAGGATCGATCATGTATGCCATGATATGCACACGTCCAGACGTGGCATATGCATTGAGTATGACGAGTCGGTACCAAAAGACTCCAGGTGAAACACACTGGATAGCAGTCAAAAATATCCTCAAGTACCTACGGAGGACTAAGTATTGGGCATTGACTTATGGAGGCGATACTAAGCTATGCACAACCGGTTACGCAGATGCTAGCTTCCAAACGGATCGAGATGATTCAAAATCTCAGTCCGGGTTCGTCTTCACTCTTAATGGTGCTGCGGTCAGCTGGACTAGTTCCAAACAGAGTGTTGTAGCAGATTCTACTACTGAATCCGAGTACTATGCCGCCGGAGGCGCAAAAAGGAAGCGATATGGATGCGTCAATTCTTACAAGGGCTTTCGGTAGTTCCTAGTTCGAATGACCCGATCACCATCTATTGTGACAATAAAGGTGCCATCTTCCAGGCTAAGGAGCCAAAGTCTAGCAACAAATCTAGACATGTACTTCGGAAAGCTCACCTGATCCGTGATTACGTGGAGCAAGAAAAGATAGTGATTGATAAGATTGTGACGGATGATAACATCGCGGATCCTCTCACCAAACCGTTGAATTATGATAAGCATGTAGGGCATGTTAATTCCATGGGAATTAAACATGTTCCTGAGTTGTAGTACTTGATTATGGATTTGATACATTATCTTTTTCATATACTATTTATAACTTCATCATTTTATATATAATATTTTGTTTTTCATGTGGATTGTACTGACAACATTGAACGCCACAAAGTGAACTGAATTACATTATATTTGTTTTGGTCCGTAATCGCCAATGTGATCTGATAACTCCGGCTATTATATTGTGCAGTCAATTGATGGTGGGTTCAACAAGCCATAAGTCAAATGGTTGACTGATTGATCACAGATGCGAGATTATAACGATACCTCGTAGGACAACTTTTTGTGACAACGTAATGGAGTCCTAAATGTTTAATAACATTCGGTGTCAGGTCGTGGATAGGACATCCATTGTGTTCCTAGAGTCGATTCTTTTGACTATCGACTGTCTCTTGAGATTAAGGCAGTTTTTCGGTGACTTTGGTTTCTTTCTCACGGTCTGCCGTAACTGGAGGCTAAGTAGATTTTTTCTGGGTCATTTCATGTTGTGCTTACATCTGCAGGATTCGAGTTGAGGAAAATATCCAACCCTTATCAGGTATAGTTATTTCTCAGGGCCACTCGAGGAGTTGTAACTGAAATGCATGGCCATGCTCGAATGTTAATTCGTTTATCAGTAAAGTTACTCTCTAGTCGGGGAAACCACTCTTGATATTGATCGCTTGTAAAATACGACCTTTGTGAATTCGGATTTGCAAATTGTTTTACATTGAGTGGGAGAAATTTTATAGGATATGAGAATCGGTTATCGCACATACACTTGTGAGGACAAGTGGGAGTTTGTTGGAGCTTGTGTCCTCCACAAATTAGTGTGATAACATTTGTAAATCTCTTACAGGTTCACAAGGGTATACTTCGTATATTTAATCAGTTGATTAACGTTTACCTAATAATGGTTGGCTTGCTAGAAAGTTTGACGTTATTATCATACAGATGGCTGTGATCAACTGGTCCCTAAAGGTCACACCTATAGGAAGTGTTTGAGAAATGTGATTATAGAAATATTATCACATTGATGCCCAATATGACTACAAAGTTAGTCAATGTGTTGATGAGATAATTATTTAATGAAAATTAAATAATATTAGTTGAGACGAATTAACTGTCAATTCGTAAATTAAATATAATAAGTTATATTTAATTAAATGTATATAATGTTAGCTTGGGCGAATTAATCATTAATTCGTAATTAAATATAATCGATTATATTTAATATCAACAAGATGAATGTGTCATAGTGGTAATAGTGAGGGTACACAAACCAAGAGGTCTTGGGTTCGATCCTCACTAGATGACAATTCAACACATATTATATATTTTTAGAAAGACCAAAAATAAGGAGGAGATACTCCTTATTTCGGTCAGTTTGGCCGAAAATTAGGAAGGATTTTTCTTTCCTAATTGACTCCAAGTTTCGGTCTGTATAAAAAGAAAGGGAGAGAATTATTTCTACCCTAATTCTTTTTCTTGACCTAGCCTCCTCTCTCATCAGAAAAAAACACAAAAACAACTAAATTTTACAGAAAATTTTAGATTGATTTCTAGCATAATTGTTAAGACGATATGAGGGAAATGGTTTGTATTATTGTGTGTATCTCATGAGAATACATGACGATATATATAATAGATGACGATATTCTAAACCCTATTCTAAGCCATAGACGGTAGCCGTCGTAACTCGTAACCTAACCCTAATGATAGTCGGCTCTAATGAGCCTAATATCCTAATACCCTCCCGCAATCATAAAGGCAGTACATAGTACGAACTTTATGATTGGAGAATCACATTAAATCAAAATAAAATTAAAATAAGAAAAAATCTTCATCAACTTGTTCGTCTTCATTATCTATCTCCATCTTCGCAAGGTTGGTAAAATAAACGAGTATTAAGACTCGTTAGAAATTTCTCGAACAAGAACGTTAAGTTTTTCGGACTTGTCGAATATCAAATAATTTGTTAGGAACTCTAATCGGACCTAAACAGATTTCACTAAAACGGAAAATTATCCGTTAATTTCAATATTTGGAGAACGCTAAGTTTTTCGAACTCCAATCAAATTTGAACCACCATCATAATGATTATAATTGCGTAACTCGCCAGTCAATTTTTGTACTTTGTCAAAGTGAAGAAGATAAATCAAATTTCAAAGAGAAGAATATTTGGGCGTATGTGGCGTCTCATCAGAAGGCTTATTTATCAAGAAGTCAATGCAAAAGGAAAACTACGGCTGAGATAATTCAACCAAGCATAATGCATACTTCGTAAAAAGTTAAGAAGGAATTAATTTTTTTTTTTTATCAGTAAAGACTATCGTAAATCCCACCGGTGAGCGTCATGAATTTTCGCCCACCGGCAAGACGGCGGAAGCGATTTTAGAGTCCTCTCAGGAGAGAGGCTCTGATACCATGTTAAGACGATATGAGGGAAATGGTTTGTATTATTGTGTGTATCTCATGAGAATACATGACGATATATATAATAGATGACGATATTCTAAACCCTATTCTAAGCCATAGACGGTAGCCGTCGTAACTCGTAACCTAACCCTAATGATAGTCGGCTCTAATGAGCCTAATATCCTAATAATAATCAAGGAGCATATCTCATATCGTCTTCGGTGCAACTAATAGGCTAATATCAATTTTGATATTGTTCTTAGGCCAATTTTGCTAGGACCGAAGGTTAATTCTAAATCCTTTATACTTTGTTTATGTATTTTGTTTATGACCATTGATCATCATTGTTAAATTCGTTATAATCCCTCTAGTTTAAGGGAAGTATACAGATGATTTCCCACACACAACTGTGACCATAGGTGTGAGGGCCGAAGAGGACTCAAAGGTAGTCAACCGCTTAACTAACCGTGTGGCAATAGCACCACAACTCAAGTACCGGGTCGAAGAGGTGGCCATCAAGGCCAAGCTAGCACAAACGATGGCCGGGGCACTAAAGGAGACTTTCTGGGCTCGGGTGGGGTTCAGTTAGGTGACCAACAACATAACCTCATGTGAGTTTAACTTACTCACATCCCTTCTATCATAGAGCAAACAGGTCAAAGCTCGGAGGAAGATCTTCAAAGTGACATGTTGAACATCATTAATCAACATGTTACTCGAAGTAGGAGCAGGCTTACCAGTGAAACAGGGCATATAACTGCTAGCCCCACACTCAGTCGGGATGTCTCTAAGAGATCCCTTCTTAGGTCGAGCAAGTCCAAGGTGAGAAGCAAACTGGTCCATAGACAAGAGAAAACTGGTGTTCATAAGACGAAACTCTACGGTCTTAGCTACCGCATCATAAGAAAAAGAGCTCATAAACTCCAAGGTCAAGAAAGGGTAAGAGTGCTTCCTAAGACGATACACCCCCGCCAAACCCAAGGTCTCAAAGATATGCCTCACGTCTACCTCTATCTTCCGGTCATCAAGGATGGTAGTGTCGATGCATTAAGTAGGTTTCATACGACGCTTCGTCAACTCAACAAAGGCATCCCTTTGCTTAAAGTCAGCAAAGATAACGGTAGGATACTTAGAAACAGGTGGAACAGTAGGTCCCTGACTCCCCGCTCCCACCTCAGGCTCAAAGGCCCTAGATCTCTTACTTTAACGGGTCACAGCTGCGGCTCTTGGCATCTATTTCAACATATTTTTAGCCACACAAAATGGATTCTTAATTGAGCTAAAAGAACTTTTCAAAGAATACTCATGGTTGGAGAGATAACAATTTAAAGTAAACTCTTATAAGACAACCATAAATTCCCAATTCATTTTATTCTCATACTTCATAAAGGACGGTTTCATAGTTTTCAAAACACAAAATCTTAACCATTACTAGGAAATTTGGGATTTGAATCCCTCAAAAATAGCTTCAAAAGAGATCATTATCACAAAATTTGGGGCGAATTTTCAGTTTGGGGCACTTTTAAAACAGAGTTTTAAGACGAAATTTTTGAGTGAAATTAACCAAAATCAACACCAAACATGATACTAATAACATCCCTTTAGTCGATTTTCCCCTTTAGGTAAGCAAAAGACGAATAAAATCAAGTTTGTAAGACAACCCTAGAAATTTCGGTCCCCAATTATACCCCCAAATCAATTGGATTTTGCAATTTCTAGCATTAACAACAACAAATTAAAGCAATTTTACCAAAATACAACAACTATAATCCAAAATCCATGAGTATAAATCGAATTTTCAGAAAAATCAACACTTTTACATGCCACTACTTGATTAAAACAAAGAAAGAAAGTAACAATCTTACCTTGAATGAGTTTGCAAATGGATTTGAACGAATTAACAAGAAGATTTCAATCACGATTACCTAAGAATTAAAGAGAAAAGAAGTTTGAGGAAGATTTTAGGGTTTGAGTAAGAGTAGGAATTAGAAAAGAATGAAAGAATAGAGCATATGTAACCCGTCCAAATATGGGTATTGTAGCACCTTACTCGATCGAGTGACTCGGTTACTCGATCGAGTGGCCTCTACTTGATATAGTTGGAGTTGCTCGATCGAGTTTCCACTGGCATTTCTAACAATTTCGATCCAATAACCCAACTACTAGATCGAGTAAGGTCTACTCGGTCGTGTAGGCACTCGTACTCGGTCGAATAAGACTAGGAACAAGGTCAAGGTTACAAATTCGGTTAACGGTTCCTGCAAAATAACAACTTGTTCCGAGTCCAAGATGCACTTAGTACTCGTCACTGATTATTTCCCACACAATCACTATCAATTAGCACTGCTCACATGTAACACGATTACCTCAACCGAAAACTACACATATATCATCCCATCATGTACCAACATTTACAAATTAATCCAACTACGGCATACTTCAACTCACATGTACATATGTAACAACAATATTATTCTACTTTATTTACGCATATCCAGGTTTGATCGTTCAACATGTGATTATAATATATTAAACATTCCATTCGGCAAATCAACTATTACTTATTACCCATGCTTGCCCTATTGCTTGGCATATCACAACAATTCGACAATCACAATTTACGATTCACATTGCTACACTTATTCACCAAAAGCATACAATCATTTACCTGTCAAATCCCACAACATCATATGACAATTAGCACTAACTGAAGCACATATATGGAGATTTGCAAACATTACCACTGTCACATTATCAGATACCCTTACGCAACTTTCAACACATTCACCATTCTCTATCATATATACACGCACTCCCAGCTATTCACAACACTTGCACACGCCAGACACTACCGTAGACTCAAACAAAACTATATCCACTGTACACACCACACACAACTATACACACACAATTCCCGACTCAATATTCCCATTCGAAGTGGTTGGCTTAAGCATATTGGAGCCAGGATTTTGAAATGAGGGCGCTTTATCACCCAAAATAAAGCAATTGCCAGGGCTCCCAACATACATACATACCAGGTTCATTTTATTAGACTCACTACGTTCAATAGGCTCATTAGTTACAGGTTCCAAAATCGTCGCTCTGATACCACTTTGTAACACCCCCATCTACCAAGGAGTCCTAACAAGACCTTCCCCAGCAGATAAGGGCGTTACCATCTCGGTTGCCCGAGGAATAGTAGTGATCAAATGTCGATAAAAGAACAATTATGTTTATTTAAAAGTTATCAACCAAAAGAAAAGGTACAACTTGTGACATCTATCAACTACGTGAAACTATCTCTGCCAAGACTCGTCCCTCCAAGCACTCAGCTAAGATCCAGATATCAACCTTCTAAGACAGACTGCTCACCATAATGGATCACGGCAGACACAACACAAGAAGAAAACACAAAAAAACCACACAAGGTCAGCAACTGAAGGAACACACCAAAACTAGACACAACAAACATACACACATCACCTTCTCCTACTCTCAAAGGTTACTATGACGCCTTCTCGGAGTACCACCAGGTACACCTATGGGAGCCCGACAAAGTCAAGTGCGCGTTCATCACAGGCCACAACACGTTCATGTACAAAATGATGTCATTCGTCCTAAAGAACGCGGGAGCCACCTACTAAAGGAGGAAGGAATGTGGAGGTATACGTCGACGATGCCATCATCAAAAGCAAGAGCGAAGAAGAACATCTGAATGACATCGAAGAAACGTTCACGTCCTTTCGAAAGTACCAGATAAAGCTTAGCCCCAAGAAGTGCACTTTTTGTGTACTGTCCGGAAAGTTCCTTGGGTTCCTGGTCAGCGCGAGGGGAATAGACGCCAACCCGGAAATGGTACAGGCCGTCATAGACCTCCCAGAACTGCGCACTATCAGAGACATTCAGAGACTCACATGATGAATGGCAGTGCTGTCCCGATTCATATCGAGGTCGGGAGATAAGTCAAGACCTTTCTTCAATGTCTTAAAGGGTAATCAACAGTTCCGGTGGGAGGAGGAGCAAAGGCATGCCTTTGACGATCTTAAGATCCACCTTAAAGAACTACCAACCCTAACTCGGCCGGTGACTGGTGAAACACTCTACTTATACGTAGTCGTTACTGACGTCACCGGCAGCGTCGTGATACTAAGAGAAGAAGGCAAAAGCTAGCAACCCATCTAGTTCATCAGCCACGCACTGGGTCCAGCTGAGAGAAACTACTTGCTCATCGAGGAGGTCGCATTCGCCATAGTGATAGCAGTCAGAAGATTGCGCCAGTACTTCGACGCACATCCCGTAACGGTAATGACAGACCAGCCTCTCGAGAAGGCCCAGAAAAAGTTTGAGAACTCCGATCGGTTACTAAAATGGGTAGTTGAGATGTCAGGGCATGAAATCAAATATCAACCCCGCTGCCAGAAAAGCTCAAGCCCTATCATATTTCCTGGCTAAGTGTTCCTGCTCCGACGAGAGTGAGAAACCTGAAGAAGCCTGGGAAGTCTACACCGACGGGTCATCCACAACTGCCGAGTCCGGAGTAGAGTAGTTATCACAAGCCCGGGGGGAGTAGAATTCGAGCATGCCCTAAGATTCACCTTCGAGGCGTCTAACAACGAGGCAAAATACAAAGCAATGATAGCGGGCATTGAACTCACCACCGCAGTCGTAGACAGAGTACTATGACTATTCACAGACTCCCTACTCATCGCCTATCAAATCAAAGGAGAATATGAACTAAGGGAGCCCTCGATGGTCAAGTGTGGGTTGACGTACGAGTCAAAAAGTGCATCGAGCTGGGCCCGACACCAATTGGAGTTGTCGGGCCCGAAGGTCTGACCTAGCTGACGGACATAGTCCACTTCAAGACCGAAGGAAATATACCAGAGGGGATGACGGAAAGAAAGATCCGAACAATCGCTAGTCGTTTCCTACTAATAGAAGGAATACTCTACAAGAGAGGGTTCTCAAGCCCACTCTTGAAATGCTTGAACCCGAGAGAGGACGCACAAGCACTGTCGAATATCTACTCCGGCATTTGAGGGCACTACATCGGAGGTAGAAATCTGGCCCACAAGGCACTAAGGGCAGGATACTTCTGGCCCACCATTAAGGCAAACGCCAAGGAACTGACGAGGAGGTGTAGGAATTGCCAAATCCACGCACCCGTCATACACGTGCCAGAAAGAGACCTGCAACCAGTGCTAAGCCCGATACCCTTCGCCTAATGGGGAATGGACATAATAGGCCCTTTTACCACCGCGAGTAGAGGAAGAAGGTTCCTAGTGATAGCCATCGTCTACTTCTCAAAATGGGTGGAGGCAGAGGCCGTAGTTAGAATCACCGAAGCAGCAGTCAGGAAAGTCATCTGGCAGATTATTATCACCAGATTCGGCATTCCCAAAATAATGGTCTTCGACCACGGGAGACAATTAGACAACGACAATCTAAAGGAATGGCTAGAGACCTATAACGTCAGACACGCTTACTCCGCCGTTTGCCACCCACAAAGCAATGATCAGGCAGAGGCAGCCAATAAACAAATACTGGTCGGCCTAAGAAAACGCATGGTCGAACTGAAAGAAGCGTGGGAAGACGAGCTGGAGAGCGTCCTATGGTCATTCAAAACCACGGTCAAAGAGGTCACCGACCACACTCCCTTAAATCTGGTTTACGGAGTAGAAGCAATGTTGCCGGTGGAAATTCAAATACCCACCGCACGCAACATATATTTCGACCCAGAGAGCAACGAAGAAGCCATGAGGGGCACCCTCGACCTTGTAGAAGAAACTAGGACACGAGCCCGATTGAACATCGCAGTGTACCAAAACTGAATGAGAAAACAATACAATCGAAGAGTACAATAACAAGAGTTCGAAGCTGGAGATTATGTCCTAAGGAAAAGCGCAAAGGTCGGACAGGGTAACCTACATGGCAAACTATCTGCCAACTAGGAAGGCCTATACCAAATCACCAAGATCCTAAGGCCCGATACATACACCTTGGCCGACATGGACGAAGCTGAATTGGGGGCACACTGGAATGCCGACACCATCAAGAAATATTATTTCTAAGGAAGAACGGCGGAACTCCAGTCTAGGCAATTGCCATTATCACGAGCAAGTCGGAGGACGATCAAGCATGTCGATGGCTCCATGTAAAGATGTAACAAGACCCCCTTAAAAGTAATTGGAATAAAAATGGGCGGTTATGCCTATCAGCACTACATACAGTCGCAACCAATAAGCAGGGGGCAGGGAGGCCACCACAGAAGTGGAACAACGGCCGAAAACATCAAAGTAAGCAGGGACACCCACGCCAAAACGATAAATGAAGACATCAAATTAGGCAGTGGATAGCCGCAAAGGGACACCCCCAACCAAAACGATGAATGAAGACATCAAAGTAGGCAGTGGACAACCGTAAAGGGACACCCCAACCGAAACGATGACTGAAGACATCAAAGTAGGCAGTGGACACCCATAAAAGGACACCCAGACAGAAAAGACAAACGAAGACCCCGGAGTAAGCAGGGAATCCCTTAGAGGGACTCCCGGACCGAAACAAATAAGTAGGTAGTGAACACTCGTAAAGGGACACTCAGACCAAAATATCGGAGTAGGCAGGGACTTTCCTAGAGGGACTCCCGGACCGAAATGAAGAAGTAGGCAGTTGACACCCATAAAGGGACACCCAGACCTAAATACCGGATTAGGCAGGGACTCCCCTAGAGGAACGCCCGGACTGAAACGAAGGGTAGGCAGAGACACCCCTAGAGGGACACTCCGACCGAAAATGGCCGGATTAGGCGCGGACACCCCTATAGGGACTCCCAGACCGAACGATGGAATTAAGTAGGTAAGGGCACTCCAAATAATACCTTGACCGAAATCCAGAGTACTCAGGAACGCCCGACAAGGGACGATCCTGTCAAAACGAAGTAAGTAGGGACACCTGGGAATGGACACCCACGCTTAGGCGAGAACGTACAAGCAAGATAAGGAAGAGACGAAAACAAAACAACATTTAACAAAAATAAATGTTCCAAAGTGAGCTTTCAACACGTTACAAGAAAGAACCTCCATACATATAATAAATAAGAAAGGTGAAAGCGGGTCGGCCTGTCGAAGCCCACACATAGGTTTAAATTGCTTAAATAGGGAGCCATTCAGAAGAACCTCGTAAGAAACTGTTGTTACACAATTCATAATAAGGCAGACCAGCTTATCCGGGAAACCAAAACCTCGTAATGTAGAAGCAAGGAAGGGCCAACTAACCCTATCATATACCTTGCTCATATCTGCCTTGAATGAAAATTTAACGTAAGCACCCACCCTTTGAGAGTTGCTATTATGAATGGCTTCATGGGCAAGTAAAATATTATCACTAATAAGGTGGCCAGGGACAAAAGCATTCTGGTGACCACTTATAATATACCTCATAATCTGTGCCAACTTATTAGTAATACACTTAGTAAAAATCTTTATTACAACGTTGCAAAGACCGATAGGGCGGTAATCTTTGACAATTTCCGAGTTATCACATTTAGGCACCAATGTGATAAAAGTCCTATTTAATTCTCTCTAAACAAAACCCGTAGTAAGAACGGAAAGAACCGCAATAATAACATCATCCTTAACAACATACCGATACTTTTGAAAAAAATAGGCCGGCACTCCATCAGGACCAGGTGATTAAAGCGCACCCAGTTGGAAGACAGCCCTCCAATGTCTTGTGGTAGAAAAGGCTTATTTAGAATGTCCATATCATCCTCCTTTTCTCTAGAGTGCAGATTGTCAAGCAAATCCAACTTCCCGCGTCATCTTTTATACCCGAAATAAAATTTTTTCCAGCCCGCCCTTTAACCCAGTTGAAGAAAAATTTGGTACAAGTATCCCTCTTGATGATCCATTTCATCTTAGCCCTCTTATGCCAACATAACGCGACTGCACTAGCAAACTCTTTTAAATTCTTATTCACGTTATTATAAGTGACCTAATCACCCGTTGAAATTGCCAAATCCATAGCCTTCACCAATCGTTCGTCGAAAAACCTCCCATTTCTTTTGCCACTCTCGCGTTTTATCCAGCGCCCATTTTTTGACTACATTTCTTACCGAAGCCAATTTTCTTACAACTCGGAAAGTCGGAGAGCCAGTAAATCTACAATTTCAACCGGTTTAAATAAGTGACCTACACTCCTTATTTTATATGGTCTGTTGCCCTTATTTTCCATAAGATATAAATCTAATTCCACTGGTGCGTGATCCTAAATCTGAATTGGGCGATGTAAAACTCCTGTATTCAGAAACGTGAGCAACCAATTCTTATAACCCTATGCTTTGTGAATCCTTTCATAAACCTGCTTCTTACCTTTCCTATTATTACACCAAGTGAATCTTGGACCCTTAAATGGAATATCAACAAGTTCATTACCCATTTTCCAATTCCCGAACTCAAAAGCTCCACTAATAGCGTTATTATTATAACTAAATTTATCATCTCCAAACTCCACTTGATTAAAATCTCCACAAATAATAAACGGGTATTCCAGCCCATTTAGCCATCCCTCAAGTTCATTAAGAACAACAACTCGAGATGAAATATTTGGATGACCATAAAAGAGAACAAGGTACCAAGATAAGCCGTTATATTTTTTAACCAAAAGGATGACAAAATTCTTACAAGCCACAATACAGCTCATATTCGATTCCTTTCTCCATCCCACCCATAAACCATCAGAAGCACCATCAGCGTCCACACCAATTGATTTCACAAAACTGGATGATCTAAGCAAAAGACTAACATTAATATGTTTAGCCTAGTTCTGAACAACCATACCCATAGCTTACAGATCAGTCACCCTATACGCTTTTAATCCTCACATTCACTTGTTATTTGAGTAATACTGTTGAATATGAAATTAGTATTTGTCATAAGTTATACAAGAGATTGCCTCTTTGACAGGATATTTGAAATTTTGAACAGTGATGCTACTCGTTTTACATTTGAAGATGACGGGTGGTCTCATACAGGGGATATAGTGTACTTCAATTATGATGGTTACTTGTACATAATTGATCAGTTTGAAGGGATTATTTAATACAAGGGTTATTTCCAGGTACCATTCTTACTCCATTCATTGACAATTTGACAATTATACTCCAATTATCGCAACATTTGATGATCCTTGACTACCTTGCTGTAGTAGAAATCTTTTGGATTTTGTATGCACATTGCCTCATTTGGAATCTGTTTTGATGTCATCCTAAAATACTTCATGTTGTTGTAACAAGGTAAGCCGTACACTTGTTATACAGTTATAAATACTATCTATTTTACTTAGATTCGGGACATGGGTCCGCTGAACTTGACATTACTCGGCTTTTTTAGACATGGGAAGCCTATCCCGAATCTGTTGTGAGCAGATGATGATGAACTGAGCCTTTCCAAGCTGAAAACTCGATGCAATGTTGCAAGTTAGAAGGAGCTCAAATATAAGGAACAAACGAGGAGTATTACACAATTATGTTTATTTTTTTTTATTAAATTTTGTATCTTACTATTATTATTATTATTAGTCCGAAGTGTTGACATCTATTTATGTGTAGATCTAAGAATATTTATGTTCAAAACACATGTATATTTTTAATTTTGGAGTATTAAATTATGGGTTTTGGAAATGTAATTTTTTTTTAATTAATTGTAATTCCCATTTGAGGCCTTTTCCTATAAGAAAATGGGAAAACGCCTCAAATGTAATTTTTTTAATTAAAAAATTTCTATTTACATCAGTTTTAGTCAATAAAGGATGTAAATAAGGTGATATTTACATTGGTTCTACATCAAAACCGATGTAAATGAGAGGCCATTAACATCGGTTCTAGAAAGAAACCGATGTAAATTATGTGTTATTAACATCGGTTCTAGGAAGAAACCAATGTAACTATGTGCCATTAACATCGGTTTTAAAACCGATGTTTTTGTTATAGATGCCATAAACATCGCCCCTAGAAACATCACTCAAAACCGATGTAAATGGGGCAAAATAACCGTTGTCAATAGGACTTTTTCTACTAGTGATATTATTTATATTACATTTAGTTTTCATAAGAAAAACGAAATCACATGACTTATTATTTAGTAGTGCTCTAAGCTTAGTAATCGTAGGGGCGAGCGCATCATTTACTCCCCTAAAATTCAAAGAAACATCAATCATGGGTCACAAGGAGGTTGAGAAGGGCCAGCCTTAACAACGCCATCAACATCATTAACCAAAGAGCTTCACTTAAGCAGTCCATATCCAGATCAGACACATTAACATGAAACCTATGCTTGGCAACAGAACTCGCATCTTCAAACCACTTACCACATCCTTTCCTGGCAAAACGGTGTTTTGCCAAATGCATAATATATTTCTTAGCATTAGCAATCGAGGGAAAAGCGCTACCTGGAACCGACAGTTCATCGGGTTTACATCTGCACTTTTGTTTTACCCGCAACAACAATAGCCTTTGGCCTGGGGACCGTGAAGTCAGTAGTATAATACAATTATCCCCTTCCCTCTGAAACACTTTTACCCTTCTGCACATTGAAGCCCATTTCATCACCCACCACAGCCTTCTTCCCTACACTCATGTCCTCTGCCTTACCAGAACTGCGCTCAAAACCACCCGACAACCCAAGTGATGAGTAGTATTTTGGGCGCATTTTACCCCTCATTTATACCTTATTCCGACTCGATTTTGCGTGCTTAATTGATTAAATAGCTCGTTTTATTAACTGATTTTTAATAATTAGTTAGATTTAATAAGTAGTCGGGTTTTTAATATATTATTCGTATTATTATTTTATTAATTTAATGTGTAGGTGATACGGGATTGCGAGACGGAATAATGGAGGATAAAAAACAAACAAAAATAAAGCAAGTTACACCATCTTCTATACCACCTCATGCCACCTTAGACCACCGTGGACCACCACCACTGACCACCATGGAAGCCACCGTCATCAACCCAGCACCCCCTCTCGACTCTCGCCGGTGACCACCATGGCGGCCACAACAACATCAACCACTAACCAGAACACTTCCTCGACAGCCATAGAAACAACACCATTACGTTTACCTCTGTCGGCCAACCGGCGGCAGCTCATCCTACCGGTAGCCATGACACACCTCCTCTAATGCTCAAACACCTAATGGAAATGATCTCAGTGTCGGCCAACCCACCGGCGACCATTACACCGGCTGCTAACACCTCTTATTCTTCAAAACTCGCATAAACATCAACCATGTTTCCCATGCCGGTAAACCGGCCCCCGGCCACCCTACTTCCACCACCATATGCACAAACATTATCCATGCTTTAGAGATCTCAGTGCCGATGGCCACAGAGGTGGTCGACCACCCGACTGGCAGGTACACCCCTCGCAAATCAGCCCCTCGTGCCCCTCTCTCTCTCTCTCTCTCTCTTTCTCTCTCTCTCTCTCTCTCTCTCTCTCTCTCTCTCTCTCTCTCTCTATATATATATATATATATATATATATATATATATATATATATATATATATATATATATATATATATATATATATATATATATATATATATATATATATATATATATTTCAATACTTAGTTTATTTTTCACCCTAGTTTTTAGTTTATGTTTTAGGATTTCATTTTATTTAGTTTGTGTGTAATGTTTAGTAATAATTAGTAATATTACTTTATAATTAGTATAATTAGATTAATTAGTTTGTTTCCTACCTTAATCTTTCCACAACAACTTCTCTTATTTAGTTTAATCTTGTAATAGTTAGTTTGTTTATGAGTTTTTGGATGAAAATTAAAGGCTCCATGTTTGTGTTTAATACAAGTTCTTGCTTTTCTCATCCAAGTCTTCATTGTTGGTAAATATTCAGTCTTTCTCTCTTTTATTAGATGCTATTTCATTCCTCATATCTTGTTTGTTCAATCTTGTTATTTACTATGTTTGACATGGTTATTGTTGTGTTATTTATGTTGTTTGTGTTAACCATGTTTGAGTAGATTATGTCTAGGGTTTAAGGGGGAGTTTGAGTTAACATGAGGGATGATAATGAGTTGTTTATTAAAAATTGAGTCTTTACTTATATGCATAGAAGATGTTCGATGAAATGAAGTGTGAAAGTTCAAACTTTTCATTCATGTATGCTTAGTATCTCTTTAAATGAGAATGAAAAAGGATGTTTGATAGCATGTTTGTGATGAGTTTCACATAAAGTGAAAGCCTTATGGTAAGCTTAAGGAAGGCCTAAGACACTAGAACTAAACCTTAACCAAAACCGTTACCCATTTCTCGTTGACCTTTGCATTGTAACACCTCCATCTACCAAAGTGCCTTATCGGGCCTACCTTAGTAAACGGAAGTGCTACCATCTCGGCTACCCGAGGAAAGGTATATCAAATAGACCATAAAAGAACGTATATATAAAGTAAAAATAGTTTAATCAAATTACATAACCAAAAATACTAAATAAAAAAGGAAGTACAACTATAAACCAAAAGACTAAAGGTGTAAAACACATCAGAAGCTAAAAGAACACGGAATCCGGTAACCGAAAGCTAGATCTTGTTTGCTTTGTAATTAGAGTGATTAGGGAGTGTTTAAAGAAATGTTTTAGCTTTAATAAACTGATTAACGAAATGAATATTGAAACATATATAACTCCCTTATCACTCTAATTAAACTGCGGAAATTGACTTGTCAGACCGGGAACTCGGTCGAGTACCAGACATACTCGACCGAGTACATCCTACTCGACCGAGTGTCTCACATACTCGGCCGAGTGTACCTAAGGCAGTAGCCAGCCTCAAAACACCTAATGACCCACTCGGTCAAGTACAACCTAGTCGACCGAGTTCACCATACTCAAGAATCTGTGGTATTACATGCATCTCCCTCTCCCTACCTAGACGAACCCAAAGACCCTAGCTTTTTCACTCTTTGTTTTAAGTGCTTGTGTGTGTGTGTGTGTGTGTGTGTGTGTGAGTGAGTGTGTGTGTGTGTGTGTGTGTGTGTGTGTGTGTGTGTGTGTGTGTGTGTGTGTGTGTGTGTGTGTGTGTGTGTGTGTGTGTGTGTGTGTGTGTGTGTGTGTGTGTGTGTGTGTGTGTGTGTATATATATACTTCATGTTCTAGCCTTGTTCGTTAGAGTAGTATTCATTCACATGTCGCATGCTAGACTAAACTAAAACGAAACAAGGACTCATAGCCAACTTAATTCCACCATCTTCGTGTTTGACCTCGACCACTAGCTACATAGTAGTTGAGTTTATAAGTATTGTTTGAAGTGGGTTTCATGATAAAGACCACTATCAAAATGGCGCTGTTGCAGGGGATGGTGTCTTGTTAGATATATGTCTTTGTTGAATTTTAGGATTAGTCATTTTATTGCTTTTGAAAAAAAATGGAGAATTCTTATGGTATGCATGCTTATTCACCTTATTCTAGTTCATGTGGTGGTTATGGACATAATTTCACTTATTGCTCTTCATATGCACCTCCTCCTCAATTCGACATGTGTAATGTGCAATGTGCGTCATGTGGAAATTATGGACATAGTTGTGATATATGCCCCTCACCCCAAATGAATATGAATAATTTTATATGTGGGTCATGTGGTGTCTTTGGTCATTCACTTGATGTGTGTCCATCTTACTTCCCTCAAACCCCTTATGGATTCCTACATGTGAAATGACAAAAATAACATGCAACCATTTAACTCGTGCTCGCCCTACCCTCAACAACAAGAGTCGTTTCATCATGGAAATCTTTCTCCAAATAGGTGTTTAAATGATGATGTTAATGTTCAATGTGGGTTATGTAGTGCTTTTGATCATTCATTTCGTACGTGTCCTTTTTTCTTCCCAGCCCCCATGGATTCTCATTTGCTTGGTGGTGCGAATGATGTGTAAACCTTTGGCCCTAGTTTGGATAACTTTTGTCTTCACCCTTATAATGCCCTTAGTAGCTCACTTGACGCTTATCATCGATGTGTTGAAGTGTTGAATGTTATTTACAACCGTTCCAGAAATTGCTAAGTGAGCAATGCTTTATTTGACCAACAAACGGCTTTGACTAATGACGCTCTTAAACCTAGTGCTTTGCCTTGTGGGGAAAGCCATGTGAGTGAGGTTAATGACCTCGTTGATGATGAAAGTTTGAGGCATTATGAGGGTAATCATTTGCCTTTCTCAGGTGACGAGGAGAGTAATTTAAGGAATGATGTTGGTGAGGAGCTTGTGGGTGTTAGTGAGGGTGTTTTGGAGATTGGGGATAGTGAGGATGTCTTGAAGGAGAGGCTTGAGATTGAGGTGGAGAGACCTTTTGAGAAACTTGAGGTTGACACCCCTTTTTTTGAGGATGAGCCTTATACCTCTTTCGAGGATATACATACTACCTCCACCACTCCGTTAGCCACACCCACCAATGAAGGCGATGAAATATTTGCGGATTATGAGAGCAAGAGTGATGAAGAAAGCATCATGGTTGAAGATTTAGAGGTCAAATGGGAGGATGAATTTTTTTGGCGAGGAAGTCTTATTGGAGAAATAGGATGTTGAGGTTGATTTAATTGAGGAGCCTATCTTTGAGAGATTTGATGCTCCCCTTCTTCTTGATGATGAATCCCTTAAACCTATTGACTCCATTGACCTCATTTATCTTGACCCTTTGTTGAAAGTCATCTTCTTTGAGGAGGAGAGTGCGAGCATCGATTGTGAAAGGAATTGTGAGGTGCATTTACTTGAACCTCTTTTAGAGAAATTTGAGGCACCTTTTTGCGGTGAGGATGAGCACCTTGTAACCACCGATGACCTTGACCTCATTTCTTATGCCTCTTTACTTGTGATCATGTATGTTGACGAGGAGTCCGATGCTCCTATTTTTTATAAAGTTTGCATAGGTGAGTCGCTTGAAACCACCCCCCTCCTAGATAAATTTGATGATTTTGATGTCTTCTCTTCCCTTCTCGAGAAATTAGTGTTTGAAATAGAAGGGTGGAAAGATGAAGTGGAGAGCAAGGAGACTAGTGAAGTCTCCGATGTTGTTGTATGCCTAAGAAGTGTGGTGTTTGATCATCCTCCTCTCACAAGAGAGGATATGTTTTACACCGTTGAGTTTGAAAATGAGGTGGAGAATGATCAAACCCTAGATAATATGAGGAAGCTCAAAGATATGAGCTCGGTCGATAATGGGAAGGCGATAAGGCAATCAAGAGCACGAGGCTTTGATACCAATTGTTGAGTTTATTGATCCGGTACTTAAGAGGGGGAAGGGGTGAATTAAGTACCCTTTTAAAACTTTAAATGCTTAACAAAATAATTCGGAGTCAGTGCACAGGCAAATTAAACATTTCAGACGTCTGTTTAAACAATAGGAATTGTGCTGTACTGCTGATTGTATGCGTGAATGTAAAAACGTGAAAAGCAACGAGAAAACAAAGCAAAGAAAAACATGAACACACGATTTTTAATGTGGTTCGACCTACTCTCTAAAGGTCTATGTCCACGCTCTCTCTTTTTATTATATCCTTTATAACCAAAACCCAATTACAAAGAAAATCCTCACGACCACCCCGATCGTGCAACTCGAGTACAACCCCATACCCCAATAAAACACTCTCTCACAAAATGAAAATTACAACTCTTGTTGTCTCCGTATATTGTTCACAAATTAGAACAATGGAGACCAATGATTAACCTTATATATGTAAATATTGAGAACTCGGAAGTTAATTAAAAGGCACGACTCTGAAACGATTTGCAAAACTCTTTGAAAAAAAAAACTTTGGAACGACTAGTTTGAAAAGGATAATGCTACGTGAAAGTGCTGCATTTTTTGTTTTCTTGCTCAAGTCAACTTACTGATTTCCAACACCTTAATACACACACACACACACACACACACACACACACACACACACACACACACACACACACACACACACACACACACACACACATATAAGGTTTGTTAAGAAAAGATCTTCCACAAATGGAGTAAATATTTTATGAGATAATTTTAATTATCTTATAAGATAATTATGATTATCTTAAGAGATAAAACCAAATCTTTTCTTCACAACTACTTTGACTAAATATTTGATAAAAAAATATTTCTTTTATCTTAACCAAAAGTTTTCACAAAATAAGAAAGAAATTGTCAACACATAATCTCGTTCAAAGATAAGAAAATATTTTTGAAATGTGCAAAGAACTTTTACGCTGTGCCTTTAAAAAACTTATCTAAGCTGAACAGTCTTTGGGGATGTTCAGTACAGACACCATGAGTTACCTCAGAACTTATATCTTTACAAAGTTAGACTCAAGGACAATGACATAACCAAAGTCTTCAATCTTCTTCCAAGCATGAATAAAAGTCCTTGTAAAACCTGTGCATATACCATCTAGTATACAACCATTAGTTTAAAAGGAATTAAAAGATTAAGAACTTGTCATCATCAACATAATTAGTTCAACAAATTCCTCCTTTCAAATTAAGTTCCCCCTCAACACAAGAATATCAATCTATCAAGACAAGTGATAGAAGAAGGAAACATCCACAATAGATTAACTAAGACCAGAGTAAAAATTTTAAACCATCAGTTTTAGAGAACGCAAAAAAGAAAAACACTATAGTCAAAGGTCTAAATCTAAGTAGCTACTAAGCACTATAAGTCAGTCAATATTTCCCCCTCTTGACATCATCAAAAGAAGAAGGAAGGTAAAAAAGAGCCAATGTATCCATCCACTGTCAAAGTGACAAAGAAGTAACTACTGGACACAATCAAATAAACATCATCATAATAAGTACAAGACAGTCTATGAGAGTACCAACAGAAAACATATCCAACAAAATGATGTAGGCAAAATAAAAATGGTATGACAAGGTAAAGATAAGGCTAAGTTAAACGGGCTTAGGAACTTGTTCAAGGACATCATGAATGGAGGCTAGTTTGGCAAGTTTGTTGTTCATAGCCACCATCCATTTCTCAACCTTCCCGAGACCACTAGTCACGGCCTCCAAGAGATCATCCAATCGAGTACTAAATACTTCAATACTGCCACCAGATGCACTAAGGACATCAGCATCATAAACCAATCACAGGGATGTTACAGCTGGAGCTCTTATTCTAGAACAACCTCCTCATCATGTTATATATCAGCTTCCTCTTTAGTGGGTGAGAGGGGTTCTAGAGATACACCTTGTTTTCTTTGAAAGGACTTATTTATTCTTGAATAAGTTATGGAGAGTTTTCATACTTTCATCAAAGATTTCGGTCAATTTATTTCCCAAATCCGCCTTGTCATCAAATACCATTTGTGCTTTCCCTTTTTCTGTCACCATGGCTTTCACCTTTCGTTGTCCTTGTTCAACCGTAAGTTTTGTAATCACAATCCCTTTTTGATTTTAAGGAATCCTTTTTATGGTGACTTTGGTATAGGAACAGAAGAAGCATAGAGTTGTGCTTCACACAAATTAAAAAATTCAAATAAAAATCATGAGAGAGAAACTGGAGAGAGAAAGCTCTAAAATCTCTGCATAGAAGTTAGGGTTTGAGTATGACAGTCATGAAAATTGTCACCACAAACCGTTCTACGCCATTAAAATCTATCACAAAAACAAATCAAAATCCCAAAAATGCTCTTATTAACACTAATAATACTTCTTCTTCACAGCCAAAGGAGAAAGATGTTCGCTTTGAAGGACCAGGGACATCGGATGTACGTAAGACAAAATCTCTAAGGGAGTTACATGGTATTCCTGTCCTAGATTTGAGTGCAGCGAATGAGTTGTAGAATGATGTTGGCTGGGTATTGAGGAAGGGTGGTAAAGATGTACCTGTTTTGGAGACGATAGATGAAGAGGAGGATGTGATAGGTCTCCTTCAATTTACGTCTGCGGATATCAAAAAAGAGGTTGAATTCTGGAATCACTCAGTATTTTGTTATATCTTAGGAGCTAATCCTCCATGGGAGGTGGTTGAAGCGTTTATATATCGAGTTTGGGATCAGTTTGGGACTGATAGGGTTTCCTTTTTGGAAAATGGGGCGTTTATTGTTAGAGTTACCAAGGTTGGGGCAAGGGAAGCCCTGTTGCAATCTGGTTATTACTTGTTCGATAATAAACATGTGATTATTAAACCATGGGTGGTTGATATGGAATTGGTCAAAGCAAAGGTGGAAACTGTTCCTGTATGGGTTAGATTGTCAGGTATCCCTCTGAAGTTATGGGGGGATTGCATGCCTTCAATTGCAGGTCTGGTAGGAAAATATGTTCAGAAAGATAAAGACACATATGACAAAGTAAGGTTGAGTTTTGCTCGTGTTCTGGTGGAATTAAAAATGGATCTGGATTTACCTGATAAAGTGAAGTTTTTGGATGAAGTTGGTAAGGTTGTTTATGTTGGTGTTGAATATGAGTGAAAGCCTCATTCTTGTACTAGTTATAATGGTATAGGGCATGATGCTTCACAATGCAGGAAACCTGTTAGACCTAAGGCTGGTAAGACTGGCAAAACTTTGATAGGTAAAAATGTTAGAAATTATTAATCTCATTAATTTACATATTCATATATAAAACAATTTATTTAGTCATAAAATAAATTCTAGATCTTATGCATGCAAACATGAACGAAAGTAGAGAAGAAATCATTGTTCTTACTATATGATTTCGGTTTTATGGCCACCAACAAGATCTCCTTCTTGTTAGTTCTTGAGCTTTCCAACAATGGATGAACAAGATTCAAATTTAGAATCTCTCCCAAAAGCATATACCCAACCTTTTAAAGACTAAAATAATATGATCTAGTATTAGGATTAGTCTTACTTAAAATTTTGACAGAAAAATATTAATTTATTGTCCTCTATTTCGGTTAAGAGGAGAAGAGATTAGTGAGTTTTATTTCTCTAGAATTTTCACAAATTGTAGAGAGTAGAATAATTTCTTACTATAGAAATTTTTTATGATAATTGTGAATGAAAAATTGTAGTGGAAAACACACTCAATTCCCTTGCTAAAACCGGTTGGAGGGGGAGGTGTGTCCAATGCCTGGGCTAGTTTTTCTACCCAAGAAAAGATAGGCATGCAAGGCTAAGACTATAGGTAATTATTGTGTTTTCCACTTAAAAATAATCAACACAATTTTTATCCTAAAACTCCTTCCATTTCGGTACACACGCATAAAATGGATGAGTCCATTTTATTTGTGATTTTGTCAATATGTCACATGTGACACATTACATGACATCTTATTAATAAAATGTATTTTTAACAATTAAAAATCAACATATTAATAAAATATGTCACTTATAAAAATTATCATAGTAATTCATAATTACTTGTACCAAAAGTGTTTCCGAATTATAAACTACAACATTCTGTATTTATAATAATTTATTCATTCCGTTTCAATTGTTTCTGTAAACAATAATTTCATCTAAGTAATAAAACAATTCGATTACTTAGACCGTGTCTCATTTAATCAAATTACAATAACATACGTTAACTTTACTCACAAAATCATCCGTCAATTTTAAGCAATTTAATTAACTCTTATCGGCATACGATTAATTAAATAATCAATTAAGAGTATTTTCCTATAGGTATGACCTAAGGGGATTAACTGATCACCACCGTTGCACGACAATAATGTCAAACTCTAGTCAGCCAATCATTACTGATATGTGTGGACCAGTTGACTGTAAAAAATTACATCCCACATGTATTCTTAAAATGAGATTAAAACATGTGATCATCATGATCAACAGTTGTGATCGCATTATTGTCGGAGGACACATATTCCAACAATCTCCCACTTGTCCTCGACAAGTGTGCGTCACCAATTCTCTTGTCCTATTACTATCTCCCACTCAATGCAAGGTGTCTTTCAGGTCGTACTTGCAAGTGATCATCTCGAGAGTGGTTTCCTCGATCTGGAGAATAACTGATTGACCGGAATTTTTTACCATAGAAACCTTTCGAGCGTGGCCACGCATTTCCAGTTCATTACTCCTCGAGTGGCCCTGAGATATTGTTTTAACCCTGACAAGGGGGTGGACAATTCCTATCGCACTTATTCCCTTCGACTAGCCACAGCCATCATAACCCAAAATATGCCCATTTGACCCCATTTACGAAGGTCGTAGTAACATAAATCAAAGTTAATCTGAAACTGTGCCATCTTAGGTGAATAGTCTTTAGTCAAAAAAATCGACTCATTAGAATACTATAGTAGCTCTCGCCACGACCAGGCTATATAAATTTGCCAGAACTCTATAAGCGGTCACTGCCCGACAAAGTGTTCCTAACAGTCTGCCTATGTGATCGACTAGTCATCTCACATGACTCTATGGCACTTGAACTTGCCATCAATCGCATCACACTCTAGTCACTTCGAGATGTCGCCTCATACAAGTGACTATGGGCGAATACCATGTTAATTCGGGTTCACTTTAACGGGGTTCAATGTTGTCTCTACAACCCGTTTGGATGTAACAAAGTATAAAAGGAGTTTTTAGCTTAAAAACTCGAACGACAAATGTGATTGTCACATATAAATAGTCAATACCTGATTAATATTTCATATTCTATAATCTAATTTGATCTTTTATGTAGTTATTAATCTCAATCCAATTGAAATGACATGACTCATCATGTTAAGCCTATGAAAAGGCTTTGGTTAGTAGGTTTTATCAACTTCTTGTACCTAACTCAACCTTACTACATACTCATTTTCCTTTGTAATGTATACATTTGCATTACAAAACTTTTTGAGTACGTGTCGAGATCCAATCAAGACATAGGCCTTCTAACCTTAGAATAGCTCACACTGTTTTCACAGTGTGCGAGACTCATCCTTCTTGCACATCTCATGATTATAAGTGTACTCAATTTCCGTTGTAAATATTTCTCATTGTTCTTTATTGCCTAGAACGATTCTAGAAAATCTATTTCTTAGATAACATAGCCACAATTGTATCTTAACCATCCTAATGTATTTTGATTATGGTTTTGTCGGAAACCATGCGCAATCTCAATTGTCAATTGTCATTTGTGTAACACCCTTACACAAAATTGCATCAAAATCACTTTGCATTACATCCTTAATGCTTCTGCAAGTACTTAAGGGTAATCTTTATGGCTTACTTGGTAACTATTACTTAAATTCGATTTGAAACAATTCATCATACTCAAAGTATATGAAGTGTTATACATCATATCCTATTTAATTGATTCGACAGCGGAAGCAAATGGAATTAATCAAATATGTTCAACTTGATTGAACTAGTCATGAATCTTATCAGCATAAGACTTCTTATTTGACATTTATATCATGTAGATTTATCTCCATAAATCCGGATATTGAAGATGTACTATATATCTTCAAAGTCTTAAATCATTCGCAATGATCAATATGTCATCCACATATAAGACTAATTAAAATTTCCGTAAATCCCACTAAACTCCATGTATAAACACAACTTCTCGACTTATCGCGAAAAGTTTTATACCATGATCAAATCATTGATTCCAACTCATTGATGTCATACTCAAGACCCTCTCTTAAGTTGCACATTATCTCAGAATTGCAAGAATCTACAAAACTCAAGACATGTATTGAATACATTACTTCTAATTGAAGAAGTGGGTTTTAGATTCACTTGCTATATGTATATCATCATAATGAAACACAATCCCTAAGAAGATCCAAATAGACTTAAGCATTTCAACTAGTGCAAAACCCTTTGCTACCAATCAAGTCTTTTATTTCGGATTTTCATGGCTCTAAGCCTTGTATTGAGTTGTGACTTAAACATTTCATGTAAGTCATATGTTCATTACTTTCTAGAAGTAACATGAGTCAATTAATTGCTTTGTAAGTTGTAAGCTTTTTACTTTCTAAAAGTAACACTAATTCATCATCTTCAACAAATGATGACTTTAACCTCCTAGGTTTTGAAGAAACAACGTCTTACACAAAACGTCTCATGTAGCCAAGAAAGACCAGTTTCTTGCGACATAACATTCTTTGTGGCTCTTGAATAATTTCTCCCATTCTGTCTTCTAGAAATAAACTTGTATTTTAGAAAGACAGTTTCACGAGCCACAAACCCGTTGTACTCGTGATTATTGTAAGGAAAAATAAGCATTTGTTTCTTGTGAAAACTTACAAGTATGGTACCCTACCATTTCATATCTCTTATGATTCGTTTTAGATTTAGTGGAAAAATAATTTAGACAAAATGATAAAATCCCCAAAAGGATCAAGTAACTCAAAGTAACTTGATTGAAGTCCAAACCATATCGAATAGCGTTTGATTTCTTATCCAACCACACATTATCCCATAATGTATGTTAAGAGAGATTAACTTGTGATACTATATCACATTTCATTTGGCTTATATCAAAGTCTTCACTTTGATAATCCCATCACGACTAAATCGTGATTCTTTGAACTCTTTGAACTTCTTCAAAAATCTCTCTTTTACCTTATTAAGTGAACACATTAGCGTCAATTTAAATTGTTAGTAAAAGAAAATGATCAACCTACTTTGGATCAATGATTTACAACCTCGATCTCCTTTTCAACCAAAAGGCACGAGACATCTTGCTTTGAATACAAGATACGCATATACCATAAGATCTAATGGTTTCAAGAGTACTCGATAACTCTTTACATTCATCATTCCAGAATCTAAGGTTTAATCTTAGGTTACCAATTTGAGTCTTGCATCATCTTCATGATATATCATTATAGTTTGGTTTAGAATATAATCACCTTGATAATGGGTTAGCCATACATAAAATCATGGTGTATAGGGTCACAAAAGTGAAACCTCTTTTGTATCTGATGGGGCATATTCTGCACCCGCTGACCGAGTCAACATATTGAGCAAGGTTAAAGCTAAAAGACAGCAAGTCAACATATTAACAACCTAACCGACAAAGCCGAGAGGCATATCCGCGTACTCACATCCAGTCCCCTCAGTGACGAGTCAACCAGGCCTGCCGGCCTGTCATGGGTTCCTCGGCCGAGGGTAGGATAGTCTTTCCACCTGCTAGCCACTTGGCCACTACGTGACAAAAGGTGAAAGTCTATAAATACTCCACTTCTCTCATTGAGAAAAGGATCCGAAAAACAACTGAAAATATGGTATAAACTCCCTTATCTCTCTACAATATACTTTGCCAAGTTAACACACAACTTATCCCTTTAAGTTTACTGACTTGAGCGTCGGAGTGAGTACGCTCGGTACCAAGCCGAGCCCTCAGTTTGTTCATCTTTACAGGAGAGAGCGAAAGGAAGAGACAAGCAACGACGTCATTCTACAAGCTTAAGTGGTCATAATCCTGCTCCGGAATTACACCCGGAATAATTGGCGCCGTCTGTGGGGAAAGATACTAAAAGCTAGTCACCTACCTTAAAAAAAAAAAAAAAAAAAAAAAAAAAAAAAAAAAAAAAAAAAACCATTCAGCAAGCTAAGAAGATGTCAAAGCAACAAGAAACTATGAGTGAAGGAACTGCATTCTTCCAGGATGACACGTTCCCTAATTCTGAGATCGGGCGGTCCCCCACCGCCGAGTCACCAACCGGCGTATGGGATGCCGAAAGAGCCGAGAACACCGTTGCCCTCGGCCAAGTCACCGTCATGGGACATGTGGTCGATGCAGCCAAACTAAAGCTATTCCTGGACCTGATGGGTAGTACGCCGATTACCCATGTCACGACGACGGTGACGGCAGCGCATCCACAGGTGACCAGGGCCCATAAAGTGACCCCGAACAACTTGTCCTGGGCGTCTGGAGCGGGAATGCTAGAACGCCGCAAAGCCCGTGGTGCCATGTGGCGGAACCCGAGTCCTTCCCCACTCGCGAGAGACAGCGTCGCGCCGCGCAACAACGAGGCCAGCCCCGAAGGAATTAAAGAAGTCCGACTCACCAAAGTCGGACAACAAGAAGCCCTTCCCGCCGTAGGGGGAAGCCGGACTAAGGTTGCGAGGAGCGATCGCCGCGTGTCATTCGACACGTGGTCGAAAGCCCTCGGTGCCTATGTCCTCGAAGTCCCTGTGCCGACTAAGCTGAAGCTGCCGCCCTTATCATACAAAGGGGATAGCAACCCAGCCGACCATGCCGAGGCTTTTGAGTCGTATATGTCGGTATGGGAGCAGCCTGATGAGGTGTGGTGCCGAGTCTTCCCAACGACCCTGCATGGGATGGCTCAAAGTTGGTACAAGGGGCTACCTAATGGCTCGGTATCTTTGTTATGCCGACCGAGAGACAATTTCATAGCCCAAGATGCTTTAACAAGAGAAGGGTCGTGGAAACATCGGATCTCCTAACTATCCGAAGCGGGGGAGGACGAGTCCCTCCGGCTACGTGAAGAGATTCGACGCTAAGGTTCAGCGGATCCGTGAGTGAACACCGAACCGGCGGCCTTCGCACCGATGAAAGGCCCCGAAAGGCGAGTTCAAAAACGAGCGATCAAGTGTGAAGACCTCAACCTAGACTCACTTGATTGATAGCCGACCGAGCCGTAAAGGTGGAGGACTATCACAAAACCTGGGTAGGCCACAGTGAAGCTGGGCACCCGGAGAGGAAGAGCCGCCGGACAACATAGATGAAAGTCGCCGTGACGGAATAGGTCACGACACGAGAGATTCAATAGGAAATGACACTCGGCGGGCGGCGGGGAGTTCGGGACCGTACAACCGAAGCGGTCGTAGTCTCACCCCCCCGGTCGCCTCTCCGTAGAGGTCTTCACCCTAAGCAAGAATGATGGACGAGAAGTGGGCAAGGCCCCCAAGGCGAGGGGGAACAAGTGACGCTTGAAGCCGGTTTTGCGAGTACCACGGCCACACCGGCCACAAACCGACAACTGAGCATCCGAGGAACGCCATCGAAGAGCTGATCCGAAAGGGGAGCCTCGGCAAGTATGTAGCTGGAGGCCCGGGAGCAAGCGCCGATGGGGCGAATAGAAAATCGCATTCCAACGGATGGGAGTGATCCAGGTTGTCATCGGGAAACGAAGCGGTGGGTCGGCTAATGGGCACAAACGACACCTAAATGAGTTATACCAAGCCATCAACTTTGTGCCCAAAACAGCGATCCCCGCTTCCACAATCCCCGATATAACCATTGGAAAGAAGGACTACGAGGGAGTCGTCGCCCCGCACAGCGACCGCTTGTAGTCCACCTGGATATAGCCAACCACTTGGTCAAAAGGTGCCTGATTGACACAGGCGCCTACACGAACATCATGTTCAGGGAGTGCTTTCTTAATCTTGGTCTGAAGATTGGAGACCCGAGCCCTGCGCTAACCCGCTATACTGACTTTTAGGGGGCCGGCCTGGTACTCCCGGGGTCAATCGATGCACGGTGATGTTCGGTCAAGCGGATGCGGCTAAAAATGTTTTATCCGAGTTCGTGGTTATCGGCGGTTAAATCGCCTACAATGTTCTCATAGGCCGAGTCACTTTGAGCGAGGCCGATGCGATGATGTCCATCCGGCCCGACATTGATGTACGTCTCGGACCGGGGAAGCCAAAAGCTCGTCTCAAAGGACGAGAGAGACGAAATAGTCAATGTCCAAGTGTCTGCCAGGGGGTGCAACATGCAATCCCTCAAAGTGGCGAAGAAGTCGGAGAAAGGGAAGAGCCCATCCTTGCAGCAGGAGGGTGATCCGATGAACACTAACGTCGGCATGGTCGAAGGAGCCGAGACCGAGGAAGTGGAAATTGACCCAGGACGCACCGTAACGGTCGGTGTCGGCCTGGAGCCAAAATTCAGAGCCGATCTCCTAGACCTACTGAGGAAGAACAAAGATGTCTTCGCATACTCAGCCGCCGAGATGCCAGGCGTGAGCCAGGAGGTGATCGTTCACAAGCTGAACGTACTCTCCACCGCTCGGCCTGTCAAGCAGAAGATGAGGAACTCCTCAGCCGAGAAGGATGAGGCCATCAAAGCTGAAGTAGACAAACTATTAGCGGCGGGCTTTATCATGCCTTGTACTTACCCTGAGTGGCTAGCAAATGTTGTAATGGTGAGGAAGTCGTCAGAGGCGTGGAGGATGTGTGTTGATTTTACCAATCTTAATAAAGCGTGCCCTAAAGATTGCTATCTCTTGCCTCGAATAGATAGTTTAATTGACGCCATGGCAGGCTACACTATGCTAAGCCTGCTAGACGCCTTCTCAGGGTATCATCAGGTATTCATGGCCGAGGAAGATATGCCTAAATGCGCATTCATCACCATACACGGCACATACATGTATAAAATTATGCCGTTCGGTTTGAAGAACGCTGGCGCAACTTACACTAGGTTGGTGGACAAAGTGTTTCAAGATAAAAAAGGGTGAAACATCGAGGCTTACGTCGACGATGCTATTGTGAAAAGCAAGTCTGACAGCGAGCACTTAGCCGATTTAAGCGAAACATTTTGTTCACTAAGGAAATATGAAATGAAGCTTAACCCAAAGAAATGCAACTTCGGTGTCCGGGCCGGCAAGTTCCTCGGCGTGCTTGTCAGCGCCAGGGGAATTGATACCAATCCAGAGAAAGTCAAAGCAATACTAGAACTACCGGAGCCGAGAAATCGAAAAGAGGTTATGATGCTGACCGGAAGGATGGCGGCTCTCGTCCGCTTCATCTCTCAGTCGGCCGACAAGAGCACTCCGTTCTTTAAAGTGCTGAAAGGGAATAAAAACTTTAGCTGGGGGAGGAACAGAGCACGGCTTTCAAGCAACTGAAAGCCCACCTTCGACACTACCGACCTTGTCCAGCCGACGCTGGGAGACGCTATATCTATACTTAGCGATTACCTCGGCCACGGTCGGTCTTAGTAATGTCGTCGTGGAAGAAAATAAGCAAACACCCAATTTACTTTATCACCATACACTCCTGGCCGAAAAGAAATTACCCACTAATCGAAAAGGCAGCCCTCGCCGTCGTCGTTGCCGCAAGGAAGCTAAAACCCTACTTCGACGCACATCCCGTGACGGTCTTAACCGACCAGCCATTGGAGAAAGCATTGGAAAAATTCCAAAAATCCGGCAGACTTATCAAATGGGCGGTGGAGCTCTCCGGCTTTGGCATTCGCATTCAAGCATGCGAGGCCTTCGATAAAGGGGCAAGCGCTGCGGACTTCTGGCCGAGTGCACATATCAAGAAGAATCACATCCCGTGCGTGTGGGAAGTGTATACTGACGCGGGTCCTCCACGGCGAACGGCTCGAGAGCCAGCATCCTTATCATCGACCCTAACGAGACGAGTTTTAGTATGCCTTGAAGTTTACCTTCTCGGCCTCAAATAACGAATCCGAATATGAGGCGGTGATAACTGGAGTCGAGTTAGCTAGAGCTGCCGGGGCGGAGCACATTGTGTTGAAAACAGACTCACTCTTAGTGACTAATCAAATCCGAGGAGAGTATGAGACTCGAGACGATGGGATGGTAAGGTATCTGGAAAGGGTAAAAGCTGACACCTCGAAATTGAAATCTTTCCAAATACAATGCATCCCCAGGTCTGAGAAAAACCGAGCCGACGCTCTCTCAAAACTTGTCGGTTCAAGCATCAAGAATGTCAGTCGAACCGTCTTTGGTGGATATCGAAAATGCTAAAAGCATCACCGAGACCGTCGGTATGGTGGGCGACATCGAAGCCGAGACGACGTGGATGACTCCGATAATGAAATACAAGCCGACAAAAGAGTTGCCGGAGGACCGCATCTGTCTCGAAAGATAAGAAGGATCGCCGCAAGGTACTTAGTGTTTGAAGGAGAATTGTACAGAAGGTCCGTAATAAGACCACTCTTGAAATGTGTCGGCCCAGCCGACGCGGAGCTTATACTGACAGAGATTCACGAAAGCATCTGCGGACACCACATGGGGGCGAGAACGCTAGCCCACAAAGCTCTCCGAGCAGGCTACTTCTGGCCTACCATGCTGAAAGATTCCGGGGCAAAAACCAAGAAGTGCAAGAATTTTCGGATGCATGCTCCGTGTACATGCACCTTCCCGAGGACTCGCAACCAGTGCCAGTCCCCTACCATTTGCACAGTGGGGGATGGATTTATTAGGACCATTTTAGACGGCCTCCGGAGGAAGGAAGTACCTGATCGTCGCCGTTGACTACTTCACCAAATGGGTCGAGGCTGTCACGGTACCTGCCAAGACCATGGCGGCCGTAAGAAAGGTGATTTGGGAGAACGTCATAACTCGTTTTAGGTTACCCCAAGTCATTGTATTTGACCACGGCCGAGAGTTTTGGAGCGACATGGTGATGAATTGGTTGGAAGAGCTCGGTATCAAATTTGCATACTCCTCCGTCCGCCACCCTCGAGCAACGGGCGGCGGAGGCGCTAATAAAACAATACTGAACGGGTTGGAGAAGAAGGTTGAAGATCTAAAGGGAAGATGGGTGATGAACTACCCGGCGTCTGTGGTCCCTTCGAACCACGGAGAAAGAAGCAACAGTTCAGATCCATTCCACCTAGTCTATGGGTCCGAGGTCGTCCCCGATTGAAGCGGCGGTGCCGACATTCGAACGCAAACCTTTAACCCGATCGAAAATGAAGAAGGCCCGAGAGCCTCCCTAGACCTGGTCGAAGAAAGTCGAGATACAGCACGGCTCAACTTGGCAGTATATCAAAACCGAATGAGAAGAGCATACAACCGTAGGGTCCACAAAAGGGACTTAAGAGTAGGAGATCTAGTCCTAAGAAAGTCGACCGCAACAAACAAAGGAAACATCCATGGTAAAATGACGGCCAACTGGGAAGGACCCTACGGGGTGGTTGAAGAAATAAGGCCGGGGACATACCGGCTGACAGACATGGAGGGTGTGCCTCTAATGAGCCACTGGAACACAGACAACCTTAGGAAGTATTTCGTATAGCGGCGGAGGTGTCCGAGACCGTTGGGGGCACCCCAACACGTGATTATATCTTATGAAGAGTGATCCAAGTTTTCTATCGAAATGCTTGTCCCCTCCGTAGTCGTACCAAAGTAGACGCCACGGCCAAAGCCAGGCAGTCACTAGTAGACGCCACGGCCAAAGCCGGGCAGTCACTCCAAATGCAGTTGATACTCGCGAAAGCGACCAACAAGCTTAAGAACGTATAAGTACAGTTGAGAAACGCAAATCTCACTGCCCCGTCCAATCCGGGTGTGGCAGAGGAAGCGATCAATATGTCTATAGATACGAATGCAGTCGAGCCGTAACCTCGATTTCCTCGGCCAAAGCCGGGAGTGACGGGGAAACGACCGATATGCTAACATGTTTACAACAGCAGTTGGGAAGCGCAAATCTGACCGCCTCGGCCAAAGCCGGCAGTGGAGGAGGAAGCGACCGACATGCCAACATGTTGCTGAGCAAATTGGGGAACGTAAACCCTGCTGCCTCGGCCTGTTCAGGTGCAGCAGAGGGCACGACCAATATGCTAAAAATGTTTAAGTACAGTTGAGATGCGCAATCTAACTGCCTCGGCCAAGCCGAAGGTAAAAACGAAAAAGCGCTCAATATGTTTAAAAACGTAAGAAGACAACTGAATGGAGGATGAGATCAAAGCCTCGGCCAAGCCGAAGGCAAATAAACAAACTTTATTAAAAATGTTTACAAGTGAGACAAAATCAAGTCGACGGCCGTCCCCATAGGGATAGCCTAAACACAACCTACCAAAGTTTAACAAAAAAGAAGGAACAACAAAAGATTACAACATTAAGACTTGAAGCGCCAAAAGGATGGCAGGGAGGAAAGGCTCAATAGTTGGCCCCCGAACAGCTGAAGTTGTCCGAAGGGCCGGGTGAATCTGGTGACGACCGCCCGTCTCCCTATGCTTGTTGCTGCTCGCCACCGGCAGCGAGAGCATCACCAACGGTGGGCGGCCCAGAGGACGGCTTGGCAGCTTCACTTGCCTTTGCCCTCTCAACTTCCTCTCTGGCCTCCTTCACCTTATCATCATGGGCCGCCTTGGCCGCAGCTTCCTGAGCAGCCTTCGCCTCAGCCGCGGCCTTCGCCTCCACAGCAGCCGCCTTCTCATCCAGAAGCCTGTCAAAATCTTGCCACGGGAAGGTGCCTTCATGAAGGAGCTCTTTAATCGCATCCCTGGTAGCATCTTTAGCTTGGTCCCGGTATCAGGCACACATGTCAGGGATGATGACGCTTTTCAGCATCTCAATATCCTTCTCCCTCTGAGCAAGGATAGCCTTTGTGCCCTTATGCTCCTTCGCCTCGGCCGAATGTAGGGACTTCCATCTTTCCCTCTGCTCAACCATGGCCTTATAGCCGCCCTCAAATTTGTTTCTCTCCTCCCGCAGCTTAGCGGCATCAGCCAACGCAGACTCAACCTTAGCTCTCTCGGCCAGGAACACCTTCTCAGCGTCTTCCTTAAGCTTTCGCTCAGCGAGGAAGTCCTTCATGGTGGCCAGGAAGTCCTTCTTCGTCCTCTCGGCCTCCTTCCTAGCAGCGGCAAGCTCAAGCGTAAGCCGTTCGAGCGTAGGGGCAGTTTGAGCCACGAGCTTTTCTTGCTCGATAAGATGAGTCTTGCTAGTTCAGCCCACTTCACCAGCCTCTTGGCCAACCTTATGCCGTCCGCCCTGAGCTGAACGGAGGAAACCTTCTCGGATAAGGAGTCGGCGGCGGCATTTTTGTCGTCCGTCTGCACAGGCTGCTTCTCCAATTGTCGTTCGGTGAGAACAACAGCTGGCGACGGCTGATCTATAAAAAACCCAGACAAAGCGTCCATGTCAACATTCATTGACATATCAGAAAGCCTGTCATCATGAATGCCGAAAGAACCTGCTAAATCTGAGCCATTGGTTAGATCCGTACCAGTCTTAGCCTTCTTGGACAGAGGGCCGGCTGACCCCTTCTCTTTCCCTGCCTCGATAACAGCAGCAGTAGGCGTTGTTTCCTTCCTCTTATTTGAAGGAGGAGGACCCTCCAGAACGGTGACGTCCTCGTCAACATTGACGACCACCTCATCCTTTTGGACTGCGGGGATTGGAGGTTGAGTTGGAGTTGACGTCGTAGCCGCCGTAGACGTTGTTTTTGGTCTCCGGGGCGGCACGTTACCGCCAATCTCCGCTTGAGTCGCCCCCACATCCATTGCCTTCAACGCCTGCTCCATGAGTTCGTGAGGGGCAGGTCTGCGATCACGCGGCACGGCCTTAGGGTGCAGCTCAACAACTCTCCCGTCCTGGTTAAGTCCCAACTTGTTTAGGATGGAGACGGAGAGATCACGGCCAAATCGATCTGCAAGAAACAAAGTCAACAGTTAAGCAAAAGAAGTAAGCCAAGGCTCAAATACAGAAGCATAAAAAGCAAAGGTGGGCCTCATACCGACCCCACTCACCCTGGCTGAGGGCCGGTATGAGGCCGACGTGGCAAAGCGGCTCGTCTTGAAGGACGATCTGCGTCGGAGGCATCCATCCCTTCGGCGTGCCATCCCTCTCAGCCTCGAACAAGCTCATTGCCCGCACTTCGTCGTCCTTAAGATAGACCTTCTTGGCGTCCATTTTAATCTTATTACGGGAGACATATCTTTCATGCTCCCCCTGACTCTCACACCGAAAATTGACGCGGCGCTGGAAGGACCGGGGCAGGGAATAGTCCTCCGGAACCTCGACATATACCCACCGCCCCTTCCAGTCTTTGCAAGATGTCAGCTTAGAAACGGTAACATAACCCGGCTCAGTCTGCACGTTGTACCACCCCGTGCCGCCTAGGGTAGTCTACCGAAGATGGTGGAGCCGGCGGAAAAGGTTCACCGTTGGGGCCTCCCCTTTAAAAAGACAAAGCCATACGAAGCCAATAATCGTCCTAATGGCCAACGGATGCAGTTGTGCCACGGCGACATTCATGGCTTTGATTATGGCCGCGACGTGTTCATTAAGAGGAAATCGGAGCCCATACTCCAGATGCCTAATATATACACCTATACAGCCTTCGGGAGGGCAACAGACTGCCTGATCACCCTCAGGGACAATAATTCTATACCTCCTGCCGAAGGAGTAATGGTCTTCAAAAAGTTCAGGCCCGGAGACACTAGCGAACTTGTTCGTCCAAACACGATCGGGTTTAATCGAGCAGGCTTCACCGTGCCACAAGAAATGCGGCCTCTCTGCATCAGAATGGGTCTTTTCCTCCTCATCATCATCAAAATCCTCCAAAAATTTCTCATCAATTTCAGGAGAAGGCGACAAGCGACCCCCGAACCCTATCGGGGTTACAACCAAGACCCGATGCTCTGTTCATCGGGACGCGACGGTTCACCCCCCGGAGTTGAGGTACTAGGCAGAGCATCAGCAGCAGACATGGTGGCAACAATTAATTAACAAATAAAAGTTGGGGAAGAATTTGTTTGTTTACCTTGAAAGAAAGTGTTACGCCGAGTAACGCTTCGAAAATTAGAGAGAGAAAAGCTCTTCGAAAACTAGAGAGAGGAAATTTTTTGAGAAAAAGAAGTTTGCAGGTCAAAATGAGGGGCATACTGCTCTATTTATAGAGCAAAGCCCATTCAGTGGACCAATCAGAGCAAAGCCTATGAAGCGTCCACCAATCAACACCAGGCCACGTGTCAAGCATGCAGCCACGAAATGTCAATCGACACACAGTGACAAATCTTCTTCGACACGCTCCTTGGTATTTACTTGCTAACGGCCAGCTGATCAACCAAGCTTGGCAGCACCGGCCGGGGGCAATCAAAAGCACACGGCACTCTCAACCTTGGTCTCGGCCAGCGCCATTTTCTTTTCCACATTCGATGTCCATTACACAACCATGTGGAGGGGGGATATGGTACGGCATGAACAAGACCAAGCCGAGGAAGAAGTTCGACATGCGCAGAATACGCTCAACACTCATTGAAGGTCCATACCACGGCATAGACTACGCTTGGGGCAAATTGATGGGGCATATTCTGCACCCGCTGACCGAGTCAAGATATTGAGCAAGGTCAAAGCTAAAATACAGCAAGTCAACATATTAACAGCCTAACCGACAAAGCCTGTCGGCCTGTCGCTTGGGTCTCGGCCCGGCAACTAGCCGGCCGAGAGGCATATCCGCGTACTCACATCCAGTCCCCTCGGTGACGAGTCAACCAGGCCTGCCGGCCTGTCATGGGTTCCTTGGCCGAGGGTAGGATAGTCTTTCCACCTACTAGCCACTTGGCCACTACGTTACAAAAGGTGAAAGTCTATAAATACTCCACTTCTCTCATTGAGAAAAGGATCCGAAAAACAACTGAAAATCTGGTATAAACTCCCTTATCTCTCTACAATATACTTTGCCAAGTTAACACACAACTTATCCCTTTAAGTTTACTGACTTGAGCGTCGGAGTGAGTACGCTCGGTACCAAGCCGAGCCCTCAGTTTGTTCATCTTTACAGGAGAGAGCGAAAGGAAGAGACAAGCAACGACGTCATTCTACAAGCTTAAGTGGTCATAATCCTGCTCCGGAATTACACACGGAACAGTATTTATAAGTTTGGTTGATAGGATACTATTAAATTAGACTTTATACCATCATTTATACACAATAATATGATTAAGTATTTAAGCTTATCTCACGTACTCTGTTACCATGCTTTCTTATCACGAATGATAATTTTTGGGATCTGCCTTTTGTCGCCCGTATTTTACTTAGTGTCGCCCGAATTTGACATTGACTTTCCAATTGTACCCTTGCTAGCTCTTTTAACCCAGCCCGAGAATGCCTCTACTTTAACCCTTTTCCTTTCTCATTCTCACAGTTATTATCAATTATTTCAAATCCATACGCATAGTTAGGAATCTAAACTATTTTAATCATGTTCAACAATGATTTACACGCTGAAAATGAAGTAAATCAATTCAATTCAATTCATATATACACTATTTTATTTCGATTTGTATACATTATTGAATTTCTGATTCATATACTGCAACAAATTATCCCAAAAATTGGCGTGTAATGTAAATGCATACTTGGATTTGGGCTTCCGTTTATGCGCGAATGCGTAACTTTGGAATTAACGACGAAAGAGAAATGAACAGGGTGTGTGCCAGGGGTAGTATTCGTAAAAAACATATGAACCAGCCATTGACACATTGCTAGTTTGTGTGATATACATGAAATTGCCTTGGCCAAGTCGGGAAGGCTACACGATAACGATGAATCTCGTGAGTTCAAGAACTGCGCACGAGAGGGACATGCTGAGTTCGTGATGAGTAAGAGTTTTCTTTGTGATTGAATGCTATAATGCAAAGGAAAAGATTAAACAATGATAATGATGAATCTTCATACAATGATATGAATAAGATGTCCTCCATTGTTTAGTGGAGCTCCAACCATTTGCAATGTCCTCTATATATGTTGTTCAATATGTTGTTCAATTGCAACCATGTTTGTCCACAGTGCAACATACCTGCAAAATAAAATTGATAGGAAATTAGAAATCTGACAAATATAACAAAAAGAAAAAAAACGAACAACAGAACGTTAGAGATATTAATGCATGATTTGCTATGTTGGGACTTGGGAGACGGCATATATATGCACAATAACCAGGTTGCCTTAATGTTCTTATCTTCTATACTGTATAAAATTCTAGTATATGCACAACTTAATTACATATTAATATTAATAACAATTCTAATATGTGCACAACTCAACTACATATTAATAACAAACCTCACATTATACTATTTTTATAAATTAATTATTTTATTTTAGATAGTTAATAAATATTGGACTCTCTGTAATTGCTCGAAAAAAGTTGCCTTTATTAATATAGATAGATAGATGTATTGATTGCTTGATGATTGATTGATTAGGTGAGACGATTTAAACAAAATCTTACTTGACTATCTTATCTTTTATATTACATATTAGAAATTGTAATAGAAATTCTTCCTACTAATAAATAGTGCCCAAAAGGCAACCACAAAAATGGACGGAGGAAATACTCGTAATTGTATTGGAGGAGGAAGTCTCTCAAGTCAGGTGGTCAACTAAGTACAACTTCCTATAAACTCAACCCCTTTTTACTGACTTTAAACTACGAAGTATTTAACTCTCTTCTTTCTTTAATCTTGAACAAAGCCTCCCGTGAGCTGCTCTCCCCCAAAAATTAACAAAAGCAAATCCTAACTTTGTCTCACTGCTCCGCCGTCTCCACCACCCAAGCCTGCCACCCTCCGTCTTCCCCTACCCAATCGCCGGGGATGGGTCCGTCCCTTTGCCTATCCCCGGCGATTCGAAATATCTCATACCCTTTAAACCTTTTCTACCCTTTCTCCTTCGCTTTCGATGTGCTGCCGTCGTCGCCACCTCGCCGCTGCTCCGTCGCCTGAGATGTGCCTGTTCTGTCCCATCTCCGGTGTTCGGTGTTTCCCCTTTATTTCCGGTACCCCTGAATCTCTCCTCCTCTGATTTGATTTGTGACCCGCCTGCTTGGTCCTTCGGTCCGGCATGCTGCTGCCTCTCATGGTGCCGGGTTCTTGTTCCATTGTCCGCTTCATGGTTGAAGCTGTCTTTTAGTCTTGGTGTTGGTTTTGTGTGCTCTATTGTTTCGACTGTCTGGGTGTTGTTCCCTTCTAGTCGTTCCAGTCCCGTCGGTACCTTATCCTGTCACCGCCATTGTCCGCTTTCAATCAAGGGGTGATCCCCCCATTCCCCTCACCCCTGGGTTGTTTGCCTTGCCTTAAGTTTCAGGTTTTTGTCGATGAGTTATCTCATCCGTCTGCGCTGCTTTGTCCTTAGTGGCGGCCTTTTGGGTCCGACACGGTGATCCCCCCATTTCCCCCACCTGTTGTGCTCATCCGTCTGCGCTGCTTTGTCCTTAGTGGTTTTTTTTGGGTCCGACACGGTGATCCCCCCATTTCCCCCACCTGTTGTGCCCTCTGGTTTTTTTTTAATTTGGTTTCAATCTGGTTTGTTACCGTTAAGTCTGTTTGTTTGTTAGTTTGGCGGTGGTCCTGGGAGGTGTCCCTTGGTGATTTGGGTTGCTTTGTAGTGGTTTGATCCATCTTGGTGTCTTTTGGTGGGTCTTTGATGGTTTTGTGCCATTTGTGTTGTCGAGTTATCTGAGGTAGTTTTGTGTAGCAGGTTTGGTGTAAATGGCTCCTGCGGTTTACTAGGATCTTCTGGTGTTTGTTGGGTCTTTGTTAGTCTTTTCGGATTGAGGAGTCTGGATGATGGGGTTTTTCTTGCGTTGTGTGCGGCTAGTCTTGGGTGATTCGGTTGGTTTTTTTTACCCGGAGGTGGTGGTCTTGCTGGTGTCTGTTTTATGGTTGAAGGGTTTCCGTATGAGATGTGCTTGGTAGGGTGACGTCGAGGTTGGGCTCTGCTGTTGGGTGGCCTGGATGCGGTGGTCTCAACTCTACTTGTCTTCATGAAAGGGTTGGCCTGGAATTGTAGGGGTCTTAATGATCCGCTTGCCCCTTCAATCCCTAAAATTAGAGCAATTTGTAGGTCGTTGCATAATAATTTAGACTTTGTCTTCCTTTCTGAAACTAAGTGTGATGTACGATCAGTTGATGTTCTTTTGCGCCCTATGGGTTTTCTCGAGTCTGCCGGGTATGATGCTGATGGTCTAAAGGGGGGGCTGTGGGTTGGATGGAAAAGTAGTTGTAAAATAGAATGTGTCTTTTCCAGCCGCAATCTTATCATCCTCTTGGTTAATCAATGTAAAGGTAGTTTGTGGTATTTGTGTTGCGTTTATGGTGAACCTGATCATTCAAAGCGGGGCGCTATATAGGAATCTTTCACTTGCCATCTTAACTCCTTCGACAAACCTTTCTTGTTGTTTGGTGACTTCAACCAAGTTGAATTCTCGTCTGATAAGTTAGGTGGTAGTGATAAATTAATTAGAGGGGCAAACTTATTTTCCTACTGGAAGAATTTACATTGTCTGATGGATATTTCCTTCAAGGGACCTAGATTCACTTGGTGTAATAATAGGGATAATCCTTATCGAATTTATGAAAGACTTGATAAGGGTTTTGCTTCTAATGATTGGCTCTCTCTATTCCCTAATACTTTTATTAAACACCTGCCTATTCAAATTTCGGATCATGCACCCATTATCCTTGATACAAATATGATTCTCCATGCCAAGAAGAAAAGTTACAGACTTGAGACTTGGTGTTTTGACCATGCCGAATGTAGTGGCCTGGTTAAAGATAACTAGGGAAGGACAGATAATGGTGATGCTTCTCATGTTCTTTTATCAAAATTACGTCGCATAAACAACGCTTTCAGAGTCTGGGCTTGTAACAAAAAAGATGAATGGGGTCTTAAGTGGAGTGCATTCGATCAAGACCTGGAGTCCTATCTTCTGGATATTGAGAATGGTGGTGACACTATTAACTATGAGTCATGTCATAAAAAGCTTATGGAATTCTCTATTGCCGCGGGCACTTATTGGCGTCAACGTGCAAAATTGAAATGGAATTGTGAGGGTGACACGTGCACCAAATATTTTTTCAATTGGGTTAAAGGACGATCTGGTGCTAATCTTATTTTGGGTATTAAGAAGGAGTCTAGTGAATGGACTTTTGATATGAAGGAGATTGGTGGCTTGTTCAATACTTACTTCTCTAATATCTTTAAGTCTGATGCTGAGCCTGAGTGTTTTGAAGATTACATAAATAATTACGGTTATTTATTTGATAATCTTAAGCGTAAAGTGGGTATGGAGGAGAGAGCCAAGTTGGGTCGTTAATACTCGAAAAATGAAGTTCGTCAAGCTGCTTTTCAATTAGGACCCCTAAAATCTCCGGGTCCTGATGGGATTCCTGCGGCCTTTTACCAGAAGTATTGGGCTATTGTTAAAGATGATGTTATTCGTGGAGCTCTCAATATTCTCAATTCGGGTACTGTCCTTAAGGACTTTAATAAAACCTATATTGTCCTTATTCCAAAAAATGATTGTCCTGAGAGAGTTGGGGATTTTCGGCCGATTAGCCTCTGCAATGTTATTATGAAAATTGTCACAAAGTGTATTGCTAACAGGTTAAAAGGGGTTATGGATGATCTGGTTAGTTCATTTCAAAGTGCCTTTGTTCCAAATAGAAGTATTGCGTATAATATTGTTGTTGCCCAAGAAATTCTTCACGTCATCAACCATAGGAGCTATGGTAAGAAGAGTATGATGGCTTTAAAGGCTGATATGAGTAAAGCTTATGACAGACTGAACTGGAATTTCATTAGAGGGGTGCTTTCTTACTTGAATTTGCCAGACTCTATGATTCATCTCATTATGAGTACTATTGAAACTGTTTCCTATGAAATCCTAATTAATGGTGCTCCTATGGAAAATGTTGAACCTTGCTGTGGGATTAGGCAAGGTGATCCTTTATCCCCTTATATTTTCGCGCTGTGTATGGAAGTACTATCCCAAATGATTCTCTATGCCCAGGATTCTAATCTCATTAAGGGTATTAAGATATGTAAGAATGGTCCGGAAATATCCCACTTACTGTTTGCAGATGATTCACTCTTCTTCTTACGTGGTGACTATGGAGATATGGACTTTCTTATGAACCTTATCGATGAATATTGTGCTGCTTCTGGACAATGCCTTAACAAAGATAAGTCCTCTATTCTTTTCAGTCTAAATTGCTCACTCATGGTGGTCAAAAAATGCTTGACTGACTTTAAATTTACTCCTAAGCATGATCTTGGTAACTATCTTGGCTTACCAACGAGTTTTGGGTCTTCTAAGAGGGAGCTTTTTAAATTTCTTGTCGAAAAAACTAAGCGAAGGCTATCCTCCTGGAATAATATTCTCCTTTCTTCGGCCGGTAAACTAACTCTTATTCGTTCTGTTCTCTCTTCACTATCCCTTTTCTCTCTATCGGTATTTCGCATACCGGTAAGTGTAACATCAAAGTTTCAGTCTTTGGTGGTGCATTTTTGGTGGAGTGGAACTAGAACTAATAAGTCTATACATTGGTGTAGTAAAGACTTTCTTAGTAGGCCTGTGGGAGAAGGGGGCCTTGGTCTTCGCAATATTGGTTGCTTTAATCAAGCCCTCCTTGCAAAATCTGCTTGGAGAATCTTATGTGATCCGGGAAGTCTTATTAGTATGGTGATTGGTCCTAAGCTTGGTATCCAAGATGATATCTTTTTCCAGAATCGCTGGAAGGCTCCCCATGCGTCGTCATGGGCTCTCAAAAGCCTTGTCTGGGGTTCCGATCTTATCTACAACAATATTGCCTGGTCAATTGGATCTTCATCTCGTCTTAATGCTTGGAAGAGTAAATGGATAGAGGGTTATAGTCTTCATGATATTTGTGGGGATTCTCTGGATGTTCCTACTGACTCCACGCTCTTGGTAGGTGACCTTTACGATAATCACAGAAAATGGGATCTTTCCTCTCTTGGTTTCGATCCGGGTGAGGAAGTTACAAGGAAAATCCTCGCAACTTATATTCCGTGTCATCCTTCGGATGACTCCTTCTATTGGAAATTTTCTAAACATGGTGTCTATACTGTCAAGTCGGGTTACTATGCTGCTAAGGCCTTATCTGATGGACCTGCCACGAGTGCCGATCGCTCTAGAATGTCTCCAACCATTGTGGCTTTCTGCAAATCAAAGCTTTGGAAGTTGCCTATTTCTAACAAACTAAGGGTGTTTTTATGGAAATTTATGGCTAATGCCCTTCCCGTGGGTTCTGAATTTCTCAAATGCAAGATGAGTTCGCGCTCCTCTTGTACTCTCTGCGATGGCTTACCTTCTTGCGTGAATCTATTTCTCACCTCTTCAGAGATTGTTGCTTTGCAAAAACTCTTTGGTTTGGCTGCCCTTTAGGAATTAGAATCACTGGGGGGTGGATATTGATGTTAGGATTTGGGTCATAAACTGGTCAAGTATTTCTTAAGTGGCCCAGATCCTACCTCCCTCCTTTTTCCCATTATCGCTACCTTTTGGAGAATTTGGTGTTGTAGGAATGATATGGTCTTCAGGAATCGTCGCCCTTGGCCTATGGGTGCCCTCAGTTCTATTCTTGGAGACATTCAGTGTATGAATGAGGTTGTGTGCAATAAGGATGCTTGTCTCCTTCAAGCGCCATTGTTGGACTTCTCTTCTGATTTTGAACTAGCAAAGAGAATTAGAAACACATTTCCCTATTGGATTATTGGTGGACCTGTGTGCGAAAATGTTTGCACTGTTAAGTGTGATGCTGCTTGGAGGGACGATAGAAGTTCTGGCATGGGGTGGTGCTTGTTGGATGGTGATGGGACCTTAAGGAATACTGCGCATGCTCGCTCGTTTGCCTCTTCTGCCCTGCAAGCTGAAGGTCGGGTTGCTATCAAGGCGCTAAAATGGGCGTTGGATGAAGGGTATCTTCATGTTAGATTGGTTACGGATTGCCTTGTTTTGGTTATGCAGGTGGCCGGAGCGGAAAATCCTATTGCGTCTATTACTTGCATTATCCAGGATTTTAAGTCTATTGCGTCTCATTTTCACTGTTGCTCTCTTAGCTATTGTCCTAGGGGAGTGAATAGGATAGCTCATAATCTTGCTCAGGAAGCTCTGTTGTAAGCTATACTATTTGTTGCTGTCAAAAAAAAAATTCTTTCTTTAATCTTATTGTTTATTCAACTTTGCGGCTTTGATTCATTGTTTTCTGCTTAATCAGTGCAAATTAACTGCCATTTTCGGTACGGTAAGGCTTTATCTTCCTTGGATCCATCAATACTTGTGTTTCTTCATCTGGGATTGAAATTTAATCAGTAAATTTGGATACATGGGTATTGTTGCATAATGATTAGTGTAATGTTTTGGTTGGTTGATTTCAGGTTAAAGATGGGGATATACCTGAGCACACCAAAGACCGACAAGTTGTCAGAAGATGGTGAAAATAGCAGGGTTAGGTATGGCCTATCTTCTATGCAAGGTTGGCGCGCTACAATGGAAGACGCTGTGAGTTACCTCTCTTTTTTCCTCCCATTATGTCAACCAAGATGCATGGCTTTTGCCCCAATAGTTGCGTTCTTCCTTTTGCTCAATGGTAGATTTAAATTGACTAGGTCGTTAAATACTAGAATTAAGCGACCAAATTAGATATTTATAAACCAAACTTGACTCTACACTATGCGCTAAGAATAGTAGTAAAGGGAAGTAAGGGTCGAACTCAAGAGAAGGGATTAAGACTAAAAGCTTGTATTAGATTAATGACAATGAACAAAACACAAGACTATACACAAACTATGGATATTGACAATTGACAACAATTGAAAACATATAAGAGGAGAGTTGGCATGGAGAAAGCAAGTAACAAGATGAAAAAGATATGATTTTGCTTATGAAACAAAGTAACAAACACTTGGTATGTAAACAACAATAATATGAGAGGAAACTTGGTGTAATCCTACAAGTTCCACCCTTTCTCAAAGTACGACTCTTTTCTCTCTAAATTCATTTATCCAACAACAAACCTCAAGTAAATGATTACCACTATCTAAGCCAACAATGATAATCCTACTTAAACTACAAATTCTAACATTAAACCATGTATGAATTGTAGATAAGAGCATGAAGAGCAAAACCAAGAGGAAAGTAAATGGAATATCACAAGAGTATGTCTAAGCCAACAAATCCAATGACATATTCAATTTCTACTCACAAGGGTTGATACCAAGATAACAACAATATGAGTTGCTTCAACCAAACATCACAAAAGTAAGAAACTTTGCAACATTCAAGCAATAGATGAGTGTTATAGAGCCAAGAGTGATCATTTCTCACAACAAAACATTCATCATGACATTCAAACATAGAAATCGAAATAAATGAAAGAGTAGAGATTAAAGAGTCAATACAATGATAAAGATGAAAGATTGAAATGGATTACACCAAGTAGTGGAAGATTAGCCTTCCATAGTCTTCATAAAACCCAAATAACAAAGAAAGATTACAACTTTGAATGAAAAAGTCTTCTAAAATGTTACAAGATTCAAACCCTAATTATGAGAGGATATGAGATTAGATGATGTTCTAAGATGTTCTTGAGGTCTTCAAATTTTGGGTATATATATGGCTTCACGGAAACCTAAAAAGATCCTCATTTAAGAAGCCAAAATGCGGATTAGAAAGACCCGTAAAACAGAGCTGCGCAGGCTGCCCCAAAAGTACTCTTGCCTGCGCAATCGGGCGCAGCTGCGCACCTCATTTGCGCAGCCTGCGCCTAAGCTCGCATTTGGAATTCTTATTTCCTTTGATTCTTGACCTCTTTAATTTTTCTCAATTCTTCTCATCTTCACTCTTCACTTCTCCCAGCTTGATATTTGGCATATATGAGGTGCTTGTGCCATGTCTTGACCGTGGAAAGGAAATCATAAATATTGTCAAAAGTGGGTTTTTGTGAGGGAGTATATCAATGTTGTTTTTTATTATTCATCGACACATTGATATTTGATACTCAATACGGAGGTAAGGTACACAATAGTGAAATAACCGGTGTGAATTCATTGACAAATAATGTGCCTAAATGGTCAATTACCCATAGGGACATACAATACTAATTTGTTATACTCCTACGCAATTCATGGTTAATAGTTTGAAACCTAACAAATTATATTGAACTACATTTAGAATGGATTATGTATATATGATAGAACTGTAGGAAATATCGGTATACTTTCATTAACATAATAAGGATTATAACGAAATTATAGATATGAAAACTAGTCATAAAAGAAATTTGCATAAACAAAATAGAGAGATTATGAAATCAACCTTCGGTCCTAGCAAAATTGGCCTAAGAACAATATCGCAATGATATTCGCCTATCAGTTACACCCAAGATGATATCAGATATGCCTTTTGTTCTTGCTAGAATCGATCCCTCAATTAACTGATTAATTTTTAGGGTTTTGTGTGTATTTTTGATGAGAGTGTGCTAGGTTAAAAATTAGGTTAAGAAAATGAATCTCCTACTCTCTTATTATAACCGAAATAAGAGAAGTCAAGGGGAGATATTTCTTCTTCTAAATTTCGGCCAAACCAACCGAAATATAAGAAAAATTATCTTCTTATTTTCGGTTTATCCACCTACCAAAAATAATGAGATTAAATCTTCTTATTTTGGTAGTTTACAAAATGTATACAATTAGTGTATTATTTATAAATTGTCATTTATATTATTCCGTATTAATAAATCTACACACAACAGCTTGCAGTCGATTTATTAATACCGGTCTGTAATAATTTGTTATGACAATCTCGTATAATATATACTTTAATTATAAATATCGCATATTTAAAATTAGCTAATTAAATATAACCGATTACATTTAATTAAGAATTAACATCTTAATTCGTCCAAGCTCACATTATATACATTAATTAAATATAACATATTATATTCAATTTACGAATTGACAGTTAATTCGTCTCAGCTAATATTATTTAATTAGATTAAATAATCGTCTCATCAACACATTGACTAACGGTTTAGTCAATTACATGAACTAACCTTTTAGTCATATAAGGCATCAATGTGATTACATCTCCATAATCACATCTCTCAAACACATCCTTTAGGTGTGACTTTTAGGGACCAGTTGATCACCGCCATCAGTATGATAATAACGTCAAACCTAATGTTTTTAAAAATTAAATTTGTTTCATGCCATTCAAAAACATGCATATATCAGTAACACCATATACCAGCACCAGCATAAATCACAGTTGGGTTCATCAGAACTCAATAGATTCAATTCAACCACAACAAAGATCATCATATATATATATATATATATATATATATATATATATATATATATATATATATATATATATATATATATATATATATATATATATATAGGGTCGGGATCCGGTGAGAACCACTAGTATAATGAGAACCATGAGAACCACTATTGTATCTAATAATATACGGAGGGCTGTGTACTGCGATAAAAATAGAATTTGAGAAAATCAAACGTCCTTCCCCCAAAAGCTTCCAATCTCTGTCATTTTCATATTTTTCGTTCTCTCTCATCTTTCTTTCTCTCTCTCTTCGACTGTCAACATCTTCGACGATGCTAGATGTTTCTTTCTCTACGATCGATCGTCACATACTGAACCATCAATCTCTGCAACCATCTACCTATTCGACCGCTGCTTTAATCAATGGAACCTGTTTATTCGAGGTAAAATTCCGAAATTGCTGATTATTTTTTGTTAAATTAGGGTTTATATTTTGATCTTTATGTAATTTTTTAATTCGTCGATTAAATTAGTTGAATTTAGGGTTTGATTATCGTGTTAGATTGTTCGTGAAATTAGGTTTTGATTAATTTTTTGATTCGTCGATTACCTTTAGAAATTGATGAATTATGCTTGTGAAGTTATATCAATTTCCAACGCAGACTGTTGAGGTTGATATGTTTTTGTCGTGCCATACGCTGCATTGCTTAATGGAGAAACTGGACTGCCTACCGTGAACTTAAATACTGGAGTAGCTGATCTGCTTGTATGTGACTTCGAAGATAAATCTGCACCGTTATAGATCGCTGCTAAAATGTTATGCTATGGGCTAACCGAGTTATTTATAGAACAAGGTGCTGGTCCTTGTTTTAATGATATTGAGTCCAGGTGCTTTATTTCAGACCTTCCACTTAACTTAGCACTAGATGCTTTATGGTACGACTACTTTATTAACTATTAACTACTCTTTCCTTGGTTTTATGGTTAAATTTCGGATCATGACCTGCCCCTCTGGTTTTGCTCTCTGATTTGTAGCGATCATAAAATTGTGAAAGACTTTCCTGCTGGAGAATCTGTATACAAGCTGTTTTCCTTATTCCGTCTTCAAGAGTTGGTATAAATCTCATTTGATTTAAATTCTTGTTTGAATTGAGTCCTGTAAATGGAAATATCAGAACTTCAAAATGCTAGGGAATCACTCTTCTTTCATTCATGTTCCTTTTCCGGTGCAGGTTTCATGAGTCTCGTTGGTCGCCATTTTATCAAGAATACTCAACAGGTAAATGCTGAAGTTTGAGTTATTACTTGTACACGACTGGATTTTGAAGGAGGAAACCGTGAGACAAATTGTGAACTCAGAACTCTATATATGGGATATATGTAGCATTGCACACGCTCTAAATTGCTCAAATCTCACTTCTAAAATTCCGCGTTTGTTTGATCATCGACAAATTATTTTTTGACTTTCGCCATCTTGGAACAAGAATATGATACAGGTATTAGGTGTAAGCTTAATGACTTGACATTACAACTGACCCCGAAAAAGAACCTCCCTTAGTCACATCCAAGATTTGGCGTTTCTGATGAAATAGTCCTCTGACTCAAGCTTAAGCTCTTCTTTTTTTGACGTTTTACTTATTTTGAAAGCCAATTAGCTCAAATGGGAGAGCATTGTGCAATGCACAAGATGTGGGTTCGACTCCCATATTGGCCATGAAATACCAAATCTTTCTTTTACTCTTAAGAAATGAAAAATAGTGTAACTGGTAATCCCATTTAATTCAAGTATGCCATGTATGGTAATAGTTTTGGTATATATGTTAGTCTTTGAAATGCTTGTATTGAACTCCTGATAATTGCAAAGCTATTTCACGAGCTCGGTCATTGCCATTGTTGCTGCTCGCTTGAGTCCAATCAAGATCTGCGCGCCATTCTCCGAATATGATTATAGCCTCCTAAATAATTGTACTGCATTGCTTGCATCATGACACATTTCTCTCATTGGATTTGCAATTTAATAGGCTATATGGGACTCGAACCCATACCTTTGTGCAAAATTTGCACATTGCTCTACCATTGAGCTAATAGCCTTTAAAATACGCTAAACAAATACGAATACGAAATAACTGACATAAGTACCCGAAATGTTTCTCACATATTAGTAAGATATGTAATAGATACACTAAAATGCCTTGTAATTACAAAAAAAGGCCGGTAAACACATTAAATATCCTCCATGGTCATTTCCCTTATTTCATGTACATAGAACCTTATTCCATGCACATAGAACCTTATTTCATGCACATAGAACCTTTTCATGCCATAGAAAATTAACGTCCTTAACCAACAGTAATTAGTAACATATTATAACCAATCGATGCAAATTGAAGAACTTTTTAATGCACATAGAACCTTTTTTCATGCACATATAATCTTATTTCATGCCCATATAAAATTATTGTCTTTAACCAACACTAATTAGTATCATAATATAACCAACTAATGCAACTGAAGAAGTTCTTAATGCACATAGAACCTTATTTCATGCACATATAAAATTAACGTCCTTTACCAACAGTAATTAGTATCACAATATAAACAACTGACGCTACTGAAAAACTTTTTAATGAACATAGAACCTTATTTCATGCACATAGTACCTTATTTCATGCACATATAAAATTAACGTCCTTTACCAACAGTAATTAGTATCACAATATAAACAACTGACGCTACTGAAAAACTTTTTAATGTACATAGAACCTTATTTCATGCACATAGAACCTTATTTCATGCACATATAAAATTAACGTCCTTTACCAACAGTAATTAGTATCACAATATAAACAATCGACGCTCGAAAAACTTTTTAATGCACATAGAACCTTATTTCATGCACATAGTACCTTATTTCATGCACATATAAAATTAACGTCCTTTACCAACAAGATTAGTATCACAATATAAACAATCGACGCTCTTTGGAAAACTTTTTAATGCACATAGAACCTTATTTCATGCACATAGTACCTTATTTCATGCACATATAACTTAGTTTTCTTGGCTCAACTAAGCACATATGTCATTATTCCTCTGGTCGACCCGGGAAAGCTTCCCCTGAAGGATCAACAGAAGACTCTCTTAATTCCTCTTTGTACATTTCCTCAATCATAGGCTTCCACAATCTTACTCTTGCATTTATGAACCAGTTTGAGACCTGCTTAAGCATTATGCCAAAATCATCAGCTAAGGAAGTTAAGAACTTATAGGAGCATTTATGTCTTGTTAAAGCGGATTTTCCTAGCTACTTGACAATTAAATCTTTAAGTTCCATAGAAAAAAATAAAAGAGAGGATCCAAGGCTTGTTTACTTGATTCTTTGAAAGGCCAGTTTGTGATGCCAAAGTAAGCTTCTCAGAGTCATTTGGGTACCTGCAAAATTTCATAGCACGACGTCACATATTTAAGGTTAAACAGATATAAAATTAGTGATTCACCTGTATCGTCGTACCGAAATAATCCTGCTTTATAATGTTCCTAATGAACTCCGAGTGGCAAGTGGGGGTTTTCATAATGCTCCACTTTTGCCGCAGTTATAATCGCTTATAGAACCAAGCTGAAGTCAAACTCACTCAGACATCTGAATCACAACAGGGAAATTGTGAAAACCGTGGCAATACTGTTATTATAGCCTCTATGTCATGAACAAAATGATACAGAGTACTTAATACCGCACATCAGAAGTATATGGAAAAAACTGAAACAGCCGAAAGGCTATAAAGGTAGCAGACTAGCAAAGGATGGGAATGTAACAATTTTTAAGATGTCGCCTTTACAGTCAAGGGTGCAAAATATGAAAACAGCAATATGCTAAAGAATTGAAGAATGTACCTTTCGGAGACGCTCGTCATTCCATGCCTTCCATGCATTCCTTACTTGACTAACGAGAATCGGTATGCTTACATTGGCATCTAGAGTCTCAAGCCATTTTTTCCAGGGAGACTCCGAAGGGTCCAGGAACTCGAAATCTGAGGCGAGAGTATCGTTCAGAGAACTTATCTACTGCTTTGTTAATGTCCTCGGAATCAACTAAAATTTGCATCTCAGGTCTTTTCTTATTGCCAGGTTGCTTTCTTAATTTGAAGTCGTTCCCTCTTAACAACAAAACTTCTGATGGAAACCTATGCTTCTTTAGCCAACTATTATTTTTCATCGACTCAAATTACAGTTTGCCTAATCTAAAGCAGGAATATTTAGTCGATAATTGAAGGGGAAATCACAAGCAAATCATATTTTGGAAAACCACAACAAAAAAGCATTATTTTGGGAAATGGAATGCATCTAGACTTATAAGCAGATCACAGAACTCAATCAATCAGCTAAAAAAATTAAACATCGTATTGCAACATTTATCGAAGAAACTATCAAATCAACTTCAAGGAACTGGTCATACCGTTGTCTCTGGTCATTAGTAGACTGTCGAAATTCAGTATCTCGTTGCCTCTGCTATACCGATGATACGCAATTACAGGTACGATCAACTGAAACCTAGAATTCAAATCAAATTCAGTTATTAACTCGCATCAAGCTTATTCAATTAACTCGCATATAGCATGAACAAATTAGCGTATAATCGCCATGAATTTGAGCAGCGGATTACCTTAATTTGTAGGAATGAAACTCAGTAATGGCGATTGAATTGGATTAGAGGAACAAAAATCCTATGATGAATCTGTTGAGATTTGAGAAGTGACGGAAATATGATTTGGTTAACGATGATCGGAGAGGACGATCGGAAAGGATGACGGAGAAGGTGATGGTCGAAGAGAGAGAAGGAGAGATGAGTGAGGAAGTGAAAATGGGAAAATGAATGAGATTGAAGGGTTTGGGGGTGCGCGTAGGTTTCAAACAAAATAAAGTGTAATGTCGTCCGTAGTATTATTATTATTATTATTAGTGGTTCTCATGGTTCTCATTATACTAGTGGTTCTCATAGGATCCCAAATATATATATATATATATATATATATATATATATATATATATATAGAGAGAGAGAGAGAGAGAGAGAAGAGATCAAGTGAGTCCACCCTTTTACATTGAGTCCATAAGTCCTCTTTAGGACCCTTGAAAAGATGGGATGAAGGGCTGAGATTGAAGGCAAAAAGTGGGGGATTAAGGCTAAAATAAGGGATTAATACTAATGTAAAACACTCTCCCTCACTAATCAACCCTTAATTTCACTATATAACCTTTCTTTTTCCACCCACTTCTCTCTCCTATCACACAAATACCATTTCTCTCATCTCTCTATAAACCAAAAAATCCAAAAAATTCAAAAAACACACCAAAAAAAGTTCCCTCCTCTCATCCTCACCACCACCGAGGGCACTCTACCCCGACCTGTCCGCCACCACCACCCCACCCCGACCTCCCTCGTCTTCACCATCCCACCATTTCCTCTCCACCATCACCTTGCCACTCCTCCCTTTCTCCCTTTTTGGCCAGATTCGAGCTCACCACCCTCACTCACCACCAACAACATCCACAATAACAACCACACCATTTCCTCTCCACCGTCAGCCCGCACACCACAACCCGACAACAACCTTCTTCCTCTCCAACAACTGCCCACAACAACACCTCCACCCGACACCATCTCAGCCCACCACCACGCACCACCCACGACCCCTGAAACCACCGCACATCACCGCCACTCCCTCCTCTCTTCCTCTATTTCCGTCACCCACAATCACCTACCTCCTCTGCCAGATCTGAGGACGCATCAACGCAACCCACACGTGGCCGCCACCGTCACCTCATATTTCTAAATCTGAGTTTTTATTTTTTTAAGACTGATTTGTTTTTTTTAAAAAAAAAAAGTTAATTAGTTGATGTTCAGGTTCGTTGATGTATTGATGATGTATTGATGTTCAATGTTGGTTGATGATTTGATTTTTAAAAAAAATAAGTTAATTTGTTGATTTGTTGTTCATTGCTTTTTAATGCATTTTGTTCTTTTATGATGTTCAGTATTCGTGGTTTGTTGTTTTGTTTTTTTTTTTTATATATATATATATATATATAAAGGCTAGTGGTAGGTGTTAATTTGTTGATTTGTTTGTTTTGTGTATACGGGTTTGTTTGTGACTTTGTGGCACGGTTTTTGTGTTGCTAATTTACACTTGTATTTTATTAAATTTATATTCGTAGATCTAATAAATATATAGTAGATTTTGAAAAAAAAAACGCATTATCATGGTTTTTATTCTTAGATCTCATAAATATATTTATTATGCTCATATTTTTTACCTTTACACTCGTATTTCTTTACATTTACACTCATATTTCTTTACATTTACACTCATATTTCTTTACATTTACACTTGTATTTGTTTACATTTACACGCATTTTTCAGATTTACACTCACATTTCTTTATATTTACACTTATATTTGTTTACATTTACACTCATATTTCTTTACATTTACACCCATTTTTCAGATTTACACTCATATTTCTTTACAATTACACTCATATTTCCTTACATTTACACTCATAATTTCTACATTTACACTCATATTTATTTACATTTACACTTGTATATCTGTACATTTACACTCGTTAAATTTATATATATTTGCACTCATATATTTTTGTGAATATGAGTTGGTGGTGGAGGACGGCGATGGTGGTGTTTGTTGGTAGTCGGACTAAAGTTTTACTCATAAAGGACCAAAGTTACACTTATAAAGGACCAAAGTCACACTCAAAGGACCAAATTTACACTCTAAAACCTTCAAATTTACACTTTAAAATACTACATTTACACTTGTAAAACATCACATTTACACTTGTAAAATGATAAAATTATATAAATTCAAAATTTCCGTCACAAAAAATCAAATTTACACTCTTAAAATGTTACATTTACAGTCGTAAAACATCACATTTACACTTGTAAAATGTTAAAATTATATAAATTCAAAATTTCCGTCACAAAAAATCAAATTTACACTCTTAAAATGTTACATTTACACTCGTAAAACATCACATTTACACTTGTAAAATGTTAAAATTATATAAATTTAAAATTTCCGTCACAAAAAAATCAAATTTACACTCTTAAAATGTTACATTTACACTCGTAAAACATCACATTTACACTTGTAAAATGTTAAAATTATATAAATTCAAAATTTCCGTCACAAAAAATCAAATTTACACTCTTAAAATGTTACATTTACACTCGTAAAACATCACATTTACACTTGTAAAATGTTAAAATTATATAAATTCAAAATTTCCGTCACAAAAAATCAAATTTACACTTTAAAATACTACATTTACACTCGTAAAACATCACATTTACACTTGTAAAATGATAAAATTATATAAATTCAAAATTTCCGTCACAAAAAATCAAATTTACACTCTTAAAATGTTACATTTACACTCGTAAAACATCACATTTACACTTGTAAAATGATAAAATTATATAAATTCAAAATTTCCGTCACAAAAAATCAAATTTACACTCTTAAAATGTTACATTTACACTCGTAAAACATCACATTTACACTTGTAAAACTCATACAACATTACATTTACACTTCAAAATCAAACTCAAAACGATTAATTAGGGGCTAGAGAGAGAAAGAAAAATTAATTAGTGTATAGAAATTTGATTAGTGAAATAATTTTTTTGTTAATTTCAATCTCAACCATCCATTTCAATCCAACCATCCACATTTTTTTCCTTTTCTTTTTAATAGTCCTTAATCCATCCATTTACCATCCATCTCAACTATCCATTTTCTCATCCAATGGCCCTTAGAGGGACTTAAGGACTCAATGGCATATGGTGGACTCATAAGAACTCACCTCTCTATATATATATATATATATATATATATATATATATATATATATATATATATATATATATATATATATATATATATATATATATATATATATATATATATATATATATATAGAAGTAGGATCATATGAGTTGGGTCATTGTTGGTGAGTTACCCCTCTAAACCTAGACCATTGATCTCATCTAAAATGGATGGCTGAGACTAAATCTTGCCCAACCTATAAATACTCACTTTTCTCTCATTCCCCTCATTATTAGAGAATCACTCTCTCTCCTCTCTCTCCTCTCTCTCCCTAAAAGACAGAACAAAAACTCAATCTTCATCATCCTCGTTCAAATTTGTCATCAATTAAGGAGATTTCGTTGTCTATTTCGCTTCATCTTCGTATGTCTCTTCAATTTCATTATAGGTAAGTACTAATTTTTTTTCTAGATCTGACTGGTGCGTTTCCATTATCGTTCTTATCTAATATCCTTTTCATTTTTTTTGATTCATTGTATGTCTGTCTGCTTTTATGTTTTGTTGTTAAATTGCTTGTTTTCTCATTTTTTTCCCCAATAATTTATAGGGTTTTGAGTTTGATATGAGAATTCTAAACGATCTTGTGCATTTTCATGTTGTTTGTAAGTTGTTTGATAAGTTTCTTCTTATTCAATTGTGTTATTTTGTATCTTTGATAATTTTTAGGGTTTTTGTTTTAGTGTGTTACCACCACGAACTTTGTCTGCTGCTGTTAGTTATTGTATTGCTTTAACCAAGTTATTGTATTATTCAAACTCAGTTATTGTATTTTGTAGTTATTTCTTGTTTATTGTGTTAATCTGCAAATAACAGTTATTGTATTACTTTAACCGAGTTATTGTATTATTCTAATTCAGTTATTGTATTTTCTAGTTATTTCTTGTTTGCTATATATGTTAGAATATATTCTATTAATAATAGTTATTGTATTGCTTTAACCGAGTTATTCTATTATTCAAACTTATTTATTGTATTGCTTTAACTTAGTTATTTCAATTTGGAGTTAGTGTTGTGGGCTTATATAATAATTATTTATAACTTGCCTCTTTTTTTTGCTTTTAGATTTTTCAGGGAGCTTTTATTTTTGGGATTCAGCCCTCGTCAATAGGCAAAATATGGTTCTCGTCGGAAAGAAATATTGGCGGACAAATGGTGAAAACAACGGCAAGACGCGATTTTCGTTGGAAGAAATACTTTTAGACGTAGTATCGGAGATAAATAAATGTAATATTTGTGATGTTACCATTGTTAGATGTATTATTTGAAACGCTTAGATGTAATGATAATGATGCTTAGATATAATTTGTTGGAGATGTTTAAATGTAATGAGTTGGAAAGTTTTATAATGAAAGTAAGTGATTTTTTTAACCTTGTTATATATTATTATTTCATTTTTCTGATTTTGCTATTGCATTAACCAATCTCAATTATTAATTGAATAAAAATAACTAGTTATTAAATTAAACAACATGAAAACAAACACAAGATAGAAATTTGATTATATTTGAGTTTCATCTCAATACAATAATACGATTTACTCATTACAATAACCGAGTTTCTGCATTACAATAATTACAAATATCAAAGTTTTACATTGCAATAACTGAGTTTCTACATTAAAATAATTGAGTTTGTACATTTGAATAACTACAAATATCAGATTTTCTACATTACAATAATTGAGTTTCTCTACATTAGAATAACTAAGTTAATCAATTAAACAAGATGGAAGCTAACAAAAAATGACCAAGTATATACATCAATTTTTCCATTAAACGTCAATTATCCGCGTATATCGTGACTCAACCTGCAAATCACCAAAAAGCAGAATATTACTTACCATAATATCCAAGAAGTAACTACGAGATACAATATCTGAGTTTTAATAATAGAATAACTGGGTTTAAGTAATACAATAATCGAGATGTAGTGTTACAACAACTAACGAGTGAACAAGAAAATTGAATATATTTGAGTTTCATCTCAATACAATAACACAATTTATTTATTAAAATAACTGAGTTTCTACATTACAATAACTACAAATACCAGTGTTTCTACACCACAATAAGTGAGTTTGTACATTACAATAACTGAGATTGTACATTACAATAATCGAGTTTGTACATTAAAATAACCGCGTTTCTGCATTTAAATAACCACGTTTTTTCATTACAATAATTGAGTTTCTAAATTCAACTAGACATTTTAACAAACAGTTGGTGTGCTAATCTAGGTTACCAACGAATTTTCAGCATTATGATAATAAATCATCAATCAAATGTCAACGGTATGATAAACAAGTATACTAACGGAGTAGCAATTGAAATAACTCGCAAAATAACATATATTGACTTATATAATCTACTCTTACCTTCGTTTTGTCGATTCGAGCTAGGGTTTCTGCAAATTTCGAGCAAAAATTGACAATTGATGCATGTATAAATCAAATAGAATGGAAATAATGAATTAATTTGTGTTTTCGACTTGAATAACTCCAGTTTCTCTGATGATTTGATTGAATAATGTTATTAAATTGAAGAAATTAGGAAAAAGAGAGAAAGAATAAAGAAAATAGGATAGAGAAAAAAGAATATGAAGAAAATAAGAAAAAAGAGGGGAAGAATGAAGAAGCAGGGAAAACGTAGCATGAGGGGAAGAGAGAGAAAAAAAATGAGTGTGTGTATTTTTTTTGGTCTAATCTCAGCCCTTGATCTTGTTAGATCCAATGGTATATAAATGCGGGGGTAACTCACGAAAAGTGGCAAACTCACCGGATCTTGCCTCTAAATATATATATATATATATATACTTACAAGGAGTTAAATTTACATGAACTAATCATTCCCTAACTTCAACAAAAAATTTACTAATAGCTGATCTAAGCTCTGAGTATCATGCATTTAGCCTTGAGCATTGCTATGTTCTAAGACGTATTTGCCCAACATGTCCCTTACCTCGTCTATATCTAAACTTTTGTACTGCTGAATCTCTTGTGACGGGTTGATTACATACTGCGGAAAAAACAAAAACAAAACATTATTGTAACAACATCATATACTACATAACAACATCATGTTATAGCAGCAAGCAAGACAACATCAGCTCTAATTTAAAAAAAGTAATAAACACATTATTAAATTACTAACCTTTTCTGGAATAAGGATATATCTTCGCGTAATAATCTCCAATATGAACCGACAAACGTAGTATCCACATTGTATGTTATCCGGCTGGCGAGGGACCTATTAATACATAAAAACAAACAGACGAGAGAAGGCTCACATCAGAATCTTGAACTTTAGGTATTGTATTAGTATTAAACACAGATTTTTGCACTTAAGGTATTGTATTTGAGCACGTACCCCTGTTATCGTAATAAAAGTAGGGCCATTATCAGAATCTTTCGTGGGTTGATCCTGCTCGTTAGCTCTTTTCTTCTCAAATGCCCTTTTTTTTTTAAAAAAAATGGAGGCAGAAACTCATTTTTTTAGGGGCAAAAATGAGGTTTTTGCTATAAATAAAAATTGAAAATGTTATTATAAATAAATCAGTATTATAAACTTACTTAGTAATCAAGCGCTTAAAAGTCTCGCTTGGTGGATTATGTATAGAGTCCAACCAAAATACTTTCTTCTTCGTCGGCATGATGGCTGCTAGCACCCAATAAGTCCTACATCAAGAGACACATCATCATTATTAACAAGTACATATATTAGTTATGAAAATGCAATTGTAGGGGGAAACGTAATATTAATTTGTTTATTACCCTTTTTCATTATAAGGGGCAAAAAACAGCTTCTTGGTTGTCCCCAATTGCTGAGCAATATAATCTACCCGATCTTCGAACGAATAAATCGGGATAAACATAGATAAAATATAGGGGCACAGGAATCCGTATTGATCAGATGGAATCTTCTTCTCGGGGATCACTCTCAATTTCAATATCCTACATTATTACGGTTAAAATTTTCGTTATTTAAAACACTATCTAGTAGTCAGAATATTAGAATATGAAATTATTTATTAAGAAACTTACTTCATCCAAACAAATAGGTGTTGGACATCAATCTCGTCTAGGCCAAATGGCCAAATGGCCAAAGATATCCCATGACATAAGTGCTTCGCGCTCAACCCCTAGAATATGCTCCTTGAGCGGAATAATTATCAATTGCTCGTTTTCTATGCGACCGCAAGCCTCCTCATGCAGTTTCCTCATCGTCACCGTTCTTACTTTTTGCATGTAATCCTTCTCAGAATATTTTGTGGAGTTTAAACTCCTAACATCTTTCAGTTCGGGGAAATAACGATTCTTTGATTTTGTGCTACTACCACCAGCCTACACATGTAGATAATTAAAATAATAAAAAATCCAAAGGTAACATATCCTAGCTAGATAGTTGGAGTAATAAAAATAAAAGCGTACTTAACTAAATACCTCATCAACTTTGCTCTTTCAATGATGAGGTAGTAGTAGCAGTATATTTGACTGGGACTTAGGCTTATCAGTCTTTTTTGTCCCCTACACAAAATTTCCATGCTTTTTAGAAATACAGACAAAATATAAATAAAGGGAGCGAGGTTTTTAAAAAAATGGAGAAGTTAATTAAATACCTCATCAAGTTTTTGTCTGGACGAGGTAGTTGGCATGTCCGGGGACTTAGGCTTATCCGCCTTAGCCGACTTTTTTGTTTCCTACATACAAAAAATTTCCATGCTTTTTAGAAATACAGAAACAAAAAAAATTAAAGGGAGGTTTTCATAAAAATGGAGAAGTTAATTAAATACCTCATCAAGTTGTTATCTCAACGAGGTAGTTGGCATGTCTGTGGACTTAGGCTTATCCGCCAAAGCCGGCTTTTTTGTTCCATACAAAAAAAATAACATATAAATTTAACATATAAAAGCATTCAACAGTTAAAAATTTAACATATATATAAAGGTATTTCTTCTAACCCCAGCTGCTTTCGGCTGAGGCGGAGACGACCGAGCCAAGAAGATGTGAGAATCAGGCCATTGGATGAAACTTCCAACCGCATCTCCCGAAATGGTAATGTCGTCACGAATCGGATAGGCGGTTGAAAGTTTTCATGGCCTGGAAAGACTATAGTTATCTCTACTTTTCTATGATTCGACAAAAGTTTTTCGCCATGAACAACCACTACGCTTTAAATTTCTTTGATTTGGTGTGCATTTCTAAGAGACCCCGGCCAACACGCACATATGGATTTTCGAATTTAGGGTCAGCAAGAATAACTGGCCTCTTGTTTACGGCCTGAAGAATACACATACATTATTATTATATCCCAAAATTTAATAGAATTCATATAAATTTAACTAATTAAACAATTCATGCATACCTTACTGAAAACAGTGAACTGACTTGAAGGGAATGTATGTTATTTTCCATCAGCCGTCTTCTCAAGTTGCATCTCCTTTTCAGAGCCATTATTTACCTAATAAAATTAACCAATGGCACGATGTCAGATGTTATAGCATTAGAGCTGGCAGGGAACACACCCCCTGATCTTACCCAAAAAAAAAAAATAAGGAAGTATTAGGTACCTGATCGGCTTTAGTTGTTACAACTTCAGAAGCATTAGGTACCTGGTCTTTCTGAATCTCGTTGACCGATACTTCCTTCTCATGTATTGCCAAGGTAGTAGCGGCCTCTTGACCAATCTGTTGTACCTTATTACCCTCTTTATAAATGACATCCTCCATCATCTTCACTTCTTCTTCGGAAAGCTTGCCTCCAGCATTCAACTTTAGTAGTACGGATGCCATTAACTGAACCTGCGTGCCAAGAATGTAATGTTTCAACAATTTTTATCCCAACAATAACATGTGAATTACACTTAAATGAAAATAATAGAATAAATGGTACCATGTCAGCCTTCTCAGACTTAGTCTTCCTTTTCTTCTTTATCGGGCAGTTGTCCCATAATATTTCGTTACTCCAACCTGTAACGGGACGCCCCTCAATCGATCTGGATGTTCGGGTCGGCCAATCGCTCTTGTAAGAACGTCATTACGACCATTGGGAGTGAATTTCCCTTCTTCTACCTCCTTCAATACGTTGTCCTATAATATATTAAATAAACTTTAAATTATATTTGTGACTAAAATAATAAAGTTAGTAATGAACTCGTCTTAATAAAATAATGCTTACTATGTTGGCCAACACTTCCTCATCATATTTGTCACGCGACCGGGATCCTTTAGGCGTGTGCCCTTCTTTATAAGTTACATGCCGATCCAAGTTGGTCACTCCCTTTGCCACCTACACATTAACATGGTAACAGTTATACATGTAAATGTGTATCAATGCAAGTCCAAGTGTGATTAAAAAAATCAAGTCTCACAGGGGAATGCATGCTACTTACGAGGTTCTCTTCTATCTTTCTGTAACCGCCTCGAGAACCATACCATTTCCCCTTCTTGCATGAAATGTTAGCACGATTTCTTCTGCTAACGACCTTCAAATAATTATATAAAAGCGCAAGTAGATGAGATAATAAAAAGATTATATAAAGAACTCATTAATTAAAAAAATGATAGGTAAATCGTTAAAAGGCGAGGATATTTAACCTGAAACTTCTCAGTAGTTCTCATCTCTTTAAAAAGATCTCATTATTCCTGACTGATGGTGGGACACTTATTGTCTCCCGGTGGGTTCTTACGCATCTCCCCCGTTGCCTTGTCCACATACAACCAATCCCTAGTAACGTCACACTTCCACTGCCTTAGGGCATTCCCTGCCTTATGCATTAAATACTTATCATGGCATTCATCGGCAATATCAAATGCTTCCTTTACACGAGCCAAGTATAATATCCTCAATTTTGGATTCAAATTTCTAATGTCATCTAAATGGATATGCACAAACTGTCTTGTGCAACATCCAATCCAACTGGATAAAAAACCCGCATTTGGACCAGTAGGTAAACCCTTCGAGCTCCATGTTATTTCAAGCGGCTCTTTAGCGGCTATAGCTGCAAGGGCTTGCTGGCACTTCGTAGCACCCCTCCCACCAGGCTTATTATCCCCAGACTTATTATTCTTTTGACTTCTTTTCCGTTTTTCACCCATGATAATCCTAAAACCCAAATATGAAAGAAATAGGAAATGAACAACTTAACAACGTCATGCAGAGTATTATCTAAAACCCTAAACCCTAATAGGAATGGAAATTTAAAACAACAGATTGAGCTTCTAAAATCCTAAACCTAATAAGAGGAGTGAAGTAGATGATGCGGGAAGATAAAGATAACAAAGAAGATGAAAAACAAACAGATGCATGAAAAAGAAAAAATATGATCGTCTTAAAACCCTAATGACGAAACACAAAATTAAAGTGAACATACCTGATGATGATGGTAAAGAGAACGAGCAGGATGATAAGGGAAGGCAACGGAATCTGGGCGTCGGAAACTGGGCGACGGCCGGCAACGAGAATGTAGAAAGCGAGAAAGAGAGAATAATAAACTCAAGATACCAACGGTTGAACTGGTGTTGTGTGTGTTTGTGTGGTATGCTGTATGTGTTTGTAAATTAGTTTTTTATTAAGACAAACTATTGACAACGGGTCCTCAAAACAAAACTGTTGTTATATCTTAATAACAACGGGTCAATAAAAGTCAACCGTTGTCAAAACTTTATTACAACGGTTAAAATATACCCGTTGTAATATATTTTCACCAAATTTGCGCCAAAATGAAATATGTCTAAAAAATCAATGACAACGGGTAGGGGTACTACACCCGTTTTTAAAAGTAATAACAACGGGTTATGTAACTATAACCGTTGTTGATAGTAATAACAACGGGTGTTGTAAAAATAACCGTTGTTGAAAGTAATAACAACGGGTAATTTAAATATAACCGTTGTTTTTGTTGAACCTTTTTTTTTTTTAAATTATTGTAATTCCATTACATAACAATACATATTGTAACAGCAGAAGCACCATATACTGCAACATTATTCAGCAATTTCAACACCGGCATCCACATCTAATAATAAGATCAAGAAAATAAGACAACACCAGCATGCATGCATACTGCATATATCTAAACTACAGGATTTAGCATGCCATGCAAATTTGGGAATCTTTATTTAACAATGACCATTATTGGTTCTATTGGCTTTTTAAAGCTACCAAAAGCTACAGGATTTACCATGCATGCATACTTGCTATAAATTCAGGCATCCCATTAGCTCCCCACAACTCACAAATAAATTAAACCATCAAATTACTGGTCTGAAAATGACTCAAAATGTTGGTCGTCCATATCACTGTGTCCTGATGAACCATCTCAGGATCGGGGACGTTTCTTGGATGTCATAGTTTCTTCGTTAACCCAAATACCTTAATCATGGTCATCACGCATATAGATGCTTTCAGTGTCCTCATGATCAGTGTCAACATCGTCGAAATAAGATACAGTGGTAGAGTGATCCATTTCCTCAAAAACGACATCTTGATCATCATCACCATTATCGGATGGACTACTCCTTCTACTCCTTATAGACAGTACAACAGACCACTTCTTATCCATAAGATCGGTGACATAGAACACTTGTTTAGCTTGGGATGCCATTATGAAAGGATCATCCTTATTATTGTCAACCTTACCCAGATTGACCAACGTAAATCCCATCTTATCCTTTCGGACACAATGGAGGTTGTTATCAACTCAGTTACATCGAAACAAAGGTATTGTGAAATCAATGTAATCTAGTACCAATATTTCTTGAATAACACTATAATAAAGGCATTTTCCCCAAATAGGCTTTTTATCTTTTGAAGTAGCAAAGTGCATTGCCTCAAATTCAGAACTCACACCACTATTTTGCATTGTGCTCAACTCATCTTGCTCGCGGGTGTAAAAAGTATATCCATTAATGGCAAAACTGCTGTAAAAGGTGACCCTGTCATTTGGACCTAAACCAAGACGTAGTAACCTAGGAGAGATGTCATCACCAGTTTGATTCGTACACTTTAAGACAATATTCCTAAACTACTCTGCAAACGTCTTCGTATGCTCGTTTGCAATCCACTTCTCGGTCTTGTTTGGGTGATCGTATTTGAGCTCATCTTTGTGTTGTTGAATATAAGGTTGCACCTCATCTTCTTTGTTTAGCACATACGTATGTGCTAAATGCAACATTTCACGTGTCACAATTTTTTCAACCCGGCCCCTAATACCTTTTCCGGTCATCCAGTCACTATGACGATCCTTAGGAACGCCAATCAACTCATCAGGGGAGAGATGAGCGTAACAATATGAAAGAGCTTCGTCTAAAATAGCGCGTTCAGCAATACAACCTTCCGGACGATACCGATTATATGTATAGTCCTTGTAGACTTTCATCAATCTTTCGAAAGGATACTGGTATCTCAAGTACACGGGACCAAGGTATCCCTAACCAAGTGAATGGTCAGATGAATCATGATAGTGAAGAAAGAGGGTGGAAAATACATTTCCAACTGACAAAGAGAGGTTACAACGAGGTCCTGCAATGAATCCGCGTCATCGGGATCGATGACTTTCTCGCATATGGACTGGTAGTAATTGTTGCATCAAAGTGTGACAATCATGTGACTTTAACCCGGTGAGTTTTAGGTCTTCCATCGACACTAGGCTTTTGATGTTCGACGAATAACCATGTGGCACTTTAATTCCATTCAAACATGCACAGAACTCTATTTTCTCATTCCGTGAAAGGGTATAAGCTGCTGGCGGTAAAAATGTACGATTACCTCTCTTCTGTGGTGCCAACTCTAGCCTAATACCCATCATTTTCATATCTTCCCTAGTGCGGCGTTATCCTTTGTTTTACCAGGAATATTCGAAAGGGTATTGATAATATTATCACGGACATTTTTCTCAATGTGCATGAAATCGAGGCAATGCCCGACCTCCGTGTCGGCCAATATGGAAGTTTATCAAAAAATATGGATCTTTTCTTATACCCACGAGTAGACAATTTAGAGCCGCTTTTCTTCCCATAATCTATCTCAATATGTTTTACTTTCTGATAAACTTCATGCCCACTCAAAATTCTAGGAGGTTGACGAAGTTCTTGTCTTCCATTGAATGCTTTCTGCATCTTGCGATAACAATGGTCATGATACAAGAATCTCCTATTTCCCATATACACATACTTACGAGAAGACTTCAAGTATTCAGACTCGATATCCTCCCCACACAATGGACAAGCCTCTTTCCCATGAACTGTGTGCCCAGAAAGGTCGTCATAAGCCGGATAGTCAGATATTGTACACAATAACATCGCTCTCAAATTGAAAATTTCGTTCTTATATGCATCAAATACTTTTATCCCACTATCCCACAACATTCGCAAATCATCTAGAAGAGGTTCCAAATAGACATCATTTCCAGGTTGTTTAGGGCTGGAAATTAACAACGACAACATCAAATACTTTCTTTTCATGCACACATATGGAGGTAAGTTATAAATAGCCAACACTACTGGTCAAGTACTATGTTGGCTACTCATATTTCCGTGTGGGTTCATTCCATCAGTAGACAGCGCTAGACGTAAGTTTCTAGGTTCATTGCCGAACTCGGGATACTTAGCGTCGAACGATTTCCATTGCATACCATCTGCCGGGTGTCTTAGCTTTCCATCATTTATTCTTCCCGTTTCATGCCAAGTTAATATTTTTGAATCATCGGGATTCGCATAAATCCTTATGACTCTTGGTATCAATGGAAAATACCACAACACCTTAGCCGGAATTCCTTCCTTATCCTTATAACGCCACTCCAAACATTTAGGGCAATTGGTTAAGTTTTGATATAATTTCCGATACAATATGCAATCATTTGGACATGCATATATTTTCTTATATTTCATACCCACTCCTCTTATTAGTTTTTTCGCCTCATATGTCTTAACAAGTAGAACATTACCATCAGGAAGCAACTCCTTTATCAAGGCTAAAAAACTAGTGAAACACGTGTCACTCACCACATTTGCCCTCTTGATATTATACAACTTCACCACAACCGACATTTTTGTGAACTTACAACCAGGATACAGAGGTGCTTCAGACTCACACAACTTCTCATACATGTTGTTAAGGTCATCCCAATTACTAGTGTCATCACCTACATCTTCAAAAGCATTCGACTCATCATCATTCTCTTCATTATCTATAGACCCAACATTCAACTTCTCTACTTCCAACTCTTCCAACTCAAAAAACTCGGCAAACTCAGGATCATCAGTTAGCCTTTCGTGTACCTCAACATAATCTTCTTCAAAGCTATTCTCTTCCTCTAATGGTTCCCCATGAAAAATCCAACGTGTATAGGATCGACTAAATCTCCACTTTTCTAGGTGTATTTTAACGTCCGGAAAAGCCATATAGCTAATATTACCACATCTTTCACAAGGACATGCAATATTAGAAGAACCTTTCAAATTGTTCGAAACGACTTCATAAAATTCAGCTAAACCATCCTTATAGTTGCTGTAACTCATATTTGCATCAATCATCCAAGTTCGAGTCATTATTCTACATTCGTAATAATAGGCAAACAAATAAACGAAATTGAGAAAAGCAATTAAGCTAAATTATCAACAAATTAGATAATAACCCAAAAAATCTTATATCTATAAGCGTTGCTAAGAAACATATATACCTGATTGATAAACACGATGAGGGAGAGAAGACGGTGACAACAGTGACGGAGATGAAGACAGAGAGACGATCAGGGAGGAATGGAGGATGATATAGTAGCAGTATTAGCTTGTGTTTGTGTTTTGTAGCGTATAGTAGAATAAAGCAATCTGTTGTTCTTAAGATTTGCATTAGATTAATAACAACGGTTACTCAGTATACAACCGTTGTTACAACCTAATAACAACGGGTTCTAAACAAACCGTTGTAATTACTTTTCACTAATTTTGCGCCAAATTATTAACAACGGTTAAAATGTAACCGTTGTTATTAGTTTTTATATTAACAACGGTTTTGAAAGTATGACCCGTTGTTAAAACCAATAACAACGTTTAACAACACAGATTAATTAAGTTTGGTAAAATTCGCGCCATCCATTCTACAACGTCTTTTAATGATTTTCGTGAATAAGCGTTGTTAAAAGGCCGTTGTAGTTGCCTGTATTTGTAGTAGTGTATTCCTCTTCCCTTCTCCATGTATTTGTACTAATATAGGATTGTAGTTGTTGGCTTGTTGGATACTTTCCTTCATTCTTCTATGGTCAGTAAGATATTGCTCCGTAAAATATAATTATTATTTGCATTATCTATTATATCATAATATATAATTTATTTATGTATAATCAGCTTATATTTAATTAGCAAATAATTCTGTAGTTGTTGGCTTGTTGGATACTTTCCTTCATTCTTCTATGGTCAGTAAGATATTGCTCCGTATAATATAATTATTATATTATAATTATTATTTGCATTATCTATTATATCATAATATATAATTTATTTATGTATAATCAGCTTATATTTAATTAGCAAATAATTCACAAAACTTGAACCAATCATATCGCTTTAAAAGTTCCTCTTTTAAGTATATATATATATTGATTGATTGATATTGATTGATTGATTGATATTGATTGATTGATTATGTGAGACGATTTAAACAAAATCTTACATGACTATCTTATCTTTTATATAACATATTAGGGGGTGTTTGGTTCACCCAATATAAGTATGAGGTATGGGTTTGGAATGAACCAAACCCATACCATGTGTTTGTTTGACGGAAATAAAGGTTTCATACCCATACCTCAAACCCATGAGGTATGGGTTTCCCATACCCATGGAGGGGGGTGAGTATGAGATTGATACCTATTGTATAAATTAGAGATATTAAAAAGTGATAAAAAAAATTGTAAAAAAAATATTTTTATATTTTTATTTGATTAAATTTTATCTACATGATTTAATAGTATAAAAATTATTATTAAAAAAAATTGTATTTTGAAGATTTTTTTAGCTTTGATTGATTTCTAACCCCATACCCCCAAAATTGAACCAAATACAAGGTATGAGGTATCAAGTTCCAACCCGATACCATCCAGGTATGATTCCCGATTCCAAACCCATACTCACGCGTGAACCAAACACCCCCTTAAAAATTGTATTAGAAATTCTTTCTACTAATAAATAGTGCCCAAAAAGCAACCAAAAAAAATGGACGGAGGAAATACTCGTAATTGTGTTGGAGGAGGAAGTCTCTCAAGTCAGGTGGTCAACTAAGTACAACTTCCTATAAACTCAACCCCTTTTTACTGACTTTAAACTACGAAGTATTTAACTCTCTTCTTTCTTTAATCTTATTGTTTATTCAACTTTGTGGCTTTGATTCATTGTTTTCTGCTTAATCAGTGCAAATTAACTGCCATTTTCGGTACGGTAAGGCGTTATCTTCCTTGGATCCATCAATACTTGTGTTTCTTCATCTGGGATTGAAATTTAATCAGTAAATTTGGATACATGGGTATTGTTGCATAATGATTAGTGTAATGTTTTGGTTGGTTGATTTCAGGTTAAAGATGGGGATATACCTGAGCACGCCAAAGACCGACAAGTTGTCAGAAGATGGTGAAAATAGCAGGGTTAGGTATGGCCTATCTTCTATGCAAGGTTGGCGCGCTACAATGGAAGACGCTGTGAGTTACCTCTCTTTTTTCCTCCCACTATGTCAACCAAGATGCATGGCTTTTGCCCCAATAGTTGCGTTCTTCCTTTTGCTCAATGGTAGATTTAAATTGACTAGGTCGTTAAATACTAGAATTAAGCGACCAAATTAGATATTTATAAACCAAACTTGACTCTACACTATGCGCTAAGAATAGTAGTAAAGGGAAGTAAGGTCGAACTCAAGAGAAGGGATTAAGACTAAAAGCTTGTATTAGATTAATGACAATGAACAAAACACAAGACTATACACAAACTATGGATATTGACAATTGACAACAATTGAAAACACATAAGAGGAGAGTTGGCATGGAGAAAGCAAGTAACAAGATGAAAAAGATATGATTTTGCTTGTGAAACAAAGTAACAAACACTTGGTATGTAAACAACAATAATATGAGAGGAAACTTGGTGTAATCCTACAAGTTCCACCATTTCTCAAAGTACGACTCTTTTCTCTCTAAATTCATTTATCCAACAACAAACCTCAAGTAAATGATTACCACTATCTAAGCCAACAATGATAATCCTACTTAAACTACAAATTCTAACATTAAACCATGTATGAATTGTAGATAAGAGCATGAAGAGCAAAACCAAGAGGAAAGTAAATGGAATATCACAAGAGTATGTCTAAGCCAACAAATCCAATGACATATTCAATTTCTACTCACAAGGGTTGATACTAAGATAACAACAATATGAGTTGCTTCAACCAAACATCACAAAAGTAAGAAACTTTGCAACATTCAAACAATATATGAGTGTTATAGAGGCAAGAGTGATCATTTCTCACAACAAAACATTCATCATGACATTCAAACATAGAAATTGAAATAAATAAAAGAGTAGAGATTAAAGAGTCAATACAATGATAAAGATGAAAGCTTGAAATGGATTACACCAAGTAGTGGAAGATTAGTGTTGGGTTTGTGCCTTGATTCTGTTAACCGCCGCTTCGAATAACTATGCGGGGGTCTCACACGAGTCTGAATCTCAAAACTCCATTTGAGATGTGGTCTGGTAAGTCTGCTGATTATTCTATTTTAAGGGCTTTTGGTAGTACTGCTTATTATCATGTTAGTGAAGGTAAGCTTGAGCCACGAGCTAAAAAGGGAGTATTCGTGGGCTATGGGGATGGTGTCAAGGGATACCGTATCTGGTCTCCATCTGAGGGTAGGGTTATTCTGAGTAGAAATGTTGTCTTTGATGAAAATTCTATGGTTAATCCTACTGTGAAGTCTTATATGTTGTCAGATAGTAGTAGTAGTGTTGATAAACAGGTGGAGCAACAAGACACTCTTGATGAGAGTGTACCACAGAAGAAGATCAACCACTACGGTCCAAATCCGAATCTGTTCCATCGATTCTTCATTACCAGTTCCGAATCAGCAGAGTTTGGCCCGTGAACGGTCAATCAGGCCTAATTTTGGGAAGCCTCCGAATAGACTTGGTTTTGAAGATATGGTGGGTTATGCACTTCAGGTTGCTGAGGAGGTGGATCCTGACTTACATGAACCATCCACTTTCAAAGAAGCGAAAGAACATGTTCTGAATCGCCCCATGGCTTCTTTGCCATGGGAGATGAGATGGAGTCTCTTCAAAAGAATCGGACACAGGGAATTATCCAAGAAGCCTCAAGGGAGAAAGGTTGTTACTTGTAAATGGGTCTTCAAGAAGAAAGAGGAGAGACTGGCTGGCTGCTGAGGGTATAAGGTATAAAGCTCGATTGGTAGCTCGTGGGTTCGATCGAAAGAGGGGGTAGACTACAATGAAATATTTTCGCCAAAGTGGTCGACATACTTCCATCATAGTGTTGCTAGCAATAGTTGCACATCAGGATTTAGAACTCGAACAGCTAGATGTGAAGACAGCTTTCCTACATGGAGAGTTGGAAGAAGAGATATACATGACTCACCAGACGGTTTCAGTTCCGGGTAAAGAAGACTATGTGTGCAAGCTGAAGAAGTCCTTATATGGGCTAAAACAGTCTCCAAGGCAGTGGTATAAAAGGTTTGACAGCTACATGTTGGAGATTGGCTACACTAGGAGTCCGTATGATTGTTGTGTTTATTACAACAAGTCAAGAATGAGTCTTTCATTTATCCGATCCTATATGTAGACGATATGTTGATAGGCCGCAAAGAGCAAGTCGATGTTCGAAAATTGAAGGGTCTTCTCGAAAGTCTTTGAATTTGAGATGAAAGATTTGGGTGCAGAAGAAAAAAATTCTAGGAATGGAGATCTACGGGGATAAGAGCAAGAAGAAGCTTTTCTTATCTCGTAAAGGCTATATTCGAAGGTGCTAGCAAGGTTTGGCATGTCTACTTTGCTAAATCCATAGATACTCTAGTGCATCGAATGCACATCTGTCATTTGCTTTCTCACCCAAGTCGGTGAAGAAAGGGAGTACATGTCCCGAGTTCCGTACTCTAGTGCGGTGGGTAGTTTGATGTATGCTATGGTCCGCACTAGACCGATTTAGCACATCGATCGGTGTGGTGAGCCGGTTTATGGGTGATCCAGGTAAAGAGCATTGGCAAGCTGTGAAGAGAATTTTTCGGTACCTTAAGGGTACATCTGATGTTGGTCTCATTTATGGAGGTGATAGAGAGTGCCTTGTGTCGTGGTACTCGATTACGATTATGCGGGAGATGTTGACAAAGAGACGATCAATGACCGGTTATGTTTTCACTCTTGGTGGTTCATGTCGGTTGGAAGGCTACATTGCGACCTACGATTACTTTGTCTACTACGAAGCGAGTATATGGCGTTGATCGCAGCAGGCTAAAGAGGGAATCGGTTAAAAGGATTGGTCGATGATTTGGGTCTACATCGGGAGCAAGCTATTGTGATTCTCGTGATCTTAGTGCAATATGCTTGGCTAAAGATCAAGTCCATCATGAGAGGACTAAGCATATAGATGTGAGATATCACTTTCGAGAGATGAGAAGAGGATTAAGGTGAACAAAGTGGTGCTGCGATAACCCACCGACATGTTCACTAAGCCGATTCCGCATAGCAAGTTCCAACATTGTTTGGACTTGCTAAATATCTAGATCTGTAATTGCCCTCTTGGGGGCAATATCGAGGAAGGGAGAAGAGCTTTCTGGTACATCCGGCATTTATGGGAATGCATCTGGTACATCTGTCTATTTGTGAGAGAATTCAAGTCAAGGTGGAGATTTGTTGGGTTTGTGCCTTGATTCTGTTAACCGCCGCTTCGAATAACTATGCGGGGGTCTTTATTAGGTCATTCTGTATCTGTTATTGGGCTAGGTCTGTCTTGGGCCTTTATTAGGTCATTCTGTATTAGGTTTAGAGAGTATTATATAAACTCTCTAATCCTCTACCTAGCAGTTATGCTTATCATACCGTCTCGAATCAGAATCAAAAACTCCTCACATATCAATAAAACTCTCTCCCTTCTGCCCTGTGGACGTAGCTAACACACCGTTAGTGAACCACGTAAATCTGTGCGTTTGTCTTTTATTGTTCTTTATTTGTTCTTTCTTGCTTCTGTTATAACAATTAGCCTTCCATAGTCTTCATAAAACCCAAATAACAAAGAAAGATTACAACTTTGAATGGAAAAGTCTTCTAAAATGTTACAAGATTCAAACCCTAATTACGAGAGGATATGAGATTAGATGATGTTCTAAGATGTTCTTGAGGTCTTCAAATCTTGGGTATATATATGGCTTCACGCAAACCTAAAAAGATCCTCACTTAAGAAGCCAAAATGCGGATTAGAAAGCCCCAGTAAAAACAGTAGCTGCAAGCAGTCGCCCAAAAAGTACTCTTCAAGCCGGGCGCATTGCACTACAAGACCTCATTTGCGCAGCCTGCGCCTAAGCTCGCATTTGGAATTCTTATTTCCTTTGATTCTTGACCTCTTCAATTGTTCTCAATTCTTCTCATCTTCACTCTTCACTTCTCCCAGCTTGATATTTGGCATATATGAGGTGCTTGCGCCATATCTTGACCGTGGAAAGGTTCTCCTCGACCCTCGGGTTCCGTGCATCAAAATCAAGTATAAAACCGAGGTAAAATGGACAAGTTACCCAATCATAACCAAGTATCAAAGATTAGGACAACCAAACCTAAAGACCCATATTCAAAGACATGAAGGTGATAACTTAGACCGACACAAAACACTACTATCACTCAACTCTGCCAACCAATTGCCACATATTTTGATCTGTGATTTACTGTTAAAAGTTTCTTATTGATCAGTGGTAATTACATACGCTCTTTCACGCTTACAACTTTTTGAATCAAGATCCCTGCTGAAATGATGTGGTTATCAAATATCGGGCCACACACAATCTGGATCTTATTTCATTATCTCATCTATTCATTCAGATTATTCTCTACTTAACTGAGTTTGTTGCTTTGCTAGCATGCTGCCTTTCCTGATCTTGATGCTTCAACTTCTTTCTTTGGCGTATATAATGGTCACGAAGGTAAGTGCGGAAAATTCTATATCTTTCAGGCTAAAAGCTCTAAGTTTATACGGAGTAGTATCCTGTAGTCTATATTCACATTACTTCACTGGCACAAGACAATGTTGCCAAAATAGGTTATTGAATTATGCCATTTAACGTGGGAGATACTGGTGAACTATCTATTTAGTGTCTCTTCTGCGCTGTAATATAAAATATTGTGCCAAGGTTGAAAATGCACAGAGTCACCAGCGTCACTTAAAGGATGTATCTATCTATTTAGTGTGTAAGGAAATGCATGTCTCAGTTGCACTGTTTCTTAATTAGCCCCATCAATTTCTGTAGAACATGTTAGTCTGTGCTGTGTGTGTTAATTGTGGATTGTCGATGCTTGAAAAACTTGGAAAGATAGTTTGTTAGAATTTTTTTTGGTTGTAATGATTAGTCTTGTACTTTTCCATTTCCAGTGAAGGCATAGACTCATTATCCTTTGGCTTTAGAATATAACGTAATGAAGTGAATGTGTTCTCTAAACTGTGTGCACTTCTACTATAGTGAAGTAGCAGTGACTTGGTGCATTTTATGATCCCATTTTTGTTTCGGTCAATTGGAAACCAACTTTTTGTGTTCAACACAAGGTTGAGGTTGTGTACATCCAACCTCCTACCCTCGCCACGTATGGGAGCCTTTTAAGGCATTGGGCTAATGTTATTGGTGTGTTACTGTTGTAATGGTTGATGTTGTGATTATCTACTTATTGATTTTTCTATTTTTCTAGATAAGGTAGTTGCTAAATTCTGCGCTAAGTTCCTTCACCAACAAGTGCTTAAGAGCGAAGCCTATTCAGCTGGAGATTTAACAACAGCTCTCCAGAAAGCTTTCTTTAGGTATTATACATAATATATTATGATCTTAAATTGATCAATAATTGGTCTTTTTACTAGATATAGGTCTTAGATCTAGCGAGTGTATATGCTTTTTATGATCGTGGATATGTTTCATCATCCATTGGCATATGCAGTTCGTGAAGACCTAAGAAAGAGAATGAGGCATAATGGTCCACGACTCCATGTCTGTGCCGTGCACTGAGCTCAAATGTTTAAATTGGATAGAATTGACACAATGTTGATAAGGCCGCCCGCCAGTCGCTTTGTTTTAAAGAGACTTAGCTCTTGTCCAGTTGTCAACTTGTCATCCCGCCTCTTCTTTAGATATGACTAGTGACCCAAATAAATTTAGCAGGAAACAAAAATGATGCTTCCTTAAGCCCATGAATCTGTATTCTTCATTGTATATGTCTTGTTTTGTTCCTATCATCCCTCTGTAGACCTAGCTTTGAATCATTTTTGGTAGTCGTAACAGTTACAACAACAACAACAACAACATCAGAGCCTTAATCCCAAAATGATTTGGGGTCGGCTGATATGAATCATCTTTTCGAACCGTTCATGGGTGAACGCACGCCTCAAAAGGGAAGATGAAAAACAAAAAGGAAGAACGAAAATGTAATGGAAAGTCAAGGTGAACTTAGGGGTTTTAAAATCGAATTGTGGGGCCAGTCAATCTTTCTATTAGCTGTCACAAAATTGTACAATTAGATTAGGTTAGATGCTCATATTGACATTACTTTTTTTTTGTAGAATTTTGTGGGTTGAAAGCTAAACAATTTATGGATTTGCTTGTAAACTTACTAATTAAGCCTTTATATAGTCATACATCATATAAATATCAGCCACTAAGGAGATCCACCAAGTAAATAACCTCCTACTAAATAAACTAGGCTCACTAGTAAATAACTTCCAACTATACTACCCACTAAATTCAATAATTTTCGAGCAGTAATTCCAACAATTTTTTTCTGCCTTCTACATTTGAAGAAGATCTGGATTTGTTTAATTTAAAATGTAATTAGGCAACCTCTTCTAAGGATATATGTCTTATATGGTGCACTATTGATGTTTGCGTCTATTGGTTCTTAATCTAATACTTCCAAATGTATCTATTGTAGTTCCTTGTGTATTGATAATGTGAGCTTTTACAGGATGGATGAGATGATGCGTGGACAAAGAGGCTGGAGAGAATTAGCCTTTCTTGGTGATAAGCTAAACAAGTTTACTGGAATGATCGAGGGACTCATTTGGTCACCCAAAGCTGGCGATGGCAATGAACATGATGATGACTGGGCCTTTGAAGATGTAGGTATTTGTGAACTTGGTAATGTTCTCTCTTTTATGCTCGGTATTGTTTGTGCAAATGTGAGACACAATGTTCATAATGGGTCATCCTTAAAAGACCTGTGTCTTGTGAGTAAGGTTGTGTGAAGTGTGTGCCCCGAACATTTGTAGGAGCCTGTGAGGCATTGTTGTTGTTGTTGCTGCTGCTGCTGCTGTTGTGGTGGTGTTCTTTGTTGTTGCCTCTGATCTAATTGTTTATATAACTTTTTATCCCCACCTTTGTGGTGCTTCTACTCATGTGGCTGATGTTGAGAAAGGGTTTGGGTACGAACATTTAAGGTTGCGCTCTTTGGTCATTATTCTTTTTAACATATTGGACTTCCAATCAGTGACTGTTTTGTCTGTTTCAGGTTTCTTCTATTATTCTGGCCTATCTTATTCAACAATCAAGACAATTTGAATATTACTTTTCTTCTCTAGGTGCATATTTATATTCACTTCCTTGACATTTATATTACAATTTCAGTTGTCACAAACTCACAATCTACTAATATCAAGAAGCTAAATTATGGATCACGGAATTGGAATTATGTGTTTTTAGGAAGCTTTTCCAAATCAACTGATTTGATTTAATTCATGGCGGAAGGCCCACGCCATTTAAAGGCCTTGTTCATTTATCAGAAGATTACAGATTTTTGTCCCCTCTTCCGAGTGTATGGAAGATGTTCTTTGGTGGTGTATTGTGAAAATGTTTTACTACAGCATTACGGTACTGTATATGCATTTAGGACCGAAAGTCCTTTGCTGGAAATTATACTAGCGAACAAAAACTAGCACCCCTTACCCTTAGTGTCCCCAATTTGATGGTGAACCGACTTTAGCTTTGACTGCCAATTTTATGAGGTGTATGTATAGGTAAAACACACTAATCACTTTCTATTTCTGAAAACATCTATTTCGTATTATCATCTTTAAACAATTTTTCCTAGTGTATATTGTGCGAAAGTATTGATCCAAGTTGAAATTGTTTGATTCCCAAAGTCAACTACAGTAGATAAAAATGGAATGTAGGAAGCTTTATCTTTTTACTGTACCAAATTCTGGTTTCGAAATCCATGGCCGTGGACCAAAGTGCCGATGTTTTATCATTTTATATTGCAGTATCTTTTATGAACAATATGTTCTTAATTGTATCGTCGGTATTATATTATTTAAAATATTGTCAGTGTTGCTTTAACTTAAACGTTCTTTATGCCAGGGGACTCACTCGGACTTTTCGGGTCCTACTTCAGGATGTACTGCCTGTGTCTCACTAATTAGGGGCGGCCAACTCCTTGTCGCCAATGCTGGTGATTCTCGCTGTGTGATCTCCAGAAAGGGCCAGGTGTACTTGCAGTTCAACTATCTTGTAATTTAGAAGTTATTGGGACATGACGCTAAGATTCGACATAGTTTATTACGACAATTACATATTCCATCATTGTTAAAGTGAATTCATCTTTTTTGAGGATGCAGGCTTATAATTTATCTAGGGATCATAAACCTGAACTGGAGGCTGAGAGAGACAGGATATTAAAAGCTGGAGGTTTCATACACGCAGGACGAGTAAATGGAAGTCTAAACCTTGCAAGGGCTATAGGTACCCCTCTTTTGATTCGACTATATTAGTTGTGTGTCTGTCTCTAATTTTGACAGTGGTTTTGTACTCTTTCGTCCCTGAACTTCTAGTAAGGTTATGTTCTCTTTAAACGGCTGATCTGTTCAGAAATGAAGTTCGTATTGTTGACAAAGACTAAGTGGCTTCCAATTAACCGAAGTGAACATTCCTGATCTCTAATATACCTGTTCCATCTTTCTCAAACTCAAATGCAGCTTGATTCAATTTTAATTACTCTCTCCATAACATATATATTGGCCTTCTTTTATGTTTCGGTCCATCCCATAAACTTGGTTCCTTTCTAAATCTAGTGAGATTTTAAAGAATTGTCGATGGTTCAGTTACAACTGACTTCTAAGATCATTAACCTACGTGATTTCTAATGGTCAGAGATTAAAAGTAGCAACTAAGTAAGAAGTGAATAAGAAAAACAAAGATACGGAGTAGGTAGAAAGTTATTGATTTTGTCTGTTGAGAGCTTCACCCTTTTGTTCCCTTAGGTGCTGATGAATCAGCTGTACCTGTGAAGGCTTTCTGTTTTTGTTTGTTATAAATATAAATGTTCAGGTACAAGCTTTTTTGAACCAATGTAAATAATCTTGGGCAGGTGATATGAAATCCAAGCAGAATAAGTTCTTACCTGTTGAAAAACAAATTGTGACAGCAAACCCAGATATAAATACGGTTGGTATCAGAAAGTAACAATATTTGTATTTGCAGATACTTTATTATGCAGTTTATAATGAGTTCGTAAATTGCTTCATGTTCTCACCTCCTTATTTTCTCGCTTGTCTTTTCTTGTGTATTTGTCTTTCGTAAGCTTTGAGCGTTTGACTTTTGATTCTCTCTCTTTTCGCTATACGGATTGAACTTTGTGATGATGATGATGATTTTCTTGTGCTAGCTTGTGATGGCATATGGTAAGAAATGCAATCCCCCCCCCCCCCCCCCCTCTCCAATCGTAGTTAACTTCAGTAATTGTGGTTCTCATAAAGTCATAATCTAAATCAGAAGTTACCTCCAATTGACCTTGACTGTTAAACCATTCCTAAACAAATGTTATCTCATAATATACTTTTAACTGCAACTTTCTTTAAAAAGATACCACAAAAATATGTGTACTGACAATCAAACACGCGCAAATATATCATATTAACCGTACATATATTTGGAGAAATAAATGTTCATAGTTGACATTCTGTGACGTCCAAAGTCCGATAGGGATAATTATATAAATGGATATAGAAAATAACTCAAGGCAATTTTTTGTTTGTTTTGTAAAGGGACTGCATGTCAAGCCAGCAGCTTGTAGATTTTGTTCATGAACAACTAAAGACGGTAAGTGCATGAGACGTGTGAAAGTTGGAACAGGATGAATTGGGAAGATAATAGTTAATCAATTCGTTCACAAGCTGCGTACAACCTTTCAATATATACAAAGGAGGTAATCCACTAAACTAGGTAACTGAATAACAAATGACCCTAAATACACGATACATATCTTACCAAAACTCTCAACAATATACATCCATATCTCCTAATAATATACACAAGATATTTGTTATTCTAACACTCCCCCTCAAGTTGGAGAACGAGGTAAACCGAGGCCCAACTTGTATTGCAAATGATCAAACAATTCACCTCCAAGTGCCTTTGTAAATAAATCTGCTATTTGTTCTTTGCTGCGTATATGGAAAGTGCTGATGTTCTTCGCCACCAAATGTTGACGAATGAAATGACAATCAACTTCTATATGCTTTGTCCGATCATGAAAAACCGGATTCTTGGCTATATGTAGTGCGGCTTGATTGTCACAATATAAAGACATTGGTGCAGTGTGAAAAATACCAAAGGAGCCGAGGAAAGATTTGAGCCATATCAATTCACTGGTGGCTGCTCCCATCGCCCTATACTCGGCTTCCGCGGTCGATTTTGCCACCGTCACTTGTTTCTTTGTCCTCCACGATATAGGTGACTGCCCTAGAGAAACAAAATACCCACTTAAGCATCGTCTCGTGATCGGACAATTGGCATAATCCGAGTCACAGTATCCTCTCAACTGGAAATCCCCTGCCTTCTTTATCAAAATGCCTTTACTAGGATTCCTCTTGATGTAACGAACCACATGTAGTGCTGCATCCCAATGCTCCGTCTTTGGTTCATTGACAAATTGTGATAAAATATGTACTGCATAAACGAGGTCTGGTCTCGTGATTGTAAGATACACTAACCGTCCAACGAGTCGCCTATACTTCATCACATCTTTTAAGATGTCGCCCTTGGCTAAAGCTAAATCGTGACGAGGTGGAATGGGCGTATACACAGTCCGCGCTCCTGCCATACCACTCTCTTCTATAATATTCATAGCATATTTCCGTTGATTAAGAAACAACCCATTCGTCCCATGCGCAACCTCAATTCCCAAGAAAAATTTCAATCTCCCCAAATCTTTAATACCAAATTATGCATCAAGAAACGATTTGAACTTAACAAAAGCTTTGTCATTATTGCTAACAACAAGCATGTCATCCACATAAACTAGAACTCCAATGAAAGCTCCTTCCCGATTAAAGGTAAACAAAGAATAGTCCGCTAGAGATTGAACGAAACCCTACCTTTTCATTGACTCCGCTAGTTTCGCAAACCAATTCTGAGAGGCTTGTTTTAACCCATAAATCGACTTCATTAATTTGCAAACTTTATGCTCTTTTTCTCTTTCAAATCCTTGCGGTATTCTCATATAAACATCTTAATCGAGATCACCATGCAAGAAGGCGTTATTTACGTCTAGTTGCTCTATCGTCCAACCCTTCATGACGGCAATAGCAAGCATGCATCTAACGCTTGTCATCTTCGCAACCGGTGCATACGTCTCATGAAAATCGACTCCCTCTACTTGAGTGAATCGCCGGGCTACAAGTCTTGCTTTATATCTTTCGACTTCACCATTAGCCAAGTACTTGATTTTATAAACCCATCTACATCCGATTGCTTTCTTTCCCTGCGGCAGTGGAACAATTTTCCAAGTATTGTTTTTCTCCAATGCTTCTATTTCTTTTCTCATGGCAGCTCGCCATTGCTCACTTCGCGCAGCTTCACGATAAGTTGTGGGCTCCTTTTCTGCATCAATTTTGGCTAGAAAGGCCTTGTGCGAATGAGAAAAAAAATTTGTAACAACGTATTTGGATAAAGGATAGCGTGTACCTGACGACGAAGACTTCGATTTTTCGGGATGAGCATTCGACACTGAAGTGATTACTTTCATTGATTTGCAATAATAATCCTGCTTCCACTTTGGTTCAAATTTCTCTCTCGCGCCCCTGCCCATCCTTGCTTCTTCTTGCCCTCCTATCGCACCCTCTGTCTCTGTGCTATCAGGAACACCTCCCCCTGTACTCCTATCAATGTCTTTGTTTCTTGAAATATCAGTCCCTGAAGTTGGAACATCAGTCCCTGTTTCGGTAGTTCCTGTTTCGGCCCCTGTTTGGGCCTCTGTTCTGTAAGTCCCCATGACCTCCTGTGTGATCTCTTCGTCACGCTCATAATCAATAAACAGCTGGTCCTGTACTATGGTCGGCATATCCAGTGCCTGTGCCTCTCCATTCTTTGCTAAAATTAAATATGGACTTACATGTTCATAGAAAAGGACATCTCTAGAAACAAAAACCCGCTTCTCTTTCAAATCGTACACCTTCCACCCCTTTTTACTATGTGGGTACCCTACAAAAATGCATCTTTTCCCCCTTTCTCCAAACTTATCCCGTGTCTTATCTTTGTTGTGAGCGTAACACAAACATCCTAGGACTCGAACATCATCAAAACTAGGTTTTTTTCGATACAAAATTTCATAGGGCGTTTTCCCATCTAGTAATGGTGTAGGCGTTCTGTTTATAAGGTAGGCCGCAGTTAATATGCACTCACCCCAAAAAAAACAAGGGTAGCCCGCTTTCAAAACGCAAAGCACGAGCTTTTTCTAATATGTGACGGTGTTTTCTTTCTACTCTTCCGTTTTGTTGAGATGTCTTAACATTGCTAGTTTGAAATTTAATCCCATTTTCGCCATAATAATTTTGCATTGATCCGGATAATAATTCCGTTCCATTGTCACTTTGAATAGTTTTAACACAGGTCTCAAAGTGGGTCTTTACCATTTGACAAAAAACTTTCAAATAATCTTCGGCTTCGCTTTTGTCTTTCATTAAATATACCCAAACACGCCGACTATGGTCGTCTACAATGGTTATGAAATAATGTGCTTGTGTCAAACTTCCTACCCGATATTTTCCCCATATATCACAATGTATTAATCCGAATAAAACATCACACTTCTTATTATTCCTCTTAAAAGGGGATCGAGAAAGTTTTGCTTGACAACAAGAATCACAAACAGTATCCGAATTCCAATGTAATTTGCACCCAACTAAACTAGAAAACTGTGAAAAAATACTTTTGGATGGATGTCCCAACCTCTTATGCCATAATTTCTCGTCCTTTGTCACCGTCACTTTCCTTGCTGCCTCTTCTTTCTTGAACTGAAAGTAATACACTCCCTGTCGATGTTCACCCCGTCCAATCGTCATCTTCGTAGTCGGGTCCTGCAATTCACAATGATCCGAATAAAACATTATGGTACAATTATTTTCACTTATTAATTGTCGAACAGAAATTAAATGACAGGTGAGGTTTGGGACGAATAAGACATCCTTTAAAACAAATTTTCCATTCAACCGAACTTCTCCATGTATGTATGCTTCTACCACTCGTCCATCGGGTAGGCTAACCTTCGACACGTCCTCTGTCCAGACGTTAGCTAACAAATCTTGTCTTTCCGTCATATGATGAGAAGCTCCGCTATCAATCATCCATTCTACATCAATTGTTAATTTCATACCTTTTAATTTTTCACCATCATCTGGACTTGCACCCAGCAGTATCTTCAACTTCTCGATCTCTTCATTTGTAAATGGTAGATTTGAAGCAACACTTTCCGAATTCTTAGAAGACGTATTGGTACCCATCGCATTTGCCTGGTAAGTACCTTGTCCTCTGCCTCTGCCACGTCCGCGTCCTCTGCCTCTGCCACGTCCGCGTCCTCCAGTTCCGCGGCCTCCATAGCCTCCTCTTCTACCACGCCCTCTGTCTCTTGCTCGAACTTCTTCATACCCATGCTTATCATAGCAATCTACCTCGGTGTGGTAGAATTTCTTGCAATGTGTGCAGTGTGGCGGTTTGTATGTCCCATCTTCATCATTCCTTCCTCTTCCTGCATATCCCTGTGTTGCCATTGCTGCTTCAATACGATCTTCCTTGACTTTGGTCATGGATGCGTGACGTTCTTCTCGCAAGATCAGGCCATATGCACGAGTGAGGGTTGCAATTGGGTCTTCCATCAATAGGTTAGTTCGAATGTTTCCGTATAATTTCGAATCTAATCCCATTAAAAACTGGTGAACTTTCTCCTCTTCTCTCTCTTTCGCAATCGAAGCCGCTACTCCACAGGTACACCCCTTTGCTTTGCTTTGCTGTAATTTCCTAATTCATCCCAAATAGTTTTTAGTTGAGTGTAATATTCGACTACGGAATCTGATCCCTGCTTGCACTCATTGAGTTCGGTCTTCAACTGATGAACCCGTGGTGCGTTTCCGGCTGAATACCTACCACGGAGCTCCTCCCATATTTCGTGAACTGGTACAGAAAAAGTTTTATACTCGGGTGTAACTTTGGGTCGATAACATTACGAAGCCAAGCCCTAATCATTGCGTTACACTGTCTCCATGCCACAGATTCGATGGTTTCCTCCCCATCGTCACAAATGGGTTTCTGAACTTTCCCTTCGATGAATGCGAGTTTGTTTTTCGTATCTAGTCCATTCATAACAGCCTCTGCCCAAAGATCATAATTGTTTCCATTGAAAACGATTTGTGTGACCGTTAAGTTTGGACTATCCGAGGGATGCAAATACAATGGTGAAGTTACAGGGATGATCTTTGGACCCCCCATTATTCCTTTCTGTTTATCGTCTCCAGTCATACTTTGGTCGACTGTGAACGTAATGCAAAAACAGGATCGTTTTGTTTTTGTATATATTTTGCTCAAGATACCATGTGAAAGTTGGAACAGGATGAATTGGGAAGATAATAGTTAATCAATTCGTTCACAAGCTGCGTACAACCTTTCAATATATACAAAGGAGGTAATCCACTAAACTACGTAACTGAATAACAAATGACCCTAAATACACGATACATATCTTACCAAAACTCTCAACAATATACATCCATATCTCCTAATAATATACACAAGATATTTGTTATTCTAACCAGACGCCTCAAATGTTGCATGTGGTTTGGGGAGTAAACTCACTAAAATGTTATATAAGGGTTGCACAAATATTACTATACAACCAGTTGTATAATAAGCATTGTACAACTCTATACATTAATCCGAGCTTATGTGCAATTTTATTGAGTTTTGTAAGAATGTATTTTTTTATGTTTAAGGGTGTGAGTTCAAAAATTTTAAAGCATAGCTCAGATTATTTTAAACAAAACTCGAAAACTTTAGTACACAGCTCGGATTCTACACCATACAACCGTATACAACTGGTTGTATAATCTACCAATTGTAATGGTTGCAGGAAACCAAGCTGTCTGCTGTTTGTGAGAGAGTGTTCGACCGGTGTCTGGCCCCGTCAGCCGCTGGAGGTGAAGGGTCAGACAACATGACCATGATTATCGTCGAGTTCAAGAAACCCGTGCAAAACTTTACTCTTTCCTCCGACAATGAAGCTTCACCATCTAGACCCGTGACCGAATCCGAACCAAAACAAGAACCAAAACCGACAGAAGCTAGCGAATTTAGAAATGAAGATTAAATTCTATTGTTCAATTGTATGAGGAAGAGTATGATTCTTATTCAGATTCGTGGTTGGTTTCTCAAGCTAGTGTTGTATATGAAGATTATCCCACTCTAATGTGTCTTGGTGGTTGTATTTCTGTTCAAGTGCATACAACAAATGCTGGAGCTTTATTGGATGTACAGATTCTCTGTTAATTAGTGCAAGCTTGTGGTTTTTTTCCCTTCAAAATATAGAAAACGTAAATTTACTAATAATTCGTCTAACACCTTTGCAGTATTTGGTTACGTTTTTGAGTGGAGATTGTCTTGGAAGTAGTTAAATACTCCGTCCGTCCCGATTATTTGTGGGAAATATTTTTATCAATGGTAAAACAAATGATTGGGACATGAGTATTTTAAATTTAAAACTAACAAAAGGAGTAGACGTGTGGCTTACCTTGTGAATTTTTTAACTCGCGTTTTTGATATGGATACTATGTGATATTTATCCGAGAGTTTTGGTAAAGGTGATAATTGGAGCATTAAGCTGAGTTAAACTCTCTTTACATTATAAGTTGTGGTAAAGGTGATAATTGGAGCATTCGAGTCGGTTAGTTGAGTTAAAATGGCTCAGGCATTTCGGAGTTGAGTTGTTTCATGTCAATCAGATTGATTTTAGTTCATGCCATTTTGGAGTTGAGTTAAATTTGTGAAGAGATAGAACTTAACTGAATTAAATTAATGTAGTTGAACTGAACCGAATATAGCTGAAAGTAAGTCAGAAGAACATAGCCTTAAAAGATCATAAACATACTTTCTTATAAACAATTTTTGACCCGCATTCTGCCTATGACCGACCTATGACCCTATAAAAAACACGTATTCGGGACCCAGTCCGGGCGGCCCATTTGACAGATAGTATTTGTACGAGAAGATACTGTCAATGCGGATTGTCAGAGTAGGTGAGCACTGAGTTGTGATGAAAGCCCATTAATATAACAATATGTCTTGGTATAACAATAGGTCTTGGTATAGACGGGTGGGGCAAACAGACGGGTAAAGACCTCTAATAAAATGGGTAGGGGGACAAGGTGGGGCACCTCCCATGTGTTTCCCACTTTATAACAAATGAGTATTTTGTGAGGAAAAATGGTATCCGTCTATATGTATAGACGGATAGTGTCCGTCTATAATGAGAATTTGTGTTAATATAATTCCAACGAACAAAGTTTAACGCCTTTGTAATTAATTGCACCAAAACAAGAAAATAACCAAAAATAAATGCAAAAGGAGAGAATCAGCGTAGAGTGGTATGTATAACTTGCTTGGTTTTGCAAACCCAAAACGCAAATCATCAAAAACCCTCTCTTTCTTTTGCTCTTCTGCCTGCATTTTTCTGTTCTATTCATCGTCATGGAACAAAAGCACGATGATGATGATGCAACATCTGCTGATCGTAACGTTCCATCCCAAGGTTTGATTTTTGATGATGATAATTTGCATTTAATGTTTGATTCTTTTTGTTGTTATGATCATTGGGTTTTGTGTTATTTTAGGGAAATTTGCTGTCAACAACAATGATGTTGGTGATACTGATGGAAATTGCATGAACCCAGATGAAAGTAATGCTGTTCAATTATCGAGAGTGATAGAGAAAAGGAAGATTAGGGAAGAGATCATTGCTTCTGAGTCGATTCGACGTCGAAAACTTGAAGATGAGGTTAGGATGGAGCTCATGATTGAGAGACAAATTATGGGTATGAGGAATTTTAATGGGTTTTCAAATGTTCATCTTGATATGCTTAACAAATATCAGTCTTTGGGTCCACAGAATTGGCCTAATTATGATCAATATTTGCTTAATTTAGGCACTTCAGATGATAATTTAATGAGGGAAATGAAATTGATGAGTTGTCCCAGTAGTGGTGGTGGTGGTGGTGGTGGGAGTGATGAAATCTCGCAAATTAATCCATACCCATCTGAGAGTAATGTGATTGCAAGTGAGGGAAAGCTGCACATGGAAGAGGTAGCCTTAGGGAAATGGCCTTTCAATCGAGACCCGGGTTCTGTTGCTGCTCGTGTTGCAGAGAAGTCTAATGCCGATTTGGCTGAGGAAGTAATGGCTGAGGTGATATGTTTTACCTCAACCTGTTTCTTGATCTGATTCAAGCATTCACTGTTATATTGGTTATGTTGTTTAACGCATTGCAATTTCTTTCGTTGGCTTTCGATTCTTGCTCGTGCATATGTTCCGTTTATGTTCTTTATTACACTTGTCATGTTTATCGCCTAATGTAATAGTGCTGTGAGTCGTTTCATTGGCTAAATATCTGTAGGAGTGCTATGTTGGAACTTGGAAACTTTATAAGAGTCTGAACTTATACTAGGAGAAGTTCTCAAAGCCGAAATTTTGCTAAATGAAGAGTGTTATGGGAAAAACCAATTAGAATGAAGATCATTCCTATGGTTTCAAGTCTTGTGAAATATCTGCTATAAACATCCTTCACCTCAAAAGAATGCTAGTTGCTTTTTATTTTTTTCGCTTTTTTCTTCATCTTCAGGTTTTGTGAAATATCTCAAGTGTTGGACACATGTATAGTCCTACACAATGAAGCTTACGTACTTTTTCTTGTCTTAGAATGTGGGTCTTCTGCTTCAATTCTTTGTTATGATCATGCATCCCACAGTGATAACCACCGTCTTTCTTATAGCTAATTTGTCCGAAGAACTGGTGTGTTAGGCTCTAAGTGCTGCACTGTTAAATCTACTGCTATATGTACTCTTACCGTGCCCTAATCTTTGTTCAATGTGATTTATGTTCGAGAGTTCTTGGTTGAAATCTCAGCTTGTTTTGGATCTCTGTCTTTTTGTTCTATTGAATGTGTCTCTAAACACCTTTTTGTCATATCATTACTTTGCAGGCGATGCCTAGTGCTGGCATAATTGGTATGAAAAGGAAAGCCGAGATGCCTTGTGATGAAGACACAACTCCAACAATGAGTAGGGATTCAGAGAAGTTGTTCTGCTCCTTGTGTGGAGTGTCTACTACATCAGAGCTAACTATGAATAGTCATCTCCAAGGCAGAAAACACAAAGCAAAAGTAGCAAGATTCAAAGCTAGTGACACTACGCCGTCTTTGCAACACGTTAGTACCTTGAGCTCAGAGCAAGAGAATAGCTCTGATACCAAGGAGTGGGATTGCTCTTTGTGCCAAGTGTCTGTTACTTCTGAGGCACTCCTAGCAAGTCATCTCCAAGGAAAGAAGCACAAAGCTAAGGAGGCTAAGCTTCAAACTGGTGAAATTATTGACAGCATACAGGTAATGTCAGTACCTTCAAGCGGTGGGATTGCTACTGATAGCGACAATCAATGGCACTGCTCAGTATGTGGAGTATCAGCTTCATCCGAGAACAATTTGAATGCTCATTTACAAGGAAAAAAACACAAAGCTAAGGTGGGGTCCATCGAAAAAGGTTCAAAGATCAAGGTTGTGAGAGATAAGAGCTTAGATAAAGAGGATACTCTGAAAAATGAAGAAAAACCCGATAATTCCGTCTCTGAACTAAGCAAACCTGACCAGGCTGAGCCAGAAAACAAGCAAGCAAGTATTCCTAAGGATGTACTAGACACTGAAGGGCTAGAGGTTGATGGTGATCAAAGCGTGGAGTTAGTGAAGTACTGGCATTGCAAGATGTGCAACAAGGGTACACGTGATGAAGCAACTATGGCAGCTCATAGGAAGAGTGATGAGCACATGACATTGCTGAGGAAACGTGGAGGTGGTCTTATCTCTGTGAAAACTATTCCTAAAGAAGTAGGGGAAGTCGGAAGAATGTCCCAAGAGGGTCTTTCAGCTTGATAGCTCCATGGTTATGTTGGAAGGTGGCTTGATAAATAAGCTAGTGTTATTGAACTAGATAATATTGACAACTCCGGAGTCCGGATGCTTAAAAGATAAATATAATTTCTGTGGATGTGTACATGTTTTTGGATCTATTTTCGTCCAAGAACATAGACAAGTCTGGAATGGGAGGACGTATATTAGATAGTATTACGTCTGGTGTTATTCATATACTAGTTGGAAAGCCCATGCGATGTACGGGGCTCCTATTAGGATCATCTACAAAATATATATACCTAAGTTGATTAAATAGTCACACTATGTTGAATCATTGATGAAATAAAATTGCGTGGTTGGTGTAGTTGATCACCGATGAATTATTAGTGCTTTTAATTAGCATAAATACAAGACGCTATGTAACACCCCACAGTAATTGAAGAGGTCCAGTGATAGGCTTAGATGACTAGTGCTTAAAGGGATTAGAAGTACTACTCATATCAACAAAGTGCACTTTCTTTTATGGTCATCCATGCGAAAGAACTCCAAAGTTAAGTGTGCGTGCTTGGCTGGGAGTAGTCTTAGGATAGGTGACCTCCTGGGAAGGTTGCCGGGATGCGCATTAGTGAGGACAAAATGCGCTATAAAGGACTTGTGTTGATCTGTGGGTCATGTACACAACCTGATGAGTTATCATAAGTAACCGCTCTCGACCCGGTTTGGGCCGGGGTATTACAAGTGGTATCAGAGCAACCCTGCGACCGTGTGGTGATGGGAGGTAGTTGTTATATGCTCCTCGAGGCAGTTGTTATACGCTCCATTGTGATCACCCACCTAGCGGGGGAGGATTCTGGGTTAGCGGCTATGCTCCCAGGAGCAATGAGGACGTTGCGTTCTTCAAGTGGGGGTGATTGTAACACCCCACGGTAATTGAAGAGGTCCAGTGATAGGCTTAAATAACTAGTGCTTAAAGGGATTAGAAGTACTACTCATATCAACAAAGTGCACTTTCTTTTATGGTCATCCATGCGAAAGAACTTCAAAGCTAAGCGTGCTTGGCCGGGAGTAGTCTTAGGATGGGTGACCTCCTGGAAAGGTTGCCGAGATGAGCATTAGTGAGGACAAAATGCGCTACACAGCCTGGTGAGCTATCATAAGTAACCGCTCCCGACCAGGTTTGGGCCCCTGGGTGTTACAAGCTATCTTTGTAAACATGGTGCAACTCACCAATATGAACCCTTAATAACAGAGGCGGACCTTTGTGAGTTTTGCAAATTATTTTAACCTAGAATACACGAGGCACCTAGTATTATCATCTATGACACCGTTCGTTAATAGTTTATGGCATCATTGAAATTGTTGGTGATACGTGCATTTTACATAATCCTTTTTGGCCTTTTATGCACGTATTTCCATGTAATTCTCGTAGTTTTATATTGTGAAATGCCCCGAATAGTCTACATTGGTTTGTTTGGTCTTAATTGCAGGAACGGACCCGAAAGTAGCGAAATCATGCCTTTTTGTCGCCTCTTAGCATGATTTATGGAGATGGAAGAATTGAAGCGGAATCGTCTTTGCCTCGGGAAGCATGAAGTGGTCTCGGAAGCTAACTGATACGTCTGTCGTATACCTATAAAAAATAAACTAACTAAACTAACTATATAGCTAGGGAAGTCAGGTCGATCTCCTAAGGGAGGCAAGATATCTGTAGAAGTCCTTCTATTTGGTCACAATTGGGGGGGGGGGGGGGGGTTAAATTGGGTTTCTAAACTAGAAGTTTTAAAGGAAAGAGAAGTAAAGACAAGAGCAGTAAAGGCGGAAAATAGATTTAAACTATCAAATAGAGAAAGGTCATGTCAGGATTTCGGTTCACTACGGTAGTCCAGTGACTCAAGTGTGAACAACTTAAACAAATTAATGCGAGACGGATATGGAAAGGTCCTTTCGGTCCACGCTCTATCCTAAATTACCACTAACTTAACTTTCATCCTCGTCAGGGTAGTCTACTGTTTATAGCAGGCCTATTTAGTCCAATCATTCGATCTAGGATTAATTTTAGCCAGAGTAAAGGGATGACTCAGAAGCGTGCACTCAACTAAGTCGGTAAAAATACAGTTAAATTGCTATGGTGACAGAGTCTCACAATTAACTCATCTAAACTATTTACTACATCGTCACATTTCTACCGTAGATCCCCTAATCCCAACATGAATTAGATTTAGCTACTCATATTGCTATTAATACTATCAAAACTAACAGCAGATAAATAACCAGCATTCAACATATTAAAACGATGATTAAATTGCATAAAAAGTAAATTAGGGCAAAAAGTAAATAAAGCAAGACGAAGAATTAAAGCAAATGAAATGAAGTTTATTATTTAGAAAGGAGAAAGAGATTACAATCGTGCGAATCCGGTGTAAAGAACAATCAAATCCGAGCGAAATAAATCCCAAAATAGAGTTACAATGAAGGAGAGAATAGTACGCAGTCTTGAATGATAGATAAAAGGATAGTAGGAAAAATTAGATGCTAATAACCTAGTAACGTAATGCTTAAATAGAAAAACAACTAAGTCCATAAGCTAAAATAAATTCACGGGCTAATTAAAGCCCACGCCAGTAGAAACCACTCGATCGAGTGGAATAAAATCACTCGATCGAACAAAACTCCATAAAATCTACTCGATCGATTAGAATAGTTACTCGATCGAGTAACCCCTCTTTACAACACTTCTGGATCGAGTAGAAAAGCACTCGATCGACCAACCAAGGATGTAGAAACCACTCGATCGAGTAACAAAACCACTTGATCGAGTCTTCTGTCTTCAATTCAGCTCAATCCATGCCCGACTGCCTCGTAAACCGTGCCTTCACGCTTCCCAATGCAGTATCTCACTCTGGAAAATCCCGTCTCCTCTAAATGCATGCAAAAAGGACGAATAAGGGTACGATTCCACTACTTTCGCGTTCATTTCTACAAAACGGACAAAACGAACCAAAGTAGCCAATTCGGGGCATAATACTATATAAAGAGTACAAAAATGCATAGAAATACGTGCTAAAATAGGCTAAAAAGGCTATACAATATGCACGTATCAAATCTCCCCAAACCGAACCTTTACTCGTCCTCGAGTAAACTAAAATGCAACTAATGGAACGGAAATGAAAACTCAGAGTTAGCTTAACTTGTCTACTTGAACCAATTTAATGCAACAAAAAACTAACAGTTATAGCTAAGCAGTCAATACGCAAACGAGTTATAAGCTGTTCAGAAATATAGCCAACCTATCGACTTTGCAAGACCAACAAAATCGGACTCTCTCGTGGTCACTCTTTTATCATGAAGCAAAGGGTGAATGTTATATGTAAAAGAGAGAAGGAAAGACAGTCACTCACCTAACTGCGACCTACATAGCATGCATGCAACAAAAATGAAAGACAATTCAAGTACTAACGCACACATTCCAACCAATAATGTCCGTCACAGCCGAGGGCTTACAAATAATATGGGAATAGTGAGGTTCAGGTGAGAAAAGGCAAAACAAGTTATGGTAATGTGGAGGTAAAAGCGTCAAGCTAGTTCCTAAACAGGACCATATAAGACCGTCCGAATCTCAACTGACTGAAAAATAGAATACAAGTGCCCTTCATTTGGCATACAGCTCACTAAACTCAAACACAATCTCCTCAAAAATATGGAATAAGAATGGAGGAGTTAGACGGTCACAAACTTTCCTTTTTTAAACACCGTCTAAATGAATCAAAACAAACAAATGACTATTTTTTTTCTTCTTTTTTTTTTTTTCCTTTTTCACGTGAATAAGCTTCCTTTTTTTTTTCATTTTTTCATTTTCTTTCTTTCACGTTTTCCACTTTTTCAATTCTCTTTTTTTTCTTTTTCAATTTCTCCCCCCTCTATTTACACCAACTCCATACAAATAAATACGAGCCAAACTGCAGACGGAAAAATTATACCACAAAAGACATACTAAAGTAGCTTGACTAGGCAAGCTCAGTTTGGGATGTAGCTAATGGGTCAAAAAGGCAAGATTTGGCTTATGTGGAGCTAAATGGGTGAAAAATATAAGGAAAGGGGGAAAATTTGCAAGCACCTCCTTGCGTGTGACACCAACCACAAACCCGAATGTGTGCATTTGACAAGAAATTGAATGTCATAAAAGTGCAAAAACGATGAACATGCTATGCAAGGAGTACTACTCTCAATTCCTAATGAACCGGTCATGAATGTCACCAGTTATGGGCTCTAAAACTCAGAATTTATGGAGTAGTTTGCCAATTTATCATGTCAAGTCTAAACAATCGACTATATTTGAACAAAAAACTCGTAGATTATGCGTATGACAAAGCTAATAACTATCAACAGAAGTGCAAGGCTCAAGTAAAAATGACAAGTTATAGTGCAGTTTCATCACAGAAATCTACCGTTCCGACTCAACCTATATGCAAAATTAAACGTGAATATTTTTGAATTTTTGAAATTTCTAATTTTTTTTTTGATTTTCTTTTTAATGAAATAAACAAACAATGCAAGCTGAAATAAATAAACGTGAATGCAAAACAAATGCAAATGCAGACTCAAAAGGATGCAATACCCTCCCCAAACCAAAACGGACAACGCCCTCATTGTCCTCCAGCATACACCAGCAGATATAGGAACGGGAATATACAAACAATAAAGAATAAAAACAATAAAATAAAAAGGAGACAAAAATAAAAGAGTGAGATGTACATACAAAACACGAACTTCCCTAAACCAGCCAGAAAACTGGGGAAGTGAGTAGACCCGTAGCTACTCATCAGCCTAGGAGGTGATAAAACCTCTTACGATGTACACCGTTAATAAAAATTACCTGCGGGTAGTCTGGGTGAGAGTCGAGGGAGTTATCCCCTCGAATGCTGACCGTGGAGAGAAGCAAAGCAAGTGGAGGGAGCGGCAGGTAGAGAGGTAGCAGGAGCCGGTGTAGAACGGAACGTCCACGACCTCGGCCTCGCCTCTAGAACCCGAAGTAGAAGCCCGTCCAAAGTGATGGTACGAGGAACTAGGGCCGCTCTAAAGGCAAAACAGAATCGCAGTGAGTCCGCTACGGTGTGCTCACCGTGGGCGGAGTAGAGGTGTGGTCGCCGTGCCCACCACTCGACGAAGAAAGACTAGCAAAGAAAGGTGCTAGCAAAGGTGGTGGCCGAATCGAAGTGGCAGCCAAACAGAGCTAGCAAGCAGTGCTAGCTAGCGTAAAAAAACAAGACTCTGGCAAGAATGAAACTAAGAACACGGGGGTCATGCGGTACTAACAGAAGTGGAGGCGGTGGTAACAGCAGGGACCACCGTCTCAGGTAAGGATGGACTAGAGGTCTGGCTAGTAGAGGGCAGTGAGCTAGAATCCATCCTGTAAACCAAGGGCAGGGGAATTTGATAAGAAAGAGCATGAAAAAAGCGTGATAACCGGCCTGAAAACAACAGGAAACTCTCCTAACCAGTCGAAAAATTCGACTTACAGCACAAAATTCCCAACTTTCCTCAAAAATTTCGAATAGAGACATGTAAACAGCGATAGGGGACGGGGTAGCAAGCATCAACAGCAGCAACTAAACAACAATTGAAGTTGACTAAGCAAATTACAGCAGCAAAAACCATGATTACAGTCGAATATTTCGACTGTCCTGAACCCGTATCGCAAATTTCTCGCATAATTCGAATTAAACATGTAAGAAACAATGATGCATGGGAATTAAGCATCAAGTAAGGTAAATTAAGCATGGAATCGAAATTATAATCGAAAATTTCGACCCAAAACGAAATTCGAAACCTTAATTCCTAATACACTTCATGAAATGCAAAATAAATGAAATTTAAATGCTTAGAAGTATAAGGATCACTTACTTGATAAGAATAAACCTACAAACTGCAATTAAACGACAAACAACAAGCAGAATTTGGCGATTTTTTTTCGAAAAACCGCAAACCCTAAAATCCCCAATAGACCGAGTAAATTGGCGAAAATCAGAGGGAAAGTAGAGGGCTTTTGACGATTAATTAGCAAGCAACAAGATGTAGGTGACGGATTTGGCAAAAGGGCAAGAAATATGGAGGATTTGGGGTGTTCTTTGATCGCAATTAGGAAGGGGGCAACGAAAAATATGGGGTAAAATGAAATAAGAAACAAAATTAAGGAAGTTAAGGAAAAACTCCCTGCGTCTCTTGCGATTTCACTCAATCGAGTGGTTTAGAACTACTCGATCGAGGACTCTGTGGATCCATCTACTCGATCGAGTAGAATTTACTCGATCGAGAACTCCCTATTTCTGCTTTACTCGATCGACTGATATGGCGTTACTCGATCGAACAGAATCCACTCGATCGAGTACAAAAAGTACTCGATCGAGCTCTTTTTCTCGTGTAAGCTCCTGAATTCGTCATTCTTCCTTTATATTTGCGTAAATTTCTCCAAACCTGCATAGAAACACTTGCAAAAAATATCCCAAAGTACCAAATACGCAAAGTAACAGTCTATAGTCTTTATCTACGCTAAAAATTGTCTAAATTCTAATTGTCCTAATTAAAAGCAATAAAAGAAATTCAACGGAAATTCAAAAAATGTTTATACAAGATGGTACACGGGGCATTTCCCCGCTCACTTCCCAGAGCAATTCAGTAGCCCCCCCGGAGGGCTCCTGACTGGAAGACGTCACCTCAGCAACATTGATCGTCCTCTTCAGCTTCCATGAGCTTGAACTTGAATCATTAGGGGGGGAATAGTTCACATCCACATATGCGCGAAATTTTCTCACCCTTGCTCCTTTCTCACCGGCTGTAACACCGTCACTCCCACTTTGACTGACATCAATTGCACAATGTCCTTTGACAGCTCCTTCATTGCTTTCATCTGTACCTGCAGCAAGGAAAACAGACAAACTTTCCTCCTTTTTCTCTCAATCTGAGGCGGAGGGGTAACAATAGCAGCACAATGCTCTAAATTTTCATTTGGGGTTGTCAATAATGGGGTTAATAGAAGAGAGGGCATTGCAAGCTGAGCTTGCATGGGATCCCTCCGGAACTTAGACTGATGGAATATCAGCTCCTCGTCTCCAACCTGAAAAGTCAATATCTTGCCCCCGACGTCGATTACTGCACGGGCAGTAGATAGGAATGGTCTCCCTAAAATAATAGGGGTATGTGAATCTTCGGGGATGTCAAGTACAACGAAATCAACGGGAATAAAGAACCTCCCGATCTTAACAGGTACGTCTTCTATTACACCTAGTGGCCGTTATATACTACGGTCGGCCATCTGAACAGTCATGTTGGCGCAATTAAACTTTGTCAAACCAAGTCTCTTAGCTAGAGACAGCGGTAAGACACTCACGCTAGCGCCAAGATCGCATAACGCGTTATCAATCAAATGGGTACCAATATGACACGGAATCGAAAAACTACCCGGGTCTGACTGTTTGGGAGGTAACTTATTCTGAACTAGGGCCTTCCCTACGTCAGTCAAGGCTACCGTCTCATTATCACTAATATGCCTCTTATGCGATAAAATTTCTTTCATAAATTTAAGGTAAGAGGGTACCTGTGTCAGCAGTTCGGCGAATGGTACAGTGACCTACAAGCTTCTCAGGATTTTGGCAAATTTGCCGAATTGTTGATTAGCTTTAGTATTCTGCAGACGCCTCGAGAAGGGAACCGTGATGAGTATCTCGAGTCCCTTGTTTCTCTCTTCCAACGTGTCAGCCGGATCAAGCTCTGTATCCTTTGGACGCTTCTTTCCTCTCAAACGAGGTCTTTCAGGTGATTTCTCACTTAATAGAGCACTAGCGGGCTCTCGATCAAGCTGTCCGTTGTCCATACTACTCGATCGACCAAAATTCCCATTGATCGAGTAGTTTCTTCAACAGCGTCACTCGATCGAGTAGAAATTTCACTCGATTGAGCAGTTGGCTTTTCCTGTTCACTCGATCGAGTAGAAATTCCACTTGATCGAGTACTTTCTTCAGCAAATCTACTTGACCGACCTCCAGAAACTAGTCGATCGAGTACCTTCTTAGCCGTCAGCTCATGTCCTTTGACATAACACTGTTCATCAGCTATCATTTCCTTCCTCGGGTCTGATTTCAACACTTCCGGTCCCTCATATGAACGACCGCTTCTCAAATTAATTAAATTTACCGTCTCATGTGGATTTTTATCAGTTTGTGATGGTAAATGACCCGGTTTCCTTGCAGATTGGTTCGCGGCTAATTGGGCAACTTGAGTTTCAAGTGCCTTGATGGATGCATCTTTATGTTGATCACTCAACTGCCACTGCTTTGTAAAAGATTGCAGCATAGTCTTAAGCTCACCAATCTCACTCACCCCTCCAGAAGATGATGCTCCGTGATTGGGAGGAGGGAAGGAAGGGGGCTTCTGAAAGCCTTGTTGATTCTTATGTGGAGGAACATACGGCTGCTGCTAGTACGGAGAAGGGATAGGATTGAGCACATTTTGACTAGTCCACCTCAAATTGGGATGGACTGCCCCTTGGTTGTTGTAATAGGAACCCCCTCCTTGCCTATATTGTTGAAAGGCAAGGACTTGTTCCTTCTCCATAAGACAGCCAACAGCAGTGTGACCATCATTGCTCCCACACCTCTCACATGTGACTGTCTCCCCTCTAGTAAGCATATGGACCGTCTGAGGCTCCCTAGCAGAATGTAACTCCAACTTGTCAAATCTAGCATTCATGGCTTCCAGCTGAGCCACAACCTGCTTATCGACTGCATGAACTATTCTAATACCATCCCTCGGGTTTCCATACTCAGCACTATGATTCGCCATCTCTTCAATAAGGGCCCATCCCTTATCATCGTTGGTGTTTTCCTGGAATCTCCCATTAGATGACGCATCAAGTATGGCTCTGTGGTCATCGTACATCCCATTGTAGAACTGGTTAGATATAAACCATGGGTCAAAACCATGGTGAGGAATAGACCTCATCAATTTCTTGAATCGGGACCATGCCTCATATAAAGTCTCATCGGAGCCTCGCTTGAAATCGGTAATCTTGGCCCTCACTGATTGGTGCGGCTGAGGGAAATATCTCTTGTAAAAGGCAAGAGCAAGAGACTCCCAATCAGAACTCCCGCAGCTGTGCGGTCCAAATCGCCGCCACTCCCGGGCCGAGTCGGCCAAAGAGAAAGGAAACAAAACCTCCTTAATCTTGTCTTGAGTTACCCCCTTTGTGGCGGGGATAGTAGAATAATAATCTGTAAAGACCTCCATGTGCTTCCTTGGGTCTTCACCTGCCACACCTCTATAGAGATTTCTTTAAACCAGATTGATGTAGGAAGGACGGATGTCGAATGTATTCCCATCCTCAGTCTGGAGATTGAAACCCTTTGGAATTGAGGATGCTTTAGGCACCGAGTGACTGGAATGTTTTGGCATCTTTACTTGTTGATCGGCAGAAATAGAAATATCTTCTACTAAAGACTGGTCTTCCGCGAAAAGAGAATGATGTAGCTCTGGCTCGAAAGTACTCAAGTCTTCCTTTCGTGATTTTCTCTGCAGACGGAGTCTATGCCTGAATAGTCTCTCTCCGGCTCAATCACCAAACTAACTCAAACCTGTCTGACCTGCGCATAAACAACACTGAAAGAAAATAAATAAGAACTGCCTCAAGGAATAAAAATTCCCTGAGACGGATGAAATAAACGAAACAAAGACAGATAGGGCAATTGCCTCCCCGGCAACGGCGCCAAAATTTGATACGTCTGTCGTATACCTATCAAAAATAAACTAACTATATAGCTAGGGAAGTCAGGTCGATCTCCTAAGGGAGGCAAGATATCTGTAGAAGTCCGTCTATTTGGTCACAATTGGGGGGGGGGGGTTGTTTAAATTGGGTTTCTAAACTAGAAGTTTTAAAGGAAAGAGAAGTAAAGACAAGAGCAGTAAAGGCGGAAAATAGATTTAAACTATCAAATAGAGAAAGGTCATGTCAGGATTTCGGTTCACTACGGTAGTCCAGTGACTCAACTGTGAACAACTTAGACAAATTAATGCGAGACGGATATGGAAATGTCCTTTCGGTCCACTCTCTATCCTAAATTACCACTAACTTAACTTTCATCCTCGTCAGGGTAGTCTACTATTCATAGCATGCCTATTTAGTCCAATCTTTCGATCTAGGATTAATTTTAGCCAGATTAAAGGGATGACTCAGAAGCGTGCACTCAACTAAGTCGGTAAAAATAAAGTTAAACTGATATGGTGACAGAGTCTCGCAATTAACTCATCTAAACTATTTACTACATCGTCACATTTTTACCGTAGATCCCCTAATCCCAACATGAATTAGATTTAGCTACTCATATTGCTATTAATACTATCAAAACTAACAGCAGATAAATAACCAGCATTCAACATATTAAAAATATGATTAAATTGCATAAAAATTAAATTAGGGCAAAAAGTAAATAAAGCAAGACGAATAATTAAAGCAAATGAAATGAAGTTTATTATTTAGAAAGGAGAAAGAGATTACAATCGTGAGAATCCGGCGTAAAGAACAATCAAATCCGAGCGAAATAAATCCCAAAATAGAGTTACAGTAAAGGAGAGAATAGTACGCAGTCTTGAATGATGGATAAAAGGATAGTAGGAAAAATTAGATGCTAATAACCTAGTAACGTAATGCTTAAATAGAAAAACAACTAAGTCCATAAGCTAAAATAAATTCACGGGCTAATTAAAGCCCACGCCAGCAGAAACAACTCGATCGAGTGGAATAAAACCACTCGATCGAACAAAACTCCACAAAATCTACTCGATCGAGTAGAATAGTTACTCGATCGAGTAACCCCTCTTTATAGCACTTCTGGATCGAGTAGAAAAGCACTCGATCGACCAACCAAGGATGTAGAAACCACTCGATCGAGTAACAAAACCACTCGATCGAGTCTTCTGTCTTCAATTCAGCTCAAATCCATGCCCGTCTTCCTCGTAAACCGTGCCTTCATGCTTCCCAATGTAGTATCTCACTCTGGAAAATCCCGTCTCCTCTAAACGCATGCAAAAAGGACGAAAAAGGGTACGATTCCACTACTTTCGCGTTCATTTCTATAAAACGGACAAAACGAACCAAAGTAGCCAATTCGGGGCATAATACTATATAAACAGTACAAAAATGCATAGAAATACGTGCTAAAATAGGCTAAAAAGGCTATACAATATGCACGTATCACTAACCAACGAAGAAAGGAAGCTGGTTCAGTGGCTAAGTACTCGATCGAAGCCCTTTCTGTTTGATCGAGTGAAATTGGTTGGTGAACAATGTTCAATCGAGTCCCTGCTGTACTCGATCGAAAGGTGGTATTTTGGGTTTACTCAATCGAAGATGTTAACTGTTAGATCGAGAGGTTTTGCCAAGGAAGTGTTCGATCGAGGAGTTACAAGCTGCTCGATCGAGAAACTTATGTCTGACAGAATATTTTATTTCGCGAGAACTTATTTATTTTGTTAAGTTTGTTTAATAAATATCTTCCCTATATAAGGAGAAGACGTGATTAGGTTTAGTTATCTTTTAATCAACTCTTAATTACTCTTAAGCACTCATAAGCAGACACTTTTTCTTCCTTTGGTTCGACGCTGCTTTGTTCATTATTACCGGATCTCAATACTTTGTAATCCCTCTTTACTCTCTTGATTTAATTTAATTCATCTTTGCATCCTCAATTCTTTGTTCTTAATTTCTGATTTAATTAGTGTTGCTGCTAAGTTTATTTTATTTCATCCTCAACATCTTTATATTATGTCTCCCATTATTTTATCTATCGTTGTTGTTATTTACGTTATGAACATGAGTAGCTAATTCCTTTTATGTTAGGATTAAGGGAACCATGGTAGTGAAACAATAATGTTGTAGATAGAGTAGATGGTTTACATGTGAGAATTGTTTCATAACAATTTAGTTGTAATCGTTTCATTGAGTGCACGCTTCTAAACTAGTTAATCCGGTTAAATTCAGACCTAGATCGAGAGATTGGACTGAACATACCTGTTATGAATAATAGACTACACTAATGAGGGCGAGAGCTAAGTTAGTAGTATTTTAGGGCCGATAGCGGACCGAGAGGACCTTTCTTTTACCCTTCTGACATTAGACCGACTGATCTCTTTATGACTGAATTGGCTAATTATCATGGTGAACCGACATCCTAGCATTCTTCTCTTTATTTGATCACAACCTATTTCATTTTACTACTTTTATTGTTCTCTTTCTCTCTGCCTTAATCTCATTTAGTAGTTTAGAAAACAAATTCAAACACCCTAATTTGTTACTGTGACGGACTTAGATAACAAGTAGATATAATAGCCTCCATGTGGAGTACGATAAGCGACTTACCTCTACTATATCAATTGAGCCGGTTGGTTTATTTTTGACAGGGTTGCGACAGCCGTGTCAAATTTTGGCGTCGTTGCCGGGGAGGCAATTAGCCTATTTACTTGTCTATTTTCGATTGTCTTAGTCTCAAAAGGATTTCTAATTCCTTGAGACATTTCTTATTATTTTTATTTCTTAGTTTTGTGTATGCCCAGGTCCAACAGCTCAGAATTAGTACCAGCTGATCCTGAACCGGAGCGGACTTTTCGCCGTAGACAAAAATTGTTGAGAAAGAATTGTCAAGATGAAGCCTTGAGTACTTTTGACCCTGATCTTGAACACTTTACATTTGCAGGAGATCAGTCTTTAGAGGAAGACACTTCTATTTCTGCAACAGTTATTGAATATGTGAAGATGCCTAATATTGCGAGTCATTCTGAGCCAACTGCTGCTTTCATTCCCAAGGGTTTCAATCTTGCAACAGAAGATGGGAATATCTTTAACATTCGACCCTCTTACATTAATCTGGTTTAGAGGAATATATACAGTGGAGTAGCTGGCGAAGACCCGATAAAGCATATGAAGGTCTTTACAGATTACAGTTCTACCATTCCCGCTACTAAGGGAGTGACTCAAGACAAGATAAAGGAAGTCCTTTTCCTTTTTCTCTGACTGATGGAGCCTGAGAGTGGCTAACTGATTTGGATAGAGTTGCAGCTGGAATTACCAATTGGCAAACCTTGGCTCTCGCTTTTTACAAAAGATACTTTCCTCCACAAAGAACAAATGCATTGAGAGGGAAGATTACGAGTTTTAAACAAACTCCAGACGAAAATTTGTATGAAGCGTGGGGTCGGTTTAAGAAACTGGTCCGGTCCGTCCCTCATCACGGTTTCAACCAGTGGTTTTTGTGCAACCAGTTCTATAATGGGTTGTATGATGACCACCGCGCTATTTTGGATGCTGCAGCCAACGGTCGGTTTTAAAAGAACATTGATGATGACAAGGGCTGGGGAATTATGGAAGAGATGGCCACCCATTGTGCTGAATATGGGAATCCTAGAGGTGGTATTAGAACGGTTTCTACTGTTGATAGTGCACTTGTGGCTCAGCTAGAAGCCATGAATGCCATATTTGATAAGTTTGAGTTGAAGGCCGCAGGGAATCAACAGACGGTTCACTTGTTGTCTAGACAAGAAGTCGTCTCATGTGAGAGATGTGGTAGTAATGATGGACATATTGCCGTGGATTGTTTAGCTGAGAAGGAGCAAGTGTATGCCTTTCAACAATATAGGCAAGGAGGCTCCTATGTCTTTCATTTTCTTCCTTACTCGCTTTTCCCTTTCCAATATTGTTTTTTTCCTCCGTTATATAAAACGTACAAAAGTTATGTGTTTATACACACGATACTTTAGAGGCATTTAACCTATATTTATAGTATGTTTACGTTTTTCATTTCCTTTTAGTGATTCCTTCAAATAAAAATTTATCTATTTACCTTTTCAAATATTGTTCATCATATCAACTATTTTTCCACGTGCATTCACCATTCCCAGTTCCCACCAAACTAAACAACCTAAACCCATCGTAACAAACCCTGTCCCTATCCGTGAACAATTTCCCCTATCGACATCTGCTTATATTATCTAAATTGCACTCTAAACCGTCAGAGATTAACCCACCCCTTGAGAAATTTACCCCCTCCCCAGAAGCCCAGCATACCCCTACTCCTACCCCTAAAAAACACACAAATTACCCTATCAGATTCATGTCATGTCCAAAATGAATAAGACAAAATTAAGTAGTTTATATTGAAATTATATTGATCTTAGATTAAAGTTCTAAAATTATAATCATCATAACTCTCTTGTGTCATTCCTTATTTGTCTAATTTTTTCTGACTCCCTTTTCCGTCTCCAATAATGTTGTATTTTTTCCTGTTATATAAAACATACATGTTATATACTTATATATGGTTTCGTTTATATATATATATGATACTTTAGAGAAACTTACCCTTCAAATAATATAATATGTATATTTTTCTCCTTGTCTCATAGTACGACCTTTAAATAAAATATACCTATTTACCTGTTCTAATATTACCCCACCATATCAATTTTTCACGTGCGTTCACCCTTCCCACCCAACTAACCAATCTAACCCTCCCTACCCAATCCCATGTCTATCCACGAACAATTCCCCCTATCAATATCTGCTTATATTCCTTAAATTACACTCTTAAACGTTAGAGATTAAACTTACCCCTCGAGAAACTCACCCCCTCCCCAAAAAACCGCCATACCCCTACCCCTACCTCTCACAAAATACACATGCACAGTAAAGTCATCTCTCGCCTTATAAGATTCATGTCCTACCCATAATGAATAAGACAATTTTGAATAGGTTTATATTTAATTGATTGATATTGACCTTAGATTAAACTTCGGAAATTATAATCATTAAAACTCTCTTTTGTCATTTCCTATTTGTCTCATTTAGTTAAAGCCTAAAGAAAGAGAGAATAGTAGTTATTGTGTGCAACTGTATGGTGCAAAAGAATAAAAAAAGTGATCATTTTATGATAGACAGTGATAGCTATATGTTAAAATGAGGTAAATTTATAATAATTTAGAAATGACAACTTTATAATAATGAAAAGTGGTTAATTTTTAACATAAAGTAATATTTTTTTTATAAATGGGGTTTAATTGAAAAAATTGAAAATAATTAATTTATAATAATAATAATAATAATAATAATAATAATAAAATAAAAATAAAAATAAAAATAAAAATAAAAATAAAAATAAAAATAAAAATAAAAATAATAATAATAATAATAATAATAATAATAATAATAATAATAATAACAATAACAATAATAATAATAATAATAATAATAAAAAAAAATGTTAGAGAGAGAGAAAAAGAATAAAAAAGACGATTTATCAGATCTAAAAACCCTAACAAAAACCTTAAAAATTTCGCGATGTCGATTGATTGTTCAGATCAAATTCAATTTCCCCCTCTTTCTAGTCAAAAAACAAAAACAATTGTGAATAATCATGATGTTCCTGGTCCATCGGTGGTGTTGGGAGGCCCTGATGGTGAAGGGCAGAAGACGGTTGAAGTTCATCAATTGGTTGGAATTCCTCCTTATGATTTGGCTGCGCCTGATGATTCCTCGGAATGGAGGGTTCAGAGCAAACGCAGGGGAAAACAACCATTGCGTACAATCCCTGAAGAGAATGAAGAATTGTTACAATTTTCTGATGATGATGTTAAGAAAGAGTTGGAATATTGGAAGAATTCAGTCTATGGGTTTGTTCTGGGTGCGAATCCTCCGGTGGATGTGGTCGAAGGGTTCCTTAAGCGCCTATGGGCGAAGTTTCCCATTGACAAGATTTCCTTCTGTTCTAATGGGGTTTTCATTGCCAGATTCAAAACCAGTGCTGCTTGTACTCAAATCCTTTAGCAAGGGCACTTTCTTTTCGATAATAAGCCTTTAATTGTTCGTCCTTGGTCTGAAGGGGTGGCTCTGGAGAAAGAAGTTATTAAGGAGGTTCCTGTGTGGGTGAAGGTCTATAACCTCCCTCTAAAATTTTGGGGGAAATGCCTCCCCAAAATTGCTGGAATCATGGGTACTTTTGTTCGCTGTGATGATGCTACGAAGGAGAAAACTAGGCTAGGGTTTGCCCGGGTGATGATTGATGTACCCTTTGCTAAACCTATCCCAGAAAAGATTAAGTTCTTGGATGTTGATGGAAGTGTCATATGCCTCAAGGTTGAATTTGAATGGAAACCTTTGTTGTGTACTCAGTGTAATGGTATTGGGCATGACACCTCTCAATGCAGAAAAGGGAAGACAGATGCTCCTCAAAAGAAGGTGACTCAACCAGTGGGGAAACAACAATGGAGACCAAAGCAGAAGAAACCAGTAGCTGCACCTCCTGTTGTTACTACTTCTGCAGCTGAGCCTCCTGCCCCTGTAAGTACCCCTGTTGAAAAATCTAACAATTTTGAAGTGAATTGGACTAGGGATGGGAAGTACCATGTTCCTAATACCCCTGCCCGTAGGATTATCAGATACAGTAGACAAGAAATGGTGGAAACTGGTTTACAAGCTATTCAATTTGGGAAACACAATTTCATGGAATCCATTAACAATGTAACCCCTAAAGTAGGTGTGGGTACGAATGGTAGTGAATTATCCCCAATGGGGGATTAATGTATAATTGGGGTTTTTGGAACATTAGGGGGTTGAATAGCCTATCTAAGCAAACTAGCATTAAAAATTTCTTACATCTTCATCAGATTGGGTTATTTGGCCTCCTTGAGACAAAGGTGAAACCGTTGTCTCTAAATTCTGTTAGAAACAATTTATGCAGCTCTTGGTGTCTTACTACTAATACTCAGTGCCATAAAGGAGGTAGGGTTTGGCTTTTATGGAATCCTGCTATGTTTAGAGTGCATATCTTAGAATATAATGCCCAATTCATACACCTGCAGGCTACTGATATGGGATCTAATACTCAATTCCATCTTACTATGGTGTATGCTTTTAATGGGTTACATGAGAGAAAAGTGTTGTGGAGTAAACTCAGTCAGTTTAATGAGTATATTCAGGGAGCCTGGGCTATATGTGAAGGAAATGTAGATTCATATACATGTTAACATACTCTTATATGTCTAAATAATTTGTCATAAAATTAATTACGGATCTTATGCATGCAAACAATAATATAAATAGAGGAGAAATCATGTCCTTACATAGTAGATTTCGGCTATTAGGGCACAAGAGAGATCACCTTTCTCTTCTTGTTCTTGAGCTTTTCCAATGGAAGAATAAAGATCTAAGTGTAAGATCTCTCCCTATGTATTATACCCAAGGCTTAACACTTAATCTAATTAATATTACAATACTAGTATAATATTAATTTTAGTAGAAAATTGAACCAAAAACTTTTATAAAACTCTTATAAATTTCGGTTTTTAAGAGAGAAGAAGAGAGGATTTTTCTTCTCACTAGAACTTGTGTTTTTGGATGAGTGAATGGAATGGAAATAATACACTACCTTTAGTATATTATTAGGCAAAATTAAAGAAAAACAATGATCACATTTTGCTTCCCAAAACCGTGTAAGAGGAGCTTTAGGGTGAGCCAATGCATGGAGAAATTGTTCTTCACAAGGAACAATAGGCTTGCATGGCTAGGTTTCCTTTTAATCATTGTGTTTTCTACTAATTACAAGCAACATATAATTAGTATAAACCCTTCTAATTTTCGGCCCATTCTATAATATGGATTCCATATTATTTTTGTCAATTGTCTATATGTCACATGTCACATGTCACATATATTTGTTATGTATTTTTAACATATTAAAAATCAACGTATTAATAAAAATACGTCACATACAAAAATTGACTTAGTAATTTCATATTTACTTGTGCCAAAAATTTTACCAATTTATAAATCACAACTGATTGTATTTATAACAATTCATTCAATTTAATTGTTACATTAAACAATTATTTCATCCGAGTAATGATACAATTCAATTACTCGGACCGTATCTCATTTAATCACATTTCAATTTGATACGTAAATTTTACTTCCAAAATCGTCCGTCAATTTTCAAGTAATTTAATTAACTCGTAACATTATACGATTAATTAAATAATCAATTAAGAGTATTGCCCTTTAGGTATGACCTAGGGGTCAATCGATCACCACCGTCACACGACAAGAATGTCAAACTCTAGTCACCAATCATTACCGATATATGTTGACCGATTGACAAAGAATAATATTACTTCCCAATTGTATTCATTTTAATGAGACTTAAACATGTGATCATCATGATCAACAGTCGTGATCGCATTATTGTCGGAGGACACATATTCCAACAATCTCCCACTTGTCCTCGACAAGTGTGCGTCACCAATTCTCTTGTCCTATTACTATCTCCCACTCAATGCAAGGTGTCTTTCAGGTCGTACTTGCAAGTGATCATATCGAGAGTGGTTTCCTCGATCTGGAGAATAACTGATTGACCGGACTTATCTGTCATAGATACTTTCCGAGCGTGGCCACGCATTTCCGCTTCATTACTCCCGAGTGGCCCCGAGATATTGTTATAACCCCGACAAGGGGTGGACAATTCCTATCGCACTCATTCCCTTCGACTAGCCACAGCCATCATAACCCAAAATATGCCCATTTGACCCCATTTACGAAGGTCGTAGTAACACAAATCAAAGTTAATCAAAACGTGCCATCTTAGGTGAATAGTCTTTAGTCAAAAGAATCGACTCATTCGAATACTATAGTAGCTCTCGCCACGACCAGGCTATATAAATTTGCCAGAACTCTATAAGCGGTCATTAGGCCCGACAAAATGTTCCTAACAGTCTGCCTATGTGATCGACTAGTCATCTCACATGACTGTATGGCACTTGAACTTGCCATCAATCGCCTCACACTCTAGTCACTTCGAGACGTCACCTCATATAAGTAACTATGGGCAAAAACAATGTTAATCCATGTTCACTTTAATGGGGTTCAATTGTCTCTACAACCCGTTTGGATATAACAATGTACAGGGTGAGTTAAGAATAACTCATACGACAAATGTCGACATCACACTTGGGTAGTCAATATCATATTGCAACCTTGTGATGTTTATCATAAGTGTAAACACTTATTGATTGCAATAGAAGTTTAACATCCCATGTGTCCATGTGTTCAAACTTCTTACACTTGCATTTTCCTTCACATTCATGTTTTCTCTCATAGCATAAATCTTACCAAGTGCACATCAAGGTTCTCGACCTTGGTTTTGGTTCTTTAATTTGAAAGAACTTTCTTATCGCTCATCTCATAACGAACGAATTTGCGATGAATAATACAACTTGTACTGATCAAGTGTTCCATCCACACACAATGCACTAGGTATATGTTTTGTAGAATCTTGTAACAATTTACAAGATTATTCAGCTTAGCACTTCTCACAAGTCCTAGCTTTACTAGGAAAGATTGTTTTTGAATAACTTCTTATTCAACCAAGCATCTTTCCAAAGCTTCTCATTTCTCTTTCTAGCTCGAAAGTTTTAGGATTCTCATAAATCCTTACCTGTGTTCGGATTTCATATATATGTGCAACCTATTGTCACATAATCGAGTATTCCGTCAAACACCGAAATCGCTCATCGGATTCTACTTGAGAATTCATGACGTTTCTATTATGGCTCACCAACCAATCATCATGCTCTTATGCATATGATTCAAAATGGGACATGTACATGATTATTCTAATGGCGGAAACATTAGTTATTGATAATCATGAGATCAACCGTTCTCAGGTTCAATGAACTACCATGACTGCTAATGCTAATTCCATTTTCATTCATATGAATATCTTATGTATATGTTGATACGATGTGTATCTCTTTAATACTAATCCAACATCCCATGATGTAATTGGATTCATCATTGTCCATTTTCATCCAGAATTGAAAACTCAAAAGCTTCTTTATGAAAGAAGGTATTAGCTCGTCATTCTTTAATGAGTAATGAGTTTTATACATTCAAGGATGATAGCTCCCACTAAATTCCATGTCTTCACATGAGAATTTCCTAACTCCCACTCAATTCAACATATTTCGAAATTGACTTCTCGATCGAAATTTGTCAAAGATATAAATATAAATTGCTTTGCCAAGTTACTAGGATAAAACCATATATGTTCCCATCATATCCTTTCAAAAAGCCTATTTTGAAGTGGTCTCATCTCAACCTTACGGAAAGAGATTTTTAAATCTCTAACACACTCATGTCATAATGATGTGTAGTAATGTCATTATTCAAATATAAACAATATCTAGAATACGTCCTTCGGAATACTCTTTCGGAAGGAGGATTAACCATTTCCTAGCGAGGTTAAGCAATGACATTTGCGTGGTTAAAACGTTGGCTATTGAAGGTATCGGAATATCAATCTTTGCAACTTAATCTTGATCATAACTAGTATGTTACTTTGATTCATTTAGGCTCTTAAGTAAAACTCATGATTGAAACTATTTGGTCAAAATTTATCATATAGAACTTAGTCAAAACTTGTTAAGACTTTACATCTATTTGATCAAAATTTATCATATAGAACTTAGTCAAAACTTGTTAAGACTTTACATTAGTCATTTTTATCCAAAACTTCTTTTGGTCTCCTCGTGTAGTTATTTTGAGAATTTACTCTTATGATTACTACACTTGGTCTCATTAGTTATATAGAACTAATTTGAGACCATAGATCTCATCTATTTGGTATACTATGTAAATAGATATACCTTTATTCAAATCATTTTCTCTTGTGTAGATCTACATTTACACAAGTACACAATTTTATCTTGCCTTGTGTGTTGTGTCCTCATTTTTCTCCCACTCTATCTTTAGAATAAATACACTATATATTCAAAGATAGTATATGAGACACTAATCAATGATGTTGAAGTATAAGGAGAACTATCTCATAGACAGACTAATAGTAATTGATTTCATGTGTGTACTTGGTGATTGACATACCTTTAAGAGAGTTCATAGACTCAAAATCACTTCATAAATGATTATACACAAGCCTTAAGCATGTGGACATATAATGAAACCCGTCATTATAATTGTCTATTAGATCACCTTTAAGTGAATGATCTTATGTTTCAAAACGCAAGCATTTAAAGATGAATTTTAGAACATTAAAAGGATAAATGATAAAACGGGTGACTTGGGTTGCAAACCAAGTCACTATCATCCAAAATACAACTCATTATCCAAAATACTTTTCCATGTCGAACACGGAAACTCAAAGTTCTAGAATCCAAAACATAACTTAAAATAAGACAATGAAAAACAAAGCTCCATAAAAGCTATCCTTAGCTTCTCCATGGTTTCTCATGCTTGTTTTTCTTTTCCCTTGTCTTTGCTTGGTGGAGGCCCTATTTACAATAAAAAGGGAGATACATTATCACAACTTTGCATCATAATACCATAGTTGAATTTAGAAACATAAAAGAAGGTTAGTCATTTACCTACTGGAGTGATCTTTCCAACTTTGATATCACCAAGGTATTTGGAACAATTCCTCTTCCAATGTCCCATGCCATTACAATAATGGCATTTGTCAAGAGGACCCTTCTTGACTTTGGAGGTGCTAGCTTCACAAGACTTAGCTTTGGTGAATGTGGGAGCTTGCTTTTTACCCTTTCTTGCACTCTTCTTGAACTTCCCCTTACTCTTTGTGCTTATGTTAAGCACATCCTTGGGAGGGTTCACATTTAACCCCATGTCCCTCTCGGCTTGCACAAGTAACTTGTGCAACTCCTCAAGAGACACGTCCTTGTCTTGCATGTTGAAATTCACCCTGAATTGCACATATGCCTTGACTTTGGACAAGGAGTGTAGAATCCTATCTACAATGAGTTCTTTGGGGATTTCAACCCTTTGAATTTTCAAGGTCTCGACAAGCTCCATGAGTTTGAGCACATGAGGGCTAACCTTTTGGCCCTCTTTGAAGTCGAGATCAAAGAATGCCGCGCCGCCTCATATTGGACGATCCGCGGAGTTTGTGAAAACATGGTCACAAGTTTGGAGTAAATCTCATTAGCATTGCCCATTTTGAAGGCTCTCCTTTGGAGTTCCGCCTCCATCGCAAATATTAATACATTTTTCATTGCGGCGGACTCCTTTTGGTAAGCCTCATAGGCTTCCCTAGTGGCCGCGGTGGACCTAGCGGAGGGTTCGGGTGGAGAGGCCTCGGTAAGGTAACGAAGCTTGTCGTCACCCTCGGCGGCTAATTTGAGTTGGGCATCCCACTCGGAGAAATTTGACCCATTCTTTTCAAGTTTACATCGATCCATAAAGGATCGGAGCCAAGATGAAGTAGCGAGTGGTGTAGCATTAGGAGTTGGTGTTGCCATTTGTTATGAATAAGAAGTGGTCTACAAAACAAAATATAAGGAGTAAAACATTTGTCGTTTTAATTATACTCGTAAAAATGAATGATTTAAACAAGTTTTATGCATTTTTCTAGTGACCTCTACCCAACTAGAATAAATGATTCCAAGACCCAAATTCATATCGACTTAGGCATGGGGTAGCCGATGAAACCCTCATCAATATAACTCGGTGGATTAACCTTTTAATCGATTCTACTTTTAGAACTCTTGGTCGATAAAATTACTCTAATATTTATCTATAGCCCAAAACACATCAATAAGGGCACGGGGTAGCCGATGAAACCCTTATCAATTACTTTTGTTGAGTTCAATCCAAATTTCGAATAAATGTGTCCATTATCCAAACCCACATTAACTTAGGCACGGGGTAGCCGATGAAACCCTCATCAACATGAATTCGGTGGATTAGACATTTATCACCCACTTCCCCTACGTAACAAGGTTTGTACCCCGGGGTAGCCGAGTGCACTCCCTCATGAAATAGGTTTTCATGGTTTCTACTATTTGGTAAGGCTATGTCTCAATTGATAGTTTTAGCGAGAGGTCATGTCAATTTATTATCTATCACGTTATAAGTGAACTAAAGCGGTGAACTACGATAATTCTAATTGACACGGTCGATAAACTCGATAAAATAAGGATGCATGTTTAGTTATGGCGATTTAGCGATGCATGTGACATAAAATAAAATGCAAGCATAAAGATAAAAATCCTAGTATGGCCTTTCCTAAAATAGAAAAACTATTAATCTATTACATATTCGGAAACCAACTCCATTGGTCCCTTGAACTTCGGTTGTGGCACACATCTCGAGGTAACACCGTCTTTATGTATCGCCATTCTTGAAGTAATCCGTCTTTTGGAACTCCTAATGAATAAAATTACATAATAAATTACATAATTTCCTATTATACATTTGTAACTAAAATAAAATAAATCTATTAAATTACAAAACGGTGATACGAGATCACAATAAAAATTACAACCGAATCGATATTCCCATACATTTCGGAAATACCAATTAAAATCTAAGGCCATACTAAGTAAAATTACATAATTCAAAAATTACATAAATTAAAATTATGACAATCATAAAGAAAATGCAGCATTATAATATGTATGAACATGCTCAATTTTTATGCTAAATCGCCTTTTAATTAGCCAATATCGTATATTACTCGGTTTTTACGGATTTGCGTGATTTCAACATTTTATAATCACAAAAATGCATAAACTCATATTTATACATAAGTTAATTACCCTAACCTCTTAGGACTCAAAATATAGTCTTCACTAATAATTTGACCATAATTAACCTTTATTTATAAAATTGTTCAAAAATGGACCAAAAATTACAAAAATAAGCCATTAAACTTCAAATAAATCTAAAAATTTCAAATAAATTTGAAATTTGAAATTTAAATTCATGAACATTCTGGAAAAATTCCATGACACTCATAATGTTCAAAATCTTAGGTTAAAAATTTCGAAATTTTTCCGGAAAAACAATGTTGCGGTTTATCAATTTATAATAAAATAATCATAAAAACATGGAAAAATTATTTTCATTAACTTTTCAATTTTAGATCTGAAAAATATAATAAAATGCAACATTAGACGTTTTTCCTAAGTCATAGATTATGTTTTATTAATTTTTCACTAATAATGTCACTATTTATGCTATTTTTCTTCAAAAATTCATAAATCATGCTAAATGACTTCTTTATAGCCAATTATTTTACACACATCTTGTAAAATTGCATGTGACAACATATTAATTTTCTATGACCAGATTCGAAATTTAACTCATATTAACCTATTTTTCTCTTAAATCCGAATTTAATAATAAAAATTCATTTTTCGAGCATAACAAGTCCAAAAATTATGAAAATTTACAGGTTATCTCAAAATAATATATGTAACAACATATCCAAAAACCAAGTGAAAATTCGAAGTATAGCTATTTTTAGACCAAAAATGACATTTTTACTCATAAAATCACATTTAAATGCCATTATTGTAAATTATGAACAATAAAAATCCGAAAAATTAACCAAAATATCCTAAAACACTTTAGGACCAGAAATATTAACATGCATGTAATAATTTCGTGATATATCATAATAACACAAATTTTACAAGTTTTATTTGTTATTCTTATAACTCCGAAAAACTTTTAACCAATTTGCATGCAAACAACCGTGGCTCTTGATACCGATTGAAGGAAATGTAGATTCATATACATGTTAACATACTCTTATATGTCTAAATAATTTGTCATAAAATTAATTACGGATCTTATGCATGCAAACAATAATATAAATAGAGGAGAAATCATGTCCTTACATAGTAGATTTCGGCTATTAGGGCACAAGAGAGATCACCTTTCTCTTCTTGTTCTTGAGCTTTTTCAATGGAAGAATAAAGATCTAAGTGTAAGATCTCTCCCTATGTATTATACCCAAGGCTTAACACTTAATCTAATTAATATTACAATACTAGTATAATATTAATTTTAGTAGAAAATTGAACCAAAAACTTTTATAAAACTCTTATAAATTTCGGTTTTTAAGAGAGAAGAAGAGAGGATTTTTCTTCTCACTAGAACTTGTGTTTTTGGATGAGTGAATGGAATGGAAATAATACACTACCTTTAGTATATTATTAGGCAAAATTAAAGAAAAAACAATGATCACATTTGCTTCCCCAAAACCGTGTAAGAGGAGCTTTAGGGTGAGCCAATGCATGGAGAAATTGTTCTTCACAAGGAACAATAGGCTTGCATGGCTAGGTTTCCTTTTAATCATTGTGTTTTCCACTAATTACAAGCAACATATAATTAGTATAAACCCTTCTAATTTTCGGCCCATTCTATAATATGGATTCCATATTATTTTTGTCAATTGTCTATATGTCACATGTCACATGTCACATATATTTGTTATGTATTTTTAACATATTAAAAATCAACGTATTAATAAAAATACGTCACATACAAAAATTGACTTAGTAATTTCATATTTACTTGTGCCAAAAATTTTACCAATTTATAAATCACAACTGATTGTATTTATAACAATTCATTCAATTTAATTGTTACATTAAACAATTATTTCATCCGAGTAATGATACAATTCAATTACTCAGACCGTATCTCATTTAATCACATTTCAATTTGATACGTAAATTTTACTTCCAAAATCGTCCGTCAATTTTCAAGTAATTTAATTAACTCGTAACATTATACGATTAATTAAATAATCAATTAAGAGTATTGCCCTTTAGGTATGACCTAGGGGTCAACTGATCACCACCGTCACACGACACGATAATGTCAAACTCTAGTCGACCAATCATTACCGATATATGTTGACCAGGTTGACAAGAATAATATTACTTCCCAATTGTATTCATTTTAATGAGACTTAAACATGTGATCATCATGATCAACAGTCGTGATCGCATTATTGTCGGAGGACACATATTCCAACAATATGTGGTGATTTTAATACTGTGCTTAGCCCTAATGAAAGATTGGGTGGGGCTTCCTCAGAAGAAGAGATTACTGACTTTAAGAATTGTATTGATGATTGTGAAGTGATGGACTGTCCAGCTACAAGCTCACTGTTCACTTGGTGTAATAAGTATGAACTTGCTACCAGGGTGTATAGTAGACTGGACAGAGTCCTTGTCAACCAGAAGTGGCTACAAGACTATCCTCAGGCTTATGCTTTTTTCTATTGTGAAGGAATTTTTGATCATTGCCCATGTGTTATTCAATCTAAGCTTGTTGGGGGGAAGAAAAAGAGAAGTTTCAAATATTTTAATATGTGGAGTAAGTCTGTGGATTTTCAGCAGTGTGTGAAGATTGTTTGGGATCAAAACTGGCCTGGTACTAAAATGTATAGGCTGGTTTGTAAGCTTAAGCACTTGAAAGGGCCTCTTAAAAATCTCAATAAGAATGATTTTGAGGATGTTGAGAATAACTTTGCTAGAGCCCAGATGATGCGTGTCTTTTATATGATGTTTTACATCCCATTTTACACGCATTTAAGAGCTCATGCATGTAGTTTATGCTACATTTCTCCCTATTTCCGTCTACTTCCGTATTTTTGTACGTTATTGCAGAAATGTGAAGAATCCAGCGGAAATCGAGCTAAATCCGTCCCCGAGTATCCTGCATTGCATATGTCGTGAAGTATTCACCCAAGGAACGAGCTTGGTGCGCAATTCAAGGCCCCAAAAGACAAGTCCACGAGTTTATAGAAGTCTAGTAGCAGCTTAATCAGTCGATCGACCACCTCCATCAGTCGATCGACCAACCATCGGGGTATGTCTGGCTATCGTACATCGCTAAGCGATCGATCGGCAACTTCATCGATCGACCAAGACGCTATTCCGGACGATTTAGAATTAAAAGATCGAGATTTATCAAGCCCACTAGTTACTAGGTTTAGGAATTATGTTACGTATACTCTCTTTATAACGTAACCTAATTCATTCAGTTTTCATCAAGCTTTATTCAGTAGTTTTACATTAAGTTTTACATCAAACAGTTCTTTATTTATTCATTAGGGTTTGGATTATTGTTAAGCATTGGATTTTCGGTTCTTATTAACTAATCTTTCCTCTGCAAATTCGGTATTCATCTGTCCTAATTTCAGTTTATTGCTTTATTTCATCATTAGTGTAGAATTGATAGTTAGATTCCCGCAACCAATTTTATTGTTTATGTTAATTGTTTACTTTATCGTTTCAAGCATGAATTCAGTAATTCTTATCGTCAATGTTATTGTTTTTACCCTTAGCATGAGTAGCTAAATAGTCTGTGCTAGGATGTAGGCGAATTTTAGCATAGGCGGCAAAGTATTGACACGGATTGATTCGCGTGTCAGTCGATCGACTGACCTCGTGAGGTTACCCTTCGTTTTAATTGATTTTAATGTTGTATTTAACGAATCGAATGCATGCGACCAGTTAGATGCTTAATTTATGACTGACCCATTAGATCGAAAGATAGGGAAAGTTATTTGACCACCAATTAAAGACGACTAAACTGTGCTGAGATCGAAAGATAGGTATAGTTTAGACCATTAGTCACTTTTCAGGACGAGAGTCAGTATTAGTGATATTAGGGACCTATAGCGAGATCGAGAGATGCTATTTGTTAAGAGTGGACCGAGAGGACCTCTTGTTTCCCGCCTCACTTGTGTTCGATTTAGACTTGTCTAGTATGCTGCCGCCGAAGCTTTAATGAACCGACCATCCTAGTACCCCTTCTTTATCTGTTTAAACCATCTTTTTAGTTTATTGTCTTTATTTATTCTTAGCTTTAGACCAACTCAACTCAACCCCCACAATTGTTACCTTAGACTGAATATAAATCGACTAGAATTTACATCTACCTCCTTGTGGTTCGACCCTGTTACCACTAGCCTAGGTTAGTCTTAATAGGAAATTATAAATCTTATTTTTGGTACTCACAACGACGGGTATCAAATTTTGGCGCCGTTGCCGGGGAGGCAATAGTTCTAATTTTAGTTGTTTTATTTTTAGTCTTTCTTAGTTTAAGGGACTTCTGTTCCTTAAACTTTTCTTATACTCTTTTTGTAGTTTCTTCTTATGCGCAGGTCACAGGGTGGTGAACTAGTACCATTTGATCCTGAGATAGAGAAATCTTTGTGCGAGTTGAGACGAACACAAAGGGTATTACCGACAGAGGAAGAGCCGAGTACTCTGTCAAGCTATTACGAGAACGACACTGTCAAGAAGACCCACATTCTTCATCCGTTTCCACTTCTTCACCGAGACAGTTACCTCCCCGAAATTCCAAATCATGGCCGAGGAAGCGAGTATAGCTAGTTATTCCGAGCCAACAAATAAAACTTATATAAGGGGTTCGAATTACCAGGAGATGCCGGAAGTTCGAACCAAAGCCTTCATACATTAACATGGTTGAGAGAAACCGGTTTGGGGGAGCTCGCAAATGAAGATGCAAACTAAGCATATGGAGACCTTTATTGACTCATCATTGCTTCCATACCCCCACCACCGGTGTGACCCAAGACCAGATTAAGGAGACCATGTTTATCTTCTCCTTCGTGATGCTTTGCAAGGGAGTGGTATAGAGATCCGACCGAGCCGTTCATGGGATTACGATTGGAATTCCTTGGCATTGGCATTCTACAAGAAGTACTTTTCTGCTTCAAAGACGATTGCTATTAGAGCCCAAATCACAAGTTTCAAACAAGGGCCAGATGATAACTTCCACGAGGCATGGGTCCGATTTAAGAAGCTGGTGCGAACCATACCGCACCATGGGTTCGAAAAATGGAGCTTGTGCAATCATTTCTATAATAGGTTGTACGACGATCGAGGGGCCATTTTGGACGCTTCTGACCAATGGCCGGTTTCTTTGAGAACTTGGGAGCAACCAAGGGGTGGAAGATCACCGACGATCCGGCCACCCACAAGGCCGAGTATGGTAATTCCGGAGGGAACCGAGAGGAGAGTGCGTCAATCTTCCTCCTGTTCTTTGCGCTTGAAGCTCTTACTGCGAGATTTGACAAGTATGAACTAGGAGGAGCTTCTAAAGGTGGGATTTACCAAGTAAATGCTGTGTTAGACGGTCCCTTCGTCTGTGAAAGGTGTGGAGCTGAGGGACACGTTTCGAAAAACTGCCCTAGTCCCTTTGAGTCTTGTGCTGCCTTTCAACACTATAGGCAGACAAACACCTACTATGAGCCAAATACCCATCCAAACTTGAGTTGGAGGAGCCAAAATATCCTGAACCCAACTCAAGCTCCGCCGCAGCAGCAACCTTATGTTCCTCCTCATCAAAAGCAACAACAATATCAGAAACCTCCCTATGTGCCGCAGCAGCAACAATCGCAGAATTCTGAATTTTCCGAGCTTAAGAACTTGTTGCTAAAGGAGTCCCAAGCAAGAGAGGCCGGGATGAAGCTACTAGAGAGCCAAATTGCTCAATTGGCTAGCAAAAGTAACACTCGAGCTCCCGGACACTTGCCGACCCAAACTGACCAAAAGGAGACCTTAAATGCCATCACTTTGAGGAGTGGGTCCACCCTTGAGGGTCCTGCCATGGTCGAGGACGCTGTTGAAAAAGATGAGCCGGAAACAAGTCAAAAGAAAGCTTCAACGAATAAATCAAAGAAACAGGCGTTTACCAGGTATATCAGTCGATCGACTGATACACCCGGTCGATCGACTGATACACGGGTTACAGGAGCTTCTGGAATTGTGCACAACGGTCGATCGACTGAGGACAGTTGTCGATCGACCAAGGCTATTGCTGATAGCGAGGAATTTCGTCCTTCAATGCCCGACAATTTGAGAGACCATTTGTTCCGGGGTTCGACAGTCCCGAAGACATTAGGACAAGACCCGAGTGCTGATGGGTCAGTCCCGGCCCCGAAGTTCGATCCGACGACGGTTAATGGATCACATTTGAGACGGTCTGAAGAGGGGTCAAGCTTCAACAAGGAGAAGGTGACGGACTTCCAGCCTAAGTCCACGGATGCCGGCATGCGCAACTTAGAGGAGAGGGCTAAGGTACTTCTTACAGCCCCATATCCGGAGAGACTAGTGCCGACAAAGGAACAAGTATCTTTCAGTAAGTTTGAGAAATTTATTCGTAGCTTGAATGTTCAGGTACCCTTCCTTGAGTTAGTTAACCAAGTGCCTGCATACACTAAGTTTATGAAACAACTCCTGTCTAAGAAAAAGTCACTCGAACATGTGCACACGGTCGCTTTAACCAAAGAGTCTTGCTCTTACCTGTCCCACACTGCACCGCATAAGTTAGAGGACCCGGGCAGCTTTTCTGTTCCATGCAATATAGGTACCTTCTTCATTGAGAAGGCATTATGTGACTTAGGAGCTAGTATAAGCGTCATGCCCTTGAGTTTAGCTAGAAAGCTCAAATTGACTAGGTTCGCAGTGACAGACATGACAGTTCAGATGGCTGATCGCTCCGCGGTCTAACCCATAGGAGTCCTAGAGGACATCCCTGTCCAAATAGGGAAGTTTTTCTTCCCTGTTGACTTTGTTGTCCTTGACATGCCTGAGGATGCTCATATTCCCATTATTTTGGGTAGGCCATTTCTCGCACACCTTTGGTGCGATCATAGATGTCGGTCTAGGTACCTTGACTTTTAAAGTAGGCAAGCATTCTATTGTCTTTGCCCAGTAGGCTAAGAAAAAGGACCCCATGTGCTCAGAACTTGTAATACGGTTTACGAAAAGAAATCGTACTTTGTGCTTCCCGAATTGCTGTCTCTATTACTACTTCTGTGTTAACCCCTCCGCCCCAGACTGGGAGCAAATTGGAGGAAGATTTGTCTATTTCTGATAATGCAGGGGCTGGTTTGGGGAAGGAAGTGCCTCAAGTTGCTCCAACTGTAGCAAAGCCTATCATTCAAAGAGGAGGTCTTGGTTGCCTGAGCTATGGAATTGATGAGATAGTTGATGACGAGCCGGTCAAAGCCAGAGAGTCTGATTTGGATTCTGACAAGCCCGAAGAGATCCTTGACTGGGGAGATGATGAGATTGTTGATCCGTTGAGCCATACGGACGTGGAAGCTAAGAAGGGTGCAACTGCTCAAATAAGCACCGTTGAGGCTACCTCTAGTAGCCAAAAGCCGACGAAGTGGGCCATACCGAAGTCTTTCTTGATCAACTATTAGTTGATCGAGCTCTTTATAAACTTCAATTTATTTGCTTTTGTTAAGACAATTTTTATTGCTTTTGTGTGCGCGAAACTTCGCATTTTATTTTGTTGTTTAGGATTTTATATGCTTTAGACTTTATTCTGGGTTTTGCGCAATTTTGGGCGCGTGTTATTGTGCACTTGCAGGTTTTTAGACCTCATTAGCTCAAGTTATTGAGCAAATACAAAGAAATAAGGAGTACAGCAGTACTTTCAGTCGATCGACTGGCCATCTTGGTCGATCGACTGAGTTGCACTTTCCAGAGCTTCGTTCTGTTCATCCGTCGATCGACTGCCCCTTTTGGTCGATCGACCAAGGACGCTGCTGTCCTTATTCACGACCTCTCCCCTGCTGTGTTTGGTCGATTTGCGGACTTAAGGGAGTTTTCTACTCCACTTTACTTTCCGTCAAATTACTTATTTCTTCTAATTTTCTCATTCGTGCACCATTTTACCACTTTAAATTTGTTCTCTCGATTTTATGCGTGGGTTTTACTTGTCTTTCAGGTACCTTTTCGTAGCACTGGTGGCTACTGAAATCTCCTAGCTCACGCTGGTTTGGGGAGGTTTCCTTTGATGCGCTTAAAGTCTTGTAAGTTCCCGACTTCCACTTCACGTCATGTTTATTTAATTTTCTCGCAAATTCCCATTTCTCTTTTCTTTCATTACATGATTTTGCACAATGGGGACATTGTGCGATTTGGTTTGGGGAAGGGTTTTGCGTCGCATATCATTTGCTTGCATTCACGTTTAATTTTGTTTTGCATTGTTTATTTCATTTCTCTTATATATACAGAAAACAGCAAAAAAAATTGAAAAATTTCAAAAATTTCCATAAAATGCACGTTTATTTTAGCATATAGGTCGAGTCGGAACGGTAGTATTTCAAGGATGATATAGCACTTGCACTGTTTTTTTTTGCACGAGCCTTGCTTGATTTACATGTTATTAGTAGAATCATATGCATAATCTACGAGTTTTCGTTAATTATTTGCTGGACTTGAGACTTGACTTTGAAAATTGGCAAGCTACATCATATTTCTGAGTTATTAGAGCCTATAACTGGTGACATCTATGACCGGTTTATTTAGGAATGTGAGTAGTACTCCTTATGAGGCATGTCACATAAATGTGCATAAATATGAACTTAATCTTCTAAATACCTGTACGCATTCGGTCTGTGGTTAGTTGACACATGTGGTAGAGGTTCCCCTTTATTCAATTTGCCCATAAGCTCCACACTGCCAAAAATATCCTTTTTGTCCTATTTACTACATCCTACATTTAGCCTGTCCTTTGTCAAGCTAGTAGTCTGTGTTCTTGGGGTTGTTACTCATTTTTGGTAGTAAATGCTCTTATTGAGATTTAGTTGGGAGAATGAAAAGAAAGGAAGGAAAGAAACAAAGTTGAAGAAGAAAAGAAAAGAAGTGAAAAAGAAATGATTTGAAAAAAGAAAAAAAAGAAGAGAGTTCTGTACTGTTTAAGCAGTCGATCGACTGCCCTTATAGGTCGATCGACTGAAGGTCCGTGAAGAAAGGAAACCAATTCGCATAATTCAATCCTTTATCTTTTGGCGATTTTTGCTCCCATGTTTTATTCATATTTTATGGGGAGTTAGTTGATTACTTTTATCTCTGGAAATTGTGAGATTTGTGCTTGCTATAGCACCGTTCGTTTGATTATGAGCAAGAAGTTGGATGTTGCCGTTTGGTTCCGTTTTGGTACTAGCTTGATCACCTGTACCTCCACTTTTCCATAAATGTTTTGCCTCTTCTTACCCATACCTCACATATCCCATATGTACCTCAGCATGTGTCATGGTCATTTTGTTAGTTGGAATGCGTATGTACGGTTGTAGAGATCATTTTCATATTAGATTGCAGGCATGTTCTTATAGGTCGTAGTTAGGTGAGAGTCTTTACAAAATGAATTCTTTCTATTCTCTTATATATTCACCTGTGCTTATGTGTGATATGAGCGACCCGTGAGAGTCCGATTTGACAAGTCTCTATGGTTGACGGTTCAGCAATAGTTTTAACGACTTCATAACTCGTTTGCATGATTCATGTTACTAATTGATTGTCAGTTGAGCATTAAAATGGTTTAGGCTTCACATGTTGCAATTCGCTCTGAGATTGAACTCGTTCCATTAGGTCATTAGATCGAGTCTAGTTCTTGCTTGGGGACAAGCAAGGGTTTGGTTTGGGGAAGTTTGATGCGTGTCTTTTATATGATGTTTTACATCCCATTTTACACGCATTTCAGAGCTCATGCATGTAGTTTATGCTACATTTCTCCCTATTTCCGTCTACTTAGTATTTTTGCAATGCGTTATTGCGAAATGTGAAGAATCCAGCGGAAATCGAGCTAAATCCGTCCCCGAGTATCCTGCATTGCATATGACGTGAAGTATTCACCCGAGGAACGAGCTTGGTGCGCAATTCAAGGCCCTAAAAGACAAGTCCACGAGTTTATAGAAGTCTAGTAGCGACTTAATCGATCGATCGACCACCTCCATCGATCGATCGACCAACCATCGGGGTATGTGAAGCTATCAGACATCATTTGCTAAGGGCGATCGATCGGCCAAGCAACTTGATCGATCGACCAAGACGCTATTCCAGACAAGAATTAAAAGATCGAGATTTATCAAGCCCACTAGTTACTAGGTTTAGGAATTATGTTACGTATACTCTCTTTATAACGTAACCTAATTCATTCAGTTTTCATCAAGCTTTATTCAGTAGTTTTACATTAAGTTTTACATCAAACAGTTCTTTATTTATTCATTAGGGTTTAGATTATTGTTAAGCATTGGATTTTCGGTTCTTATTAACTAATCTTTCCTCTGCAAATTCGGTATTCATCTGTCCTAATTTCAGTTTATTGCTTTATTTCATCATTAGTGTAGAATTGATAGTTAGATTCCCGCAACCAATTTTATTGTTTATGTTAATTGTTTACTTTATCGTTTCAAGCATGAATTCAATAATTCTTATCGTCAATGTTATTGTTTTTACCCTTAGCATGAGTAGCTAAATAGTCTGTGCTAGGATGTAGGCGAATTTTAGCATAGGCGGCAAAGTATTGAACACGGATTGAATCGCGTGTCAGTCGATCGACTGACCTCGTGAGGTTACCCTTCGTTTTAATTGATTTTAATGTTGTATTTAACGAATCGAATACATGCGACCAGTTAGATGCTTAATTTATGACTGACCCATTAGATCGAAAGATAGGGAAAGTTATTTGACCACCAATTAAAGACGACTAAACTGTGCTGAGATCGAAAGATAGGTATAGTTTAGACCATTAGTCACTTTTCAGAACGAGAGTCAGTATTAGTGATATTAGGGACCTATAGCGAGATCGAGAGATGCTATTTGTTAAGAGTGGACCGAGAGGACCTCTTGTTTCCCGCCTCACTTGTGTTCGATTTAGACTTGTTTAGTATGCTGCCGCCGAAGCTTTAATGAACCGACCATCCTAGTACCCCTTCTTTATCTGTTTAAACCATCTTTTTAGTTTATTGTCTTTATTTATTCTTAGCTTTAGACCAACTCAACTCAACCCCCACAATTGTTACCTTAGACTGAATATAAATCGACTAGAATTTACATCTGCCTCCTTGTGGTTCGACCCTGTTACCACTAGCCTAGGTTAGTCTTAATAGGAAATTATAAATCTTATTTTTGGTACTCACAACGACGGGTATCACCAGATGTACTTGGAGAAGGTTCAACAGAGTCTTAGGACTGATCCACTTAATCCAGAGCTCATTGTGCAGGAAAGGGAGGCTGCTAGTAGTGTCAGGTTTTTAAATGAGGCCTGCTATGATTTTCTTTTACAGAAGTCTAAGGCTGTTTGGGTGGAAAAAGGTGACTGCAATACTAAATATTTCCACAGCATTATTAAATCCAGGCAGGTCAGGACTAGAATTATGAGGTTGGCTGATAGTAGGGGGAAAGTGTGTGAGACCCCTGATGAAATCTAGAGTGCTTTTCTTGATTTTTACACAAATCTGTTGGGTTCATCTGCTGAGACTATCAATGTTGCAAAAAATGTGGTCCAACTGGGAAAGCTTTGCACTGTTGATCACCATGCTACTTTGCTTGCTCCTGTTACCAATGCTGAGATCAAGCAGGTATTATTTTCTATTCCTCCCCATAAGGCAGCTGGGCCTGATGGGTATTCAAGTGCTTTTTTTAGGGATTCTTGGGAGACTGTGGGTGAGACTGTGTGTGAGGCCATCTCTGATTTCTTTCAACATGGGCACCTGTTGAAACAAATGAATCATAATTTAGTTACCTTGATCCCTAAGTGTGAAATTCCTCAAAATGTTTCCCAATTTCGACCAATATCATGTTGTAATGTTATTTACAAAACCATTTCAAAGCTTATTTGTAATAGACTTGCCACTATCCTTCCTAGCATTATCAGTGACAACCAAGGGGGTTTTATTAAAGGGAGAAGCATAGTGGAAAACATTCTAATTTGTCAGGATATTGTCAGATGTTATAATAGGAAGTCTGTCTCCCCTAGATTCATGCTCAAGGTTGACCTTAAAAAAGCCTATGACTCTGTTAATTGGGAGTTTATGAAACAAATGATGACCTTCCTGAATTTTCCTCAAAAATTTATTGATCTGGTTATGGAATGCATCACTACTGCTTCTTATTCTCTTGTGTTGAATGGAGAGGTGTTTGGTCACTTTAAAGGAGCTAAAGGCTTAAGACAGGGAGACCCATTATCTCCCCTCCTCTTTACCATTGCCATGAAGTATTTGAGTAGAGTTTTGAATTATACCACTTCTATAATGCCTTTCAAATTCCATCCTATGTGTAGTAATTTGAAGCTGTCCCACTTAATGTTTGCTAATGACCTTTTGCTGTTTTGCAAAGGAGATGTGAATTCAATTATGATTCTGTTAAGGTCTTTTGCTACATTTTCTTGTGCTTTTGGGCTGCAAATGAACTCCAATAAGACCAATGCTTATTTTAATGGAGTCCATAGTTGGGTGAAACAAGATATTCTACAAGTCTCTGGGTTTACTGAAGGTCATTTACCTTTTACTTATTTGGGGATCCCTATTACTTGTGGAAGAATGAAGAAAGCTGACTGCAATATTCTGGTGGAGAAGTTGGTCAGTAAGATTAGATGTTTTGGATCCAAGAAGCTGAGTTACTCAGGAAGATTAGTCCTGGTGAACTCTGTTCTGACTGCTCTGTATAGCTACTGGATAAACATTTTTGTTATCCATATAGGTGTTCTGAATAAGCTAAATGCCATCTGCAGAAACTATCTTTGGGATGGAGGTGCAGATTTTGTTAGAGTACCTATGGTAGGGTGGGAGAAAGTATGTTGTCCAAAATCTGAAGGAGGTTTAGGCATAAGGGATAGCTTTTCCTAGAACATTGCTGCAATAGGCAAGCTGGTCTGGTGGGTTTATTATAATCCTGATAGATTGTGGGTGAAATGGGTAAACCAGGTCTACTTAAAGGGCCAAGACTGGAAAGACTACAAACCTAGTGGTGATCTTAGCTGGGGGTGGAAGTCTGTTTGTAAGGTCAAGGATAAATTGGATACTGGTTACCAGAATGAGCAATGGTTACTGGATGTTAGAGGTTACACTTTGAGTAGTGGCTATGATCTTATCATGCACAAATTTCAGAATGTGCCTTGGCATAAACAGATATGGAATTCTTGGTGTCTCCCCAAGCATCAATTTATTGGTTGGCTCACTGCTAGGAAAGCTCTTATGCTCAAGGATAAGTTGTTTTCCCTTGGTATTGTCCCTGATAATGACTTTTCTTTGTGTGGTAAGGGGGGGGGAAGTCATACTCACCTATTTCAAACTTGTGAGTATTCTAGAAGGTTGCTTGATGAAGTCTCTAAAGTTCTGAGGATTGCTCTGCCAATTTCTAATCCTCTCCAAAGGATTGCTGATGGCCAGTTTTCTCAGGTTCAGAAGGGTGTGATTTTAAGTGCAATATCTGCTGCTTTTTATCACATCTGGTTTCAAAGGAACAAAGCTCGTGTGGATGGTGTCTTACAGAGACCTGAGTTCGTGCGAGATTTGATCCTGAAGGAAATGAAAACTAGGATTGTTGTACTACTTAGCCAAAAAACTGCTAACAGTGATAATGTATGGTTAAGAAGTAGAAGTTTGATTATATATAGTCCTCTTAGGGGACCTGAAAGTGTGTATGTACCTAAAAAGGATTGGTTGTAACGTTTGTGTTACTTGTTTTTAATGAAAGCTTACATTTCATCCAAAAAAAAAAAATAAAAAAAATAATAATAATAGTAAGTGTATAATTTTCTAATTTTAATAGGATATTGCTAAAATATTTAATTATTTCCTAATTTTAATAGGAAAATTGTAAATAATTAATTTAGTTAATAATAAGTGTATGATTTAAGGGTTAATAATAACTTTGTCTCTCTAGAATAGTTTTCTCTGGCTTCTCTCTAGTTTTTTTTAGGGTTTTGATTGCACAATGGCAAGAAAGATCTTAAAAAAAAAAACACAATCAAAGAGTAAATTACGTTCTCGGGCTAAGATTCGTCACTCGTTTACTAATTGTTTTGATCTTCATCTCGATATGGATCAACCGAAGTCTTCTCAAGGATGTACTGGCATCCCTCAATCCGCTGAAGCATTGAAATCGAAGGAAGTTAATGAAATTGTGGGCATGCCAGTTTTGGATTTGGGGACAATTGTGGAAGATGATGTTCTTTCGCAGTCTGAAAGAGAGGCAGAAGACGGTGAATAGACACAAGTGAAAGGTAAGCATTCTTCCTCACGTCCAATTATTTCAACTAATTTTGCGTCTGCAAAGGGTTTATTACAACTCACACCTGAGGATGTTGAATCTGAACTTCAATTCTGGGATACAACTGTTGTGTGTTATGTTTTAGGGGGTAACCCGCCATGGGAATTATTGTCGGGTTTTCTTTAGAAAATCTGGGGAGTCAATAAATTTGAGAAGATATCCTTCCTCCCTAATGGGGTTTTCCGGGTGAGGTTCCCTACAAAGGAATGTCAGTCTTTGGTCTTACATCAAGGTTTCCCAATGTTTGACAATAAACCTTTGGTTGTCACACCTTGGTCCGAATCTTGCAGTCTCATGAAGGAGAGAGTTAAATCTGTACCTATCTGGTTGCATCTTTGTGGATTACCTCCTAAATTCTGGAGTAAATCATGCCTTGAGAAGCTAGAAGGACTCCTGGGCACATTTATTAAAAGGGATAGTGCCACTGAAGACAAAACTAGACTAGGGTATGCCAGGCTCTTGGTGGAAGTTGACATTGGGCAGGACTTCCCTGATAAGCTCTTCTTTAAGGATGAAAAAGGAGTTGAGGTGAGTATTCTGGTGGAATATGAGTGGAAACCATCTGTCTGTAGAAGTTGTAAGGGGATTGGGCATACTCAGGATATGTGTAGAAAGAAGATAAGTTCTGGGCCAGAACCTAAGCCTAAGAATCTTGTTCCTAAACCAGGGGTGAAAGTTTGGAGGCCTGTTCAGAGGACTGGGGTGTCTCAACCAGTGCAACCTTCTACCTCTACAAGTCAGACCTATTCTATCTTGTTTGGGGGCTTACTTATCATGACTAAACCCTTATTACTATTGTACCAGTTATACAACAGATTACTAGGCAAGAGCATCATACTTTAAGGAGTGATGTATCTCCTGCTAGATCTTATGCTGAAGCACTTAGTCCTACAAAGCAACCTAAACAGAATGGGGGACAAGAGGAACCACCTGGAATAGTTATTAATGGATAGTATAGGAAGTTGGAATGTCATGGGAATAAATGGGATCAATAAACAAATGGATGTCAAGAAATTTTTGCATCAGAATAATATTGGTCTCTATGGTCTAGTTGAAACAAAGATTAAGCAGCAGGATTTTGATAATATTTTGCATAACTTAGGTTCTCATTGGCATGCATGATATTAATAATAGTAGTTTTCACTCTGGGGTGAGAGTTTGGGTTATATGGATACCACAACTGTTCAATGTTACAACTTTGCTTATATCAGCTCAAGCTATTACTGTTCATGTGATTGAGATTTCTACTGGTGACTGTTTCCTGTTCACTGTTGTGTATGGGTTCAACGATGATGGGGATAGGCTGGCCCTATGGCAAGAATTGACACTTATTCATGATTCTTATTTTGGACCTTGGGGGATTTGTGGGGATTTTAATAATGTGCTTAACTTCAATGAGAGAATTGGAAGGGATGTTACCTAGTCTGAGATTATGGAGTTTAGAGACTGTGTGCAGTATTGTGGCCTGGTTAACATCAAAGGGAAGGGTGCTTTCTATACTTGGAACAATAAGCAGGTTCCAGGGTCTAGACATTATTCTAGAATTGATAGATTTCTTGTTAATTCTGAGTGGATGGATCTTTACCCATTTGCTTATGCTCACTCCCTGAAGGGCTTTTGATCACAACCCAATTGTTTGCTATAGAAGACAAGCTAGAGTTAGTAAAAGACCTTCTTTTAGGTACTTGTAGATACCTCATTTCCACACCTTTCGCCAACCACCCAATTATGATTGGGCCGCATGTTTGGTACACAGAACGATTTATGACAGTCCGTAAATTTATCGTCAAGTGATAGCTCAAACACTCGAGTCTACCCCTTGGTCGTCATCTACGCACTGATACGGCCGTTTTGACAGTAATTAGAGTTCATTTGGAGTCCGGGTAAAAAACCGCTTCATTTTCTAAGAAACTGTTTAAAATGCCGAGTCGGAATGTTCTAGAATATTCTAGATATTTATTCCCAATCAAATTTTATATCTTTTGGTAAAATATCTTCCATATATTATATTTTACGGAATAAGGAAGTATAGATCTACCGCAATTCCATAACAGAAACGCGGAAATCTTTCTTCTGGAGGAGAAAACCTCTGGGGAAATGACGCAGCAGATGCTGCGCCTCTTAGAAGGACCGCAACAGCTACTGCGCCTCTTCTCCAGCCCTTTTTGGCTGTTTACGAAATATTTCCGTGATTTCTTTCCAAAGTTTGTGTCATTCCAAAACTCTTTCACATTTTTTGGTATAAATAGAGACCTCCGGCCTCCATATTTTGCACGCGAGTGTCCGCCCTTCTCTTCTCTCTTTGCGTTCTAGACCTTGCTCTAAGCTTTTGACGCCTATGTGCTTGATCAATCGACCACGTAAGCTCAGATCATTCTGAGTGCCAGTCACATTGCATGACCGACCAATTTGACCACTACACATCAATCAATCAATTAATCTAAAATCCTCCAACGAGGGCACTATCTACATACATTTGTGTCGAGCAATCACTAACATTAACTTAGTCAATCTCGTTCCGTTAAACATTTAAGTCTGAGGGTGTAAATCCCCCTTTTATTTATTATACTTTCATTTTGTATCATTAATGTAAGGTTTAGGTCAAAAGTACATTTAAAACCGATTTAAAAACCATCCTTCAAAACCGTATTTACAAAACAACGGGGATCTGACGTCGAGAAGAAACGCAGCAGTAGCTGCACCTCTTCCAGAGGCTGCCGATGCTCCTGCTCTTCTTCTTCTTCCCCGACCTTCTGCAACTTTCTTGTTTTTCTTATTTCTATCTTTTCTTTGTTCGTATAAGTACATAATCGTGTTTTATTAATCAATCTCTTCAAATTATAACGTTTTATTTAGACTTAAATCCCTTATAATTCGATATTTGTGGGTTTTCGTCACTAAATCAAACCCGAATTTTAGGAACTCGATTCGTCCATATCAAGTTTCTGGGATTCGTATTTTGTACATACTTTTCATATTCTGTTCTGTTTTATTCTCCAACCGTCTTAAATCCAAGTTTAGCAAATAAATTAATTCCGACACCGTAAATAAAGTTTAACATGTTTCAATTTGTTTTAATTTGTTTTTGTCGCTTTCACTACGGTTCTAGATGTATATAACCACCTAAATCACTTTTATTCGAGTTCCCAATCAATAATTGATCTTAAAATTACCAATTAACAAACTGTGGTTCTAACTTCACAGATAGAGCCCAACTCAAGAACAGACGCAGAAGGAGCTGCGCCGCTTCGAGAGGACGCAGCAGATGCTGCACCTGTTCTGAGGTGATTTCTATCCCTGAACTCTTTCTCGCATTGAATTTGTTTCTAATTACGTATTTAATTAACTAATAATCGTAGTATCGCCCCTAGTCTGACCTATTTTGTTACTTTAATTTCTAACCTTTAATTTCTTCCTCTATTTTCATCTTCGAAATTCCGTTTTAAGTGTATTTTTGACGTAAATAAGATGAGAGTTGTAATTATTGTAATTTAATTGTAATTTAATTATTGTAATTCATTTATTCGTTGTTATGTATGTTTTCACATGTAATCAATTCTACATCTCAATTTCGACATAATTAATTGCTAAATTATTTGTTCACCGACATAGTTCAATTCACATGCTAGGATTAATCTGTGTTTGTTGCAATGCATGCATATAATCGACAACATATCAAATACGAACAACTTCCTTAATCATTAGTAGAGGCTGCTATCAAGGCGGGCGGGATTAGGTGTTCGATTAAAGAGCTTCCTAATACGTACCCTCACCCCTTACTCCAGATCTCTGTGAACATCCGTGTTCATTGGCATCCACGAGAGTTATTCTAGACATAGAATGCTAAGGGTAACGAGTTCTTAGTGTTCATGTCACTACTTTGTGTCTTGACATGGCACGAGGTATTTGAACGGTTCCAATTTCCCATAAGAATTGGTGGCGACTCCACAAATGCACACTTATTCAAGCCTTTTCGCGTGCGCCGCGGGTGGTCCATGTCCACAGTTTGGCGACTCCGCTGCGGATGATACACTTACGTGTTACCCAAGGTGAAACTTGAACAAGGTTATGGAATAGTTTATACGAGACAGTTGTCAGTTCTCATTACTCGACCTTCTTAGGTCGTTTTAACTAGCCTTCCTAGGCTTAACCCAACCCATTCGACCAATCGTCCCGTCTGGACGGTCCAAATTCTTATCTGGGCCTAAAGATAGATAACGATTGACGTCTAACATACCGTGGTACATACTCATATTTGTATCAAGGGCTTTTACTACTCGAGGGAATGGACTAGGAACCGACCTTACTCATGTTTGGCACGGACCTCTCCACAGACCAGGGTTTGATTGCTTAGTACGGAAACCCACCTTTTAAGCCAAAATCCTTTAAATTCACTCAGCATACCATCATAATGCCCATATGTATGTTTGTATCATATACGTGATCACCGTTTTGTAAAACGAAACTATGACAAAATTTTGTAAAATAAAATCCTTTCAAAATGTAAACACTTTCGAAATGGCCTAAAATAGCGCAAAATAAGCCAAAATCTGTCTAAATGTCGAGTCAAAATTCGGGCATCAAACCCATTTCAAATTTCACTCCGAGTTAGCATTCCTACAACTACACTACAATTTTCTAGGACCATGTTTTAAAATTTGTCATTTTCAAACCGCACTTGACACAGTGGCACACACCCACTTCACGAGTCAAGACTTTTCTTGAGTAAGTGTGCGAAAATGGTCGATCGTGTTTTGATTCGTCGTCGATTTCTTATCCCCAGTTCCAAAATGGTGAGAACTAGTTAAGGAGCGTTAATGGTCGATCTGAACAACCCGTGAATGGTAATGATCAAGTCCTAGCTGTGCTCATTCATCTCCAAACAAGCCAAGACCAAGCTTATGCTCGCCTCAATGCTATTGAAATTCGGATTGTTGCTGTAGAAACTAGACTTCCTCATGCAGAGAATGACAATTCTTCATTTTCTTCTTCTCGAATCTTAGAACAGCAGTTAGGCAAAGAACGGATATTGCGGAATTGTCTTCTTCTTTCTCTTCTCAGTGCTGCTTGAATGTGCTTGGCTTTAGAGAAGGGGATTGCGTCCAAGCTTCCTTTTTACACGTGCGTTTTTCTACCTTAGGAGAGGCCAAAGACAGGTCAAAAGTGACAGTTTCTCGAGGATTTTCGAAAATTGGACTACTTCTGGGCCGGAACCGTATCGGCCGGCAAACCGGAGACGGACGGCCAAAATGCCCCGTCTTGATGATTGGGGTTTCAGAATCTAGAAAAAGGAGCTGGTTTAGACCTTGCGTATATAAGAAGAAGGCGCAGCTGCTGTTAGAACGCCCAGATAAAGAAAGAAATCAAAACCAGCTCCTTTTTCTAGATTCTGAAACGGAAAATCCTCGAGAAAATGAAAAAGTTCAAATCCTTTTTTAAATTTATTAGTTAAAAGCACACTTAGGCGCACAGCGTGCCATTGGTAATGATTCTTCCCAACATGGTCATATATGATAACCTTCCACCCTTTTTTGGACAACCAGACACCACTCCAGGTCTCATTGAAGCTGAAAAGCGACTCCAATAGTTGGAGGAGCAACTAATCTACCTCAAGGGAGATGACATCTACAGGGAAAATAATCGCAAGTATGAGGCGGTAAATGCTCAATTGCCAACTAACTTCAACATGACTGGCATCCCGAAGTTTAAGGGGCATGAAAATCCTTTGAACCATATCCGTGCTTTCAAAGATTACATGTCTATCAAAGGCATTAAACCAGATATGTTCTTAAGGATCTTTCCTTCATCTCTCGACAATATCCCTAAACAATGGCTCTACTCCTTGGAACACAAGAAAATTACTATTTGGGACAATGCCGTAATTGAGTTCACCAAACAGTACGCGGATAATGCCGAAATCCAAGTCAATATGCGCACTCTAGAGGTTCTTACCCAAAATGAGAAAGAAGGCTTCACCGACTTCCTAAGTAGGTGGAGAAAGACTAGCACACAACTTGTTGAACACCCAGACGAAGCCACTCTTGTGGAAAAGTTCATGGATAATTTGAGACCCATTTATGAAAACCATTTGAGGTACCAAAACATAAAGTCTTTCAAAGACTAGACTGTGCTAGGAACAAGAATTGAAGACGACATCCGTAAAGGACTCTTGTCCAAAACGGTAGGTCGCGGATATCAGGGTTCAACGAGTCGTTCTTATGGCTCCACTAGCAAGACCGATGAGGTTAACCTTGTCAAATCATCTGCTAAGAAGAATAACCCATAGAGAAAACTTACCTATGTTGGTGATTCATATTCCGCTGCTCTGAAAAGGCTGATGAAACAAGGTAAGCTCCAACCCATAGGACCTATACCTGACCCAGAGAAGAAGTCTAAATTCTGGGATGAGAACGCAAACTACGAATATCACAGAGGCAAGGGACACGATACGGAGAAATGCTTCAAATTGAAACAGGTCATTCAGGATATGATTGAAGATGGTCGTTTACCTATACCTCCCGCAAGCAACCCTAACAATACTCAGAATCCTCATGGAATTCTGACAATCACAGATGAAGAATCCACCTTGGATTGTTCACACCTAAATTCTCCAATCGAGGACGAGATTCATGCACTAGAAAATGAGGGGAGTTATTCCATCATCTCTCCTACTTTTGCTGATTTTATCGCATGGCAAAGAGTGTAAGTAGGCAAGTTTCACAGCTAGAAGCTGTAGTGGCACCCCTACGCAATATAAGCACTATACCTAAGGGAAACACGTCATTGGCCCCAACTCTATCTCAAGACTCTACGATGCAAGAGGTAATCGCAGTAGTCGACAATCTAGTCGAGCAAATAATCAGTCTAGAAGCTAAAATCATCAGGTGCTCAGTATCGTCAATGGAATATGGGCGGACGACGATGGAGACGAATACCTCACGGAACACTACCTAGTCAAGATCAGTGAGGATATAGTCAAGGCTAGCGAGGGTCAGGATATAGACCACCTTACTCGCTCAGGACGTCCATATCAAAATGTCTCTCAAAACGGTCCTATTGTTAATGGTCCAGCTACCAACACCAATGTCATCACACCAAATGATGGCGAAGATACATCCGCTGACCATTTACTAAAACAACTATAGAAGACAAAGGTTGATCTTTTAGTCTGGAATTTAGTTGCGAGTTCATTTCCCCATCGTCAAGCTTTACTACAAGCATTGGCTAGACTGAACGTAGCGCAAGATTCTACACCTGATGACGTAGTCGACCTAGTCTTCCAAGACTCAGTCAAGCTAAGTAACCCAGTTACTTTTCAGATGAGGATTTGCCTCCTTTCGGCGCCAATCATAACGTCGCTCTATACATTAAAGTCACATGCTTAAAGATGAACGTAACAATGACTTTGGTGGATGATGCCTATGCAGTCAATGTCATACCACTGAAGACAACATACAAATTGGGTATGAAAGAATCAGATTGGACTCCTACTAACCAAGGTGTTCGAGCATACAATGGAACACGACGTAAAGTAGTAGGGCTAATTAACCTTACTATAGCCACACGCCGAATCGAGCGAAAGGTTAGTTTTCAGATAGTAGACATTGAGGCGTCCTTCAATATACTTCTAGGAAGGCCCTGGATTCACGTTTCTAAAGCGGTAACATCCACCTTGCACCAGAAGATCAAGATTCCTCTAGATGGCAAAGTAGTGACGATCACTTCGTCACCTATCAAGGCCGTGATAGAGAAAATGTCAAGCAACCAAGTAGTCACAGACTCAGTATACGAGCTTGGGAGATTTCAAAGCATAAATCTTATAGAGAGCGAGCTGGTGCCCTTATACTTCAACCCATACTCCAATTTAGTGGTCAACCACATACTCAAATCCCAGGGATACTTCCCAGGAATGCAAATAAACCCTACCAAGAAGAATACCTTTGCACCTTATAAGGAAGGAAATTCTCAAAGGACACCATTAGGTATGGAATACTAGCCCACGAAAGCAGAAGTCTTAGAAATGCTTACTCAATTCCAAAACCGTAAAGACAAAGGAATTCAGATGCGATCCTATCTCCCTACCCTAAATGGATACTTCGTCAGGGAGGGGAGTCATGAATACTTTCACGGATTTCCCGAAGCTTGGCATTATAGGGGAACACAACTAGCTGGAATTGAGGTCTTCCACGATTGCTACTTCATCCTTTCAGAAAAGGTTCCTACCATCAAAACTCGTTAAATACCTTGTCTAGACGAACAAGCCGTTAGCCTTTTGTTTGGAGAAGACCGATTCGTCAGAGCAGCGCAGGATGAGATCATTACCATGATACTTCAAGATGACCATTTTAACCCAACAACGCTAATTACTAACACCAGCTCAAATCAGCAGAAAGGATGGAGAAAGTCGATCAAATGGACCAACAGCCAAGGAAAGCTCTTCAAGGTCACTACTCGAGGAGAGATGTTCAAAGGAGAATCCGAAGACGATGAATTCGAGTCAGAGTCAGAATCAGAGTCTGAGCCTAGAGATGTTGCTAGAGAGTCTTCTTCTGTCGTCACTCCCAATCCCGTTGTTTCTCCTAGCATAGCATCACATAGTAACAGCAGCTTGGGAAATGTGCCAGCAGCTGTCCCTTTACCGCCACTGACTACTGAATAGATGGCTTCTTTGTTTCAGCTCTTTTCAAAGTTTAATATGAATAAATCCGATTTTGCTTACTCCTTGTGTTTTTCTGAATGCAATTCTATTTACGATGATAATGAGGATGATCCTAACCCACACTCAGTCGAATACCTCTCTATATAATTAAAGATATACTACAAGAGGGGGAACGGGCACCAGTTATAGAGAACACCGAACCCATCAACGTTGGAACCGAACTAGAACCTCAAGAACTTAGGATAGGGACGACCTTACACTCAACTAAAAGGGCCAATTTCATCGACATCCTACACGAGTTCAAAGACGTTTTTGCTTGGTCTTACAAGGACATGCCAGGGATCGATAAGGGATATTGCAGAACATCGCATTCCAATCTAACTAGGTTTCAAACCTGTAAAACAGAAGCTCCGTCGGATGAGTACCGAGTGGGCTCTTAAGATCAAAGAAGAAGTCGATAAGCAATTCAAAGTCGGGTTCATCAAAGTTTCCGATTATTCAGATTGGGTGGCTAACATAGTCCCCGTACCCAAAAAGGACGGGCGAATCCGGGCTTGTGTTGATTTCAGAGACTTGAATAAAACGAGTCCCAAAGACGACTTCCCTCTACCACACATCGACATATTGGTAGACAATACAGCAGATCACGCGTTGTTATCCTTTATGGACGGGTATGCAGGGTATAACCAGATCAAAATAGCCATAGAAGATATGCACAAGACAGCCTTCATCACTCAGTGGGGCACATAATGTTATATTGTCATGCCATTTGGGCTAATCAATGCAGGGGCTACATACCAACGCACTGCGACCACTTTGCTACATGACATGATGCATAAAGAAGTAGAGGTGTACGTGGATGATATGATTGTCAAATCTAAGGATAGGAAAGGGCACATTGATAACCTTCGCAAATTCTTCGTCAGATTGCGCAAGTACAACATAAGGCTCAACCCACAGAAATGTGCGTTCAGAGTAACGTCAGGCAAACTTCTGGGATATGTCGTCAGCCAGAGAGGAATAGAAATTGATCCATCCAAGATCAAGGCTTTAATCGAAATGCCACAACCCCTAACAGAAAAGGAGGTTAGAGGATTTTTAGGCAAAGGGCAGTATATAAGTCGATTCATATCGAAACTCACTATGATCTGCGAACCTATTTTCAAAAAGCTAAAGTAAACAGATCATACCATATGGGACGACGACTGTCAAAAGGCGTTTGACAGGATTAAAGAGATATTGGCCAAACCACCAGTGTTAATGTCTCCCCAACGAGATCAACCTCTTGGTTTATATCTCACAGTCACCGAAACGGCCATGGGGGCTATGCTCGCACATACCATTGGAAAAGAAGAAAAAGCTATCTACTACCTTAGTAAGAAGTTTTTGGAGTACGAGAGTAAGTATACACCTCTCGAGAAGACATGCCTCGCTCTTGTGTGGGCAACAAAGAAGCTACGCCACTACATGCTTAACTACTCTGTCAACGTGTATTCTAAAATGGATCCCGTCAAATACCTCTTCGAGAAACCCGTCCTCAACGGACGTTTAGCAAGATGGACCTTAATGCTCTCAGAATTTGATCTCAAGTACGTTACCTTTGAAAGTCATAAAAGGGCGCGCCGTTGCTGAATTCTTCGCAGATAATCTTATCAATGATACCCAAGAAATAGACACGTGGTCATTTCCAGACGAGGACATCCTACAGACCAGTATAGATTCTTGGGATATTTATTTTGATGGGGCATCAAATTTAAGAGGATTTGGAATAGGAGTGTTACTAATTTCTCCTGAAGGCGAGCATACACCACTTTTTGTCAAACTCGACTTCGAAGTGACAAATAATGCAGCAGAGTACGAAGCTTGCCTCATTGGCCTACAAGCAGCAGTGAGCTTAGGCATTAAGAATCTTCGAGTTCACGGAGACTCATCCTTGATCATTAACCAAGTTACAGGATCTTGGAAAACCCGAAGTGAAAGTCTAGCACCCTATCAGGCTAGGATAGATCAATTCGCCCAATTCTTCGATCAGGTCACTTACCTACACCTGTCTCATGAAGAGAATCAATTTGCAGACGCTCTTGCAAAACTTGCATCTTTGATTAATATGCCAAACAACATGGTTGTAATGCCTTTATGCATCGAACGACGGGCAGAACCGGCCTACGTAGACCTCCTTACAGATGAAGAAGAAAGCCCAGAGGAACCTTGGTTCCAACCCATTATAAACTTCAAACTTAATGGTACATACCCACCAGATATTGACAAGAGGAGACAACGCGCCATACGTCTACTCGCTTCTCAGTACCTCCTTATGCAAGGAGAATTATACAAAAGAACACCACTCGGAGTCATCCCGTGTTGCCTTGATCATTCACTGGCATATAAAGTAATGGAAGAAGTTCACGATGGAGAATGCGGTCCTCACATGAGTGGACCCATGATGGCAAAGAAAATCACGCGTCTAGTATATTACTGGACGAAAATGGAGTCAGATTGTATTATATACGTCAGACATTGCCACAATTGCCAGATCTTCGGAAATGTGCAACATGTCCCTCCCTCAATGCTTTACACCATGACATCTCCTTGGTCATTTTCCGCTTGGGGAATAGACATCATTGGGAAAATCACTCCAGCTGGAATAGGAGGTCACTATTTCATTTTTGTAGCTATCGACTATTTTACTAAATGGGTCGAGGCAGCATCCTACACTAGTCTTACAGCTAAACATGTGGCAAAGTTCATACAAACAGATATCATCTGTCGATATGGTTGCCCGCATGAAATCATCAGTGACAACAGGTCACATTTCCAGGCCGAAGCTGCACAATTGCTAGCAAAATACAGAATCAATCATCACCATTCCTCGCCATATAGACCCCAAACTAACGTCGCGGTAGAGGCAGCTAACATAAATGTCGTCATGATCCTCAAGAAAATGATCGAAAATTATCGAGATTGGCCTAGCAAAATACCTTTTGCGCTATGGGGATATCGCACATCAGTTAGGACGCCCACTGGGGCTACTCCTTTCTTTTTAACTTACGGCATGGAAGCTGTGCAACCAGTTGAATTAGAAATCCCATCCCTACGCATTTTGCTCGAAAGTCAAATCTCAGAAGCTGAATGGAATAGGGATAGATATGAGGAACTCATCCTCTTGTATGAACGAAGGTTGCGCGCATTACATAATGTGCAGACATATCAGGCGCGTATCAAACAAGCCTTTAATAAACGGGTTAAGCCCAGGAACATCGAAGAAGGAGATTTGGTGCTCAAATCAGTCAGAGCTCTCCTACCTGTCGATCCACGAGGAAGGCTTAAATCAAACTGGGCTGGACCTTTCTTAGTCAAGTCCATACTCTCAGGGGGTGCGGTTAGGATTACAGACCTAGATGGGAATGAATTTGCTAACCCAACCAACCTAGACCAACTGAAATGATACTACCCTTAGCATAGGACAAAAACACGTCTCGTGTAACACGCATGTGCCGCTTTTGCGACACGAAATAAAAATGGCCCTTGGCCCGCTGAAAGAAAGCTTATGTCATTACGCTCTTGCATTTCGACATTTTGTCATCCTCACATCATCAAAATTGAATTGCACTTCCTTCGGAGTAAGTAAAGCACATGCTTATTTTTCTAAAGTTCATTACAAGCTCTTGCTTCGAACAATTATTCTTTTACATTTACTCAAACTATGCACAGAGTTTGATTTCATTTTTTCTAATTAATACGTAGGCAATCCTTCACAGAATACAACCCATTATTTTAAAATGTAAATAGAAGGACATTTGCATTTGCATTTGAAATTCGACAAGGATAAGTAAAAGAAAAATCGTAACAGTTTCTTAACCAATAAATCTTTTATTCATTGTTCCATAAATAGTAATAAGATGCCAAATACATATAAAATAACAATGATGAAAATAAATGCTAGGCTAGGTTCTAAAAACCCGCCGTTTATTACAACCCAAATAATAATAAATAATACTATAATAAATGACTAAGGCTATTCTTCCATTTTCCTTTTGCCTGTGTCACCCTTGTCATATTTCTTGTCTCGACCACGAGCCGGGCGCTCTTGCGTTATCTCCGACCTAATCACCAACGGTCGTTCTCGCGGTCTAGCTTTACCATTTCGATCCATCACCATCTTCTCGGCAGAGGCGGTTTTTGGCTTCTTTAACGGACGAACGACTCGGAATCCGGCCTCTTCTTCCTCCTCCGTCAAGTACTTTTGATTCTCCTTTGCTACTTCGCGGATTTTATAATCCACAGGCTCGTACTTCCTCAACTTCTCACGCTCTTCAGGCGTACCAGCCTTTCTCCATTGCAAATATGAGTCAGATACCCATAAGGAGCCAACATGAACTGGTATGAACCACACGTGCCTCTGGGCCCACCGAATTACCCACTCCCGACAAGACTCTGAAGTATGTGCCAAGGCAGTTTGAGGAACAGTATCCAGCTTCGGAATTTTCTGCTTAAGGCCCACTTGCCTCATCAATCTCTCCGGAGAAATGAAAACCATGAATTACAAGCCAGGGACACGAACTGACCACGTCGGATCCAAAGATGAGACTCCAGTAACTGACCTGAGGTGCCACCATGGCACAATCCATCGGATCAAGAGGCGACCTTCACTCTTCAACTTATTTTCCCAGTAGTTGCATACCCCAATGAAGTCCACCATGTATAGCCTAGTTCTCATCGCAATTGATCGAGCATGATATCCATTCACATTAATTGGGGGCTCAATCAGCCGCAGCCGTTCCATCAGCCAAACCTGCAAAAAGGGGACGGGAATCAGTACCCATAATATCGACCAAAAAACAAAAAAAAAAAAGCAAAAAAAAAAATGAAAAAAAAAGAACAAATGGTCGAATATAAAATTGGATTCTTACTTGCAGAATGACGGGACTTTCCACATAAGGAAGCTCGCGGTTGGCCTTCCTATTTTCCAAACCAAGGATGGTCTCCCCTAAGACTAGGCATGCTGGGCTCCTGCGCAACTCCATTTGCTTTACTATGCTCAGAAAACGAGGATCACCCCTCTTCTCCTTATCAACATGCCCCTGAAGGACATAGCAATGAAGCAGACAAAACCCGAAGGCCCTGCGCCTCGCAGCATATGATATGGTAGGGTCCTCCCTATTTATAAATCGATCGACAAAGTCAAACATGCGGACATCTTTTGAAGTCACAAGACGGTCCACCTCAGCCTTGGTCAATCCAAGCAAATCCCTAAATTTATTTTTATAGCCTTGAGAGCTAGGGGGTAAAGCCGGTACATTTTCTGGATCCCATCCTCCAATAGTACCTATTTCTTCAGGAAAAGGACAAATTTTGCCTCCCGGAAAGGCGAATACGTGCAAATCTGGGTCCCAATACTCAAGACAAGCATCCAAGAAGGCCTCCACCACTTTCAGTAACTTGAGACTTATGATCTATCCTAAATTAAAAGCACCCATGTCGTGTTTCTCAATATTTGTCAACTCATTCGTCCATTCCTTCAGACGGTTTTCAAAGGCATCCATATTTGAAAATTTTTCGAAAGGATATGTGAATTTTATGTAATAGACAAAAGAAAAGAAGAAGGAATTGTGTGAATAAAAGCTAACTCGAAGCCTCTATTTATACTATTCGCTGTTTCCTAATTTCTATCAAGAACTGACAACCTGGGGAAATGACGCAACATTTGCTGCGCCTCTTCCAAGAGTCGCAGCTCATGTTGCGCCTCTTCCCCATGCCCTTTTCCGTGTTGGCAGCCATGGATCTTTCCTATTTTGCTTTTAGCTAAGTTTCCTATTCCTATAGGAACTCAATTTGGTAATTTCGACTAAATTACCAAATTTTATGTTTCCTAATCCTTTTCGGGTTCGCTTTTCGAGGCAAAATCGACATTTTCGCCAAAACGCGCACACTTACTCATTTTAATTTTTTTTTTGGGAAATCATTTCACTCCTCTTTTCAATATATTTCACACTTAGACATTTCTTTTAAATTCTTTTTTTAGAGGGTAGCTCTCCTTACCGCCCGGTCATTTTTCTCATTTCTGGCCATTTTTGGTCGTTTTCAGGCACTTTGTTTATTTATTTTTTTCATTTTGCGCCAATTTAGGCCACCTATATGACTATGTGTTTTTCTTGTATGTTCTATGACGGCACAAACCGTCACCTGCCAAACCTGTTTTTTTAAGCTAACCTGCAGGAACAGCAAACACCCAGGAGTAAAGGCACTCAGGCCATTATATACACAACCAACAGACAGTATATACATCAAACTGGGGGCTATCGCCCGAAACAAAGTACGAAAAGTTCAAAATGTGCAGATATACAAAACAACAAAAAATAACGGCTAGTCCTGGCGACCCCTCAGCTCAGCTACGGTCGCCTCAAGAGCGGCAATCTCGGCATCCCTGACCTCAAGCTCTCTCAACAAACGAGCCGTCTCCTCCCGGGACTGCGCCAGCTCGCGCTCTAGGTCATGCTCTCTCTACGAAAAATGGAGAAATGCCTCATTTCAATAAAATGAAATAATATTTCGTTGCAACAAAATCCGAAATGTCAAGAAATAAATAAGGAAGGGAAACGGAGTTTTATACCTGTCGTCTCGGGCCACCTACGAGCGCCTCGATGGCCGTAGCTCGCAGCCGGTTGGCCATCCTTCACAGCTCTACGTACCTGGACGGTGCCACCTGCATTCAAATACAAAGAAGGTTAAAAAAGGAGCAAATGCATTCCTATGGGATAAAAAATAATAAAGACAACCAAAGCTGGGGGCTTACCCTCCTCACAAGGTGCTGCCACTCCTCCAAGCCAGCAGTCTGTCCCCTCCTCGCCGAAGTCACGGATCTACGAGATCGTCGTCATGCCCGCCGTATCAGTGTACTCCAGTGTCTCTAGGTAAGCTGGGGTCTCAACGCTTGCCACCTCGATCTCCTACAAATTTCGAATGACTCTTTATTTGACGATCGTTCGTCATTTGTCAAAAACAAGTACAAAGGTAAAAATGCTTACCACGATCGGCCAGTACGCCAACCTCTCATGGACGAACTCAGAGTACTCCTCGCCAGGAAGAAGGAGGGCGTCACCACCCACGTCAGCCAAGTCAGCCTCTCTCTCAGCCGCAAAAGGCTCCCTAAACATCGTCCGTGGAGGATCGATGGGGACCGTAAAGGTGTCATGAGAGCACTGTCGAGTTAAACGCTCGCCCAAGTACCACACAGGTGCCATGGGCGTCGTCAACAACAACCAACTCCAGCTCCTAGGACGAAGGACCTCAACCACAAAAGCTGGAGCCTCAGGGTATCTCTCCCAAGGTCTAGGCACCCACTAAAATAAGAATAGGAAGGGGTCATTCCTATGATCACTTCTAAATAAAAGACAAAAGAGGAAAAGTAATCAAATAAGTATCGAAGGCACTTACGCTGTCCAACGTCAAGGCATTCACGCCCTCCGACAAATGTCATAAGAAGAGCGCTGTCTCTTCCTACGGCACACCACCCAGTCCCTCACAACAGGGTACGCCCTTGGCTCGGGCTCCGTCCTTTTAGCCGCAAAGCTAGGAAAGTAGGAGTACACCCACGCCTGCAGACAGAATAATAATTATTTTTCTACGAAGACAATAATGGCAATACAGAAATGAAGAAATAATGATCTTTCATAATTCAAAGGAAAGGTTCATACCTCCAGCATGAGTCCAGGACCAACAGTGGCAGGAGAAGTCACCTTCTCCATCAGCTGCGGACATACCATGGCCCTCATGAAACGAGTGAGGACTGCAAAGCCAGGAGTAACCCAGTCCTAGCGACCTAGGCTACTCAAGTCAGCAAGAAAGGGAAGAAGCTTCGTCGACAGCCTCTCCCCCTTGTCTCCGGGGTAAATCGAAGATAAGAACCATCACAACCACAGATGAGCCCTCTGGTCAGCAGTACAAGGAGGAGGGGGCACCATCCGCCCATCCATCCTCACCCTCGCCGGGACCCTACCTGCAAAGAAGTCCCTCACGTAGGAACTCGGTACCAACCCAGGAACGCTGGCAGCACTCGCCGCCAGGTTCCAGCCGATCAGCCTCCTCGCCTCGACCGAGTCTTCTCTCACGGCCGTCAACGGCCACACTAAGGGCTCCTCTCCACACGGCAGACCCAAGATCATGCCATAGTCCTCCAAAGTGACCCCGACCTCTCCAAAAGGCATATGGAAAGTCGAGGTCATGTCCCAGTACCGATAAAGGAAAGCTCGAATCAGGTTAAGGTTAGCCTGAATCTTCCTTTCCCTAATCGCCCTCTAAGCTCCTACCAAAGCCCTGAAGGCTCCCAACTCGATGATGGCCTTCTTCTCCTCCGATAGCTTCTCGAAGGCATCCATCATCGTCGTGTAACCGGAAAAGGACCTCAAGTTCCCGGCCTCCTGTATCAATTTAAAGCAAAAGCTATCTTTAGCATAAGACAAATGAGAAATGAAATGGCAAATAAATAGGAGAGGTAATAGGAAATGACAAGCTCAAAACTTACCAAACTCCTCGATGTCCTGTAAGACAGGTGACTCTCTACCGCCCAAATGAGATGTCTACCATCCAATTTCTCAGCCCACTCAGGTGCACCCACGAGCTGGCGACCACCTCGCCCCACGTTAGCCCTCCGCGGGACCTCCTCAACCTCCTGGAACTCCTCCTCTTGTATCTCTCCCACCACGAGAGCGCGAGAAGGGTTGAATTTCACGTCCATAGGGCCTCTCCCTGACGTAGAAGGCACGTCACCTGCAAAGTCAAGACAAACAAGGCCATGTCAAGCCATGACAAGCCTCTTTGAAGCCGTTATAGGCATTTTTCGAACATTAAAAGTGGTTCTTCTCGCCATCTTTGGCCTTTTCTTTCAAAATCCGACCACACATGTGGTAGGTTGAGGCACTTCAAGTCTAAGTTCAAGCCTAATTGCAGGTTTGAGCCAAAATTTCGGCAGCATTTCGTTACAATAGCGATTATGCCCTAAAAAGTGTCCTGAAAGAGTTATCACAAATTGAAAATTCGACATGATAGCAAGTTTACCCATTATACAAGGGTTCCAAAACACCAAGTTTCATCAAAAATGGACAATCCTAAGGTCATTTTCGAAGCAATTTTCGAAACAGCGTGAAACCGTCTCAATTTTCGCCTAAATGCTCAATACTTGACGAAAATTCAAAAAGAATACATGGTTATGTTCCTAACATTGCCAATTACCCATTTCTAATGTCAATTTTACAAGACAAATCCATTTGAGGCAAAAGCCCCAAATTTTCGAAATAAGGGAAGATAAAGTCCTAATTTTTTCGATCAAATTCAAGCAAAAACACTAATTTAAAGCAAGAATAAGAAACATACCTCGATTAGTCATTGTTTATGGCAGAGTTCAATAAAATTTTGGCAAGATTTGTGGGAATTTAAGAGGATTTAAGAGAGAATTATGTTTTGTGTTTATGAAATGAAACATGGTTTTAATAGGGTTTTTACCCAGACAAGGACAAGCCCAAGAAAAGACGCAGCACTTGCTGCGCCCCTTCCAAAGGTCGCAGCTTTTGCTGCGCCTATTCCCTAGCGAGTCTTCAGCTCAAAATTTGAAAGTTCGTTATAAATTTGTTATTTGTGGGCCCAAGTTAGGTGCGCCTCTTCTCCGACATCTTATATCATAGTCTTAGCTCTCTTGGGCATTCTTTTCGTCCAGGCCCGCATTTTTTAACAGACTGCAATACCGTCACGGTATTTTGTTTCCCAGTGAGGATCCTTTGAACACAGTTCGCGGGCTCATCTTTTAATATCAGGATTTTGCTTGCAACAACCGAGCGGATTTCCAATGGTGCTTAGGATGCGCCACTATCAGTAAAGCCTCTTCATTTTCCTCGACAATGCTTAAGACGCACCTTTGTCAATACATTTATATTTCCTGTGAGAATTCATTATAGCCAATGTACTTCTCGAGAAGCGGAGTTTGTTTGAGAACAGACACAAGCAGATTCCCCCAATAATGATTCAATCTCGACAGAGTCATCTATATATTCCCCCGTCAATATTTTGCAGTGTTGCTCATGACGATCAAGATGTTCCTAGTCGTTAATATATACTTCTCCAGCGATATTTTGCAGTGTTGCTGTTGACAATCAAGACATTATATATTTCCCCAAACGAGATTTCGTTGCCATTCACAGCCCACGAATTTCTCCGAACCAGAGTTCGCTTGAGACCGACACAAGCAGATTCATCAGCAGTTTCTTTCAACGTCCTGCTGACCCTCATAATCCTCATGCCTTCAGACACCAAGTTGCCTTCACACCAAAAGTTTCGTCGAAACGCCTTCAGTCCCGTTTCACCCAGGGGTATCCCATATATGGTTTCTTCTTATGGCTGGCGAGCTTCCTTACGTAGTCTAATGGACTTTAAACGACTCTCCCCAATAGTCGACAGACTTTAAAATGTTCCCGACGACAGGTCCTTGGACCAGACCCCTTGAGCCGCCTTGTGTCGCCATAGTCGTCAGGTTGTAATCTTTGATTGACCTGATGCACTACAAAGAAAAGGTTCCATAGCGACGTAAAACTCCGTCGCAAATATGTCAATCCCGTCGCAAAAATAGAACTTGCGACGGAATTGCGACGGATTTAACCCGTCGCTTTATTTCGTCGCATAATTTGGTTTTGCGACGGGAATTCAGTTGCAACTAAATATCTGCGACGGATCAAAGCGTCGCAGAAACCCGTCGCAAAATAGGGACTTGCGACAGATATTCCGTCGCCGTCCACTGTTCATGGGAGGCCACGTGGACATAATGGTCAACCAAAAAGTCAATATCTATGACGGAAAATCCGTCGCAGTTCACTGTTCATACAGGCCACGTAGGCACAGTGGTCAACCATAAAGTCAATAATTGCGACGGAAATTCCGTCGCAGAACACTGTTCATGTAAAGCCGCGTGTCCCCAAAGTCAACCAGAAAGTTAACATTTGCGACGGAAAATCCGTCGCAAATTCCGTCGCAGGGCAGAATGAACCAGGGGGTTTACAACACTTTTCCAGCTCCCCCATTGCTTTGAAAGCAATTACATATACTCCCGGTTTCCTACAAACATACAGAAAATCCAGCAATTGACAAATTCACAACTCGTTCAAGACGAGATTTCCAAACAACGTCTTCGCATTAACTTAAAATAAAAGGTTTACAACCGTTTAGTACAATAATTGTTCAACAAATAAAGCTAAATAAGTCCATAAACTACGGGGTAGGAGATCAACTAACAACTACTAATCAATACACGTGAGTAGGAGTAGGCCTAGCATTGTTGCCACCATCATCATCAAAGTCATTTCTAGCTTGAGATACACCTCTGGGGTTACAAGTTTGAGTGGTAAAACCTTGTTGGCTCAAGCTAAGAACTCCTCTATTGCCGCAAGCCTTTGAGATTGTTCGGCCTCGACTTGCTTTAGTCGGGCATTCTCTTTTGCGACTCTACCAACAAAACCCGGAGTATGAAGAGTAGAAAAGAGGTTACCAGTCAAGCGGCGGTGGTGCTCCCAAATTTGTGGTGCTGCATTTCCCGCGCCAAGTACTCTACCTTTCTTATCAAACCTTCCATGTTCTTCAATATAAATTTTATTATCATCAATGTTCTCGACCCCTTGACTCTGAAGCTCAGTTTTCTTTGAGATGATTTTACCCTATATCAATAAAAAACGAAAGATTAGATACCATCTACTAAATAATCATGATTGAAAAAATGAGTTAAAAATTAAATAATTATAGTAACTTACGAAGAGTTGACCAGTTTTTTTTGGATAACCATCCTTTTGTGCTATGCTTCCTTGTCTTCTCCAACAACTGCAAAGCGGACGAAATATCTCCTTTCCCATCTTTATCAATCTACAATTTTGATACTTGTTAAATATAATTACTAACTTTAAATAAAGTTAAAGAAAAAAAAGGTAATAAATTAAAAAAGGAAGTGAAGAAATTACCATTGAGTCCATATATTGCAAAGTGCTTTTTCGACCCATTACGTGAGTAGCCAACGCCTTCCCTTTCTCGTCACTTCCCGACCTACGGTTGGCCGAATTCTGCTCCGATCTTCCCGTGAAACTAGGATCTTCAAGTGGTCTATTCTTCAATTGACGGTGCAACTCAACACTAATCCAATCCGGCTTTTCATGCTCTTCCTTATGATAAGCTTGATAAATCATTTGCCGTAAACGGGTCTTCATGGCATCTTCCCAAGCCTTCTTAACCCTTGCCTTGTCACGGGGATCGTAACTAACACGCCACTGTTCAATAAACAATAAAGTTAGAAAATAAACTTTATTGAAAATAAATGAATAAAATACTTAATATTAAATTAAATGACAATTGCTAATACCTCAAACCAATTCCACCAATCCTTGTTTAGAGTAGATGACGCCGATTTCCAATTAGGAGCATGTTCTTTGTAGTTGCATCCAATAGTATTCGATATCAAGTTCACAACTTTTTCATCATCAACCTCGAAAAAAAAGAATGAGAATATAATATATATATATATATATATATATATATATATATATATATATATATATATATATATATATATATATATATATATATATATAAATCGTTATAAAAATAATTAATTACGAAAAAATAACATACTTACCAAACGCCTTCTTGCTCAAGAGAATCGAGAGGAATTTTGTCAACTGCTGGTATTTCTTCATTCTCGTTTTCCTGTCCTTGGTTTCCTGCATTACTATTACTACCATTTCTTCGTCTCCTCGACGCCATAGAAATCAACTAAATTCTTCAACATTGTTAGAAATCAAATAATAGCAACCATATAAGAAATTGGCAAAGTAAGAAATTGGCAAAGTAAGAAATCAAATAATCAAATAATAGCAACAAAAAAAGAAATTAGCAAAGTAAGAAGATTGAATAAAAAGTAAGATTGAATGAAAACAAAGTAAAAAAATAAGATTGAATAAAAAGTAAGATTGAATGAAAACAAACTAGATTTCATTAAATTAAGCCATACGGCATCTACAACTAATAGTACCAACAAAGTAATAAGATTGAAAGAAAGGGTACAAAATATCTACAACTAATATAAATCCTAGTCATCATCATCATCACTTAAATTAGTGTTTTCGTTGCTTTCAAAAAGTGATTCTAAAAAATCCTCATCATCATCTTCTTCTAAATACTTCTTCAAAGCCTCCTCTCCTAACTCTTCCTCATCTTCCTCCTCTTGCATATCATCATTCTGTACTTGCATTTCATCTCCTTGCATTTCTTCTTGTTCCTCCTCCACATTTTCATTCTCATCTTCTATTTAAATTATTGCCAATGTTGTATCACCATTATTAACATCTTCTTGAAAGATAGATTCATCAGTAGGAGCATCCACTTGTGATCTTGCCTTTATTTTAAATACTGATGACCACTGATCTTAATCTCTTTTGATATTTGGATAAGGAGCATAGCAAACTTGTTCCACTTGATATGCTAACACAAATGGGTCATATTTTGGAAATTTTTTGCTCCGATTAACATCCACAAGTTTATATTCCTTATGTACTTGCATTCCTCTTTCTGAGTTATCTATCCAATTACATTTGAATAAAATAACGTTGTAAGGGTTTTTCTCGCCAGTATAAGACAACTCAACAACTCCATTTAGGGTTCCATAGTAGTCAGCTCCTTCAGTCGAACTCACACACACTCCATTGTTAATTGTAGACTTTTCCAAATCTTTCCCATCTATGAAATCTCGAAATTTGTATCCATTGATGGAATAACGCTTCCATGTTCTTACTTTTTTTGAAGGTCCATTTGCTAAGGCAACTACAACTGGATCTTTTAAATTATTTACCTAGAATTAATGATAATGAACCAATTATTTACCAAATAATAATATAATTTAAATAAGCATTATAGAATATATATTATTTACTTACTTGACCTCTAAGCCAGTCATGGAATTTTGTTTCAAATTTGTTCCAAATATCCTCGGCCATAGAAACCTCAGGATATTCTCTGTTGATGTAATCCTCAAACAACCTATTCAAAAATGCCGAATTAAGTTTTGAATTAATTTTTGCATGTTTTACTTGAAACAACGTTTAAAATTAAAAAATTTTTCACCTACCTTTCCATACGTTTCAACTCATCAGAATCACAATTAGATAAAATATAGAGGTGTGCACGTTCATATTCGTTATCTTCCAAAAATCTTTCACGACATTTTCCAGATGTAGTGCCCTCATGATCTTGAAATAGCTCGGGCAAGGTAGAATACTTCGCCTTTTTCTGACCTATGTCAAGGTCTTTTGCCTTTGTGTCTATATGATCTTCAAAGTAAAAAGAACAAAAAATTGCTATTTCTTCAAGCAAATATGCGTTGCATAATGACCCTTGAACACGAGCTTTATTTCCAATTTTGTTTTTTTTCAAATGATTCAAGAACCTACAAAAAAATTGGTTAAGAATGAATGAAATTAAGTAATAACCTTTAAAGGCTTCGTAAAAGATATTGATATTACCTCTCAAAAGGATACATCCACCTATATTGCACAGGACCACCCACTTTCACTTCATATGGCAAATGAATTGGCAGATGTTCCATTGAGTTAAAAAATGAAAGTGGAAGTATTTTTTTCCAATTTGCAGATTATCTCGACAATATTTTTCTCGAGACTTGTTATTTTTTCAATTTGTACTGATGAAGTGCACAAGTCTCTGAAAAATTGACTAATCTCAGTTATAGCATTCCACTCATTTTTAGGGAGAAGGTGCCTTAAAGCAACCGTGATGGCAAACGCCCATAAACACATGACAGTCATGGCTTTTCAAGCCATGTAGCTTCAACTCATTCATATCGACACATCTTCTCAAATCTGAAGCATAGCCGTCTGGAAACCTAAACCCATCTTTGAATCACAACCTGCAAAAAAATACAACAACAACAGCAACAACAACAACAACAACAACAACAACAACAACAACAACAACAACAACACAACAACGCAAAAAAATACTTTCGATTGGGGTCCTTATCTCTCAACCTAAACCCATCTTTGAATCTTTCATACCATTAGTAAATACCCAATTTTTTTCTTGATTGTAATGAGACAAAAATTCGGCAAGATCCTTACGCTTCTCCAAATACATTATTTAGAATGAATTCTCACTCTACATATGTATCCGGAGAACATTAAAGAAAATGTCAACCAAATTTTGTCTCATAACAATCAAGAAAAAAATTGAGTATTTACCACGTAAATGGCATAAAAGATTCAAAGACAGTCCCAAAACGGGGACTATTCAAGAATTACACCTAATGTGTAATCCCTGAACGGGTACTAGGTCAAAAATATATTAACAATCACAACATAAGCATAAGATGAATTAATATTTGTAAAAAAAATATACATGACACAAATGTACACAACTTATCAAAACAAACTTAATAATTACTAATAAACCTTATAAAACTAAGCAAAAGTAGAGTAAGCATCCTTAAATTGGTTTAAACATCATAAATTGTCTTTTAATTAACTAAATCATTTTAATAATCCTAAACTTAATTAAACTAAGCATTATAAAATTGATTTAAACATCCTAAATTGGCTTTTAACTAAATTAAACTACCCTAATAATCCTAAATATTCTAAATTGGATATTAATTAAACTAATTTATTTTACCAATCCTAAACTTAATTAAACTAAGTATTATAAAATTGATTTAAACATCCTAAATTGGCTTTTAACTAAATTTCACTATCCTAATAATACTAAACATCCTAAATTGGCTTTCAACTAAACTAAACAATCCTAATAATACTAAACATCCTAAATTGCCTTTCAAATAAACTAAACAGTCCTAATAATACTAAGAATCTTAAACTAATCATAATTAATTAAAACAATAACCATAAACCCTAATTAATCGAAATAGTAAAATAAATTAAACAAACCTTATATTAATTAAGAGATGGAGACAAAGGAGAAGAGCGGCGGCGGCGCGGGAGCACGGCGGCGGCGGCGAGGGAGCACGACGGCAGAAAAAAAAAGGGAAAGGGGAAAGGAGAAGAAAGGGGAAAGAAGAAGAAAGGGGAAAAGGGAAAGGAGAAAGGAGAAATAGGAGGAGTGATTTGGGGAGTAGGGTGGTGGTAGGAGTGGTGGTGGTGGGATTGAGGGAGACGGAGTTTTGGGTGTTTTGGGGTAAATAATTGAAGAGTGATAATGAAGGGGGAGGAAGACGCTGCTGCCCGTATAAAGAAAGCCTGCAACGGACTTTCCGTCGCAAAATTAAAATAATAATATTATTTTTCCAGCGTGTTAAGAGGTGTACAGCTGGACACTTAAAAATGTCTGCGACGGAAATTCCGTCGCAGGAAAAATATTATTTTAATATAGCGACGAAATTTCCGTCGCATAATTTATTATTATTTTATAGTAGCAACGGAAATTCCGTCGCAGACCTTCCCGCCATGTCAGAAAATTTGGCGGTCTGGGAAAATAGGCTGCAACGGAAAGTCCGTCGCAAGTCCGTCGCACAGTATGAGGTCCGTCGCAGTGTCTATCGCGGGTTTAAATTTGCTACGGATTAATATTCCGTCGCAATGTGTCCGTCGCATCGAAACGTTTTTTTTGTAGTGAAACCCACGATAAGACACACTAATCCCCTTAGGACCTCTCAAAGAAACCCTCTTTTGATGACAGTCTATCTTAGCCTCGTACTTAACCAACCAGTCCATACCAACTATCATCTCAAAACCCTCCAAAGGAAACTCTAACAAGTCCACTGGTAGGTCAACCTGCCCAACTATCATAGACACCCCTCTATAAAACCGCCCACACGATACAGACTCACCCGACGGTATAAAAACTTCCTCTTTTACAGATTCATACTCACTCAAACCCAACAGTTTAGCATGACTCGATGATATAAACGACTGTGATGCTCCCGAATCAAACAAAATAAAGGTAAAAATTCCATTAACAAGAAAAGTACCGGTGATAATGTGAGCATCATCCTCAGCTTCTTTCTTCTCCATCATAAATAGCTTACCACTGGTCTTCTGCCCACCTCCCTGGACAGTACTAGCTGAGGTAGACGGCTTAGCAGCCGATCCCTGGTTGTTGTTCTTTGTCGCCGGTTTCCGGTTAGCCCCACCATTGTTGTTACTATGCCCACCCCTGTTGTTCCACGACCCAGCCGGCCTGTTACTAGCATAACTCTGAGATGGACCTTGAGAGAAACTCCCCTCTGACGGTCTCTGGAAACCCCCACTTACATCACTGGTGCACTCATGCCTCTTGTGGCCCATACCGCCACAGTTAAAACAAGTCATACTCCAACTGCTACTACCACCACCACGGTCACGCCCGTAAGAAGCTCCAGCACTAAACCCCAAACCTGAAGAGTACACTCTTGCCTAGTTATGGCCGCCCCTCTTGTAACTAGACTGACCACCACCCTCACTCTCAGCCTTCCTCTTCTCAGAAGCTCTCTCTCGGCTCTTCTTGGTCATCTCAACTAACCTCTCAGCCCGCCCAGCCCGCTCATACACCTCCTTAACATCAGTAAGGGCTCCTATCGGTAACTTCTCCATGATCTTGGGTGTCAACCCCTTCTCAAATCTCAACGCCAAGTTCTCTTGGCTCAGCTCCATGTCCTCAGCATATCTAGATTTCTCGTTGAATATATGGTAGTACTCAGCAACGGTCATATCAGAAGTCATCTTGAAGTCATCAAACTCCTCCCTCAGCTTACTACGCACATGCCCTGGCACAAACTCTCGCCTCATAGCTCTCTTAAACTCATGCCATGGTATAGCAGGTAACCCCTGTTTCACATACAAGTCCAAAGCACTCACCTTAACCTTGTCCCACCATTCACCAGCTGCCTCCCTCAAGTAGAACGCAGCTTGTTCCACTCAAAGCTCCTCTGGGCAATGAACCAGATTAAGTATATTCTCCATCTCTCTATGCCAACTATCCAGCAGAATTGGCGCCCCAGTCCCCATGTACTCCTTAGGATTGAACCTTGCTATATGTATGCTTATCTTTGAGTGATCTAGCCCCGCCTCTTTATCTTTTCCCACTCTCTTCAAAGCCTCAGTAAGAGCATCCTGGTGCTCCAACATCTTAACAATCTCATCACTGCTCATGTTTTCTGCCCTGGCATACAACGCTATTCTCTTTGGCGGCATCTTTGTAACTATATAAGAAAAGGTAAACATGAACACACATCCCACATCTCCAAAACACGAAAATGACCTGTACAACACCTACTCGATCGAGTACCATGACCCACTCGATCGAGTTGCGGTCACTCGATCGAGTTGCCCACTTACTCGATCGAGTGCCTCGACTCCAGGACCTGATCAGAAAGCTCCCAAAAACATACTCGATCGAGCCAACCTCCCACTTAATAAAGTTAGCCCTACTTGATCGATTCCCTAACCTACTCGATCGAGTGCCCAAAAACAGACTTCTGCCCAGAAACGGGAAACTTTCTAACCGATCGAGTTACCCCTACTCGATCGAGTCACTCACCTACTCGATCGAGTGCCCCCCACTCGATCGAGTCATGCAGACTCGTACACTACCCGCATGTTCAAACTCACACTTTCCACTATCTATACTCTTACGCAAACGATGAACAAAACATATATATACATATCTCTTTGTATACTCAAACAACAGTAACTTCCCTTCCATATATCTAATATGCCATGTTATAAATCAACCATCATGCCATTCATATATTCAACTAACAACATATATATTTATATCATCATCTTCCTTCACTACACAACTCCCATCCTCCACATACATGCGTCCACCGATTCATACAACACATTACCATATAAACACACATCACATGATAAACACATAGCAATCCCGACTCACATCCTATGGTGACCGGTTCAAAGTTGTAAGGCGAGTTTGTGACTTTAGGACGTCTACCAAGTCTTTGCATTAGCTCTTTAAACTCCTACCCGGGTTCATTTTAGTTTGACTCCCTATGTTCATTAGAATGGGTTACAGGTTTCAAGATTGTCGCTCTGATACCACTTTGTGACACCCCCATACTCCAAGTGCCTTACCAGGACCACTTACTCGATTTCCCGAGTGCCACACTTACTCGATCGAGTACCCATCAGCAGTACACTATTTTAAAATCCAAACTTACTTACTCGACAGAGTAAGCCCCACTCGATAGAGTACCCAAAAGCATAGAAAACCGTAGTATTACAGGTATCATAATTATCTATATTAAGTGTGTTTAGAGAAAATGTTAGATCTCTGGCCTATAGCATAAGTTTACCTTGAATATCTAAAATTAAGAGAGTGTTTTTCTCTTTATATACTTCTCGTAAAATCAAATCCATACTGAATTCCAAGAAAATTAATAGTCTGTAAACAAGAGTACAAAAATATATGTGATTCTATTACATAGGACGCATGAGGCTCCCATTAGGATCATCTTTAACAATATGCTTGTTGAATGTTCTAAGAATTCACACGTTGGTTTACATTATTGTGATGGTTTGGTAGTAGAAGTAAACTAAGTTGAAAAAAAAAGTCCAACTATGCTGAAAATCGGAACACAGAAAACTTTTGGGTTGACTTAGCTGATTGTTGTAGATCATCGATCCCTTTAACATAAAAGGTACTTTTTTGGTATTAATTATATCAGTTCTATAACATCCGAAGACACGGTTGTATTATGTAATTACCTATTTTTATTGTTGTACGTACCACTGATTTTAGTTAATTTAAAACGTTATTCCCAAAAATGTGGTTTAATTCCATAAAATGAACACGTGATAACTGAGACTGGTTTTATAAGATTCACAAATTAGATTAACTTACAACATCTACCAATATTCCATTTTGTAAGCATAAGACAGTGTAAATGTTGAATGGTGTTACGCAAAACAACACGTATCTCAATTATATATGTAGCCTGTTTGGAGGATTTTTGTTAGATCTCTAAACAATACAAATTTGTTTTTGACTATCTATCATTAAGATTGGTTGTACCCTATGAACTTCATGTGAAATATATAATACGAAAATTTTGTAGATGTGAGATATTTTTGAGTGAATTAAAGGTCCAACTTTATAAAATTTGACCTCCAAAAAACAAATCAGAAGTTCTGTGTGGATTGGAGGGAGTAAAATATTAGGATACTACTCTTAAACTCGATTATTTTTATATTATATCTATTAAAATTGTAACTCATTTTTGTTTATTTGAAATGTTATCTATTAACAAAATAAGTCTCATTATCTTACATTTTTATTCTACTCTTAATTTATAATAACAAAATGAACAAATTTCAGAAAAGAGTTTTAATTTTAAGAAAATGGCTTCAAATTACTAAATATATATGTACAATCGTTTCACTTCTTAACCAATATATATGAGTTTGACCTAATTTATAACACTATGAAGTACTTTATATTCAACTAAACCCATATGGAATACCTCATAGTTAACCATTAACAAAAAAAAGGACTATTTCCACTTTGCTGCCCTGAGGTTTAGCCTAATTTCACTTTAGTGCCATGAGGTTCGCATAATTCCACTGTGATACCTTGAGATTTTGACTACTTCCCACTTTAGTGACCTATACATAAAATTCTTAGTATTTTATTCTCCCTTCATTCATCATTTATCTTCCCACTTCTCTAATATATGTGGGAAGTATTTTATTAAAATGAGAAGATAGAAGATGAATGGAGGGAGTACTAAAAAAATATTTTGAACATAAAGGCATTTTTTTGCAATATTATGTTGATTATACTATTTTGTATACAAGTTAATATCCAATTTTTCACTTTATTTTACTGAAAATGTAATTAAGATAAAAGTGGACTATTAAATGTTTTAGGTCACCAAAATGAAATTTTATTCAAAACTCAGGTTACCAAAGTGGGAAGTGTCGAAACCTCAGGACACCAAGTGGAATTATGCAAACCTCAGGGCACTAAAGTGGAATTAACCCAAACCTCAAGGACCAAAATGGAAATTTTCAAAAAAAAAAAACTATGAAAAGCTACTGTAAAAACTATTGCAGGTTTAAATATACAATCAGTACATGACAAATTAATAAGTCTAATAACAAGTCATACACAAACCGCGGTAAATAATTAAGTGAATAAAAACACATAGATGAATTGGAATTTAGAAAGTAAAAATTGATGTAACCGGCCTAACCCCATAATTTTGTATATTCGGCAGTTCAATACATTTTTAACGTCTATTATGAATTTGATATAAATTTGAAACCAGTTTGAAGAAAAAATTCGGTGATATAATAGTATATTATATATAGTTCTCATAATTATTCTAAAAAAATATTTATCATAGTGTGGACGTAGCCACCTGCACGCCCCAGCCGATCTGTAGGACATACAACGGTCTTTTGAAAGCCACGCTCGGCGGCATAAAAATAAATGCTTTCGACCGGATCGTTTTAGATCGGTCGGTTTCGTCTCGGCAAGGGTCTCGAAATGATTAGAGATGTTCGGAGTCACCACCAAGCATTTGTGGGATGCTTGGAACCCGTTCGAATCCACTTTATACCTCGGTCAAACGAAGCACAAAGTAGTGTTTGACATAAGTACTAAAGAAAAGGAATCGTCCCTCTTTAGCATCCTATCTCTATAATGACTCTCGTACGCCCTGGATAAGGTCGTCCACTATCCAAAGTTTCTGAGTAAGAGGTGAAGGTACGTATTGGGAAGCCCTTTAATCAGACACCCAATCCCGCCCGCGGTAGCGGCCTCTACTGATCGATCTTGGTTGGTTGAATGCAAAAGTTGAAATGGTTTAAATGCATGAATGCGCATCCAATAATTTAAACCTAACATGTGAGAGCTTTCTAAGTCGGTTGATTTAATCCAAGTATCAAGATAAGATGTCGAGTTGGATTTATGGTTGATTTGCATGCAAGACGGAGATTAAACATCCATTTACCAAATTAGGTTTATGGTGCATAACGTGATCCATTTGTCTTAATAAGACGTTTTGCGAATACGGTTTTTGAATGAGCAAGTTAGTCGTCTGATCCGTCCTATATCCGGGTTAATCGGAGTTAGGATCGTGCTAGACTAATGTTGGAAAGGGAACAGACCCTACACCAGGCAACCAGATGAAGCGCGAGCCTGTTGGCGATATAAGGGGGTCTCCCCGTGGTTTGAATATAGGAAAAGAAATGGCCTGTTTAGGTGCGGGTTAGTCAACGGTATAAGACGCATTCTGACCATTGAAAAAACGTATGTAAAACATATTGAAAATGGGTATTTGGACCCGTTTTGGTTTGAAAGGACCGTTTAGGTCGTATTTGTGTTGATTTGAGGAACGAGACTTGAATAATCATTATTGTTTTGATGATATTCGATGTCGGGTTCGACTTTATAAACTTGACATGAATATTTTTGAAAATAATTATGAACTAAATGTTTTAAATTCATTTGAATATAATTAGTCGATACTCATCATCATACTGGGGTTAAAATCCGACATGGTATGTAGAACCAAGGATGACTTTGTGTTGGTGACTAATACATTTATTTTGAAAATGTAAAGAAATGATGAAAGGCTTTAAATACCTTCCAAAATGTAAAGAAATGAAATAAAAGGTTTTAAAATACCTCTTAAATATAATTAACCAAATATTATCACCGAAACACGGATTTAACCGTCATGGTATTAAGAACCAAGGGTGAAAAATGTTTTATGGTTAAAACTTGTAAAAGAAAATAAAATGGGTTGAAAATACTTGAAATGGTAAAAATCGATTACAAATATGAAAATGAAAAATAGAGGAAAAGAAGAGACCAAACTCGGATTGGACTTAAGGCTGGGCAGGCTGCTTTAGGCGCGAGCCTGTGTGCTACATAAGTAGCCTCTACCTCAACCAAAAAGTCCGGTTTTGGCTCATTCTTCCCATGTTTTGGACCATGTTATGCATGATTTAGCATGTTATAGTCATAAAACATGTAAAGACATGATAAAAGAAAGATTTTTACACCCTCATACTTACATGCTTGTTTCATGGCGAGAAACCGACGTAAGTGTATCAACTCGTTTGGTCGGAAAAGACTCGGTTTAAAGCCGTTTTAGTAAGTATAAAGAGTGTTTTATTAAGTTTAGTGATGGTGTATTGGTCTAAATGGTCGGTCAAGTGATTTAATGCACGATGACGGTACCAAACAATGTGTAAGGCTTGTATTTACGATCGGTAGGTCGTAAATACGCGTAAGATTGTGACTTAGGAAGTCGAGTCGAGAATCTTAAGGCAGAAAAGAGGGGGCGGACACTCGCGTAAGTTCTCAAATGGGGGCATTTGAAGGGTATTTATTAGGAAAATGAGTGCTTGTGTGAGTTTTGAGCGACGTGGCCACCTGGGCTGCTCAAAGAGGCGCGAGAAATGTAGCACGTCTTCGAGTTGTCTTGTCGCTTTCACACAAATGCAATCATGATTTGTTCTATCCTAGGATTTGTATGCATATGTTTGGTACTTGACCATATATGAATCCGGGAAATCTTAACATGGAAACATTTGAATGGTTTGTTTTTTGTGTTTGACTCGGTTTGACTCGTTGTTGGAGTTGGGATTTGAATTTTTGAGTCGGTTTTTGGTCCGATGTCGGTTTTGACTCTAGTTAGTGTCATTGTGACCCCGTCGTCATGCATTAAACACTCCAGGTACTTTTGAAAAGTTTTATTTTCCAAATCGTTTTAAGTTTTCCGACGTAAAGTTGTACACGAACTGTCGATCAAACGCCGCAATTCCAAAGCATGTTGTAGTCCGATAATCATCGGGTGTTTGTCGGAGTCTCAGCAGATACTGGGTATCTACAGAGCCCCCACTTTGAATGAGGCTTGGACAGCGCGAAAGTCAAAGTAGAGCCCCCAAGTCAATCGAAGATTACAACCTGGAGACCCAAGCGACGTCAAGGCGGCTCGAAAGGATTCGGGCCAAGGACCTGCAGTCGGGAAAGGCGACGCCAAGGCGAATCGAGGGTAGAAGCCAAGGACCTGTCGTCGGGAATAGTTTAGAGTCCGTCGTCTGTCCGTGCGGGTCGTTTAAAGTCCGTTAAACTACGTACAAAGGCTCGCCAACCATAAGAAGGAGTCATACCTGAGGCATCTTCGGATATGTCCTTGCGTGTTTGCGGACAAAGGCTTGCCAGCTATGGTGCGTACATGAGGAGGGCTCGCCAGCCGCGGTGCATTGTAAGGCTTGCCAGCCATGGCGCGTATATGAGGAGGGCTCGCCAGCCGCGATGCATTGTAAGGCTCGCCAGCCATGGAGCGTACATGAGGAGGGCTCGCCAGCCGCGATGCGTTGTAAGGCTCGCCAGCCATGGGGCGTATATGAGGAGGGCTCGCCAGCCGCGATTTGTTGTAAGGCTCGCCAGCCATGGGGCGTACATGAGGAGGGCCCGCCAGCCGCGATGCATTGTAAGGCTCGCCAACCATGGTGCGTACATGAGGAGGGCTCGCTAGCCGCGATGCGTTGTAAGGATCGCCAGCCATGGGGCGTATATGAGGAGGGCTCGCCAGCCACGATGCGTTGTAAGGCTCGCCAGCCATGGGGCGTATATGAGGAGGGCTCGCCAGCCGTGATGCGTTGTAAGGCTCGCCAGCCATGGGGCGTACATGAGGAGGGCTCACCAGCCACGATGCGTTGTAAGGCTCGCCAGCCATGGGGCATATATAAGGAGGGCTCGCCAGCCGCGATGCGTTGTAAGGCTTGCCAGCCATAGTGTGATACCCGTCCTTTTAGGAACCCGTTGACCAACATTGACCGACCTTTAGGGCAGGTGTTAGCCTTTAGGAATACGTACCAGAGATGCCTAGTGTCTTGTTAGGCTTCGAGGATGAGTGGTACTCGATAGAGTAGAGGCTACCCGATCAAGTAGCTTGGGTACTCGATCGAGTAGGGGCCACTCGATTGAGTAAGTTGGTTACTCGATCGAGTAGCGTCTTTACAACGGGAATTTATAATCGTGTTTTGATAAAATTGCATATCATTTCCGCCTCCTTCCTTTAGACTTAGATGTCGCCTCCCTCCTTTCCCTTCACCATAATTCCTTCCATAGGAGCTTTAGAGGACGCTAGTGCCTTAACGATGAGTTACTTGAGCCGGGTAGCGGTCTTAACGCCGATATGCTATGCGTAGGGGTTGCTTGCTTGGTTAATGTCATGTGTTTGATCGAGGAGTTGCTGCGATTGGCTAAAGGTAGGTTCGCCTACTCAGTTTCTGTTGGTTGTTTAGTGTGATGGTCATTGTATTGCTTGTAGTGTCGCTGTGATTGACTGTGGTAATCGGTTGGTGTTGTGCTGTTTCGTTGGTTATTGTTGTTGTGCAGCTGATTGTGATTGACTGTCTGTGGTTCTTGACATGCGTCCTCGGCTGAGTGGAGTCACTTGCGGGAGTGGCTTCACGCCCTAGTTTCACCCTCTGTGGTACCCGCCACGGGAGAGGATGTTCACATTAATGGGACAAGGTTATCGCTCGGTATGATGAGCAGGGCTTAGGTGGGAACAGCTACGGTCCCCCACTGGCAGGGCTGGTCCAGTGGACAGTCGGTGACGATGATTGGCCGGAGTGGTTATGGTTTGTGTGTATGCTTGGTTGTGTGTGTTGTATGTGGATAGTTGTTGTTGTGTCTTGCCTCACTTGCTGACCTTGTGTGGTTGTTTCTTGTTTGTTTCTGTTGTGTCTGCCGTGATCCCTTACGGTAAGCAGTCAGTCTTAGCAGGTGATGTCTTGGATGGTAGCTGGAGTCTTGGCGGGATGAGTCTTCACGAGTCATGACAGGAGTAGTCTTCATAGTGTTTGATGAGTTATATCAGTTGTATCAATAGTTTGGTTATATCACTTGTAAAATAATTATAAATGTTCTTTAACGACTTTTGATGATTACTTTCCTCGGGAAACCAAGATGGTAATGCCCTTATATGCTACGGAAGGTCTTGTTAAGGCTCCTTGGTATATGAGGGTGTTACAAAGTGGTATCAGAGCGACGATTTTGGAACCTGTAACAAATGAGCCTAATAAACGTAGTGAGTCTAATAAAATGAACCTGGTGTATGTATATTGGGAGCCCCAGCTGATGCTAGATTTTGGGTGAGTAGGCGCCCTCATTTCAAAATTATGGCCCCATTGTGCTTAAGCCAGCTACTGGGTATGGGAATGTTGAGTCGACAATTATGTGCCTAATGTGTATAGTGGTCATACTAGAATTGTTCGTGGTAAAGTTTCTGATAAAGTTAACATGTGTGAAATGGTTATGTTAGAATCATATGTGATAAAGTTCCTAATGGAGCTAATATGAGTGTGATGATAATGAGAAATGTGAAAGTTTGGACACGAATAGAAGTGTGTGAAAGTGTAGGAGTACGGGGTAGTGTATGGAATGTGGTGATGGTCGTGGTTGTTTCAAGTTGTTGGTAATGGTAGTTTCTATAAGAGTTTATAAGTCTTATAATAGTAATAATAATGATAGTTAACGAGTTGTGGATTTGTGATGATAATTATCAAAATAGTAATGGATGAATGTGATATATGAATGGTTGAAAGCTTCCGCTTGTGACATGATTAATTTGAGTAGACTGATTTTTTTACGCTGAGACATAGTTGCATTGCTAATAGACTCTGATGATACATGATAATTTAATGTTAAATGAGTGCTTAGAGCAATAAGATTATAAGTTTCATTAGTGAAGTTATAGACAAAGGATTAAACATAAAATAATGTGTTAATGGTATGCGTGAATGGTTTAATAGTATGGTAAATCGTTTTGTACGATGGTTGCTATAGAATGGAGTGAAATATATCGTGGTTGGGTAAAACCGTTGCGTTACATTTGAATAGTAATAAGGTGCTGTGAATGATTATAGTAACCTGTGACGATTTCCGAATTTCGTTTGGAATCGACACGTGTTGTGGTTTTGCAGGAATCTTAGTAAACCTCGTAATTCCGACCAATTACCTAACCTTGCTTGACCGAGTATGAGTGCCTACTAGACCAAGTAGACCTCACTCGATCTAGTTAGGAAGCTATAACGTTGAGGAAGTAGGAATTTCCTACGGAAACTCTACCGAGTAGCACATACTCGATCGAGTAGAGGCCACTCGATCGAGTACCCTACTTACTCGATCGAGTAAGGCTACAGTACCGGAAAATTTCACGGGTTCAAAACCCTTTATTTTGCTTATTTCCTTATTTATCCTCCTATTTCCGCAAACCCTAAATGTTTTTCCTCTCAAATTTCTTGTTGCTTGCTACTTGTGGAGACTCAATCTATTGATTTCCTTGCTTTGATTTGTTCTTTTACTTCCTAATCAATCAAGGTATGAAGATTTATCTTATTTTGATGTTTTTAATTTAATTAGAAACATGTAGGATGTTGGATGATGTTGGAAAATCGATTTATATGTGCCAAATCTTGTTTGTAATTGTTGTCATATGCTCTAGTTGCTTCAAGTTGTTGATTATTGATGCTAGTTGTGCCAAAAATCGAATCAAAAAGGGGATTTTATGACTCAAAATTTTAAGGTTTGATGAAATTAAATTGATTTTTGATCATCTATCGCATATAAAAGGATAAAAAAATTGAGTAATGTATGTTGTATATATCATGTATAGAGTTGATTTTTGTGATTTTTCACCCCAAATGTTGTCTTAAAACTCCGTCTTAAAAGTGTCCCAAACTGAAATTCGCCTCATATAATTGCCAATTTGGGTGGTATATGAAAATGTTTTGAAGGTTTGAGTCCTAAAAATAGTTGTGGTTGAGTTAGTTCATGTTATGTATGTCAAAATTTTCACAGCTGTAAAGACCGTCTGAGCTATAAGAATTGGGATTTTACTTGTAAATTGGGAATTGTTGGTGATAGTGTGTACTTAGATGATTCTTCCATGATCAAATATGTGTACTTTGTATGTTTTGGTGCATATATTGTGGCATATTAAAATGGTATGTTGAAACAGATGCCGAGACTAAACATAGAAACCAGACAAAGTAAGAGGGGTAGGGCTTCCGAGCCTGAAGTTGGGGAGGGAAGTGGACCGGTAGTACCCGCAGTACCTGAATACCCGTCCGTGGTATTCGTGGATTTCAACCAAAGAAAGAATTTTGTGGCCTTACAGTCCCATAAGATGAGACCGACCCGTTGTGTGGACACGACCATTTTAGAGGATTTGGGTATTGAGACTGACGTCCGACACATCTTTGAGACCTTGGGATTCTCCGGACTCTATCGCCTACGAAAGCATTCGTATGCCTTCCTGACCCTTGAGTTCATGAGCTCGTTTAAATACGAGCCGGTGGAACAGACTGTGCAGTTCCGCCTCATGAACACCAGTTTTGTCTTGACAATGGACCTGTTTTCCTCCTACCTTGGCTTAGCTAAGCCTCCCAAGGGAGCCCTTCGTGACATACCGTCTAAGTGTGGGGTTTGCCGCCTTATGCCTTGTATCACCAGGAAATCAGCTCCCACTGCTAGTAACATGTTGATCAATGATGTTTAACATATCACCTTAAGGATCTTTCTACGTGCTGTGTCGTGCCTCCTTTACGAGAGATCGGATATGAGCAAGTTGAACTCCCATGAGTTGTTGCTTTTGATGGCGTACCTCAACCCCGAGCGGACTGAGAGAGTGACCTTTAGTGCTCCCGCTATGGTCTGTGCCAGTCTTACTTTGATGGCTTCCTCTGGCACTAGGTTTCTGAGTTATGGTGCTATTGCCACACGTTTAGCCGAGAAGCTAGCTTCCATTGAGGCTTCCTCGGAGTACACCCCTCTAGCCACCCCGGTACCTACCATGAACAGAAATTACTTCCTCGACCTGAAATGGTTGAGAACTTTGGAGGATCGTAGTTTAGTATGGAGGGTGTGGGGGATGAGTTGGATGAAGGTACCAGCTCCTGATTCTGATGAGGATGCACGTCCTGCGAGGCAGACGTACTTCATCGACCCAGAGATCCTCCGAGTCTTGCCTGAGCCGAGAAAGGGGGAGAATGTGAGAGCGGAGGAGGATCGACCTAGGTTAGGGAGAGGGCCACGCCGAGTGCGGAAGAGTGTGGCTGACACACAGCCATAACCGGCAGCACCACTATAGTACCCATTTCCTAGTTACCCTTTTCTTGATACCCCGGAGACACGTGAGAGCTACCTGGCCGAGAGAGTGTCCTCTACCTTGACGCTCCGGAACATGCATAAGATGGCGTATACTCAAGGTATTGGAACCTCGGGACCGCATCCAATTTGGTGGAGGGGAGTCGGGGATTACAACGGGGTTTTCCACTCCTACGGGGTGGATATGTCCACATGGGGAGCACCTCAGTCATACCCCTACGGCCGCTTGACCCCTTGGTACGTGAGACCAGATGCTGGAGCCGGTGGTGATGCGGGTCTGGGTGCATCAGGAGCAGGCACCTCGGGTGGTGGTGGTGGAGATGAGGATTATGTCATGGATGAGCAGCAACAGCAACAGCAGGAGTGATACTCCGTTTCTTTTATCATGTTTGTAGTTGTGTTGGATGTTAGTTTGTTTTGGTTGGTACCTTCTCTTTTTGTACTTTTCGTAGTTGGTTTGTATTGGTGGCCATAAGGCCGTACTTGCTTATTCCAAGACTTGTGTTACAGAAATTGATACCGTCGTTTCCACGAGCTTGAACTTGAATCATTGGGAGAAGAATAGTTGACGTCCACATACGCTCGAACTTTTCACATCCTTACTCCGTTCTCACCGGCTTTAACATCGTCACTCCCACTTTGACTGACGTTAATTGCACAATACCTTTTGACAACTCCTGCATTATTTTCATCTGTACCTGCAGCAAGGAAAACAGACAAACTTTCCTCCTTTTTGCTCTCATCCTGAGGCGGAGGGGTCACAATAGCAGCACAAAACTCCAAATTCTCGTTTGGAGTGTCAATAGGAGGGTCAATAGAAGAGAGGGCATTGCAAGGCTGAGCTTGCATGGGAGCCCTTCAGAACTTAGTTTGATGGAATATCAATTCATCGTACCCAACCTGAAAAGTCAATGTCTTGCTCCCGACGTCTATTACTGCACGGGCATTAAATAAAAACGGTCTCCCTAAAATAATAGGGGTATGGGCATCTTCGGGGATGTCAAGTACAACGAAGTCACCGGGAATAAAGAACCTCCCGATCTTAATAGGCATGTCTTCTATGACACCTAATGGCAGTGATATGCTACGGTCGACCATCTGAACAGTCATATTTGTGCAATTAAACTTTATAAAACCAAGTCTCTTAGCCAGAGACAGCGGTAAGACACTCACGCTAGCGCCAAGATCGCATAATGCGTTATCAATCAAATGGGTACCAATATGACACGGAATCGAAAAACGACCCGGATCTGACTGTTTGGGAGGTAACTTATTCTGAACTAGGGTCGTCCCTACCTCGGTCAAAGCTATCGTCTCATGGTCGTTAATGTGCCTCTTATGCGATAAAATTTCTTTCATAAATTTAAGGTAAGAGGGTACCTCTGTCAGTAATTCGGCGAATGGCACAGTGACTTGCAAGCTTTTCAGGAGTTCAGCAAATTTGTCGAATTGTTGATTAGCCTTAGTACTCTGCAAACGCCTCGGGAAGGGCACCTTGATGGGTATCTCGAGTCCCTTGTTCCTTTCTTCCAACGTGTCAGCCGGATCAAGCTCTAAATCCTTCAAACGCTTCTTTCCTCTCGAACGAGGTCTTTCAGGCGATGTTTCACTCGATCGAGCATGATACCGTCGTTTAGTATCAAAAATAAAATTTATAAACCTATTTACTACTAAAAGAAGTTAGCGGTAAGCAGGGTCGATCCGCAGGGAGGCATTATGAGATTCATCTATTTATATTTAGTCTAAAGGGAAAGGGGTGTTTTGATTGAATTATAACTAAGTCTAAATGCAAAAATAAATAAGCAAGTAATAAAAATAGGTGTAAACAAATGATAAAAAGGAGTTAAGACGGTCGGTTCACTATAGCTATGATGGCATATAATCCTAGGTAAATCCGAAATACAGTCGTGTAGGATGGGTATAACATGTCCTCTCGGTCCAAGTTAACTAGTAACTCCTTTCGGCCTTTGCTACTAGTCCCTAGGTCTCACTAATACTAGCTCTCGCCCTGAAAAGTGATTCCTAAAGCCTAAATTACTTATCTTTCGATCTTAGCAATTTAGTCGTCTTAATTCATTAATTAATGCCCTTCCCTATCTCTCGATCTACGGGTTGGTCAAAACTAAGCATCTAACAAGTCTCCTCTCGGTCTCATTGTTAAATATTGCACTTAACGAATCAAACGATGCTAATCAGACACGGGTCTGGTCGATCGACCAACTACCTCAGTCGACCGACCACACGACATAGTCGATCGACCAGTTAAGCCAGTCGATCGGCCATGCCCTAATTCGGGGTCACCTATTCTGCGCCATCTACGCTATAGTTCCCCTACATCTTAGCAAAGGGTACTTAGCTACTCATGTGAATAATAATAACAACGAATTTGATGAAAACTATAAAGGAAAACATGATTAAAAGCAATAATAACGTAATAAAGCAATTAAGGTTTCGGGATCTAACTAGCAATTTCTAGACTAAATAAAGCAAATAAAGGTAAACTGTAAATTAAAGAACAAGAATTACCGTAGACTAGGAAAGATAAATAAGATCCGGAAGCAATGAACTTTATTAAGAATGCTAAAACTAAACTAATCTACCGTTCTTCTCTCATGCAAGAGAGACCCCCTCAAACTAATGAATGATGTTTTGTTTTTATAGAGAAGTCCCGTAACTTATTTCTAAAACCTAATTACAAGTGGGCTTCGAAATTCTAATTTTAATTTGTGCGTCAGAGTCGTGGAGTGTTCGATCGACCACTGAGACCAGTCGATCGACCAAGGGTGCTGTACAGTAATGCATTCTGACGAATTCTGCAGCGCGCACCGATCTTAAAACAGCTGCCATTTCTTCGTTACTTTGTCAAATCAGGCGTTCTACGCGGCGTTGGAAAGCTAAGAGGATACGATTTCACTTCCAATTGGAATCACACGCTTATCAGATCTAGAACTCAAGATATAGCCATTTTAAGCAGCCTGCAGTAAACTGGTCAGCATTCTGACAGTCTATAGACCATGTAGGTCAGTCTATAGACCAAGTCAGCTAGTAATCCGCTTCTGAAACTCTCGCAAATCTATCTTTCAGGCCTTGATACACGCACCAAGTTCACTTCCCGAGTCTTTTCTTCACGTCAGATCCTATACCTAGTACTCGGGGACGGATTCGGCTTATTTTCCGCTGCATTCTTCCCATTTCTGCAATATTACACAAAAACACAAAAGTAGACGGAAATAGGAAAAATAGTAGCATAAACTACATAATTGAGCTCTGAAATGCTTGTAAAAGAGGGTGTAAAACATCATATTTTAGACACGCATCAAACTTCCCCAAACCAAACCCTTGCTTGTCCCCAAGCAAGAACTAGACTCGATCCTAGGACCTAATGGAACGAGTTCAATCTCAGAGCGAAATGCACATATAACGCCTAAACAAGTTTAATGCTACAAATCAACAATCAATTAGCAATATGAATCATGCAAACGAGTTATGTAGTCGTTAAAAACTTCTGAACCGTCAACTATAGAGACTTATCAATTCGGACTCTCACGGGTCGCTCAAATCACACAATGAATACAGGTGAGTATATGTAAAGATAGAAAGAAGTAATTTTGTAATGACTCTCACCTGACTACGACCTATAAGAATATGCCTGCAATCTAATATGAAAATAATCTCTACAACCATACATATGCATTCCAACCATAAAAGACCATGACACATGCCGAGGCAAATTTGGATATGTGAGATAATGGGTAATAAGGGGCTAAGATAAATTTGGAATAGAGGAGTTAAAGCCAAGCTAGTAACTATTGAAAACCAAACTATAAAATATTCCAACTTTATACTCAAGATTTCAATCGAAATGGTGCTAAATATCAAGCACTAATCTCACAATTCCACAATATATCAATTCCCCAAATAATATTAATCGCAACATGGGAACAAAATTACCATCTAATAATAAATCCAATCATGTGATTTTTCGAATTTTCTTTCGATACTGCAGCAAGCAGTCGATCGACCAAGTGGGACGGTCGATCGACCGATCTTTTTTTTTTTTCGAATTCCTGTTTTTGTTTTGTTTTTTCCTTTCTTTTCTTTCCCTTCAATCATTTCACCAACATTCTCAATAAGAGCAATATAACCAAAATGATAAGAACACTCCCAAAGACTAATACTACTAGCTTGACAAAGGCAGGCTGAATATAAGATGTAGTTAAAGGGACAAAAGGCTATTTTTGGCTATGTGAAACTTATGGGCAAAATTAATAAAGGAGACCCCTTCCACATATGTCAACAAACCACAGACCGAATGCATACAGGTATTAAGTAGATAAAGTTCATATTTATGCATATTGATGTAACATGTCTTATAAGGAGTACTACTCACATTCCTAAATGAACTGGTCATAGATGTCACCAGTTATAAAGCTCTAAAACTCAGAATATATAAGTAGTTTTCCAAAAATCTAAGTCAAGTCTCAAGATTCAGCGAATAAATTAACGAAAACTCGTAAACTATACATATATGATTCTACTAATAACATGTTAATTAAGCACGGCTTAGGCATAAACAGATGAAATTGCAATGTCATCATTGAACTACTACCATTCCGACTCGGCCTACATGCTAAAATAAACGTGAAATTTTTTGGATTTTTTTTTGAAATTTTTTCAATTTTTTGGATTTTCTGTATATAAGAGGAAAATAAAATAAACAATGCAAGACAAAAATGTAAACGTGAATGCAAAGAAGAATGAATGCAACGCAAAACCCTTCCCCAAACCAAATCACACAATGCCCTCATTGTGCAAAATCATATAAGAAACATAAGCAAAGGAAATTGGGAATTTGCGATAACTAACTAAACAAGACATGAAGTTAAAATCGGAAACTCACAAGACTTTAAGCGCGCAAAAGGAAACCTCCCCAAACCAGCGTGAGCTAGGAGGTTTCAGTAGCCAGTAGTGCTACCATAAGTACCTGAAAGGATAGAAAATACCGTGCATTATCCGAGAAAACAAAGTTGAAGTGGTAATTATGTGCAAAGAATTAAGCTGAAGAAAGCGATAGATGAATGAAAAGGAAAGAAAATAAGGAGAAAACTCCCTAAAACTCCCTTTCGTTCTCCGCAAAACGACCAAACACAGCAGGGGAATGATCGGAAACAGTGCAAAGAAGAAGGAAGCGGTCGATCGACCACACAGGCCAGTCGATCGACCAGGGCATCTGAAACAGAAGCTCCTGTAGCTGCAGTGGTCAGTCGATCGACCACACAGGCCAGTCGATCGACTGATATACCTGACGAGGACAACGCTTTCTTCGAATTAACTCAAATAGCGAGAGTCAATATGGTCTAACAACCGGCAAATGCACATAATACAACGCCCAAAATTGCGCTAAACCCAAATATAAAGTCTAAAGACGGAAAAAAAACTAAACTAAACAAGAAACACACTCCGGGTTGCCTCCCGGCTAGCGCTGGTTTCAGTCAGGTCCCGCTCGACCTCTTTTTCAGCCAACTACTCTAATTGAACTCCATTCAAAACAGCTCAAAGCTCGCAGCAACCTATCAAACTTCTGTGCATGTGCTACACAAAACTGTAAGTAGCACCATGTAGGGTAATATCCGTATAAAACCCATAATTTGAAGGATTATAACGCAAATTTAATACGTGATTTATAGTCATAAACGAAAACAACAATGAAACAATAAAGATCAAGGATTAACCTTCGGTCCTAGTGCAAATTTGCAATGAGAGATCAAAGTAGATCTCCTCCTAAATGATGCACCCAAGATCGTCTGAGAAATGCCCTTGTGCTAGAATGAATCCTCTAATTGCCTTGCAATATTGAGAGGATTATTTTTGTGAGTTTTTCTTTAGATGAGAGATCTAGGTTTAGAGAGGAAAAATGTCTCTCAAAACCCTAAAATTTTTATCAAAATGAATTAGGTTTCAAAAGAGAGAAAAAAAACTCTCTTTTGTCCTCACTTGGCCGGCCATGGGCTCCCTTGGGAAGTGGGCTTCCACTTCCTTTTAGTTTTAGCTCATGGTCTGGTTCGCAAATCGCTAAAATGTATATGACGCGGTTTTGTTATAAATCGTCATCGGTTATCGGTTATTAAAGCATCAACTAATAATACGGATTAGTTGAAATATTAATACATGTCCGACAAAGACGATATTGTATAATTATATTCAATATACATTAATCAAATATAAATCGCTTATATTTAATTCACGAATTAATTGCTTAATTCGCCTTAGCCGTTATTATTTAATCCGTATTAAATAAAATATCTCAACATCACATTTTGACTAATTATTAGTCAAATAACTCAGACTAACTGGTTAGTCAATTTTTGGCATCTACATGACTGTATTTTCATACCGTCACATCTCTCAAACGTATCCTATAGGTGTGACTTTTAGGGACCAGTTGATCACCGCCATCTGTATGACAATAACGTCAAACTTATCTAGCAAGCCAACCGTTATTGATAAACGTGGACCAACTGATTATGATACAAAAGTATACCCTTTGATCCTTTTAGAGATTTATAAGTCCTTGCACTAACTGTAAAGGACACCAGCCCCAACAAGCTCCCACTTGTCCGTACAAGTGTATGTGCAATGACGTTATCCGCACTAACTGGAGGACACCACCTCCAACTCCCACTTGTCCGTACAAATGTATGTGCGATAACCGATTCTCATATTCATTTAAAATTTCTCCCACTCAATGTAAAACAATTTGCAGATCCGGATCCGCAAAGGTCGTATTTTACAATGGATCTGTATGTAGAGTGGTTTCCCCGACTAGAGAGTAACTTAACTGATAAAATGAATTCGTATTCGAGCATGGCCATGCATTTCAGTTACAGCTCCTCGAGTGGCCCTGAGAAATATCGAGTACCTGATAAAGGCTGAATATTTCCTTCAACTCGAACTCCTTCCGATCTAAGCACACGATGAAATGACCCAAACAATCTACTTGGCCCCCTGTTACGGATGACCGTGAGAAAGAAACCAAAGTCACCCAAAATCCGCCTTAGTCTCAAGAGACAATCGATAGTCAAAAGAATCGACTCTTAGGATCACCATGGAGGTCCTATCCACGACCGGGCACCGAATGTTATGAAACATTTAGGACTCCACGTCGATGTCACAATTGTGTCCTACGAAATATCCGTATAAATCGCCTCCGTGATTGGTCACAACCTTTTGACTTATGGCTCGTTGAACCCACCATCAACCAACGTCACAAAATAATTACCTTGAGTTATCAGCTCACGTGGGCAATTTAAGGACCAAAAATATAATGTTTGTTCAGTTCACTTTGTGGTGTTCAAAATTTGTCGTACAAATCCACATGAAAAACAAAATATATAAAATATCAAAACGATGATGTCGTATAGAGTACAAAAGAGGATGAATCTAATCCATAAAAGAGTACTACAACTTTGGAACACGTTTAATTCCCATGGAATTAACATGCCCTTCATGCTTATCTTGTCGTAATGGTTTAGTGAGAGGATCTCGCTATGTTATCATCTCAGAGCAATCTTTTCTATCACTACTTCCTTTTGCTCCACGTAATCTCGGATTAGATGAGCTTTCCGTTGTACATGTCTAGACTTGTTGCTAGACTTAGGCTCCTTAGCCTTGAAGATGGCACCTCTATTGTCGCAATAGATGGTGATCGGGTCATTCGAACTAGGCACTACGGATAGTCCATGTAAGAATTGACGCATCCATATCGCTTCCTTTGTAGCTTCGTACGCAAAGATAGTACTCGGACTCAATCGTAGAATCTGCTGTAACAGTTTGTTTGGAACTCTTCCAGGTGATTGCAGCGCCATTAAGAGTAAAAACGAATCCAGATGAGATTTCGAGTCATCACGATCCGTTTGGAAGCTCGTGATCTCAGCATCTGCAACCGCTGCGCATAGCTTTTGTTCGCCTCCATAAGTCAATGCCCAATCTTTAGTCCTCCGTAGGTACTTAAGAATGTTCTTGACAGCCATCCAATGTGATTCACCTGGATGCTGTTGAAATCGACTTGTCATACTCAATGCATATGCCACGTCCGGACGTGTGCATATCATGGCATACATGATTGATCCTATAGCCGAGGCATAAGGAATCCGTGTCATGCGCTCTTTCTCTTCCGGTGTCTCTGGTGACTGAGACTTGCTCAAATGCACCCCTGGAGCCATAGGAAGAAACCCCTTCTTGGAGTTAGTCATGCTGAATCTCTCTAGGACTTTGTCTATGTAAGACTCCCCGATCGAGAGATAACATCCGTCGTGATCTATCTCGATAGATACGGATGCCTAGAATTCTTTGTGCCTCTCCCAGATCTTTCATCTGGAAATGGTTTTTCAACCACACTTTCACCGAAGTTAAGAGAGGTATGTCATTCCCAATCAGGAGTATGTCGTCAACATACAATATTAGGAAGACAATCTTGCTCCCACTCGACTTGATATAAAGACATGGTTCCTCGACTGATCGAGTAAATCCATTTTCTTTAATCACTTGGTCGAAGCGATGATTCCAACTCCGAGATGCTTGCTTAAGTCCATAAATGGAACGCTTAAGCTTGCAAACTTTCTTAGGATGTTCTGGGTCGACGAAACCTTCGGGTTGTACCATGTACAACTCTTCCTCCAAAAAGCCGTTTAAGAAGGCGGTTTTCACATCCATTTGCCAAATTTCATAGTCATGAAAAGCGGCAATCGCTAAGATAATCCGAATGGAACGCAACATGACTACGGGTGCAAAAATTTCATCGTAGTGCAAACCTGGCACTTGGGTGAAACCTTTAGCAACTAGTCGTGCTTTATAGATGTCTTGTTGACCTTCCACAGAATGCTTTATCTTGTAAAGCCATTTGCATTGAAGGGGACGAACCTTAGCAGGTAAGTCAACAAGATCCCATACGTTGTTCTCATACATGGAGTCCATCTCGGATTGCATGGCCTCAAGCCATAGATTTGAGTCGGAACTAGTCATGGCACCTTTATAGGTTGCGGGTTCACTACTCGTTAAGAGTAGAACGTCATCTATGTCATGTTCCTCGACCATACCAATGTATCTGTCTGGAGGAATAGAGACTCTTCCCGACCTCCTAGGTTCCTCAGGAATATTCACCGCAGCCGGGATTGAAGGAATTGGTTCCTCCAATGGTTGCTCGGTATCTGGTTCTGGAATCTCCGACAGGTCGAAGGTTCTATCACTCTTTGCATTCTCGAGAAATTCCTTCTCTAAGAATGTTGCACTAGCCGCAACAAAAACACGTTGTTCGGTTGGCGAATAAAAGTAATGACCAAGTGTTCCCTTGGGATAACCTATAAAGTATGTCTTGACCGATCGCGGGCCGAGCTTATCCTCGTGTCTCCACTTGACATAAGCCTCGCAGCCCCAAACCCGTATAAAGGACAAATTAGGGACCGTTCCCTTCCATAGTTCATATGGAGTCTTGTCAACACTTTAGACGGACTTCGGTTAAGTATTAGAGCAAAATTAGAAGAGCATAACCCCACAATGAGTCAGGCAACACGGTGTGACTCATCATGGATCGAACCATATCAAGTAGTGTTCGATTTCTCCGTTCGGACACACCATTCAATTGAGGTGTTCCAGGTGGAGTTAACTATAGGGCAATCCCACAGTCCTTTAGGTGTTGATCAAACTCGTGAGAAAGATACTCGCCACCACGATCTGAACGTAGTGTTTTAATCTTTCTACCTAATAGGTTCTCAGACCCTATTCTCGTATTCTTTGAATTTCTCAAAGGATTCACTTTTGTGCTTCATTAAGTAGACATAGCCATATCTACTTAAATCGTCCGTGAAAGTGATGAAATACCTATAGCCTTCTCGTGCGGTGATTGACATAGGACCACATACATCCGTGTGTATGAGTCCTAATAGGTCAGCAGCGCGCATTCCAACACCTTTGAAGGAAATCCGAGTCATCTTACCGATGAGACATGATTCACACGTGCCAAATGATTGAAAATCAAAGGCCGAGATAGCTCCATTTTTATGAGCTGTTTTACGCGTTTCTCATTAATGTGTCCCATACAGCGGTGCCATAGATACGTTTGATCTTTGTCACCAACCTTTAACTTTTTATTCATTACGTGTAATATTTCTGGTCCGATCTAAAACATAAATTCCGTTCATGGAGACCGCCTTGCCATAAATCATATCGTGTAAAGAGAAAATGCAAGTATTATTCTCTATTACAAATGAAAAACCAAGTTTGTCAAGTGCAGAAACTGAAATAATGTTTTTCGAAAGACTGGGTACATAATAGCAGTTATATAAAAATAACTCAAATCCGCTAGGAAGCTGGATCACATATGTTCCCCTTGAGACGGCAGCCACTCGTGCTCCATTCCCAACACACAGTCCACCTCACCCTTTACGAGGGGTTCGATGTTTCGGAGCCCCCGCACATGATTACACAGATGAGAACCACAACCAGTATCAAGTACCCAAGTTCCGTAACTTGCGTGGTTAATCTCAATCATATGAATAAAAGTAGAAGGAGAAGACATACCAACAGGTTTAACGCGACCTGCTTTTATGTCCTCATGATAAACAGGACATGTACGCCTCCAATGCCCAGTCTTGTGGCAATGATGGCATTCCATGTTTTCGGTCTTGCTCTTTGTCGCACGATGAGTTACTTGCCTCACCAGGCCCACTCTTACCTCGATCCCGACTTCTTAAACTTCGGTTTACCTCTTGCTAGGCCTGGCTGAACTTTGCCCTTACCCTTGCCCTTGTTTGACACAACGAGAACATCCTATTTAAGGCTCCCACTAAACTTCATGTCCTTCTCGGTCTGTACGAGAAGGGAGTGTAGTGCGTGAGGACTTTTCTTCAAATCATTCATATAGTAATTGGCTCTAAAGAGCGCAAAGCCATCGTGGAGTGAATGAAGCATGCGGTCAATCACAATGTTCTCGCTGATTTTACAATCAAGCGTCTCCAGTTTCTCGACATTCTCAATCATGCTGAGAATGTGTGGGCTAACCGGTTGGCCCTTTCCGAGTTTCGCCTCAAAGAAGCGACTGGTAAGCTCATAGGTCACGATTCTCGGTGCTTTCGAGAATTCCTTAGTGAGCGTAGTGAAAATCTTGTTTGCACTTTGGGCTATGAAGCGTTTCTGCAAATTGGATTTCATTGCAAAAATAAGTACGTTCTTTACCGCACCCGCTTCCATGGCGAAATCGTTATACTTGTCGATCTCGTTTATTTCAGCCGTGGGGCCTGGGTTTGGTGGGATGGGCTCAATAAGATATTTGAGCTTCCCATCAGCAATGGCAGCATTCCGTAATGCCGCCTCCCAGTCCGTGAAGTTTGATACATCATTCTTCAGTCGAGTAGACTGATTCATCTGATCCATGAAGATCCGAAGCCAGGACTCACGGTCCAATGTGACACTTGGCATTGGGTCGTCATCACGGCCAGCCATTATGTTATTAGTAGTTTAAATGATCGTGTTCTACACTGAAAAAAAAGAAGAAAAACAAAAACGAAATAAGCAACTCATCGAGGTGATTTAAGTCTATTTAAAATTCATTTTAACGTGTAGACTCATTGCACTTGCATAATTGATCTCCCTCAAGAATAATACAAGTGATCCCAAGACTCAATTTCCGTAAATTGATAAGCCAACTGTTTAGCTAATTCTTCCGTAAGAACTCTTGGTCGATAGATTTCCGTAAATCCTATCTATAGTCCACCATGATCACAGGATCGTACGAGTGACCATAGTGTTGAGATAAAATAGGTCAATCGGTTCCAACTTACCCGACGTAGAAGGGGTCATATTATGCCTACCGACGAAGAAGGGACGCATTGGAGTTTGACCTATAAAGACCATTCTCAATTTTGGTTTATACGAGGAAGATCCCATCAACTCAGTTTTAATTCATTTTAAGTGAACGAATAACTAGCAAATCGCGTGAATGAATTAATTTAGATGATGGCCTAAATCGTGTGACATACGAATGTCATAGAAAACTAATGCGTGACCTCTATATGAGTCAGTTTTCATGCAATTATTAGGTGGTTTGGTTTTTAGGCGGAATATGATGCATACTATCGTTACGATAAAATAAATAAATGAATGCGATACGTAAATAAAATTCCTAGTGTGGCCTATCCTAGTAAAAAGAACATAATACAACTTTGGAATCCACCGTTGGACCCGAAAAGCTTGTCTTGATGTTCCATCTTTGTCCATGTAGCGGGAGTGAGCATCCGGTCTCCTTCTTTAGTCTTCTCAAAATTACAATTAAAATTTACAAAATATAAACCTATTTACATTCTAAATAAAAACTGTAATTAAAAGAAATAAAAGGGAGATACGAGATCTCAAAATACAACCAAGACCGTGTTCCATCATTACGGTAACACGTTCTACTAAGGCCACACTAAGTTACAACCGTTTGCAAAAATAAATAAATACGTAATTAAAAGCATTCAAAATGATCAAAAACGATAAATAAAATGCATCAACTAAATTAAATTTATTCGTGACATAATTCCGTAATTATGTTAAATTATCCAAACCACCAAAGATAATTAAAATTATGTGACAAAACCGCTTCATCAATTTAATTTTAATTCATGATAATCCGTTACTTTAAATCGTTTTAAAGTAACTAAATGGTACGTGAGTGAACCGTTTCACTATCAAGCGAAATGCACAAAATTCGTATTGTACACTAGTTTTGGCCGGAAAAAAAAACTTAAAATTTTTTTTTTTTTCTCTTCACGTCTGATTACGTGAACAGTACCACAAAAAAAAAATTTTTTTTTTTATAAAAGTTGCTGAAACCGAGAGCAACAAAAAAAAAAAAAAAAAAAAAAACGGCTCAAATCGTGAGCAACAAGGATCAAAACAAACGATTTGATAAAACTCAATTGCAATTTAATCTAATCTGTATAGAATTCAAACTACAATTGATACATCTTTAACATATTGCAATAATTATCGATTAAAATTACAACATGTAAAAACGATTGAAAACAAGAGATCGAACGATCTAACAAAATTGTGTGGCACGCAAATCGATGCAAAAAACAGGAAAAACAGGCCGTGAACATGAAGGCCACACGGTTTTCCAAAAAATTTTGGCCGAGACAAAAAAAAAAAATTAGTGCCGCACGAAATTTTATGCAAACATTTTGATAGATCTTTAACATATTGCGATGAATATCGATTACAAAACAATATGCAAAGATCAAAATGAAAACAAGACAAACGACAACCAACACCGTGTAAACATGACACGGTTCCCAACACAAAAAAAACGCAGCATATAAAAAAATGCCGAGATAAAAAAATGGCTGCCACAACAATTTTTAATCAAAAATTCATCGATTCAAAATTCGTTTGATGAAAATCACATAGAAAAATTTACGTGGCCTCGCTCTGATACCACTTGTAGGGTAATATCCGTATAAAACCCATAATTTGAAGGATTATAACGCAAATTTAATACGTGATTTATAGTCATAAACGAAAACAACAATGAAACAATAAAGATCAAGGATTAACCTTCGGTCCTAGTGCAAATTGGCAATGAGAGATCAAAGTAGATCTCCTCCTAAATGATGCACCCAAGATCGTCTGAGAAATGCCCTTGTGCTAGAATGAATCCTCTAATTGCCTTGCAATATTGAGAGGATTATTTTTGTGAGTTTTTCTTTAGATGAGAGATCTAGGTTTAGAGAGGAAAAATGTCTCTCAAAACTCTAAAATTTTTATCAAAATGAATTAGGTTTCAAAAGAGAGAAAAAAACTCTCTTTTGTCCTCACTTGGCCGGCCATGGGCTCCCTTGGGAAGTGGGCTTCCACTTCCTTTTAGTTTTAGCTCATGGTCTGGTTCGCAAATCGCTAAAATGTATATGACGCGGTTTTGTTATAAATCGTCATCGGTTATCGGTTATTAAAGCATCAACTAATAATACGGATTAGTTGAAATATTAATACATGTCCGACAAATACGATATTGTATAATTATATTCAATATACATTAATCAAATATAAATCGCTTATATTTAATTCACGAATTAATTGCTTAATTCGCCTTAGCCGTTATTATTTAATCCGTATTAAATAAAATATCTCAACATCACATTTTGACTAATTATTAGTCAAATAACTCAGACTAACTGGTTAGTCAATTTTTGGCATCTACATGACTGTATTTTCATACTGTCACATCTCTCAAACGTATCCTATAGGTGTGACTTTTAGGGACCAGTTGATCACCGCCATCTGTATGACAATAACGTCAAACTTATCTAGCAAGCCAACCGTTATTGATAAACGTGGACCAACTGATTATGATACAAAAGTATACCCTTTGATCCTTTTAGAGATTTATAAGTCCTTGCACTAACTGTAAAGGACACCAGCCCCAACACACCATAATATAGTAATAGCATAGGAAATTGAAATGCAAAATCGTTTAAGCCTAACGAATTTCCTATGACATCTCCCAAAATCATTCACAAAATAATTCTGCCCTCCAGCTAAAGGCGGAATATAAAAGCTCAAATTATCAGCAGGTGGAGAACAAGAGAGCTCAACAACATTCAACCCAAAAACAATGCGAGTAGAATTTAAATGCTCAGACGGGTAAGGACTGTGAGGTGAAGGAGTCTGGTCAGCTAAAGGTGAAGGTGGATAATCGTCCCAAATGCATGGGGATGTAAAGTAAAATGGGTCAATGGCATCTCCTAAAATAGGCTCATCATTTATATCATCATAAGTATCCCATTTGACCTCAAGACTGTCTAAATCTACCTCCTTACTCTCCGCATCGCTAGACTCGTCAAGATGGAGATTCTCAAAGAGAGACTCCAAATCATCCTCACTATCTGTGTAAGAATCATGAAGGGGTTGTTGACTATCCTCATAAAAAGGATTGTCAACCACGCTAGTGGCCTCCTCTATGTCTCCGTCAGCATTTCCTAGATTGGTTTCTAAGGTCTCACCCACCCCCTCATTCAAGTTAACATGAAGAGAAAAGTCAGGTTTACGAGTTTCAGCAGCAAACCAATCAAAAACTTCTAATACCTCATTCACGGGGACTCCTTCGAAATCCCACTTACCAATAGATTCAAGGTATGCTCGCGTAGGGCCATTCACTCCATGGATGATAGTCCAACATAGTTGGAGTCCAAAGATGAATTCCCTGTCCGGGTTCGAGCCACTCCAAAACCTGGCTAAATAAGCACCAAAATCTCGTCTTCTCCCCCTCGCGGAAATCTCAGAAGGAACGACATGAGAACGGTCTCAAGGAACCGAAGCTCCTTGAGACAAGAAATAAACTAAATAAAAACAGATAAAACTACGCTGCCTCCCCGGCAACGGCGCCAAAATTTGATACCGTCGTTTAGTATCGAAAATAAAATTTATAAACCTATTTACAACTAACAGAAGTTAGCGGTAAGCAGAGTCGATCCGCAGGGAGGCATTATGAGATTCATCTGTTTATATTTAGTCTAAAGGGAAAGGGGGGTTTTGATTGAATTATAACTAAGTTTAAATGCAAAAATAAATAAGCAAGTAATAAAAATAGGTGTAAACAAATGATAAAAAGGAGCTAAGACGGTCGGTTCACTATAGCTACGATGGCATATAATCCTAGGTAAATCCGAAATACAGTCGTGTAGGATGGGTATAACATGTCCTCTCGGTCCAACTTAACTAGTAGCTCCTTTCGGCCTATGCTACTAGTCCCTAGGTCTCACTAATACTAGCTCTCGCCCTGAAAAGTGATTCCTAAAGCCTAAATTACTTATCTTTCGATCTTAGCAATTTAGTCGTCTTAATTCATTAATTAATGCCCTTCCCTATCTCTCGATCAACGGGTTGGTCAAAACTAAGCATCTAACAAGTCTCCTCTCGGTCTCATTGTTAAATATTGCACTTAACGAATCAAACGATGCTAATCAGACACGGGTCTGGTCGATCGACCAACTACCTCAGTCGACCGACCACACGACATAGTCGATCGACCAGTTAAGCCAGTCGATCGGCGATGCCCTAATTCGGGGTCACCTATTCTGCGCCATCTACGCTATAGTTCCCCTACATCTTAGCAAAGGGTACTTAGCTACTCATGTGAATAATAACAACGAATTTGATGAAAACTATAAAGGAAAACATGATTAAAAGCAATAATAATGCTATAAAGCAATTAAGATTTCGGGATCTAACTAGCAATTTCTAGACTAAATAAAGCAAATAAAGGTAAACTGTAAATTAAAGAACAAGAATTACCGTAGACTATGAAAGATAAATAAGATCCGAAAGCAATGAACTTTATTAAGAATGCTAAAACTAAACTAATCTACCGTTCTTCTCTCATGCGAGAGAGACCCCCTCAAACTGATGAATGATGTTTTGTTTTTATAGAGAAGTCCCGTAACTTATTCCTAAAACCTAATTACAAGTGGGCTTCGGAATTCTAATTTTAATTTGCGCGTCAGAGTCGTGGAGTGGTCGATCGACCACTGAGACCAGTCGATCGACCAAGGGTGTTGTACAGCAATGCATTCTGACGAATTCTGCAGCGCGCACCTATCTTAAAACAGCTTCCATTTCTTCGTTACTTGGTCAAATCAGGCGTTCTATGCGGCGTTGGAAAGCTAAGAGGATAAGATTTCACTTCCAATTAGAATCACTCGATTATCAGTTCTAGAACTCGAGATATAGCCATTTTAAGCAGGCTGCAGTAAACTGGTCAGCATTCTAACAGTCTATAGACCATGTAGGTCAGTCTATAGACCAAGTCAGCTGGTAATCCGCTTCTGAAACTCTCGCAAATCTATCTTTCAGGCCTTGATACACGCACCAAGTTCGCTTCCCGAGTCTTTTCTTCACGTCAGATCCTATACCTCGTACTCGGGGACGGATTCGGCTCATTTTCCGCTGCATTCTTCCCATTTCTGCAATATTACACAAAAACACAAAAGTAGACGGAAATAGGGAAAATAGTAGCATAAACTACATAATTGAGCTCTGAAATGTGTGTAAAAGAGGGTGTAAAACATCATATTTTTACACGCATCAGAGCATTAGCAGGCTCTCGATCGAGCTGTTCTTTATCAGCATTACTCGATCGACCAAAAATACCATTCGATCGAGCAGCTTCTTCAACAAAATCACTCGATCGACCAGAAATTTTATTCGATCGAGTAAATTTTTTTTCATGTTCACTCGATCGAGTCCTTTATTCAGCACTTTCACTCGATCGACCCCCAGAAATTAGTCGATCGAGTACTTTCTTTGTCGTCAACTCTTTTTCTTCGACAGAACACTGTTCATCAGCAGTAATTACCTTCCCCGGGTCTGATTTCGGTCCTTCATATGAATAACCGCTCCTCAAATTAATTAAATTCACCGTCTCATGTGGATTCTTATCGGCTTGTGACGGTAAATGTCGCGGTTTCCTTGTGGACTGGTTCGCGGCTAACTGGGCAACTTGAGTTTCAAGTGCCTTGATAGATGCGTCTTTTTGTTGATCACTCAGTTGCCATTGCTTCGTCAAAGACTGCAACATCGTCTTCAACTCACCTAGCTCACTTGCCCCACCAGAAGATGATGCACCTTGATTAGGTGTAGGAAAGGAATGAGGCTTCTGAAAGACTTATTGAGCCTTACGAGGAGGGACATATGGCTGCTGCTGCTGCGGAGGAGGGGTATGATTGAGCACATTTTGACTTGTCCACCTCAAATTGGGATGGACTGCCCCTGTATTGTTGAAAAGCAAGGACATGTTCCTTCTCTATAAGACAGCCAAAAGCAGTGTGACCGTTGTTACTCCCACACCTCTCACATATGACAGTCTCCCCTCTAGTAAGCAAATGAACCGTCTGAGGGCTCCCCAGCAGAATTCAGCTCCAACTTATCAAATCTAGCATTCATGGCTTCCAGCTCAGCCACAACTTGCTTATCGACTGCATGAACTGTTCTAATATCATCCCTCGGGTTTCCGTACTCAACACAATGGGTCGCCATCTCTTCAATAAGAGCCCATCCCTTATCCTCGTCGGTGTTCTTTTGAAATCTTCCGTTGGATCATGCATCAAGTATGGCTCTGTGATCATAGCCCATTGTAGAACTGATTGGACAGGAACCACGTATCAAAACCATGGTGAGGAATAGACCTCACCAACCTCTTGAAACGGCACCATGCTTTATAGAAAGTTTCATCAGGTGCTTGCTTGAAAGTGGTGATCTTGCCCCTCAGCTGATTAGTGCGTTGCGGAGGGAAATATCTCTTATAAAAAGCAAGAGCAAGGGTCTCCTAGTCTGGGACCCCCGCGGCCGTGCGGTCCAAATCAGTCAGCCACTCCCTTGCCGAGTCAGTCAAAGAAAAAGGAAACAGAAACTCCTTAATCTTGTCTTGAGTTACCCCCTTTGTGGCGGGGATAGTAGACCCGTAGTCCGTAAAGACCTCCATATGCTTCCTCGGGTCTTCACCTACCACGCCTCTAAAGATATTTTTCTCCACCAGATTGATATAGGAAGGACGGATGTCAAATGTATTCCCATCCTCAGTCTGGAGATTGAAACCCTTTGGAATTGATGATGCTTTAGGCTCCGAATGACTAGCAATGTTCGGCATCTTTACTGGTTGGTTTACAGAACTGAAAGTGTCTTCTTCAAAAGATGGATTCTCTGTAAAAAGGAAATGCTGAAGCTCTGGTTCGAAAGTACTCAAGTCTTCCTTTCGTGATTCTCTTTGCAGACGGAGTCTATGCTTGAACAGTCTCTCTGGCTCTGAATCAGCTGAAACTAACTCAAAACTGTCTGACCTGGGCATACACAACACTGAAAGAAAATAAATAAGAATTGCCTCAAGGAATAAAAATTCCCTGAGACGGATAAAATAAACGAAACAAAGACAGATAGGGCAATTGCCTCCCCGGCAACGACGCCAAAATTTGATACCGTCGTTTCAGTACCAAAAATAAATACGTAACTACTACTAACAGAAGTCAGCGGTAAGTAGGGTCGATCTCCACAGGGAGGCGGTCACTATCTACTTGTTAATTCGGTCTGTCTAAGGTCACAGGATTGAGGGTTTTAATTGATTTCTAAACTACTGAAGATTAAGGGAAAGAGAAATAAAGGAAGAAAATGTGATAAAGATAACAGATAAGAGAGAATATGTCAGGATTTTGGTTCACCATGGTAGTCAATCGATTCAGTTGCAAATAGCCTAGACAATCTACTGTGAGAAGGATAATGGAAAGGTCCTTCCGGTCCACTTTCTATCCTAGAATTCCACAAACTTAACTTCTGTCCTCATTAGGGTAGTCTACTGTTCATAGCAGGTCTGTTCATTCCAATCTTCCGATCCAGGAACGAAATTAACCAAATTAAAGGGTAACTTAGAAGCGTGCACTCAACTAAGTCGGTATTATAATTAAATTGCCATGGGTACAAATTCTCACAACTAAGCCGTCTAGTCTATTCGCTACATCGTCTTTATTCTACCATAGATCCCCTAATCCGAACATGAATGAATTTAGCTACTCATATTGCTAATGTTGTCAATAATAACAATAATGAAATAACTAATAAATGACATAATAAAATTGTAATAAAAATGCATAAACTAATTAGGGCAGAAATTAATTAAGGAAGAACAAAGGAATTAAAACAAACAAAGTATGAGATTAAGATTAAAAGAGAGAAAGATTACAGTCACGAGAATTCCGGCGTAAAGAGCGACAAGATCCAAGCGATAAAACCCGAAAAGCAAAAGTTACAGTGGAAAAGTTTAGGGAAAAGAGAAGAGTAAAGAGTGGTGTCAGTAAAAAGTGTGTTTATAACCTAATCCCGACTTCCTTTATATAGGGACGTCATTATTAACATAAAATAAACCTAACACGGGATAAAAATCCCGAGTATAATAGCTAAATACTCGATCGAGTAACTTTATATCACTCGATCGAACAAATCCAAGCTAAAACCTCTCGATCGAGTACTTTAAGTACTCGATCGAACACTTATTAAATAGGCACTACTCGATCGTGTAGAAAAAGGAGTCGATCGAACACACAATTGTACTTGATCGAGTACTTTCCAGCGCACAATTCCTGCTTCGCGCACCGAATTTCAAACGGCTGCCATTTCTTTGTTACTTGAGCAAACAAGGTGTTTCTGGTGGCGTTGGAAATCTAAGAGGACAAGCTTTCATCTACAAGTTGAATCATGTGAAAATATGTTGTAGAACTCGAGATATGGCTCTTCAAATTAGGCACTAGCAATTTGAAGTTCTTCCTTTACTCGCCTAGCTATCTCACTTCTTTGCGCATCTCAAAATAGTAGTCTTAAGGCTCCGACTCAACTCATCTCCTAAATGCATTCATAGGGACATGTTTTAGGCTTGATTACACTCCTTTCCGGTTCATACCTGTAAATAATACAAGAGAAACCAAAGTAGACAATTCGGGGGACATTTGTAGCTAAATACTACACAAAATGCATAGAAATGCGTGCAAATAAAGTACATAATACCTATATAAAATGCACGCATCAGGAATTGTGGTCGGGTTGTCATCCCGACTCGTGATTATGCGATCATATATATTATGTTTGGGATAGTTTGGGTAGTTTTGACCTGAAGCCACTCGATCGAGTGCCCCTTACTCGGTCGAGTAGCTGCAGGTGTGTCTATTTGGAGGTATTCTGATTTTGGGCTACTCGATCGAGTAGCTAAGAATACTCGATCGAGTAGGGCCATCTCGATCGAGTTCCTAACCCACTCGATCGAGTAGCACTGTTACAGGAACTTTTCCGACTTTAAATTGACTCAAATGCTTTGTTTTGAATATTTCGATATTTATCATGGTTATTGGGGGTTAGTAACATGTTTGGATCGACTTATTAGTTATGCTTGGGTTCGTGCTTGACTTATAAATGACGTTTTGTGAAAAATATTAGTTGGTTCTTATTGCATTCATTTTACTTCCTCAACGTCTACAACAAAGCCTCATTTATTTGTTACCAAAAATATTTGTTATTTCCTTCATGGATTTCCCTAGTAAGGTTGCATGTTCTTTATGTCTATTGATAATCATTCTCATAAAGTAGCAGGTGTGTATAAGTTAATGTTAGTCGTGATTAGTGAGTAATGTCGATAAAGTGCAATATGTGTCAGGGTAAGTGAGTAAGTTGTTTGATGGTAAACTTCGGGAACGAAGTTCCTTTTTAGAGGAGAAGAGTAATGTCGCAAAAGAAAAATGCCGAAATTATAACAATTTTACCGTATGTTTGTAATGTTTTATAATGTCTCTGTTATGTTTGTAATGTTTTATAATGTCTCTGTTACACTTCAAGTACGAGTTTATAAATGTTTTAATAATTTTGTTGAGGAAATTGTATATTTAAGTAAAAGATGAATGATTGACGCATTATAATGATAAGATGGTCATAAGGAGAAGACATTGTCATGAAAAATAGCGGGGTTATCCTTGGTAGTTTTGCGTTATGTGACTATAAATCACACATTGTTGAATCTGTGATAGGATCATTTGTTGCATGTGGTGTGTTCGGTAACTCAAGTAGTGGCTTTCAGAAACTTGAATATGTGGTGTGACTGGACGGTTAATGATGATGACTTAGTGGGATAATGCTTTTAGAGTGTTGTGGACCTGTGACGAGTAAACGGTAATGTCAACCTTGGTTTCTTGTCGTGTGGTTTGGGGGAAGGTGAGTTGAACTTCGAGGACGAAGTTCTTTTTAAAGGGGGAAGACTGTAATACCCGTCCTTTTAGGAACCCGTTGACCAACATTGACCGACCTTTGGGGCAGGTGTTAGCCTTTAGGAATGCGTGCCAGAGATGCCTAGTGGCTTGTTGGGCTTCAGGGATGAGTGGTACTCGATAGAGTAGAGGCTACTCGATCGAGTAGCTTAGGTACTCGATCGAGTAAGTTGGTTACTCGATCGAGTAGCGTCTTTACAGCGGGGATTTATAATCGTGTTTTGATGAAACCGCATATCATTTCCGCCTCCTTCCTTCAGACCTAGATGTCGCCTCCCTCCTTTCCCTTCACCATAATTCCTTCCATGGGAGCTTTAGAGGATGCTAGTGCCTTGAGGATGAGTTTCTTGAGTCAGGTAGCGGTCTTAACGCCGATATGCTATGCGTAGGGGTTGCTTGCTTGGTTGATGTCATGTGTTTGATCGAGGAGTTGCTGCGATTGGCTAAAGGTAGGTTCGCCTACTCAGTTTTTGTTGGTTGTTTAGTGTGACGGTCATTGTATGGCTTGTAGTGTCGTTGTGATTAATTGTGGTAATCGGTTGGTGTTGTGATGTTTCGTTGGTTGTTGTTGTCGTGCAGCTGATTGTGATTGACTGTCTGTGGTTCTCGAGGTGCGTCCTCGGTTGAGTGGAGTCACTTGCGGGAGTGGCTTCACGCCCTAGTTTCGCCCTCCGTGGAACCCGCCACGGGAGGGGATGTGCACATTAATGGGACAGGGTTATCGCTCGGTATGATGAGCGGGGCTTAGGTGGGAACGGCTGCGGTCCCCCACTAGCAGGGCTGGTCCAGTGGACCGTCGGTGACGATGATTGGTTGGAGTGGTTATGGTTTGTGTGTATGCTTGGTTGTATGTGTAGTGTGTGGATAGTTGTTGTTGTGTCTTGCCTCAGTTGTTGACGTTGTGTGGTTGTTTCTGTTGTGTTTGCCGTGATCCCTTATGGTGAGCAGTCAGTCTTAGCAGGTGATGTCTTGGATGGTAGCTTGAATCTTGGCGGGATGAGTCTTCACGAGTCATGACAGGAGTAGTCTTCATAATGTTTGATGAGTTGTATCAGTAGTTTGGTTATATCACTTGTAAAATAATTATAAATCTTCTTTTATTAACTTTTGATGATTACTTTCCTCGTGCAACCGAGATGGTAATACCCTTATATGCTAGGGAAGATCTTGTTAAGGCTCTTTGGTATATGGAGGTGTTACACATGGTGCATACATGAGGAGGGCTCGCCAGCCATGATGCGTTGGAAGGCTCGCCAGCCATGGGGCGTATATGAGGAGGGCTCGCCAGCCGCGATGCGTTGTAAGGCTCGCCAGCCATGGTACGTATATGAGGAGGACTCGCCAGCCGCGATGCGTTGTAGGCTCGCCATCCATGGGGCGTATATGAGGAGGGCTCGCTAGCCGCAGTGCGTTGTAAGGCTCGCCAGCCATGGGGCATATATGAGGAGGGATCGCCAGCCGCGACGTGTTGTTAGGCTCGCCAGCCATGGGGCGGTCGGTTGATCGACCGTGAGAATAGCCACGCTGGATGGGCTTGTTTTGGAAATAGCGGACTCTTGATGCCGTCGTGGAAATAGTGAATTTTGAATTTCACTATTATTGTTTTTGAAATAAGCGGGTTCCGCGAGGAAGCCCCCTGTTAACATTTGAAGGAATAGTGAATTTTGAATCTTCACTACTCGTTTTTGAATTTGAAGTGGCGGTTTTACTCGCCGTATGTTTGAATTTTGAAGGAAATAGCGAATTTTGACTTTTCGCTATTACATTTGGAGTGATGGTTTATGTTGCCGCCGTTGATATGTGAAGGAAATAGTGAATTTTGAATCTTCACTATTGTTTTTGAAGTGACGGTTTATGTTGCCGTCGTTGACAAATGTGGAGGAAATAGAGAATTTTGAATCTTCACTATTGCTTTTGAAGTGACGGTTTATGTTGCCGCCGTTGACAGATGTGGTGAAAATAGTGAAATTTGATTTCCAACTATTATTTTGAAAATGATGGTTTTAATTGCCGTTGTTCGAAATTTGAAGAAATAGTGAATTTGAATTTTCACTATTATTTTTGAAAATGACGGTTTTAATTGCCGTCGTTTGAAATTTGAAGAAATAGTGAGTTTTGAATTTTCACTATCATTTTTGTATTTGCAAAATGACGGTTCCTAATATCGTCATTGAAAATTTGAGGTTTGATTGGAAATTGGGCAAAAGCCCAAAATTCCGCTACAATAGAGCAGGGAGCACCCCATTGAGGCGCGAGCAATTTGGTGAGGTTAGGGACCTTCCCTATTTTCTTGTAAAATATGCGAGATTGGTTTGCATACCATTCTCATTTCATCTTCTTCAACCTCTCGACAAAACCGCACAAAACCGCCATTGTTGATCTTTTAGCTTGCTCCCATTCATGCCATTATCAACATGTCATCTCAAGGTATGTATTTCCTCTTGAATCCATTTGAACTTGTTGGTCTTTTTGATAGATTGAATTAGGGCGAAATGTTTACCCTTGAAAATCGATTTGGGCGTTTTTGATTGAGCCCATTTCGAGCGAAATTGATGATTGCATTAGGTTAGAAACGTGTTTAGGAGCATATGGGTGCTTTTAGTTCGCATTTTGGTCCCCGTTTGCGTCCCCTATGCTCGAAAAACATGTGTGAGGCGAAGAAACCGTCTCATTTTACAATGCCAAGTTTATTTGCTTGAGTAATGGGTCCCACTAGGTTGCATTGTAGTCGGGAAAGACCGTATTTGCCATTGTGGACTTTCGTTGGGTATTGTGGGTAAAATTGGAATTTTTACCTTTTGTGACGGTCTTATGTCTGACAGAATAAGCGCCTGTTTAGGGCCTGAATTGAGCCAGTTTGCCTTGAAATGGACCATATTGGTAGTTTAGGTTGCTTTGAGGCGTGATAAAATCACGTTGCCTCGTTGTGGTCGTATTTTGAAATTTTGACCGGTTTGCGCTCAAATTGGCGTAGAAATTGCCTCTTTGAATTGTAGAAAATACCCCATTGCATCGGGAACGTATTTTGGGTTGTTGGCGGACCTTGTGCGGGTCTTGAGGTGCCATTTTTGCTTGTCGTTGTTTTGACTCGTCTTTTGCTTGAAAAGAAGGGCGAGTCGTTTTTTGTGCGTTTTTGTGAATTGTTTTTGTTCGGTTGGGTTTGGGTGGGATTGCCCTTGTTCTGCTTTGCAGGTTTTTTTTGGATTTGTCCATTTTACGCCGTCGTAATGCCGAAATTTTGGCTGACGTTCTTTGTTTGTAGGAGAGTGTTCGGGACCTACTGCGTCTCTTGCTGCAACTTTAGAGGACCTGTTTGGGACAGGGCCGGTCAGTACTCCGGTTAGTGCACCCGCCGTGATAGTGGAGGACGCTTCTGAGGAGGAGGGGCCTTCCGAGGAGGCTATAAGGGCCGGGAGGGCCGCTGAGGTCCGTGAGGAGCCCGTTGTTGGGGCTGCTAGCGTTAAGAGAGCTCATACAGGGTCTGAGGCTGGTCCTTCCGGGAGGAGGGTTACTAGCCGGAAGAAGGCTCCTCGGCCGACCAGACAGACGTTACAGAACGTCGTTAGGGTCGTCGAGATGCCTCTTATCCGTCATGTTGAGTCTCAGGGTCAGAAGAGACGGAGGGCGGAGATGGTTGAGGACGACGCTCACGTCGCGGGCTGGGACGTTAGACGGGTTACAGCCCCGCGAGGGCTGAACCTGCGGGCGGCGCCTGCTTGGGCCGAGGGTTTCGACGGTAGCCAGTCGCTGCTTCGACTGGACATGCACATCTCCTAACATGCACATGAGGACTTGGTAAGTCATGTCACCTGGTTGAACTTTCGTCGCTTTTGAAGTATCAGACCTGAAAAGGTGTTCTGACGTTGTCTATTTTTGATTTCAGGAGATCGGCACCATGAGGACTTTCTCGGGCTTCACTACTTGCCTGGGCTTTTACGATGTTCTCTGAACCGGTACAAGGGCGTTGATAGAGAGGTCGGCCGTTGGTGGTCGTTTGGCGGGACATTCACAGGTCTTCGATTAGGTCGAACCTGTGTCTGATCCGTGCCATGTTGGATCGGTACTGGGATACGACGTCGTCGTTCCACATGGAGTTCGGGGAGGTTGGCGTGAACTTAGAGGATTTTGCCATAATATCCGGCCACCCTTGTGGCAAGACGCCTGTTGAGTTCACAGAGACACCGGAGAGGGTGTCTTTTCCTGCGGTTACTCGTCTGATCGGTACTGTTTTTCCTGATCCTTCTGACGTTACTCCGTACCTGATCGCGAGATCATACGTGAGAGACCGCTTCAGAGGGAGAGCGGTGGGTTATGCTCCGGCGCCATTGGCGAGTCCGGAGGCTGAGGCTAGAGCTGACGCGCAGGAGGCGCGGTTGTAGTTGTGGTACTTCTTGGGTGCCACGTACTTTGGTGACAAGGGTGACCGCTTGTCGACCAAGGTACTTCCTCTCCTCGCTGACCTTGACACTTTGGGTCAGTTTGACTGGGTCACGCCGGCTTTGGCGAGTTTTACCCGGTATATTCACGCAACGGTGCGTCCGGAGGCAGTGGGGGATGGTAGTGCCCCTGCTTTGGTTGGTCCCAGCCTCATCTTGGAGGTACGAGCGTTTTTGTAGTTTTGAGTTTGATTTTGATTTTGATTTTTATTTTGATTTTCGCAATTCTTTGGAAAGACTGGCTGATTTGTGTTTGCTGTGTTTGGTTACAGGCTTGGTTGTACGCCTACTTTGTCCCTCTGTGTCCGGGGACTATGGGTGGTGTCCCTTCGACTTACCCTGTTGTGAGGGCTTGGACGGTGGCTCGGAAGAAGTCGATTAAGTCGACTTACGAGGACTGCAAGCGTCGTGTGAACAACCTTCGAGTTGCTGACGTGAGTTGTCTTTCCTTACTCCTTCTTCTGTATAGAAATAGATAGAGACAGGATGACTAGGTAGCTTAGGAAGCCCCCAGTTAGTTGAGTAGCTTTGTCTTGAATGCAGTTTGTCGGGTGACCTTGGGAGCACTACACAGAGGTGCCGGCCGCTGTCAGGGAGCGTGTGCGGCCTCGCAGCTCCCAGCGTTTGTACCTGGAGACGGCGATCGAGCCGGTTTGGTACCTGGGCGAGCGTTTAGCTCGTCAGTGCTTTTCTGAGACTTTCGTGGTACCGGTCGACCCGCCTAGGGTGTTGTTCCAGATGTCGACTCCCGATAAGGTTGAGGAGCACCTTCACGGTCAGGGAGGTGAGGAGCTGTTGCTGCAGGAGGTCGACTACGACACCTTCCGGTTGTCGAGGCTTGTCTGGTACCCGATCGAGGTATTTTTTTCCTCTGTTCTTTCGTTTTCATTGCCTCTTTGATAGGAGGGTTTGTTACCTTTGATGTGGACCCAAATTGCAGGGAGCCGACATGCTGATGAGGACTCAGCCCCCAGTTTTCTCGGCCTGCGGTTGCTGAGGTGACCGACGTTGGCATGGAGTGGAGGTTGGTCGTTCTGAGGGTGAGTTCTTGACCTGAACGTTTTTTCTCATTTACGCCTTGCCTTGCATTGTACTGAAGAACCTTCTTGGTTGTACGTGACGACCGCTAGTCACCAGGCTTTGTGACGGATGGCTAACCGCTGGAGGGCGCTCGCTGGTGACCTGGCTGCGAAGGAGGCTCGGCTTTCTCAGGTACTTTTTGTGTGTTGTTTTTGTGTATTTTGTGTTGCATTTCACGTTTTTAGATCTTGATGACCTATATTATGTTTTGTAGGGTACTGCGGATCCAACGAAGCTTGTTCGGGTCCGTGCCGAGTTGGATACAGCCAGGTCGACGATCGAGGCCTAGGGGTTGGGGATCACCTGTCGAGACCAGGAGCTGAGGCATCACGAGGACGTGCTGCGGAGCCGAGATGCGGAGATTGCCTCTCTCAAGGCTCAGTTGGCTGCGATGGAGGAGCTTCACGTCGAGATGGAGCACGAGACGCTTGAGAGTTCTCCGGAGAGGGAGTTTGAGCAGATGGTAGTGTCTGTCTTGGCTGCGACTCCTCGTGAGACCGGGACTGGTCCGACGGGAGGCGCTGAGTAGTTGTAGTAGCTTGTCTGTATCTTGGACTCTTGCTTGTACACATTTACATTTTGCGTGAGGCGGTTTGTATATATGTGTTTTTGGATTGTGGTTCATTTTGTGATTTTTGGCTTTTTTGTGTTGTGTTTCGGAGGAGCGCTGTCGGCTGTCAATTCCCCTTTGGCTTTGCATCAGTTCCTGCATCGTTAGTGTAGAAAATAGGCAACAGGTAGCACGTATGCGTAAACGTAAACATGTAAAAAGCACTTGATTGAAGACAAAATTTAACCGCGATGACACGAAGTTAAAATTGAAATTTGAAATTTGAAATGATTTTTTTTGAAAATTTGCGACAAGTCGTCGTGTTTGGACTCCAAAAGGAATTTATTTGAACATTTTTTAAGCAACTAACTCGTGTCTTGAATTAAATTGCATCGAAATTATTGAAATTGATTTGTGACTCGGAAAAAAAATTCAAACTCAAACCGTCAGGGATGAATTTTAGAATAGATTTTTTTTTTGCGACTGTATTTGATTTGATTTTTTTGTGAGATCAAGACTCGAATTTGTGGGTGCTTGAAATTTTGAGGAAAACTGACGTCGTGTTATCAATTTTCAATTTTTATTTTTGCTGGGAAATTGCGAAAAAGCGAAAAAAATTTCGGAATTTTGATTGGCATGGAAACGATCCGTCGCGGATCGGGGCGACTAGCCCTTTCCCCTTTTAAAAAAGAAAGAAAAATTCGTATGTTTAAAGCTGCGTCAAGGAAACCGTGTCGGATTTCGTAAAACGCGAAAACAAAAAAATGTGAGTGTGAGGAAACACAAAATGTCCCGGACCATCCCGAAGAGGCGCGAGCATTCCGGCGGGAGGTTTGAGGTGTCAGGAGAAAACACAACTCGAAAGGGACAATTCATGGTGGGGATCCTGAGAACAGGCCCAAAGAGGCGCGAGCTGCTTGGCGATAGGAAGCAGCTCTCCCTTTTTTTTTCTGAAAAAACGCGCTGATTGTTTTGTATAAATAGTGATGTTTGTGCTTCATTGTTTCATCATCCGAAACATAAAACATCTCTACAAAACTTCTTCTTCTTCTTCTTCCACAAAAATATTTCATTGATGCCTTTGAGAATGCGTTGCGACAATGGTGCCGGGATTTGTCTCCTCCCGAAAAGTATCAACCCGTTTGCATGGGAGTTGGTCAATTGTTGGTGCTTCGTCAAGTCAAGGTGCAATCCTCATTCCTTGAAGCATGCTCTCGGTTTTGGGATTCAAAACACCATGTTTTCGTTTTCCCGAAAGGTGAAATTTGTCCACTAGCCGAAGAAGTTGGAGTCATTGGTGGGTGGCCGGGTTGTGTTCCGCTGCTTCCTCCGACTCGATTGTGCTGCGAGGAGAAATTCCATTCGATGTTGGGCTTGTCGACAAGTCAAGTCAACTTCCTTCTTGCTCCACATGGTGTTGATATGTTGGCTCTTATCAACATCCTCTCGAACCGATTGGATGCCAATGTTTCGGAGGTGGCTAGGAGAAGGGCTCTTGCCTTTTGCCTTGTCCATGTATACCTCTTTGTTGATGCTTTGAAGAAGGAGGGGCCGAAATGCTATGGTAGCATGACCCGTGTACATGTTGTTGAGCAAATGGAGCATGGTAGAGATCCATCATGGTTGGTGCTTGGCGAGATCATCCAGGCTTTGGACAAGGAGGGCTCTTGTGGAGAAGTTCCCTCATTTGGATCCCCAAGGATCCTCCAAGTGTGGCTATTGGAGAGGCTAAGGTATGTAAAGCCTCCGGTTGATTCTTCTTCTTATTCTTTCCGTCACCTTACCATGAGGAAGAAGTTATACTCGGATAGCTTTGCTTCCACCGAGGCTTATTGGGCTGCAAGATTGGCAGCGGAGGGTGGTCCTCACATCCATTGGGTGGTGCCATGGTGGCACTTGAGGTCCTTCACGGGGTTGCCCGCTTCGGGTGGTAGTCCTCGTTCTTTGATGGTGGTGGGTTTGAAGGTCGCTTCCTTCATTTATCCGGAAAGGCTCATGAGGCAAATGGGGCGTCAACAAAAGGTGCCCGCTCAAGATACTCTTGTCCAAGAGAAGGTTTTTCAGAACTCCGAGCTTGTGGAGGTCTTCGAAAGATGGTGGGCCACTCGGCTGCTTTGGGAGGTACCAAACCCCGTTGCCACGACATGGGTGACTCCCGCTTATGTCAAGTGGTCAAGAGCTTCGTCCTTGAAGGAGAGGTCCAAATTCCATAAGGACGAGGTTGTCGATTTGAAGTATCGAGAGGTTGTCAAGGCCTACCGTGCCTTCTTTGAGGATTATGTTGATGGGGTTAGCCTGAATGTGATGAGACCACCAAAGAGGAGAAGCTCGGGTCCCAAAAATGTAGTGGGCCGTGCATGGGCTCGTTTCGGGCCGAAGAGGAAATCCGTGCTAGGCGGGCCAACAAGAAGAACAAGGGGAAGATGTACCCTCAGGGAAAAGGCAAGGGTAGAATGGAGGAGTGAAGATTTCCATTACCCACTTTATTATTATGTTGTATTAGTGTTGTCAGTTTTTTATTATGTTATACTAGCTATGTTTTGTGTGTTTTGTGCTAGCTTTATTATGTGAGGTGTTTTAGTCGACACCTTAGCTTTGACAAGTTGTAGACTCGTCAAGCTTTTTTTGTTGTTGAAATTGTAATCCCTCCCATTATTAATTAAATAAGAGGATTACTCGTGTCGAAATTGTGAACGCTTGTTTTTTCCATCCATTTTGTAAAGGCAATTCGATTTGAATCATCCTAAACATTTGCACTTGGGAAAGTGGGATTTTTGTGAGAAGGGAGAAAAGCTCGTTTTTTTGTATTTTTGGGGAAAAGGGAATGTTTTTCCTTTCTTTTTTTGAAAGTTGTTGTGGGTGATGTTTTTTTGATTATGGGGATGGTCGTTTTTTATTATGGGGATGGTCGTTTTTTATTATGGGGATGGTTGTATCCTTCTCGTGTAAGAAAGGACTGCCTACGTATTCACCTGAAGAGGTGAAATCAAACCATGCTCGTAGTTCGAAATGTATTCTAAATTTGATTGGGTTTTGTGGTTGTATCCCTCATGTATAAGAGGGACTGCCTACGTATACACCTGAAGAGGTGAAATCAAACCATGCTCGTAGTTCAAGGGGTTTTTTGTTTTAGTGCAAATGGATGTTGCCTTTGACAAATCAAAGGACATTCGAAACGGGCGAAGTGTCGCAACATAGACTCGATAAAGCATGCAATTTCAAATCAGAACGCGTTGAAGAACTTGACTTTAAAGGGGTTGAGGCGGTTGCTAGTTGTAAAACTAGGGTTGAGGTCGTTGGTTGCTATAGTTCAAGGGAAGTATTTTTTGAGTTGGTCCAGGTTGATCGGGTTTTTAAAATCCTCCCCATATAGGTCCCTCAGTCTCACTGCACCCCCCGAAAGTATTTTCTTGACCAGGTATGGCCCGACCCAGTTGGGTATGAATTTTCCCCTCGGATCGACGGGTAATGGTGCTCGAACTGACTTGAGGACCAAGTCGCCCTCCTTGATGTTTCTGGGTTTAACCTTCTTGTTGAATGCCCGTTGTATACGTCGTTGGTATAGTTGGACGCTATGCAAGGCGTTGAGTCGCCGCTCGTCTAGAAAAGTGAGTTGCTCGTACCTTCGATGGGTCCATTCCGCCTCAAGGACCTGACTCTCTAGTAGGATGCATAGAGAAGGGACCTCTAACTCTACCGGTTGAACCGCCTCCATACCGTATGCTAGGTAGAAGGGTGTGGTGCCTGTCGGTGTTCGAATGGAGGTTCGGTATCCCCAGAGTGCGAATGGGAGTTTGCTCGGCCAATCGCGGTAGTTGTCTTGCATTTTCTTGATAATGGTGACAAGAGTTTTGTTAGCTACCTCCACCGCTCCGTTGGTTTGGGGGACGGTAGGGGGATGATTGATGTCGCTTGATCTTGTATTTTTCAAGCAAGGCCCAAGTTTCCGCCCGAAAGTAAGAGCCTTGATCGTTGATGATTTCATGGGGTACCCCATATCGACAGATGATGTTGTTCTGGATGAACTTGGCCACTTGTTTGGCGGTCAAGACTGCATATGACTGTGCTTCCACCCATTTGGTGAAGTAGTCGATGGCGACGAGGACGAAACAATGCCCCTTGGTGACTGTCGGGTTAACTTTCCCGATGATGTCGATGCCCCAGATTCAGAAAGGCCAGGGTGATTTCAGGGTGTAAAAGGGATGGTGGTATATGTTGTATGTTGGCGAAGATTTGGCAATTGTGGCAATGTTTGACGTAGTTACGGCAATCGACTTTCATGGTGTTCCAGTAGTAACCCAACCGCATGATCATTCGGGTAAGCATCATTGCGCTCATGTGAGGTCCACATTCTCCGTCATGTTGTCAGGTATATTGACGAGCGCGGCAAGTTTTGCTAGGGCATCTGCAAATTGATTTTCCTCTCGTGGCAAGTGAAAGTAGTCGACTTGGTCGAAGAACTCGGCCTCTTGATTGATTTTCGCTCGGTAGGGAGCTAAGCTGTCACTTCGGATTTTCCATGATCCGGACACCTGATTGATGATGAACGAGGAATCGCCGTGGACCCTCAGTCTCTTGATGCCAAGTGTTATGGCTGCTTGTAGGCCGATGAGGCATGCTTCATATTCAGCGGCATTGTTGGTGACAGCGAAGTCTAGTTTGACTGAGATCGGAACATGTTCTCCCTCTGGTGATATTAGAAGGATTCCTACCCCGAAGCCTCTCACATTAGATGCACCATCGAAGTATAGGTCTAATGTGTCAGAGTCAGCACAAAGGATGTCTTCATCAGGAAGTGACCATGTGTCGGTCGTTGGATCCTTGTTGACAGGATTCTCTGCTAGGAAATCGGCGACTACTCTTCCCTTGATAACCTTGAGGGGTACAAACTTGAGATCAAACTCGGACAGCATGAGTGTCCACCTAGACAGCCTTCCGTTTAGTACGGGTTTTTCGAAGATGTATTTGACTGGGTCCATCTTGGAGTAGATGTGGACCGTGTAGCGGAGCATGTAATGCCGCAGCTTCTTTGTTGACCATTCTAGGGCAAGGCATGTCTTTTCCAGTTAGGTGTACCTTGTCTCATACTCGATGAACTTTTTGCTGATGTAGTAGATGGCGCGTTCTTCGCCCTCGACTATTTGTGCTAGCATTGCTCCCATGGCTGTGTCGGTGACAGTCAGGTATAGGGATAAAGGAGTCCCTGGTTGAGGTGGCATGAGGACAGGAGGCTTGGATAGGATTTCCTTTATCCTGTCGAAGGCTTTTTGACAGTCGTCGTCCCAATAGGTGTGATCGGAGGCGCGAAATTTCTTGAAGATTGGTTCACAAATCATGGTGAGCTTGGCATGAAGTGGCTGATGTATAGAACCTGGCCGAGAAATCACTGAATCTCCTTCTTGTTCTTAGGCCGCGGCGTTTGTTGGAGGGCTTTGATTTTGGTTGGATCAATCTCAATGCCTCTTTTGCTGACAACATGTCCCAAGAGTTTTCCGGAGGTGACCCCGAATGCACACTTCTGAGGATTTAGTCTCATGTTATATTTCCGCAGACGAGCGAAGAATTTCCGAAGAGCGTTGATGTGGCCGTCCCGTTCCCTTGACTTGACAATTATGTCATCAACATATACCTCTACCTCCTTGTGCATCATTTCATGTAGGAGAGTGGTAGCGGTTCTTTGATAGGTAGCCCCGGCATTGATGAGGCCGAAGGGCATGACCGTGTAGCAATATGTACCCGACTGTATAGTGAATGCAGTCTTGTGCATGTCTTCCTCGGCCATTTTTATCTGGTTGTACCCGGCATACCTGTCCATGAATGATAGAAGAGCATGCTTGGCGGTGTTGTCCACTAGAATATCAACATGTGGCAAAGGGAAGTCGTCCTTTGGACTTGCCTTGTTCAGATCCCTGAAGTCGACGCAAACCTGAATCCTCCCGTCTTTCTTCAGTACAGGAACGATGTTGGCCACCCAGTCAGAGTATTCAGACACTTTGATGAAACCAGCCTTGAACTGTTTATCCACTTCTTCCTTGATTTTCAGGGCCCATTCAGGACGCATTCGGCGCAGCTTTTGCTTCACGAGTTTAGCTCCAGGTTTAATGGGTATCCGGTGCTCTACAATTTCCCTGTCAATCCCGGTCATATCCCTATAAGACCAGGCGAATACGTCCTTGTATTCGTGGAGGAGGTCAATGAACTGTTGTCTTTCCGAGGGATCAACGGTTGTCCCTATCCTAAGTTCTTGAGGTGTGTTGTTGGTTCCTACGTTAATGGGTTCGGTCTCCTCAATGATGGGGGTTCTGGTTTCCCGTTTGTCAAGTTCTTTGGCTAGGTGAGGTGGGTAGTCACTCAAGTCGAATTCCTCATAGTCATTCAAAATTGCATTGCAGTTAAATTGAGACGAGTCATAAGCAAACTTAGCGTTTATTAATTTGACACGAGCGAAAAGCTCGGAGAGGACAGACATCTCACGGTCGGTCAGAGGCGACACAACAGAGGAGGCGGCCCCTGGAACAGGCTCCAGGTTGTTACCTTCCATGGGAGTGGGGACGACCCTAGTTGACTCAGGCTTAGAAACAGCCACAAGTTTGTGATAAAACAGCGGGAAGGGGACCTTGACTGGGCCATCAGGAGTGTTAGGAGCTATGACAGACTCTGACTCCGACTCAGACTCTGATTCTTCTTCACTTCTCCCCTTTGAACATTGGGCCTTCTCCAGTTGTGATTTTGAGAATGCGGCCTTGGCAATCGGTCCACTTGACGGTTTTCCTCCAGCCCTGTGTAGCTTTCTCTGGGTCAGTATCAGAGATCAAGGCGGTTGGGTCAAATTGGTTGTCCTTCAGAGCAATGTTGATGATGTCCTCATAGTCGAGGTGCTTGATGTTATCCTCTCCAAAGAGGAGAGTGACAGCTTGTCCGTCGAGACATGAGGACAGCTTAGACTCGGTTGATGCAGCTTCGGTGTTTTCGGGGATGAAGTAGCAGTCCTGGAAGACTTCTACACCCGGGTACCTGACCTTGCCACAGTGTCATAGATCGGCTCCGGAAAGCCATGGTAGAGTTCGGACTCTCCCTCGGGGACAAAGTATCCATTGAGGGTCAGATGATAGGGATGGAGGATAACTCCGTGCTTCTTGCGCTTTCGAACTAGGAGGTTCATTTCCTAGATATCTTCATCGGTAGGTTCATAGCCCAGTCCGCAGGGGATGTTGGGGAACTTAGCCTGTTTCAAGGGAGGTAAGGTGCTCTTCAGTGGATTGAGGGGTAAACCCAGGAAATAACCCTAGCACATCAGAATGCGGTTGACTGTGAGGTTGGTAAACGGGTCACAATCAAAGGGTGTTAATTCATCAGTTATGGCATTCACGGCTTGGTATCCCCACATTTCACTGTCGTCCTCCTCGATGGCTTGGGAGACTATTCTCTTTTTCATGACGACTTTGATCGGGGAAGCAGGAATCGTGATCGTTTTCCCGTTGAAGGGGACCCTGATTTTCTGGTGAAGAGTTGAAGTAACTGCCTTGACGGCGTGGATCTAGGGACGTCCCATAAGCATGTTGAAGAAGGCGTCGATGTCGACTACCTGAAAACTGGTTTACCTCTCCAGTGGTCTGGTTGCGACAGTTAGAGTGATAAGCCCTGCGACCTTACGACGAGTGCCGTCAAAAGCGCGTACTCTTTAATTGGTTGGGACCAAATCAGCTTCTTTGATACCTATTTTATGAGCATTTTTTAGGGGAATGACATTCACCGCGGATCCGTCATCCACAAGGACCATAGGCACATTCTTTTTGAGGCATTGTACCGTGATGTACAAAGCCAGGTTGTGGTTGGCTCTGAAGGGAGGGATATCTTCGTCAGAGAAGATGATCGTGTTGCTCAAATCAGGGACATCCCTTGTCATGTGTGCCACAACTTCTTCCGGGGAGGAGGTAGAGGGCATAGTCAATTTTCCCAAGGCTTGTAGTAGAGCATGCCGATGCTCGAAGGATGTGGCAATCAGTTACCAAATTGAGATTTCGGCTTTTGCTTTCTACAGTTGTTTGAGGATCGAATTCTTGGGAACCTTGGTTTGAGTATCTACGTCCGGGACAACTTGGTCATTCGTTGTTGGATCGACCGCTGAATTGTTCGGGTTTTGATAGGGGCGTCCGGACCGGATAAGGTGACCGATCTCTTTTGCCTGTTTCTCTTTCCCCGGGACAATATAGACGTCTTCAACATCATCTCTCTAGATGCCATTGATTTCGAGATCTCGAGGGTACCTTGGAAGGGTACTCCTCGGTGGCGAGTTTTTGTGAGGGACGTTTTTGTGAGGGTAGTTTTTGTGAGGGTAGTTTTGGAAGGGTAGTTTTTATGAGGTTGATTATTGTGAGGGTAGTTATCGTGAGGTGCATGCCAGAATGGTCGTGGGAACAATCCATTCGAGTGAGGGTAATTTTGGGTGCTCGAGGGACCTTCCCTCGGGCGTGGTGTTGGAGGATTTAAAATCAGTCGGCGGTAGGCTTCGTCAAGTCGGGTGATCCTTTCGGAGAGACTGGCTATAACTTCCTCAACTTGTTGGAACATGGCAAGCATAGTTGCGGCACTGAACACAAATACTCCGTCTGAGGCATCCTTCTCCAGGGTATTCACCTCGTTATCAATTGGCAGGTTGAGGTGTGAGCAGTCCAAGGTTGGCTCATCATCGGAGATAGCATGGATTTCCAAAGGGTTTATTTTGTTGTTTGGTTTAGTTAGTGGAGGCAAAGGATATTCTCCTTTCTCGATCATGTCTTGGATGAGGTGTTTGAGCTTGAAGCATGTTTCTGTGTCATGCCCTTTCCCTTAGTGGTACCGACAAGGGCATTAGGGTTCCGTGCATGGATTTCTTAGCATCGATGCATCCGGTGGGTCCGATTAGTTGTAGTTTCCCTTGGTCCATAAGCCTCTTTAGGGCGCTTGCATAAGTTGACCATATATTAGTGAACACTCTTTGGGGGCGCTCAGCTCTCTTGGCGGTTGGTTCAAGGAGGTTGACCTCATCAATCTTGTTCGTCTGACCATAAGCGCGAGATCCGGTTGATGTGGATCCTTGGTAGCCTCTACCGGTGGTTTTGGCTAGAACACCCTTTCGGAGGTCGTCTTCAATGCGTGTCCCAAGGATTTGCAGATCCTGGAAGGTCTTGATGTTTTGGTACCTCAGTAAGTTGGGATACACCGGGCAGAGATTGTTGACAAATTTTTCCACCAAGGTTGACTCACTCGGCTTGCTAACCAATTGAGTACTTACTCTCCTCCAACGGGTTAAGAACTCGGTGAATCCCTCCTTGTCATTATGGGTTAGGACCTCAAGAGTACGGGTATTGGCTTGGATTTCGACATTGTCGGCATATTGCTTAGCAAATTCAACTGCGACCTCATCCCAGGTAGTAAGGTTCTTCAGGTCAAGGGAGTAGTACCATTGGCGAGGGATCGGTTCCAACGATGATGGGAAGATCCGGGTGAAAAGGTCCTGTTTAACCCCTTTTATGGCCATGTAGTCTTTGAAGGCTCGAATATGATTGAGCGGGTCCTCTACTCCCTTGAATTTGGGCACATCATTCAGGGTAAAGTTGTTAGGTAGTTGATCCCCAACAGGTTCAAATCTTCAGTTGTTCTCAAGATGGATATTGTTACCCCGGGCTAGGAGTTGTTTTTCCAGAAGCTTAAGCCTTTTCTCAGTTTCAGTCAAAGGCGCAGTGTTGTGTTCTCTAGCCTCCTTGTTTTCCAGGGTGTCGATACGGGTCTCGACACGATCCAGAGTGACCTTAAGAGCAGTGAGTAGGCTGGCTAGCTTAGCAGTTGTGACATCTCCGTTGTTATCATTGTTGTTGTCGTTGATGAACGAAGTTGAAGACGAGGCCATGGTTCTGAGGCAGAAAAACGGCTCACATTACAAATCAATCCGACACGGTTCAAAGACTCAACAGAGACCATGCAAAGGACAACACAAAGATCAGACTCAACAAGTAGAGGATGACAGTGTGTGGTACCTCGGTGCTGACTCGATTTATGACGTGACGGTGTTGATTGAACTTTTGACAGGCGTCCAACGTAGCGGCGTGACGCCATTGGACGAGTCTCGTGGTGAGACGACTCATAATTAAATACCCATAAGTATGTTTGCTTCGACTAGATAGACACGAGGCGGAATTGGAATGGTGGACTGAAGTTTTCGAAAATAGAAATTTTTCAGAAAGATTCATTTGTCGCTTTATAGACGGCTTCCGAAGATAGGGATCTCTGCAAGTGGGTCAGTTAAAAGGGTTGTCTTAAATTTGTTTGCAAAAGACGGTTTTGAGTTTGAGTCGACTTGGGGAACAATGTACTGTTTCCCAAGACGGTTTTTGAAATTCAAAATCGTATGTTTTGAAAATCGGGTTTTGAAATGTCTGAAGAGGTCTCGGGGACGATGTATGGTTCTCGGGATCTCGCAAGTGTCTCGAGAAAAGGGTGTGTGATTTTCTCGGGTTTTGAAAGAGCCATTGTCGGCGCGAAACGGGTTAAAATCCATGTCTAGACGCGGCGATTATAACGGCGTAAAAAGGTGATTTGAAATGGTTGTAAAAAACCGAGTTTGAAAATCGTCATTACGACGGCCTAGAAAGGCGTGTTGAAATGGTTGTAAAAACCGGGTTTGAAAATCGTCATTATGACGGCCTAGAAAGGCGTGTTGAAATGGTTATAAAAACCGGGTTTGAAATGCGTCATTACGACGGCCTAGAAAGGTGTGTTGAAATGGTTATAAAAACCGAGTTTGAAAATCGTCATTACGACGGCCTAGAAAAGCGTGTTGAAAAGGTTATAAAAACCGGGTTTAAAAATCGTCATTACGACGGCCTAGAAAGGCGTGTTGAAATGGTTATAAAAATCCGGTTTAAAAATCGTCATTAGGACGGCCTAGAAAGGCGTGCTGAAAAGCAACGGTCGGCGAAAGACCGAGGTTTGAAACGGCATTATAACGGCGCAAAAAAGTGTTTTTGAAGTTTGAAAAATGACAGGGAAGGACTTATGATCAAGTAGCACATAAGCACTCACAGTTCATTGTATTATGCATAATGCTGACACGGGTTTTGGCTTAAAAGGGTGGGTTACACACCAAGCAATCAAACCCCGATTTGCGAGAGGGATACCAATCCAAACAAAACGTGTAAGGAGGGTGCCCTAGCCTCGTGCTCGAGAGTGATGAAAGCTCTTTGACAAAACAGAAATGTGTGACGTCAATGGTATGCTTGACTCAATCCGGATTCGAAACGCGGGGATGAGAAAACTCACGCCGACGAGACGAGCCAATTGGTCGAAAATGGTTAGGTTGTGAGCCCGGACAAGGAACCCGACCGTGACCATAATATCAATTAATGCATTCCAACCAAGACCTCATTCGAGTCTCACCATTTAGGGATCATAAAGACACAAATGTCCTAGTTTTCCCCAGCGTAGTCGCCAATCTATGGACGTAGCCACCTGCACGCCCCAGCCGATCTGTGGGACATACAGCGGTCTTTTGAAAGCCACGCTTGGCGGCGTAAAAATAAATGCTTTCGACCGGATCGTTTTAGATCGGTCGGTTTCGTCTCAGCAAGGGTCTCGAAACGATTAGAGATGTTCGAAGTAGCCACCAAGCATTTGTGGGATGCTTGGAACCCGTTCGAATCCACTTTATACATCGGTCAAACGAAGCACAAAGCAGTGTTTGACATAGGTACTAAAGATAAGGAATCGTCCCTCTTTAGCATCCTATCTCTAGAATGACTCTCGTACGCCCTGGATAAGGTCGTCCACTATCCAAAGTTTCTGAGTAAGAGGTGAAGGTACGTATTGGGAAGCCCTTTAATCAGACACCCAGTCTCGCCCACGGTAGCGGCCTCTACTGATCGATCTTGGTTGGTTGAATGCAAAAGTTGATAAAACGGTTTAAATGCATGAATGCGCATTCAATAATTTAAACCTAACATGTGAGATCTTTCTAAGTCGGTTGATTTAATCCAAGTATCAAGTATAAGATGTCGAGTTGGATTTATGGTTGATTTGCATGCAAGACGGAAATTAAACATCCATTTACCAAATTAGGTTTATGGTGCATAACGTGATCCATTTGTCTTAATAAGACGTTTTGCAAATACGGTTTTTGAATGAGCAAGTTAGTCGTCTGATCCGTCCTATATCCGGGTTAATGGGAGTCGGGATCATCCTAGACTAATGCTGGAAAGGGAACATGCCCTGCACCAGGCAGCCAGATGAGGCGCCAGCCTATTGGCGCTATAAGGGGGTCTCCCCTGGTTTGAAAATAGGAAAAGAAATGGCCTGTTTAGGCGCGGGTCAGTCAACGGTATAAGACGCATTCTGACCATTGAAAAAACGTATATAAAACGTATTGAAAATGGGTATTTGGACACGTTTTGGTTTAAAAGGACCGTTTAGGTCGTATTTGTGTTGATTTGAGGAACGAGACTTGAATAATCATCATTTAGGACCCTTTAGGTCGGTCGTCCTTTTTCGGATCTAGGTATGTGATCTTCTCATTCGTATCACTATTTTTCTTCATTTTCGATCAATTATTGTAGATCTACTATTTTCAGACGCTTTTCAATCTACTATTTTTTTCGATAATGTATTGCTAAATCATTTTCATTATAATGCAGGTTTTAATCATCCTCGAAGAATTATCCGATCAGTACGAACGCAACAAAATCAATTTCGGAGCATTTTTGATCTACTATTTGTATGTCCTGTTCGCTCTCTATAATACTTACTTCGTCAATTTTCGTTTATTAGGTTTTTCTCATTGTTCATTGCTTAATATGTTTCGTTTTTGTTAATATTGTGCTTTTTTGTTGTTGTTGTTGTGGTGCTCTGTTGATTCTGCAATGTCGATATAGTTCTGTGTTTTTGTATCATGAAACTTGGAGGTGATATTGTGAATATTGGACTGATGTGTTGTTGTTAAACCTGGGTTAATTTTGTGAATTTTGTAGTAGTTTTTGTGAATCTGGTGGAATATTTTGTGAATCTGGTGGAATATTTTGCGAGTCATTCTCATTATAATGCAGGAAGTTAAACCTGCCTCATGATTGTAATCTTTTTATGATGAGTTTATGTGAATGCTTGTCTGAAGCATAGACCTTATCTTGCAAAACCTATAGACCACTTTGTCCATAGTTGGTCATTTGTAAAACTTCATCTGAATGCTTTACCTTGTTTTGATATGGCTTTTAATCCTACTTATCTGGAATGTACTTATACGAAAAATGACATTTTGTGTATGTGTATGAAATGTATTACTTATTATGTTTTAGTTATTTTCATTTATTTTTGTCTGAACTGTTTTAGTTATTTATATGCCTAGGTCAATTGCTCCTGTCTGCGTATACATTGCCAACTATGGACACTTGGTGTACGGGTCGGGTAGTCGATATCTTTGAAGAGGCAGAGTTTGAGCTCATTAAATGGATATGCTATCTTGCCGACAGCTTGCCGATGACGTAGGGATAGACTAGTATTGTTCATTTGAAATATAATTTAGTAGCTACATTCCCTATCACGCAAGGGTACACTTTTAAGTCTTACAAATGTGTTCTTAAGGTATTACTATGCTCAAACTCTGCCTCATCTGTACAATTCCTTGGGTTGTATTAAAACGGAATTTTAGGTTACCTTTCTTTCCATGTACTAGTAGAATGAATATGTATCATAGATGAAGATGATAACGATGAAGATCGATCCCTACAAACAAGCCTTTCTCACGACCTATATTTATTTTCGCCATATCCCAACATTTGTGTTGCTCATTTAGCCCGGCCTTCTAGTTGTGACGGTTTCCTGGCTAAATGAGCAACACCAAATGGTGGGATATGGCAGAACATATATGCCATGAGAAAGACTTGTTTTGGAGGGATCGATTATCTTCATCGTCCTCATCTTCATCTTTGATATATTTGCTTTCTTGTACATCTAAAGAAAGCTTGCCTACAATGCCCTTATAATACAACACAAGGAATTGTACATGTAAGTCAATATGAGGACAGTAATACCTTATGAACACAGTTGTAGGACTTAAAGTTTTACCCTCGCGTGATAGGGATGTAGCTACTAAATAATATTTCAAATGAACCTATTATGTTTAGTTGTCGGTCGGTGTACTTAGGTCTATCACCGTTAGTATTTAATCTTACTTTTGTATACTTGCTAAGGCACTCTTGTATAAATATGTAATCAGTAGTTTTCTATTTCGGATGTTGTATCAACATAATGTATGAATATTATGTTCTATTAATCAAGTTTATTTTCCTTTTATTTTGTCAATCCTCGAGCATCTATCTTTCATAATAACTTCGAATACAACTTTCATAATAATTTAGCTGGCATGCACTTGATGAGATTCTGTTCTGTCTCTCGATGCTGTAATGTTGATTCATAATTACGTGAATCCTATACTTGATTTTGTGAATCTTGGAGTAGTTGTTGTGAAACCTAGATCGGCCATTGTGAAACTTATTCATTTAGTTACTAACCTACTATGCGTTCCTATTATTATTTTTAGTGAATTATGGAGTCTTGGTGCAAAGGGTGTGTCGTTAATACTTTTGAAGAAGACGAATCGTCATTTCGTGCAGCTTATGTCTCAAAAAACAAAACGCAATCCGCTTTGTCTTTTAAGGAAGTCGATTTGGCGTAGTTAAATTATCTTCCCCTCGCTATCACTCACAACATTCTGTTTTCAATATTCAAGGAGTTATGCATAATATATTTTCTAAACTTGATGCCTTTGAAGACAAGGCAAATATGGCTATTGTGTGTCTGGAATTGGTCTCGCTTATATCTTATTCATCCCAATGCTCCTGTAACCGGCCGCATATTGCTTTCTCTTGAAATCAACCATGTGGAGGGTATTCTAATTATTCATAGGGGTGCTATCCTAATATTCCAAACGTGCAAATGTTTGTCGATCGATAATATGTCACTAAATTCATCCTTCATTTTCACCAATATAACCATCCAAGTGCCATGAACCTTCCGAATGCTATTGATCGCGCTTACAATTTATGAGAACTTACGTTCTTTACCTCCAGTGATGTCTACTGAACGAGCCACTGCAATTGCTATTGCTGTCAACTTATTACGCAATTGTATAGATGCATGTTCTATTGATTTACCTTCTATTATGGACCTATAGCCTACATTTGCATCCCTTTTCCTAAAATACTATCTTTGTAATTTTCGGCATTGAACGTTGCTATCTTGTTTGCCGTGTTCTATTGTCGATAGTTTATAAATATAATGTATGACTACTATGTTTTATTAATGAAGTTTGCTTTGTGTTCTTTGTTTTTTGTGAATCCTTGCGTTCCCTATTGTTTCATAATAACTTCGAATGACAATTTCAATAATAACTTCAATAATAACTTCATGCCCCGCTGACATTTCCGGCCCCCTCATCAAGTTAACCCCCGTCCCCAAAAAGGGTTCACCCGTCCCCTCTTAGGGTGTCTTTTGGTCTTGGCGTTGGTCGAATGACTATGTACAAGGGAAAGGGTTTAGGGTTGGATTAGGCGGATCCGCGGTAGCGGATCCACCTAATCCAACCCTAAACCCTTTCCTTCCCGTTTAGGACACCCGCCCCCTACCGTTAACCCCGTCCCCAAAAAGGGTTCACCCGTCCCCTCCTAGGATGTCTTTTGGTCTTGGCGTTGGTCGAATGACTATGTACAAGGGAAAGGGTTTAGGGTTGGATTAGGCGGATCCGTGGTAGCGGATCCGCCTAACCCAACCCTAAACCCTTTCCCGTCCCGTTTAGGACACCCGCCCCTACTGTAACCCCGTCCCCAAAAAGGGTTCACCCGTCCCCTCCTAGGGTGTCTTTTGGTCTTGGCGTTGGTCGAATGACTATGTACAAGGGAAAGGGTTTAGGGTTGGATTAGGCGGATCCGCGGTAGCGATCCGCCTAATCCAACCCTAAACCCTTTCCCGTCCCGCTTTAGGACACCCGCCCCCTATCGTTAACCCCGTCCCCAAAAAGGGTTCACCCGTCCCCTCCTAGGGTGTCTTTTGGTCTTTTCGTTGGTCGAATTACCGCGGATCCGCCTAATCCAACCCTAAACCCTTTCCCGTCCCGTTTTAGGACACCCGCCCCTATCGTTAACCCCGTCCCCCAAAAAGGGTTCACCCGTCCCCTCCTAGGGTGTCTTTTGGTCTTGGCGTTAGATCAAGAACAGTTTCAGACTATAAATCATATAGCTTATTTTTGAATCCTATAGCTTATTTTGTGAAACTGGGGTTTATTTTGTGCATCTCGTGTCTTATCCCGGATTCGACTATATAAATTTTATACCTTATTTTGTGAATCATAGAGGTTAATTTGTGAAACTGGGAGTTATTTTGTGAATCTCGTGTCTTCTCCTCACATTCGTACTATATAAATCTTATGCCTTATTGAAAAGAATCCTTGAGGTTATTTCGTGAAACCGGAGAGTTATTTTGTGAATCTCGTCATATCCCCCAAAATAAACTATATAAATCTTAGTTCTTATTTTTGTGTATCCTTTAAGCTTATTTTGTGACGCTAAAGATGATTATTGTGAAACAGGCTACAAGATGAAGCGACCATCACAGCGGTTGTGCAAGCAAGCGCTTCGCACTGTGCATTGTTGAGCAAGCCGCCGCTCCTCCGCAAAGAAAAACAGAGGGTGCGTACAGAGGGACCGCCACAAAGTGAGGACTCGAATGTCGCCAAAAGGGTTGTACAACTTTCTCGAAAGATACGAAAAATCCACCGAGCGATCAGCGATTCAAGCTATAAAAGACATGGGCTTTGGCGGTCCTGTTAATGATTGAAACAGACAAGGTTCCCGGACCTTGCTTATTGGCTAGTGTCAAATTACAACCCCGCAAAGGGATGGTTATTTGACAAAAACTCCCCTCAGTATTAGAGGAGGACATCCATCTTTGCATGAGCATTCCAATGGGTTCAAGACCTGTTGAGGAAGCGTCACATGTGGATAAGTGTCCGGCTTATTTAGCTACGTTGGAAAACTTCCGAAAGCAATATCCACACAAATATATCGATGATCACCACGTCTTGAACAAATTATCCATGCAGAAAGATGGTTGAGAAGACTTTAAACGAAATTTCATCGTTTACATATTCTCGTCTCTGTTGGGTGGTGTGCAAGGGAATCGCGCAAGTTTGAGGATTTTAAAAGTTTAGGTGATACTTCACCGATTCCGAATTCAATTGGTGCAATTTCATCAAATGTAAGTTGGTGACCAAGTTGAGTCTTGGCAAAAGGAGGAGTGGAGAGATGTCAAACGCTTGAAAGGAGATAATTTTTTTGGTGGACCCATTATGGTGCTCGTGTACATTTACTTGGACCGTTTCGTCTACAAATCAAGATTGGTCATAAGAAAGTTTCCAACTTGTTGTAATTGGACGAAAGAAAAAATTGCAAAAAGAATTAAACAGGAGTTGAAGGCAAATAAAGGTTTCGGTCAAGGTTTTGTGGAGCCTCCCCTTGTCATGAGCTACCACACACTCGCACCCGCACCTCAGCCACCGGTCACATCCGACTCTTCTTTCCTTTTGAGCATACCAACAGTTAACTGAATCTCAGACCACACCACAGACATTCCAATCTGTTTTGTACTGGTATTGTTGTATTTCTCTAACAGATTCCCATTCCAATCATAAACGTCACTTTTGAGTGCATTCTTGCTCCACCTTTGCAAAATATATTTATCAGGTATGTCCTTAAACTTTCCCGAACAAACCCAAATGATGTGACTGCATAAAATACCTCTCCTTTCAAACAGTTTACATGTGCACCTTACATCATTCGTGCTTCTACTGCACTCAACTGCAAATTTTAGTCCTTTCTTTGCATCCTCAACTAACGACACTTCAAAGTTCGTCACAGATCTCAGCGAAGTGTATCCAACCAAACCGCAGGTATTTATTGAAAGCTTCACCTGGTTTTGGAACTCATAGAACATCGCATGGGTATAGCTTCTCACTGCTTGTGTCTCCCATTTTGACCCATAAAGTGTTTCAGGGATTGAATTCGCATTCTCCTCTTCACGAGCTTCAAAGCAGTGCTTTTGGTGGTCAGTGGCGCTTTCATAGCGCACCAAGAACTCGGTTAATGTCCCGTATTTGTTTTCAAACCTATTAAAGAAACTATTAGCACTCTCTGACCTTTGTGTAGTTCGTAGTAAACCGCCCATTGGCACATTTCTGAAATAAGCGGGTATCCATGTGTGTCTATCAGTGAACTTCCCATTCAACCATGTATTGTCTTCCAAGGAGAAATCGTTCATGACTTTAAGCCACTTCTCTTCAAATTCCCTGCTCTAGGTCATCGTCCCATACAACACCGTCGTGACGGGTTAAAAAGTCGGTATCTCTACACATTTTACTCCCAACCTTGTCGGTTATTTTCTTCATGATGTGCCACATGCAAAACCGATGTTTCATTGCTTTTGAACTTAGCTGCAATGAACAAAATCAAATTATCGACCGTCACCATCATTTTATAATAACTAAATTCACGCAGTTTCACATAACAAAGTCATACGATGCACTATTATGTAAATCTCAAGTCTTATCCTCGATTCGACTATAAATCATATAGCTTATTTTGTGAATCCTATAGCTTATTTTGTAAATCTGGGGTTATTTTGTGAATCTCATGTCTTATCCTGGATTCGGACTATATAAATTTTGTGCCTTATTCGCGATATAAGTACGTGAAACATATATTTACCCCATTTCACAAATTCATGATCTAGTTTCGCATAATAAGCACTACGATTCACATAAACAAAAACCAATCAAATTATTACAACCATCATATTTTATGAGGTACGATTTGCAAATTTCAGAAACATACCTGAATCGCTTTAATTATTCCCCGGTCTTCGCCGTGATGATGTAGTTAGGCTCCTTCCCACCCATAGTCGCCATAAACCGGTCAAATACCCACATGAATGACTCCTCGTTTTCATGTTCTATAAGCGCACATGCAAATGTGATTGACCTTTTATGATGGTCAATGCCCGTGAAAGGCGTGAACGTCATGTTGTACTTGTTTGTACCATAAGTTGGGTCGTATGAAACTCCATCCCCAAACAGAGCATACGCTCTTTGCATGTCACAATCCGTCCGTAAAATCCTTGTCAATGCGTTCTTGGAATCTTTTTCATAAACAAAGTGGAGCCCTTTTGTTTCAGCTAGGGTGTCTAAGCGTGATTTGAACATTTCCCCATCATGACTGTTCATTAGACACTTCATTTCCTCTGAAAATTTTTGAATTGCTTGACTCATTGCTTCGACATTTTGAAAACCACCCAATTGTTGAGTGCATAGTTGGTGTGTTAAGCTAGGACCAACATTTGCTTTTGAATGGTGACAATCATTTGCATATGAAATTCATTGATATTTTCAAAAAGTTTCTCAAATTCCTTATTTTTCACAACATCAAGCGGGTGATTGTGACCCTCAATAAACACGTCAACCATGTACTTGTTCTCATGGAACTTGAACTTTATCATTGCTGGACAGCCCCACCTTATAATCTTTGTTATTCTTGTGGTTGACCCTTTGTTGGAACTCTCTTCCTCTCCTCCACCTTTTTCACCCTACGTTTAGCAAATGGTTTTTTCGGTTTGCTCTTTGTACCACCTATTTCTGTTATTTCTGATGCAACGGATTCATCCGCCTTTTCTGCAACACCAGTTAGGGCAGGTCGTCTTTTCTTCTTATTACAGCCTTCCCGATTGCAAACCATGCACTCTGTTCTGATAATATCATCACGAAACCTTTTGCTTGAAGATTTCCTTGATTTAAACCCACAAGCAACAACAGACGTTTATAAAACAAAGATCGCTGAGTCTAAGTCAATAAATGTTTTCCCAATCGCTGGTGTAAACTTTTCATCAATCCTATTTATCCATCGTTGGCTGCCACTCGGTGTGTAAGTTATAAGAGTAGTAGGTGTGGAAATAGTTGGTAATGTAGGGCTTGTTAAAACTGTAACACCCCGGTTTATGAAGGAGCCTTTAGCAAGACATTCCCTAATAAACCGGACTGTTACCATCTCGGTTTCCCGAGGTAGTGAATAACAAATTAAACTCCAAGGCAATTTATATAATTATTTTTAACTTAATTATTACAAAACCTCTTTTCGTCAAATTACAAGAACTAACATAAATAAAAGTGAAAGTCTTATAGATGATGATCTAGCTACTAAGTCGTCTGATCCAGTGTCTCACGCCCATCCAGCTCCCGTTTCTATCTCTTAACCTGTCAAGTCTGCTCGCCAATATTTGGGTCATCACAGTGTTCACGAATACACAGGGTCAACCAGGAGGTTGAGTAGGGAAAACAATAAAACAACAAAATATGATATGCATGCTCCTCCGTCACCTCCATCTCCATCTCAACTCATATCTCATATCTCAAACACATAACCCGGAATGCCCAGCCATACCGATCCCCGGTAGACTATATATATCGACCGTAGCCGATCTGCCAGCTCGCAGCTGAGGACACCAGGGCAAGTCCTGCAGAACCCGCCTGGGCCTTATCACAACATCGTCATCATCACACCACATCACCACAACATCCTCCATCTCCAATCCATATGAATGCTCAAAAGAAATTAATGCAACACAATATATATAAATCACTGAACTGATAAATTATAAAATCATGCCGGTTACCCGATGTTGTGATATCATACTCAATACAATCAATTCAGTCAATCACCTTCCCATATATGAATCATAACGTAAATCAACAACCACGAATCAAGTCAACACAATTAAACAACAACGATAATAAGTCAAGTGTATTTCCCTACCTCAGTACTGCAGTCAAAAAGTCGGGTGTCCAGTAATATTCCACAACAATTCGCCCTCTGAAAGATAATTAAATGATAACGATTACTTAACTATTCTCGTTCCCAAAATAGAAGTTACTAAAAATAGAACTTCCTAAAATGGACTTTCCCGATATAGTAGCTTTTCCATTTAACCATCCCGACTCAAAACCCGACTTGAATTATTTAACTGACTCGGTAATTAAATTGAATAACTAAAATGATAAATAAAAGATTAGACGAATTAAACGATTTAAGAAGACCCGAATCAACATAGAACAATTCGAATAACCCGTCCCTAATTATATAATTATTATTAATTATTATTTTATTTTAAATAACTCGGAACTAAAACCAAAACGATAAACTAATTAAAACCGTACAAAACACTCAACAAACAACCTTACGTCGCCTTAGAACAACGCGCACAACCGATCCTCCCTAACGCCGTGACCACCAGGCCATGACACTGTGTCCGCCTGCCACCACCGGTCACCACCACCGTGGTCGACTCCCGCCGGTGAGTCGAACCACAGCCCTCAAACCGGCCTGACGCAGACAACAACCCCACAAAACCCCCTTGACTCCTTCTGATTTTTTACCAGCAACCACGGCCCGCATTACACGACTCCCCTCGTGACCCACCACCACCGTGGCCTTGCGCGACACACCTGAGGTTCTCACTACCCTGGCACCACCTTGTCGACCTCCCCCTAGTCGACGTTGGCACCACCCAAACCTAACCATCTAAAACCCGCCTAAAACCATATAAAAACCCGATTGACTACCCCCTCGCCGCCGCCTTTCACAGCCACCATCACCACCCAAAACCTCCCTAACCACCACCACTACACTCGTCCCTTACCACCCTACTCCCTTACTCTTCCAACAAACACCAGCAAAGCCTCAACAAGACACGCACAACCCCCAAAAACCCGACAGAAAGATGAAAAACAGAGGAGAAAGGTTGCATTCATACCTTTTTCCGCCACCACAACGGCCACCGTGGCCACCCACTATTGCCGCTCGCCAACCACCCTAAGGGTTTCCTTGTCTGCGCTGTCAACACCCAACACCACTCTCTCTCTCTCTCTCTCTCTCTCTCTCTCTCTCTCTCTCTCTCTCTCTCTCTCTCTCTCTCTCTCTCTCTCTCTCTCTCTCTCTCTCTCTCTCTATGCGTGAGGTTGAAGTTGGAGCTGATGACAGGAGGGAGGCGGGTTGAGGGAGGCGGGTAGAGGGAGTGTTAGGGAATAGGGTTTGTAGTGTTTATGTTAATTAGGGTTAGGGTTTAGGGTTAATTGGGCTGGATCAAGTTATTGGGCCAACTTAAATGGGTTAGCTCCCATTTCGTATTCCTTATAAACCCGTCTCAAATAACTTACGATAGCTTAACGTAAATATCGACTCAACAATTAACCCGATATAATTAGTAATATAAAATGTATAATAATTAATATATAATAATATCCGTCTAATTGATTATATAAAATACGGGTATTACAGTCTTCCCTTAAAATGAACTTCGTTCCGGTTCGCTCCCGTAAAACCTCAGAAGGGTATTGTATATCGTACATACGGACGTCACGCATTTCTAACACAGTTAACACACACTTTTGACACATCATTTAAACATAACAGACACGAAATGTTACATTTTGCCCTCCTAAAAATAAACTTCGTCCCGAAGTTTAACTCATCATCACTTAACCCAGCTAACTACAACTAATAAGTACCTGAGAACACAAATGTATAACAACTAAATAATCATCTGAGAACACCGTCATCTTCCATCTAAATTCCGATCTCAAACTCAAATAACTCAATACCAGTAGTTTAATTACACTCTCCTTTTACACATCAACTAACTAACAGAAGTAGGAACAAAACATATAGAACTCATTTGCATAGGTACCCCGCAACTAAACATCGACTTGGTCAAAACTACAATCTACAAACAAGTGCAATTTAAGCATTAAGATTTTACAATCCTACCCGACTAGAAACATGGTTACGTCCTCGTAACCTCTTTTCAATTTTCATATACATATGCAACAAAATCATTATCAACCACATGTGACAGGAAAGAACATATGATAAAAGATTGCGCATTAACATTAAGGTCGAAACAAGGTTTCATTATGGAATTAACTGATTGTCAACAAGTAACATTTATTACTAGCTCATGCTTAACTTAAAAACACAACATCAAACTAAAGAACAACAAGAAAGGAACCAAGGTTTACACGGTTTCACCACTAAACAAATTTGATGATCAATTATAGACTATGAACGAGCGAGAGCAAAATCAACAAAACAATTTAAGAACTTCTCACATTGCAAACATATCACAGAAAATAGATCTACCACTACCATCCATCACACTCACAGGATCTTATTAACATGTCCGTACAACCATTTACTCACCCACTGGTTTAGGTCATGAATTGGGTCGATGAATTTAAGCAATCAACAACATACTCATAATTCATATTTTAAATTATAAAAATTGTTTGCACGATATCAATTCTGAAAACATATTTCCCAATAAAAGTAATTACATACGATCTATGACAACAACATCACTTTCATATCCCACATATGTTTCACATTTTAACAATCATATCTTTCAATTGTGTCTAGCAACTTAGTATACTCATTTTCGGCAAAACAAAAGATATCGTATAAATAACTTAGACATATACATTTGCCATCATACACTTCGTAGAACACTAGCTATGATAAAAGATTAACAACTTGAACAAATTTCTCTCCGATTTGTACGGTTGAATAATTAGGCAACTCGTAGGCTTAATTAAACGTAACTATAACGACTATCATTTAAACCAATGCATATCATGTGAATCATCAAAGGGTTATCCTATTATAATTGTCAACATAGTTATCATAACAATCTTTATTTTAATATAATTGATAGTAACGACTCGAGAATATAGATATGCCAATTGTCGTGTTATATCAAACAGTTTCCTTTATATCACACCCATACAATTGCAAGAATCACTTTAGCATTTTATGACATTGTAATAACGAACATATTCAATAAGGAATAACGACACTGTTTATTATCATGTTATAGGTGTAGGTCCAACTGAAATAATTTAATGCGATGAAGGTAATAAATATAACTATGCACTACTACAAAAACAAGAATAAGTAAAACATAATAGAGAACGGTTAAGTTGAAGAACCGTTTTCTGACAATAACGAGAACGCTTTCCTGAAGTGAGCGTTATGTAAAAAATAAATAGAGACCACTTCTTATATTCACAGTTATCTAAATTTATTATTACAATAATAAAATAATAAAGTTCAAAAAAGATAAAGTAAAACCCAATCTTGTGTCCCCAATCGCCTCTTCATACCCAGTATAAGTTAACAAAACAAAAGTGATGAACAATAACCCTTCGTTCTGTCTTTACGCTCATCTCCCTCAACCAGATCTGCTATTCGTTAAGAACAGCCGCCGCCGGCCGCCTAACTAACGTCGTCGGCCGCATGGCCCGCATCACCACCTTCGGCATTCTTATCAGGTTTGAAAATTATTCTAGGGTTTGTTCACCTTAATCCAAAAATAGGGCTTTATTATGTTCGGATTCGAATTGTGGTTATAAATCAAGAAACTTACATGCTTCTTTGAAAATTTCAGGTTTGCTTCCTATTTGATGTTTTTACACTTTAATAAACCCTAGAAATTTGGGGATTTTACAATGAACAAGGAAAGTCGATTGTTGCTTGTTTATCATCAATTTGTAAGTCATACTTGATTGTTGATTTGAGGATTTTACACTTCAATAAACCCTAGAAATAGGGCTTTATTAAGTTCATTTCTATTTGCATTTGTTATTGATTTTCTTTGCTTGATTTGTACTCAATTAAATTTGCCGTTGTTGCTTGTTTATCATCAATTTTTCTTCTTAATTTGAATTGTTTTTAGCAATTGATTCTTGTTCCCTCCGTCTCAATCATTTGCTTAGCAATTCGTTCTTTTGTTGATTGTTGTTTATTGGGAGATTATTTTAATTTACAGCTGTTTTCTTCGTCGTCTTTCAAGCCAAGGATTATTGTAGTTTGTCCAGCTGAATTCAATTGCAGATTGCATTTCCCAGTATGAATCAACGAATTTCGATTCGCTGTTTATTTTCTTCTTGATTTTTTTCTTTAAAATTAGGATCGATGATGGCGAGTATGGATAGATTAACCAGTTTACCTGATGATTTATTGAGACTTATTTTGTCGATGCTCCCAACCAAGGATGCTGTTGCGTCCCAAGTAAGAGTACGCCACGACCTTTCAGTTATATAATGTGTGTAGACTTGGATGATTCTGTTATATCACATTGTGTTGAATATCCCCATCTGGTTGACCGCTCCTCTCTTTTTGAGTCATTTGTCGACAATGTCCTGCATAAATTATCTCTCGTCTCGGCCGTCTTACCCGGTTTAGACTTCTTTTGGGTGGGGATAAAACCACTTTCCTTCGTTCCATGACTAGTGATGATCACATGTGTGGGGATTGTCTTATTCTTTTACACCTCTTGCATCCATTCTACTTTTGGTATTTCATTTACTCTTTTCGATTCCGTATATACGATGAATATTATTGTTTTTTTTTTCGGGTTTTTTGTGTAATTTTGAGTATTCTACTTATTGGATAATATACCCATATGATGTGTCTCATTTGATTTTGTTTGATATTACCTCAATATGACTTTTTTTAATTGTAATTGATGAACACATTTATTTTCCGCCGATGATTGTAATGGTTTTTCATTCGATCCTCTATATATGTTTTCTTATGCCTTTTGCTTTCCTTCTAAATGTGTGACTTTCTATAATTTCAAAGAATCAAAGATGTATAAGTCAAGATTATATAATCAGCTATGTGCGGCTGTGTTGTGTACCCTTAGCTTTTAGGTTCCACACATTCTTGCCACAATGGCTTCCATGAGACACTTAATTGTAATACTCCGTATATTTTACCCATTTTACTTATCAAAACATCATTTTTATTTTAATTAATTTTGATGATCTTTGTTTCTTTATTTTTGCAGAAAAAATTCCCAATTCTTAATAACAATTCATCACTACTGTGTGCATTAGCAGTTGCTGCAGTTGGTTCTGGCACATACTATGCAAATTACCACTCTAACCCTAATTCCAGTTGAGTTTCCTCTATTTTTCCATTGATTACCATTTCTTCATTTCACAGCTATAATTCTTTTTAACTAGTAATCCAATTATTGAGTAGTTTAGAGGAAAAATTCGCAAGTTTTAACTAAAAATCTCGAGTTTTTTCGTTGTTAGGAGGCGAGCGCCCCTGCTAGCCACCCTTCGGTCCCGCCACTGATTGCAGTTGGTTTTTGAACTGTATTGTTTTACTATTGGCGTGCATCATAAAGATAATTAGTATATTTGGTGTCTTTAATGTGTGTTAACATTATGTTGCGGTGGCTTGTCTTTCTGTGAATTGCTTTATGATTAACTTTCGATGCATTGTTTCGGTTTATTTTAGTTCTCATGTTAGATATAACATGTGTATATGCAATCATTAACTTGTAATTCAAAAAAATAAAATAAAAATCGAAGTAGATGTGATCTAAGTAGTCAGATTGGACTCCGGCCAATTTAAACACGAAAGATTATGTTACCAGTGGCGAATGGTGAAGATGAATGAGGGAATGACTTGGTTTAGTTGTTGGTGAGTAGTTCCAGCTTGTAGTTTTAAACTTTTGTAATCGCCATGATTTTACACCTTGACTTGATAATTGGTCTCCAATCGGTGGTTGCGGCATAACTAACCAATACCGCCTCAAAGTGCGGTTTGGTATGGTTCATTTTGATAACTCAAGAACGGAGATGTAATGCCACAAAGATTGTTTTTGCTTTGAGATTCAGGATGCGTTTATAACTTCCACTTTGTTAGAGTGTATCACAATTTGTATATGAAAAATTACTTGTGCAACCAATTGCTTTGAAATACTTTTAGTCGTTCATCTTTTTCCTTGCCTATGTAAGGTTATTTTTTCTTCCTTCGAAAATCTTGTCGCTGAAAGTTACTCTCGAAACACAGATTGCAGTTTCGATATCAATTCCTAAATTCCCGGCTAGAGGTGACTTATCACTACCGTGGACACTTCCTCTGTTCTCTCCAGGGCTCATTTAAATCGGTAACGAAACACCTACTTGTGGAAGTTTCTCTACTTCAGTTTTTTTATTTATTTTTTGAAGTTTCAACACATTTGATGAATTCGAGTTCAATTGCATTCACGCAGATGTCCAGAATAATCTATATCCATTGCATTTCAAATTGGTTAAGATCGATTTTGTTTGATCGCGACAGAAAAATCTATATCCATTGCCTTTCAAATTAAGTCAATTGAATATCCTTTTGACCAAGATGACTAGGAGCACTATGCTAAGCTGATCGCAGAAATCGGAGACAAAGTACAAATTGGTAGAGATGATCTCTTGATGACCGCAGAAATCGGACTTAGTTAGTTTGCTCGCTATTTTGGCTCTGGTTGTGAAACAAGTGTATTTTTTTTTAGTGCTATGTGAAACAAGTGTATTGGTATTGGTATTTGATTTTAATGAGAATAAATATATTAATTTTATTCAAATATCATAAATATTTTTTTTTTAAAAAGCCAAGAGGGATAGAGAACTGTTAGCTTACCCAACCGTTCTCTTTTACTAGGAAAAGAGAACGCTTATCAGGTGTTCTCTAAAGCTCATTTTAGCCGTTCTCTATGACTATGAATACAAAACGCCTCTTCTAACAGTTCTCTAAGCTTTAGAGAACACTGAGTTAGAGAACGCCTCTAAAACGTTCTCTAATGTTAATTCCAACAGTTCTCTAAGCCTATTTATGTAGTAGTGATGGGCACACAACTCCTATGAAAGACATTAGAACTCAGATGCATCCTACATGTGTGAACATTTAGACATACTCATTACTACCATCCATGTGTAAACATTTAGACATAATTATTATAATTATTCATGCGAGTATATTAGAACCATCAAATTAACTTTTAATGCCATCAACTTTACCAAGATATGTCAATAGAGTTTTATATTTATTTATATCCGACCACTATGCAAATATGATGAACACACCAGAGATATTACAACATGCCAAACGTATGTAAAATATGCAAACAACTGGACTCGTATAAAATATTTCACCCTTGATTAAGAATCAATTTAAGCTATCCAATTTTACTCACGCCATCATGCCAACAATGTTATCAACTAGGTTTTAATTTTATCACTTGTTAAGATACATAACTACTGAACATGCGTGCTACTATCGTCATATAAAGCATTATAAATTCACATTACTAAGGCTCATGAATTAATCAAACAACTGTATGAAACTCAACCTAGAACACACATTTTACAAGTCATGTTTCACGTTGTAACTTTCAAAGATCACGAATAAATAACCGTTCGATTAAAACTTGATTCATATTATTTTTATAAAACACGGAGAGTTTAAAACACAGGGGAAAAAGAATTAGGTCTAAAGCACAAAAATTTCATTTTTAAAGAATTTTACAACTCAGTTGGTCCAAGCAAACATGTGACAGCAATTGGTCCAAAACTTGGGTCAGTTTGCAAAACCTACCGTTTAATATAGAGACATCAAGAATTTTCGTGGCTTATAAATTTGAAAACCTATGCGACTCTTTTGATCGATGGAGTTGGAATTATGCAAAAATTATTAATATCAAACATCACTGCACATGAACTTCCTAACCACAGCTCACTAAAATATTTATTACTCCTAATCCGTATATCATATAAGCATGAAACTAACGCCAAATGAATACTAACTCCCAAGGCTATCTCTCATAAAATTTTCATCCATAGGCAATAAACAGAAAAGAAATGGCAGTAAGGTCAATTAAAGAGTACAATCAAACAAAACAAGTTTCAAAGACTAAGTCGTTCATTTTCTATGTCCCAAACTCTTACAACCATACTATCGATACTAACTCATCCTAACTTAAATCTCACACTGTGTATTTCGTAACATCTACCCCATAGAATCCTTTCGCATCTCGATCTACTCCTTACATCTAAATCACGATTGCTATGACTATAAACATGCAATTCAATAGTGTTTCTAATTACTATCACAATACTATACTAGCATGGCTTCGGGATCACATAACCGCATATTACTAGACATAATAGTACTATCAGCACATCATTCAACATCCACCTAGGTAACTATCATCGACTCGCAATTATTTTCATGCTCACGTCTAGCACAACACTTCATTGATTATTAACCTGAACTCGAAATTTTATTTCTCATCTCCCTAACATCATATGATCACGCCATCATTCAAACAAAATACTTACCATAGCGTTGTCCTGCAGAATGGTTAGAATATATGGGTCTCAAGGTATACATCAACTCGATTATTCAATAATCAATGTATCAATCAGTTAATACTTAGGCAACGATATTTGAATTTCATGTTCAACCTCAAGCAACTTTTCTACCCTTTCTCTCATATACACTCGGGGTTTCCGGTCAAACCGAGAGGGCAGTTCGGTGTGAGGGGGCCCCTAACTCATACCATACATTAGTGTGCTCCTAACAATTCTATCCCAGGGTTCATTTTATTTAGACTCTTCCTATGTTCATTGGGTTCATTGGTTTAGGCCTGAGGATCGTTCGCTCTGATACCACTTTGTAACACCCCGGTTTATGAAGGAGCCTTTAGCAAGACATTCCCTAATAAACCGGACTGTTACCATCTCGGTTTCCCGAGGTAGTGAATAACAAATTAAACTCCAAGGCAATTTATATAATTATTTTTAACTTAATTATTACAAAACCTCTTTTCGTCAAATTACAAGAACTAACATAAATAAAAGTGAAAGTCTTCTAGATGATGATCTAGCTACTAAGTCGTCGATCCAAAGTGTCTCACGCCCATCCACTCCCGTTTCTATCTCTTAACCCGTCAAGTCCGCTCGCCAATATTTGGGTCATCACAGGTGTTCACGAATACACAGGGTCAACCACGAGGTTGAGTAGGGAAAACAATAAAACAACAAAATATGATATGCATGCTCCTCCGTCACCTCCATCTCCATCTCAACTCATATCTCATATCTCATACACATAACCCGGAACGCCCAGCCATACCGATCCCCGGTAGACTATATATATCGACCGTAGCCGATCCGCCCGGCTCGCGGTGAGGACACCAGGGCAAGTCTGCCGCAGAACCCGCCGGGCCTTATCACAACATCGTCATCATCACACCACATCACCACAACATCCTCCATCTCCAATCCATATGAATGCTCAAAAGAAATTAATGCAACACAATATATATAAATCACTGAACTGATAAATTATAAAATCATGCCGGTTACCCGATGTTGTGATATCATACTCAATACAATCAATTCAGTCAATCACCTTCCCATATATGAATCATAACGTAAATCAACAACCACGAATCAAGTCAACACAATTAAACAACAACGATAATAAGTCAAGTGTATTTCCCTACCTCAGTACGGCAGTCAAAAAGTCGGGTGTTCAGTAATATTCCACAACAATTCGCCCTCTGAAAGATAATTAAATGATAACTATTACTTAACTATTCTCGTTCCCAAAATAGAAGTTACTAAAAATAGAACTTCCTAAAATGGACTTTCCCGATATAGTAGCTTTTCCATTTAACCATCCCGACTCAAAACCCGACTTGAATTATTTAACTGACTCGATAATTAAATTGAATAACTAAAATGATAAATAAAGGATTAGACGAATTAAACGATTTAAGAAGACCCAAATCAACATAGAACAATTCGAATAACCCGTCCCTAATTATATAATTATTATTAATTATTATTTTATTTTAAATAACTCGGAACTAAAACAAAAACGATAAACTAATTAAAACCGTACAAAACACTCAACAAACAACCCTACGTCGCCTTAGAACAACGCGCACAACCGCCCCTCCCTAACGCCGGCAGCCACCAGGCCATGACACCGTGTCCGCCTGGCCACCACCGGTCACCACCACCGTGGTCGACTCATGCCGGTGAGTCGAACCACACCCTCAAACCGCCCCGACGCATAAACAACCCCACAAAACCCCTTGACTCCTTCCCGATTTTTACCAAGAACCACGGCCCGGACACGACTCCCCCTGTGACCCACCACCACCGTGGCCTTGCCTGACACACGGAGGTTCTCACTACCCTAGCACCACCTTGTCGACCTCCCCCTAGTCGACGTTGGCACCACCCAAACCTAACCATCTAAAACCCGCCTGAAAACCATATAAAAACCCGATTGACTACCCCTGTCGCTGCCGCCTTTCACAGCCACCATCACCACCCAAAACCTCCCTAACCACCACCACTACACTCGTCCCTTACCACCCTACTCCCTTACTCTTCCAACAACCACCAGCAAAGCCTCAACAAGACACGCACAACCCCCAAAAACCCGACAGAAAGATGAAAAACAGAGGAGAAAGGTTGCATTCATACCTTTTTCCGCCACCACAACGGCCACCAGGGCCACCCACGGCCAAGCCGCGCCAACCACCCTAAGGGTTTCCTTGTTGCGTCAACACCCGCCTCTCTCTCTCTCTCTCTCTCTCTCTCTCTCTATGCGTGAGGTTGAAGTTGGAGCTGATGAAAGGAGGGAGGCGGGTTGAGGGAGGCGGGTAGAGGGAGTGTTAGGGAATAGGGTTTGTAGTGTTTAGGTTAATTAGGGTTAGGGTTTAGGGTTAATTGGGCTGGACTGTTATTGGGCCAACTTAAATGGGTTAGCTCCCATTTCGTATTCCTTATAAACCCGTCTCAAATAACTTACGATAGCTTAACGTAAATATCGACTCAACAATTAACCCGATTTAAATAGTAATATAAAATGTATAATAATTAATATATAATAATATCCGTCTAATTGATTATATAAAATACGGGGTATTACAGAACAGTAGAGGTAGAAGCTTCACCGCAATTAACATTGGAATCAACAACTGAAAATTGTAGATTCACAAAATAAGCCAAAAGTGCAAGATAGGAGATTAACAAATAAAGTTCCACAATATTAGCATATAAGGTTCATAATCTCTGCCACAAACCAAGTTTCAGGATCTTATAGTCTATATTTCAATAAATAACCTACTAGATTCAAATAATTAGCTCTTATATTTACAAAATAAGCACTCTGATTCACAAAATATACAATGTTAAACAATCTTTGCCACAAACCAAGCTTCATAATCTTATAGTCTATATTCACTAAATAACCTATCAAATTCACATAATTAGCTCTTATATTCACAAAATAAGCTATCTGATTCACAAAATAAGGAGAATATCAAAACAAAGCTCAAAAAAATAACATCTCAAATTCATAAAAGATTGATGTTTCTTCGGTTCAATTAGTAAGTTTTGCCAAAAATAGCAACATAGGAGATTCACAAATCAAGTTTCACAATATTAGCATCTAAGTTCCTCTGTCACAAACCAAGTTTCGGGATATTAGTCTATATTTTCAAAATAACCTCTCAGATGCACAAAATTAGCTCCTAGATTCGCAAATAAACCTCTCATATTCACAAAACCAGACCAAAATAACGTCTCAAATTCATAAAATAGGGACAAAACAAAATACCATTGCAAATAGCACTCTTATCGAGTCGCCGTAGTATCGAGTTAGACTCGCAACATCGGCGGGAACACTATAATAAGTAGGACAAAATTGATAAATTTTGATCAAATTCAGGATATTATAGCATACATTCACGAAATAACTTCTCAGATTTACAAAATTCACTCTTAGATTCACAAAATAACCTCACATATTCACAAAATCAGGATAATAGCGAAAAAGGAGATTACCTGTTTCAACAATATTATCACCGATTCATCGTAATGTCTGTAATCTCCATTGAAATTGAAGCTGCAACGTCAATTTGAGCCTTATTAGCTCTTATATTAATAAATAAAGTTTCACAATAATAATGTTTCAAATTAACAAAATAGTAGGCACACCATAATAAGTATGACATCGACAACCATAGATAAGAAAGCATGCAATATTACTGATGCAAGACAATTAAAGCATTCAATGGTGCGGACTTGTGCAAACTTTTCAGAATTTGTCATCTTATTTAGTTTTGTGTTTATCTTATTTTTATCAGATTCAATAAATAACTTATCAGATTCACATAATTAGCTCTTATATTCACAAAATAAGCACCCTAATTCACAAAATAGACAATGTCAAACAATTTCTGCCACGATCCAAGTTTCGGGATATTATAGACAGTTTATATTTTCAAAATAACCTCTCAGATGCACAAAATTAGCTCCTAGATTCGCAAAATAACCTCTCAGATTCACAAAACCAGAACAAAATAACGTCTCAAATCCATAAAATAGGGACAAACAGAATACCTTTGTAATAGCACTATTATCGGAGTCGCTGCAGATTCTGAATCTCCATTGCGCTTAGACTCGCAACATCGCCAGATAATACCATAATAAGTAGCGAAAATTGATTATTTTTTATCAAATTCAGGATATTATAGCCTACATTCACGAAATAACTTCTCAGATTTATGAAATAACTTCTTAGATTCACAATATAATCTCACATATTCACAAAATCAGGAGAATAGCAAAACAGCTTCATAAAATAGCGAAAAAACGGAGATTACCTGTTTCAACAAAGAGATTATCACCGATTCTCGTAATGTCTCTGTAATCTCCATTGAAATTAAAGCCGCAACGTCAATTTGAGCCTTATTAATGAATGAATTATAATCAATTAATGAATGAATTAACAAAATCAACAAATTTTACACCGCGAATGACGAAATTGCTCAATTGCTCGCTTTTGATCGAATTCAAACCCTAAACTAACGAAATACTTGATTTTGATCCTTATAAATTTACAAAACAGTTCGATTTTGTTCAAATTTGATCATTATATCATCAATTAATGAACGAAGTTAAGAAAATCAATTTTTCATCAAATAATATGAAATTACCTGGAAATTACCTCGAAATCTTCTAAGAAATCGATTAATTTGATGAATTCGCCTCTTTGATTGTCAGAATTTGATTAATTTGATAAAATCGTCTCACAAATTTGATGATATCGCCTCTTTGAAATCGACGCCCAAATTGAGTGATTTTGTATAAGCGCACAAACTCAGTAGTTTTGGAAGGAAAGAATTTGGGCCTTTTGTTTAGATTAGAGAGAATAAGGTATTTGGGCTTTTTTTAGATTAGAGAGAGAAAGTGTTTTGGACCAAATGAAAAGTTTCTTGTTGACCCCTAATTTTCATCCTTGTTTTTTCACCCAACATTACAAAATCAAATTTCATCCATGTATAATGCAAATCGGTCCAAGATAGTAATTTGGTGAGACCTACGCCTCGCCGCCGTAATGAGGTGCCTCACCGGATCCGGCCTCTATATATATATATATGTATATATATATATATATATATATATATATATGTATATATATATATATATATATATATATATATATATATATATATATATATATATATACACGTATATATAGAATCGGGATCTCGTGCGAACTAAATTAGGGTACTAACCGTACGAACTCCTTCTCGGCCCTTAGATCAAAACTATCAAAGGCTATTACTCACAACATTATTATTCATATTTCTCGTATCGCTCCAAACTCAACTACTAACTTATTATATCTCCTTCATCCTTACCCACTGCACCACCACCATCATAACACCACCGGAGCTCCGACGTCTACCATGCCGGCGCACCACCTTAAACCTCCATTGCCGGCGGTCCATGCACACATACTCTCTTTGTTGTGTTGTTTTTTCTTTTCCCCCGACATTCAATCAGACCCCCATTCTCTTTCATCTCCACCATTACCTTTCCTCCGCTTCCCCCAACGACACCCTTTGACGCCGGTTAACTCGACGGAACTCTGACGATGGCACTCTAACACAACCCTGACGCCAACGGCTATGCCTCTTTGTCTTCTCCGTTATTGTTTTATTTCTCTTCGTGGTATCACTCGCACATTTCCTTTGCTCCGGCCACCATTTACTTTCTCCGGCGACTTACTACATCAAACTATCGCCGTGCATTTGTCGATTTCTTAGCGCATCTTCGTTCTCCAATGAGTTAGTTATTTTAAATCCTAAAAAATTATGATTTTTAAATATAGATCTACTAAAAATGATGTAGATATTCGAGAAAAAAGTTGTAATTATGACTTAATCAGAACGTTTAGACTCATGAAATGTCTTCATCGACCAATTATGTGTCCGTTGGGGTTGGCGAAGGGAGAACAATGATGATGTGTTTAAGTGTGGTAAGGAGTGGTGATAGAATGGGTCGAAATGGAGGATCTGGTTGCCAGAGATGACGGTGCTTTGGTCGAGTGGTGCTTGTCTTTGGGTCGACGGAAATAAACTAGTGGGTCTGATGTTCCGGCGCTAGTATTCGGTCGAAAGTTTATTGGTGATCACTGTGATATTAGGATCGTCACCAGAGTCGACTGTACTTGTCGGAGTATTCGTCTGAGATGGATCGGTGATGCAACTATTGGCGGTGGTGGTGGGCTTATGCTTGAGGTGGATACACAAATTACCACCCCGCATGCATATAGTATTACTATCGGATACACAAATCGAAGCCGAGGTAGTAATATGGGTAGTAAATTAGTAATGCCCAAATCAGGATATTTCACTTAGATTTTTGTAGATCTAGCATTTAGGTTTGAAATTTGAAAGATAAATATAGTGAAATGGTGATAAAATAGTTGCTGACAAGTTTCGATATTACGATACTTGTCCATTCTTGCTCTTGGATTTTAATGTAGACCTACAAATGCTACAATAAAGTTACTGGTGGATAATATTCGTTACCTCCCTACTGTTGCTATGGTGTAATTTATTCTCATATTATAGTGAGGATAGTTATAATAGTTTTAATGAATTTGTACCTCGTATTACTTTTAGAACAAATTGTAAACATTTAAATTGCTATTTTCTTTTTCAATTTCTTCTTTAAATATGTCTTGCATGCTTTCTGGTTTAATTTTGAGTTGATGGTGACGATGGTGGTGGTTAGATATATCCCTTTAGCTTGCTAGATACACTCATTTAAGTTACTAGATACGTCCCTTTAAATAGCTAGATACACTTCTTTAAGTTGTTACATACATGTCTTTAGCTTGCTAGATACACTCTTTTAAATTACTAGATATATCCCTTAGTTTCCTAGATACACTCATTTATATTACTAGATACATACATTTAGTTAGCTAAATACATTCCTTTAAGTTATAAGATACAACCCTTTAGCTTGCTAGATACACTCCTTTAAGTTGCTAAATATATACGTTTCACCACAAGATAAGATTTAGCACTCGGTTGCTTTCCATTGTTCTCTTCATGAGACATCAAAGTTTGACACATCAAATCTTTATATTGGAAAATAATTAGGAACAATAGCAAAGATCACATAATAGCATTAACGATCAAGCTTACAAGGAGCCCTAACAAAGCTCCCGCCATTACTTTGACCTCAGTATGGCCAATTGATTCTTTCAGCACCGGAAACCGAGGAGTTTTTTTTGAATTATATTTTCGAAGCTTGTCATGTCTTTCTTATTCCGACTTTTCCACATCTTAGATTCAACCAATCGAGTTGAAGTTGACTGTTCATTTCTAAATGTGCTTGGTTCTTCAAGAGCAGCTGAAGTCTCTGAGTTTGTTGAGGATGATTTTCCGGGTATAGAATTAATTATAATATTAACTTCGTCTATTGCCGACTTTGTTTTGTATTCTAGCAGCACCTAGTTCAGCGTATTTGCATGAATCCCAACTTCCCTCCTGACTCCCTGTTAAGAAGAAGAATGCAACCAAAATTTAATTAATTATCCAATATCAAAGCAGCCAAAGTATCATTATTCAACGATTTATAATATGAAGCAAAATGACCCACTAAATTATCTACACTTGGTAAATTGTGAAATAACTGCCACTCGATTGCAATGCCCAAAATTTTCATTACGGATCATCTGAAAATTTAATTCATGATCCAGTATCAAAGCAGCCAAATTGGGGTTATGTTACCTCAAAAGTGTAACACCCCCATTTATTCAGGAGCCTTTAGCTAGACATTTCCAAATAAATAGGACTATTACCATCTCGGTTTGCCGAGGTAGTGAATAACAAAGTACAACAAACCAAAGTACTTTAAATTAAAACTTTAACGATCACATGTTCATTACAAATTAACCAACTAAACTTAATATAAAATAATTACAACTCGCAGCGGAAATAAATATAGTGATTAAATAATCTATGTGGTCTAGACTTCTAGGTAGACTCGCCAAATCCTCACGCATCCCATAGCTCCCAAGTCAGCTAATCTTTAAGACCTGCAAAATCTGCTCCTCATTTATGGTTCATCACATGTGCTCACGAATACACTGTCAACCACGAGGTTGAGTAGGAATATACTAAACAATAATAATAATCCAACCGAAATAGATATCCTTCAAATTCTCATCACTTCATGGATACAACACACTTACATCACTGGCAGTAGCACAACTCCCTTAACACCATGCTATGCTCAACTCAACTGGCAGTGGTACTCTCATACCATGCTCAACTGGCAGTAGTACCCTTCGTACCATGCACAACTGGCAGTAGTAATCATTTACTATGCACAACTATCTCTGGCAGTAGTAATTACTTACTATGTACATCTGGCAGTAACGATTACTCGCTATGCACAACTGGCAGTAACACCCTCTGTGTTATGCTCAACTGAATAATCAACTCTCCATAACAAATATAACCAACAAAAAATACTCAATAACAATCCCGTCATATAGCTCAGCCAACATCTTAGCAAACACAAATATTCTATCTCCAATAATAAATCACAATATTAACATTAATGTCATCAACCGTCACAATTAAATATACGTTCACTTAACAATAAAAGCCGAGTTGAGTAGGAAATTCCTACCTGAGACGGTCTTGAATTCAATTAGTAAGGCGCATGTAACAACCGTCCTTTACCAAATCCAAACCTACATAATATATATATCACATACAATTAAAACCGATTCTAGTTATACGATATTCTAGCTTTACTACAAATCTTACTAGTAAAATTGATTCTCTTTAACAAATAATCCCTCTGTAAACAAGCACTTACTATTTAATATAGTCCATCAAGTTCTAATTAATACTAATATAATATTATTGAAACTAAAGGCAGGCTAGTACGTACCCACAAATTTAATTACCAACATTCTAACCAAACTACTACACCCATGAACTCCACGATGCCCGCACAAGTTACCCAAAAACTACGCCAAGACCTAACTAACAACACACACAGTCCGACTATCCTACGCCTCAACACTCGACTATAACCCACCACGCTCACTGCCAACCACTAACCACCAAGCACGGCACCACAGCCAACCAAAGACGTAACTGTTAGGAATTTGTGCCTTGAATTTGTGTCGAAGACGAATAAGCTAAGGGAAAATGAAGTCATGCACGGGCGAGTCGCATTAATTGCTGTGTAACGTGAACACTACTACAGATACAACCTATAACAACGGTCAAAAACCGTTGTTATATAAAAAAGCGGACGTTGTTAAAGCGTCCGTTGTAAAAGGTTTTAACAACGGTTGGTTTTTTTAAGGAAACCGTTGTTAAAAATATTAACAAATATAAAAACCCGTTGTGGAAAGTGTGACTCAATTTTGGGAGGAAAGTTATAACAACGGGTTATTTATAAATAACCGTTGTTGTTTGTTCTTAAAAAAAAAAAAAAAAAAAAATTAAATATTACTAGCTATAAATATTAAAGCATCCTTTACCAACATATTAAAGCATCCTTTACTAACATTCATTAATTGAAACAACATGACAATGAACCCTAATTTTATCAACAACGAAGAATGGCTTACACAAACGATTGAAGATGATGGGAAGGTTCTCGCCAAGCTTCCGCCGATCAACACCCATTAATCAAAGCATCCCTTGAACATCAACGGAATTATTGGATTAAGAGGCGTGAAGCGGTCCGGCTTGTCAACAAAGCCTCATCATCATCATCATCTTCATACCCTCGTCGGCTGATACTCGCAACTTGGTCACGGACGAGAGATATGTTGAGTTGTACTCTTCCAACCTTATCTCCACATGCAAGTCGTGTCCTTGCATATATTCAATCTGTTATTGCAAAATATGAAGCCAATGACCCTAAGTTAGCGGTATACCAGTGGCGTGATTGGTGGCGGGTTGAGAAGCGTTTTTTACGCTTAACCGGGTTGTTCCGCTTATTATACATCTTTTGATTTCGATAATTCTCAGAATGTATTTGGTTTAAAATTAAATGAAATGATCATTTTGAAAGTGTTGAGTTATGCTTGTTTGATTTGCTTCCATTTTTTCAACTCCATAGATCTATCAGTCATCATCAAGATCTGATTATGGCACAACTTCCTAACATATATGGCACAACTTCCTAACATATATATTAATTAAAAAACAACTCAACCCACACATTAGTATAAATACATTGCATTATCTCAACTAACATGCATTTCCATTATCTCAATATATTCTCCAAACCCTAATCGCTAAAACATGCTCGATCCGTACTGAAGGACGCCAAAGAAGATGGAAATGAAATAATTAGAAACACATACATGGAAATGAAATAATTAGCAGATGCTGAACGGAACCTAATGGTCGATAAAAACACATACATTGAAATGAAATAATTAGAACAATAAAATAATGACTATGAAACAAACTCCGATAATTACGAACGTACGTAAAGAGACGATGAAATCAACAAAGACGGCGAGAAGAAAAAAAAGCGACGATGAGAAAGAGAGAAAGAGACGATGAGAAAGTGTGTGTTTTGTGTTTGTGTTTGGTCATTTGGGTTTGTGTTTGTGTATTAAGGTTTGTGTTTTGTGGGTCACAGCAGACTTGTGTTTGTGTGGTTTATAGTATGGAAGGTATTGACAACGGTTATTAAACAACAACCGTTGTGAAATATGTTTTAACAACGGTTGTAGTAAACACCCGTTGTTAAATAAGGTTTAACAACGGGTTTCAAAAATAACCGTTGTTATTACTTTTCACTAACTTTGCGCCAATTTTGCGCCAAATTATTAACAACGGTTGTTCATGTGTGACCCGTTGTTAAAAATAATAACAACGGTTTTTATAACCATACCCGTTGTAATTGATTTTAGTAAAATTCGCGCCATGCATTCTACAACGTTTATTGTGATTTTCGTGAATATTCGTTGTTAAAGGGGCGTTGTAGTTGCCTGGATTTGTAGTAGTGGAAGTTTGTTTTTCGTCAGGTAATTGTGCTAGCGCAAGTCAACGCTTTGTGTTTTGTATCTTGGAAATTTAGTGGGTGTAGGTCCCACTAGGAATTCCTAGTTTTTTTTTATACGGGAGTTTTAGGCGATTTGCATTAGTTAGGAAATTAAGTATTTAATTTCCTATTAGTTTATTCTTTATTAGTCTAGATATTTTATCTTGGGTGGAATAAATATATAAAGACCCAAGTTTTATTCTAGGTTAATTAAGAGAGAGATTTGAGAGCATAATAAAGAGGGTCGATTTGTGAGGTTCCTTCTGAAGAAGAAAACTCAGTTTGTTCCGGGCTCTATTATTGGTGTTCGTCTGTCTTTGAAGATCGGAGGAGTTTGTTCAGTTCTTGGTAGGCCTCAAGATTATTTGTCCTTCGTCTTATTGGGGTAGTATCTTTTGTTCTTTTGAGACTACTATATTTGTTGGTAGAATAGGGTATACTTTTGGCTCATATTGAGCGCGTGTGTACCGGTCTACTGTTGTACTATTTTCTTCACATATTGAAATTTGATCTCCTCGCAGGGTGGACGTAGCCAGTTATTTTACTGGTGAACCACGTAAATCTTTGTGTCAACTTTATTTACATTCGTTATTTATTTGTTCTTATCACCTTATCAATTAAATGTTTGGGTAACGGGACGCCTCCGTTACAACAATTGGTATCAGAGCTAAGGTTCTGATTTGGGATCTGCTTGCGCGTTAGTTGTGTTTTTAGGCGTTATTTGGGTTTCTTGATTTTCAGGTGAAAAGATGTCGTCTACGAATGTTTTGAATGTTGAAAAGTTCACTGGGAGAAATAGTTTTGGGCTGTGGCAGTTAAAGATGAGAGCTTTGCTTAGACAGCAAGGCGTCTGGTCTGTTATCTCAAAGGCAAAGTCAGCAGGTAGTTCGTCTGATGCAGAAAAGAAAGCAAAGACAGATGCAAAGGTGGTCTTGGAGGAGAAGGCTCATTCCTTAATTCTGTTATGTTTATCTGATCACGTTATGGTTGAGGTTGCCGATGAGGAAACTGCTATAGGTTTGTGGTTGAAGTTGGAATCTTTGTATATGACAAAGACTCTAACCAACGAGTTGCTTCTTAAGCAGCGTTTGTTTGGTCTTCGTATGCAAGAAGGTACGTCTCTCAAGGACCATCTAGACCGTCTTAACTCTATTTTACTTGATTTACGTAATTTTTCGAATTTTAATTGTTCAAGTAATAAAAAATAGAAATCTGAATACAAGCTTACCTTTGATGCGTGTGGACAGAAAGAAAAATGGTGGAAACTAGGATAGAGGTGCAGCAATGGAGATGAAGGCAATCGAGATGTTAGTGCGTGTGTTTGGGACAATTTTGGTTAGTTTTGATGTGGAAGTTAGTTGGTGCGCGTGTTTTTAGTATACTGAAGACTGGTTCGTACGGTTCGTGCTGAAGACTGGTTCGTACCTAAACCCGGCCATATATATATATATATATATATATATATATATATATATATATATATATATATATATATATATAACACACACACACACACACACACACACACACACACACACACACACACACACACACACACACACACACACTAGCTTAAAACCCGTGCAAAGATACACTGGTATAAATTTAAGCATTTTAAACATCATTCAAGGTTATTTTAAAATAATTTGTGTATATACATAAAATATCTTAATATGTTTAAAATATTCATAAGCATCTGTGAAGAGTTTAACTTCAAATCATTGATCATAACTTAGAAGCATGAATAAATATATATCTTAATAACTTAATCATTATTACTAAAAATCAAACTATCACATGTAGGTGATAGAAATTTGACATAGCTCAACAACAACAAAAATTGAAATATCTCGAACCGGATTTAGCCAAATAAGTAAATTCGTAGTCACTCTCAATGCCCCGTTTGCCATCGGTTAGGAAAAGTTCCAAATTTTATGAATTGAAAATATAAGATAACCAACAAAGTTAATCTTTGTATAATTCACATACGTTTATCAAAGAGTAAATGCATATTCACATATATTGAAAATTCCCTAGATAACCATACTACTAATAGAAATAACTAACGTGCATGTTTAAAACAATTTTTTCGCACGTTTACGTGCTAACAGTGAGTTACTATTTATTTCGTAATAATAATAACAATACTAATTCCAATAACAACAATCATCAAAATGGCAACCGTAACAATAATAATAATAATAATACTTCTAGTAACCCATCTTCCCAATCGGTTGCCCCACCCATGCCTCAATGGCCTACTGCCTGGCCGTCACCATGGACCTTTCCCCCATGCTCGTACCCTACTTATCCCGGATGGGTTCAGCCTTGGCCCTCTCATGCCGTGCCTGCATCACGCCCTCCTTATCATGGTCAGAATCGTGCACAAGGTCATGCTTTTATTATGGATAACGAAGCTCCACAACCTACGGACCTTGCCCAGGCTTTTCAGGCTCTCTCTGTCCAATCGCAATTCGACCCATGGTATATGGATACGGGTGCTTCTTCTCACTTGACCTGCAATCAAGGTATGCTTACTTCTCCGTTTAGTACGAGTACAATTCGATCTATCTATGTTGGTAATGGCACTAGTATTCCAGTTACGGGTTCGGGCACCTCAACAATTCCCACTAATTCCCACTCCCTACACCTTCGCCATGTCCTACATACGCCTAATATTATTAAAAATCTGATCTCCGTTCGTCAATTTACAAAAGATAATAATGTTAGTGTTGAATTTGACCCATTTGTCTTTTCTGTGAAGGACCTTCCGACTGGGAAACTGATTTTGCGAAGTGATAGCGATGGCGAGCTCTACCCCGTGTCCACCCCCACCATCCACGAGTCCATCCAGCACCTCCACAAAATCGCCTCAAGCATTCCTCATTCACGGCCAAGATTTGTGGCATTCCCGACTCGGTCATCCCGGGTCATCTATTTTGCTATTTTTGAAGTCATGTAATAATATTGAGTGTAATAAAAACAACACTTTGGAATTTTGCTCTTCTTGTCATATTAGTAAGCATCGTAGATTACCCTTTTCTGAATCATTGTCTCAAACTATAGCCCCGTTCGATATAATTCACAGCGATCTATGGACATCACCTATTCCGAGTAAATATAGTCATAAATATTACGTGGTCTTAATCGATAATTTTACTCAGTTCGTTTGGGTCTACCCGCTCAAATTTAAATCACAAGTCTTCGACAAATTCCTTCAATTTAATAGTTTTGTCAAAACACAATTCAATCGAAAAATTAAGTCTTTCCAATGTGATAAGGGTCGTGAGTTCGATAATAATTGTAATACCCCGTACTTTAGTGAAATCTATATAACTAATTTACGTAATTCAAAAAATTAATTATATGCATTTATATTTAATAATTGAAAATAGGACGGGATAAATATAATAATAAAATAATGAATGAGTTGGGATTAATTGTCGGGCCGCGTGCCGAGTATAGCTCGAGTAAATTATTTCATAATAATAATAATAATAATAATAATAATAATAATAATAATAATAATAATAATAATAATAATAATAATAATAATAATAATAATAATAATAATAATAATAATAATAATAATAATAATAATAATAATAATAATAATAATAATAATAATAATAATAATAATAATAATAATAATAATAATAGTAATAATAGTAATAATAATAATAATAATAATAATAATAATAATAATAATAATAATAATAATAATAATAATAATAATAATAATAGCATGTGTAATTGTATTATAATAATTGTATTTGAATAATAATAATAATAATCGTAGTTGTATAATAATAGTCGTATTTGTATAACGATAATAATAATAATATAATAATTGTATAGTTTCCTAATTGCTTCCTTATACCCTATGACCTAACTATATAAATAGACCGTATTCATCATAAATCACAAATAATTCACATAAAGAGAAAAGAAAAAGAGGAGCTAGCTAGGAGATCGTCACAAGGTAATATTCTAATCGTCTCATAACATACTCACCTTAAGACTAATATAACTCATTAAATAGACAACCGTTGACTGACCCGAGACCATGACGCTGACCGTTGACCACCAGTGAGTGACCGTTGACCACTGTTGACCGAGGGAGTGGGGTGTTTGCAGGGGGTTTTGTGACAGTCGTGTTTTGCGATTAACACGGGTTTTGAACCCTTTTCTTTGACTTGTATGACCTGGGCTTGGTAGGGTTAGGTTATGGGGTTGAGTCGACCACGGTGGGTGGTCAGGGGTGGTTAATGGGGTTGTTTGCGCAGGTGTTGGCCGGAAATTCAAAACAGGGGAGGAGTTGATAGTTGTTGTTGCTGGCGGTTTCAGGGACAATTGTGGTGGCGGTGATAAGTCGAGGGGAAGGAGGGACCACCGTGAGTCATTGGTGACAACGGTGGTGGCCAGAGGTGGTGGGGTTGGTGTTGGAGAGTTAGTTGACGGGTTTTCGGTAATTGGTAATGTGGTGGTTGTTAGGGAGTGGGTTTGCGAGTGATAGGGGACGATTCGGCTGGTGTTTGAAGGTCATAGGGGGTCGTGGCGTTGCAGGCTGGTGGTGACGAAGTTGGGTGGTGTGAGTGGTGGTATAGTGGTGTCGTTATGGTCGGGTTAAAGGGGGATGGTGGAACAGGGTTATCAAACGGCGTTTGAGTTGTGGGGTGTTTGATATATGACTTGAGTTTGTGTTGTAATAGGGGTTAACACGAGTTGATTGGGTGACTCGGGTTTCTGTAATTTAATCGGGTTTTGGAATATCGTAATGTTATAATTAATAGTAAATAATTAATGTCTTATTGATAATAAATTATAAATAAAGTATAAAAATTAATATTGGATAAATCATTATTTTATTAGGTGACGGAGTTGTTGAGACGATTTAATTGGGTTTCTACGTGTTGGATTGCTTTGCTTTGCTTGGAGCGTTGTATACGGAATATTTGCTTATCAGGTAGGATAATCTACTCAACTATATCTGTTTTCCGTGTTTAAATACATGGATGTTATTGGAAGGATGATTGGTTTATGACTACTTATTTAATTAAGTCAATTGAGTGATTATCATTGTTAATTGATTGGAGTTGTGTATGTTTTATACGATTTTGTTGTGGAATGGTTTATGAGAGTTAGACTGCCCCAGGCTTAGTCTCTGGTGGATAACGTGAGTGGTAATTGGACTGCCCCAGGCTTAGTCTCTGGTGGATAACGTGTGTGATCAATTGGAAAGCCCCAGGCTTAGTCTCTGGTGGATAACGTGTGTGAGTATTTGGACTGCCCCAGGCTTAGTCTCTGGTGGATAACGTGGACAGTGATGTCGAGATGTGACATGTGAACAATTGAGATTGGATATTGACAGTTGTGAGAGATTGGTTGTTTTAATGTATTTTATCCTACTCAACCTCGCGGTTGATTGTGTATTCATGAACAACTGCGGTGAACCATAATGGGGAGCAGATTTGACAGGTACTAAAGATTAGCTGACTCGGTAGCATTGGGATGAGAGCTTGACTTGGACCGTAGTTGAAGTCTAGATCACATAGAAATATTATATCACTTTAATAATTTCCGCTCCGAGTTGTAAATATTTATACTAAGTTTTAGTTGGTTAATTTGTAATAAACATGTAATCGCTAAGCTTTAATTTAAAGTACTTTGGTATTGTTGCACTTTGTTATTCACTACCTCGGGAAACCGAGATGGTAACAGTCCTATTTATTTGGGAATGTCTAGCTAAAGGCTCCTGAATAAATGGGGGTGTTATAATAAGTCTTTCCACAATTTTTCGACAAAACATGGACTTGTATTTCGATTTTCTTGCCCTCAAACTTCGTCACAAAATGGAAAATCGGAGCGTATTATTCAACGCTTAAACAACATTACTCTCGTCCTCCTCCAACATGCTTCTCTTCCACCTAAATATTGGGTTGAAGCTCTCATGCAGCCACCCACCTCCATAACATTCTTCCCACCTCCACTCTCGGTTTCCGAACCCCCACTTCCGCACTTTACCTTCGTCACCCCTCCTATGATCACTTAAGAGTCTTCGGCTGCACATGTTACCCCAACACTTCCGCTACCCATCCTCACAAACTTGCACCTCGCTCTACCAAATGTGTCTTTATCGGTTACCCACCCAACCAACGTGGTTACCGTTATCTTGACCTCACCACTAGTAAAACCATCATCTATCGCCACGTATCTTTAACGAAAATCAGTTCCCATTTGCAGAAATGAAACGGTCCAAACCTCATTCCTACTCGTTCCTCGACCCTTCATCCGACACCCTCTATCCCTCGGTTTATGAGTCCATAGACCCCTCACCAAACACCCAACCACCACCCACTGACCAGTCCCTCCCCTCGGAACCAACCACACCTACCACCCCTGCCTCCCCTAACCGTAATTTCCCTCCTAACTCCCCTGCCTCCACTCCTCATGCTCCTACCACTAGTCCCGTCACCACTCCCATGTCCATGTCCTCTGCCTCCCCACATATCCAGACCCCACCCAACGCTTCCGCCACTCCCTCCCCACCTCCACCTCCACTTAAACTACCCACCCACATAATGTCCACCCGTTCAATGCATGGTATCTTTCAACCCAAGGCCTTACCCGTATCCTCTGACATTTCCCCATTGCCCAAATCCCTCCATCTTGCTCTCGTGACCGTAACTGGAATAGTGATATGCAGGCCGAGTTTACCGCATTACGGGATAATCATAGTTGGGACTTGGTCCCCCGGCCCACAAATGCTTCTATTATCCGTTGTATGTGGCTTTTTTGGCACAAATTTCATGCAAATGGTACTCTTGAGCGATATAAAGCTCGTTTAGTGGTCAATAGCAAAACGCAACAAGTTGGTGTTGATTGTGACGAAACTTTTAGTCCGGTTGTGAAACCAACCACTATTCGGACTGTGCTTAGTCTTGCCGTCTCCAAGTCATGGCCCATTCATCAGTTAGATGTTAAAAATGCTTTCCTACATGGCGACTTGGAAGAGACTGTATACATGCTCCAACCACCGGGATTCGTTGACCCCTCCCAACTGAAGTATGTTTGTAAGCTCTGAAAATCTCTTTATGGTCTTAAGCAGGCTCCACGGGCCTGGTATCATCGGTTTGCTACATTCATTTAATCCAAAGGCTTCAAGAGTAGTGTGTGTAACTCTTTTTTATTTATTTACAAATCTCCTATTGCAACAGCCTACTTATTATTATATGTCGATGATATCGTCATCACCGCTTCCACCACTGCTCTAGTTCATTCCATTATCTCCTGCCTTTCCAAAGAGTTTGCAATGACTAACCTCGGATCGCTCCATCATTTTTTGGGTATAAAGGTTAGCCGTAATTCTCATGGGTTATTCTTATCTCAACAGCAATATGCTAAAGATATTGTCAGCCGTGCCAAAATGAGCTCGTGTAAACCGAGCCATATTCCCGTGGACCCGGGATCCAAATTGAGTGCTGACTCGGGCCCCCCAGTTGATGACCCATCTCTTTATCGCAGCTTAGCCGATGCCTTACAATACCTCACAATTACTCGCCCCGATATATCTTACGCAGTCCAACAGGTTTGTTTATTTATGCATGATCCTCATGCCCCGCACTTTCAATTTTTGAAGTGAATTATTCGTTACCTTCAGGGTACTCTTGATCATGGTCTCACCATTAATCCCTCTCGGTCAATACACCTCACAGCTTACTCCGATGCCGATTGGGCCGGTTGCCCCAACTCACGTCGTAGCACATCCGGGTACTGCGTCTGATGCGTGTCTTTTATGTGATGCTTTACATCCCATTTTACACGCATTTCAGAGCTCATTCATGTAGTTTATGCTACATTTCTCCCTTTTTCCGTCTACTTCCGTATTTTTGTACATTGTTGCAGAAATGTGAAGAATCCAGTGGAAATCGAGCTAAATCCGTCCCCGAGTATCCTGCATTGCATATGACGTGAAGTATTCACCCGATGAACGAGCTTGGTGCGCAATTCAAGGCACAAAAGACAAGTCCACGAGTTTATAGAAGTCAATAGCAGCTCAATCAGTCGATCGACCACTGCCATCAGTCGATCGACCAACCATCGGGTTCGAAGCTCTTTTTCGAAGACCACCGATCGACCACCATAATCGATCGATCGAGCAAACCGCTATTCCGCATTTGAGAATTAAAAGACTGAGGAAGCATAAGCCCACTATGTTTTAGGTTTTGGAAATAAGAGTTACGTATGTTTGCTATATAACGTAACATAAACATTCAGTTTAGAGATTGGGATTGAGACTCAAGTTTTCATTCAATAATATTTAGTCTTGGAATTAGGGTTTGGATTATTGTTAAGCATTGGATCTTTGGTTCTTATTCCTAATCTTTCCTCTGCAAATTCCGTATTCATCTGCCCTAATTTCAGTTTATTGTTTTATTTCATCAATAGTATAGAATTGATAGTAGATTCCCGAACCCATCTTATTATTGCATGTCAATTATTTGTTTTACCGCTTTAATCATGAATTCAATACTTTATTGCCCTAGTATTATTGTTTTTACCCTTAGTATGAGTAGCTAGATTATTTGTGCTAGGATGTAGGCGAGTTATAGCATAGGCGGCAATAGATTGAACACGGCCTGATTCGCGTGTCAGTCGATCGACTGACATTCTTGGTCGATCGACTGACCTCGTGAGGTTACTCCTCGTTTTAATTGATTTTAATGTTGTATTTAACGAATCGAATGCATGCGACCAGTTAGATGCTTAATTTATGACTGACCCATTAGATCGAAAGATAGGGAAAGTTATTAGACCACCAATTAAGATGACTAAATTGTGTTGAGATCGAAAGATAGGTATAGTTTAGACCGTTAGTCACTCTTCAGGACGAGAGTCAGTATTAGTGATATTAGGGACCTATAGCGAGATCGAAAGATGCTATTTGTTAAGAGTGGACCGTGAGGACCTCTTGTTTCCCGCCTCACTTGTGTTCGATTTAGACCTGTTTAGTATGCTGCCGCTGAAGCTGTAATGAACCGACCATCCTAGTACCCCTGCCTTTATCTGTTTAATCCGTCTTTTTTAAGTTTATTGTCTTTATTCACTCTTAGTTGTAGACCAATTCAAATCAAACCCCCCCACTTTATCGTTACCTTAGACTAGAATTAGACAACTAGAATTTACATCTGCCTCTCTGTGGTTCGACCCGACTGCCGCTAGCTATAGTTGTAGTTGGAAATTATAAATCTTATTTTTGACACCTCACGACGGGTATCAAATGTTGGCGCCGTTGCCGGGGAGGCAATAGTTCTAATTTTAGTTGTTTTATTTTTAGTCTTTATTAGTTTAAGGGACTTCTATTCCTTAAACTTTTCTTATATTCTTTTTGTAGTTTCTTCTTATGCGCAGGTCACAGGGTGGTGAACTAGTACCATTTGATCCTGAGATAGAGAAATCTTTGCGCGAGTTGAGACGAACACAAAGGGTATTACCGACAGAGGAAGAGCCGAGTACTCATCAAGCTATTACGAGAATGACCCGTCAAGAAGACCCACATTCTTCGCCCGTTTCCACTTCTTCAGCCGAGACCGTCACTTCTCCGTAAATTCCAGTCATGGCCGAGGAAGCGAGTATAGCTAGTCATTCTGAGCCGACAAATTAAAATTTATATAAGGGGTTCAAATTACCAGAGATGACAGAAGTTCGAACCAAAGCCTTCATACATCAATATGGTTGAGAGAAACTATTCGGGAGCTGCAAATGAAGATGCAAATAAGCATATGGAGACCTATATTGACTCATCATTGCTCCATACCCCCACCCGCCGGCGTGACCCAAGACCAGATCAAGGAGACCATGTTTATCTTCTCCCTTCGTGATGTTTGTAAGGGAGTGGTATAGAGATCTGTACCGAGCCGTTCATGGGATTACTGACTGGAATTCCTTGGCATTGGCATTTTACAAGAAGTACTTTTCTGCTTCTAAGACGATTGCTATTAGAGCCCAAATCACAAGTTTCAAACAAGGGACGGATGAGAACTTCCACGAGGCATGGGTCCGATTTAAGAAATCAAAAGTGCGAACCATACCACACCATGGTTTCGAAAAATGGAGCTTGTGCAATCATTTCTATAATGGGTCGTATGACGATCAAAGGGCTATTTTGGATGTCATAGCCCAATGGCCGATTTGTTTGAAAATTTGGGAGCAACCAAGGGGTGGAAGATCATTGATGATCTAGCTACCCACAAGGCCGAGTATGGGAATTCCGGAGGGAACCAGAGGAGAGCTCACGAATCTTCCTCCGTTCTTGCGCACTTGAAGCTCTCACCGCGAGATTTGACAAGTATGAACTGGGAGGAGCTTCAAAGGGGGGTATTTATCAAGTAAATGCTATGTCAGACGGTCCTTTCGTCTGTGAAAGGTGTGGAGCTGAGGGACACGTTTCGAAGAATTGCCCTAGTCCTTTTGAGTCTTGTGCTGCCTTTCAACACTATAGGCAGACGAACACCTACTACGAGCCCAATGTTCATCCCAACCTGAGGTGGAGTAGCCAGAATGTCCAAAATCCCACTCCACCTCCGCAAAGAAGAAACCCTATGTGCCCCCTCATCAAAAGTAACAACAATATCGTAAACCTCCTTATGTGCCGCAAAGAAGAACAACAATCTCACAGCTTCGATTTTGCTGAGTTCAAAAACTTGTTGCTGAAGGAGTCCCAAGCACGAGAGGCCGGGATGAAGCTACTAGAGAGCCAAATTGCTCAATTGGCTAGTAAGAGTACCTCTCGAGCTCCGGGACACTTGCCGACTCAAACCGACCAAAAGGAGACCTTAAACGCCATCACATTAAGGAGTGGGTCCACCCTGGAGGGGCCGCCATGGTCGAGGATGCCGTTGAAAAGAATGAGGCAAATCCGAGTCAAAAGAAAGTCAAACGAATAATTCAAAGAAAAAGGCGTCTACTGTATATCGCGATCGACCGATACACCCGGCCGATCGACGATACACGGGTTGCGGAGCTTCGAACTCGTGCACCCTTGGCGATCGATCGAGGAGAGTGGTCGATCGACCAAGATTACTGCTGATAGCGAGATTGTTCGTCCTCCGATACCCGATAACTAGAGGGATTATTTGTTTCGGGGCACGACAGCTCCGAAAGTGTTAGGGCTAGACCCGAGTGCTGATGGGTCCATCCCAATTCCGAAGTTCGATCCGATGACGGTTAATGGCTCACATTTGAGACGGTCTGAGGAGGATTCGAGCTTCAACAAGGAGAAAGCAGTGGACTTCCAGCCTAAGTCCACGGATGCCGGTATGCGCAACCTAGAGGAGAGGGCTAAGGTACTTCTTACAGCCCCATATCCGGAGAGACTAGTGCCGACAAAGGAACAGGTATCTTTTAGTAAGTTTGAAAAAGTTATTCGTAGCTTGAATGTGCAAGTACCCTTCCTTGAGTTGGTCAATCAGGTGCCTGCCTACACTAAATTCATGAAACAACTCCTGTCAATGAAAAAGTCGCTTGAACATGTTCACACTGTTGCTTTAACTAAAGAGTCATGCTCTTACTTGTCTCACACTGCACCCCATAAGCTAGAGGACCCGGGTAGCTTTTTTGTTCCTTGCAATATAGGTACCTTCTCTATTGAGAAGGCATTATGTGACCTAGGAGCTAGTATAAGCGTCATGCCTTTGAGTCTAGCTAGGAAGCTTAAATTGACTAGGTTCGCAGTGATAGACATGACAGTTCAGATGGCTGACCGATCTGCGGTCCAGCCAATAGGGGTCTTAGAGGACAACCCTGTCCAAATAGGGAAGTTCTTTTTCTCCGTTGACTTTGTCGTACTTGACATGCCTGAGGATGCTCATATACCCATTATTTTGGGTAAGCCATTTCTGCACACTGCTGGTGCAGTCATAGATGTCGGTCTAGGAACCTTGACTTTCAAAGTGGGAAAGCATTTCATTGTTTTTGCCCAACCTGCTAAGAAAAAGGACCCCATGTGGCCCGTGACTTGTAATACGGTTTCTGAAAAGAAATCGTACTTTGTGCTTCCTGAATTGCCTGTCTCTATTACTACTTCTGTGTTAACCCCTCCGCCCCAGACTGGGAGCAAATTGGAGGAAGATTTGTCTATTTTTGATAATGCAGGGGCTGGTTTGGGGAAGGAAGAGCTGCAGGTCACTCTAGCTGCGAAGAAGCCTATCATTCAAAGAGGAGGCCTTGGTTGCCTGAGCTATGGAATTGATGAGATAGTTGATGACGAGCCGGTCAAAGCTAGAGAGTCTGATCTGGAGTCTAATAAGCCCGAAGAGATCCTTGACTGGGGAGATGATGAGCGTGTTGATCCGTTGAGCCATACGGACGTGGAAGCTAAGAAGGGTGCAGCTGCTCAGATAAGCACCATTGAGGCTACCTCTAGTAGCCAGAAGCCGACGAAGTAGGCCATACCGTGGTCATTCTTGATCAACTATTAGTTGATCGAGCTCTTCATAAACTTCATTTTATTTACTTTTGTTAGACACCTTTTATTGCTTTTGTGTACGCGAAAACTTCGCATTTTATTTTGCTTGCTTAGGATTTTATACGTTTAAGACTATATTTTGGGTTTTGCGCAATTTTGGGCGCATATTATTGTGCTTATGCAGGTTTAAAGACCTTGTTAGTTCAATTTATTGAGCTAATTAGACGAAATCAAAAAGTTACAGCAGGAAAGTCAGTCGATCGACTGCCCCCTATAGTCGATCGACTGAGCCACGATTTCCAGAGTTCCTGTTGCTGTTCACCCTGGTCGATCGACTGGGTGATGTGGTCGATCGACTGTTGGCCGCTGCTGTACCTATTTTCGATCATTCCCCTGCTGTGTTTGATCGGTTTGCGGAGTCAAGGGAGTATTCCTTTCACTTTATTCTCCGTTTAATTTCTGATTTCTTCCGTTCATCAATTTTGCACATAATTTCACCGTCCCAATTTTGTTTTCTTGATTTTATGCGTGGGTTTTACTTGTCTTTCAGGTACCTTTTAGTAGCACTGCTGGCTACTGAAACCTCCTAGCTCACGCTGGTTTGGGGAGGTTTCCTTTGCTGCGCTTAAAGTCTTGTAAGTTCCCGATTTCCACTTCACGTCATGTTTATTTATTTCAATTTACGCAAATTCTCATTTCTCTTTTCTTCATTACATGATTTTGCACAATGGGGACATTGTGCGATATGGTTTGGGGAAGGGTTTTGCGTCGCATATCATTTGCTTGCATTCACGTTTACATTTTGATTTGCATTGTTTATTTCATTTCTCTCATATATACACAAAAATTCAAAAAAAAAAATTGAAAAATTTCAAAAATTTCCATAAAATGCACGTTTATTTTAGCATATAGGTCGAGTCGGAACGGTAGTATTTCCATGATGACATTGCATTTGTATTTGTTTATGCCTAAGCCTTGCTTGATTAACATGTTATTAGTAGAATCGTAATTGCATATCTACGAGTTTTCGTTAATTATTTGCTGAACTTGAGACTTGACTTTGAAAATTGGCAAACTACTTATATATTCTGAGATTTAGAGCCTATAACTGGTGTCATTCATGACCAGTTTATCTAGGATGTGAGTAGTACTCCTTATGAGGCATGTCACATAAATGTGCATAAATATGAACTCGATCTGCTTAATACCTGTACGCATTCGGTCTGTGGTTGGTTGACACATGTGGTAGAGGTTTCCTTTTCTCGTTTTACCCATAAACTCCACACTGCCAAAAATATCCTTTTTTGTCCTATTTACTACATCCTATATTTAGCCTGTCCTTCGTCAAGCTAGTAGACTGTGTTCTTGGGGTTGTTACTCATTTTTGGTGGCATATGCTCTGTTTGAGATAATTTTGGGAAGATGAAAAGAAAGAAAGAAAGAAAGAAAGAAATAGAAAAGAAAAAAAAAAGATGAAAAAATGTTTCGAAGAGAAAAAAGAGTTCTGTACTGTTTAAGCAGTCGATCGACTGCCCCTATAGGTCGATCGACTGAGGTTCGAGAAAGAGAAAGAAATCAATTCGCATAATTCAATCTTTATCTTTTGGCGATTTTTGCTCCCATGTTTTATTCTTATTTTATGGGGAGTTAGTTGATTACTTTTATCTCTGGAAATTGTGAGATTTGTGCTTGCTATAGCACCGTTTCGTTTGTTTATGAGCAAGAAGTTGGATGTTGCCATTTGGTTCCGTTTTGGTACTAGCTTGATCACCTGTACCTCCACTTTACCATAAATGTTTTGCCTCTTCTTACCCATACCTCACATATCCACATATATACCTCGGCATGTGTCATGGTCTCTTGTTGGTTGGAATGCGTATGTACGGTTGTAGAGATTATTTTCATACTAGACTGCAGGCATGTTCTTATAGGTCGTAGTTAGGTGAGCGTCATTACGTGTACTTCTTTCTATCTTACATATATTCACCTGTACTTATTGAGTGATTTGAGCGACCCGTGAGAGTCCAATTTGATAAGTTTCTACAGTTGACGGTTCAGCATGTTTTTAACGACTCCATAACTCGTTTGCATGATTCATTTGCTAGTTGATTGTTGGTTATGCATTAAATTGGTTTAGGCTTCACATGTTGCAATTCGCTCTGAGATTGAACTCGTTCCATTAGGTCATTAGATCGAGTCTAGTTCTTGCTTGAAGACAAGCAAGTGTTTGGTTTGGGGAAGTTTGATGCGTGTCTTTTGTGTGATGCTTTACATCCCATTTTACACGCATTTCAGAGCTCATTCATGTAGTTTATGCTACATTTCTCCCTATTTCCGTCTACTTCCGTATTTTTGTACATTGTTGCAGAAATGTGAAGAATCCAGCGGAAATTGAGCTAAATCCGTCCCCGAGTATCCTGCATTGCATATGACGTGAAGTATTCACCCGAGGAACGAGCTTGGTGCACAATTCAACGCACAAAAGACAAGTCCACGAGTTTATAGAAGTCAATAGAAGCTCAATCAGTCGATCGACCACTGCCATCAGTCGATCGACCAACCATCGGGTTCCAGAAGCTACTGTTTACTGAAAACCAGTCGATCGACCACCATGATCAGTCGATCGACCAAACTGCTATTCCAGACGAGAATTAAAAGACTGAGGAAGCATAAGCCCACTATGTTTTAGGTTTTGGAAATAAGAGTTACGTATGTTTGCTATATAACGTAACATAAACATTCAGTTTAGAGATTGGGATTGAGACTCAAGTTTTCATTCAATAATATTTAGTCTTGGAATTAGGGTTTGGATTATTGTTAAGCATTGGATCTTTGGTTCTTATTCCTAATCTTTCCTCTGCAAATTCGGTATTCATCTGCCCTAATTTCAGTTTATTGTTTTATTTCATCAATAGTATAGAATTGATAGTAGATTCCCGAACCCATCTTATTATTGCATGTCAATTATTTGTTTTACCGCTTTAATCATGAATTCAATACTTTATTGCCCTAGTATTATTGTTTTTACCCTTAGTATGAGTAGCTAGATTATTTGTGCTAGGATGTAGGCGAGTTATAGCATAGGCGGCAATAGATTGAACACGGCCTGATTTGCGTGTCAGTCGATCGACTGACATTCTTGGTCGATCGACTGACCTCGTGAGGTTACCCCTCGTTTTAATTGATTTTAATGTTGTATTTAACGAATCGAATGCATGCGACCAGTTAGATGCTTAATTTATGACTGACCCATTAGATCGAAAGATAGGGAAAGTTATTAGACCACCAATTAAGATGACTAAATTGTGTTGAGATCGAAAGATAGGTATAGTTTAGACCGTTAGTCACTCTTCAGGACGAGAGTCAGTATTAGTGATATTAGGGACCTATAGCGAGATCGAAAGATGCTATTTGTTAAGAGTGGACCGTGAGGACCTCTTGTTTCCCGCCTCACTTGTGTTCGATTTAGACCTGTTTAGTATGCTGCCGCTGAAGCTGTAATGAACCGACCATCCTAGTACCCCTGCCTTTATCTGTTTAATCCGTCTTTTTTAAGTTTATTGTCTTTATTCACTCTTAGTTGTAGACCAATTCAAATCAAACCCCCCCACTTTGTCGTTACCTTAGACTAGAATTAGACAACTAGAATTTACATCTGCCTCTCTGTGGTTCGACCCGACTGCCGCAAGCTATAGTTGTAGTTGGAAATTATAAATCTTATTTTTGACACCTCACGACGGGTATCGGCGTCTTCTTAGGAGATAACCTCGTCTCTTGGTCTTCTAAACGACAAGCCACAATCTCTCGATCAAGTGCCGAGGCCGAATACCGGGGCGTTGCAAATGCAGTCGCTGAATCTAGTTGGTTGCGAAATTTGTTACTCGAACTTCATGTCCCACTTCGTCGATCAACACTTGTTTTTTGCGACAATATATCGGCTGTCTACCTCTCTGGTAACCCGGTCCAACACAAGCGAACCAAACATGTTGAATTGGATATACATTTTGTTCGGGATAAAGTCCGACTTGGTGAAGTTCGTGTCCTTCATGTGCCCTCCGAGTATCAATATGCTGACATTTTTACAAAAGGGCTTCCTCGTCATCTCTTTACCCGCTTTCGTTCCAGTTTGAGCGTACAGCCTCCTCCCGCTTCAACAGCGGGGGCGTGTTAGATAATATCCGTATATATGCTAGTCAACAGTCAAATATTGTGTCAATATTTGTTACTAATTAGTCTCCTAGAATATCTCTATGTATGGTTGTATAATCTTCTAATTATGGCACATATTGTATGCATCTGACTATATATATATGAATAAGAAGCAACAACCCTAATTCAAGGGATTATAAACTATTGACACCATAAGGTTTTAGTCAAATTAAAAAGAGTGTGACAATTTTAAATAAATAAGCACCAATATTAAAATAACTTAAATTACCCCTTTCACTTACAATTAAAATAATAGTAAATAATCTTTCTTAAAAACAAATAAAATACTTAAAATTGATGAATATTACAATCTTCCCCCCTTAAAATGAACTTCATCCCCGAAGTTCGGATTTGAAGAAAACTGAAACACTTTTGAAAATTTTAGGGTATTACAATCTACCCTCATGTAAAATAAAGTTCGTCCTTGAACTTGAAAATTAACAGTATTTTTTATTATTTCAAATAATAAGAAAAGTTTTAAAAGTGAAAATGAGCGGTGCTATGATATGACGATCTCAACACCTAACCAAGAGAGAACCCGCTCTGATACCAATTGTAACACCCCCATTTATTCAGGAGCCTTTAGCTAGACATTCCCAAATAAATAGGACTATTACCATCTCGGTTTGCCGAGGTAGTGAATAACAAAGTACAACAAACCAAAATACATTAAATTAAAACTTTAACGATCACATGGTCGTTACAAATTAACCAACTAAACTTAATATAAAATAATTACAACTCGCAGCGGAAATAAAAAAAGTGATTAAATAATCTATGTGGTCTAGACTTCTAGGTAGACTGACCAAATCCTCATGCATCTCATAGCTCCCAAGTCAGCTAATCTTTAAGACCTGCAAAATCTGCTCCCTATTTATGGTTCATCACAGGTGTTCACGAATACACTGTCAACCACGAGGTTGAGTAGGAATATACTAAACAACAATAATAATTCAACCGAAATAGCCTTCAAATTCTCATCACTTCATGCATACAACGCACTTACATCACTGGCAGTAGCACAAATCCTTTAACACCGTGCTATGCTCAACTCAACTGGCAGTGATACTCTTATACCATGCTCAACTGGCAGTAGTACCCTTCGTACCATGCACAACTGGCTGTAGTAATCATTTACTATGCACAACTATCTCTGGCTGTAGTAATTACTTACTATGCACATCTGATAGTAACGATTACTCGCTATGCACAATTGGCAGTAACACCCTCCGTGTTATGCTCAACTGAATAATCAATTCTCCATACCAAATATAACCAACAACAAATACTCAATAACAATCCCGTCATACAGCTCAGCCAACATCTTAGCAAACACAAATATTCTATCTTCAATAATAAATCATAATATTAACATTAATCTCATCAACCGTCACAATTAAATATACGGTCACTTAACAATAAAAGCCGAGTTGAGTAGGAAATTCCTACCTGAGACGGTCGCGAATTCAATTAGTAAGGTGCATGTAACAACTGTCCTTTACCAAATCCAAACCTACATAATATATATATATATATATATATATATATATATATATATAGGGTCGGGATCCAGTGAGAACCACCCATATAATGAGAACCGTGAGAACCACCTTAATCTAATCTAATACCAATAATAACGCGCGCGCAAATCGCAAATCAACCACCTGCCCCTAAACATTCTAAACTCCGTCATTTTCCAATTTTCATTTCCCTCTCATCATTCTTTCTCTCTCCTCGAATATTACCATCTTCACAACACCATTGATCCTCAACTACTGATCCATCAATCTCTTCAACGATCTGCCTATTCGACGCGTCCTTCATGAATGGAACCTTTTAATTCAAGGTAATATTTCGAAGTTGCTGATTAATTTGTTGATTTTGAAAATTAGGGTTCGGTAATTTGAGAAATTGTTTAAATTGGTTGAAATCGTGATATTATTGGCTCAGTTTTATGAATTAGACAGGTTTTACAATCGTCAAATTATCAGCTACGTGCATTAAATTGTTGCTATGTCGTCAAATTAGGTTTATAGTTTGATCTGTTTGTAATTTTTCAATTAATCGATTAAAATTAGGGTTTATCGTTTGATCTGTTTGTAATTTTTCAATTAATCGATTAAAATTACGGTTTACAGTTTGATCTGTTTGTAATTTTTCAGGTAATCGATTAAAGTTGTTGAATTTGAGCAATTAGGGTTTCGTAATTTGAGAAATTAGGGTTCTTTAAAATTAGAAATTGCTTAAATTGGTTGAACTCGTGATATTGTTGGCTCAGTTTTATGAATTAGACAGGTTTTACAATCGTCAAACTATTAGCTACGTGTATCAAATTATTGATATGTGCATCAAAAATTCTAAATTTAGTTGTAGTAATAATTACCTGGTATGATTTTATTGTCAGTTACTTAATTTTAAGTCGTCGTTATTGCAAAGAATGACATTCTTAGTTCAATGGGGTCGCGCAGTTCTTCTAATGTCATTACAAATGGCATTACAAATGAAGGACAGATGGTTGAAGTTATTGCATCTCAATCAATATCGAAATGTCCGCCTTAACATTGATGTTCCCGAAATCGTACAAGGTACAATTACTCGTTGAACTGTTGAATGATCAGATATTGTTCTATATAACCGTGCTGTTGAATACTTGAGTTATCCAGTAAATCTAAATCCTAACTCTACTTTAATTTCATCACATTTGCAGATAACGTAGTAGACGAGGCAGAGGTAATAGAGGAGGCAGAGGTAATAGAGGATGCAGAGGAGGAGGGGGAGGAGGAGGAGGAGGCGTCCGGTTCAAGCAACATGAATCGGATTTTTGGTTGTCCTACCCATCTCAAGCCTGTTATTGGTATGGTCTTTGATACACTTGAACTCGGTATTGCTTTTTATGAAGCATATGCAAAAGAATGTGGGTTTGTGACTAGGAAAGGCTCACAAAAGAATAAACAGGGTGTCACTACACATAAAACTTGTTTGTGTAATAAGGCTGGAGAATGTGAAGCCAAAGGCAAAAAACACCGTAGGCAAAGGACTAGGGTAGGTTGCCTTGCTAAGATTAAGTTTAAACGAATTGCTAACGGTAAATACCAAATTTATGGTTTTGGTGAAGGGCATAATCATATGCCAGCTACACCATTAACAATGGTACATCTGACGCAAACGAGAGAATTGAATATAGTTCATAAAAAAATGATAGTTGACAACTCAAAGGTTAACAAAGGTCCAGTTATGACCTATAGGATGTTTAAGGAGTATGTCAGAGGTTATCAGAATGTGGGTGCTTCATTGGAAGACTTTAAAAACTTTTCAAGGGATATCAAAAAGTTCTTGTCAGAAGGGGATGCTCAAATGCTTATTGAGCATTTTATGAAAATAAAAAGAATGTGTCCATCCTTTTACTTTGACTTTGAGGTAGATGAGAAAGGTAGATTGTCACATGTTTTCTGGGCTGACCCTATTAGTATAAAAAATTATTTGTTATTTGGGGATATGACATCCTTTGACACTACCTTTAGGAAAAATAAGTATAGAATGATATTCGCCCCTTTCACAGGGGTGGATCATCATAAGAGATGTGTGACCTTTGGGGCTGGGCTTCTTATTAATGAGAGCAAGGAGTCATTTGCTTGGTTATTTACGAAATTCCTAGAAGCTATGGGGGGTCGTTATCCTGTGTGTATAATAACCGACGAAGATTTGGGGATAGAAGGAGGACTTAAGAAAGTCTTTAAAGATAAAGTGCAACATAGATATTGCATGTGGCACATATTGAAGAAGTTGCCGAGAAGGTAGGGCCATTATATGTAGAGAAACTGAGTTTTTGAAAGAGATAAACTCATGTGTTTGGGGCGAAGATGTGGAGCCTGCTGAATTTGAGGAAAGATGGACAGCCATTGTGGAAGCTCATGGGTTGTCGGATAATGAGTGGCTTCAGGAAAAGTATGGCATTAGACATTTTTGGATTCCACTTACTTTCGTGACTTGTTATTAGGAGGGTTGATGAGAACCACCTCGAGGTCCGAGTCAGAAAATCATTTTTTAGCAATTTCACTAATCCAAATTTGACCCTTGTTGAATTTTGGATGCGCTTTGAGAGTGCAATGGATACACAACGATGGGCTCAATCGAAACTGATTGCACAATCTAAGTACTCATTTCCTGACTTGGCTACTCCTCTGACCTGAAAAGCATGCGCAGAAACCTACACTCCGAGAATTTTCGAGGAGTTCAAAGTGGAAATAAAAGCAAGATGCTTTACATGTGCCATTGGGGACAAACAAAAAGATAAGAATCATGCAATTCTCTGCATAGATGTCAAGGATCGTGAGAGAAAGAAAGACTATAAGGTGGGTTATAAGACACCAAGTGTGAAACTAGTATGCAATTGCAAGAAATTTGAACGACATGGAATACTCTGTCGACATATTCTCCGTGTCCTTAAAGATTATGGTTTTGAGAAAATTCCAAGCGAATACCTACTTAATAGGTGGAGCAAACTAGCAACCCGCCACCAATATTCAATTCGATGGGCGGTTGCTTGCGGATCACAGATCGGTCGATGCACAAAAGAACAAACCGATCAATTGTGGTCAGAAATGTTCACTTGTGTGTCACTAGTTGAACAGAGTCCTGTTAATTGTGATGAGTTACTAACCATTTTACGCGAGTTCAAGGAAAGGGTACTTGCAGAAACAACAAGTAGTGTCGCTGATGATGGTGGTAATAGTAGTATTGGAAAGAAAAGGGACAAAAATGCGGAAATTGGAATGCTCTTGGGTACAAGTGTGCCTAGCGAAATTACAATTTTGCCGCCAAGACAATGCAAAAACAAAGGCTCGGGAAAAAGAATGATTTCACAAAGAGAAAGAGCAGGGGAAGTCAATAAGAAACCACTAAGAAGATGCAAGGCTTGTGGGCAGATGGCGAACCACGATAGCAGGAATTGTGACCGACCAAAGGATCACTGACAAATAGTCGAGTAAGTGATGTCTCTTATTAGCGCAAGTTTTCTACTTTTACCCTTTTTGTTTCCCTCTAATTTTTATCTTTGTTGACATTTGCTTTCTTATGTGTGAGATTGAAGTTTTTTGCGAGGAATTGGACCGGCAAATTTTTTGAGCATCATTTGAGAAGTCAACACTTGTTTTTGAGCATCATTGAAGTTTTTAGGATTATTTTTGAGCATCATTGAAGTTTTTAGGATTATTTTTGAGCATCATTTGAGAAGTTAACAATTGTTTTGTAATAAATGTAACGGGAGGCTTCCCGATTCTTAAATTGTATATTTGAGAAGATGAAATTGTGATTCGATTTAAGAATAGGAAACATGTGTTTCTCTGAGCAATTATGACATGCACATACAAGCTCATTTTATGCACGTACGAGGTCGTTTTATGCACATGTGATAATTGTGTCTCCAAATTTGGTAATTAGAAAGCTGAAACATGTGATCAATTTACGCCAGCAATAAAATGTGATTAGTTGAATCATCATCGTGTATGACAAGTCGTTAAATATCATGCAACTAAAAGGTTATTCCATGCACATGGATTTCATCTATGATACATGTGTTTCCCTTGGCAAACATGAACATGGCATGTTCATACGAGATCATTTTATGCACGTACGAGGTCATTTTATGCACGTGATAATTGTTTCTCCAAATTTGGTAATTAAAAAGCTGAAACATGTGATCATTTTATGCCAACAATAAAATGTGACTTAAATGTGGGTTTTAATTCTCATTTCAAGTCTCGAAACTTAAATGTGAGTGATTATTGAAGAAGTCGGGCCAATCCTATTAGCACTTTAGGCACGGCCCAGCACGGCACGCTCAAAGTACACTGGGAACTCTAAATAATGCAAGTAATTTTGTTTTGAAAATTTTCATGCATGTAGAAGGCTGTTCCATACACATATAACGCCTTTTCATGCATGTAAATATGCAAGTTACTTTGGGATTTAAAAACAACACCTCGACAAATGGGGTAATTCTCATTACAAGTCTCATTTAAAAAGGCCATAATCTAGTAACATAATTGTGCCCCACACAGTTAAAAAGCTGTTCCATTCACATATAACGCCTCCTCGGCACGCTCGAGTCTCGTTAAATGACCTTCGAAAGTCGACAAATTACATGCACGTAGAAAGGTATTGCATACACATACAACGCCTTCTCATGCACGTAGGAGGGTCTTCCATACACGCAAAAGTTACTTGGAATACCTACACATCTGCAACCTACAAATTTAGTCCACAAACAAACTAATGCCTGCCCAAATCAAAGAATCAACAAAAGACAATGAGAAGGTTCTCTCGCCACTCCCGATTGCTAAGCACATACAACGCCTTCTCACCATATTCTTGCAAAAATAACACCTAGGTATAATCCTACAAAAAAAGGTAGGGAAATATTGTTACATTTAAAGTCACTTGACATCAATATTGAAAGTCTTGCAGTTAAATGATTGGAAAATAATAGAAACAAAATTAGATAAAGCATTCGGAAGATATTGTTATTACCGTTCTCTTGTTTTCCTCCCATCTGATAAGATCTACAATCTTACTCTCACCATATTCATCCAAATTCTGCATATATATTTGACAACAATATTGAAAGTGTTACATTTCACCAAAAAATATTGAAAGTGTTGCAATAAAATATGCCGAATAATATTTGACTAATATAACTTGGTTTAGACATCATTACCTCGTAACAAGTCTGATCGGACCATAATGATTGACAACTCAAGTTTTCTAGAAACTTCAAAGAAATAGACTCCGCAAGAATACCTTTTGAAATAAGGAAATTTGTTAAACACTTTAAAATGCTGTGTATCCCATCGAAAATATTTAAAACGAGTAGAGTATAGTTTAAACAAGTAAGGTACCCATTCTTTTGTCGAGGCACATCCACAAATCACAAACGGAAAATTGTTTATTTGCAACGACTTTTTGTATCCTGGAAAGTCTCTTGCAATAATCTCCAAAGCAGGAAATAACTACAAAAAACCAAAAAAAGGAAAACACAATAATATAAAAGCGAAGGAAAACCAACACAAAATTGAGGTAACAAACCCCTAAGGCATACGGATATAATCATACCGTTTCAACTAAAAATTTACATCTTGTGTCAGGACGCCTAGGCAAGTTTGAGTCAAGTATAAAGTTGGTCTTTTTAACAAAGTCGACACGCAAGCAAACCAATGTTCACGGTCAACACAAGAAGGGAAGAAAGCCTCGCAAAAACGCCCATAAGGAAATGAAAAAGTGAGGGATAATTACCGATTCGACGGGATAATATACAAACAAAGTTAGACAGATATTTAATAAAGTTCTTTCTTGGGCAAGAACTTAATTAAGTTCTTTCAAAGTAGTAAATTCCGTCGATATAATAAAATTTAAAAGTGACGGGATAATTACCAGTTTAGCTTTGGTTAGACTTTTGGGCAAGTACTGAAGCTTAATGTACTGACTTTGAAAACTGTTTTTAGGGACAACATCCTGAAAGTTGAGAAAATTTGTGAAAAATGTTGGTAATTCCAAGTAGAAACATTAGCGGTTACTAAGGATGAATATGAATACCTTGATTATTGTCGGAAAGTACACAAGACTTGGTCTTTCAAGTGTTAAACGAAGACCAACAAGGTCAATTACCATATCCATGATCCATTTTCCTCCAAATAAAGTCGACATTCCTTCTTGGGTTACTTGCAGCCATGGAGTGTCTACAACAATGTCACTAATAATGCACATATTGTAATTAGATGCACACACAACAGCAAAGTGGACAAAAACAACTCAAAAAGATGCTATATGGTCAGTGATAACTTACTCCGTATTTGCCACATTTGTCCTAATAAAATTCATCAAGTGTTCATCTCAGATAGGGCAAGTCTCGTGGAACTTCATTCCTGGGGAGAAAAAGGGAAAACACAGAACAATTACATAACCATAGCACACTTTTAATAAACCAGGAGTCATCATATAGTAATGAGAAGCATTGTTGGTAATAGATTTCTGATTACCGAATCACACAGCCATTCTTGTAAGCCTTTGCTTTAGACGTCACTTGATCTTTCACGATGTTGTCTTGCCAAGTCAAAATTTCATTGCAAACCCTCACAATGTAACGCTTCACATCAGTTCTCTGAACAATGATATAAAGTAAAATCAACCGCAGAGCCTACACATCTAATACACATACCTACATATCTAATACACATACCTACATATCTAATACACATACCTACACATCTAATACACATACCTACATATCTAATACACATACAAGGCTGATTCATGAAAGAACAAAGCTAATACATGCATGTTGATGGCTTCAAGCGTCGGAAATATAGAAACACCAACTAAAAATTTGACTTAAATAATGGAGACTTACGTCCTTGAGCAACTTTAAAGTATACCGACACTTATTCCCATTGTACGTCTCCATATGTCGCATCATGTAAATTCCAGTATCACGCTCGACAGAGAAACTTTTATTCGGAACATACTCTTTGGCTACTACAAAATATGTAGCATGCAACTTGGGAATCATGGAAGAAAGCTTTGCACTTAACTGTTTCTTCATTAGACAAGACAATGCCAAGCAAATAAGTTCGCTATATAAGAATTAAATCAGACATTTAACATACTTATTGCCAAACGGTGTGAAAACATACCACATATTGAACACTGGCATGAAAATCTACACATCCTGGATCACACGGGTGTATAACTTCATACAAGTTATGATCAATATCAAAACAATGAAGAAGTGGGCTGGGTGCAACAACAGGGAATAAAACCTGTCAAACAATGGTTAGTTGGGTTTGTATATTATTTAATTATGTACTTTTAAAACTTTTAAAATATTGAACAACTTACCAATTTCACGTCTCTATAGTTGATATCCAATGAGGCTATCTGTTGTTTCAATTAGGTGACCCGTATTAGAGAATAAAAAGGTACAAGTTGATAACTGAGACCAACAAAATTTAAATATCAAACTTACATCGCTTGTTTCAGTGAGAAAGAGATTTTGAAATTGATCTACGATCTCTTAACCTGTTTCCATTATTCAGATAATCACACCACACATTGATCACGTCGATGTTAACGCTACCACCAAATAGCAAGGTCTTCATATCATATCGTGTAAGAATCTTGCCGCCACGGCTGAACAGAACCTCGCTACAAAAATAAAACCTTAGTGTTATAGAAAGAAAATATAATACATATACTGAATAAGAAGAAAATAAAAGCAAAATTAATAGACTAATACATACCCTTCATCTAAGTCAGCGGCAAATGCATAGTCACCCATCGCTTTTTCAGATGACTCAAGGCATCCATCACGTTCACATTTCGTATGAAGAAAGGTGAACGAAAAACGCCGAGTAACTCAACTTTCCTCTTACACTTCCGAGTCTGGGAGGGGACGGTTGGGGACAGTTCTACAAGCGGAGAAGAAGGCATAATTGGAGATTCATTCAATGACACTTGTGACGAGATAAGTATTGGTGATGCGGGGATGGATTGGAAGGTGCGGTGATGTGCTTGCACGGGGAGGGGAATGAATATAAGGTGCGGCGGGAGTGCTTCCACGGGAGGGGATGGGATTGAAGGTGTAGGCGACATTGTTGCACGGGGAGGGGATGGAATGACAGGTGCGATTGACGTGCTCGCATGGGGAACATCACACATATCACCAGCCTCCGTGCTTCGCGAACTCTTGAGATGTATATAACGCATCCTCACCGTGAAAGAGACCGAAAGATGGTCCCTCCATGAGTTCCTTGTCCATCTTTTCCTTCGTAACTTGGTGTTCTTTAAATGCCTCACCAACACGGTTATATGCACTATTCAGAATCCCCTCTAAATCAGCCAAGATGTTGGGATCGTTGAAAAACTCATCAGAGTCCATATAATCCACATACTTCTTCCCCTCCTCCACTATACTCTCGTCCTTTCTCTCCTCTTCCTCCATTTCATGGTCATCTTTCTCCTTGACCTTATCAAATTTATCCTCCACTGTACCCTCATCGTTTCTCTCATCTTGCTCCAATTCATGGTCATCTTTCTCCTCGTCCTTTCTTTCCTCTTCTTCCATCTCGATTCTTCTTTTTACTTTGTCAAAAGTGAAAACCCTTTAAATAACGAATCGCAAAGTCGACATTTTGCAATGACTTCCATATGAGGAACCACAAACTTTGCTTGCATGACTGCCTTTGAGAATGCACCATAACAGTCTGCAAGAGTAACAACAGTCCCCGCTAAAACCTTGATACAATCTGTTGTTTTCTTATGAACGGGACCTCCTTCTTCAAGATATCCTCAACCTTTCCCTTTCCCTTTGTTGTCACTCCAGCACCCTCAACATTTTCCTTTCCCTGTGTCGTCACTGCATCATCAACCCGTTTGTCAGTTTCAGACACGGGTGGTTTATAAACAAATCTGTCTTCTACACGCCCCTCTCCGAAACAATTTGCATCATGTTTTTCCATCTTCACCCTCTCTCTGATACGTTAAATCGGACCAATTGGCTAACAAAGGGAAAGATCGAACGACCGTTCTTGTCTTGAAAACGACTCTATCCAAGTAGATAAGACAGAAAATGAGAATTGGTCCCTTGAAGGACGTACCGGGTCTTTAGTCACGCCTTTTTCCAGGAAATGACATTTTCAATCATGTTGACTCGTGCAAGCTTGCACCAATTAAATTTAGGTACATCGACAAGATCGGACAGGCAGCTTAATATACGAGTGCTGGGATAATCACTAGCTACCCCCATCAACAGAACAGAAGTAATGTATACAAGAAAATTCCTCTTAAAATCATCTCCAGCATCCCGCTGCTCAATCATCTTCTCTAGTAAAACCTTCTTGGTAATATCTGTGGTACTAAATTGGTCCTTAAATCTCCGGGACACCTCTAAATAACCCTCTTCTTTACAGTACCTCCCAACTGGATTAATATCTAATGGCCCCATAGGAATTCCCGTGACAAGGTAGACATCCTCATCCGTGATAGTCAAATCCCCATTCATCAACGAACAACTGAATGGATTGAAAGACTCCACAATCCATCTAGCCAAATGGCCATGGATTTCTTCCGACTGAAGTTTTAACAGCTCTCCAAAACCCATGCTCTTAATAGCTTCAATTTGCTTCTCAGACGGGTTCGACTTGATAAAATTAATTATCAAAGAAGGACTCATCCTAGTTACCAGCGTATCATAATCTTTACCACACTTCCTATGTGGACTTCCTTTCTTACTAGCAACGCTGCTAGCATCTTTCTTATCAGTAACAGTGGACACTCTCCTTTTCTTGGTAGATGGTTCTTCAACATCTTTCGGTAAGACATCCTCATCAACTGGTTTTTTAGTACGAGGACTCACTCGACGCGAAAATTGGTTCTCGTTTTAGTAGCTTCCTTGTCACCAAGTTTTTACGGTTTAGAAGCTTCCTTGTCAATCAAGCTTACATTGTAGTAGCTTCGTTGTCAATCAAGTTTTTACGAGAAGACATCCCCATCATCTGTCAAATGTTAAACAACATTAATTAGGTGATGTCTGAAGTTTTTGGTGAAGTAATGTTTCAAAGATTTCAAATTAAATGACAAATTTTAGCATTAATGCATCAAATAGCAAAGCAACAAATTGAAAATTTTAATGCACATATAGTGCTTCGTCGTACATGTAGAAGACTATTTAATGCACATACTATGTTTTTTCATTCATGTACAAGGTTGTTTAAATAAAGACACCGTAGAGGGGTCGAGTGAACACTTGTTTGGGGACGGGATTAAATGTAGAAGGCTAGGTATCCTAAAACGGGAAGGGAAACGGTTGAGGGATGGATTAGGCGGACCGCTACCGCGGATCCGCCTAATCCAACCCTCAACCCTTTCCCTTTTTTTTTAAAACATGTAGAAAACTATTTAATGCACATACTCTACATTGTCATGCACATACACAATTGTTTAATAAACATATGTTGCCGGGTATCCTAAAATGGGACGGGAAATGGTTGAGGGTTGGATTAGGCGGACCGCTACCGCGGATCCGCCTAATCCAACCCTCAACCCTTTCCCTTCTCACATTATCGGCCGCGAGACCAAAAGACACCCTAGAGGGGATGAGTGAACCCTTTTTTGGGGACGGGATTTAAAGTAGGGGGTCGGGTATCCTAAAACGGGACGGGAAAGGGTTGAGGGTTGGATTAGGCGGACCGCTACCGCGGATCCGCCTAATCCAACCCTCAACCCTTTCCCTTCTCACATTATCGGCCGCGAGACCAAAAGACACCCTAGAGGGGATGAGTGAACCCTTTTTTGGGGACGGGATTTAAAGTAGGGGGCCGGGTATCCTAAAACGGGACGGGAAAGGGTTGAGGGTTGGATTAGGCGGACCGCTACCGCGGATCCGCCTAATCCAACCCTCAACCCTTTCCCTTCTCACATTATCGGCCGCGAGACCAAAAGACACCCTAGAGGGGATGAGTGAACCCTTTTTTGGGGACGGGATTTAAAGTAGGGGGCCGGGTATCCTAAAACGGGACGGGAAAGGGTTGAGGGTTGGATTAGGCGGACCGCTACCGCGGATCCGCCTAATCCAACCCTCAACCCTTTCCCTTCTCACATTATCGGCCGCGAGACCAAAAGACACCCTAGAGGGGATGAGTGAACCCTTTTTTGGGGACGGGATTTAAAGTAGGGGCCGGGTATCCTAAAACGGGAGGGGAATGGGTTGAGGGTTGGATTCGGCGGACCGCTACCGCGGATCCGCCTAATCCAACCCTCAACCCTTTCCCTTCTCACATTATCGGCCGCGAGACGAAAAGACACCCTAGAGGGGATGAGTGAACCCTTTTTTGGGGACGGGATTTAAAGTAGGGGGCGGGTATCCTAAAACGGGACGGGAAAGGGTTGAGGGTTGGATTAGGCGGACCGCTACCGCGGATCCGCCTAATCCAACCCTCAACCCTTTCCCTTCTCACATTATCGGCCGCGAGACCAAAAGACACCCTAGAGGGGATGAGTGAACCCTTTTTTGGGGACGGGATTTAAAGTAGGGGTGGGGTATCCTAAAACGGGACGGGAAAGGGTTGAGGGTTGGATTAGGCGGACCGCTACCGCGGATCCGCCTAATCCAACCCTCAACCCTTTCCTTCTCACATTATCGGCCGCGAGACCAAAAGACACCCTAGAGGGGATGAGTGAACCCTTTTTGGGGACGGGATTTAAAGTAGGGGCCGGTATCCTAAAGCGGGACGGGAAAGGGTTGAGGGTTGGATTAGGCGGACCGCTACCGCGGATCCGCCTAATCCAACCCTCAACCCTTTCCCTTCTCACATTATCGGCCGCGAGACCAATAGACACCCTAGAGGGGATGAGTGAACCCTTTTTTGGGGACGGGATTTAAAGTAGCGGGCCGGGTATCCTAAAACGGGACGGGAAAGGGTTGAGGGTTGGATTAGGCGGACCGCTACCGCGGATCCGCCTAATCCAACCCTCAACCCTTTCCCTTTTTTTTAAAACATGTAGAAAACTATTTAATGCACATACTCTACATTGTCATGCACATACACAATTGTTTAATAAACATATGTTGCCGGTTGTTTAATCTGGTCATGGAAAGGGTTGAGGGTTGTTTAATGTACATATATTTTTCTTTCATGCGTGTGCAACGTGACGTCATGTACTGATAAGGAATTTTGTTTTCATGAATGTGCAAGAGTGAACTAAATTTCTTACTCAAATTGCTTGGTCAACGAGAATTAGTTGTGGCGGCTTTCGATTTCTTTGAAAAATAATCTTTGACTGACCGTCCTCCTCTTGGTAGAACTTTTTTCTTTGATGCAACACTCTTTCGCCCCATATCTATCAATCATTTCAGGGAAATTATAAAGACAGTTGAAAGACAAACTATTGTACAAATCACATGGTTATAATGAATGTAGATTGCAGCATTTCACAGTTAATTATGTTGCAAAACAATAGTAAAAAGCGTAATACTACTTGATGAATACAGATGAAAACTAAGTAAAATTGGGAAATGAAAGAACATAAGCTGTGAAAGTCAAACCAAAAATATAAAATGTATATATATATATGTGTCAAACCAACATTCATAACAACTTCTACAATCCAAAATACCAAAACTAATTACATAATTATTAGTAAAGCCTGACAAAAAGTACAAATACAATTCGTTGGCCAGAAAGTTGTACAAACTTATGATAGACCTACGTCAAATCAACGACTTCAACATAAGACAACCTTCGACGAGCTAGTAAAGATGTTGCTATTGATTTCGCTTCTTCATGTAACAAAGGTGGCATATCCCGTAACATCTCATCAACTTGCTTAATTTGACTGTCATTAAGTGGATTGAGATGTGTGTTCTGAAAAGCATTTCTTCGTTGGTGTACATGCATGATGAATTTGGCTGCCATATTACCCGTCATAAAACACTTGCATCTTTGGGAAATTAGTCTACCACGACTAAGCACTATCCTCACGCCATTAATGTCATTAAATCGCAAAGTTTGCAGGTAAGCTATCAAAGACACCAGGTGAATACGGGAAGAAAAGAAAGAGTTTAGCCCACAATAAGCAGACATTGGCCATGTTTGCCCTATCAGAGCATTTATCAAGGTGATTGAAAATTTGTAACACAAGATCTGGCTCACTTAAGACATCATTTCTTGACTGATTACGACGATCGGTGAACTCCACTTGTGGTAACTTGACCAAGGTAAGGCGGAGACTCGATTTTCTCTTTGACATAATGTTGGATAAAAAGTTCTTGTTCTACTTCCTCGCGATTGACTACCCAACCATTGCACCAATTTTCCATTTTTAATGTTTACGTATGCGAATTGAAAAGAAGGAATACTTGTAAATGGAGAAAATATGTAAAAAGTTACTTGACTCAGTGGAATAGTTACTAACGTTAGTAGCTTTACTTAGTATGCATTGTTTGAGCTTGAGATGTAAACAATTTTAGTAGAAAATCAGTAACAAACATCAACAACATGGGGAATCAGGGTTTGATCATTGCGTAATTAGGTTTATTAGCGAAAATGTGAACAACAAGACTACAAATCTAAGAATCTGCCATATAATGACAATGAATTAGCGTAATTAGCAATAATTTTGGAAGTTCAGTCCCTAATTTCATGATTTCAACTAAGAATCTGCCAACCCTCATTTCCAAGTTTCCCCAATTGAATTCACCAAAACCCTAATTTAACAAACATAATTCATTATTCCGACTGTAACACATTAATGAAGGCGTAAATTCAACTAATATGGTCGACAAATGTAAAAATTACAAACACAGAAACACTGAAACCCTAATTTCGCAAAATCAGTTCCTAATTTCATGATTTCAACTAATGTACCTAATTTGACAAACATAATTCATAATTCCGACTATAAAATATTAATGAAAGCATAACTTCAACTAATTTAGGCGACATACAAATTGCAAAGACAGAAACACATAAACACAGAAACCCTAATTTTGCTAAAAATTAATCATGAATATCGGAAGTTTACCTCGTTGAATTACCAAGATCTGTTGCTGGAAAAAGCGTCGAAGATTTTGATGGACGAGGAAGTTGATCGGAAGATTTGTGATGCTCGAAAATGGCGGAAGGATCTAGAACGTTTGTCGCGAAGAGAGAGAAAGGGAGATGAGTGAAAAGGGTAAGTTGTAAAATGAAAATGATGGACGGGTTTGGGTGATGGCCGCGTTAATTACAAAGTTTGGTTCAATTATAAGTGGTTCTCACGGTTCTCATTATATGGGTGGTTCTCACCGGATCCCAAATCTATATATATATATATATATATATATATATATATATATATATATATATATATATATATATATATATATATATATATATATATATATATATATATATATATATATATATATATATATATATATAATTAGGATCACATGAGTCCACCCTATCTTTTTGAGTCCGTGAGTCCATGATACAATATCACACGTTATACTACACAATATCACAACTTACAGTTTCACACGTTATACTAAACAATATCACAACTCGAAAAAAAAAGTTTTTGAAAAAAAAATCGAAAAAAATCGTGATATTGTTTTGTAATACAATATCACACGTTATACTAAACAATATCTCAGCTTAAAAAAAAAAAAAAAAAAAAAAAACTTTTTCGGAAAAAAAAATATGAAATAAAAAATTTCGAAAAAAAATTTTGAAAAAAAAAATTCGAAAAACAAAATTGAAAAAAAAATTCGAAAAAAAAAATTGAAAAAAAAATTGAAAAAAAAAAATTGAAAAAAAAAATCCGAAACAAAAAATTTGAAAATAAAAAATTTCGGAAAAAAAAAATTCGTGATATTGTTTTGTATAGTGCGTGATATTGTGTTATGGACTCATAGAGGCAAGATCCGGTGAGTCCACCTATATATTTGAGTCCATGAGTCCATAACACAATATCACGCACTATACAAAACAATATCACGAATTTTTTTTTTCCGAAATTTTTTATTTTCAAATTTTTTGTTTCGGATTTTTTTTTTTCAATTTTTTTTTTCAATTTTTTTTTTTCGAATTTTTTTTTCAATTTTTTTTTCGAATTTTTTTTTTCAAAATTTTTCATAAACTTTGAAGTATAAGACAAAATATGGTGTTAATTATGTATGATAATGAATTAGTGAACATATTATTAAAACTAGAGAGAGAAGTGAATTAATTAGGGTTAAGTGTGTTTTTTGCTTTCAATCTCAACCTTCCAGCATGCATGATCCAAGGGTTGTGGGAGGGACTTATGGACTCAAAAAAAAAAGGGACTTAGAAGAACTTTGCTCTATATATATATATATATATATATATATATATATATATATATATATATATATATATATATATATAGAATTAGGATCACATGAGTCCACCCTATCTTTTTGAGTCCGTGAGTCCATGATATAATATCACACTTTATATTAAACAATATCACAGCTTATATACAAAAAAAAAATCTCGTGATATTGTTTTGTAATACAATATCACACGTTACACTAAACAATATCACATCTTACATATTAAAAAAAAAAAAAAAAAACTTTTTCGAAAAAAAAAATTTCAAAAAAAAATTTGAAAAAAAAAATTTCCGAAAAAAAAAATCGAAAAAAAAATTTTGAAAAAAATTTGGAAAAAAAAATTCTTGATATTGTTTTGTATAGTGTGTGATATTGTTTTATGGACTCATGGACTCAAATATATAGATGGACTCGCCGGATCTTGCCTATATATATATATATATATATATATATATATATATATATATATATATATATATATATATATATATATATATATATATATATATATATATATATATATATATAGAGGCGGGATCTCGTGAGTTTGATTCTTACGGTGAGTTGTGAGTTTGAAAAATCTCAGCCACTAGATCAAAAGAAACCAGGGGCTGAGATCAAAATGGACAGTTGAGATTCTATTTAGCATATTTGACGCCGAGCTGTTTTTATTATTTTTACGGTCACTTCACTCTCTACGCTCAAAAATTTCCCCAAAAATTTCCCATAAACCCTAAAATTACCCCCAAAAATTCCCCAATTTTTTCAATCGATTTCCCTAATTTCACTCTGTTTCCCAAATCAATCACTCACATTTCCCTTTCCTCTTCATCCATGCCTCCTCCCACCAGAAATCCCTTTCCCAACCCTCCTCCTCGTGTACTCACTCTCTCTCACTCCATTTTCAATTTTCTATTTTCCGATTTTGATTGTATTGAATGTTTAATTAGCTTTCTGTAATGGCTCGATGTTGGAACAACTTGGACGATGAGTTTGTTACAAAGGTAGAGAAAAATGTTTCCAAGACCATTATCGAATTGATGCTGATTGAGGAAGGTAATATTGATGAGAACCAATTGCTTGCTCGATTGCTATTTACATTTCTTGTATTGTTTTTGCAGGCTGGATTGTTCAGTGCTTACATATTCAAGACACTCTATTTTGGCAGGTCGGCAGTATTTCCTTCACATTGCATTATTTTAGATTTTCGTACATATGTCATTCCTGGTTACAAAGCAAGTAAGTTGCATGCTGTTATAATTGTCTCTCTGAAATTCAGGCATTCTACTGATCGTGAGGTCGCCCTTATGATATTGATGGCGTGTTTCTCATATATGCTTGCTGAAGTAAGTCTCCAACAACTGCAGTACTCCTATTTCATGTCAAAACAGCAGTATCTGTCTTTTTACTCTTGCAACAAACCTTCTCGTGCAGTTGTTTGACCACTATACATGGCACAATGTGACTGAGAGTTCACGAATAACAACCAAGTATGTACATGTGGCAATCTCTCTCTCTTTAAGATGGACTATTATGCACATCCTTTTTGTAAATAAGCTTTCTTTTCTCCTTTTTTATGTTTGCAGGCATGCGTTTGCAACACTTTCATTTGTTGCAGAAATTTTTATCTTCCTTTATGTGGGCATGGATGCTTTGGACATTGAAAAGTGGCAAGTTATCAGCGATAGGTATGTTACTTGAGCAACATACGTTCCATCCACTTAAAAAGAAGACGGTTGAAATGCTTGCATCTGGTTATCATTACTCGTGTTTTCTGCAGTCCGGGAACATCAGTCACCGTGAGTTCAGTGCTACTAGCGCTCATTCTGTTAGGTCGGGCAGCGTTTGTCTTCCCCTTGTCGTTTTTATCCAACTTAACAAAAAAATCACCCAATGACAAAATTAATCTGAAACAACGGGTAATAGATTCCTACCATAAGTTACTATATTCCGAAGTGTAAAAAAATTGAAATTGCATTATAATACCGGTGTCCTTGGTGTCTACTCCTTCAAATTACTGTTTGGTGGGCTGGCCTCATGCGAGGAGCCGTGGTGCTGTGGCAGATGAGGTGGTCTACTCCTTCAGATTACTGTTTGTTCCTAGTTTTGTGAATTTACATTGGCTTAAACTCCTCCATTACCTTTTTCAGGCAGTGCCTTGACCATTTTTTACATTCTTGGGTTTTATCAAGCTGAAAAATTACCTTGCGTTGAGTATGTTAAATTTTGGTCCTTATCACATTAGTGATTAGTTTATTCATATCATATATGTTCACTGTTTGCTTGCATTAAGATTCGGTTAATTTGCTGTTTAATTTGGTGTGCTCGAATGCACAAATTGACGACTTTTACCTTTGCATCTGAAGAGTACACTAGTCAGATAAATTGAAGGCTATTAGTTCAGTGGTAGAACAATGTGTAATTTTGCACGTAGACGTGGGTTCGACTCCCACATAGCCTGATCTTTTATAACACCAGAATAACACCAAAATAATATCGGAGTAACACTGGAATAACACCACAATAACACTAAAATAATAGCACAGTAACACGGGAAAAAAAGAGTAAAAAATATCAAAGTAGTAAAAAATATCAAAGTGACACGGTAATAACATCACAATAATACCAGAATAACAGTACAATAACACGTGGTAAAAGAGAGTAAAAAAATCTAAGTGACATCGGAATAACATCAGAATAACAGTAAAATAACAGCACAATAACACGTGGTAAAAAAAAGAAAACAAAATCAAAGTCGTAAAAAAAATCAAAGTGGCATCGGAATAACATCACAATAACAGCACAATAACATGCGGTAAAAAAAAGAGTAAAAAAATCGAAGTAGTAAAAAAATCAAATTAGTAAAAAATCAAAATGATACCGGAATAACATCACAATAACAGCAGAATAACAGTAGAATAACAACACAATAACACGTGGTAAAAAAAAAAAAGTCGTAAAAAAAATCAAAGTAGCAGCAGAATAACAGTAGAATAACAGCACAATAACACGTGGTAAAAAAAAATCAAAGTCGTTAAAAAAATCTAAGTGACATCGGAATAACATCACAATAACATCAGAATAACAGTAAAATAACAGCACAAAAACACGTGGTAAAAAAAGATAAAAAATCAAAGTCGTAAAAAAAATCAAAGTGACATCGGAATAACATCACAATAACAGCACAATAACATGCGGTAAAAAAAGAGTAAAAAATCGAAGTAGTAAAAAAATCAAATTAGTAAAAAATCAAAGTGATACCGGAATAACATCACAATAACAACAGAATAACAGTAGAATAACAGCACAATAACACGTGGTAAAAAAAAAAATGAAAGTCGTAAAAAAAATCAAAGTAATGTGAGAATAACATCGAATAACAAGAGAATAACAAAGACAATAACACGTGGTAAAAAAAATCAAAGTCGTTAAAAAAATCAAAGTAACAACAGAATAACATCACAATAACAGCGGAATAACAGTAGAATAACAGCACAATAACACGTGGTAAAAAAAAAAGAAAAAAAATGAAAGTCGTAAAAAAATCAAAGTAATGTTATAATAACATCGAATAACGGAGAATAACAAAGACAATAACACGTCGTAAAAAAAAATCAAAGTCGTAAAAAAAATTCAAAGTAACAGCAAAATAACAATAAGATCACAATAACATGTGGTAAAAAAAAAAGAGAAAAAAAATCAAAGTCGTAGTAAAAAAACAAAGTAAAAAAAGCACAATAACATCATAATAACACGAGGTAAAAAATAGAGTAAAAAAAATTCAAGTAAAAAAAAAATCTGGTGCAAAAAGAAAAAGAAAAAAAATGTAACATAATGAGAAAATTAGAGAAAAACATAAGAGAAAAAAAAAATCAAAGTTTAAAAAAAAAACATAATAACACGAGGTAAAAAAAAAGATAAAAAAATTAAAGTAAAAAAAAAGTAGCACTAGAAAAAAGAGAAAATAAACTAAATAACAATGCTTTTATATGACAACTAAGATTAATCTTGGTCACTCATCTCTAATTTAATCTAATGGTTGAGATTTACCCAACTCACAACTCACCATAAGAACCAAAATCACCAAATCCAATCTATATACAATTAAACCGATTCTAGGTGTACGATATTCTAGCTTTACTACAAGTCTCAATAGTAAAATTGAATCTCTTTAACAAACAATCCCTCTGTTACTTACTATTTGATATAGTCCGTCAAGTTCTAATTAATACTAATAGAATATTATTGAAACTGTTTGTCTAAAAAAAATATTATTGAAACTAAAGGCAGGCTAGTACGTACCCACAAATTTAATTACCAACATTCTAACCAAACTTCTACACCCCTGAACTCCACGATGCCCGCACAAGTTACCCAAAAACTACGCCAAGACCTAACTAACAACACACACATAGTCCGACTATCCTACGCCTCAACACTCGACTACAACCCACCACGCTCACTGCCAACCACCAACCACCAAGCACGGCACCACAGCCAACCAAAGACGTAACCTTACGACCTTACCCAGAATCAGCCCCATCATCGCCACACATCATCTACCTCAGCCAGAATACGAAAACCAAAACAGAGAACTGCGGCATCGCCGCGATGGCAACGAAACAGCTCGAGACCATTTTCACTTCGCTACCCATTAAGAAGCTCAGCTGTGTTACAAATATCGGAATTTAACTCACTCCATAGTATGTGTAAACCGCCAACGAAACTTCGCCGTAACGGTGTCAAAACAGAGTAATACTGCTGCTGTTGTCCAGCACCATTCACCACTCAAACAGCTTAAAATAACTCTGAAATACATTCAAGCTACTACCCATATGACAGCCATTTGACCTACCAACGAACCAGCCCAAACTCGACGCTAAGATCCCTCAAACCAGCCCGAAACAGGGACAACGTACTGTTACGGTCCAGCAGTCCTTTTCGTTCTTAACCATCAATAAATCGACTCTAAGACACCATACAAAATCCCCTCGACAATCCCTTAACGAACCATGACAAGGCTCTTCAAATAAGACGCTAAAACTACTCAAAACGGCTATTAAAACGGTAAGTTACCTTTATGTATATGACCATGATGTTGCAGAGATGAACAAGTCGAATAGCAAGGCAAAGCTGAAGGAGATGGTTGGTTAAAGACGGCGTGCTCGATACGGGAAGGGTTATAGTTTAGTTTATATATAGGTGGGATCACAAGTTTCCTAATTAGGTTTATTATTATTACTATTATTATATTATTATTATAATTATATGATAATATTACTATAATCATCATGCCATCTTCCTTATTTCCTAGCTAGGGAGCTCACGCGAAATGGTCTCGCGATAACTAAATGAAAGTTCCTAGATGAGGCAATACTCTACCCACTAAATTATTACTATTATTTTTCCTTCATTTAAATTAGTATTTCAAAAATATGGGTTATTACAAAAAGTGTCTCAATGTAAGGTTTCGTAGTCCAACAAATTTCACAATAAGCACGACTCCATCACCATTTTGTCATCCATGTCACATAAACCAAGCTTCATAGTTCATTTAAAATCATGATGAAAATAAGACGCGCCATTTGCAAGATGTTTAAATTATAGTACTATACAAATTTTAAAAATGCCCAGTTTCAGAAAGAGATTTGATCATTTGATTTAGACGTTCTATGAGTTTCTGGAAGAATTCAAATACACAAATGCTAAGAAAACTTTTGTAAACAGAATATTTGCGAATTTAATCATACACGTGCATCATAATAAAACCCGCGTAAATAGCAGCCATACCAAAAATAGAATCAGAAAAGCCCCTGCAATGGAAAATAATAAAAATGGAGCGATTAATAGACATAATGAAGTAGCGTATTAGGTTTTGATAAGAGCACCTTTCGAGGGCCAAACAAGTTGCAGTAGCCACAACTGCCTGTCAATTCGAAAAACAAGTGACCTAATGAATACAAAACATCAGTTTCATGCCACAAAGTATCCGTATCATTAAACTTAAGGTGATGTTCTCTTCAAGGAGACTGGAACTATTAAAATTTCACTCATGGGGAAACACCGAGAGCTGACATAAATTTGAATGAAATTTAAGGGAAGGACACAAATTAAAACCCGAAACCTTTTCCCATCCTACTTGAGCATTCCTGTCTGCCTATTATGATACCTGCATGTGGGTCGAATTTCACTTCAAGTATATGCATCCATAAATGGGTTTCTGGATAATGATCACTTTTATCCTAGTTTTGCATTAATTTGGGAGTTATTCAACACAATGCTAATTAATTCATCACCTTTTTTTTCTCTCGAAGCGTCTCAAATTAGTGATAATGCCCTCGCGCTCCCAGTCGTAGATGATTTATACCATTTCTAATGTGTTAGCTCATCCAGTCTCGCAGTCCTTCACCTAACCCCCCCAATCGTAGATGATTATGCCCTAATAGTTGATGAAGAGCTAAATGAAAGAAATTTTTCAATGTTGTAATTGAAGGGGAAGAGCCAACTTACTGATAGAAGTTTGTGATGCTTGTAGCTCTAAAAAGGTAGTTAGAGCCGCTCTTGCCTCGACCCCGAGCAAGCCACACAGAGTTTGTGATGCCTGCTACAATAAACTTAAGGGTACTGCGACTGGAAATGCATCGTTTTTCAGTAAGAGACCCACAGCTCCTTGTCAATCTATTGATAATTGCAGGGGAAGGCTAGACAGGCCTGAAACAAAGGGCTCTAGGCTTTTGCTATCTCTGACCACCGAACCAGTCAAGTACCTTGAGGTTAGAACTCAAAGGTTCGGGACTAAATCACACACGTTTGCCATGGTTAGGCAATCACAAGTGCCAACATTTCAATAACTTGAGGATATTGCATTTCCTAGTTCCTCAAGCGCGCTTCAAACTACATTAAAGCCTACTACAACACCACCACCTCCTCCACCAGCATTATATTCTTCTTGCTCCTCTGTAAGGCCAGCTTCACTGTATTCAAGACGACCAAACCCACCCCGGTCTACTACTACTGTGTTTTCTAGAGGAGTTAATGATAGTCTCAGGAGGTCTAATGAACTTCTGAGCCAAGAAGTGGCTAAGTTTCACAACCATTTTGATCAAAATTTCCAGTTACCAACGACACAGAAAACATTGAAAGGGACCAACCGTATTAGGTGAATTGTTTTAGAGTTACACACGGTCCTTTAGATGGTTATGGGTGTTGAATATTGAGTACTCTAAGCATAGTAAGCAGTGAGGGCAGTTTTAGTACACGCAGGTTCCACTCACATGTCTCACATGCTAGCTTCATTTTGTCTCTCCTCGTCGCCATCAATATATCAAAATTAAATATTCATATTAGAGATTAAGCAACGTGCCTGCCTGCCATACTCCCATGTGACCACACTTCCAGTAAAAAGTATTCAAACATCAAATTCAGCAACCGAGTGCTAGAACTTGCTCCAAAATCAGGCAACTCTTAATAGCAAGTTCAGACATGTTACCCAAAACAAGTATTCAAATTCAATCTTTTAATCATTAATAGACCTAGTTACCATGGGTAAAAAGTTCACCATTGCGATGGAGAACTTATGTACATAGAATATTAATTGTAAAATTAATGGTTAACCTTTGCACCCATTGATCAAATCCAAAACCTTATATTTATCTAGAATTCACAAAGATGGATAAACGGGTCAACATATAGCAAGTTGGAAAATAAACCATGGAAGTCGTCTTAAAAAGTACCATATACAATAGATACATATGGTATTACTACCGGATACACATGCTATTACCACTAGATACAAAAATCGATTTGTGCATCCAGTAGTAATACCATGTGTATCCGGACTGGTATTTCGTGTATCCACGATCTAAAGATCAACTATGACCACCAAACTGGCCACCACCACAACCAACACTGCCACCACCATCCCTGAACTAACCCCACAACCAGCCCCGTCCCCGCCATCATTAGCTGGTACGGTTGATTGCCTTGCTAGAATAATTTGGTGTAACACTACACCAAATTATAACCCAAAAACGATTAAAAAAATGAAATTTCTAATGACCAATTTTTATAAACCCTAATTTTTAATCAAAATTCATACCTAAAGATCAATTTTTTTTAGGGTTATTTCATAACAATAATCCATCCTATTGGTGGTCTGCAATAATTACTCCATCCTATCAATAATTCCAATTAAATCCAACCTAAACACCATATCTTCTAATAACGAACCAACTCGGATCTCTCAACTTTTTTTATTAGTTAATGACAATTATATGGATAAAATTTAATTATGACATTATTTAAACAAGAATAAGAGGTCTGCATTAGAGAGTTTAATTAGTTGGTATTTAGCATTAGAGAAAATGAATAAGGGGTCTACACTCTTGATTGTCGAGGGCCTAATTCTCAATCACAAATTATACTATGCGACCGTTGTATGCTGCGACTGCATAAATGTGACCATTTTATGGTAAAAATTTAGCGTTTTATAATAAAAATTTACCACTATTTTGTTATTAAAAGTGACCACTTTTTAAATACAATCGTTTTTACAAAAAAATGTTCATTATTTCTTATAAATTAGTCATTTTTATAAGTTTCATCATACGAATGTCACAGACAATAACTACGCAATTTAAATTGAAACCACAAGAAACATTTTTGGTATTTTTTGTATGATTTAATAAATACTTAAATACTTCTTTTAATAAATGGTAACTCACTGCTAGCACGTAAACGTGCGAAAAAATTGTTTTAAACCTGCACGTTAGTTATTTTTATTCGTAATATGGTAACTAGAGAATTTTCAATGTATGTGAATGTGCATTTACTATAATACTCCGTAATTTGATAAGTATTTATAAGAATAATTTATGTAATTCGAGTAATTAATTAAAAGACATTTATATTAATAATTGCAAATAAGACGATAATTAATAATAAAATAACAGACGAGTCGGGTAATTTTGACAGAAGAGTTGACTTACACGTGATAGAGGAGTTTGACTCGAGAATTTTGATAATAATAATAATATAATTTATAATAGTAATAATAATAATAGTATATTACATAGTTTCCTAATATCGTTCTATAAGACCTACCGTATCACTATAAATAGATGGCATGACCTAATAAGAAAGCTTATTTTTCACATAAGACATAATTCACATAAGAGAAATGAGAAGGAAGAACTAGCTAGGAGATCGTCACAAGGTATTTTTCTAATTGTCTCATAACATACTCGTCTTAAGACTAATATAACTTGTTAATTAGACCACCGTTGACTGACCCGAGACCATGACCTTGGCTGTGGACCACCAGGGAGTGACCGGACTCACCGAAAACCGCCATTGACCTTCGAGAGAAGGGTGTTTTAAGGGGGTTTTTATGGGTGATTCCTTATGTTGTTTTACACGTTTTATATGGTTTCGAGCCAAAACCGAGGCTTGACTGACCTGGGTTTGGGGGTAGGGTGGTTCCTGGAGTTAGGTAAACTTATATGGGTGGTTAAGGGTGGAAAAGGCGGTGGCTTTATGGGTGGGTGGTCGTATTTTCGAAGGTGGTTATGGGTTGTTGTTTACACGTTAAAAATCAGATTTACACTCCTTGCCGTGGTTTGCTTGAGTCTAACCTAGGTTGGTTGGGTTCGTAGAGGTGGGTCATCCACTGTAGTGGTGTTAGGGCGGTTTAAGGTGGTGGTTTGTGTTGGTGGTGGTCGGATTTCGCGAAAATAGAGGAAAACAGAGGGTTGTTGGTTGTTGTCTTAAACAGTGTAAGTATATGCATTGTAGGGGTTGTTGACTCGATATCTGGTGGCTGCGCTGCTGCTGGTCCCACTGTAGGTCAAGGGATACCACGGTGGTGACCGTTGGTGGCGTATGGTGGTTGGTAGCGGATTGATTTTTCACGGGTTTTCAAGGGGTGTCGTGGGTTTGTGGTTGTGTGTTATGGGTCATGTGCTGCTGACAGTTGTTGTTGTGGTGGTTGCAGGGGGTGTGTCGGGTAAAGGAAGTGCTGTTCGGGGAAGTCACCGTGGCTGGGTAGGTCCACGGTGGAGGATGAGCAAGGAGGGGCTGCCGAGGGTGTTTTGCGAGGTGTGTGTGAGTGTGTTTCATAGAGTGAGTCGTGTATGGTGTTGATTATTAAGTTGGGTTTAATTATTGTTAGACGGGTTTTGGAGACGTGATTATTTGGGTGTGTTTACATGGGTTGCCACAGGTTGGAACAGGGGTTGATGTGGGTTGATTTGTGTTGAGACGGGTTTATAATTATTAATTTACATAATAATGTAATTAATGTAATTAATATAATTAACCTATAATTAGGAAGTTATGATTAATAAAATATAATAATTATATAATTAATTATATAATTGAGTTAATTGTGTACTTAGTAATTGTAATTGTTATTTTTAATTAGGTGACGAATTTACGGAGGAATACTTTTAGTTGATTTTATTGGATTGCTTGCTTTGTTGGATTTGCTTGTCAGGTAGGAATTTCCTACTCAACTCGGTTTTATTATTAAGTGAAAGTATATTGAATTCTGATGGATGACGAGATTAATGTTAATATTGAGATTTATTATTGGAGGTAGAGTATTTGTGTATGCTAAGTTGTTGGCTGAGCTGTTGGACTTGATTGTTATTGATTATTTACTTTTGGTTATATTTGGTATGGAGCGATGATTATTCAGTTGAGCATAACATGGAGGGTGTTACTGCCAGTTGTTCATAGAGAGTAATCGTTACTGCCAGATGTGCTTATGTGACTCATATTTAAGCATATTTAGTCCCCGAATTAGCCTCGTTCCTATGCTTTTTAGTGCATAATTGGGTCATTTACTATCTTTAGTTTCCCGTTTTGTATATTCTTTGAGGTTTTGTTCCCTTGGTAGGAAAGGAGTGCAAACCTTGCATTTTCATGGCAAAATGGAGCTAAATTGATCAAATTCAATGACCAAGCATCAAAGGGAAGACGATACTAGAAGGCCTATGTAGATAATAAAGTAGATTGGGCAATGATGAAAGGATCCTATCCCCAACAAGATCCCTGAGGATTGTTGAGGAAAGAAGAAAAGAGAAGTGCTGACCCAGGATCCGAGCGTCTCCCTGCCCAGGACGAGCGTCTCCCTGTCCACCAATCCGAGCATCCCGATGCCAAGACGCTCGTCTTGAGGCCAACGAATCCGAGCATCTCTCCCCTGATCCGCTCGGATTCCCTTAAAAAACCCACCGTGCCTACTGCCTAGACGCTCGGGACGAGCAGATTTTCTGGAGACTACCAAAACGGAGATGAGCATCTCCTTGGAGAGGAGCACTTCCTCAACTTTTCTTAAGGGTCTTAATAGTCATTTAAGCCCTTAGTAACCCTAATCCTTGTACCTAATCTCTAGTATAAATACCCCATTGTACTACCTAGATTAGCATGTCATCTTAATAGGATCTTGATCTTATCCTAATCAAGTCTTAATACTCTCTTAATCTTGTAATCAACTCTTAATTTAGCATTAATACAAATCTCATTTCTTAATCGTTCCTTAATTTCTCTATTGTTCATCATTTATTTTAGGTAATTAGAAGATTATTTGGGTTTATTTGGAGGATTGACAACCTTCCATCAATCATCAAGTACTTCTATTATTCTTTGCTTAATTATTTGGATCATCTTTATAGGTATATTTCCCTCTTAATCCCTTTTTAATTATTGGTAATAATCTTCATTTGTTCATCATGTTTTGCCCTGCTAATATGATTGACAACCTTGTTAGCATGTTAAACTTGATAATGAGTTAGTAGTTTCCTTAACTAGGGTTAATGGGGAATTAGGGGAAACCAACATGGGGATTGATTCATGCTTAATCCAATATGTTTTTATAATTAATTTGCTTGCTTGTTGCGATTCCAACTTATGCACATGTTATGTTTGATGAAATGCGAGCCTATGAATCCTTGCATTTTTTACCCATCACTTACCTTTTCAATGAGACTTGTAAGACATAAACCAACTCGAGTCTCATTAGACCATACATATAGTTGGATAGGAAGGATTAAGTGGACTTGTAGGTGTTGTACAATGAAACTTCTTGAATGGTGGGTTCTTCTTCTTTAGAGTTTTCCAGAACTCTTTCCTTGTTACTAGCATTCACAACATCTTCATCAACGGGCCTCTTCGGCCCTTCATACCTTGTACCACTCCTTAAATGGATGGCACTCACTGACTCTTGTCTTGGGGGATTACCTTGAAGTGGCAATTGCCCCTTTTGTCTTTGTGAACTTGAATATGCTAATTGAGACATTTGGGTCTCCAACATCTTTGTGTGAGCTAGTATGTTGTTTATGGTGATGTCTTTAGCTAGGCTATCCTTTTGCATTTGAGTGAAAAATTCTTGTTGATTCTTTTGCATTTGGAGGACCGATTTTTGAACATCAAACCTTGGTCATTTGTTTGATTGTATGGAAGTTGATTTTGATAACTTTGGTTTTGATTGTTAAAGGGTCTTTGAGTTTGGTTTCTCATTGGAGGTGGAGTGTATGTTGTTTGAGGGTTTTGAACATTTTGGCTTTTGTATGAGAGGTTGGAGTGGAATTTGGTGTTTTCATTATAATAGTTGAAATAAGGGGTACCACTCTTGTATGCTTGAAAATCATTCACTTGTTCCCCTACATTCACTTTGGTCATGTCCCAAAGTTCCACAACTCTCACATACTCCACTTGGAATTGATGAAGATGCCACCATGGCATTAACATGTTGCTTAGGTGACTTGGCGGCCTCTTCAAGTTTAGCCATAGCATTCTCAAACTTCAAATTAATGGTGTCAATATGAGCACTAAGTTGAGCACCTAATTGAGTAATAGAGTCCACCTCATGCTTTCCTCCTCTAGTAGCCTTTCGAGGTCTACTATATTGTGAGTTATGGACCACCATTTCCTCAATCTTGTTCCATGTTTGATTATCATCAACTTCGGTAAACATACCATTTGATCCCATAGTGAGAATGTTTCGGGAGTCTTTATATAGACCATTCCAAAATTGTTGTACAAGGAACCACTCGCTAAGTCCATGGTGTGGACAAGATCAACAAGTATCCTTGAATCTCTCCCATGCTTCATACAAAGATTCCTCATCCCTTTGTTTGAACCCGGTGATTTGGGCTCTCAACATGTTAGTCTTCTCCGGAGGATAGAATTTCTTGTAGAAAGCAAGTGCCAATTTCTTCCAAGAGTCAATACCCAGAGTAGCCTTATCTAGGCTCTTCAACCATTGTTTCGTAGAACCAATCAAAGAGAAAGGAAATAAGACCCATCGAATTTGGTCTTGAGTCACTCCGGTTTGAGAAATCGCATCACAATAGTCATAAAAAGTCTCCATATGAGAATGAGGGTCTTCACTAGGCATCCCCCTCAAATTGACTTCTCTTAACTAATTGTATAAATGCGGATTTTGCAATGAAATTACCGGTTAAGTGTTGTGGGGTAGGAGTACCATTTGGTAGGTTCTCCTCGGTTGGTACGGAATGTGATGAAAATTTAGGCATTGTGGGTTGATTTTGTGGTTGGTTTTGTGTTGGGTTATCCTCTCCTTCTCTTGAAAAAGGGTTGAGGAACTCAATGTTATTTGGTTGAATGTCCACAATCTCACCAGTACCTCTCAAAGTATTTCTAGCAAGTCTTCTATTGTTGGTCAAAGTTCTTTCAATTTCAAGATCAATGGGTAACAAGTTATCTTGTGATCTCCTAGACATACAAAATATCAAATAACTCGAAAACAATTAGAACAAACCTTGAGGAGTTTGACTTCCCCAAGGTAAAGAAAGACACAACTAAAAACAGTCAAAGAAAATCAAATCAAGTTAACACCGTCCCCGGCAACGGCGCCATTTTTGGTCGGATCGGTTTTGTTACTCGTCGTCAAAAGTTACCTAGACCAAAAATATATTTATAACTTCACAAACTACTCTACTCTTAGTAAAGAGTTAATTAAAGATCGGATACCAAGGGACGGGTATTGATGTAGGATTTTCGATTGCAAATGGTTGTGTCTAAGGGTGTCACAATTTGGGTTGAGGTAGGAGATCAACTAAACTAATCAACAATGTAAATAGAGTAATGAAAACAAGCAAGATGATTAAAATAAGGTGTAAAGATTTGATTAAAAGCAATAGGGTGTCAAAGGGAAATTTCGAAACTTTCAGCGGGTTTATCATCTCCGTCGCGGCTGCTGAGCTTCAAAAAATTGCAGGTACAGTTTTACTCATTTTATTACTGCTAATTTCAAGTTAATATAGTTGATTTGTGACCAATGTTTGTTGATTGAGGTTATTGTTCTTAAACGGGTTCCGGTTAATTTTCCCTGTGATTTCTGGAATTTTGATGGTGTTATGCTAAAGAATTGTTAGAATATTGTTGAATTTGTTGCTGATGATTGTTAAAACCCTTGCGGTCCGGTGTTTGCTGAGTCTCTGTCGAGTTATGATGGGGTTGTTGTGCTATCTGCTGCTGTTAATAGCTATTTCGCTGGTCGATTATTGCTGCTTAGCGAATCTGTTAGTTCTGAACTTTGTCGGAGATAGGGAGGGGTGTCTTCATTGTAGCAGCAATAATTTCTCTGTCGTATCGTTTAATCGTAAGTTGTTCAATTTTGTACATTTTTGTTAGGTTTCTATTTCTGATAATTTTTGTTAAAAATAAGTATAGATATTCTATTCGATTCGATTTATACTTGATAGAACTTGTTGAAGCTATGATTGCTGATATTGTCGGAAATATACTTATGTATGAATTGTATTTCCAATTTGATGATCTTGATTCTTCATTAATTGGTATGAGCTGATTAGGATTTGCTACTTATCGTTTCAAGTTTAGGGTAAGTGTTCGTCGTCAACCGAATTTATGTTATATTTCTCCTTAATTAGTATTCTTTCTCTAAATTATTGAATACAAGTTATTGATTTAGGCAACATTTGAAGATACAAGTTTGACGATTCAGCACCTGCTAGACACCCTTTGCTTCAGCCCACAAAGACCTCTCTTGAACTTGCAGAGATTGGTAACATTATTCATAGCCAAATAATCCTCTAATATTTTCAACACAATTAAGGATGATGGCGCGAGAAGTATCATCACCAATAATCTTTGGTCGGATTCCAAAACACCATATCCATCCCTTATGTTTTTGAAGAAGCTTACATCAAAGTTTGCTGGAGTATATTTGTTGGATCCACCTTGTTTTAAACTATTGCTATTTTGCGTCATAATGTTTGTACCTGGCTTGAAATGCCTAGTTTCAATGGTTAATTAATTAATGAGTTACATTGTGTGATGTATAGTGTCAGTATACACATTAATTAGGAATTTTTTGTTTTTTTTCCACCGAGTATGTGAATACAATAGTCAATTAACAACGGAATATGGTAGGAAAAGCTAAAATTGTTAACGTAAGATGAAAATGGAATAACAAATTAGTATTAAAACTAGTATGAAAATTGTTAACACTATATTAACACTAGCCTAACACATGTGAGAAATTTAGTAAACACTTCACACTAGAATAACACCACAATAACACTAGAGTAACACTACATTAAAACTCTTATGTTCTCATGATTCTCTAATTTTCTCATTATGTCACTCAATTTTTTTTGGTTGTTTCGGTGACTTTTGTGTTAACACTACAATAACATCAAAATAACACTACAATAACAAAACAATAACACGAGAAAAAAAGAAGAAAAAAATCAAAGTGACACTGGAATAACATCACAATAACACCAGAATAACAGCACAATAACACATAGTAAAAAGAAGAGTAAAAAATCAAAATAGTAAAAAAAATCAAAGTGACACCCGATTAACATCACAATAACACCAGAATAACAATACCACCAGAATAACACAACAATAACATGTGGTAAAAAAAGAGTAAAAAAATCAAAGTAGTATAAAAAATCAAAGTTACACTGGAATAACATCACAATAACACCATAATAACAGCACAATAACAGGTGGTAAAAAAAGAGTAAAAAAACCAAAGTAGTAAAATAAAAAGCAAAGTGACACCGGAATAACATCACAATAACACCAGAATAACGAATAATAACACGTGCTAAAAAAGGAGAAAAAAATCAAAGTACTAAAAAAATCAAAGTGACAACGGAATAACATCACAATAACACCAGAATAACAGCACAATAACATATGGTTAAAAAGTAAAAAATTAAAAGTAGTAAAAAAAAAAATCAAAGTGACACCGGAATAACACCAGAATAACAATAACAGTACAATAACATGCGGTAGAAAAAAGTAAAAAAATCAAAAGTAGTAAAAAAAATTAATGTGACACCGGAATAACATCACAATAACACCGGAATAACAATAACAACAGAATAACAGCACAATAACATGTGGTAAAAAAGAATAAAAAAATCAAAGTGGTAGAAAAAATTGAAGTGACACCGGAATAACATCACAATAACACCATAATAACAATAAAAGCAAAATAACAGCACAATAACACGTGGTAAAAAAAAAAAGAAAAAAAAAATCAAAGTCGTAAAAAAAAATCAAAGTGACAGTAGAATAACATCACAAGAACAGCGGAGTAACAATAACAGCACATTAACACGTGGTAAAAAAAGAAAAAAAAAATCAAAGTCGTAAAAAAAAATCAAAGTGACAGCAGAATAACATCACAATAACAGCGGAGTAACAATAACGGCACAATAACATGTGGTAAAAAAAAGAGAAAAAAAAAATCAAAGAAAAAAAAACACAATAACAGCATAATAACACGAGGTAAAAATAATAAGAGAAAAAATTAAAGTAAAAAAAAATTGGTACAAAAAAGAAAAAAAAAAAGATAATATAATGAGAAAATCAAAGAAAAACATAAGAGAAAAAAATCAAGTGGTAAGAAAAACACAATAACAGCATAATAACACGAGGTAAAAAAATAAGAGAAAAAATTAAAGTAAAAAAAAAAATTGGTACAAAAAAGAAAAAAAAGGCAATATAATGAGATAATCAAAGAAAAACATAAGAGAAAAAAAAATCAAGTGGTAAAAAAAACACAATAACAACATAATAACACGAGGTAAAAAAAAAAAGAGAGATAAAAAAAAGTAAAAAAAAAACTAACATTAGAAAAAAGAGAAAATAAGTAAATGACAGTGGTTTATATGACGTGTAAGATTAGATCTTGGTCATTCATCTCTAATATAATCTAGTGGTTGAGATTTCAAAGCGCAAACTCAGAACTCACCATAAGAAACCAAACTCATAAGATCTTATATATATATATATATTTAGGATCCGGTGAGAACGCACTATATACATTAGAAATATATACAAGGAACACTTACTTTTTTTTTTTTTACCAAATCTCAGATACACTTTTGACTATCGTAGGTACACTTTTTACCAGAATTCTGTATACACTTTTTAATAATGTAGATACAATTTTTTTTTTTTTTACCAAATCTCAGATACACTTTTGACTATCGTAGGTGCACTTTTTTCCAGAATTCTATATACATTTTTTTTTTTACTAAATCTCAGATACACTTTTGACTATCGTAGGTACATTTTTTATTAAACATATCGTAGATACACTTTTTTTCACAATTCTAGATACATTTTTTGACACGGTAGATACACTTTTTTAACAAAATCTCAGATACACTAAAATGTATCGTGGATGCACATTAGACTTGAATATATGTTTATACATAAGGAATACTTTTTTTTTTGGCCAAATCTCAGATACACAGTTGTAGTTACACTTTTTACTTGAGGTTTCTATATACACTTTTTAAGAATATAGATACACTTTTTTCAATACTAGGTACATTTTTTACTCGAATTCTATATACACCAATACCGACCGCATCAGCCGCACACATGAATAACCACCACAATCAACAACTTCTTTCTCAGATCTGAAAAAAAAAGGGAGAAAGGAGAAAGGCGGCACGATGGAGGCAGAGAGGAGGTGTTGGGTGATGCCGAGGGAGGAGGAAGAGGAGAGGAGGAAGGCGGCGTGGTGGAGGAGGCGGCATGGCAGGGGTGTCGTGGAAGGGGGCGGCGGAGGAGTGGATATGAGGGAATTAGAGAGAGGAGGACGTGAGGCGGTGGGGTCAAACGACAAGAGGCCGGAGAGGAGGCGGTGGTGGTTGTTGGGGAGAGGAGAGATTTAGGGTTTGTAGAGAGGTGAGGGTTTAGAGAGAGAGATAATGAGTGAGAAAGAGGGAGGCAGAAAATGAGAAAAAAAGATGGGGTTTTTTCTTTTTATAGGTTTATTCTAGTCCACATATTTTGTTATAATGTGAGTCATTCATTCACTTTCTTAGATCTAATCTCAGCCCTTCATCTTTCTCATCCAAAGGCTTAGATTAGGACTTATGGACTCAACCAAAAACAAGGACTTACATGATCACTTATATATATATATATATATATATATATATATATATATATATATATATATATATATATATATATATATATATATATATATATATATATAGAGAGAGAGAGAGAGAGAGAGATATGGGTTCAAATGAGTCCACCTAAAATGGTGAGTCCACTAAGTCCTCATCTTAGCCATTGATCTTCTAAAATTGATGGTTGAGATTTTAAAATTTTAAGATGAAAACTTTATTGTTTTATAAATGAAACTTTAATTTATGAGTGTAACTTTAATTCTTTACAATTATAACTTTAATATTTAAGTTAATTTTATAAATAAAAATTTAGATTTATATTATAAAATTTTATTTTAAATATATAAAATTGATTTTTGAACGTAACTTTAGTGTTTTACGAGTGAAACTTTAATACTAAAAAATAAAACTTTAATTTTTTTAGACAATTTATAATATAAAAATTTGAATTTATTTAATTTTACTGATTTATAAATGTAATTTTAATGTTTTACGATTGAAACTTTAATGTTAAAAATTGAAACTTTAATTTTTTTTAGTCAGTTTCTAATATTAAAATTTGAATTTATTTAATTTTACAGATTTATGAATATAACTTTAATGTTTGACGAGTAAAACTTTAATAATAAAAATTAAAACTTTAATTTTTTTAAACAATTTCTAATATAAAAATTTGAATTTATTAAATTTTACTAATTTATAATTTCTATGTAAATATTATAATTTTTTGAATGTAACTTTAATGTTTTACGATTGTAACTTTAGTCATAATTTTTGAAACTTTTTTTTAGTGAATTTATGTAATTTAAGTCCTTGGCAAATATAATTAGTCAGCGTAACTTTAGTCCATATAAACGTAACTTTAGTCCATATGCGTTGTAACTTTAATCCATGCCGCTGAAACTTTATAATACTAACCACCCACAACCACCACTACTTTCACCAACCACCATGACGTCACCCTGCAACTGCCGCCACCACGAACCACCCTTCGAAAAAGAAAAAAATATGAAAACGAAAAGAAAAAAACAAAGACGTCACCCTGCAACTGCCGCCACCACGAATCACCATTCGAAAAAGAAAAAAAATAAAAAAGATCTTAAAACGAAAAGAAAAAAACAAAGAGAAAGGCGGCAGCCACGACATCATCACCACCCCCTCCCCACAAAAGACCTACCACCAAAAACAATAACCACCATAGATCTGAAAACGAAAAGAAAAATAAAAGTAGCAGCCACAACCGCGACAAGACCAATAAAAAAAAACGTCGGTGGTGGAGGGCGTGACGGGTGGCAGCAGCAGCAGGGTGGCGGTAGATTTGAGAAAAAAAGAGGACATGATAGTTATGGTGGTGGCTGTGGGTGACGGCTTTGGTAGATCTGGGGTGTGAGGGGAAGGGGCGGCGTCAGCGTGGTATCGGCAGTGGTACTGGCGGCGGTAGCAGCTCAGGTGAGGGGAAGGGGCGTCGTTTATGGTTGGTTGGTGAGTGATGAGAGAGGCGGAGAGAGAAAAAGGGAGGAAAAGAGAGAAGTGTGAGGCAGTGAAATGAATAGAAATTAGGTTTTGGTCTGTTTTATATAGGCTCTTTATTTTTAGATTTAATCTTAGCCCTTCATTTTGTTACAATCTAAGGGTTGAGATTGGGACTTATGGACTCATGTAAAGAGGTGGACTCTCTTGATCCCATATATATATATATATATATATATATATATATATATATATATATATATATATATATATATATATATATATATATATATATATATATAGTGTTGGGATCATATAAGTCCCCTTCTAAGTGTGAGTCCATAAGTTCTCTTGAGGACCATTAGATAAGGAAGATGGACGATTGAGATTGAAACAAAAAAAGAGGGGATTATAGGGTAATTAAGCACTCTCTCTCACTACCCTCACTAATCTACATTAACTAAATACTAATCCACTATATATAATTTAATCTACCACCTACTTCTCCCTCATCTCACACATTTCTCTCATCTCTCTCTAAAAAACCAAATAAATCAAAATAAAACCAAATAAATCAAACCCAAATAATCATCCTCCCACCCACCCCGACTGCCACCACACGCCTCCTCCAAGCATCAACCACCACCGTCGCCTGCCGGGGCCCCACCAGCCACGACCACCGCTTACCCACAACACCACCTTCTCTGCCACCCACCAGCCGGCACCGCCTCCACACAGCCAACCATATTACACCCGACACCACCCACGACCACCCACCACACCACGCCTCAACATCACTCACCTCCTCCGCCTCCCGCCTCTTTCTGCCACCTCCCTCAACAACACCACGCACCTCGCCCACCACCCTCGCCAACACCACGAACCTCCCCCACCACCCTCGCCAACACCACGAACCTCCTCCTCTCTTCCTTTTTTTTCTTTTCTTTCTTCCTTATCAGATCTGTTTTGGTTTTTTTTTTCGTTTTCGAGATCTAGTTTATATTTGGTTTTGTATTTTTGTGTGTTTATATTTGATTTAAATCGTTTTTTGTTCATATTTGATTTAAATCGTTTTGTGTTTTTATATTCGGTTTATATTTCGAGATCTAGTTTTATATTTGGTTTCATTTTTTTTAATTTATTTATTTCGTGTGTTATTTCTATATTATGTACATTTTTTCCGGTAGTAATTTTTTTTTTTTAGATTTTGTTTATGTTTTTTTGTCTTGTTACATGCATTTTTTTTATTTTCGGGTGTTAGTATGACATTAGTTATATTTTTTAAATTTTAGATTAGATTTAGATCTTATTTTACTCTTTTTTGTTGTTATTTGTTGTTATTTGTTCTTATTTGTTCTTATTTCTATTAAAATTACACTTTTCTCTATTAAAATTACACTTATCTCTATTAAAGTTAAAGTTACACTTATTTCTATTGAAATTACACTTTTCTCTATTAAAATTACACTTTTCTCTTTTAAAGTTACACTCCATTTTATGCTTGTTTCTATTAAAATTATACTTATTTCTATTAAAATTACACTTATTTCTATTAAAATTACAATTATTTCTATTAAAATTACACTTATCTCTATTAAATTTAAAGTTACACTTATTTCTATTAAAACTACACTTATTTCTATTAAAATTACACTTATCTCTATTAAAGTTGAAGTTACACTTATTTCTATTGAAATTACACTTTTCTCTATTAAAATTACACATTTCTCTATTAAAATTACACTTACTCTCTTTTAAAGTTAAAGTTACAGCTATCTCTATTAAAGTTACACTTATTTCTATTAGAATTACACTTTTTTTCTATTAAAATTACAAATTTCTCTACTAAAGTTACAGCTATCTCTATTAAAATTACACTTATCTCTACTAAAGTTACACTTATCTCAATTAAAATTACACTCTCAAGGACTACAGTTATACTCTCAATGGACTCATGTTACATGTTTAATATGGACTAAAGTTACACTCTCAAGGACTGAAATTACACTTTAAAGGACTAAAGTTACACTTTTAGTATGGACTAAATATACACTCTGAATGGACTAAAAATACACTTTAATGGACTAAAATTATACTTTAATGGACTAAAATTACACTTTAATGGACTAAAATTACACTTTTAAAAGACTAAAGTTACACTTATAACACAACTCAATTTACAATGAGTTGTGTTAAAATTGGAAAAATTCAAAATAATATTTGTCGTAAAAACTGAGTTACACTTGTTAAACGCAAAATATATTGTAAACTTGCTTCAAATTTTCAAATTTCAAAATAAAATCCGTCATACCGCCTTTTTGGGTTAAAATTACACTTTTTTCCGTTGAAATTACACTTTTAAAACAGTGAAGTGTCGTAACATTTGTATCAAGTTTCAGCCAAAAAAAAAAAATGTGCTCAAAAAAATTTTTGTGTATAATAATTCATTAGTGAATGTATAATTAAAGCTAGAGAGAGAAAGTTGATTAATTAGTGTATAAGAATCTAATTAGTGTTAAGTATACTTTTTTGCTTTCAATCTCAACCATCCTTAGTGAGATATCTAAGGGATGTAGTGAGAACTTATGGACTCAAATATATAGGTGGACTCATTAGAACTTCACTATATATATATATATATATATATATATATATATATATGGTGCGTTTGTGCTCACACTATAATTCCAGTGTTATTTTTTATGTTCTCATATTTCTCTAATTTTCTCATCATGTTATCTTTTGTTTTATTTTTTGTGTTACCACCAATTATTCCAATTTTTTTTACCACATGTTATTCCAGTGTTATTCTTTTTTTTTTCTTTTTGTTACCAAGTGTTATTCCAATGTTACTCTTATACTTTTTTAAAAAAAAAAAATTTGTTACCACTTGTTATTTCAGTGTTATTCTTATGTTCCCACGGTTCTGTAAATTTTCTCATTATGTTATTTTTTTACCACGTGTTACTCAGGTGTTATTCTGGTATTATTGTGATGTTACTCTGGTGTTATTGCGTGTTACTCCAGTGTTATTCTTCTGTTATTGAGTTGTTATTCTAATGTTATTCGGGTGTTATTGTGTAGTTAGGCCGATTTTATTCTGGTGTTACTGCGGTATTACTCCGGTGTTTTGTGGTATTATTGTGGTGTGATTCTGGAATTAACGTAATAATATTATAAAATATTTTGACGGAAACTAAGTGATAGTGATGAGACACATCAGTAGTTCAGCACCCATAATAATTTATTTCAATCGTTGTTTATAGTTCAACTTGAATTAGGTTGTGAATCACCTAGAATTTGTGAAACTTGGTTATGCAGCAACATTAATTCGCTCGTTCTTGTCTAAATTCGGCAAGTTTATTCTCCCCCTCTTAAGGCTCCATTTGGCACGACACTTCAGGTAGATTATTTGACCAAAGTAGCTTATTTGACCAAAACTTCAGCTACCTGATTATTTTGCACGTGTTTGGCAAGTAGTTTATTTGGTCAAATAAGGTACCTGAAATTAAATGCTACTTCAAGTAGCATTTGAGAAATCAGGTACCTGAAATGACTTATTTTCCATTTTCTACCCATTTATTTTATAATATTAAATAATTTTCATATCCTTTTACGTCATTTTACAGAAATTAGCTACCTTTTCAGCTAGTTTGCCAAACACATTTTTATATAATCAGTTACCTTATCAGCTTCTGTAACACCCCTGATTTTCGGCTAAATTTAAACTAAATTTTACATATAAAACGCGTCGAAATACAGAGATATTATGATTAATATACAAAGTCTCTTATTACAAATCCTTTTAAATATGAAATAATACAATGTGTAAACAAACTTTTATAAAACTTTAAATAAAATCTTCACTTGAATAAAAACCTTTTGAACTGCAGCGGAAATGTAACCTGAAATAAACCAGAAGAAAAAGGAACTACCCCCATGACGAGTAGCCCAGAAGGGAGAAAACACGTCAACCGGAAAGCTGAGTAACAGAGAATACCTCAATATAAGCAGAATAGTTTTCAGTCATGGCGTGGAAACAGAGACACGTAAAAATAAAAATAAACAGAGAGAATAATAAAAACACTCCCGTTAAATCATCTCATACTCAAACCTACTCCATAATATAATAAACTCTCTCGTCCAATTAATTAACCAAGTTTCATCTCATTACTCTGTCTCACTCATTACCCAGTCTCATAATATATAATACTCCAAAGTAACCACGGACTGCACTCTCATTGCCGAACCTAAGCCAAGGACAAGGGGTGAGTGAACTGGCAGATAAAACCGCTAAACAATATTTCCATCTCAATGTCAATTCCAAACTCATAAATAACTCAATAACCATGGTCGCTCTGGACCGTAAACACAACTTGGCTCAAAGGCCCCATAACTCAATACCAGTAACAAATCTCAATATCAATATCGTCAAAGGATCAAAGAACCGTGCTCAACACTTAGAGTAAAAGTCAAAGCTACTCACCACTTACCAAGGTTAGAGGAAACGATAATTTAAACGCAATAAAAAACTTAATATAAGACAGAATGTCAATACAAATGCCAACATAATGAACGCCGATCTCATAGCTAATGCTTCGACAAAAAGTACAAGATGAAATACAAATAATGATTCATGTACCACCTCCTTATCAATCCAAGGTCAATTAACATCACCTAATATCCTCATAGCTACATCGTAATATTCATGGTACATCACCAAATTCCCTTTTTCATTTAATATCAAATTTCCACCATCTGCAAATTCATCTCGATATACAGTCGCAAACCCACCCATAAATTAACCCATCTCACAATCTACGACGAAATAATTACTACTATTATTACTATTATTAACAATTATCGTATACCACCTTCAACAATCAATTTATCATATAAAACTGGCATAAATTCAAACAACAACAACAACAACAACAACAACAACAACAACAACAACAACAACAACAACAACAACAACAACAACAACAACAACAACAACAACAACAACAACAACAACAACAACACTACGGTTTTCTATGTCTTTGGGTACTCTATCGAGTGGGCCTTACTTTGTCGAGTAAGTAAGCTGTTTTACGAAACAGTGTTCTGTCTGATGGGTACTCGATCGGATAAGGGTGGCACTCAATCGAGTAAGGGTCACTCGATCGAGTAAGTTACTTACCCGATCGAGTAAGTTACTTTTGCGGGTTGTTTTAGTTGGGTTTTGTGAGTAACGCGTGATTGATATATTAAGTTTTCCGTCACTTTCTTCATCATTTGTATATTTTATAAAAACCTTTCAAGAGAGAAAATAAGTTACGTTGTCTACGTTCGTCGCGTTACCATCAAATCCCAAGGGCTATGGTTGTCGGATCGTCACATTCTTTACGCTGTTGAGTTCGTCGTGTCGAGGGTAAGATCTTTGTATAGTTTTTATGTTGTTTTGTCAATTTTGGTTAAACCCTAATTGGGTAGATTTGGGGGTTTTGGGTGTTTGATTGGCTTAGTAGTAATTGCATGATTGTATATGTGATTATAGGAGGAGATTTTGTAGAAGAGCATTTTGATTAGCTGCTTGTGACGGTCTTATGATGGCTTATTTCAGGTAGGGTTTCCCTACTCAGTAATGGTTACATAATGTTGATGTTGTTGTTGTTGTTGTTGTTGTTGTTGTTGTTGTTGTTGTTGTTGTTGTTGTTGTTGTTGTTGTTGTTGTTGTTGTTGTTGTTGTTGTTGTTGTTGTTGTTGTTGTTGTTGTTGGATTGATTTTGGTGATAGTTGATAGTATAATGTTGATTGGTTGTGTAACTGTCTGTGATCTTCGGTGTGCGTCCCTGGCTGAGTGGAGTCACTTGCGGGAGTGGCTTCATGCCCTTGATTCGCCTTCTGTGGAACCCGCCACAGAAGGGATGTACACATTAATGAACATGGGTTTATCGCTCGATGGAGATGAGCGGGGTTTAGGTGGGAACGGCTGCGGTCCTCCACTGGCGGCGAGGAGTATCTGTTGCGATGGGTACTCTGGCAGGGCTACACACTTCGGAGTGTAGTCAGATATGTGGAGATAGGGTGGAGTTGTGGAGACTGAGATGTGTTGTTTGAGTTGTTTGTAATATTGTTTTATTGCAGCTGTTGTTGTATGTAATCAGTACTGATCCCGTTTAAATGTTTTAAAAACTGTGGTGATTCATTTGGGGGAGGTGAGCAGTTATTGAGCAGGTATGAGTTGATGCGCATGGGATAGCTGGGTCGAGTCATCACGAGCTGTCTTAGAATTCTTCAGCTGTGTCGAACACTCTTTCATTGTTTAGTTGGTTTAATATTTTGAGGACAGTTGTACTTTTTACTTTATCAGTTTTGGTTGGACTTGTATCACGTTAAACTATTTAATAAAGTACGTTTTGTTATTGTCTATTGATTATCATTGCCTCGGGTAACCGAGATGGTAGCACTTCCATGGTTTAGGTGGTCCTGGTAAGGCACTTGGAGTATGGGGGTGTTACAAAGTGGTATCAGAGCGACGATCTTGAAACCCGTAACCAATGAACCTAATGAACATAGGGAGTCAAACTAAAATGAACCCGGGTAGGAGTTGTAGGAGCTAATGCAAAGACTTGGGAGACGTCTTAAAGTCGCAAAATCGCCCTACAATTTTGAACCGGTCACTATGGGTGTCATGGGATCGCTATGTGTTTACTAATGTTCTATTGTGTATGTTGGATGATGTGTTGTATAGAAATGTTGGAAAATGATGAAGTGGATATATGATAAGGTGTTGTGAATAAGCATCTTGCATGATAGTTGGTTTACAAGGTTGTTTGGAATTGTTGGAAAACTATACGAGAAGGATGAATGATGTGGTGGAAAAGGGAAGTAGTACATATATGATAATATGTGATGAATAATGATGTTGCAGGATGGATGATTTATAATGTGGCTATGGTAGTAACATGTGATTAGGGGATGTGATATGTTTATGCACAATTTTGTTTGCGTAAAGTTATATAATAAGTTCATATACTTGTCTACTATTGTATCATATGCACTTGCTAGATGAAGAATGTGGTTGACATGGATGAATTGATTTGAAAAGACGGGTGGCAATTGCATGAGAATATGAATTTCGTGATTATGAATATGTTTAGGTCACAAAGTGGATTTGTAATATTGTTGTATTAATAACATGTAAATAGGATTTGTAATGTATGAGTATGCTTTGTTTTACGAAAAGTTATAAAGTTAAAACATGCGGGTAGTACATGATTGATAAGTTGAATGTTATATGAGCATGATAAATGTTATTGTTTGGTTTTTTGTAGGTAGTAACATGTGGTTAGGGATGGTGATTTTACAAGTATCGAGTCACTTTTGTTCACCTTGTTGATGTTTAAGTTGTTTGAAAGTGAAAATCAAATAGTTATGTTGTCTGTTTATAGAGAGGTTGTATTTAAGCTGTTATAACTTGAGATGTATATATGATTTTGATGTCATTCCAATTTTAGGAGGTAGCTTGTTCTTTTACGATTCTAACGATAGGTCACACGCCCAAAATGACCAGGAAACGAGTGAGATATGACCGTTTCACGAAAATTGGACAGTGCTGAGAAATGCGTAGAGTACTCGATCGAGTGGCTCTCACTCGATCGAGTGCACCCCTTATTACTTGATCGAGTAACCCTTACTCGATCGAGTAGCTCTGGTAATTTCTTATACGTGCTTCTGACCTTAGCCTACTCGATAGAGTAGGCTGTACTCGATCTAGTGACCCCTATTTTAGGTCATATGCTTATCTTTTGATTTCGTTGCCTATTATATTTAATTCAAAGGTGGTCTTTTGCTTCTTTATGCATTGTTTTACGTATGTGTTGGTCCTGATGCATAAGTTACCCAATCTTATGATGTAAGGTGTGACACCTGTGGTGAGTATGAGTTTAGTGGGGAGGACATGAGTTATATGTGGTTGTGATAGATAGTGGAAAAAGAAAAGGAAGATTGCTAAGGCTTATTGAGGCATGGAGCATGTTTTGTGAGATGAGAAGAGTGATATGATTGTGTGTTGAGTAATGTAAAAGTAAGTGAATGTGGGCAAGGGATGATGTGAGTCTAAGGAACGTGAGAATGAAGATATTGAAAGGAAGGATGTGGATAGTAGCAACTTGAGATGTGTAAGGAATTATGGAGAAATATGGTTAGATTGTGTTGGTTAAGAATGTATGTAATGAAAGATTTTTGTAGAGGGATGAAGAAGAGTGGTATATAGACATGCCGCGACGTGGATTTGCAGATAGTGAGCGAGTTTGGGAATTTTTATTATCAAGAGGTGAAACTAATGTGTGATTTCCTTGGGCAATTAATGGTATGAAATGAGTTTTGGGATTCTCAAAAAAAAAAAAAAAAGGTGATAGCATGAGATGGTCTGGACTGATTGGTGATAAATATGAGTGATAGCATGATAAGAGAAGATCCATGGTAAGAAAGAGTGAGATGATACTGATATGAAATAATGGGATTCGAGTTTTGGAGCAATGAGAAGGTAACCGGGGCACTAAAGAGTTAGATAGAAGTAATAAGGAGTTGAACTATTAATTGGTATTGTTAAGTGTCAAGAGAAAAGAAGGATGAAAAGTAAGCTGAGAAAAGTGTTGACCAGAGTTATGTGATATAGAAGTAATGAATCGTCGAGATGTGTGATACTATCATGAGGATTTGAGTTAACGCTTATACAGGGGTTTCGGGACAACATGTTAATCATGGGTTTCGAGGAATTAAGGAAAGTAAAAAGCTTGGTGAAGAATTTTCACGATAGGAGATCTTGGTGGTGAGTTGGGTGACGATACAATTAAGGATAGTTTTGGGAAGAAGGTTGAGGTAAATTTTGTTGGTGGATTTGATGTCGCTATTTGGAATGCTAACCGAAGATAGGAAATGAACTGTTATATTTAGAGGTGAGTGGAAGATATTTGTTGTATGAGCAGTGGTGGTATTGTGGTGTTGTCACTAGTGGCTAAGGGTGATGATAGATAAGAAAGATAGCAATTCTAAAGAGGTTGATCTTGTATAGGCCGGATTGATATGTACGGTTGTGAGGAAGTATAAGACGTGGTCTTAGGAGGCGGTTGCTATTAGTTGAGTATTAGCTGTATGGTTATATTTGGCAGGGGGGGTGATGGTTATGCGAATGGGAGAGTATGTTATGAGGGGCATACGAATTAAGCTCGCGCGAGAGATAACCTTTATCAAGTGGTAACTTACGTGTTCAGGATTGACTAGTTGGATGTGATTACGGGTCTATGATGTGTATAAATGTTTGTGTGAGGTTCTGACCTCACGAGAAATGGTGTGGTGTGATAGTTATAAAGTTGTTATATGAATGTTTTGTGATATATGTTGGGTACGGTAAACTAATGGAATGATGTTCAAAAGTGATAGTTTGGGTGATCTGGCATGGCTACTTATACTTGTATGTGTATTCATGATATATGTTTATTCCGTGAAAAGGTATGGATGATATTCATGAGATTCTTGTCTGTTTATTCCGTATAATATGTTGTGTTGTGATCTAGTAAAGCAGTTTTGAGTAAGTTTTCTTGTCCGGAAAGTTATACTGAGTCAGTGTTTATGGGAATTGTATGTGGTTGTGATGCCTATCGATTTGGTTGTTGTGCCTTGGGTGGTGATCCGGGCACGATACTTCGTGTTGTGATGCGGGTATTTTCGCGCTGCGGTGCGGCTGTTGGTGGCGGTGTTGCGATGCCGTCACTAGTTGTGGTGTAGTAGACGGGATGATTACGATTCGAGTTTCGAAAGTACATAACAGTTATACATAGATTGTTGTTTTGTTTGCTGCTGTTTCCTGTGAGTTTCAGTTTAGACAGATAGACGGTTGTTTTGTTATTAATGTTTCTTACCAATTTCAGCTTGGGCGTGAGGGTAGAGTATGATATGGAAGAGAGTTGTGTATGTTTCTGTTGCCGGCATGGTATAGCGATATTCTGTTGATGGGATAGTTGTGAGAGGTTGTTACAGCAATTGTGATCTTGTTTTAGATGAGGCATTGGTAGGCATGGTGATGGCAAGCGAATTGTGGAACATGTGTTGTACTGATCTGGAAACTGCAGATAGTTCATAATCTTTTATTGAGACAGTGAGTATAGGGTGTTGGGAATTAGTTTCATGTTAAGTTATGGATGAGTTTTACGGTAATGAAAGAAAAGAACTTGAGGATCTAGTGCGAGTGTGTGTAATAATTGTGGATCGTGAGTTATGAGTATGGACATAGGTGCATGTATAGAGGACTATATCGTTTTAGCAGTAATAGGGAACAATTGGAGTATTGGTTATGCTTAGGATCTTGTGGTATAGGTTAGGTGGTGTGCCGAATGAATTGAGGTATGAGAACTGTTTAAGTAAGAGAGCCTCAGAAATAGGAATGGTTAGAGGTGTTGAGGTCGCATGCGGTTATCTTTGAAATGTCGTGGTGATGAGGATAATGAGAAGATATAGCTAAGGATCTAGTATTTGTGAGTTACGAGGACGTAATATTTATCTTAAGAGGAGTAGGATGCGATAAAAGAGAGTTTGATGGTTGTGCATGTTGTAGTATAGTTGGAAGTAGAGTGTTGATGTAGCATAGAGGATGGATTTGTATTGTGGTTGATATTGTTAAAGGTCATGACCTTGCTTGTAGTAGTTCGATGTTTAGGAATGGGAGAATAGGTATGGGAGAATACTTTGATAGAGTTGACAGTTGGATGATGATGTTTATGAGGTCGATGGTGTTGACAGTTGGATGATGATGTTTATGAGCGTGAGTAAATTTCGAGGACGAAGTTCCTTTTAAGGGTGGTAGAATGTAACATTCCGTTTGATTTTTATGAATGTCTTGATATTGGATTCGCTAGTGGATAATGTGTTAGTGAGACGGAGCTACTGGCATTGGTGGAAGGTATTCAATAGTGTATGAAGTTAATTTAGAGAGGCTATGATGTAGTTGATACCATATCGTGAGCCGTGTTGTGGAGGTAGGCATAGTTGATGGACTAGGTATTTAGAGTTCATGTTTTATAGGTTGGGGTTTTGCTTTGAGTTCTTAGTTGCGTTGTTGTGTCTTGATCGAGTTAGTATGTTTGTTTTGAGTATGGGTTGAACTTCGGGGACGAAGTTCTTTTTAAGGAGGGAAGACTGTAATACTATGGTTTTCTATGTCTTTGGGTACTCTGTCGAGTGGGGCTTACTCTGTCGAGTAAGTAAGTTGTTTTACGAAACAGTATTCTGTCTGATGGGTATTCGATCGAGTAAGTGTGGCACTCGATCGAGTAAGGGTCACTCGATCGAGTAAGTTACTTTTGCGGGTTGTTTTAGTCGGGTTTTGTGAGTAACGCGTGATTGATATATTAAGTTTTCCGTCACTTTCTTCATCATTTGTATATTTTATAAAAACCTTTCAAGAGATAAAAGAAGTTACGTTGTCTACGTTTGTCGCGTTACCATCAAATCCCAAGGGCTATGGTTGTCGGATAGTCATATTCTTTACGCCGTTGAGTTCGTCGTGTCGAGGGTAAGATCCTTGTATAGTTTTTATGTTGTTTCGTCAATTTTGGTTAAACCCTAATTGGGTAGATTTGGGGGTTTTGGGTGTTTGATTGGCTTAGTAGTAATTGCATGATTGTATATGTGATTATAGGAGGAGATTTCGTAGAAGAGCATTTTGATTAGCTGCTTGTGACGGTCTTTTGATGGCTTATTTCAGGTAGTGTTTCCCTATTCAGTAATGGTTACATAATGTTGATGTTGTTGTTGTATCTCATATCGTTGTTGGATTGGTTTTGGTGATTGTTGATAGTATAATGTTGATTGGCTGTGTAACTGTCTGTGATCTTCGGCGTGCGTCCCTGGCTGAGTGGAGTCGGTTGCAGGAGTGCTTCACACCCTTGATTCTCCTTCTGTGGAACCCGCCACAGAAGGGATGTGCATATTAATGAACATGGGTTTATCGCTCGATGGAGATGAGCGGGGCTTAGGTGGGAACGGCTGCAGTCCCCCACTGGCGGCGAGTAGTATCTGTTGTGATGGGTACACTGGCAGGGCTACACACTTCGGAGTGTAGTCGGATATGTGGAGATAGGGTGGAGTTGTGGAGACTGAGATGTGTTGTTTGAGTTGTTTTTAATATTGTTTTATTGCAGCTGTTGTTGTATGTAATCAGTACTGACCCCGTTTAAATGTTTTAAAAACTATGGTGATCCATTCGGGGGTGTGAGCAGTTATAGAGCAGGTATGAGTTGATGCGCATGGGATATTTGAGTCGAGTCATCACGAGCTGTCTTAGAAGTCTTCCGCCGTGTCGAACACTTTTTCGTTGTTTAGTTGGTTTAACATTTTGAGGACAGTTGTACTTTTTACTTTATCAGTTTTGGTTGGACTTGTATCAGTTAAACTATTTAATAAAGTACGTTTCGTTATTGTCGATTTGATTATCATTGTCTCGAGTAACCGCCATGGTAGCACTTCCATGGTTTAGGTGGTCCTGATAAGGCACTTGGAGTATAGGGGTGTTATAATAATAATAATAATAATAATAATAATAATAATAATAATAATAATAATAATAATAATAATAATAATAATAATAATAATAACAATAATAATAATAGGATCGGTAGAATCGTGTTACCTTAAAATCAATCCGATATTTAATAGCCCGAAGGAAAACGCTAACAGTTTGGATATAAAATAACCGATAAGCGGAGTTGTGAAACAATGGATAAATAAAGGCGTGCACTGATTTTATCTTGCACAAATTCTTATTTCAGACCGTCATATCCGTCTGAAATTGTCAGACGGATACCATTTTCTCTCACAGAAAACCATTTAGGGTGTGAGTGGGAAAGCACATGGGGATGTCCCACCACCCATATGCTTCTCACTTGTGAGAGGTCTTATTACGGTCTGAAATAAGGCGGTCTTAAGCAAGAGGCATTCTTTATCTTGTGATGAATTTTGACCAAGATGGCAATGTAAACATAAAATTGGATGAATAGGACAAGGAGCACCATATGACTGCTGTATTACTCTTAGTTTTTCTTCTATGTAAAGTTTTAGCCGCAGCAAAAGAGATTATATGAGCTTAGGGTAAAAATTGAGGATTTCCACTTTTATTTATACCAAGGCACGACTATAAAAATAATATATAATAATGTTATGAAGTTGAGATTTTCAATTTTGCTTCTGTAAAATATTGTGTATTTTAAATACCAAAATATACTACCCATAACATAAGGTAATGGAGAAAATTACCATAGAAAATACTTAAAATACTTACGGTGCATATAAAAATTATGGGTATTACAATGTTTCCCGCTTAAAAAGAACTTCGTCCCTGAAGTTTGGATTTGAAAAGAAAAACTGAACCCTTTGGAAAATTTTAGAGCATTACAATCTACCCTCCTTAAAAATAAAGTTCGTCCTCGAACTTGAATTAAAAAGTTAAATGGAACTTGAATGGTAGAAAATATTAGTCCAAAATGACTCAAACAAAAGTTGCAGAAAACACTTAGAAAAGTTAAAAGTCGGCGTCAAGATATGAGAATCTCGAAACCTAACCAAGAAAGAACCAGCAGTTCTGATACCAATTGTAACACCCCTGATTTTCGGCTAAATTTAAACTAACTTTTACATATAAAACGCGCCGAAATAAAGAGATAATATGATTAATATACAAAGTCTCTTATTACAAATCCTTTTAAATATGAAATTATACAATGTGTAAACAAACTTTTATAAAACTTTAAATAAAATCTTCACTTGAAATAAAAACCTTTTGAACTACAGCGGAAATGTAACCTGAAATAAACCAGAAGGCAAAGGAACTACCCCCATGACGAGTAGCCCAGAAGGGAGAAAACACGTCAGCCGGAAAGCTGAGTAACAGATAATACATCAATATAAGCAGAATAGTTTTCAGTCATGGCGTGGAAATACAGACACGTAAAAATAAAAATAAATAGAGAGAATAATAAAAACACTCCCGTTAACTCATCTCATACTCAAACCTACTCCATAATATAATAAACTCTCTCGTCCAATTAATTAACCAAGTTTCATCTCATTACTCTATCTTACTCATTACCCCGTCTCATAATATATAATACACGAAAGTAAACACGTACTCCACTCTCATTGCCGAACCTAAGCCAAGGACAAGGGGTGAGTGAACTCACGGATAAAACCGCTAAACAATATTTCCATCTAAATGTCATTTCCAAACTCATAAATAACTCAATAACCATGGTCGCTCTGGACCGTAAACACAACTTGGCTCAAAGGCCCCAGAACTCAATACCAGTAACAAATCTCAATATCAATATCGTCAAAGGATCAAAGAACCGTGCTCAACACTTAGAGTAAAACTCTAATCTACTAACCCACTTACCAAGGTTAGAGGAAATGATAATTTAAACGCGATACAAAACTTAATATAAGACAGACTGTCAATACAAACTAGTTTTATACCCGTGCAAAAAATGCACAGGTCATAATAGCAGGCACTATCATTAGATACATGAACATATAATTGAGCGTGATTAAGTGTTCAATACAGTGACAATAGAAACAGACCATATTTGGAGATTCGAATATTTGATAAATATATTAGATAATATACAAACGTATTTTATTAGAATTATATTAAAGATATTTGACATGTTAGACCCGTTGAATATATGTAAATTGCAGTATTTTATGTAAATGATGACATTTTTACTTATGTTTTAATATAAGTAATTAATATAGGAATAAGAGATATCAACAGGAATTGTGTTGAGCAGAGAGGGTAATTAAATAGAATAAGAAAACATGGGGGGACCTATATGTAAAAACTCAGCAGCCAATCAGAAACCAAGAAAAAACTTAGCTTTTATACTATGTAGATGCCAACATAATAAACGCCTATCTCATAGCTAATGCTTCGACAAAAAGTATAAGATGAAATACAAATAATGATTCATGTGCCACCTCCTTATCAATCCCAAGGTCAATTAACATCACCTAATATTCTCATAGCTACATCGTAATATTCATGGTACATCACCAAATTCCCTTTTTCTTTAAATATCAAATTTCCACCATCTGCAAATTCATCTCGATATACAGTCGCAAACCCACCCATAAATTAACCCATCTCACAATCTACGACGGACTAATTACTACTATTATTACTGTTATTAACAATTATCGTATACCACCTTCAATAATCAATTTATCATATAAAACATGCAAAACAGGCATAAATTCATACAACACCGAATAATAATAATAATAATAATAATAATAATAATAATAATAATAATAATAATAATAATAATAATAATAATAATAATAATAATAATAATAATAATAATAATAATAATAATAATAATAATAATAATAATAATAATAATAATAATAGGATCGGTAGAATCGTGTTACCTTAAAATCAATCAGATATTTAATAGTCCGAAGGAAAACGCTAATAGTTTGGATATAAAATAAAAGCATCCGAGACGTCGATAAGCGGAGTTGTGAAACAATGGATAAATAAAGGCGTGCACTGATTTTATCTTGTGATGAATTTTGACCATGATGGCAATGTAAACATAAAATTGGATGAATAGGACAAGGAGCACCATATGACTGCTATATTACTCTTAGTTTTTATTCTATGTAAAGTTCTAGCCCCAGCAAAAGAGATTATATGAGATTAGGGTAAAAATTGAGGATTTCCACTTTGATTTGTACCAAGGCACCGACTATAAATATAATATATAATAATGTTATGAAGTTGAGATTTCCGATTTTGCTTCTGTTGATAGACTAAAAAAGGAGAGAGGAGAGTGAAACATATGGAGAAAGTTCTCGTAAACTTACTCAATTAATAATCAAATAACATAGCCTTTATATAGGCTTATAAGTAAAACTAAATATCCTAAATTTGTGGGAGTAACCCACGTAACACACTAATGCTAATCTAAAGCAATTACCTAAACATGCTCATTATAAACCAACTAGTAGCTATTTCTTAGGAGTAGTAATTATACCCATTAACTAAACAATAGGAAACAAACTTTGACTACTATTTTGGATCACAATAATCCAATCCAACATCTGTAACATATTGTGTATTTTAAATACCAAAATACACTACCCATAACATAAGATAATGGAGAAAATTAGCATAGAAAATACTTAAAATAATTATGGTGCATATAGAAATTATGGGTATTACAATGTTTCACCCTTAAAAAGAACTTCGTCCCCGAAGTTCGGATTTGAAAAAAAAAACGAACCCTTTGGAAAATTGTAACGCATTACAATCTACCCTCCTTAAAAATAAAGTTCGTCCTCGAACTTGAATTAAAAAGTTAAATGGAACTTGAATGGTAGAAAATATTAGTCCAAAATGACTCAAACAAAAGTTTTAGAAAACACTTAGAAAAGTAAAAAGTCGGCGTCAAGATATGAGGATCTCGACACCTAACCAAGAAAGAACCAGCAGCTCTGATACCAATTGTAACACCCCTGATTTTCGGCTAAATTTAAACTAACTTTTACATATAAAACGCGCCGAAATACAGAGATATTATGATTAATATACAAAGTCTCTTATTACAAATTCTTTTAAATATGAAATAATACAATGTGTAAACAAACTTTTATAAAACTTTAAATAAAATCTTCACTTTAAATAAAAACCTTTTGAACTGCAGCGAAAATGTAACCTGAAATAAGCTAGAAGACAAAGGAATTACCCCCATGACGAGTAGCCCCGAAGGGAGAAAACACGTCAGCTGGAAACCTGAGTAATAGATAATACATAAATATAAGCAGCCCGGAAGGGAGAAAACACGTCAGCCGGAAAGCTGAGTAATAGATAATACATCAATATAAGCAGAATAGTTTTCAGTCATGGCGTGGAAACACAGACACGTAAAAATAATAATAAACAGAGAGAATAATAAAAACACTTCCGTTAACTCATCTCATACTTAAACCTACTCCATAATATAATAAACTCTCTCGTCCAATTAATTAACCAAGTTTCATCTCATTACTCTGCCTCACTCATTACCCCGTCTCATAATATATAATACTCCAAAGTAACCACGTACTACACTCTCATTGCCGAACCTAAGTCAAGGACAAGGGGTGAGTGAACTAGCGGATAAAACCGCTAAACAATATTTCCATCTCAATGTCAATTCCAAACTCATAAAATAACTCAATAACCACGGTCGCTCTGGACCGTAAACACAACTTGGCTCAAAGGCCCCAGAACTCAATACCAGTAACAAATCTCAATATCAATATCGTCAAAAAATCAAAGAACCGTGCTCAACACTTAGAGTAAAACTCTAAGCTACTCATCCACTTACCAAGGTTTGAGAAAACGATAATTTAAACGCAATACAAAACTTAATATAAGACAGAATGTCAATACAAATGCCAACATAATAAACGCCGATCTCATAGCTAATGCTTCGACAAAAAGTACAAGATGAAATACAAATAATGATTCATGTGCCACCTCCTTATCAATCCCAAGGTCAACCCAAGGTCAATTAACATCACCTAATATCCTCATAGCTACATCGTAATATTCATGGTACATCACCAAATTCCCTTTTTCTTTAAATATCAAATTTCCACCATCTGCAAATTCATCTCGATATACAGTCGCAAACCCACCCATAAATTAACCCATCTCACAATCTACGACGGAATAATTACTACTATTATTACTATTATTAACAATTATCGTATACCACCTTCAACAATCAATTTATCATATAAAACATGCAAAACAGGCATAAATTCATACAACCCCGAATAATAATAATAATAATAATAATAATAATAATAATAATAATAATAATAATAATAATAATAATAATAATAATAATAATAATAATAATAATAATAATAATAATAATAATAATAATAATAATAATAATAATAATAATAATAATAATAATAATAATAATAATAATAATAATAATAATAGGATCGGTAGAATCGTGTTTCCTTAGAATCAATCCGATATTTAATAGCCCGAAGGAAAACGCTACTAGTTTGGATGTATAATAAAAGCATCCGAAACGTCGATAAGTGGAGTTGTGAAACAATGGATAAATAAAGGCGTACACTGATTTTATCTTGTGATGAATTTTGAACAAGATGACAATGTAAACATAAAATTGGATGAATACGACAAGGAGCACCATATGACTGCTATATTACTCTTAGTTTTTCTTCTATGTAAAGTTCTAGCCGCAACAAAAGAGATTATATGAGATTAGGGTAAAAATTGAGGATTTCCACTTTGATTTGTACCAAGGCACCGACTATAAATATAATATATATTAATGTTATGAAGTTGAGATTTCCGATTTTGCTTCTGTAAAATATTTTGTATTTTAAATACCAAAATACACTATCTATAATGTTATAACGGATGTAAGAAAGATAAATAAAGAACGTGAAAAAGACAACAGATTTACGTGGTTCACTAACAATTTGTTAGCTACGTCCACCGGCAGAAGGGAAGAATATTATTGATCTTGAGGATTACAGATTTCAGAGTATACTCGTTAGAGTATTCAGATTTCAGACGACTCAGATTTTTGACAGATTTCTAAATGAATAAAATAGACGGCTTATGAGAGTTTGTATAGTACTCTCATAATAGATATTTTCCTTAACAGAATTAGGAAACCCTAACAATTTCCTAAATGCACAAAGAAACTAAATAATAGTTTCGTAAATGATAAGAAACTAAATCGATGCGGAATTCGCAATGATTGAAGGCATATTCTAACAAATCTCCACCTTGACTTGAATCCTCTCACAATCAGACAGATGTACCAGATGCACCATAACGGTGCCAGATGTACCAGACGCACAAATCTAGTGCCAGATATACCAGACGCACTAAACCAATGCCAGATTTACCAGATGATCCCTCCCTTCTACCTCATATATTGCGCTAAACGGGCAATTAGAAATTTCCTGCCAGATATACCAGACGCACTAAACCAATGCCAGATTTACCAGATGATCCCTCCCTTCTACCTCATATATTGCGCTAAACGGGCAATTAGAAATTTCCAAATTTTAGCAAGTCCAAACAAAGTTGGAACTTCCTAGGTGGAACTAACTAGAAAATTCTTTTCAAAGCTGCCAATACGCCTTGCCAGGATCAAACACAAACCTAGCAACACTGACACATTGTACAATATCAGATCTAGTGCAGACGGTAACATACATCAATCTTCGAAATAAGGGAACTCGAGATATATGCCCTTTCTCCTCCAGAACAGCCGTCTCAGCGGTGATTGGATCCGTCGATTTTCTCGCAAACGACACCTTTAGCCCTTCTTGTTTCAACAAGATCCGCATCTTGACCAGCCACATAATCAAACTATTCCTCCCCGTAAATTTATCAATTTTCACACTAATTCCAGACATCTTTCTTACCAGATTCAAGAGCCCAGATAAATCTGGCTCTAATACCACTTGTTGTGCGAAAGCGTGAATATCCCGTGTTGGGCCTCTGCTGCATTTGTGTCCACAATCTACAATAGTATGATATTGTCCGCTTTGGGCCAAGCCCTCACGGATTTACTCTTGGGCTCCTTCCCAAAAGGCCTCGTACTATTATATTTTCTGAACACTTATAAAGATGATCTTCCATCTTTATTCTACCGATGTGGGACAAGGGTTTGCACTCTAACAATCTGTTCTGAATTCTTGTTGTGCGAAAGCGTGAATATCCCGTGTTGGGCCTCTGCTGCATCTGTGTCCACAATCCACAATAGTACGATATTGTCCGCTTTGGGCCAAGCCCTCACGTATTTACTCTTGGGCTCCTTCCCAAAAGGCCTCGTACTATTATATTTTCTGGACACTTATAAAGATGATCTTCCATCTTTATTCTACCGATGTGGGACAAGGGTTTGCACCCTAACAATCCTCCCCTCAAACCAAGGACCATCATCTTGACTCGGACCTTGACCTCCATGGAGGACTCTCCCACTCTACAGCCCCAACTTCTAGACACCCGAAACATCACAAGTCTTGATAACCTCCCCTTAGCCGACACACCATGCTACCACGAGCCGTCCATATGCCCTTCTTGGGGATTTGTTACACATGCATATCGAACATCCTCTGCATCCAATATACCCTGAACCGGGTCCGTCACTTCAGAAATCCTAGAACACAAACGTTTCTGGCATCTAACCTGGAAAGGACCCACCAGACCTGTGGCACCCAATCTGATAAGGGTCCACCTGATCAACAGTTCTAGTACACAAATGGTCTTTTGTCCCCTAAGACCTATGACGCCTTTCATCCATTTAATCCTGGACCGGATCTGCTCAAGGATTCAACCCGAGCTAGGAGTTTCATGCCTTACAGTGTACAACTTCAAGTCTTGGGCCTGCTGATGCATCCTCGCGTCTAGCCCAAGTCGAACCTTGGGATCTGATACCACTTGTTGTGCGGAAGCGTGAATATCCCCGTGTTGGGCCTCTGCTGCATCTGTGTCCACAACCCATAATAGTACGATATTGTCCGCTTTGGGCCAAGCCCTCACGGATTTACTCTTGGGCTCCTTCCCAAAAGGCATCGTACTATTATATTTTCTGGACACTTATAAAGATGATCTTCTATCTTTATTCTACAGATGTGGGACAAGGGTTTGTACCCTAACAATCCTCCCCTTAATTTTATCAATCTTCACGCTCATCCCAGACATCTTTCTTACCAGTTCAGGAGCCCAGATAAATCTGGCTCTGATACCAGTCTGTTATAACGGATGTAAGAAAGATATATAAAGAACGTAAAAAAGACAACAGATTTACGTGGTTCACTAACAATTTGTTAGCTACGTCCACCGGCAGAAGGGAAGAATATTATTGATCTTGAGGATTACAGATTTCACAGTATACTCGTTAGAGTATTCAGATTTCAGACGACTCAGATTTTTGATAGATTTCTGAATGAATAAAATAGACGGCTTATGAGAGTTTATATAGTACTCTCATAACAGATATTTTCCTTAACAGAATTAGGAAACCCTAACAATTTCCTAAACAGACAAGGAAACTAAATAATAGTTTCCTAAACAGATAAGGAAACTAAATCAGATGCGGAATTCAGAACAGATTCAAGACATACTCTAACACATAACATAAGGTAATGGAGAAAATTAACATAGAAAATACTTAAAATAATTATGGTGCATATAGAAATTATGGGTATTACAATGTTTCCCCCTTAAAAAGAACTTCGTCTTCGAAGTTTGGATTTGAAAAAAAAACCGAACCCTTTGGAAAATTGTAGGGCATTACAATCTACCCTCCTTAAAAATAAAGTTCGTCCTCGAACTTGAATTAAAAAGTTAAATGGAACTTGAATGGTAGAAAATATTAGTCCAAAATGACTCAAATAAAAGTTTCAGAAAACACTTAGAAAAGTTAAAAGTCGGTGTCAAGATATGACGATCTCGACACCTAACCAAGAAAGAACCAGCAGCTCTGATACCAATTGTAACACCCCTGATTTTCGGCTAAATTTAAACTAACTTTTACCTATAAAACGCGCCGAAATACAGAGATATTATGATTAATATACAAAGTTTCTTATTACAAATCCTTTTAAATATGAAATAATACAATGTATAAACAAACTTTTATAAAACTTTAAATAAAATCTTCACTTGAAATAAAAACCTTTTGAACTGCAGCTGAAATGTAACCTGAAATAAACCAGAAGACAAAGGAACTACCCCCATGACGAGTAGCCCAGAAGGGAGAAAACACGTCAGCCGGAAAGCTGAGTAACAGATAATACATCAATATAAGCAGAATAGTTTTCAGTCATGGCGTGGAAATACAGACACGTAAAAATAAAAATAAATAGAGAGAATAATAAAAACACTCCCGTTAACTCATCTCATACTCAAATGTACTCCATAATATAATAAACTCTCTCGTCCAATTTATTAACCAAGTTTCATCTCATTACTCTGTCTCACTCATTACCCTGTCTCACAATATATAATACTCCAAAGTACCCACGTACTGCACTCTCATTGTCGAACCTAAGCCAAGGACAAGGGGTGAGTGAACTGGCGGATAAAACCGCTAAACAATATTTCCATCTCAATCTCAATTCCAAACTCATAAATTACTCAATAACCATGGTCGCTCTGGACCGGAAACACAACTTGCCTCAAAGGCCCCAGAACTCAATACCAGTAACAAATCTCAATATCAATATCGTCAAAAAATCAAAGAACCGTGCTCAACACTTAGAGTAAAACTCTAAGCTACTCATCCACTTACCAAGGTTTGAGGAAACGATAATTTAAACGCAATACAAAACTTAATATAAGACAGAATGTCAATACAAATGCCAACATAATAAACGCCGATCTCATAGCTAATGCTTCGACAAAAAGTACAAGATGAAATACAAATAATGATTCATGTGCCACCTCCTTATCAATCCCAAGGTCAACCCAAGGTCAATTAACATCACCTAATATCCTCATAGCTACATCGTAATATTCATGGTACATCACCAAATTCCCTTTTTCTTTAAATATCAAATTTCCACCATCTGCAAATTCATCTCGATATACAGTCGCAAACCCACCCATAAATTAACACATCTCACAATCTACCACGGAATAATTACTACTATTATTACTATTGTTAACAATTATCGTATACCACCTTAAACAATCAATTTATCATATAAAACTTGCAAAACAGGCATAAATTCATACACCCCCGAACAATAACAATAATAATAAGGTAATAATAATAGGATCGGTAGAATCGTGTTATCTTAAAATCAATCCGATATTTAATAGTCCGAAGGAAAACGCTAACAATTTGGATATAAAATAAAAGCATCCGAGACGTCGATAAGCGGAGTTGTGAAACAATGGATAAATAAAGGTTTGCACTAATTTTATCTTGTGATGAATTTTGACCAAGATGGCAATGTAAACATAAAATTGGATGAATAGGACAAGGAGCACCATATGACTGCTATATTACTCTCAGTTTTTCTTCTATGTAAAGTTCTAACCGCAGCAAAAGAGATTATATGAGATTAAGGTAAAAATTGTGGATTTCCACTTTGATTTGTACCAAGGCACCGACTATAAATATAATATATAATAATGTTATGAAGTTGAGATTTTCGATTTTGCTTCTGTAAAATATTGTGTATTTTAAATATCAAAATACACTACCCGTAACATAAGGTAATGGAGAAAATTAGCATAGAAAATACTTAAAATAATTATGGTGCATATAGAAATTATGGGTATTACAATGTTTTTCCCTTAAAAAGAATTTCGTCCCTTCGGATTTGAAAAAAAAAACTAAACCCTTTGGAAAATTGTAGGGCATTACTGATCCTAATTTTCAGCTACCTTTTCAGGTTTCAGTTAGCTTTTCAGTTTTCAGCTATCTTTCCGGGTTTCAGCTACCTTTTTAGATAGTTTTGCGAAACAGAGCCCAACTCTTTCATTCTTCGTTTTCAACGCCTTGATTGACTGCACTTCAATTTATCCCCATTTTTATTCCGGTGATATCCATCAATACATTTACCCATTATTAATTCCACCTTCCAATCCTCCATCATCACTATTATAAACTACTCAACCACCATTTTTTGTATCCTTTATGAAGTCGCTGGCAGTGATTCTTTAAATCATCAGTTGATTGTTCCAGCGAACACACCTGATCAATGATAACAGATTAAGTGGTATAAGACCGGTAACCTGAGGAAATATGTTATCATATTACAGAAATTCTTTTTTAAGACGGGTAAGTAGTAGCTGATCATATTTACACAAATGCTAGTCTACTCGACATTCTGGAGGAATGAAGCGCCACTATCGTATCATCAAAAAATTTCCACCGACATTCTTACTTACGTCCGTGGAAATGCAATCGACAGTCGGAAAATTCTGTGGAAAACTGCATAAATTCTTAAGAATGCTCAACAACGATCCACTATTATCAAAGTTTACATTTAGGATTACCAGATCACTAAAAATTCGATAACAATATAGATTCAGTATATCAAATTCCGACCGACATAAGTAAGAATGCCGTGAAAGATATCACCAAAAATAAGAACTGCGGCGATAACATACGCATTTTTGCCAATGCAATTAAGAACTGAATATAATGCAAGTAGGTAGTCGATTGAGGAAAGAAAGTAATATAAAAAAGACCTGCTTTTGGAACATAAGGGAATGCTCGAGATCGAAGAAGGGCGCCATTGATTAAGAATAAGAAATGATGATTATGAATATAATGATGTAAAAGTGAGATTAAGATTGATGATGAAGGAGGGAATGAATAATTGAATCAACGAATACAATTTGGGATTTTTTCTGGGATGTAAACGAAGATGAAGAGAGATTTCCATGTGCTTGACTTGTTTTGAAGTAGAGTTTGCTTTATTTTTTTTTTTAATAAATCTGTTGGATGGTTGAGATTTGTGAGTGCGAACTTACCCTAAGAACCAAACTCACGAGATCCCGCGTCTTCAATCTGATTGAAGTCGCGTGTTTTTTTTATTATTACTAGATTCAATCTCATCAGTCCATTTATTTTAATTCAATGGCTGAGATTTTCCAAACTCACAACTCACCGTAAGAACCAAACTCACGAGATCCACTTCTCAGATTCTCAAATTCATTTTTTTTACTTAAAACCTTCAGCGCTTCCAATCCCTGCATCATTATCATCTTCATCAAACCCTAATTATAAATACAATCATAATCGCATTAATTGATTCTGGAATTCATTGTTTCTAGTATTTAATTTAATCAATTATGTATATGAATTTTAATTCAATTGTCTCGGATTTTTGTTGGCATTGTTTTTGTTGTGACTTATCTGCCTATCAACATTGAAGATGTTATGTACTTGAGGCTTCCAACAAGATTTATTAGAAGGACGATTATTTAGCGAGAATCGTAGTATCGTGGGGTTTCAGTTCTTCTTTCGAGGACGAGGACGATTCTTTGGTTAAGGATTGGTTTCTTAACGCGCTGAATTATGCGGGTAAGTTACAACGATGGTTTTCGGAACCTAGTTCGGTTAGTAATTTACTTGGGCTGGATCATGAGGTTGAGTTTGTTAATTTGGGGGGAAAAAGAGCGTGAATGATTTACAGTCGGTATCGGATTCACCAATTGTCGTCCTTTGGGTCGACTTTGTCTCAGCCGAGTCTTCTTATTTTGGCTCCGATTAGGGTATTTTTAGATGGCAAATGAACGGATGATGAGTATCTCGGTTGCTCGCGCGGTGGTCTTATATGCTCCAGCTTGAATTACGGTGCGTCGACTGGTAGTGGAGCAGCTTGGTTGTGGACCTGTGGTAGTCGATTTTGTGATGGAGGGAGCCGATGTTTCATTGTTCTTTGTCTGAATTGACTAGTTTTGATTTCTCGTGAGTTTGGTACATGGGAATACATAATATTAGAGAAATTTTTTGTTGACTTTTCATCTTTGCTGTCTTATTTGATCTATTATAGACTAATAAGGGAGAATGTTCTTTTGGGTAATTTGTTTTATAATCAATGTTCTTTCACGGATTTATACAATGCAGTTAGTTGATGCTTTAAATTGTGATTATCTGGTTCATTTGATGTTTTTGTTCAATTATTCACACTTGTGTGCCTAAACAAGCAGGAATGTGGAATCAAACTGAGCAATTGCAAGAGTCAAGGAGGTTCCGTCGATTGCGGCCTCGGGATACAATTAGCGTTTTTGGCACGTGATAAGCATTACTCAGTGCTTAACTCATGGTATGAAGTGGAGAACCTTCGCCAATATTCACTTTTCGGATTATATTCTAACCTGCGACAGTCCCTCACTGATCAATTCAACAAGTTCTTCTGATTATGCTGCATCTTTTGTTTCATCCTATCGAGAGCTAGAAAGCTTATTTGACTTGTGCATTATGTATTGGAGAAAATTTGTAAAAAGGCTTTGTTATTCCTTGTGATTCCATTTTTATCATGTAATTTTACCAAGCAAGATCATTTGAACAATGATGGAAATTTGTTGAACTTGATCTGTTTTGTATGCAATGTTGTAATATTGATGTTTGTTTGCTTTATCTAAACCTTAGTTTAGTTTGTAGTTGAAATGATTTTCATCATCGTGTCATCAGTCATCATTCTGGGAAAATGGAATGTATAGATGTCATAATTCATGTTTTGAGGTTCTTTTTTTCAGCTAGCACATAAGTTTGTTTATTGTCTACCGGAGTGAGTTCTCGTTGTCACTCCAATAACAAGTACTAACACACGGATAATATTAAAATAACACCAGAATAATACTACAATAATAGAACAATAACACGGGGAAAAAAAAGAGTAAAAAAAATCAAAGTAGTAAAAAAAATGAAAGTGACACCGGAATAACATCACAATAACAGCAGAATAATAGTAGAATAACAACACAATAACACGTGGTAAAAAAAATTAAAAAAAAATAAAGTCGTAAAAAAAAATCAAAGTGGCACCGGAATAACATCACAATAACACCAGAATAACAGCACAATAACATGCGGTAAAAATAAGAGTAAAAAATCAAAGTAGTAAAAAAAAGTGACACCGGAATAACATCACAATAACAATAACAAATAACGAGAATAACAAAGACAATAACACGTGGTAAAAAAAAAAAGAAAAAAAATCAAAGTCGTAAAAAATTCACATGAATGAGAATAACATCACAATAACAAATGAATAACAATAACAGCACAATAACATATGGTAAAAAAAAGAAAAAAAAATCAAAGTAACAAGAGAATAACATCACAATAATGACAAATTTAATAACAATAAGAGCACAATAACATGTGGTAAAAAAAAAGAGAAAAAAAATCAAAGTCGTAAAAAAAATCCAGGTAAAAAAAAGCACAATAATAGCATAATAACACGAGGTAAAAAAAATAAGAGTAAAAAAAATTTCAAGTAAAAAAAAATCCGGTACAAAAAGAAAAAGAAAAAAAGGTAACATAATGAGTAAATTAAAGAAAAACATAAGAGAAAACAAAAATCAAAGTGGTAAAAAAAAAGCATAATAACACGAGGTAAAAAAAAAAAGAGAAAAAAAAATTAAAGTAAAAAAAAGTAACATTTGAAAAAAGAGAAAAGTAAATGACAATGGTTTTATATGACATGTAAGATTTGATCTTGGCCACTCATCTCTAATATAATTTAGTGGCTGAGATTCCCCCAACTCACAACTCACCATAAGAACCAAAATCACCAAATCCAATCTCTCTCTCTCTCTCTCTCTCTCTCTCTCTCTCTCTCTCTATATATATATATATATATATATATATATATATATATATATATATATATATATATATAGGTAAGATCTAATGAGTCCAATATGGGCCATTGAGTCCATAAGTCCCTCTAAGGGCTGGACTAAATGGAAGGTTGAGATGAATTTGATTAAAGGCCTTTAAAAAGAAAAGGAAAAAAATGTGGATGGTTGGATTGAGATGGATGGTTGAGATTGAAAATTACCAAAAAAATTTACCACTAATCAAATTTCTACACACTAATTAATTTTTCTTTCTCTCTCTAGCCCCTAATTAATCAGTTTTGAGTTTTAGATTTCAGAAGTGTAAATGTAATGTTGTATGAGTTTTACAAGTGTAAATGTGACGGAAATATAATTTTAACATTTTACAAGTGTAAATGTGATGTTTTACGAGTGTAAATGTAACATTTTAAGAGTGTAAAATTATTTTTGGTGACGGAAATTTTGAATTTATATAATTTTAACATTTTACAAGTGTAAATGTGAGGTTTTACGAGTGTAAATGTAACATTTTAAGAGTGTAAATTTGTTTTTTGTGACGGAAATTTTGAATTTATGTAATTTTAACATTTTACAAGTGTAAATGTGAGGTTTTACGAGTGTAAATGTAACATTTTAAGAGTGTAAATTTGATTTTTTTGTGACGGAAATTTTGAATTTATATAATTTTAACATTTTACAAGTGTAAATGTGAGGTTTTACGAGTGTAAATATAACATTTTAAGAGTGTAAATTTGATTTTTTTGTGACGGAAATTTTGAATTTATATAATTTTAACATTTTACAAGTGTAAATGTGAGGTTTTACGAGTGTAAATGTAACATTTTAAGAGTGTAAATTTGATTTTTTTGTGACGGAAATTTTGAAGTTATATAATTTTAACATTTTACAAGTGTAAATGTGAGGTTTTACGAGTGTGAATGTAACATTTTAAGAGTGTAAATTTGTTTTTTTGTGACGGAAATTTTGAATTTATATAATTTTAACATTTTACAAGTGTAAATGTGATGTTTTACGAGTGTAAATGTAACATTTTAAGAGTGTAAATTTGATTTTTTAGTCAATTTGAAGGTTTTAGATTGTAAATTTTGTCCTTTGAGTGTGAATTTGGTCCTTTATAAGTGTAACTTTGTCCTTTACGAGTAAAACTTTAGTCCGACTACCAAAAAATGTCACCATCAACTTTGTCCTTTACGAGTAAAACTTTAGTCCGACTACCAAAAAATGTCACCATCGTCGTCCTTCCCCACCAACTCATATCCACAAAAAATATGAGTGCAAATTTACATAATTTTAACGAGTGTAAATGTAAAGAAATACAAGTGTAAATGTAAAGAAATACGAGTGTAAAAGTTAAGAAATACGAGTGTAAATGTTAAGAATATATGAGTGTAAATTTAAAGAAATACGAGTGTAAATGTGAGGAGATACAAGTGTAAATATAAGAGAAATACGAGTGTAAATGTGAGGAGATACAAGTGTAAATTTAAATAAAAACGAGTGTAAATGTGAGGAAATACAAGTGTAAATGTAAAAATTATGAGTGTAAATGTAAAGAAATACGAGTGTAATTGTAAAGACATATGAGTGTAAATGTAAAGAAATATGAGTGTAAATGTAAAAAAATATGAGTATAATAAATATATTTATTAGATCTAGAATAAAAATCATGATAAAACAACATCAACAACACTAGATCTAATAAAGAGAGATTGAAAAAAAAAATCTAACAAAAATCTAACATTAAATCTAATAATAATGACAATAATAATAAACATAACACTTTATTGTTGAAAAAAAAAAAAAACAAAAAAAAAATCACAACAACGACAACATAAAAGACAACAAACACACACAAAACACGAATTCAAGGAATAACAAACAGAAAACACAAATCTGAAAAAAGAAAAGGAGGAAGGCGACATGAGGGTGGCGTGACGGCGGCGTGGAGGCGGCGTGATGGTGCGTGGTTAGTGGCGACCCAGATCTGAAAAAAAGAGAGTTTTTGAGAATGGTGGGTATGGGTGGTCGTATTGTGAGAATGGTGGGTATGGGTGGTCGGCTGGTGGTGTGTTTTTATCGTTGTGGTGATGGGGCGTGACAGAAGGTGGTGCGGGTGTTGGTGTTGGGGTGGGGAGGACCGTGAGTCCGGTGATGTGGTGGTGGTGTTGAGTGGTGTCGAGGGGATACAGGGATGGTGGAGTGGTGGTTGTCGTGGAAAAAAAAGGAGAAGGGGAAGGAGGTGGCTGTGGTGGTTGTCGTGGGGTCGAGGTGGTGCGTTGTAGTGTCGGGTTGGTTGTGGTGTGTGTCGGGAGGTGGAGAGGAGAGGTGGTAGTGTAGAGGAGAGGGTAGTTGGGTTGTGGTGGGTGGTGTCGGGTTGTGGGGGTTGGTGGGTGGCGGTCCCGAGGTGGTCGGGTGAGGAAGAGGGGGAAATTTTTTTTGAATAATTTGGTTTTGAATTTTGTTGGATTTTTTAGAAGAATTGGGTTTTTTTGGTTTTAAGAGAGATAGAGAGCTAATATTTGTGTGAAGGAGAGAGAAGTGAGTGGAAAAAGAAGGCTTTTATAGTGCAATTACGGTTTGATTAGTGATGGTAGAGAGGGGAAGGGATTAATTAGCATCCATCCCCTTATTTTAGCCTTAATCTCCCCTTTTTCCCCTTCAATCTCAACCTCTCATCTCATCTTTTCAATGGCTCTAAAGAGGACTTAGGGACTCAATGAAGTTGGATGGACTCACTTGATCCTTCCTCTCTCTCTCTCTCTCTCTCTCTCTCTCTCTCTCTATATATATATATATATATATATATATATATATATATATATATATATATATATATATATATATATATAGGCGGGATCTCGTGAGTTTGATTCTTACGGTGAGTTGTGAGTTTGGAAAATCTCAGTCATTAGATCAAAAGAAACCAAGGGCAGAGATTAAATGACACGTCAGGAAAAAAAAAGAAAATGAAAAAGAAAAAGAAAAATCAAACAAATCAAACAAAACCATGGCCTGCGTCCTTTTTTCTTCTCAACATCTCATAATAACATAAAAAAAAATTACAAACTCAAACTCTAGCCAAAAATTCCTATCATACGAACCCTAAAATTTGGGGAAAAATATTGTAGCAGCAATAATTTCTTGTCAATTTCAACAATTAACAATCAATTTCTCAATTTCTATTCGATTTCATCAATTATTGATCAACTACTCATGAGTTGAAGTCGGTCGTTGGACGGAGTTAAGGATGGTGGATCGGTGAGTCAGATCGCAGGCAAGTCGTCGAGTCCATCGGACTGTGTCGAGGCCGTCATCGCCGAAGCATTCTCTTCTACTAGTTCATCAAATTTTCTTTTTTGCTTTGTTCGTTTTACACCAATATATACTAATGTTTGCCGCGATTTTATTTGTACTTGTCATTGTGAGGCGTAGCGACTAGGATTAAAATCGAAAGTGACCGACTGTGAGGCTAAAAGCAGTTATTGAATGATGAAGATGTTGAGGAAGTCGCATTGTTTGTATGTGGTGTCGAACATCTTACATTGTTACCCTTATGCAACTTCGTTCGTTTGCTTAGCTGAGTGATTTCTTTGTTCCAGCAAGTTATCGATAGTGATAGATCTTTGGGGTATTGAATGTCGCTGTATATTTGGTGCCCATCTTTTGTTAATTCAATTCGTTGCTTTATTATGCATCCAATGATCTTTGTTTTGTAGGACCGTTGACCGAGATTTCCCTCACTCGATCAACAATAAAATCATCAAAATGCCAACAAGGTAAAGTCTCAATTAAATAATCAAAAATGTTCTTTGCTACTTAATGCACCAAAATATCCATTTGATAGTCAAAAATGCTTTGTCTTTGCCTAATCATCAATCTCCTTGGCATGATTATGAATGGTTTGATCTGATTTATTTGCTGGTCAATGTAGCCGTTCAATACTAAGATCCGATTGGAGTGGATTCAAAGGTAAAATAAGAATGAAAACGAGGATAAAGAAGACAAGTATTCCGTAATATGACAATTAAAACAATGACGGTTGTAGTCGGTTCTAGTAAAAAAAAATCTAAGTGACACCAGAATAATATCACAATAATAGCACAATAACACATAGTAAAAAAAAGAGTAAAAAAATCAAATTAGTTAAAAAAATCAAAGTGACACCGGAATAACATCACAATAACACCAGAATAACAGCACAATAACATGCGGTAAAAAAAAGAGTAAAAAAATCAAAGTAGTAAAAAAAATCAAAGTAGTAAAAAAATCAAAATGACACCGGAATAACATCACAATAACGAGAGAATAACGGAGAATAACGGAGAATAACAAAGACAATAACACGTGGTAAAAAAAAAAAAAAAATCAAAGTCGTAAAAAAAAAAATCGAGTAACAATGAGAATAACATCACAATAACAAATAATAACAATAACAAAGACAATAACATGTGGTAAAAAAAAAAATCAAAGTCGTAAAAAAAATTAAAGTGACAGCAGAATAACATCACAATAACAGCGGAGTAACAATAACAGCACAATAACACATGCTAAAAAAAAGAAAAAAAATCAAAGTCGTAAAAAAAAATCAAAGTAACAGCAGAATAGCATCACAATAACAGCGGAATAACAATAACAACACAATAACATGTAAAAAAAAAAGAGAAAAAAAAAATCAAAGTCGTTAAAAAATCAAGTTAAAAAAAAAACACAATAACAGCATAATAACACGAGGTAAAAAAATAAGAGTGAAAAAAAATTCAAGAAAAAAAAATTTGGTACAAAAAGAAAAAGAAAAAAATGTAACATAATGAGAAAATTAGAGAAAAACATAAGAGAGAAAAAAAATCAAAGTTGTAAAAAAAGCATAATAACACGAGATAAAAAAAAAAGAGATAAAAAAATTAAAGTAAAAAAAAAAAAAAAGTAGCACTAGAAGAAAGAGAAAATAAACTAAATAACAATGCTTTTATATGACAACTAAGATTAATCTTGGCCACTCATCTCTAATTTAATCTAATGGTTGAGATTCCCCCAACTCACAACTCACCATAAGAACCAAAATCACCAAATCCAATCTATATATATATATATATATATATATATATATATATATATATATATATATATATATATATATATATATATATATATATATATATATATATAGGAAGGATCAAGTGAGTCCACCCTTCTTCATTGAGTCCCTAAGTCCTCTTTAGGGCCATTGAAAAGATGAGATGAGGGTTGAGATTGGAAGGGAAAAGGGAGGGATTAGTGCTAAAATTAGGGGATCAATCCTAATTAATCACTTTCCCTCACTACCTTCACTAATCAAACCCTAATTTCACTATAAAACCCTTCTTTTTCCACCCACTTCTCTCTCATCTCACAATTATCCTCCCCCTCATCTCTCTAAAAACCAAAAAAATCTCAAATCCTCTCAAAAATCCAACAAAATTCAAAAATCAAATAATTCAAAAAAAAAATTCTCCCCTCTTCCTCACCTACCCGACCCCCACGTCCACCTCCACCGCCACCAACCGCACCACCAACCGCACCCACCACCCTCCTCTCATCCTCACCCACCACCCTCCTCTCATCCTCACCACCACCGACTACTTTGCCACCACCCAACAACAACATCAGCACCACCACCACCGACTCGCCTCCTCACATCGCCTTCTTCAACCGCCACTGTCATTCTCGCCTCCCACCATCGTCATTCCCACCACCGCAACCACCAAGCCACCACCCTTTCTGTTCTTTTTTTCAGATCTGCCTACACAACCACCATGTACCGCCCGACGCCACCACAACAACACAACTTTTCACTCCTCTCCTTCTCCGTCGACCAACAAATCGTTCCTCAACAACCCCCCACCACCGTCGACCTCCAACCACCACTGCCACCTGCTATTGTCGCCCTCGATGCCGCCACAACCGCCCCACAACAACCCCACCACCGTAAAATGGTTGTTCTGAGGGTTGTTTTTCAGATCTTAATATTAATGGGTTTTTGAATTTTTTGTTTAAAGCTGTTTTATTTTTTTAAATAGAATGGTGGTTGGTTTTTTATTTTTAAAAAGAATGGTGGTGGGCATGACTCTTTAATTGCACACTGTGTTTTCTAAGTACCAAAGTCAACATTAATATTAGTGTTGTACTTCCAGATCTGAATTTATAAGGACGGTGGCTTTTTTTTTCAATTCGATATCATTTTTTTTTTATTCAAATAGGTGGGTCTTGGTCTGTTGTTGTCGATGATGTTGTTGTTGTTACCTTTTTTTTTTTCTTTTTTTTTTCATTTGTTATTGTGGTTGATTAAATTTTACTTGCATACCTCATATTTTTTTTAGATCTATAAAGTTACCGTGTGGTGGTTTCAGATCTATTTGTATTTTTGTGTTCTATCGGTTTGTTTTATATTTTTGTTTTGTTATATTTTTTTTTTCAGATTTACACTTATATTTCCTCACATTTACACTCGTATTTATTTAAATTCACACTTTTATTTCCTCACATTTACACTTGTATTTATTTAAATTTACACTTGTCTTTCCTCACATTTACACTCGTATTTATTTAAATTTACACTTTTATTTCCTCACATTTACACTCATATCTATTTACATTTACACTCATATTTCTTTACATTTACAGTCATATTTCTTTACATTTACACTCGTATTTCTTTACATTTACACTTGTATATCTGTACATTTACACTTGTATATCTGTACATTTACACTCGTTAAAATTATATAGATTTGCACTCATATTTTGTGTGGATATGAGTTGGTGGTGGAGGACGACGGTTGTGGTGTTTTTTGGTAGTTGGACTAAAGTTTTACTCGTAAAGGACAAAAGTTACACTTATAAAGGACCAAAGTCACACTCAAAGGACCAAAATTACACTCTTAAACGTACAAATTTACACTTAAAATACTACATTTACACTCGGAAAACATCACATTTACACTCGTAAAACATCAAATTTACACTTGTAAAATGTTAAAATTATATAAATTCAAAATTTCCGTCACCAAAAATCAAATTTACACTCTTAAAATATTACATTTACACTCGTAAAACCTCACATTTACACTTGTAAAATGTTAAAATTATATAAATTCAAAATTTCCGTCACAAAAAAACAAATTTACACTCTTAAAATATTACATTTACACTCGTAAAACATCACATTTACACTTGTAAAATGTTAAAATTATATAAATTCAAAATTTCCGTCACAAAAAAATCAAATTTACACTCTTAAAATGTTACATTTACACTCGTAAAACATCACATTTACACTTGTAAAATGTTAAAATTATATAAATTCAAAATTTCCGTCACAAAAAAAATCAAATTTACACTCTTAAAATGTTACATTTACACTCGTAAAACCTCACATTTACACTTGTAAAATGTTAAAATTATATAAATTCAAAATTTCCGTCACAAAAAATCAAATTTACACTCTTAAAAATGTTACATTTACACTCGTAAAACTTCACATTTACACTTGTAAAATGTTAAAATTCTATAAATTCAAAATTTCCGTCACAAAAAATCAAATTTACACTCTTAAAAATGTTACATTTACACTCGTAAAACTTCACATTTACACTTGTAAAATGTTAAAATTCTATAAATTCAAACTTTCCGTCACAAAAAATCAAATTTACACTCTTAAAATGTTACATTTACACTCGTAAAACCTCATATTTACACTTGTAAAATGTTAAAATTATATAAATTCAAAATTTCCGTCACAAAAAATCAAATTTACACTTTTAAAATGTTACATTTACACTCGTAAAACCTCACATTTACACTTGTAAAATGTTAAAATTATATTTCCGTCACATTTACACTTGTAAAACTCATACAACATTACATTTACACTTCCGAAATCTAAAACTCAAAACTGATTAATTAGGGGCTAGAGAGAGAAAGAAAAATTAATTAGTGTGTAGAAATTTGATTAGTGGTAATTTTTTTGGTAATTTTCAATCTCAACCATCCATCTCAATCCAACCATCCACATTTTTTTCCTTTTCTTTTTAATGGCCTTTAATCAAATTCATCTCAACCTTCCATTTAGTCCATCCAATGGCCCTTAGAGGGACTTATGGACTCAATGGAAGTGGTGGACTCATTAGATCTTACCTCTATATATATATATATATATATATATATATATATATATATATATATATATATATATATATATATATATATATATATATATATATATATATATATATATATATATATATATATATATATATATATATATAGAAGAAGGATCAAGTGAGTCCACCTTAAGTCATTAAGTCCATAAGTCCCATTTAGAGCCCTTAGATTGTGAGGATGAATGGCTAAGATTACACCAAAAGCAACTTATAACATTATAATAATATGTAGACTAATTACCTCTCTCCTTAAGCTGTTAGACTTACTGTTCCATTCTGCATGTATGTTCCTCCATCAGTCACTTGCACGTTATTCCACTTCCCTCCACTATCTCATACAACCTCCTCATAATTTCAAAAAACCGTCCTTCCTTATTCCTGTCTATCATCTCACATTTCTTCATTTCTTTTCTATTTCTTACTGTTCCATTTCTCTTGCTTACCAAATACAACAATTCCATTTTCTTTTCTATATTTTATCGCATTCAAACCCTTGTAGTTCCTATCTTTGTTTCTTTACCTCACTTTGAAGGTAATTCATTGATCATCCTTTATTCTTTTCTTTGTTGTAATTTTTTAATTTTGCAAATTATGCTTGAGTCGTAATTGTTATATTGCATGTTTTAATTTTATTGCGTGTTTTAATTTATGTGATTTTATTGCGTGTTTGAATTTTTAATTAAATTCATAGTGTAAATCTGAATTGATGGGTAGTATCAATGTATTTGTTAGGGTTTTAATCGAGCCTGTTTTTGGGGATTGTAAATGTGATGTAATTGGGACTGTGAATGTGAGGACAGCTCAAGTGTAAATGTGAACCAAAAAAAAGTGTAAATGTGAACAAATAGAAAGTGTAAATGTGAGGATTGGAGAAGTGTAAATGTTATCAAATAAAGTGTAAATCTGACTCAATTGGAAGTGTAAATGTGAAGATATTCAAAGTGTAAATGTGAGGATAGAGTAAGTGTAAACGTGAACACTAAAACTGTAAATCTGACTAAAATGGAACTGTAGATGTGAAGATAATGGAAGTGTAAATGTGAAGATAATGGAAGTGTAAATGTAAGGGTAGGAGAAGTGTAAATGTGATCAAATAAAGTGTAAATCTGACTAAACTGGAAGTGTAAATGTGAAGATACTGGAAGTGTAAATGTGAGGATAGGAGAAGTGTAAATGTGAACAAATAAAGTGTAAATCTGACTAAACTGGAAGTGTAAATGTGAAGATACTGGAAGTTTAAATGTGAGGATATAGTAAGTGTAAATGTGAACAAATAAAGGCTAAATCTGACTAAAGTGGAAGTGTAAATGTGAAGATACTGGAAGTGTAAATGTGAGTGTAGAGGAGAAGTGTAAATGTGAACAAATAAAGTGTAAATCTGACTAAAGTGGAAGTGTAAATGTGAAGATACTGAAAGTGTAAATGTGAGGATAGAGTAAGTGTAAATGTGAACAAATAAAGGCTAAATCTGACTAAAGTGGAAGTGTAAATGTGAAGATATTGGAAGTGTAAATGTGAGTGTAGAGTAAGTGTAAATGTGAACAAATAAAGGCTAAATTTGACTAAAGTGGAAGTGTAAATGTGAAGATACTGGAAGTGTAAATGTGAGTGTAGAGTAAGTGTAAATGTGAACAAATAAAGGGTAAATCTGAGTAAATTGGAAGTGTAAATGTGGAGATAATGGAAGTGTAAATGTGAGTGTAGGAGAAGTGTAAATGTGAACCAATAAAGGGTAAATCTGACTAAATTGGATGTGTAAATGTGAGGATACTGGAAGTGTAAATTTGAGGATAGATTAATTGTAAATGTAAATGTATAGACTGTTATAGGTTGACTGATATTGTGCATTTCTTATGTACTTTTTGTTCCTGATTCAGATGGTATCTGATGGAGAAGTACCTGAAAGCGAAGAACAACCACAAGTTACCCCTCTTTTTTTAGTTAAGTGTCGCCCCAACCGGCTTCACAAGCTTATTAGTAAGCTTAACATTGCCCAACGAGCCGCTGTACGAGGATTGGATTTGGGGGTCTGCTTCATCTTAAACTCGAACTTTCCCGCTTTCACATGTTCCTGAATTTCTTGAGGCTTTCAACGATGGTTCTCATGTTTTCAGGGCGTCGGAGTTGAAGGAGTTTATGGTTACGAAGTATGATGTCTATGACTGTTTCATGTTACCTGTTGGTGAGAGAGATGGAAATAGTACCTCTGGACATATGCCTGTGCTAAAGATGAAAAATATGTGCGCATAAAACAACTGTGGCGCAAAAAGTTCAAAGTGAAATCAAATTCTGATTCTATTCCTTTAGGAGACGTCTTTAAGTATATTGAGTCAGAGCAATTCAAAGATGGAGGTGATGAATTCTGCCGCCTGTTTGTGCTTCTTAGCATTTCATCATTCCTTGCGCCGACATTGAACAACGGCATTGAAATCAAATTTTTGAAAGTGGTTGAAGATGTGAGTGCCATACCGGAGTATGACTGGTGCTCGTATGTATTAGAATGTTTAGCTAATCTGCAGTAGAGGCTCGCGAGCGTGCGATCACATCTGCTTGGTTGTATCCCTTTCCATATGATTACTTATTTTCAGCGGTATGATTACCGTGGCAAGAGTTCCCCAGATGGCCTTCCACTTATTCAGCATTGGGATCTGAAAACTCTATCGAAGAGGTTAAAGGATGAGCTGGACGTGGGTCCACTAGTCGACTAACTTTGTCGAAGGTGAAGTACCCGCGATGTCAAAACAAGACCCCTGTTGAGAAGGACACTGGTAATACGATGTTGGCTATAGCTGGCGCGCCCAAGGCGCCATTGGCAAGCCCTACGCCTCTCCTGATTTCAACGTTGGGTACATCACCCGATAAGAAGTTTATTCAGATTGAACTCCCTCCTGGTGTTGAAGATGACGATGAGTTGAAAGCTAGGGCTATAGATGTAAGATTTATGTTATGAATGTTTAATTAATCGCATATTTTTTTTTAATATATATATATATATATATATATATATATATATATATATATATATATATATATATATATATATATATATATATATATATATATTGAGCGGTATATTTTGTGTATCTAGACTCTTAAATCTTTTTTGTTACCAAGCGTAGGGTGTACACGAGCCGTACTTGAAGATTCAACGAACGCATTTGTGGCCTTCTATTCTGGTATACGGATGCACCGCAATGCTTAAGAATTTAACAACGGGTGCTACTTCTTCAATCGATCTTGTTCCGTCACAAGCGACGCAAGCTTTTTTGAAGGTGCAAAGGTGAAGGAATATGTTGAAGAAGTTGGAAATTTAGCTTCGCAAATGAAGAAGTATAATGATAACGCTCCCTCATTGTCAGATGTTGAGAAGGTGGCCAAGAAAAAAACAAAGGCAAGCAAGAAAAAAAAAGACCAAGGCTCCTAAGTTCGAGTTTACGCCTCTTTGTGGAGCTGTATCACTGCGAAGATTCTGATTTGGGTGATAAAGCGGGTGATGCGGCGATGTCACGGGTAATGGAGACCGCGATTTCTACAACACCGCCGAACTTAACGAAACACGTCGACGAGAGGAAGAGGAATGCGGGCTAGATTTAACCGACAACTTGACTCAATTAACCGATCGGCAGATTCTAGAGAAAATTTATAGCCCGGATGAAGTTGAAGAAGCTTACACAAAGCCCTCATTGAACGAGGAGCAGGAAAGTTTGGGAAGGGAAGTGCCTGACACTAGTGGTGCCCCTGAGAAAGCTGAACATGTCGTTGAGAAGTGTAAGTCAGAAGCAACAAATAAGGTTGATGCGGATGTGGTAGGTCAGTCAACTGAAGATGGTTCATCTTCAGTTCAACTAAAATTTATTTTGACTGCTGATATTGAGAACGCGCTGCAAGGTTTGACAGATATTGGTGATGGTGGTAGTGAAGCGGCAGAGGGCTGCGTACAGAGAGGTGAGGATGAGATTGTGCATGGTATGCATATGGAGCATGCTCAAGAACAGGGGCCTGTTACTGGTGAAGGGGAGGTTTCTTATTCAAAAGTAGCGAACAAGGTGGATGCGGATGTGGTAGTCCCGTCAATTGAAGATGGATCATCTTCATTTCAGTTGAAATTTATAGCGACAGCTGATATTGATAACGCGCTGAAAAAGTTGTCAGACAGCGGTGACAGTGAAGTGCCACAGGGTGGTGCACCAAGAGAACAGGACGACGCTGTGCAGGGAAAGGATCTGGAGCCGCCTCAAGATCAGGGGACCCGCCGTGGGCCTGAATCAATGGTGGTTGGACTAGTGACTGGCGTGGATGTGGATGTTAGCGGTACACCGACAGTCCAGGAGGAGGCTGTGCAGGGCATGGACATGGAGCCGCCCCAAGACCAGGGGCCCTACCGTGGGCCCGAACCACTCGTGGTTGGACTAGTGCCTGGTGAGGCTGTGGATGTTAGCGGTGCACCGGGAGTGGAACAGCCCGTTGACTGACGCCAAGTTAGTGGTACGAAAGCACCGGATGGTGAGCTTGGCATTGTTTCGACCACAGTCCGTGAAGATGCATCGCAAGAAGGGTTAGAGATTGGTAGTGGCATGGTCAACGAGCAAGGTGAGGGCCCTACTGCATAACCCGGTTGTCCTGGTTCATTTCAGAATGATGACAAGCCCATGGATGTTGCAGAGGGAGCAGATAAGGTGGTTGTTGAAGCACCCTCCTCTGAGTTTAAGTTGCCGGAATTTCGGTGTACGTTTATATCTCTTTGCAGCTAGGCCGAGGCATTTAAGGGGGTTCGAGGTGAGGATTTTGGAACGATTGATTTGGCAGGCCCTTCTGAACCAGCCATTCCTGCGGATGGTCGGGAAATTTATGTCCCCCGGAGTAATATGGATCACCACCCTTTCCTATTTCATTTACCTGAGCCCTTACAGTGCATGGAAGTGGTCCCTGAGAATCTGACTTGCACCATGGATTGTGGGGAACCCATGCCCGAGCAGGGCTTTGTTACTGTAGACCTGCAGCTGAATAAGAAATTATTTAGGGGTGTTTTTAAGGAAAGGAAATACGTCCTGGACTACGTATTTAACAAATCAGAAGCTTGGTTGAACGGGTGAGTCGATTAATTTCTATGTCAATCATATTAATACTTATATGTTGTCGTAACCATGTTCGACTTATATAATTTTTCTTTTTTTGTAGGGAAGAATTGGCAGTTTTTTCAGACTTCTTTTTCGTGTCACGGGAAGACATGTTAACCCTTGAACCTGGACAGGAAGTTATGAATTCTTTAATCGATTGTTGGTGCCTACTAATCAATAAGATGATGTATGACCAAACTGCACCAGTTGCATCCTCTCGTTGTTTCTTCGGGCTTAGTCACACCGTACTTGCCCTATCCTCACTCAATGCAATTTTTATAGTTCCAATTTAATTGTAACGTAAGTGTCTAAATTTAATAGTGCTGCCCTTCGTTTGAACAGAGCCTTGCACTGAATATTTGGAAAGCCAAGAAGAAAGGAATTGTTCTTGACAAAAAGGACGAAATCTGGGCTGGTTGGGATGCTTGGATTCAATCCTGTTTGTCTCCATTTCAACTTGGATCTGATATGGTAAGTGTAAATGTGACCTATTGTGAAGTGTAAATGTCATCACACTGAAAGTGTATATGTGATTTTCACAGAAAGTGTAAATGCCTGGATGTGATTAAGAAGAAAGTGTAAATGTCATGAAATATGAAGTGTAAATGTGATACATAGTGAAGTGTAAATGTCATGATGTTAGTGTAAATGTGATTATATAGAAAGTGTAAATGTGATGACATAGCGAGTGTAAAGGTGACTAAATAGAAAGTGTAAATGGCAGCACATATAAAGTGTAAATGTGAATATATGTAAAGTGTAAATGTCATGACATATGAAGTGTAAACGTGAGACATAGTGAACTGTAAATGTCATGAGATATTGTTAAGTGTAAATGTAATGAAATATGAAGTGTAAATGTGATACATAGTGAAATGTAAATGCCATGATGTATAGTGGAAATGTGATTATATAGAAAGTGTAAATGTGATGACATAGGGAGGGTAAAGGTGACTAAATAGGAAGTGTAAATGTCAGCACATATAAAGTGTAAATGTGAATATATGGAAAGTGTAAATGTCATCACATAGGAAGTGTAAATGTGAGATATAGTGAAGTGTAACAGTTATGACACAGGGAGTGTAAAGGTGACTAAATATGAAGTGTAAATGTCATGACATATATAGTGTAAATGTCATGACACAGGGACTGTAAATGTGACGAATTATTGAAAGTGTAAATGTGAAATTTTACTGAGTGTATCTTTTATGTCTTTGTTGTCACATCCGCCAGGTCTTCATCCCGATCTTATCTGGCAATAATGATCATTACAGCTGTGCATGCATAAACTTCATTTCCGAGCAGATAGAGGATTTGGACAACCGTCGATACGACGATGATTTTGAGAAGCTTCCATATTTTGGAATTTCCCGTATTGCGGTAATAATTATAAATAGCATACATTAATTTGTTCTTTAGTGTTGATGTATTCTGGAATTGTAAACACTGTTTTTAAATTGACTTTTTTTTAAATTCCTTTTACAGTGTGATTTACTGGGTAAGTATCTGGAGTTCAAAGGGTTTGTCAGAGGTTCAAAGGTTGCCGGGTTCAAATTTGTCAATGTCGAATTTAAATGGCACGGTACGGGTTATTCTGCATTTGATTGCGGGGTGTACATGATGATACACATGCTGCTTTTCAATGGGAAGCTATTTGACTGCGCCTTAGGTGAGAGGGACGTTCTCAACCTCGTCCGGGCTGAAGTGGTGTCGATTCTTATCCTGAGTGACCATAACAAAGTGAGGGAGAGCGTTCGTGCAAGGATTACCCAATTCAGGGAAAAGTATGGTCAAGGTCTGAACCCGGTCTCCAATGTTGCACGAAGCGGAGTCCGGACGATGAGGAAGAGATTACGTACGACAAACGTCCCCGTGTTGCGTCCCACCCCTAAACGCATAGAAGGAAGCCCCGTGGTCAATCCCGTAGCCATACGGGCGGAAGCGACCGTTGTTGTTCAAGCGTCAGCGTAGTCGTCAGGTAGCCAACCTTTGTCAGCCGTGCGGAGCCGTCCCCGGGGCGGGGGAGGGGGGGGGGGGGATGGATTGGGTTGCTCAATTGACTGTGGGGCTGCTGGTACGCATACTCTTGTTGTCTCGACCTTCTTACGGAACAATAAAAGCTTGGTCAGGGGTATTCGATCACGTCGAAAGCATGCGGTGGACTATTGCTTGTTAGACGACTACAACTTTGAAAATTCGTTAGTACCTGCCAGACTCTTATAACAGGGCCAATTAGTTACGATATTTAATTTGTAACTACTTCTGAATTTCTTACTATTATACGTGTGTTTTATCGCAGCGAATCAATCTCTTGGTACAAGAGGGGCATGCCGCACGCTGCGCCGGTCCGACATCATGACCATGCTTCCTGAGGTTAACATATCGTCTGTTGTCATTGAGTCGTGGGCTGTTTTGCTGAACCATTTGGAGTCTGCTGAATACTTACTTCCTAGGATGGCCTTCTTTGGGATACGTCATATGGTACACCCCCTCCCTGCACAAAGCCTAAAAGTTATACATTAGTTCTTACTTTTATTATGTAGTCTCACTCACTTCTCTGAACAGGAATGTATCATGCAGCTTTTGGATATACGTGAAGCAGGCTCACAGTCTAATGACATCACTGATCGGATGTATCACATTTGGGATACTTTCATCCAGGACTATGATAAAACTTTCAACCTGAATGCCGAGTTTATCTTCGTACCTTTCAACATTGGTTGGCACTTTGCATGCGTGTGTATAAATTTTGGACAACAAACTGTTGATCTCCTTGACTACCAACATCATGCCAACGGGATCGATGCAAAAATGTGCAATGTTACTCGCCAAGTGGCATCACCATTAGCGATTATTTGGATGTCGAACGGACGGGGGATATGAGATCACTAGCTTTGAGCATCGGCAAATCCCGTTCGGGCGTCAAACACCCCTTTCTAACATAACGAGAATCGGGGATTTTCGTATGATGTATATCTTTGATGTACGAGGGTCAACCTTTTGAGCATCCAGACTTGGAGAGGAAGAGGAATCGACGGTACTTGGTAGTCGAGTTGGTGGCGACGCTTGTTCTAGCTGACATAAATGTCAACAGAGACATTTTTGACGCAAAGTTGAATGGGTTTATCGCTGGAAAAGAAGATTTATGGGCCAAGTTACAAAAGAAGCGCAAAATTAAGGCTGTGTTATCGAAAAAGTGAACAATTTGTGGACATATTTTTTGGTTGAAATGTATTTTGTTTGGCAATCTTGAACTTAGAAAAGAATGTTTTGTATCTTGTGGTTGGCAATGTTTGCAAGTGTAAGCTTTACGAATGAAGTGTAATGGTAAATTACACTAATGAAGTGTAATGGTTGACTATTTTTTGGCATTTATAATCATAGTTTTTTCAAAGTGTAAATGTGACTAAATTGCAAGTGTAACTGTTATCACACTTGTAATTTATTCACATTTACACTTTAAGTGTAAATGTTAACACACTTAAAGTGTAAATGTTAACACACAGGTGTCAACTTTATCATACTGAAAGTGTGAATGTAAACACACTGAAATTAAATTGAATGCAGTGTAAATGTGGTGACATGGGAAGTATAAATGTGGTGACAGCCCAAGTGTAAATGTGAACAAAAAAAAGTGTAAATGTGAACAAATAGGAAGTGTAAATTTGAATATAGGAGAAGTGTAAATGTGAACAAATAAAGTGTAAAACTGACTAAATTGGAAGTGTAAATGTGAAGATATTCAAAGTGTAAATGTGAGGATATAGTATGTGTAAATGTGAAGTTACTGGAAGTGTAAATGTCTTTGACATGGGAAGTGTAAATGTTAACACCAGTTATTTGAAAATAAGTGTAACTGTTACTTGAAATAACATAAGTAATCCAAAATAAGTTCAAGTAACACAATGTTTGGCTATCTAATAAAACCGAGAGATTTTGGTCTTATGACAGTATAACTCTAACGTTGGTGTTACTAAAAGTTACACCAACTGCAGTTCAAAGTTACGCTTCCATGAGACCAATTCCTTATCGCCCACTCCAGTTATAGCACATCAAAGTTTTAAGTTACACACTCAAAATATATAGAGCAACACTTGTCACTGATCTGACGTCTATTCTTGTTCTGACTCCAGCTCTTCCTCCTCCTCTCCTTCATCCTCTTCTGGTTCAGACGACCCTTCGGACAATGGCGTGTGTGCTGAGAAGGGGTTAGGGCAGTTTCTCTTGTCGTGATTTGTCATTCTCTTGCAGTTCTTACACTTACATTTGGGTTTCCTAGCCAACACCATTGCTTTTGTTTTGGCTGACAGCAATCTTTTTCCGGTCCCCTTGTTTTTCAAATTTTTTGGTGGCAATATCGTCACTACCTCAGATGCCGTATAATTCAGAAATTTCTCCATTTGTTGATTTTTATTCAACACTTCCCCTAATGGTGACAGGGAGTGTTTAAATGATATAATTACAGCGGAAAAGCCGTCAACATCAGCTACTCCTTTGTCTCGAAGGAGCCCTACAGCTTCATGAACTTCTGACCACATTATTGACATTGCAATTTGTTTTTCATCGATGACTTGCATGTTTTCTTTCCCTTCACCATTAGTATTGAAAATCCTTAATCGGAGATACTCTTTCATCCATCTATTTACAACATAATCTTCTGGTATAGTCTTTATCCCACTTGCTGAAAAAATCCATATTATATGGCGGCATAGGATTCCGTTTCTTTCAAACATCGTACAACTGCAGCTTGCTTTACGTGTACCTGTGTCATCAGATAAAGCTATAATGTAAGTGTGAACGTTAAAAATAGTGTCACTGATGTAAAGTGTAAATGTCAAGAATTGTAAAGTGTAAATGTTAAGTTATCAGAAGTGTAAATGTAAACTAATTAGAAGTGTAAATGATATGATCTGTAAAGTGTAAATGTTAAGGTATTAGAAGTGTAAATGTTAAGTTACAGGGATGTAAATGTGTAAATGTCATATGATGTAAAGTGTAAATGTCATGAAATGTAGTGTAAATGTCATTAAGTGGAAAAGTGTAAATGTTAAGGTATAGGAAGTGTAAATGTCATATGATGTAAAGTGTAAATGTCAAGAATTGTAAAGTGTAAATGTTAAGTTATTAGAAGTGTAAATGTAAACTAATTAGAAGTGTAAATGATATGAACTGTAAAGTGTAAATGTTAAGGTATTAGAAGTGTAAATGTTAACTTATAGGGATTTAAATGAGATAAAAACAGAAAGTGTAAATGTCATATGATGTAACGTGTAAATGTCATGAATTGTAAAGTGTAAATGCTAAGTAATTAGAAGTGTAAATGTAAACTAATAGGAAGTGTAAATGATATGAACTGTAAAGTGGAAAAGTGTAAATGTTAAGGTATTAGAAGTGTAAATGTAAACTAATAGGAAGTGTAAATGTCAGGAACTGTAAAGTGGAAAAGTGTAAATGTTAAGGTATAGGAAGTGTAAATGTCATATGATGTAAAGTGTAAATGTCATCAATTGTAAAGGGTAAATTTTAAGTTATTAGAAGTGTAAATGTAAACTAATAGGAAGTGTAAATGTCATGAACTGTAATGTGTAAATGTTAAGTTATTAGAAGTGTAAAGGTTAAGTTATAGGAATTTAAATGAGATAAAAACAGAAAGTGTAAATGTCATACGAAGTGTAAACTACCTGGACTATATGCAACTTCAAAATTCTTCTTTCTGGATGAATCTTTGACAGTAGTTACCTCTAGCTCGCCTCTCTCAGTGAAACCTCCTGTTCTACATGTATCAATTGAGAAGATGGCTTCTTGTTTGAATTTGTGGAAAGCTGAATAGGTGTACACCTTTACAGCATGAATCTCTAATGCCAGATGTGTTGACGCCGTTGCGGACGAGTGCTTATCCATGTTGTCAAGCTCCTTCTGTGTATGTCTTTGTTGGTCCATAGCGCTCTCAAAACGCATCCAAAACTCAACCAATGTTCCTGACTTGTGCTCAAACCTCTTGAAAAAGCTATTTTCGCTCTCTGATCTTTGAGTTGTCCTCATAATCGACGCCATCCTCAAGTCTCTGCAATGCGCCATCACCCACTGTCCCCTTATAGCATATGTATCTGCAAACCAATCATTTACGCCAACACCATGATCTTCAATTATTTGCTCCCATATATCATCAAATTCTTATGCCTCAAGCTCATCGTCCCATATAATGTCATTAATTTTACACATGAACTCATTATAATCACTCCTCGAGACGCCAAACTTACTGGGCATTTTGTTCATTATATGCCACATACAGAACCGATGGCGCGCTGTCTTGAAAACAAGAGGGACAGATTTGATAATACCTGGGTCCTGATCTGTAATTATGTACTCGGGTTCCTTACCCCCCATTGCTTGTAAAAACCGGCTGAAAACCCAATTAAACGACTCATAATCTTCCCTTGCAATTAGAGCCCCACAGAACGTCACAGATCGTTTATGGTGGTCAACACCTGTGAATGGTGTGAATACCATAGAATACTTATTGGTGGAGTAAGTTAGGTCTAATGACACCGCATCACCAAAAATTTTGTAATTATCTCGGGCGGTACCGTCCGCCCATATGGCCCTACGTAGGCTGCCATCATCGTCAAGGTCATAGTCAAAGTAGAAACCTATTCTTGTTTCAGTCATTTCCTTGAAATGGTCAACAAACAACTGACCATCCCGTTCGTGAATGAAACATTTAACATCCCTATGGAAGTTCTTAAAATCATTTAAGCTTGCTCCAATGTTTTCGTATCCATTCACTTGTTCTTTGCGCGGTCTGTATGTTTTTGTTGCTCCTATCTTGACCGCCAATCAATCATCAACAGATACGTCATATAAATATAACATGAATGGAATTATTTATTTAGTATAGAGAGTGATTATATATTACAAACCCTTGAGTTCGAAACGATTATCATCTTGTGATAATCATTATGTTCTGCGACAATTCTCGGAATTCTCTGTCCTTAAGTGAGATAAGCTCGTGATTGTGACCTTCGTGGAACCGGTCAATTAATAAAAGACCATTCTTCATATATAGTCGTATCCTCGCTTTACACCCCACTCTAGTGACTCTGAATATCCTCTGTGACTTCTCCCCAACCAGTCCGTCATCTTGTTCTTTACTGGGCTTCTTGTGAGCGAAACCTTCTCGATTGCAGACGACGAGCTTTGACTTGATCTCACCGCCACGCCATTTTTTTGTTGTGTACCTACGTACATCAAACTCACAAGTAATGGCGTATATCTTATAAAAAGTCACCGCATCCTCAACGCCCCCAAACTCCTGGCCGATGTACGGTGTAAACCTCTTCTCGACCTCCCTACACGACTCCCGCTGTCAGGTTGAACTCCATTCTGTTTTAGCAAGTCTAAATGTGCACGAGTGTAAGTGTAAATGTAAACATCCAAAAGTGTAAGTGTAAATGTCGTGAGAAACGAAGTGTAAATGTCTTTGTTCTAAAAGTGTAAATGTCGGCAAAAGTGTAAATGTCGCAGAAATGCGGTCTAAATGTGATGCTTTAAAAGTGTAAATGTCAACAAAAAGTGTAAATGTGCAAATTATGATGTCCCAAAAGTGTAAGTGTAAATGTAAACATCCAAAAGTGTAACGTAAATGTCGCGAAACGAAGTGTAAATGTCTTTGTTCGGAAGTGTAAATGTCGGCAAAAGTGTAAATGTCGGCGAAAATGCGGTGTAAATGTGATGCTTTAAAAGTGTAAATGTGAACAAATAAAGTGTAAATGTTTTCAAATGCTAACTCAAATTAAAACTATAATATTAGCAATTAAAATGTGACTATAACAATTAAAAAGTGTAAATGTAAAACTATAGCAAAAAGAGTAAACATCCAAATGTGTAGCAGAAACGAAGTGTAAATGTGATTGTCTGAAAGTGTAAATGTCAACAAATCTGTAAAAGTACACCAAAAGTGTAAATGTGAGCAGGAATGCAGTGTAAATGTGATGCTTTAAAAATGTAAATGTCAACAAAAGTGTAAATGTTGTCAGAATGCTAACTCACATAAAAAATATAACAATAAAAATCCAAAGGTGACTATAACAATAAAAATCAAAAGGTTGACCCTCGTACATCAGCATATACATCATACAGAAAATCCCTGATTCTGTTATGTTAGGAAGGGGTGTTTGACGCCTGAACGGGATTTGCCGATGCTCAAAGCTAGTGATCTCATATCCCCTGTCCGTTCTGACATCCAAATAATCGCTAACAGCTGATGCCACTTGGCGAGTAACATTGCACATTTCAGACTGATCCCAGTTGGCATGATGTTGGTAGTCAAGGAGATCAACAGTTTGTTGTCCAAAATTTATACACACGCATGCAAAGTGCCAACCAATGTTGACAGGTACGAAGATAAACTCGGCATTCAGGCTGAAAGTTTTATCACAGTCCTGGATGAAGGTATCCCAAATGTGATACATCCGATCAGTGATGTCATTAGACTGTGAGCCTGCTTCACGTATATCCAAAAGCTGCATGATACATTCCTGTTCAGAGAAGTGAGTGAGACTACATAATAAAAGTAAGAACTAATGTATAACTTTTAGGCTTTGTGCAGGGAGGGGGTGTACCATATGACGTATCCCAAAGAAGGCCATCCTAGGAAGTAAGTATTCAGCAGACTCCAAATGGTTCAAAGAAACAGCCCGACTCAATGACAACAAAGCGACATGTTAACCTCGGGAAGCATGGTCATGATGTCGGACCGTATGCAGCGCATGCATGCCCTCTTGTACCAAGAGATTGATTCGCTGCGATAAAACACACGTATAATAGTAAGAAATTCAGAAGTAGTTACAAATTAAATATCGTAACTAATTGGCCCTGTTATAAGAGTCTGGCAGGTACTAACGAATTTTCAAAGTTGTAGTCGTCTAACAAGCAATAGTCCACCGCATGCTTTCGACGTGATCGAATACCCCTGACCAAGCTTTGATTGTTCCGTAAGAAGGTCGAGACAACAAGAAGGCTCCGCACGGCTGACAAAGGTTGGCTACCTGACGACTACGCTGACGCTTGAACAACAACGGGGCTGCTTTCCGCCTGTATGGCTATAGGATTGACCACAGGGCTTCCTTCTATGCGTTTAGGGGGTGGGACTGCAACACGGGGACGTTTGCTGTACGTAATCTCTTCCTCATCGTCCAGACTCCGCTTCTGTGCAACATTGGAGACCGGGTTCAGACCTTGACCATACTTTTCCCTGAATTGGGTAATCCTTGCACGAACGCTCTCCCTCACTTTGTTATGGTCACTCAGGATAAGAATCGACACCACTTCAGCCCAGACGAGGTTGAGAACGTCCCTCTCACCTAAGGCGCAGTCAAATAGCTTCCCATTGAAAAGCAGCATGTGTATCATCATGTACACCGCGCAATCAAACGCAGAATAACCCGTAGCTTGCCATTTAAATTCGACATTGACAAATTTGAACACGGCAACGTTTAAACCTCTAACAAACCCTTTGGACTCCAGATACTCACCCATTAAATCACACTGTAAAAGGAATTTAAAAAAAAAAGTCAATTTAAAAACAGTGTTCCAGAATACATCAACACTAAAGAACAAATTAATGTATGCTATTTATAATTATTACCGCAATACGGGAAATTCCAAAATATGGAAGCTTCTCAAAATCATCGTCGTATCGACGGTTTGTCCAAATACTCTATCTCGCTTTCGGAAACGAAGTTTATGCATGCACAACAGTAATGATCATTATTGCCGGATAAGATCGGAATGAAGACCGGCGGATGTGACAACAAAGACATAAAAGATACACTCGGAAAATTTCACATTTACACTTTCAATAATTCGTCACATTTACAGTCCCTGTGTCATGACATTTACACTTTCCATATATTGACATTTACACTATATATGTCATGACATTTACACTTCATATTTAGTCACCTTTACACTCCCTGTGTCATAACTTTTACACTTCACTATATCTCACATTTACACTTCCTATATGATGACATTTATACTTTCCATATATTCACATTTACACTTTATATGTGCTGACATTTACACTTCCTATTTAGTCACCTTTACACTCCCTATGTCATCACATTTACACTTTCTATATAATCACATTTCCAATATACATCATGGCATTTACACTTCACTATGTATCACATTTACACTTCATATTTCATTACATTTACACTTCACAATATCTCACGACATTTACAGTTCACTATGTCTCACGTTTACACTTCATATGTCATGACATTTACACTTTACATATATTCACATTTACACTTTATATGTGCTGACATTTACACTTTCTATTTAGTTACCTTTACACTCGCTATGTCATCACATTTACACTTTCTATATAATCACATTTACATTATTCATCATGACATTTACACTTCACTATGTATCACATTTACACTTCATATTTCATGACATTTACACTTTCTTCTTAATCACATCCAGGCATTTACACTTTCTGTGAAAATCACATATACACTTTCGGTGTGATGACATTTACACTTCACAATAGGTCACATTTACACTTACCATATCAGATCCAAGTTGAAATGGAGACAAACAGGATTGAATCCAAGCATCCCAACCAGCCCAGATTTCGTCCTTTTTGTCAAGAACAATTCCTTTCTTCTTGGCTTTCCAAATATCCAGTGCAGGGCTCTGTTCAAACGAAGGGCAGCACTATTAAATTTAGACACTTATGTTACAATTAAATTGGAACTATAAAAATTGCATTGAGTGAGGATAGGGCAAGTACGGTGTGACTAAGCTCGAAGAAACAACGAGAGGATGCAACTGGTGCAGTTTGGTCATACATCATCTTATTGATTAGTAGGCACCAACAATCGATTACTGAATTCATAACTTCCCCGTCCAGGTTCAAGGGTTAACATGTCTTCCCGTGACACGAAGAAGAAGTCTCAAAAACCGCCAATTCTTCCCTACAAAAAAAGAAAAAATTATATAAGGCGAACATGGTTACGACAACATATAAGTATTAATATGTTTGACATAGAAATTAATCGACTCACCCGTTCAACCAAGCTTCTGATTTGTTAAATACGTAGTCCAGGACGTATTTCCTTTCCTTAAAAACACCCCTAAATAATTTTTTATTCAAATTTGCAGTCTCTGAATAAAGCCCTGCTTGGGCATGGGTTCCTCACAATCCATGGTGCAAGTCAGATTCTCAGGGACCACTTCCATGCATTGTAAGGGCTCAAGTGAATGAAATAGGAAAGGGTGGTGATCCATATTACTCCGGGGGACATAAATTTCCCGACCATCCGCAGGAACGGCTGGTTCAGAAGGGCCTGCCAAATCAGTCGTTCCAAAATCCTCACCTGGAACCCCCTTAAATGCCTCAGCTAGCTCTGCAGTAGATATAAACGTACACTAAAATTCCGGCAACTTAAACTCAGAGGAGGGTGCTTCAACAACCACCTTATCTGCTCCCTCTGCAACATCCATGGGCTTTTCATCATTCTGAAATGAACCAGGACAACCGGGTTGTGCAGTAGGGCCCTCACCTTGCTCGTTGACAATGCCACTACCAATCTCTAACCCTTCTTGCGATGCATCTTCACGGACTGTGGTCGAAACAACGCGAGGCTCACCATCCGGTGCTTTCGTACCACTAAATTGGCGTCGGTCAACGGGTTGTTCCACTCCCGGTGCACCGCTAACATCCACAGCCTCACCAGGCACTAGTCCAACCACGAGTGGTTCGGGCCCACGGCAGGGCCCCTGGTCTTGGGGCGGCTCCAAGTCCATGCCCTGCACAGCCTCCTCCTAGACTGTCGGTTGCACCGCTAACATCCACATCCACGCCAGTCACTAGTCCAACCACCATTGATTCAGGCCCACGGCGGGTCCCCTAATCTTGAGGCGGCTCCAGATCCATTCCCTGCACAGCCTCGTCCGGTTCTCTCGGTGCACCACTCTGTGCCACTTCACTGTCACCGCTGTCTGATAACTTTTTCAGCGCGTTATCAATATCAGTTGTCGCTATAAATTTCAACTGAAATGAAGATGATCCATCTTCAATTGACGGGACTACCACATCCGCATCCACCTTGTTCGCTACTTTTGAATAAGACACCTCCCCTTCACCAGTAACAGGCCCCTGTTCTTGAGCATGCTCCATATCCATACCCTACACAATCTCATCCTCACCTCTCTGTACGCAGCCCTCTGCCGCTTCACCACCACCATCACCAATATCTGTCAAACCTTGCAGCGCGTTCTCAATATCGTGATCGAAATAAATTTTAGTTGAACTGAAGATGAACCATCTTCAGTTGACTGACCTACCACATCCGCATCAACCTTATTCGTTGCTTCTGACTTACACTTCTCAACGACATGTTCAACTTTCTCAGGGGCACCATTAGTGTCAGGCACTTCCCCTCCCAAACTTTCCTGCTCCTCGTTCAATGAGGGCTTTGTGTAAGCTTCTTCAACTACATCCGGGCTATAAATTTTCTCTAGAATCTGCCGATCAGTTAATTGAGTCAAGTCATCGGTTAAATCTAGCCCGCATTCCTCTTCCTCTCGTCGACAAGCTTCGTTAAGTTCAACGGTGTTGTAGAAATCAGCGGTCTCCATTACCTGTGACATCGCCGCATCACCTGCTTTATCACCCAAATCAGAATCTTCTGCAAGTGATACAAGCTCTACAGTAGGCGTAAACTCGAACTTAGGAGCCTTGGTCTTTTTTTTCTTGCTTGCCTTTGTTTTTTTCTTGGCCACCTTCCCAACATCTGACAATGAGGGAGCGTTATCATTATACTTCTTCATTTGCAAAGCTAAATTTCCAACTTCTTCAACATATTCCTTCACCTTTGCACCTTCAAAAAAAGCTTGCGTCGCTTGTGACGGAACAAGATCGGTTGAAGAAGTAGCACCTATTGTTAAATTTTTAAGCATTGCAGCTGCATCCGTATACCAGGAATAGAAGGCCACAGCGTTCCTTTGAATCTTCAAGTACAGCTCGTGTACACCCTACAGTTGGTAACAAAAAAAGATTTAAGAGTCTAGATACATAAAATATACCTGCTCAATATATATATATATATATATATATATATATATATATATATATATATTAAAAAAATATGCGATTAATTAAACATTCATAACATAAATCTTACATCTACAAATTTAGCTTTCAACTCATCGTCATCTTCAACACCGGGAGGGAGTTCAATCGAATAAACTTTATCGGGTGATGTACCCGACGTTGAAATCAGGAGAGGCGTAGGGCTTGCCAATGGCGCCTTGGGCGCGCCAGCTATAGCCAACATCGTATTACCAGTGTCCTTCTCATCAGGGGTCTTGTTTTGACATCGCGGGTACTTCACCTTCGACAAAGTTAGTCGACCCAGTAGACCCACGTCCAACTCATCCTTTAACCTCTTCGATAAAGTTTTCAGATCCCAATGCTGAATAAGTGGAAGGCCATCTGGGGAACTCTTGCCACGCGCTGAAAATAAGTAATCATAAGGAAAGGGATACAACCAAGCAGATGTGACTGCACGCTGTGAGCCTCGGTAGCAGCATTAGCTAAACATTCTAATACATACGAGCACAAGTCATACTCCGGTATGGCACTTACATCTTCAACCACTTTCAAAAGTTTGATTTCAATGCCGTTGTTCAATGTCGGCGCAAGGAATGATGAAATGATAAGAAGCACAAACAAGTGGCAGAATTCATCACCTCCATCTTTGAATTGCTCTAACTCAATATAATTGAAGACGTCTCCTAAGGTAATAGAATCAGAATTTGATTTCACTTTGAACTTTTTGCGCCACAATTGTTTTATGCGCACATATTTTTCATCTTTAGCACCAGGCATATGTCCAGTAGGTACTATTTCCATCTCTCTCTCACCAACAGGTAACATGAAACAGTCATAAACATCATACTTAGTAACCATAAACTCCTTCAACTCCGACGCCCTGAAAACATGAGAACCATCGCTGAAAGCCTCAAGAAATTCAGGAACATGTGAAAGCGGGAAAGTTCTGAGTTTAAGATGAAGCGACCCCAAATCCAATCCTCTCGTACAAAGCGGCTCGTTGGGCAATGTTAAGCTTACTAATAAGCTTGTGAAGCCGGTTGGGGCGACACTTAACGGAAACAGTAGGGGTAACTTGTGGTTGTTCTTCGCTTTCAGGTGCTTCTCCATCAGATACCATCTGAATCAGGAACAAAAAGTACATAAGAAATGCACAATATCAGTCAACCTATAACAGTCTACACATTTACATTTACACTTACTCTATCCTCACATTTACACTTCCAGTATCCTCACATTTACACTTCCAGTATCCTCACATTTACACATCCAATTTAGTCAGATTTACCCTTTATTTGTTCACATTTACACTTCTCCTACACTCACATTTACACTTCCATTATCTCCACATTTACACTTCCAATTTAGTCAGATTTACCCTTTATTTGTTCACATTTACACTTACTCTACACTCACATTTACACTTCCAGTATCTTCACAGTTACACTTCCACTTTAGTCAAATTTAGCCTTTATTTGTTCACATTTACACTTACTCTACACTCACATTTACACTTCCAGTATCTTCACATTTACACTTCCACTTTAGTCAGATTTAGCCTTTATTTGTTCACATTTACACTTACTCTATCCTCACATTTACACTTCCAGTATCTTCACATTTACACTTCCACTTTAGTTAGATTTACACTTTATTTGTTCACATTTACACTTCTCCTCTACACTCACATTTACACTTCCAGTATCTTCACATTTACACTTCCACTTTAATCAGATTTAGCCTTTATTTGTTCACATTTACACTTACTCTATCCTCACATTTACACTTCCAGTATCTTCACATTTACACTTCCAGTTTAGTCAGATTTACACTTTATTTGTTCACATTTACACTTCTCCTATTCTCACATTTACACTTCCAGTATCTTCACATTTACACTTCCAGTTTAGTCAGATTTACACTTTATTTGATCATATTTACACTTCTCCTACCCTTACATTTACACTTCCATTATCTTCACATTTACCCTTTATTTGTTCACATATACACTTCTCCTACACTCACATTTACACTTCCATTATCTTCACATCTACAGTTCCATTTTAGTCAGATTTACAATTTTAGTGTTCACGTTTACACTTACTCTATCCTCACAATTACACTTTGAATATCTTCACATTTACACTTCCAATTGAGTCAGATTTACACTTTATTTGATAACATTTACACTTCTCCAATCCTCACATTTACACTTTCTATTTGTTCACATTTACACTTTTTTTGGTTCACATTTACACTTGGGCTGTCCTCACATTCACAGTCCCAATTATATCACATTTACAATCTCCAAAAACAGGCTCGATTAAAACCCTAACAAATACATTGACACTACCCATCAATTCAGATTTACACTATGAATTTAATTAAAAATTCAAACACGCAATAAAATCACATAAATTGAAACACGCAATAAAATTGAAACACGCAATATAACAATTACGACTCAAGCATAATTTGCAAAATTAAAAAATTACAACAAAGAAAAGAATAAAGGATGATCAATGAATTACCTTCAAAGTGAGGTAAAGAAACAAAGATAGGAACTACAAGGGTTTGAATGCGATAAAATATAGAAAAGAAAATGGAATTGTTGTATTTGGTAAGCAAGAGAAATGGAACAGTAAGGAATAGAAAAGAAATGAAGAAATGTGAGATGAAAGACAGGAATAAGGAAGGACGGTTTTTTGAAATTATGAGGAGGTTGTATGAGATAGTGAAGGGAAGTTGAATAACTTGCAAGTGACTGATGGAGGAACATACATGCAGAATGGAACAGTAAGTCTAACAGCCTAATGAGAGAGGTAATTAGTCTACATATTATTATAATGTTATAAGTTGCTTTTTGGTGTAATCTTAGCCATTCATCCTCACAATCTAAGGGCTCTAAATGGGACTTATGGACTTAATGACTTAAGGTGGACTCACTTGATCCTTCTTCTATATATATATATATATATATATATATATATATATATATATATATATATATAGAGGGTCGGGATCCGGTGAGAACCACTAATATAATGAGAACTGTGAGAACCTCTCACAGCCCTTAGATCTTAGAAAAATGAAGGGATAAATCATACCACAATTTCGTCCTAATTTGGAAGGCCTGAGTTATTTAACCAACTTACTTTCTCTATCCAACATGTTTCTGTCTCCTCGAGCACCAAATTGTTTCCTCAAATTGAAGACAAGCATTGGTATTTTGCTGCTTCCTTCATCAATGGAGACTCAAGTTAAACGCATATTTCATGAATGCTGCAAATTTGATTTGGTTTGTTGATATACTTCATTAGTTTTTCAATAAATTTGCCTTTATTTGCTTGAAATTTGTTAATTCGTCAACAAATTAGGTTATCGAATCGTTAATTCGAGTTACTTATAGAGGTACAGAATTGAATTTCGTGGCTTATGTTTGTGAAATTAGGGTTTATGTTCATAAAATTGGTAAATTAGGATTAGGAGAAATTGAGAAATTACCTCAATTTGTTGATACATTTCACATAAATTTAAGCGAAAAGGGTTTGCCTTGATGATTGGGATATCGTATTCGTATATTAATTATTAGATCTTTATTGAATTTGGAAAAGAATAGAGTACAACTACAATGGTTTAACAGACATTGATGCGCAACCTCTGAAAATGTAACAGGATGGTATCAAATAGGGAGTCTGCTCGGCGTTCACGAAAGAGAAAGCAAGCACAACATAACGAGTTAGAACAGCAGGTAACAGTGTCGTCACTAAATTTCCTACTTTGTATATCTTAGCTCGTTCAATGATTGAATTTCCTCACGTAACCAACTGATGTGGCTTATTTTAGCTCGTTCAATGATTGAATCGTAGTACTCCTGACTTGAGTTTGAAAAATCATTACAAACTTGGTATATCGCTAATTAATCAAGTTGTGTTTTCAGGTAGACCAACTCGCTGGGGAGATTGTCTCTCTTTAAGCAGCTGGCGGAGGCAACAACGTAGCTCAAAGAAGCGTCAAATAACAATATAGTGCTTTAGTCTGATATCGAAGCTTTGAGAGCTAAGGTACACCCCTAGTTTGAATAAATCGTACATTCAAAGGCGTAACACGAAAATATCATATATAGAGGTTCACCATTCACTGCTATATATAGGTTCCAGAACACAATTTTTCAACTTCCAAGAACTTAAATATGGTAAAATATGATGTATATTTTGCTTCATTGTGAACATAAACCCTAATTTACCAATTTCATTCTGCAAATTTACGTACCACATAGTAGCCATTATTCTGTTAGGACAAAAAGCAATGGGTAAGTCCTTATTTTAATATTCTTTGTAATTATTAGTCCTCCATTTTTCTTAATGTGATAATGCCTCTGATTGTGATGGTGTTGCGGCAAGCAGGCTGACGGCGGAAGGTTGTAGGTGTAGAAGACATATCGACATATTAGTTATTTTGCAACTCTCTTTGCGGGTTCATATTGAATTTTACAGTTTCGTAGCAAAGAATGTAGATTTTAGAAAGTTGAACCTCCGACCTATTGTGTGAGCATAGAATGTACTGGAAGACATTGACTTGTTATTAACTGCTGATCCTCACTTTATTTTGCTCTTGGTTTTGCGTACCAGTTTCCAAAAAGTGGTTCCTCTGGATGCTGGATGGTGAAACTGTACTAAGAGCATAGAATAACAGGACAACATCTACTCTTGAAGAGTCCATATCGAAACTAAATCATGATTTAATTTGGAAGACATTATACATAATATCTCGCTCGTTCCTAGTGATGATGGTGTTGTTGTTCAACATGTTGATGGGTCTAATGAGATCAATTTCAAAACCGGTATTCTTGATAACTATCTCTGTAACTTAGTTTCAGTTCTGGTAATTACATTCACTCACAAAAGCTCTCTTAAGGAATGTGGGACTGCTATTTGCTGTAGAACTGGCTGAAATAGACGGCGTATATCGAGGGTGTTAGTACAATGTCACTGTCGCCTGTGAGGCTTTTGTGTCATCAAATGACCCTGAGAGAGATGATTCCACTAATGAAGAGAAAAAAAATACCTCAAATAGGTTAATCCCTCTCTCATTTTATTTATGTTAGTCTATTAGTTAGTGTTCACGCAACTGTTTACCTCTCATATATCGTGAACCAGTATTCAATTCATGTCATTCCTTACGCCATTTCACTACCCAAATTCTGAGATGAGACTGTTTTAAATAATAAGATTCATTGAGCAGATTCGTTTTATGTGGTAGTTACTAATATTTAACGGTTAAGGTCTGAATTATATTATTGTTGATAGTAGCAGTGTTTTATGACTGCCTTGTTACAATACTTGACCCATTTTTTTTCTGCAACGAACATCAGTTACATTTGAGATATAGTACGGCTTTGTGACCATCTCTATAGGTGCCAATTCATGGGACTATAACTATGATGAGCGGGTAAAGCTAAAAATTCATTTAATTTTTTTTGTGAATGTAGTGGTTATTTCTATGTATCTGCTGAATATTTCTATGCATATAAGCTATAATCTACTGCATAAAATTGGCATAGTGAAAAAAAAACTAAACCTATATAGCTCAAATCATGCGAGGCGGGTGCGTACATGTGATCCTCTCAGCCCCGATGATATCCCTACTTACTCATTTGAGTGAAAGTTCCTTAGAATAACTTATATATGTTGTTATTTACTGCATTCCAGTCATGTATAACTGCCATTTCTCTTCTTGCCTGCTTATCTGATATGAGTTGTAATACTACGGTTTTATGAGTCTCTGGGTACTCTATCAAGTGGGCCTTACTCTGTCGAGTATGGGTGTTTTGATTTACAAAACAGTATTCTGCCTTTACGGTACTCGATCGAGTAAGTGGCACTCGATCGAGTACGTTAGTTACTCGATCGAGTAGGTCGGTTAACGGGTAATATTTTGACGGGTTTTGTTAATAATGTGGATTAGTACTTATATTACGTTGTCTTCTTCCCTAAACACTTTTTATAAACCTAATTCACTCAAAGGAGATTTCAAACTACGTTGTTCTCTTCATCCACATTATTGACAAATCCCGGAGCTTGAGAGGTCGGATTTCATTGTTCTTTGTGTCTTTGTGATCCTTGCGTCAAGGGTAAGTCCTACATACCAATTTTATAGCATTTGGTTAAGATTATTTAAACCCTAATTTATGGGATTGGGGGTTTTATGATTAGTTGTGTATGTAGTATTTGTATGATTATGTGATAGGAGGAGGATTCATAGAGGAGAGGTTTTGAGACAGCTGCTAAGATCGTCTGCTATGTGTGTTTGCATTCCAGGTAGGGTTTCCCTACTCAGTATTAGTCACATGATGTGGATTGGTGATTTGATTATGATTGTTGATAAGTATAATGTTGGTATTGTGACGGTTGTTGGATTTTATCATTATTGATTGTTGTTGATTGTATCTATCTGTGATCTTCGGGGTGCGTCCCTAGCTGAGTGGAGTCACTTGTGGGAGTGGCTTCATGCCCATGATTCGCCTTCTTTGGAACCAGCCACAGAAGGGATGTGCACATTAATGGACTTGGGTTTATCGCTCGATGGAGATGAGCGGGGCTTAGGTGGGAACGGCTGCGGTCCCCTATTGGCGGTGTGGAGTACCTGTTGCGATGGGTACTCTGGCAGGACTACACACTTTAGTGTGTAGTCAGTGATGAGGATTTGATTATGGAGTTTGGGTTGATGTGACGGTTGAGCTGTTTTGTTACTTGTCTTATTGTGATTGTATTGTGTGATTAGTACTGACCCCGTCTTTGTTTTGTAAAATTGTGGTGATCCATTCGGGGATGGTGAGTAGTTGTTGAGCAGGTTTGATTAGAGGCATATGAGCTACCTGGGATGTGTCACCACGAGCTGATTAGAGTCTTCCGCTGTCATTCTTTAGTAGTTTTGAGACATTTGGTTTAAGAGAACATGTATCGTATTTTTATCAGTTTGGATTTGGAATTGTAGTCACTTAAAACTTTATTACTATTTAAATTATGTTTAGTTATTGTCTTTTGATTATCATTGCCTCGGGAAACCGAGATAGTGACGTTCTTATACCTGAGTGGTCCTGGTAAGGCTCTTTAAGTATGGGGGTGTCACATGAGTGGCATGCATTTCCTGATAGTTTTTCTTGTCAGTTGATTGCATTCATTGTTAGTTGATCATAGATGTTCATTAAGAATGGTTTAACGAAAAATTGACATATCAATTTATACTGTCTTTGATATCGTCATTACCGTTTCTACATTACGAATACTTATATTTCACTTATTTCGAAAGCCAATTAGCTTAAATGGCAGAGCATTGTGCAATGCACAAGATGTGGGTTCAACTCCCACATTACCTAGGAAATACCAGTGTTTCTTTTACATTGAGATCGCCAAAGACCGAAATGTATGGTCATAGTTTCTATGCATAAGCTAGTCTCTAAATTTCTGATCACTACAAAGCTATTGCATTGCCTCCTTGACGTTCTTACTATACATTTAAGTCTAATTATTGCTTGTTTAGACTTAGCTGTACTGGATCGCTTGCAACTCGAGAACTTGCAATCATGAGATTTGTTATTTAGTAGGCTATATGGGATTCGAACCCATATCTTTGTGCAAAATTTGCACTTTGCTCTACCTTTGAGCTAATAGCCTTTAAAATACACTAAATAAAAATGAAATGAGGGGGTATACATAACACAATTGCTCCAAAGAGATAGATCGGAACATATTAAAAAATTTAGAGGAGTCAAACACCAACACACGGTATATATATCTAAAACACAAATCTCAACATCTAACACCTAAAATTGATAGAGAGATCAATTAAAAGTCCTTCTCGACTAATTAGTATCATAATATAACCAATTGTCGGTTGGTAATTAGTATCATAATATAGCCAACTGGCGTAACCGAAGAACTTTTTAATGCACATATAACCTCATTTCATGCACATATAACCTTATTTCATGCACTTATAATCTTATTTCATGCATGTACGCGGTTTTTTAGCACATATATTGGTTATTCATACATCTACAAGGCTACTTCATGCATTGATAAGCCTATTGCACCCCAAACCCTAACCATTATTATTGGGACAAATAATAAGGGAATAGTGTCCTAAAATTTAGGACGGGAAAAGGGTTTAGGGTTGGATTAGGCGGGTTATTATCAATCGAACGACAAAAAGACCAAAAGACACCCTAGAGGGGAAGAGTGAACCCTTTTTAGGGGACGAGATTAAAACTAGGGGAATAGTGTCCTAAAATTTAGGACGGGAAAGGGTTTAGGGTTCGATTAGGCGACCACGGAGCCGCTTAATCCTCTCCCTTATGATGGGAAGGGGTTTAACTTAAATCAAAGACACATGAATAACCAACAGTAATTAGTGTCATGATATAACCAACTGACGCTACTGAAGAAATTTTTAATGTACATAGAACTTTATTTCATACACACCTTATTTAATGCACAAAAAATCTTATTTCATGCATATATAACCTTATTTTATGCACATAGAACCTTATTTCATGCATGTATGTGGTTGTTTAATGCACATATATTACTTTTTTATGCATCTACAAACTATGTTTCTAGCACAGATGATTATGAAGCCACGAACCTTATTTCATGCATATAATACCATCTTTTACTTGGTCTGTTTTACATCATATTATGAGCATTTTGAAAGGCCATCAATCAGAAAACCTATCAAATTTTTTAACTTGTCTTTGATGTACTTGCAAGATCATCAGAACAATTAGGCCAAGTACTACTTCGACAAATTAGCAACAAACATTACTATTGAAAGAGGGATTTTCTACTTGTTGAGTGCTAGCTTTGACAGGTAATTATGGTTGTCGGAACCGTCATACTAGTACCATTCCATAGACAAAAGAAAATAAAGTTTTGAACCACAAACATTATATTTCTACAGTGAGAATACGTCCAGATACATTCCTCACAGAAGTTAACAACTTATAACATGAATCGGATGATAAAAACATACTTCTAAACATCCAACAATCAAAGAACACACAGTTCAATTTCAACGATCCTCTTAAATTTGAGATAGTCTATGGCATCCAACATAATCCAATAACAATATATGTTAAACAATCAATCACTCTACACATGAAAACATAAAGAATAATATTTGCAAAAGGTAATAATACCTTCTAACCGCAATACCACCAAGAAGCTTATAACGGAAAGATTCACATTGAGCAGTAGCACAAAGACCTGTATTATAGCAACGCATATGAAATAAGAGGAAGCCAAGAGCTAATATTGTATGCATACAAAAAGGCGCATGCAAACAATTATGTGAACACTCTTTGATAGGAGTAATAGAAATCCTATTAAATTGATTTGGAAGAACATACAGTACAAATTGATTCATCAATATGGTTACGCTTTTCCTTATTGAAGTCTGAACCAATGCAATAGTAATCACTTGATCAACTCTAACAGTAAAAAGGTTACTTCATAGTCAATCATGTAAAGCCTACAATGATACGAAATTTGATGAAATCAAATACAAACCTGTTAGTGCGATACCGAAAAAATTAGCAAAAGTGAGTGTGGATGACTGACTATAAGATCCAAGTAATTGAAACAAAATTAAATGAAAATTTAGTTTCAATATTACACATTGTGCTTCTAAAGAAACATAAGCAACAAGCGCTGCTAAGTATTTCAAACCACATAGCCAAGTAATTGAACATGAATCCATTTATAAGCACAATATGGAGTAGCAAAAACATTTTCTATTATAGGAAGTAGCATATTGGCCATCCACCATAAGCATTTCATTATCCTCAGTTATCATAATTCTTTAACTTTGATAATCGAAGAGTCAAATTAAACTAATTAATTTCCGCCTTGTCTTCTAAGATATTTCCCGCAAAGCTTAGAATTTTAACATCACCTAACACCGTTGTTTAAAACTCGAAAGCTCGAAACACAAATATCATTTCTCGCTGCCATTACTTCTCTTAAATTCAATTTAAATTTCAACCTAAAAATACTTCAACTAACTCGTTCTTTTACCAAATTAACAATCAGGAACTAATTCAATCAACCCAGAAACCCTAGTTATATGCAAGATTTGATCCCAATTAACTTTCAACTACTATACACATTAAAACAAATCAAAAGTAATAACAGAATTATAACAAGTAAAGAAAAGAAATTTACAAGAATCCTAAGGAGTGGAATCAGAAGGAGGATTGGGGCATTTAAGAGCGCTTTTGAGAAGAACAATTGGCGGTGAAATTGGAGTATTGGAAATCCTAGGTTAACTTCATTGATCTTCAGTGATTTCTTCTGTTTTTTTTGTTCTTGTTATTGTTGAGGAGGAGGAGGGTGGTGGTATGAATGAGGGGGTAAGTCGCCAATAATGTCGTCGCAAGCTCGAGAAAGACTGTGATAATCGAAGAGAGAGGAAAAAAGAGGAGTGAGAATGAGATTTTTGGAAAATGATAGGTAAGAAAGGTGTGGTGGTGGAAAATTTGGGGACTTAGCTGATTTAATGTCAGCCCTACATTTATTTTTAGATCTAACGATTGTCAGTGTTTTTCACAGTTCTCATTATGTTAGAGGTTCTCACCGGATCCGAAATATATATATATATATATATATATATATATATATATATATATATAGAGAGAGAGAGAGAGAGAGAGAGAGAGAGAGAGAGAGAGAGAGAGAGAGAGAGAGAGAGAGAGAGAGAGAGAGAGAGAGAGAGAGAGAGAGAGAGAGAGAGAAAGAGAGAGAAAGAGAGAGAGAGAGAGAGAGTCCTCCTCTTCCATTGAGTCCCTAAGTCCCTCTAAGGTCCATTGGATGGACTCAATGGATGGTTGAGATGGATGGAGAGGAAATTGATTAAGGAGTACCAAAAAAAAGGAAAAAAATGTGGATTGTTGGATTGAAATGGATGGTTGAGATTGAAAATAAAAAAAAATTATCACTAATCAATTTTCTATACACTAGTTAAATTTTCTCTCTCTCTAGCCCCTAATTAATCAGTTTTGAGGTTAAGATTTTATGAGTGTAAATGTAATGTTGTATGAGTTTTATGAGTGTAACTTTGATTTTTTTTTTTGTGACGGAAAATTTGATTTTTTTGGTGACAGATTTTATGGCGGTTTTGTATGCAAAACATCGAATTTATACAATTTCAACATTTTACGAGTGTAAATGTAATATTTTAAGAGTGTAATTTTTATTATTTTTATGGCGGAAATTTTGAATTTATATAATTTTAACATTTTACGAGTGTAACTTTGATGTTTTACGAGTATAAATGTATTATTTTATGAGTAATTTTGATTTTTTTATGACGAAAATTTTGAATTTATATAATTTAATATTTTACGAGTGTAACTTTGATGATTTACGAGTGTAAATGTAATACTTTAAGAGTGTAAATTTGATATTTTAGTCAGTTTTCTATATAAAAATTTGAATTTATAGTCTTAAAATGCTACGAGTGTAAATTTGATGCTTTATGAGTATAATGTAGTATTTTAAGTGTAAATTTGAAGGTCTATGAGTTTAAATTTGAAGGTTTAAGTGTGTAAATTTAATGCATTACAAGTGTAACTTTGGTCCTTTAAGTGTAACTTTGGTTCTTTAAGAGTGTAACTTTCGTCCTTTATGAGTGTAACTGTAGTCCGACCACCGACAAACACCACCACCGTCCTCCACCACCAACCCACCCTCATAAAAAAGGTAGACCTAAAAAAAAACATGAAAAATAAAGCAAGAAAACTATATCTGAAACCAAAAAACATGAGTACAAGTGTAACTCTGAGGAAATACGAATATAACTCTGATGAAATACGAGTGTAAATCTTAAAAAATAATACATAACAAGACGAATTTAAACAAGTGATGGTTCACGCGGTCGTCACACGCCCAATCAAACACATTTATATTTCTAAACAAACAACTAGTTAGTGGTTAAGTCGAGGCCGATCCACGGGACGGTGTGCTTTAGGTTCTAAGTCTATCTATCTCAATTTATGCTAGGATCACAATTGTTGGGGTTTGAAGTTGATGAGTCTAAACTAATGAAAGCAATAAAGTAAAGCAAACAATAAATCAAAAGATATAAACAATTGATTAACGTACTAGGATGTGATGGGATCATAGGGGATTCATGGTAATAGATCATATAAACATGTTCTCAAATAGATGCAAGCAACTTATTGTTGTGATGGAATCGAGTTAGTGTATATCTTACAATTCCTAGGAAGATTTAGGTCCCGGAGCCGAGTCGATCAAGACTTTACAACACCTACAAGTCGACTTAGTCTCTTACTATTCAACTCTATCCATGGTCTAATAAGGCTTGAGTTGGCTTATGTCTTACAAGCCTTATTGAAAAGATAAGATATGGGTAAAAAATGCAAGGTTTCATAGTCTAGCATTTCATCAAATATAACATGTGCATAGGTTGACATTACAACAAGCAAGCAATCACAAGATAACATATTAGATTAAGCATAAATCTATTCCATGATTGACTTCCCTAATCCCCCACTAATCCTAGTTAAGTAACTACTCACTCATTATCATGGAAGACATGTTATCAATGGTGTCAATCATTACAACAAGTATAAACATGATTAAAGAGTGAGGAAATAAGCAATAAAGAGTAAAGAGTAAAGAGATTATACCAAAATTAAGAAGAACAATTGGAAGGGAAAGAATAATAGAAGAAAACTTGATTGATTGGTGAATAGTTGTCAATTCTCCAGTAATAACCCAACAATCTTCAATTACCCAATAATAACTTGAACAATAATTAATGAAATATTAATGTGTGATTTATGGAATGATTAAAGGATAATCTATTTTAATCTACTCCTAATCTAATCTAAGAGGACTCTCTTTCACCTAAGGGAACTTCTTCCCTTGATTATTACAAATGGAGTATATATAGTGGTACATCATTAGGTTAAGCAAGGATAGATTAGTAAATAATAATGCTAAGTGTTGAATAGAGCTTTGCAAGTCCCGAGGGACATGCGCGGATCATATAGCAACTCCTAAGGAGATCCGTGCGTCTTGGGCTGAAGTACGTTTGGTCCTGTAAGAGGATCGGCTCGGACTGGGACTGGGATGCTCGGATTCTCGGCTAAGACGCGCGGCTTGGTTTTGGGACGCTCGGATCCTATGCTGAGATGCTCGTCCAGAGCTTTGGACGCACGGATCCTGGGACAGGGTTCCATCTCCTTGTTTTTAAGCCTATGATCCTTCTATATACTATTTATTCTACATCCTTAGTCATCATTGTTGCCTCCTCTTCATACTAGTCCATCTAATATCGTCAAAATGCTTCCGAATATGCGCGAGAGACGGGAATTCCGTCTTATTATCTCCTTTCCTACAAGACATATACAATGCAATAAGAAAGCAAAATATGAAGTAATTGACGGATAAAATGGCCATGAAATGCTATATTAGTATGCAAAATGGGTTCAATTGTGGGACTAAATGTGCGCAATTAAGAGTCACATCAAACATCCACAAACCAAACCTTTACTCGTCCCGAGTAAAGAGGTGACTAGAACTAGACCTTTATTTAAACTATCATAGTAATAATATAACCGATGTGAGATAATTAGCGGGTCTCACTCCGCCCCTTGAACTCACAACAAGACATCCATGAGGTAAGATGCCTTCTTGCAAGGTAAGGTGGGGCTTGCCAAAATGGCGATATATCCAAGCATTAAGTACACAAAACAAGTAATGGATGCATCTACAAAAGAATAGGCACTTTCCTAATCTAAGTAGCGGAAATCATCTACAAGGGAAGCAATTTAAGGGTACACACTCCATCATAGATGTTGTTTATCCAAACTACTAAGTCTAAAAGGATACCAACAAATCACCTCCAAGTTGTGTCAAACTAGGGTACTTTTGTCCACAATTGCTAAATGCTTTTGTCAAGAGCCAAGTCCCTTATGGTGTTAGAAACACTGTAGCATCGCGGAATTCCCCCTCTTGCCTAGACAAGAAGAAGGGTCGTCCCCTCTCCACCATGCAACAAAGTAGGATCATCAAAGGATAGTAAGGGTTCAATATGCTTTGAGTTTCACAATGGTAGTTTGCTTTTGATTTGTTTTTCCCCCCAATTTCTTGTGTTATTTGACTTTTGAGAACATTTCTTTTGCCACATTTGATGTTTTGGCAATTTTGATACTTGGCAATTTCTTTTGCAATTTTGAACATTTTCAAAGTAACCCCATTTTGTAGAAAGGACACTTTTATTGAAGCTTAGGAGTCTATTTTTGCCCTTCTTTTCATTGATGCATTTTTGGTGCAAACTTTTTTATTTTCATTTTGGTACTTGAACTCAATTTAGAGATTTTTGTGCCCATTCCCTTTTTGTTGGAAAAATATGATGATAGAAGTGTAAGAATGGTTGCATGGTTTCAAAGATCACCTTGGAATAAACGGTAGCCAAGGAGTTATCACACCACAAGGTACTCTTGACTAGGCTTTAGTCCATGGGTCAAAAGATACTAGTATGACACATCATAGGGTGTCTTGAGGGTATTCTAGCAAACAAAGTCTCAAGGAGAAAAATTATCTACAAGGGCCTTATATACACTTATCAAACTTCCCAAATAGGCATTTTCACAAAAAATTTCTAACCATGCAAACTACACGCCATGATGCAACTAACATATATACAACTATAATGCATATGCTTCTATCAACTATTATGCCACATAAACTAAATGCAAGCTCCTAATAACACATAGATAAACAAACCGCAACAAAAAAATACACCACATCCTCCTTGACATGTAAGCCCATCCTCCTCATATGAATAATAAAAAGAAATGGAAGGGAAATAGGGATTAGAACGATCATACCAAGCGGTCTTCACATTCTCTTTGCCAATGCCTCAAATGTAGTGTTGTATCTATGTGAGAAGAGAAGAAAAACACACGTAGATACAATTCTATACTACTAAATTAAGGAACATTTTTTTGGTTTTTGAATTTTTCAAATTTTTATGGATTTTTTTTTATGAAATTAAAGAACATATTTTTGGGATTTTTCGAAATATTTCAATTTTTTGTATTTTGGAATATAAATTCCCATCCCCCACTTTATTTTGGACATTGTCCTTAATGTATATGTAGGAGTATGAATGAAAAAGAAATACATGTTTTTGGATTTTTAAAGTTTTATGGAAATTGAAGTACAAATGAAGGATATGATATGAATGAATGCATACTCTAACTAAATACAATTCTATATAACATATATAACAAATGAATGCAATCTACACTACACTAGATGATGCATGCAAAATGCTTAAGTCACCTATGATCAAACTTCCCCAAACCGATTTAAGCACTATTTCTAGCGTAGAAAGAAATAGGTTTGGTCATTAGTGACTATACAAGAATTTAAGTCTATATGCAACTAACTATATGAATCATGTGAGATATATATATATATTACAATGCAAACTAATCTAATCATATGAGATATATTACAATGCAACTATACATGAGAGATAGGGAGAAGGTATCATACAAATGGAGGTGGTGTAGTTGAGCACCTCTAGCCATCCTACTCATCTTCATCGTCATCATTGCAGTTTCCACGTCCGCTAGATCATCCTTGGTCATAACCTCCTCCTTGGCTAAAGAATCCCCCACTTTGGTCTCCAAAGTTCCCTCCATGGTTGCCATAGTTTGGGAACAAGAGATGTGGTTGAGTCCAAGATGGATGAGGGCCTCTAGGGTTGATGTACCCTTATTGAGCCATGTTGTAGTAATGATTGACTTCCCTAATCCCCCACTAATCCTAGTTAAGTAACTACTCACTCATTATCATGGAAGGCATGTTATCAATGCTGTCAATCATTACAACAAGTATAAACATGATTAAAGAGTGAGGAAATAAGCAATAAAGAGTAAAGAGTAAAGAGATTATACCAAACTTAAGATGAACAATTGGAATGGAAAGAATAATAGAAGAAAACTTGATTGATTGATGAAGAGTTGTCAATTCTCTAATAATAACCCAATAATAACTTGAACAATAATTAATGAAAGATTAATGTGTGATTTTATGGAATGATTAAAGGATAATCTATTCTAATTGTTGGAGCTTGTGTCCTCCACAGTTAGTGTGATAACATATATAAATCTCTTATAGGTTCGCAAGGGTATACTTCGTATTTTATCAGTTGATTAACGTTTACTTAATAACGGTTGGCTTACTAGAAGTTTGACGTTATTATCATACTGATGGCGGTGATCAACTGGTCCCTAAAAGTCATACCTAAAGGATGTGTTTGAGAGATGTGATTGTATGAAAATATGATCACATTGATGCCTTATGACTAAAAGGTTAGTCCATGTATTTGACTACACAGTTAGTCAATGTGATGATGAGACGATTATTTAATACGATTAAATAATATTAGCTTAGACGGATTAACTGTTAATTCGTAAAATTGAATATAAACTGTTATATTTAATTAATGTATATAATGTTAGGTTAAACGGATTAAGATGTTAATTCGTAATTAAATGTAACCAGTTATATTTAATTAGCAATTATAAATATGCGATATTTATAGTTAATGTATATTATGCGGAATTGTCATAATAAAATGTTGACAGACCGGTATTAATAAATCGACTACAAACTGTTGTGTGTAGACTTATTAATACATGTTGACATAAATATGACAATTGAAATAAAATACACATTTATACATTATATATACCAACCTAAAATATGAACATATTTTTTTTTCTCCTTATTTTTTTGGTTGGTGGGAAAAACCGAAAAGAGTAAAAAGAGGAAGAAAAATCTCCCCTAATTACTCTTCATTTACACGGTTACAAAGGGAGGAAAAGGAGATGATTTTTATCTTAATTCTCTTTGACCTAATTTTCTCTCATCACAACAAAAACCCTAAAAATTTCTAAACATTTTGGGGATCTATTCTAGCAAGAACAAGGGCATTTCTCATCACATTTTGGGTGCAACGATTAGGAGAATATCGATTTCGATATTGTTCTTAGGCCAAATTTGCTAGGACCAAAGGTTGATTCTTAATCTCTATTCCTTTTGTTTATGTAAATTCGTTTATGATTAGTTTTCATTATTATAATTTCGTTATAATCCTAATAATCTTAAAGGAAGTATACCGATATTTCCAATAAGTGGTATCAGAGCATAGGCCACGAAATTATTTTGTATGATTTTCATAAATGGTTATAAACAAAAAAAAATTTTTTTGAAGAATCGAAATTTTTTTTTCGGCCGTGGGGTTTTTTATTTTTGCCGAAATGATGTTTTTGATTTTTGATGTTCTTGTTTCCATTTTGATTTATTCATATTGTTGTTTTAATTAGTTAAGATGACAATATGATAAATTTGTAGATGTTTTGATTTAATTAGAATTAAATTGAAATGTAAATGGAAATTGTTTTTGATTAATGATGATTATTTGTTTTTGCTATATAGATTTTGGCACACATGATTAATAAACTGTTGTTTAAGGTCATGTTTCATTAATTTAAATGTTGATGATTATGCCATTCTTGTTCTAATAGCAACTTTAAACAAACTTTGTTCATCTCAATGTTTTTTTTCTAAAGAAAAAAAAAATGGGCTGTTTTGTTTTTTTTTTTTTTTGAAAATGCCGAGAGCACCAAAGAAAAAAAACCTGTTTTTTTTTGTTTTAGGGCTAACAGCCGAGAAAAGAAAAAAAAAGGGTTGTTTCGTTTTTGTGTATATTATGCCGAGAGAAAAAGAAAGAAAAGTAATTTATCTTTTTTTTTTTCGTTTTTTTGTGTGGATAAGCCGAATTAAAAACAAAAAAATTTTTTTTTTCGGTTTTGCCGTGAGCTATTAATAAATTTTTATTTTTGGCCAATATTATTATACATTATTTATAATGTATGATTGTTTGTTGTGAAAAGGTTCACAAATTTGAGATACCCAAATTATTTTAAAGAGGTTTAAAATTATTTTAGATTAATTCATATTACAAGTTAATATGTATAAAGATTGAAATTAATGTGAGTAATTGAGGAATTGTCACATAATTTGATCATTTAAATAGGTGGTTTGGATAAATTACTCTACATAATTAAGGAATTATGTCTTAAATGTTTAATTTTTAGTTGATGCATTTTTATTTAGTTGAATGTTTTGTTGAATGGTTTAATTTACGTATTTTTGCAATCGGTTGTAATTTGTAATACCTAGTGTGGCCTTAGTTAATTATGTTTTCGTAATGATGGAAACATAATTTTTATGTAATTTTGAGATCTCGACTCTCCTTTAATTTTCTTAAAGTATTATGTTTTTGAAATTAGAATGTAAATAGGTTTATTTTGTAATTTTAATTGTAATTTTAAAGACGACTAAATATGGAGATTGGATTGCTCACTCCCGCTACATGGACCAAGATGGAACATCAAGACAAGCTTCTCGGGTCCAAGGATGGATTCCAAAATTGTATTTATGTTCATTTTGGTAGATAGGCCACACTAGGACTTTATTTTGTTTTACGTTTTTCCATTCCTATTGCTTTTCTTCACATGATAGTTAGTGCATCATTTTCCGCCTAAACCAAACCATCTACTAATTACATGCATGAAAATTGACTCATATAGATTGTATGTTAGTTTTCATGGACATAAAGATGTCACAAAATTATTAAGCCATCGCCTTAGTTTATTCATTCTCGCATGCTAGATATTAGTTCACTTAAAATGAATTAAAATAAAGTTGATGAGATCTTCCTCTATAACTGAAATTGAGACTAGTCTTTATAAGGGCAAACAACTATGAATCCCTTCTTCGTCGGTAGGCATATAGGACCTTACTCTCCATATGACCCCTTCTACGTTGGGTACGTAGTTTGTGTTGACTTAGTTTACCTCAACATTATAATCCGAAGAGTTTCTCGTGATTATGATGGATTATAGATAGAATTTAAAGAAATTTATCGACCAAGAATTCTAATAGTAGGATTAGCCAAAAGGTTGGCTTATCAATTTACAGATAATTGAGTCTTGGGATCATTTATATAATTCTTGAGGGAGGTCAATTGTATAAATGCTTGAGTCTTCGCGTTATAACAGTGTTGCATTAGACTTAAATCATAAACGATGAGTATGCTTATTAATTTTATTCTTCTCTTTCGCAGTGTAGAATTCGTTTTATATCAATAATACTGTTACAACAAATGGCTGGAAATAACGAAATCCCTATGCCAAGTGCCACACTTGGACGCGAGTCCTGGCTAAAAGCTTTCATGGACCACATGAATCAGTTCACACGACTGAAAAATGACGGGTCCAACTTTGCGGACTGGGAGGCATCATTGAGGAATGCTGCCATTGCTGACGGTAAGCTCAAGTACTTAACTGAGCCAATACCGCCAAACCCAGGCCTAAATGCAAGAGCTAACGAGTCATTTGCTTATAGTGACTTCGTTATTGAAGCGGGTGCGATAAAGAATGTACTCATTTTTGCAATGGAAACCAATTTTCAAAGACGCTTCATTGCCCAAGGTGCAAACAAGATTTTCACCACGCTCACTAACGAGTTCTCAAAAGCACCGAGAATCGTTACTTATGAGCATACCTGTCGCTTCTTTGATGCGAAACTCCAGAAGGGCCAACCGGTTAGCCCACACATTCTTAACATGATTGAGAATGTTAAGAAATTGGAGGCACTTGATTGCAAAATCAGTGAGAGCATAGTCATTGACCGTATGCTTCATTCACTTCATGATGGTTTTGCCCTATTCAGGGCAAATTACTACATGAATGACATGAAGAAAAGTCCTCATGAGCTACACTCACTTCTCGTACAGACCGAGAAGGATATAAAATTGAGTGGGAGCATGAAGCAAGATGCTCTCATGATTTCCAACAAGAATAAGAGTAAGGGCAAGGCTCACGGCGACCTAACTGTAGGAAAGTCGAAGTTTAAAAAGTCAGGAAACGGTAAGAGTGGGCCTGGTGAGACTAGTGGCTCACTAGGCAATACAAAGAGCAAGGACGGTAACGTTGAGTGCCACCATTGTCACAAGACTGGACATTGGAGGAGGAACTGTCCCGTGTACCGTGAGGACATAAAAGCAGGCCGCATCACTCCTGTTGGTATGTCATCTTATATTCATATGATTGAGATTAACCATGCAAGTTTCGGAACTTGGGTACTTGATACTGGTTGTGGTTCTCATCTGTGTAATCATTTGCAGGGCCTAAAAAACATCACACCTCTCGCAAAGGGTGATGTGGACCTGCGAGTCGGGAATGGAGCTAGAGTTGCTGCAGTCTCAAAGGGAACATACGTAATCCAACTCCCTAGTGGGTTTGAGTTATATTTATATAACTGTTACTATGTACCCAGTTTATCTAAGAACATTATTTCTTTTTCCGTACTTGATAAAGACGGTTTTTCATTTTCAATAAAGGATAATAGCTGTATTTTCTCTTTTAATGAAATGGTTTATGGAAAAGCAGTTTCCATGAATGGAATTTACATCTTAGATCAAACCATAGAGATATTACATGTGAATAATAAGAAATTAAAGGTTGGTGACAAAGATCAAACTTATCTATGGCATTGTCGAATGGGACACATAAATGAAAAACGTGTAAAGAAACTCGTCGAGAATGGGACTATTCCCGCATTCGATTTTTCTACATTTGGCATGTGTGAATCATGTCTTATCGGAAAAATGACTCGAATTTCCTTCAAAGGTGTTGGAATGCGCACTAGTGACCTATTAGGACTCATACATACTGATGTATGTGGACATATGTCAATCACCGCTAGAGATGGCTATAGATATTTTATCACTTTCACGGACGATTTGAGTAGATACGGATATGTCTACTTAATGAAGCATAAAAGTGAGTCCTTTGAAAAATTCAAGGAATACCAGAATAAGGTTGATAACCAACTGGGTAGAAATGTTAAAGCACTCCGTTCAGATCGGGGTGGCGAATATCTTTCAAATGAGTTTGATCAACACCTTAAAGACTGTGGAATAGTCTTACAGTTAACTCCACCTGGAACACCTCAATTAAATGGTGTGTCCGAATGGAGAAATCGAACATTACTTGATATGGTTCGATCCATGATGAGTCACACGGTAGTACCTGATTCATTATGGGGCTTTGCTCTTTTGTCAGCTGCTCTTATACTTAACCAAAGTCCGTCTAAAGCTGTCGACAAGACTCCATATGAAATGTGGAAGGGAATGGTACCTAACTTATCCTTTATTTGGGTTTGGGGCTGCGAGGCTTATGTCAAGTGCAGAGACGAGGATAAGCTCGGCCCGCGATCGGTCAAGACATACTTTATTGGTTATCCAAAAGGAATGTTTGGTCATTACTTCTATTCGCCTACCGAACATCGAGTTTTTGTTGCGGCTAGTGCAAAGTTCTTAGAGAAAGAATTTCTCGAGAGCAAGTCAAGTAATAGAACCTTCGAGCTGTCGGAGGTTCAAGAACCAACTACCGTGGAACGGTTGGAGGAAGATGTTCCTTCAACTAATGACACGGTTAACATTCCTCAGGAACCTAGGAGGTCGGGTAGAGTCTCTAATCCTCCAGACAGATACATTGGTATCGTCGGGGAGAATGACGTTTTGCTCCTAGAGAGTAATGAATCCGCTACCTATAAAGGTGCCATGACCTGTTCCGACTCAAAGCTATGGCTTGAAGCCATGCAATCCGAGATGGACTCCATGTATGATAATGACGTATGGGATCTTGTTGATTTACCTAATAAGATAAAACCTCTACAGTGCAAATGGCTTTAAAAAATAAAGCATTCTGTAGACGGGCAACCAGATACCTATAAGGCACGACTAGTGGCAAAAGGTTTCACTCAAGTGCACGGATTGCATTATGATGAAATTTTTGCACCCGTAGTTATGCTATGTTCCATTCGGATAATCTTAGCGATTTCCGCTTTTCATGACTATGAAATTTGGCAAATGGATGTGAAAACCGCCTTCTTAAACGGTTATTTGGAGGAGGAGTTGTACATGATACAACCCAAAGGTTTCATAGATCCTGAAAATCCTAAGAAAGTGTGCAAGCTTAAGCGTTCCATTTATGGACTTAAGCAAGCTTCTCGGAGTTGGAATCATCGTTTCGACCACGCGATAAAAGAGTATGGTTTCACTCGATCGGTCGAGGAACCATGCTTATATGTTAAGTCGAGTGGGAGTAAGATTGCTTTCTTGATATTGTATGTTGATGACATACTCTTGATTGGGAATGACATTCCTCTCTTATCTTCAGTAAAAGGATGGTTGAAGAACCATTTCCAGATGAAAGATCTGGGTGAGGCACAACGCATATTGGGAATCCGTATCTACCGAGATAAATCACGACGGATGTTATCATTGAGTCAGGAGTCTTATTTGGATAAGATTCTTGAGAGGTTCAGCATGACCAACTCCAAGAAGGGGAACCTTCCAATGACGTCTGGGATTCATTTGAGCAAGTCTCAGTCACTCACGACACCTGAAGGGGTCGAGCGCATGAGTCGTGTTCCTTATGAATCAGCCATAGGATCAATCATGTATGCCATGATATGCACACGTCCAGAAGTGGCATATGCATTGAGTATGATGAGTCGGTACCAAAAGAATCCAGGTGATACACACTGGATAGCTGTTAAAAACATCCTCAAGTACCTACGGAGGACTAAGGATTGGGTATTGACTTATGGAGGAGATACTAAGCTATGAGCAATCGGTTACGCATATGCTAGCTTCCAAACAGACCGAGATGATTCAAAATCTCAGTCTGGATTCGTCTTAACTCTTAATGGTGCTGCGGTCAGCTGGAAGAGTTCCAAACAGAATGTTGTAGCAGATTCTACTACTGAATCCGAGTACTATGCCGCTTCGGAAGCAGCAAAGAAAGCTATATGGATGCGTCAATTATCTTTTTCATATGCTATTTATAACTTCATCGTTTTATTTCATATTTTGTTTTTCATGTGGTTTGTACGACAACACTGAACGCCACAAAGTGAACTGAATTACATTATATTTGTTTTGGTCCGTAATCGCCTACATGAGCTGATAACTCTGGCTATTATATTGTGCAGTCGATTGATGGTGGGTTCAACGAGCCATAAGTTAAACGGTTGGCTGATCGATCACAGATGCGAGTTATAACGATACCTCGTAGGACAATTTTTGTGACAACGAAATGGAGTCCTAAATGTTTAAAAACATTCGGTGCCAGGTCGTGGATTGGACGTCCATTGTGTTCCTAGAGTCGATTCTTTTGACTATCAACTGTCTCTTGAGATTAAGGCAGTTTTTGGGTGACTTTGGTTTCTTTCTCATGGTCGACCGTAACAGGAGGCTTAGCCGATTTTTACTGGGTCATTTCATACTGTGGTTATATCTGCAGGATTCGAGTTGAAGAAAATATCCAACCTTTATCAGGTTTAGTTATTTCTCAGGGCCACTCGAGGAGTTGTAACTGAAATGCATGGCCATGTTCGAATGATGATTCGTTTATCAGTTAAGTTACTCTCTAGTCGGGAAAACCACTCTTGATATTGATCACTTGTAAAATACGACCTTTGTGAATACGGATTTTGCAAATTGTTTTACATTGAGTGGGAGAAATTTTAGGATATGTGAATCGGTTATCGCACATGAACTTGTGAGGAAGAGTTTGTTGGAGCTTGTGTCCTCCACAGTTAGTGTGATAACATATATAAATCTCTTATAGGTTCACAAGGGTATACTTTGTATTTTATCAGTTGATTAACGTTTACTTAATAACGGTTGGCTTGCTAGAAGTTTGACGTTATTATCATACTGATGGCGGTGATCAACTGGTCCCTAAAAGTCACACCTAAAGGATGTGTTTGAGAGATGTGATTGTATGAAAATATGATCACATTGATGCCTTATGACTAAAAGGTTAGTCCATTATTTGACTAAATAGTTAGTCAATGTGATGATGAGACGATTATTTAATACAATTAAACTATATTAGCTGAGACGGATTAACTGTTAATTCGTAAAATTGAATATAAACTGTTATATTTAATTAATGTATATAATATTAGCTTAAACGGATTAAGATGTTGATTCGTAATTAAATGTAACCAGTTATATTTAATTAGCAAATTATAAATATGCGATATTTATAGTTAATGTATATTATGCGGAATTGTCATAATAAAATGTTGACAGACCGGTATTAATAAATCGACTACAAACTGTTGTGTGTAGACTTATTAATACATGTCGACATAAATATGACAATTGAAATAAAATACACATTTATACATTACATATACCAACCTAAAATAAGAAGATATTTTTTTTTTCTCCTTATTTTTTTGGTTGGTGGGAAAAACCGAAAGGAGTAAAAAGAGGAAGAAAAATCTTCCCCTAATTACTCTTCATTTACACGATTACAAAGGGAGGAAAAGGAGATGATTTTTATCTTAATTCTCTTTGACCTAATTTTCTCTAATCACAACAAAAACCCTAAAAATTTCTAAACATTTTGGGGATCTATTCTAGCAAGAACAAGGGCATTTCTCATCACATTTTGGGTGCAACGATTAGGAGAATATCGATTTCGATATTATTCTTAGGCCAAATTTGCTAGGACCAAAGGTTGATTCTTAATCTCTATTCCTTTTGTTTATGTAAATTCGTTTATGACTAGTTTTCATTATTATAATTTCATTATAATCCTAATAATCTTAAAGGAAGTATACCGATATTTCCAATACTAATCTACTCCTAATCTAATCTAAGAGGACTCTCTTTCACCTAAGGGAACTTCTTCCCTTGATTATTACAAATGGAGTATATATAGTGGTACATCATTTGGTTAAGCAAGGGTAGATTAGTAAATAATAATGCTTAAGTGTTGAATAGAGCTTTGCAAGTCCCGAGGGACATGCGCGGATCATATAACAACTCCAAAGGAGATCCGTGCGTCCTGGGCTGAAGTACGTTTGGTCCTGTAAGAGGATCCACTCGGACTGGAACTGGGATGCTCGGATTCTCGGCTAAGACACGCGACTTGGTTTTAGGACGCTCGGATCCTATGCTGAGATGCTCGTCCAGAGCTTGGGACGCACGGATCCTGGGGCAGGGTTCCATCTCCTTGCTTTTAAGCCTATAATCCTTCTATATACTCTTTATTCTACATCCTTGGTCATCAATCTTGCCTCCTCTTCATACTAGTCCATCTAAGATCGTCATCATGCTTCCGAATATACGCGAGAGACAGGAATTCCGCCTTATTATCTCCTTTCCTACAAGACATATACAATGCAATAGGAAAGCAAAATAGGAAGGAATTGACGGATAAAATGGTCATGAAATGCTATATTAGTATGCAAAATGGTTTCAATTAGGGGATTGAATGTGCGCAATTAAGAGTCACACAAACAAGCCGAGATTAATAAAAAATATAAAACAAAAAGAGATTTGAAAAAATATAAAACTAGTGTAACTTTAAGGAAATACACGTATAAATTAGAGGAAATACAAGTGTAAATTTAAAGAAATACGAGTGTAAATTTAAAGAAATACGAGTGTAATTTAAAGAAATATGAGTGTAACTTTGAAAACCAGATCTGAAAACACCACATTTACGCTTCATAATGCGAGTGTAACTTTGATGGAGTACAAGTGTAAATTTAAAGAAATATGAGTGTAAATTTAAAGAAATACGAATGTAAATCTGAAAAAAAAATCTCGAAATTTGAAAAACGAAGCCAACAAAACCATATCTGAAACCTAAATCTAAAAAAAATATATTATAAGACCATTTTTTAAAAGACGAGATTTGAATAATTATAAAACAAGACGATATTTGAAAAAAATACCAGATTTGAGAAAAATTGAAAACAACAAACTCGAATATGAAAAAATAAAAATAAAACCAAAATAAAAACAAAAAAAATTAGAGAGAAAAAAAACAAAATCTGAAAATGAAATGAGAGATGCACAAAATCTGCAAACATACGAAAACAATAGAAAAAAAAAACTTGAAGAGAGAAGACGGAGGGTGAAGAGGCCGTGGCCACCAACCACCACCGCCAGCCTCCTTGTTCGCCTCTTTCTTTCTTCTTTCACCATATCTGGACTGCCGAGGCCGAGGGTGATTGTGGGTGTGGCCGTGTGGGTTGTTGTTGTAGCTGAGGTCGAGGTGTGGGTCGTTGTGGGCATAGGTTGTTGTGGGTGTGGTACGGAGTCTCAGATCTGGAAATGGTGGGGATGGTGGAGGTTGGGATGGTAGAGACGAGGGAGTGATTGTTGTTGTAGGTGGTGGTGGGTGTGGGGCAGTAGGTAGTGCGTGGTGTATGTGAGGGAGAGTGGTGGTGGTAGTCGGGGTGGTGGTGGTGTGTGTCGGGTTGTGAGAATGGTGGGCAGGTCATAGGTGGTGGAGAGGAGCATAGTGGTGGGATGCGTCGTGCGTGGTGGTGGGATGCGTCATGGTGGTTGTCGGTTTATGGTGGTGGTGTTGGAGAACAAAAATAGGAGGTTGTCGGGTTGCAGATCTGGGGGGGTTGTCAAGTTATGGGGTTGTCGTCATTGGTGTTGTGGTGGCTGACAAAGGAGATGGTGAGGGTGGTGCGTGGTGGGTTGTGGGCTGCGGTGGTGAGGGAGGTCGGGGGTTGGGTGGTGGTGGCGGATATAAGGGAGGAGGCGATGTGGGAGGTCGGGGTGGTGGTGAGGGGTGAGGATGAGATGAGTGATTTTTTTTTTTTGGTTTTTTAATTTTTTTGGTTTTTAGAGAGATGAGATGAATAATGTTTGCGTGATAGGAGAGACAAGTGAGTGGAAAAAGAAGGCTTATATAGTAAAATTAGGGTTTGATTAATGATGGTAGAGAGGAAAAGTGATTAACTAGCATCAATCCCCTTCTTTTAGCATTAATCCCCTACTTGTTCCTTTCAATCTAAGCCTTCCATATCCCTCATCCAAGGGTCCTAAAGAGGACTTATGGACTCAAGGAATTTTGGTGGACTAACTTGATATGTAGAAGAAGGATCAAGTGAGTACACCTAAAATCCTTGAGCCCATAAGTTCTCTTTAGGGCCTTTGGATGATTTAGATGAAGGGTTGAGATTGAAGACAAAAAATAAGGGATTAGTGGATAATTAAGCCCACTCTCTCACTACCTTACTAATTCACACTAATCAAACATTAATCCACTATATATAATTTAATTTTTCCACCCACTTCTCACTCATCTCACAATATTAACATCCCTCTATCTCTCTAAAACCCAAAAAATTCCAAAAGTCCAAAAAAATAAATCTCTAAAAAAAAGCCCTCACCAAAACCACCACCCGCCAACCCGTAGCCCCACCACCACCACCATCCTCAACAACAACAAAAAACCACACCATAGTCCTGCACCATCCACCACCCACCTCTAACCACACTCGCCCAAAAAACGCCACCAACCACCAAAAACGCCACCATTGTCGCATCCACACCACCCGACAATAACATCACAACCACCCAACACCACACGACCTCCCATGCTCGCCTGCCACCACCCGACAACAACATCACAACCACCCGACTACCCTTCTCACCACCACAAACCACCCAAAAACACCACACACGACCCACCACGCACCATCCCTCTTTCCTCTCCAACCCGAACCGCCAGATCTGAGCCCCATCACCCTCACCATCTCCTCCTTCGGCCACCACAACACCAACCACGTCACAACCACAACACACACGCGACCACCACTGCCGCATCACCAACAACGACAGGGGAGACTGACGATTTTCGCAGATCTGGGATTTTTTTGTGCCTTTTTTTTTCGTTTTTTTGGTTGTTAGTGATGGTGGGAGAGGTAGTGGTGGGTGTTCGTGGTTGTTAGGCATGGTTGTCGGCCACCATGGCAGGGGAGAGTGACGGTCGTGCTAGCGAGGCGAGGGAAGTCGTGGCTGTTTGGCGTGATTTTCTTTTATGGATCTTGTTTTTTTTTTCTTTTTTATGAAATTCTCGTTTTTAAATCTGAGTTTTACATGTTTTTAAAATATCAAATCTGAGATTTTTTTTAAAGCAAAGGAAGGGAAGGTGACTTTTTTTATAAAACAAATAAATGTATTATGTTTTTTTTAAAGACAATTACCATATTTTATTCTTAGATCTAATAAATATATATTTAATTTTTGAAAAATAATCATATTGTCATGATTTTTATTCTTAGATATAATAAATATATTTACTTTCAGAATTATACTCGTATTCTATGTATTTTTTTCAGATTTACACTTGTATTTCCTCACATTTGCACTCGTATTTCTTTAAATTTACACTAGTTTTATATTTTTTTTCCAAATCTCTTCTTGTTCTAAATTTATTTTCAGATTTACACTCGTATTCCATATATTTTTTTTCAGATTTACACTCGTATTTTTCGGATTTACACTTACACTCGTATTTCTGTAAATTTACACTCATAATTCTTTAAATTTACACTCGTATTTCTTTACAGTTACGTTCGTATTTTTTTACATTTACACTCGTATTTTTTAGATTTACACTTACAATCGTATTTTATTAAATTTACACTCATATTTCTTTAAATTTACACTCGTATATTCTTTACAGTTACACTCATCAAATATCTCGTTTTTTTTTCCAGATCTACTATAGATCTTTTTGTGGGTATGAGTTGGTGTTGGAGGACGACGGTGGTGGTGTTTGTTGGTGGTCGGACTAAAGTTTTACTCGTAAAGGACCAAAGTTACACTCGTAAAGGACCAAAGTTACACTTGTAATGCATTAAATTTACACTCTTAGACCTTCAAATGTACACTTCAAATACTACATTTACACTCGTAAAGCATCAAATGTACACTCGTGATATTTTAAGACTATATAAATTCAATTTTTTTTTATAGAAAATTGCCTAAAAAATCAAATTAACACTCTTAAAGTATTACATTTACACTCGTAAATCATCAAAGTTACACTCGTAAAATATAAAATTATATAAATTCAAAATTTCCGTCATAAAAAAAATAAAAATTACACTCTTAAAATATTACATTTCCACTCGTAAAACATCAAAGTTACACTCGTAAAATGTTAAATTATATAAATTCAAAATTTCCGTCACAAAAAAAATCAAAATTACACTCTTAAAATATTACATTTACACTCGTGAAATGTTGAAATTGTATAAATTAAAATTTTTGCATACAAAACCGCCATAAAATCTGTCACCAAAAAAATCAAATTTTCCGCCACAAAAAAAAAAAATCAAAGTTACACTCATAAAACTCATACAACATTACATTTACACTTATAAAATGTGAAACTCAAAATTGATTAATTAGGGGCTAGAGAGAGAAAGAAAATTTAATTAGTGTATAGAAAATTGATTAGTGATAAATTTTTTTTGTGAATTTAACAGCTTCTTTTGTGATTTTTTTTGTGAATGTTAGAGCTTCTTTGCGTTGTTGTTAACCTGGATTTTGTGAACCTTTTATCTTTTTAGGCATTGATTCCAATGTCAACTCCAACGCACAAGGTAGTGTGACACCTCGTGTCGGTTGTGGTGAAGGTTCTTGCTCTAATGTTGGTTCTGGTCAGGATGGTGAGGGTTCTAGTGTCTTAACAACCCCTATAGTGCCATGTATTTCCACGCCTACTACTTTGGTAACTTACAGACCAGGTGGCAAGGAGCAATAGATAACTAGGATTGAAGAGAAGTTTACACCCGAGATTGGCAAAACTTTTCTGGACCTTGAGTTAGCGTGATGTTCTATACAGTTTATGCTATTGCTTGTGGGTTTGAAGTAAGGAAGCACTACTACAAATACTGGCAACTACAACGGCCCTTTAACAATGCTTATTCACGAAAATCACCATAAGACGTTGTAGAATGGATGACGCGAATTTTACTAATCTTAATTACAACGGTTCTGTGTTGTTAACCGTTGTTATTGGTTTTAACAACGGGTCAAACTTTCACAACCATTGTTAATATAAAAACTAATAACAACAGTTTACTCTGTAATACATTTTAACTGTTGTTAATAATTTGGCGCAAAATTAGTGAAAAGTAATTACAACGGTTATGTTAGAACCCGTTGTTATTATGTTGTAACAACGGTTGTAGACTCAATAACCGTTGTTATTAAAGTTATGAAAATCTAAAGAACAACAAATTGCTTTATTCTGCTATATGCTACAAAACATAAACACAAGCTAATACTGCTACTATACACCAATATCATCCTCCATTCCTCCCTGATTGGCTCTCTCTGTCTTCATCTCCATCACTGTTGTCACCATCTTCTCTCCCTCATCGTGTTTATCAATCAGGTATATATGTTTCTTAGCTTATTAACTATTTCTTATTAAGATTTTCAAGCTATATATAGATATAGGATTGTATGTTCAATTTCCTGGCCTATGAATGTCGATTATTTTTGATTTGTGATTTTTTTGGGTTATTATCTAATTTGTTGATAATTTAGCTTAATTGATTTCGTGAATTTTGTTTATTTGTTTTCCTATTATTGGATTTTCTGAATTAGTTGCCTATATATTACGAATGTAGAAAAAAGACTCGAACTTGGATGATTGATGCAAATATGAGTGACCCCAACTATATGGATGATATGGTTTAGCTGAATTTTATGAAGTCGTTTAAAATAATTTGAAAGGTTCTTCTAGTAGTATTCCATGTCCTTGTGAAAGATATGGTAATATTAGGTATATGGTTTTTTCGGACGTTAAAATACACCTAGAAAAGTGGAGATTTAGTCGATCCTATACACGTTGGATTTTTCATGGGGACCATTAGAGGACGAGAATAGCTTTGAAGAAGATGATGTTGAGGTATACGAAAGGCTAACTGATGATCCTGAGTTTGCCGAGTTTTTTGATTTAGAAGAGTTGGAAGCAGAGAAGTTGAATGTTGGGTCTATAGATAATGAAGAGAATGATGATGAGTCGAATGCTTTTGAAGATGTAGGTGATGACACTATTAATTGGGATGACCTTAACAACATGTATGAGAAGTTGTGTGAGTCTGAAGCACCTCTGTATCCTGGTTGTAAGTTCACAAAAATGCCAGCTGTGGTGAAGTTGTATAATATCAAGAGGGCAAATGGGGTGAGTGACACGTGTTTCACTAGTTTTTTAGCCTTGATAAAGAAGTTGCTTCCAGATGGTAATGTGCTACCTGTTAAGACATATGAGGCGAAAAAACTAATAAGAGGAGTGGGTATGAAATATGAGAAAATACATGCATGTCCAAATTATTGCATATTGTATCGGAAATTATATCAAAACTTAACCAATTGCCCTAAATGTTTGGAGTGGCGTTATAAGGATAAGGAAGGGATCCCGGCTAAGGTGTTGTGGTATTTTCCAGTGATACCAAGATTCATAAGGATTTATGCGAATCCCGATGATTCAAAAATGTTAACTTGGTATGAAACAGGAAGAATAAATGATGGAAAACTAAGACACCCGGCAGATGGTATGCAAAGGAAATCGTTCGACGCTAAGTATCCCGAGTTCGGCAATGAACCTAGAAACTTACGTCTAGCGCTGTCCACTGATGGAATGAACCCACACGGAAACATGAGTAGCTAACATAGTACTTGGCCAGTAGTGTTGGCTATTTATAACTTACCTCCATATGTGTGCATGAAAAGAAAGTATTTGATGTTGTCGTTGTTAATTGCCGGCCCTAAACAACCTGGAAATGATATAGATGTCTATTTGGAACCTGTTCTAAATGATTTGCGAATGTTGTGGGATAGTGGGATAGAAGTATTTGATGCATATAAGAACGAAACTTTCAATTTGAGAGCGATGTTATTGTGTACAATATCTGACTATCCGACTTATGGCGACCTTTCTGGGCACACAGTTCATGGGAAAGAGGCTTGTCCATTGTGTGGGGAGGATATCGAGTCTGAATACTTGAAGTCTTCTTGTAAGTATGTGTATATGGGAAATAAGAGGTTCTTGTATCTTGACCATTGTTATCGCAAGATGCAGAAAGCATTCAATGGAAGACAAGAACTTCGTCAACCTCCTAGAATTTTGAGTGGGCATGAAGTTTATCAGAAAGTAAAGCATATTGAGATAGATTATGGGAAGAAGAGCGGCTCTAAATTGTCTACTCGTGGGTATAAGAAAAGATCCATATTTTTTGATAAACTTCCATATTGACCTGACATGGAGGTCAGGCATTGCCTCGATTTCATGCACATTGAGAAAAATGTCTGTGATAATATTATCAATACCAGAAAAGGTATTAGGGGCCGGGTTGAAAAAATTGTGACACATGAAATGTTGTATTTAGCACATACGTATGTGCTAAACAACGAAAATGAGGTGCAACCTTATATTCAACAACACAAAGATGAGCTCAAATACGATCACCCAAATAAGACCGAGAAGTGGATTGCAAACGAGCAAACAAAGACGTTTGCAGAGTGGTTTAGGAATATTGTCTTAGAGTGTACGAATCAAACTGGTGATGACATCTATCCTAGGGTACTACGTCTTGGTTTAGGCCCAAATTCCAGGGTCACCTTTTACAGCAGTTTTGCCATTAATGGATATACTTTTTACACCTGCGAGCAAGATGAGTTGAGCACAATGCAAAATAGTGGTGTGAGTTCTGAATTTGAGGCAATGCACTTTGCTACTTCAAACGATAAAAAGCCTATTTGGGGAAAATGCCTTTATTATGGTGTTATTCAAGAAATATTGGTACAAGATTACATTGATTTCACAATGCCTTTGTTTCGATGTAACTGGGTTGATAACAACATCCATTGTGTCCGAAAGGATAATATGGGATTTACGTTGGGCAATCTGGGTAAGGTTGGCAATAATAAGGTTGATCCTTTCATAATGGCATCCCAAGCTAAACAAGTGTTCTATGTCACCGATCCTATAGATAAGAAGTGGTATGTTGTACTGTCTATAAGGAGTAGAAGGAGTAGTCCATCCGATAATGGTGATGATGATCAGGATGTCGTTTTTGAGGGAATGGATCACTCTACCACTGTATCTTATTTCGACGATGTTGACACTGATCATGAGGACAGTGAAAACATTTATATGCGTGATGACCATGGTGAAGGTATTTGGGTTAATGAAGAAACTATGACATCCAAGAAACGTCCACGTTTCTGAGATGGTCTATAATGTAAGTTATTAGCTTTTATTTTTATTTTTATTTTTTAAATATATATATCTTCCTTTTAGTTTTTTTTTTTAAATAACTATCTCCACTGAACAGATTAGTAGAAGGAACTGCATATTTAATACAAACGTAAAGCACTGATACTCTCGACGCTAGTTATACAACAGTACTGGAAATCTTACAAGACCACGGGGTTACACATTATCTTTATTTAAGTTGCCTTTACATACAGGCCCACGACACTGCTTATAATAGGCGGATACAGACACACAGAGTTTGAAACTCAACAAATAACACACGACGTTGCTTGGAAGTTTCAGCCACAGACGCGGACACATTTTGTAGGGGTTTTAGGGGTACATTGCTTGGAAAACAGCCACAACCTGGTAGTAGGCATCGACGCTTTTTGACCTGGCCGACTGCTGCCCATCAAAGATGGTCACATACGGCACTTGGACATAGTCCACGATATTCTTCAGAAGCTCGACATCCGAGTCTGTGGCTACCCAGAGGTATGGTTCGAGTGTTGATCTATTCGTAGCATTCCAGTCGTTTCTGCCATGGCCTCTGAGTTGAAACATCATGTCAAGCTTAAATGCTGATTCTGCATGTACAGGTGATGTTCCAAACTGAATGAGTAGACTCCCTTTGAATCCCCATGGCCCCCATTGTGGCTTAACTTTGCTGACCGAGTATCCCAGTTCAATAAGCTTATTCCTCAAAGGATTAAAGCTTTTGGCACCTAATTTTCCATTGTCTATATCTATGTGGCCTGGGGCATTTATCAGGACACAGTGATATGGACGACCAACATTTTGAGTCATTTTCAGACCAGTAATTTGATGGTTTATTTGTGAGTTGTGGGGAGCTAATGGGATGCCTCTTTTATGAATTTATAACAAGTTTGAGATGTGTTGCTGGAGTGTATGTATGTTGTCTTTAGCTTTTGGTAGCTTTAAAAAGCCAATAGAAGCAATGGTCATTGTTAAAGATTCCCAAATTTTCATGGCATGGTAAATCCTGTAGATATGCAGTATGCATGCATGCTGCTGGTGTTTTCTTATTTTCTTGATCTTATTATTAGATGTGGATTCTGTTGTAATACTACGGTTTTATGAGTCTTTGGGTACTCTATTGAGTGGGCCTTACTCTGTCGGGTAAGGGTGTTTTGATTTTAGAAAAAGTATTCTGCCTGTAGGGTACTCGATTGAGTAGCCTGGGTACTCGATCGAGTAAGTGGCACTCGATCGAGTACGTTAGTTACTCGATCGAGTAGGTCGGTTAACGGGTATTATTTTGACGGGTTTTGTTAATAACGCGGATTAGTATATATATTATACCGTCATATTTATTAAACACTTTTACAAACCTAATAAACTTAAAAAAGAGATTGAAACTACGTTGTTCACTTCATCCATGTTATTGACATTTTCCGGTGTTTGAGAGGTCGGATTTCATCGTTCTTTGTGTCCTTGTGATCCTTGCGTCAAGGGTAAGATCTACATACCGATTTTATAGCATTTAATTAACTTTGTTTAAACCCTAATTGTAGATACCCGTATCCGTCGATATTGGAATTTATAGAGAACCCGACAAACACCCGATGATGATAGGACACATGTATTCTTTAGTTGTCATTGTCATTATTTGGAGCTCGTTTTACGAGGAAGAATGGGCGTCGTCGATGAAGTATTTTATTAATTTAAATGATATTTAAATTAACGTTTTTAGTGAATTCATTCTGTTAATTTAAATGATATTTAAATTAATGTTTTTAGTGGGTTCATTTTGTTATTTTAAATGATATTTAAAATTAATGTGTTTTTTTGAGTGAATTCATTTTTATTTAGTTTAAATGATATTTAAATTAAAGCTTTATTTTGAATTTATTTTCTTAAGTTATTTTATTGAAAATAAAATAAATATTTGATTTGAAAAATCATTTTATAAGTATATTTGATTTGAAAAGTCATTTATTTCAATTTGTTAATTGGTTTGAAAAATCGATTTTAAAAGCGAAAAACTCGTTTTGCATCGTGTGTTTTGAGCTCGATTTTAGCTCGGTTTTTAAGCCCGTTTCCTTTGCGAATTGGCACGAATCTCGAGTACACTAACCCACCTATACCAATACCCATCAACCCATGTTCGAACCCCCATACCATGGCCCAAATTCTCGTTCAAAACCAACCACAAGCAGCCCGCACCCAAACCGCAAACAGTCCCCTGTTTTGCGAGCCAATTCCCGAGCCCAAACCCGCTTCAAACACTACCAAGACCCGTACCCATTAACCCTAACCCATACCCTAGTATCCTACCCATATTATCCTAGCTTGATCACCAAGAAACCCCCCAAAACGAACCCTAGAAACCCCTCCCAAAACCGATGGACAGCAGCTATGTTCATTGAGCCCGATTTGCCTCTCCTCCTTTTTAACCTATTTTAAACCCTTATAAATACCACCCCTTCACCATACATTCATTCCTCTAAGTTCTACATACATCCAACCATCACCCACAAGCTTTAAACCTCAGAAACAAACCCTAAACATCCTTCAAAAACCCTAAACAAAACCGACACACAAACTGAAACTGTTTGTGTGTCTCCTTCGAAAACCCTTTCGTTCCTCCATCAAATCACCATAAAAATTCGAGTTTCTTGTTCCTAATTAACCACATAACATCCATCTACACATTAGACAAAGAATTACGAGCCAAATTGCCCTTGAGAGTACACGAGATCCCTCGAAAAACAGAGTGAAATAACACTCTGTTTTCGCGGTTTACTCTTGTCTGTCCAGTTCTGTTTGTGCTCGTTTTTCGTGACCATTAACCCAAATCGAGCAGGGGTTGTTTTAAGATCCTTGTTCTCCTCTCTTTCTAGTTTCCAAAACATCTTTCGGATCGAATTTTCGTCGTGAAACGAGGGAGATATCACTGTTTTAAAACTGCTGTCCAGAAACTTTCCAAAACGCGTGTTGCTTTGTTACTTCGTCGACGACGGCCTCTCGAGATAAAATCTACCATCGATTACGACCCAAGACGGTGTCAACGATACATGTAGGTTGAGGGTGCATCAAATCCCCTTCTCTTCTCTCTTTTTATTTCGTTTTTTTATGCCTTTTTTTTTATTGTCTTTTTGTTTGTTTTTCGTTTTAATTATCGTTTGTTTTAAATTAACTACGAAACTAGTTAGTCCGAGTATGAGTTAAAGTACCACCATGAACACCCGCGTTGACTTGAGATGGGAAAAGAAACCGCTCCTTCTGTCGGTCGTACACCCCCGTCTCATTTACATATCCTCGTGTTCAAGGTAGGGCATAAATAAAACAAGTTATCTAACTTCGATCTTCGCCTTCGACCCTCTTACTGTTTCGGCCAAATCGATGGACCTTAGGACCCGTTGCATGTTAGTTTAACTTCTGATTGTTAACCTATGACGTAATTAGATGACTTTAAATCAATTTAATAATCTAATTAGACACTTTAGGTGGCTTCGACGTAAGTTATAAAATCAATCGACGATTTCTGTAAATAATTGAATGCATCTATCTCTTTCACCTAATTTCTCGCTAGTATAAGAGTGCGTGATTAGCACCTTCTTATTGACACTCGATGAGTTAAATTAATTAGCGAATTTAACCTAATTGGACCCTTTAGGCCGTGTAGAATGCACCCTTGCGCGACAATCAATCAACATCGTTTTTAACTCGTTTTCTAACTTGGTTTCGATTCCTTTTCGCAATCATTCGATCTAATCAATAAATCTAACTTAGGAACTAGGTTGGCTTTGGTTGGGCCGTGGTTGGCCGTGTGTTTGGCCGTGTGTTTGGCCTCTCCTATTTCGTTTGTTTTTGCATCATTCGTTCTTTATTTGTTTTATCACTTGTAATTAATTTATATTTCTTTGAGTCACGTTTTGTAATCTATTTGTAATTAGTTCTCCTTTTTGAGTCAAAATCTTTTCTGAAAACCTTAGTTTTATTTGGTTAGACGGTTGTTCCCAATGCTTGTAGGAGCGTAGTAAACCGCATGTTGTTTAAAGCAACATGGCCCGGTTTATGCTAATGCATGCTTTGGTGCGTAGCCCAATGTCTAATTCGATGGGATTAAGTGAGGGCACGCAATACGAGGAGGGACCCACGGCCGTGTGTCATGTAGGCCGTGAGTCACTTCCCCCATGTGCACGGTTTTCAAGGCCCAATGGCCGTGTGTTTTGTGTCGTGTTTTGAGTTGTATGTAGCAATTGTATTTAGATCGAGTTGTATCTTTAATTTGTTGTTGTGTCGGCATGAAATGCCTGGTTGTAATAGGTAGATCCCAACGGCTCCCCCATTCCCCCTTAAGCCTTATTTGCTTTATTTGTATGTTGTTAGATCAATCAACCCACATGCTAAATTACAACTCTGACAAAGTTAGTATAGTTGCATCTAAATCAACATAGAAACTTCACATGTTAGGGTTTAAAACAACGTTTGCATATCATACATCGTACGTAGCTATGACCTTGTTTGAAATCCGACACTTGACTTAGTAGAGGCCGTTATCGACGGGCGGGGTTGGGTGTCCTTATGGGCTTCCCAACACGTACCCTCACCCCTTACTCAAGATCTATGGTTTGTGGATCCGTCTAAATACCATTGGATTACGAGAGTCATTCAAATCGAGTGATATAGGGTACAAGTCTTTATCTTTAATCACTCGTAGTCGATTGGCTTTATGCTTTTCGATGAAAGGTGTAAAGTTGACTTGAACGGTTCCAAGTTCCCAAAAAACTTGGTGGCGACTCTAATATGTCTTAATTCGATTCGAAAGAACCTCGAGTCGATTATGCCGTGTGGATCCCTGACGCAGCTCCCGAGGGCCTTGTCCACGTTTGGCGACTCTCTGGGAAAAGAGGACTAGTTACACTGTGTTTCTAGGGTCTTTTCCTCCGAGGTGAAACTTGAAAAGAAAGTGTTGGAAAGTAAAACATTACTCATAGTGCTACGATTCATGCATAAACCCTTAAGGACTTGCCCGGGCCGTCCCAGCGTTTCTTCGTGATGCGTGGGGGCGACGTCCCCACTATGCCGTGGAAGCTGCACATTGCTCGCTTCCACTTCGCCTCGCGTGGTTCTTGGGAATGGGGACGATCTTCTAGGTACTTTACCTTAAGACACCTCGCTTTATAAGACCGCAAAAGGACGGAGGGCATAGACCTTCTTGTAGAAGACTTGCCGAGACTTAGAGATGTCTAGGAGCATACATCCTTATAGCATGAGAATGACAATGTGTAATATGTTTTCCCGAGTCTTTTTTTTTTCGAAAATTCCCATGTCCTTTTCAAAACCGAACTTTTGAACAACTTACTTTCAAATAGCATGATTTTCAAAACGCGGAATGCTGCCCAAATAGGACTAGAATTTTCGGCCCAAAATGAGCTTTTATAGCCGGCATGCTGCCCATTTCAAATCTCATTTTCGAAATATTTTGTTTTTTCAAAACCAATCCAAAATGCCTCTCGAACCTCAACCAAGCATGAAATGCGTCGAGTCGTGTCCGGGTCATGGCCGTGTTAGGCCGGGTGTGTTTCGTTCTAAGAGTCTAGAACACGACCTTGTTGGGTCACCCAAGCTCACCTCTTGGGCTCTGAGTCATGTTGGTCGACCTTTTGGTCTAGGATAGTCCACAAAAAACGTCCAAGCTAGGCCCTTTAGGACGTTTCACTCGAACTCATGGGCTGTGTTAGCCCAATCACGGGTTTAGTCACACCAAGTCCAGTTTAGAATCGAGTTATGACAGTTTGAGTCATGTCTTTTTGTTGAGTCTAAAATGAACCGATGTCCAAATCAAACCGTGAGTCGAACCTTTGTTTAATCAATCTCAAGTCGAGTCTTTGTTTGAGTCAAGTTGAGGTCGAGTCCTTAAGTGTGCAGGGGCTCTTACTTTAAATATTGACTCAGTACGGGGTTTTCTTGTAGAAAGGCCGCCAAAAACCCGACGTCAAGCAATGGAAGATGCTGTTAACAAGCTTACTGAGGCCGTGAACCTCATGATGACCCGAATGGATGCAATCGAATCCAAGCTGGGTGAAGATTCCCCTCCACCACCGACGATCCGGAGAAACGGTTCAAGTTAATCGAAGACCGTTTGAAGCTCTCCCTGGGGAAGAACATTCACTATGAGAATGCTAGGGCCTATGCCCCATTCAGACAAGTTGCCCACGAACATGGTACTCACCGACATCCCAAAGTTCAAGGGCATCAAGATCCGGTCCACCATGTTAAGGCCTATAAAGGGTACTTAGCACTGAAGGGAGTACCTGCTGATATGCTCTCTGAAATTTTTGCCCAATCTCTGGGAGAACACCCGAAGGCGTGGTTCTACAATCTTGACCTTAAGAACTTCCCCACTTTCGAAGATATTACGGTGGAGTTACGCAAAGCACTATGCTGACAATGTTGAGATTCAAACCAACATAAGGACTTTGGAAGTAATGACACAGAAGGAAAAAGAGGGCTTTACTGAATTCCTTGCAAGATGGCGCGCTGAAAGCGTGAAATTAGCCAAGAAGCCTGATGAAGTTGAAATGGTAGATAAGTTCGTAAAGAATCTACGACCTATTTACCGCAATGCTCTGAAATACCAGAATTTTGGCTCTTTCAAAGAATTGATAAGAATCGGGATAAAGGTAGAAGATGATGTCCTAAGGGCAGAGGCTGAAAAGCCGAAAGGATACCAAGGGGCCTCGTCATCTAAGACAAAAGCCCCAGCAACGACCCATATTGATGAAGCCATCAATCTCTTAGAAGGGCAACCGAAGAAGTCGCAGCGCCAAACACCTAGGGCATTCACCGATATTGGATGCACTTATACATACGCTCTCCAAAGGCTCATAGCCCAAGGAAAGCTGAAGCCTATTGGTCCAACTCCGGACCCTCCCGCTGATCAACAAGGTAAATGGTATAAACCAAATGCTTACTGTGCCTTTCATCAAGGGAAAGGCCATGATACTGAAAGGTGTTATCGACTGAAGCACGAAATTCAAGACATGATTGAGAACGGAACGCTCCCAATCCCAGCCGTTAAACCCAATAACATCACCAATCCATTTGCCGATCACGCCAACTTTGTTTCTGTCGAAGACAATGTCGATTATTCCCATCTTATCCGCCCATGTCACTTGAAAGGGGTGTTTATCGGGAAAATATTTGTGGATTGCTTTGAATTCTTGCCAGACCCGAAGAATGAAATTCAAGTCGGGAGTCTTGCTCCAGAATGTACTCCTCTTGTTAACGAAGTTAATAAAAGACAATTCGATTCACCAACCTTCATCATTGGCGTAGATCCTCAGAGGACTACCTCGGGATGGAGGCAAACCATCACAGGGATCAAGGACCAGAGCCGAGCATCTAAGCTGACAGCTGAACAAGGGAAAGCTCACGACCAGATTTGAAATTATGAGTCGGGATCTGTTTTTTTTATCTTAGTCAAGTCGAGTCTAGAACTTTCTTTTCTTGAATTTGAGTCGTTTGTTCCGCGATGACCTAGGATGTGTCCTAGGAATCGTTCCTTCGAGTCTGTTAAGCATTTCTCTTTCCAATAAAAAGTTCCAGTTTCATTTCCAAATTTGTCTTGTTTTCAATCCTCAATCATTCCGAAAGCATGATAAAATGCACAACACACTCAAAGGCATCCCTGGGGTAGAAATATGTCCCATTTCAAAATTTAAGGTACACTAGGATCCCGTGTTTGATTCCTTTACCTATTCCATGTCTGGTGGTAGAAAACCTCCATCTGAACCAATGTTTGTGACAAGCTTTTAGATGATTCTATGACAAACCCGGACTAGCTCCTTGTTTCCCCTATCGATGATGGAAGGCAAGCCTTTTCCCCAACAAAATCATCCCTCTCGAAGAGAGAAGATATCAACCCGTTCTAAGAAGGAATTGTTAATTCTAACCCAATTTAGTTGGCGAAGCCCAGTTTTCAAGGTGTATCCATTTGTGACTAAGAGAATGAATAGAAGATCATTTTCAAAGACAGAAAAAAGATGAAAAAGAATGAAAAATGAGATAAAGAGAAAAATTGGAAAAATGAAAAAAAAAATGAAAAAAAAAGAAGATGAAAAAAAGATGAAAGAAAAAGAAAAAAGAAAAAAAGATGTTGAAGTTATTGCGGAATGCTTTTTGGTTGAATGTCGAAGTTAAGGAAGCCAGAATTCAAGTCAAGTACCCATAGTTGAGGTTCAATGGGCGAAGCCCAAAAGCTTAAGTAGTAACCTCTTTACCCTCTAAGTCCTTCCTGAGACAATTACAAGGGGATAGTCAGGAATTTTGAGAATCATTCCGCTTGTGCTGTTACATCTAGCCTTTAGGGTCCAGATATGGAGATTTGAACCCACATTGTTTTTCAACCCATTTGCACTCGGGTTTCATCAAACCCGAGACACCTTTTCCAACCACGATGTAAGCCATAACCCATTGGCCTTAGCACCAGAAAATGAACCTTCAGAATGACGGTCCACTATTCAAGCCTTTTGTTGCCAAGCTCCACATTCCAAAGAACTCCAGCCTTTTGTACCAACCCTAGACACGGGATACAACGGTACTTTACAGGCTAGAATGGGATACGACATGATACCTTAGGTGAAACCTTCGATTGTGTACACACAAAAAACAATGCCAGTTTTATGCACCTTGATCGAACTACGTCGGATTTGATTTCGCTCCACGCGAATACGTAGGCAGTCCTTCAGAATAAGGGATTCAATCCACTCATCAACCAAGTTGTCATCTTGTCGGTTTCTTACGGGTCCTAACCAAGTCCAAATGAAGCCACCTTTGTTTGAGTCGGTCTTAGCACTCGATGTAGGCAAGGATAAGGATATAGGTTCGGATGAATAGTATCAAGTCTCGGAATAAGCTTTATCTAACGGTTTAGGCAAAGATGCTGAGTCACATAGATGTGGGTTTGTGTTGGGAACAGAAAATATGAAAAACCCGCTGAAAAGAAAGAAGGCGTGGAAGAAAAATAGTAAAAGCCCGCTGAAAAGAAAGAAGGCGGTGGCAAGAAATGATGAAAACTCGCTGAAAAGAAAGGAGGCGAGGAGAAGAGTGACAGAATGTTCCCAACAAGAGTGATGTGTGATGTCTAAGTGTTCTCATAAAATCAGTCTGTGTTTAGTGTCGGGCGAAGCCAACGTTGTTGCTCTGTGATTTTAATCCACCTTGTCAATGCCAAGTGATCTTGATTCCCGTGTGCCCTCGGGAGCGCCCATGCCATACGATATCTCCATCCCAAGTTCGACGACCTTGTGATTCCCATTTGCCATCTTTTGGCGCCGGAATGGCCAATTTACATTTCTACCCTCGACAAGTCCATATTTGAATTAAAGCCCGTGCACACTTACGGTTTTATTTTCTCTTTTGTTTTGCGGTAGCGGGCTACGCCCACGTTGTTTACCGGTCGTATAGAATGTCTGAGTCGCATCTCATGCTCACCCATCAATCAAAAGCTTCAACATTCAAAATTTCAAAATTTCAAAATTTCAAAATTTCAAAATTTCAAAAACTTTTTGGGTCGACGACCCAACATCCAAGTGTTTCATTTCAAATTCAAAATCGTCAACACGTTCAAATTTCGGGTCGATGACCCAGTCTTTCAAATTCAATTTTCGGGTCGATGACCCAATCACTCAAAATTTTCAAATTCAATTTTCGGGTCGATGGCCCAATTATTCAAAATTATCAAATTCAACTTTCGGGTCGATGACCCAGTACTTCAAAATGATCCAATTTCAAGATCGATGATCCAAATGTGCTTATGTGATGATTATTGCTCGTACATTTTCTATGTTTCATTTTAGCAGGATATGCTTCAATGGGGGCTCTAAAGTCTTCGACTTTAGAGCCATTGAAATCAGGGCTCTGCCGTTGGCTTCAGAGACCATTATCAAGATGTAATGGATGACATCCACCAAGAATTCAATTCAATACAAGAGCATGAAATGGAAGAATTCCGCAGCTGAAAGCAAATGATGAAAGCGACGGCAACCTCCTCGGAAAGTCCCGTCCCATTCAGACAAACGCCAGCAGATGATAAATTTTGGGCAAATGTCAACAGATGATGAATTTGGACGAACGCCAGCAGATGATAAACTTTGGGCAAGTGTCAGCAGTGCCGAACTACGACGCGGGTTTGATTCCGTCAGAAACGGATACGTAGGCGCCTAAGGATAAGGCTCAACCCACCATATATGCAATTTATGGGTCGACGACCAATGACGATAATTTGACACAACAGAAGCAAGAGCCAATCCCCAACGAAGTTTCAGGTATGATCTCTTCTTATGGCTGGCGAGCTTATATACGCAAGTCTAATGGACTATAAACGACCCGAAGAATCCTCAGGTCGAAAGGGACCTGGGGTATACTTTGACTTTCGCCTTGTCCAAGCCTCAGTCAAAGTGGGGGCTCTGTAGATACCCGTATCCGTCGATATTGGAATTTATAGAGAACCCGACAAACACCCGATGATGATAGGACACATGTATTCTTTAGTTGTCATTGTCATTATTTGGAGCTCGTTTTACGAGGAAGAATGGGCGTCGTCGATGAAGTATTTTATTAATTTAAATGATATTTAAATTAACGTTTTTAGTGAATTCATTCTGTTAATTTAAATGATATTTAAATTAATGTTTTTAGTGGGTTCATTTTGTTATTTTAAATGATATTTAAAATTAATGTGTTTTTTTGAGTGAATTCATTTTTATTTAGTTTAAATGATATTTAAATTAAAGCTTTATTTTGAATTTATTTTCTTAAGTTATTTTATTGAAAATAAAATAAATATTTGATTTGAAAAATCATTTTATAAGTATATTTGATTTGAAAAGTCATTTATTTCAATTTGTTAATTGGTTTGAAAAATCGATTTTAAAAGCGAAAAACTCGTTTTGCATCGTGTGTTTTGAGCTCGATTTTAGCTCGGTTTTTAAGCCCGTTTCCTTTGCGAATTGGCACGAATCTCGAGTACACTAACCCACCTATACCAATACCCATCAACCCATGTTCGAACCCCCATACCATGGCCCAAATTCTCGTTCAAAACCAACCACAAGCAGCCCGCACCCAAACCGCAAACAGTCCCCTGTTTTGCGAGCCAATTCCCGAGCCCAAACCCGCTTCAAACACTACCAAGACCCGTACCCATTAACCCTAACCCATACCCTAGTATCCTACCCATATTATCCTAGCTTGATCACCAAGAAACCCCCCAAAACGAACCCTAGAAACCCCTCCCAAAACCGATGGACAGCAGCTATGTTCATTGAGCCCGATTTGCCTCTCCTCCTTTTTAACCTATTTTAAACCCTTATAAATACCACCCCTTCACCATACATTCATTCCTCTAAGTTCTACATACATCCAACCATCACCCACAAGCTTTAAACCTCAGAAACAAACCCTAAACATCCTTCAAAAACCCTAAACAAAACCGACACACAAACTGAAACTGTTTGTGTGTCTCCTTCGAAAACCCTTTCGTTCCTCCATCAAATCACCATAAAAATTCGAGTTTCTTATTCCTAATTAACCACATAACATCCATCTACACATTAGACAAAGAATTACGAGCCAAATTGCCCTTGAGAGTACACGAGATCCCTCGAAAAACAGAGTGAAATAACACTCTGTTTTCGCGGTTTACTCTTGTCTGTCCAGTTCTGTTTGTGCTCGTTTTTCGTGCCCATTAACCCAAATCGAGCAGGGGTTGTTTTAAGATCCTTGTTCTCCTCTCTTTCTAGTTTCCAAAACATCTTTCGGATCGAATTTTCGTCGTGAAACGAGGGAGATATCACTGTTTTAAAACTGCTGTCCAGAAACTTTCCAAAACGCGTGTTGCTTTGTTACTTCGTCGACGACGGCCTCTCGAGATAAAATCTACCATCGATTACGACCCAAGACGGTGTCAACGATACATGTAGGTTGAGGGTGCATCAAATCCCCTTCTCTTCTCTCTTTTTATTTCGTTTTTTTATGCCTTTTTTTATTGTCTTTTTTGTTTGTTTTTCGTTTTAATTATCGTTTGTTTTAAATTAACTACGAAACTAGTTAGTCCGAGTATGAGTTAAAGTACCACCATGAACACCCGCGTTGACTTGAGATGGGAAAAGAAACCGCTCCTTCACTTCGGTCGTACACCCCCGTCTCATTTACATATCCTCGTGTTCAAGGTAGGGCATAAATAAAACAAGTTATCTAACTTCGATCTTCGCCTTCGACCCTCTTACTGTTTCGGCCAAATCGATGGACCTTAGGACCCGTTGCATGTTAGTTTAACTTCTGATTGTTAACCTATGACGTAATTAGATGACTTTAAATCAATTTAATAATCTAATTAGACACTTTAGGTGGCTTCGACGTAAGTTATAAAATCAATCGACGATTTCTGTAAATAATTGAATGCATCTATCTCTTTCACCTAATTTCTCGCTAGTATAAGAGTGCGTGATTAGCACCTTCTTATTGACACTCGATGAGTTAAATTAATTAGCGAATTTAACCTAATTGGACCCTTTAGGCCGTGTAGAATGCACCCTTGCGCGACAATCAATCAACATCGTTTTTAACTCGTTTTCTAACTTGGTTTCGATTCCTTTTCGCAATCATTCGATCTAATCAATAAATCTAACTTAGGAACTAGGTTGGCTTTGGTTGGGCCGTGGTTGGCCGTGTGTTTGGCCGTGTGTTTGGCCTCTCCTATTTCGTTTGTTTTTGCATCATTCGTTCTTTATTTGTTTTATCACTTGTAATTAATTTATATTTCTTTGAGTCACGTTTTGTAATCTATTTGTAATTAGTTCTCCTTTTTGAGTCAAAATCTTTTCTGAAAACCTTAGTTTTATTTGGTTAGACGGTTGTTCCCAATGCTTGTAGGAGCGTAGTAAACCGCATGTTGTTTAAAGCAACATGGCCCGGTTTATGCTAATGCATGCTTTGGTGCGTAGCCCAATGTCTAATTCGATGGGATTAAGTGAGGGCACGCAATACGAGGAGGGACCCACGGCCGTGTGTCATGTAGGCCGTGAGTCACTTCCCCATGTGCACGGTTTTCAAGGCCCAATGGCCGTGTGTTTTGTGTCGTGTTTTGAGTTGTATGTAGCAATTGTATTTAGATCGAGTTGTATCTTTAATTTGTTGTTGTGTCGGCATGAAATGCCTGGGTTGTAATAGGTAGATCCCAACGGCTCCCCCATTCCCCCTTAAGCCTTATTTTCTTTATTTGTATGTTGTTAGATCAATCAACCCACATGCTAAATTACAACTCTGACAAAGTTAGTATAGTTGCATCTAAATCAACATAGAAACTTCACATGTTAGGGTTTAAAACAACGTTTGCATATCATACATCGTACGTAGCTATGACCTTGTTTGAAATCCGACACTTGACTTAGTAGAGGCCGTTATCGACGGGCGGGGTTGGGTGTCCTTATGGGCTTCCCAACACGTACCCTCACCCCTTACTCAAGATCTATGGTTTGTGGATCCGTCTAAATACCATTGGATTATGAGAGTCATTCAAATCGAGTGATATAGGGTACAAGTCTTTATCTTTAATCACTCGTAGTCGATTGGCTTTATGCTTTTCGATGAAAGGTGTAAAGTTGACTTGAACGGTTCCAAGTTCCCAAAAAACTTGGTGGCGACTCTAATATGTCTTAATTCGATTCGAAAGAACCTCGAGTCGATTATGCCAGGTGTGGATCCCTCGGACGCAGTTCCCGAGGGCCTTGTCCACACTAATTTGGGGGATTGGGTGTTTTTATGGTTAGTTGTGCTAGTAGTAATTATGTGATCATGTGAAAGTAGGAGGATTCGTAGAGGAGAGATTTTGATACAGCTGTTGAGATCGTCTGCTTGTGTTTGCATTCTAGGTAGAGTTTTCCCTACTCAGTATTAGTCACATAATGTGGTTTGTTGTTGATTGTGATTGTTGTTAAAGTATCATATTCTCATTGTGACGGTTGTTGGATTTGGTTGATGTTGATTGTTGTTGATTGTATCTGTCTGTGTTCTTCGGGGTGCGTCCCTGGCTGAGTGGAGTCACTTGCGGGAGTGGCTTCACGCCCATTATTCGCCTTCTGTGGAACCCGCCATAGAAGGGATGTGCACATTAATGGATTTGGTTTATCGCTCCATGGAGATGAGCGGGGCTTAGGTGGGAATGGTTGCGGTCCCCCACTAGCGGTGAGGAGTAACCTGTTGCGATGGGTACTCTGGCAGGGCTACACACTTTAGTGTGTAGTCAGTATTGAGGAGTTGGTGATGGAGTTCGGGTTGATGTGACGATTGAGCTGTGTTGATTTCTGTCTTATTGTGATTATATAATTGTGTGATTAGTACTGACCCCGTCTTTGTTTTTTAAAACTGTGGTGATCCATTCAGGGATAGTGAGCAGTTGTTGAGCAGGTTTGATATGGTGCTTATGGGCTAGCTGAGATGAGTCGTCACTTGCAGTTAGAAGAGTCTTCCGCTGTTGTCAGACAATGTTATTTAGTTTATTAGACTTTTGGCTTTAGGAGAACTTGTACCGTATTTTAATGGTTTGGTTTGGACATGTAATTCACTTTAAACTTTATACTATTTAAATTATGTTTCGTTATTGTCATTTAATTATCATTGCCTCGGAAAACCGAGATGGTGACATTTCTATACCTGAGTGGTCCTGGTAAGGCACTTGGAGTATGGGGGTGTCACAAAGTGGTATCAGAGCGACGATCCTGAAACCTGTAACCAATGAATCTAAAGAACATAGGGAGTCAATTAAAATGAACCCGGGGTAAAAGTTGTAGGAGCTAATGCAAAGGCTTGGGAGACGTCCTAAAGTCGCAAACTCGCCCTGCAATTTTGAACCGGCCACATGGGGGGTATGTGTCAGGGTCGTGTGTGTTGTCTTTTGGTTTGTATGTGTGCATAACTGCATGTGTTGTGAATTGTTGGATGTTGGATGTGGAGAAATTGGAAGTATGGCGAAAAAGTTGAGAGGGGGGGGGGGGGGTGGGTGTTTTATATGTTGAATTGAATAAAAAAGCATGTTGGGTGTTTATAATGTGGCATTTCAATAACATGAATAGTGTTTGTTGGTTGCATAAAGAGTTGATAGAAATGCATGAGTATTTATTATGTTATTGAAAGTATAGTAATGTATATAAGATGGGAGAGTTAGATAACATACGGGCAGTGTATACGAGTCAGCATGACTCGATCGAGTGGGGGGCACTCGATCGAGTAGGTGAGGTGCTCGATCGAGTGGGTCTGACTAGATCGAGTGGATAGTTTGATCTTTTTATGGTCAGAACCGTGGTTTTGGGTACTCGATCAAGTACATAGGGGCACTCAATCGAGTAGGGGCCGGTTGATCGAGTGTCTCGTCGGCTCGGTCGAGTATGTTTATGATCAGGAGGTCTGATTAGGTTCTGGAGTCGAGGCACTCGATCGAGTATGTTGGGCACTCGATCGAGTAGCCTTAACTCGATCGAGTGGGTTTTGGTACTCGATCGAGTGGGGTCTGTGCAGGCGATATATGTGTTTGAGTTAAAGTATGCGTGTTCATATCTACCTTTTCTTATATAGTTTCAAGATACCGCCTAAGAGAAACGCCCTGTATGCTAGAGCTGAGAGCATGACTACCGATGACATAGTTAAGATGTTGGAGCATCAAGATGCTCTTACGGAAGCTTTAAAGAGAGTAGGGAAGGATAAGGAGGTTGACCATTCAAAGATTAGCATCCATATAGCGAGATTCAACCCGAAAGAGTATAAGGGGACAAGGGAGCCAATTCTTCTAGATAATTGGCATAGAGAGATGGAGAATATCCTAGATTTGGTGCATTGTCCGGATGAGATGAGGGTAGAACAAGCTGCATTCAACTTGAGAGAAGCGACAGGTAAGTCGTGGGACAAGGTAAAGGTCAATGCTAGGGACATGTATGCAAAGTAGGGGCTACCTGCTATACCTTGGGAAGAGTTCCGGAGGGCCATGAGGAGAGAGTTTGTACCTGAGCATGTGAGGAGTAAGCTGAGAGAGGAGTTCGATGAGTTTAAGATGACATCTGACATGACGGTGGCTGAGTACTACCGTAAGTTTAATGAGAAAGCTAGGTATGCTGAGGATATGGGATTGAGTGATGAGAACCTAGCTCTGAGGTTTGAGAAGGGGTTAACCCCCAAGATAATAGAGAAGTTACCCGTGGGAATCCTCACAGATGTTAAGGAAGCTTATGAGAGGGCCGGGTGAGCTGAGAGGCTAGTAGAGATGACCCAAGAGAGGGGTGCTGAGAAAAGGCTGAGAGCGAGGGTGGTGGCCAATCCAATTACAAGAAGGGTAACCACACTCAGGCTAGAGCATATTCATCGGGTTCGGGGTTTAGTGCTGTGGCTTCCTTTGGGCATGGCCCTGGGAGTGGTAGCGGTAGCTGGGGAATGACCTGTTTTGGCTGTGGCGGTGTAGGCCACAAGAGACATGATTGTACCAGTGTGTTGCCGGGAGGTTTTTAGAGACCGGCTCAGAGGAGCTATTCTCAGGGTCCGACACAGAGTTATGCGAGAAACAGACCAGCTGGGTCATGGAACAACCGGGGAGGTCAGAGCAACAACGGTGGAGGTAAACGCAATGACGGTAATTCTTATCAGAAGCCATCTAAGAACACCAACAACAATCAAGGGTCGGGTGCTAAGCCGATTACCTCAGCCAGTACTGTCCAGGGAGGTGGGGAGAAGACCAGTGGAAAGCTGTTTATGATGGAGAAGAAAGCAGCTGAGGACGACGCACATGTTATCACTGGTACTTTTCTTGTTAATAGTGTTCATACCTTTGTTTTGTTTGATTCAGGGGCGTCACAGTCGTTTGTATCTTCGAGTTATGTTAAACAGTTGGGTCTGAGGGAATATGAGTCTATAAGTGAGAGTTTTTATACCCTCGGGTGAGTCTGTATCATGTGGGAGGTTATATAGGGAAGTATCTATGATAGTTGGTCAAGTTGATCTACCTGTAGACTTGCTAGAGTTTCCTTTTGGACGGTTTTGAGATGATAGTTGGGATGGATTGGTTAGGAAAGTACAAAGCTAAGATAGACTATCATCAAAAGAAAGTATCTCTAAGAGGTCCTAAGGGCATTAGTGTGTCTTATCGTGGGTTTGTTGTCAAACCCAAACTTAAGTTGATTACAACTGTGACCTTGAAGTCCTATCTGAGGAAGGGGTGCCCGATGATCTTGTGCCATGTGAGAGATAACAGGATGGAGAGTCCGACAGTTGAACAGATGCCTGTTGTGGAGGAGTTTTCAGATGTTTTTCCAGAGGAGATTCCGGGGTTGCCACCGAAGAGGGAGATAGATTTCAGTGTTGAGTTGAAACCGGGGACGGGGCCAATCTCTAAGGCACTGTACCGGATGGGTCCTAAGGAGTTGGAGAAGCTCAGGAAGCAGCTAGATGATCTGATAGAGAGGGGATACATTAGACCTAGTGTATCATCGTGGGGAGCACCAGTTCTGTTTGTGAAAAATAAAGATGAGAGCTTGATGTTGTGCATAGATTATAGGGAGCTGAACCGAGTGACGGTGAAGAACTAGTATCCCTTACCAAGGATAGATGACCTGTTTGACCAGTTGAGTGGTGCATCAGTTTTTTCCAAGATTGATTTGAGGTCGGGGTACCATCAAGTGAAGATTAGAGAGGAGGACATACCAAAGACAGCTTTCACGTCGAGGTATGGCCATTATGAGTATGTGGTGATGCCTTTTGGGTTATCTAATGCACCGGCTCTGTTTATGTATTTGATGAACAGAGTCTTCAGTTAGTTTTTGGACAAGTTTGTGGTGGTTTTCATAGATGACATCTTAGTCTATTCCAAGACTAAGGAGGAACATGAGGAGCATCTGAGTATTGTGTTGCAGACCTTGAGGGAGCATGAGTTGTATGCAAAGTTGTCCAAGTGTGAGTTCTGGTTGGAGAAAGTTGCTTTTCTGGGGAATGTGATTTCTAAAGACGGGGTAGCTGTGGATCCGGCAAAGATTGAGGCAGTTACCAAGTGGGAAGCACCAAAGAATGTAGCTGAGATCAGAAGTTTCTTGGGTTTAGCTGGATATTACAGACGGTTCGTGAAAGATTTCTCCAAGATTGCTAGACCTATGACGGCTTTGATGAGGAAAGAGAACAAGTTTCGTTGGGATAAGAGTTATGAGACGGCGTTCTAAACAATAAAGGAGCATTTGACCACAGCTCCAATCTTAGCATTGCCTGAAGGGAGTGAGAACTTTGAGGTTTATACAGATGCCTCAAAGAACGGGTTGGGATGTATGTTGATGCATAACGGTAAAGTGATTGCCTATGCTTCTAGGAAATTGAAGCCTTATGAGGAGAATTATCCTACACACGATCTGGAGTTGGGTGCAGTTGTGTTTGCTCTCAAGATATGGAGACATTACCTTTATGGGGTAACCTTTAAGGTATTTTCAGATCACAAGAGTCTCAAGTACATCTTCACTCAAAAGTAGTTGAACATGAGACAAAGGAGGTGGATGGAGTTGATTGGCGATTATGACATGGATATTATCTACCATGAAGGGAAAGCCAATGTAGTTGCAGATGCTTTGAGCAAGAAGAGTGTACATTCTTTTTACACAGCTATATCCTTGATGAGGTTGAGAGATGAGGTTGGGAACTTTGGGATACATATGATGCAGAAAGGGGATGCCATGGGAGATTTGACAGTGCAGCCTGATCTATATGATGATATTCGAGGTAAACAGGTGTTAGATCCTAAGAAGGTGGAGTGGAGAGCTGGAGTAGAGAAAGGGACAGTATCTAGATTCTCTATTCATACAGATGGTAGTTTGAAGTTTGATGGGAGGTGGTGTGTCCCTAATGATGAGAAGCTGAAAAAGACAATAATGACAGAGGCACATTGTACACCATATTCGGTACATCCAGGCGGGGACAAGCTGTACAAGGATTTAAAGAAAACTTTCTGATGGCCTGGGATGAAGATATAAACAGTTGAGTTCGTGGCCCATTGTTTGACATGTCAGAGAGTTAAAGGGGAGCAGCGACGACCACAAGGTAAGATTCAGTCTTTAGAGGTACTTGAGTGGAAGTGGGAATCCATTTCTATAGATTTCATCGTGGGTTTGCCAAAGAGTCAGCAGGGTAACAACATGATATGGGTTATAGTAGATCGACTGACCAAGTCAGCTCATTTTGCGCCAATAAAAGTGTAGATACCCAGTATCTGCTGAGACTCCAACAAACACCCGATGATTATCGGACTATAACATGCTTTGGAATCGCGGCGTTTGATCGACAGTTTGTGTTCAACTTTACGTCGGAAAACTTAAAACGATTTCGAAAATAAAACATTTTAAAACATTTTAAAAATACCTGGAGTGTTTAATGCACGACGACGGGGTCGCAATGACACTAACTAGAGTCAAAACCGACACCGGACCAAAAACCGACTCAAAAATTAAAAACCCAACTCCAACAACGAGTCAAACTGAGTCAACCACAAAAAACAAACATTCAAAACCTTCTATGCTAAGATTTCCCGGATTTATGTATGGTCAAGTACCAAACAGATGACTACAAATCCTAGGATAGAACAAATCATGATTGCTCTTGTGTGAAAACGACAAGACAACTCGAAGACCCACGACGTGGCTCGCGCCTCTTTGAGCAGCCCAGGTGGCCACGTCGCTCAAAACTCACACAACCACTCAGTTTCCTATAAATACCCCTATTTGAGAAGTTACGCGAGTGTCTGCCCTCTCTTTTCTCCCTTAAAATTCTCGACTCGATTTCTTAATTCACAATCCGACGCGTATTTACGACCTACCGATCGTAAATACAAGCCTTACACATTGCTTGTTACCGTCATCGTGCATTAAATCCCTTGACCGACCACTTCGACCACTACACCGTCACTAATCTTAAAACACTCTTTTTACTTTCCAAAACGGTTTTAAACCGAGTTTTTTTCCGACCAAAAGAGTTGTTACACTTACGTCGGTCACTCGCCATAACCAAACATATAAGTAAGAGGGTGTAAAAATCCTTCTTTTATCATGTTTTTATTTGTTTCATGACTACAACATGCTAAAACATGCATAACATGAACCAAAACATGGAATAAACGAGCCAAAACTGATTTTTGGCCTGAGACAGAAGCTCCTTGGTTCGCCGGCTTGCCCGCGCCTCAATGGGGTGTCCATGTCAGAATTCAACCGTGTTTGTTCTCGTCATTTCCCTTTGATTCATTTTCATATTTACAATCGGTTTTTACTATTTCAAATATTTTTAAACCTTTTTATTTTATTTTATTTGTTTTAGCCATAAAACATTTCTCACCCTTGGTTCCTCATACCATGACGGTTAAATCCGTGTTTTGGTGATAATATTTGGTTAATAACATTTAAAAGGTATTTTAAAGCCTTTTATTTCATTTTTGAGAGGTATTTTAAAGCCTTTCATCATTTCTTTACATTTTCAAAACAAGCATATTAGTCACCGACACAAAGTCATCCTTGGTTCTACATACCATGCCGGATTTTAACTCGGGTACGATGATGAGTATCGACTAATGATATTCAAGTGAACTTAATGTTGGAGTTAGTGTCCTCCACAATAGTGCGTTAACATATTAAATCTCATTAATGGAATATCATCAGATATTTAATTATTTGATCCTCGTTAGTTGATCAACGTTAATCGATAACGGTTGGCTGACTAGAGTTTGACGTTATTGTCGAGAGACGGCGGTGATCAACTGACCCCTTTCGGTCACACCTAAAGGAACGAACCCCAATAGACAACTAATTAATTGTATGAGATACAATTTATTTAGTCCCTTGATTTATAGACTAAAAAGTTAGTCAATTATTTTTAGAGAGATTTCGAGTTGCGAACTCGAGGAGTGGCAGTTATTATTTAATTATGCGATAATTGAATAATAAATTTTGGGAGACGGGTTTTAGTTAATTAACTGTTAATTTACTAAAATTGTACTAATTGATTAATGTGATTAATATTAGTACGTAAATAATATGTGTAGTCGTACACGTATATTTACGGAGTGAATTGGACGAATTAATTATGGAAGTATTTAAACTTGAAACGATTTTTAAAATAAAAATTACACGGATTTGTGCGACAAATATAAAACCAACATGGACCCGTAAATGGGCAAGTGGACCGTGTAAAATTAGAGTAGTGGATGATTACTCACATAATCATTTCACCTTATTTTGTATACTACCATAATTTATCTTATGTAAAATTTTGCATGTGATATAAGATGAAAAACATAAGACAAAATTTGTCCACTCCCTCACTCCACCTCCACCCACCCGGTCCTATGCCTCCTCTTTTACTCCATCTATTGTTCATTTATTTACACTACCTCACTTCTTCACTTTTTACTTTGCATGTGAACAATTCTTCAACATCTGTCTAAAAGTATTACTCATCTTTACTAAGATTGTTAGTAAAAATATATTATTACTAAGACTAGTTAGTAATATTACTAATAATATCAAGGGTACAATATTAACGAGTTCTAGTTCAATACTTGTTATTATTTTTGGGTTAGTTCTTGGGTGCAACAAGAAGGAGATCTTCTTTTTGAAGATTTGCAAGGAGGATCTTCCATTGGGTATAAGCTCAAAATGATGATGATTATTCGGGTCTAGTTCTTCAAATCAACAAATGCGGTCTAAACGACCCTTTCAAATCAAATCGGGTTCAAATACCCATTTTTCAACAAAATTTATAACATTTTCTAAATGGCCAGAATACGGCATATAACCGTAGGTTGACCCGCGCCTAAAACAGGCCTTTCAATTCTCATTTTCAAAACCAGGGGAGGCCCCTTGTACCGCCGGCTGGCTCGCGCCTCATGTAGCCGTCCTGGTACAGACTGCTCCCTTTCCAAAGACTCGTCTAGGACGATCCCGACTCCGGTTAGCCCGGATATAGGATGGATCAGATGACTATTTGCTTATTCAAAATCATGTTTGCAAAATGCCTTACTAAGACAAGTGGATCATGTTATGCACCATAAACCTAATTTAGTAAATGGATGTTTAATTTCCGTCTTGCATGCAAACCAATCATTAATCCAACTCGACATATTATACTTGATATTTGGATTAAATCAACCGACTTAGAAATCTCTCATATGTTAGGTTTAAATTATTGGATGTGCATTCATGCATTTAAACCGTTTTATCAACTTTTGTATTCAGCCAACCAAGATCGATCAGTAGAGGCCGCTACCGCGGGCGGTATTGGGTGTCTGATTAAAGGGCTTCCCAATATGTACCTTCACCTCTTACTCAGAAACTTTGGATAGTGGACTACCTTATCTAGGGCATACGAGAGTAATTCTAGAGATAGGATGCGAAAGAGGGACGATTTCCTTACCTTTAGTACCTATGTCAAACGCTGCTTTGTGCTTCGATTTGACCGAGGTATAAAGTGGATTTCGAACGGGTTCCAAGCATCCCACAAATGCTTGGTGGCGACTCCGAACATCTCTAATCATTTCGAGACCTTTACCGAGACGAAACCGACCGATCTAAAATGATCCAGTCGAAAGCATTTTTACGCCGCCGAGCGTGGCTTTCAAAAGAACGCTATACGTCCACAGATTAGCTTGGCATGTAGGTGGCTATGTCCACAGATTGGCGACTCCGCTGGGAAAAAACTAGGACACTTACGTCTCTATGATCCCTAGATGGTGAGACTTGAACGAGGTATAGGTTGGAATGCATTAATTGATATTACGGTCACGGCCGGGTTCCTTGTCCGGGCCCACAACCTAACCTTCATCGACCAATTGGCTCGTCTCTTCGGCGTGAGTTTTCTCATCCCCGCGTTTCGAATGCCGATTGAGTCAAGCAAACCATTGACGTCACACATTTCTGTTTCGTCAAAGAGCTTTCATCACTTTCAAGCTCGAGGCTAAGGCACCCTCCTTACACACTTTGTTTGGATTGGTATCCCTCTCGCAAATCGGGGTTTTATTGCTTAGTGTGTACCCACCCTTCTAAGCCAAAACCCGTGTCAGCATAATGCATAATATAATCAACTGTGAGTGCTTATGTGCTACTTGATCATAAGTCCTTCCGTGTCATTTTCAAACTTTCAAAATCACCCTTTTTTGCGCCGTTATAATGGCCATTTTAAACTCGGTCTCTCGCCGACCGTTGCACACTTTTCTAGGCCGTTGTAATGACGATTTTCAAACTCGGTTTTTATAGCCATTTCAACACGCCTTTCTAGGCCGTCGTAATGACGATTTTCAAACCTGGTTTTTATAACCATTTCAACACGCCTTTCTAGGCCGTCATAATGACGATTTTCAAAATCGGTTTTTATAACCAATTCAACACGCCTTTCTAGGCCGTCGTAATGACGATTTTCAAACCCGGTTTTTATAACCATTTCAACACGCCTTTCTAGGCCGTCGTAATGACGATTTTTAAACTCGGTTTTCTACAACCATTTCAAATCACCTTTTTACGCCGTTATAATCGCCGCGTCTAGACACGGATTTTAACCCGTTTTGTGCCGACAATGGCTCTTTCAAAACCCGAGAAAAGCACGCACCCTTTTCTCGAGACACTTTTGAGATCCCGAGGACTATGCACCGTCCCCGAGACCTCTTCAAACATTTCAAACTCGATTTTCAAAACATACAATTTTAAATTTTAAAAACCGTCTTGGGAAACAATACACTGTTTTCCGAGCTGATTCAAACTCAAAACCGTCTTTTGCAAATAAACTTAAGACAACCCTTTCAACTGACCGACTTACGGAGATCTCTATCTTCGGAAGCCGTCCGTAAAGTGACAAATGAATCTTTTTGAAAATTTTTATTTTGGGAAACTTAAGTCAACCATTCCAATTCCGCCTCGTATCTATCGAGTCGAAGCAAACATACTTATGGGTCTTTAATTATGAGTCGTCTCACCACGAGACCCGTCCAATGGCATCACGCCGTTATGTTGGACTCGTGTCAAAAGTTCGGTCAACACCGTCACGTCATAAATCGAGTCAGCACCGAGGAACCACACACGATCACCCTCGTCTTGTTGAGTCTGATCTTTGTCTCGTCCTTTGTGTTGTCTGCGTTCAGTCTTTGAACTGTGTCGGATTGAGTTGTAATGTGAGCCGTTTTTTTGCTTCAGAGCCATGGCCCGGTCTTCAACTTCGTCTGTCAACAGCAACAACAATGATAATAACAGAGATGTCACGACTGATCAGCTAGCCAACCTGCTCACTGCTCTTAAGGTCACCCTGAATCGCGTCGAGACCCGTATCGACGCCCTGGAAAACAAAGAAACTGGAGAATATAATGCTCCGCCTTTGACTGAAACTGAGAAGAGGCTAAAGCTCTTGGAAGAACAGCTCCTAGCCCGGGGTAACAATATCCATCTTGAGAACAACAGAAGGTTCGAACCTGTTGGGGATCAACTACCCGACAACTTTACCCTAACTGATGTACCTAAGTTCAAAAGAGTGGAGGACCCGCTCAATCATATCCGTGCCTTCAAAGACTACATGGCCATTAAGGGGGTCAAACAGGAACTTTTCACCTGGATCTTTCCGTCTTCTCTGGAACCGATCCCTCGCCAATGATACTACTCCCTTGATCCGAAAAACCTTACTACTTGGGATCAGGTCGCAGTTGAATTTGCCAAACAATATGCTGGCAATGTTGAAATCCAAGCCAATACCCGTACCCTTGAGGTCCTAACCCAAAACGATAAGGAGGGGTTCACCGAGTTCTTAACCCGGTGGAGGAGGGTGAGTACTCAGTTGGTCAGTAAGCCGAGTGAATCAACTTTGGTGGAAAAGTTCGTCAACAATCTCCGCCCAGTGTACGCCAACTTACTAAGATACCAAAATATTAAGACCTTACAGGATCTACAAATTCTAGGAACACGCATTGAAGATGACCACCGGAAGGGCGTCTTGGCCAAGACCACTGGCAGAGGCTACCAGGGGTCCACCTCAACCGGGTCTCGTCCCTATGGTGAAACGAACAAAATTGATGAGGTCAACCTCGTTGAACCATCTGCTAAGAGAGCTGAGCGCCCCCAGAGAGTGTTCACTAATATAGGGTCAACTTATGCAAGTGCTCTGAAGAGGCTCATGGACCAGGGGAAGCTACAACCAATCGGACCCACCCCGGATCTGACCGATGCTAAGAAATCCCGATTCTGGAACCCCAATGCCTATTGTCAGTACCATCAAGGGAAGGGACATGATACTGAAACCTGCTTCAAACTCAAACACATCATCCAAGACATGATTGAGAAAGGGGATTTGACTTTACCCCCGCCGACTAAGCCAAATAACAAAACAAATCCTCTGGGAATCCACGCCATCTCCAACGATGAGCCAACTCTGGACTGCTCACACCTCATCCTGCCAGTTGATGACGAGGTGAATGCCTTGGAGAAAGGTTCATCAGACGGGGTATTTGTGTTCAGTGCCACAACTATGCTCACTATGTTCCAAAAGGTTGAGGAAGCCATATCAAGTCTCTCCGAAAGGATCACTGATACGGTCGTTTCTGTACCAAAAATAAATACCTAAATATAACTAACAGAAGCTAGCGATAAGTAGGGTCGATCTCCACAGGGAGGCGGTTTACTATCTACTTGTCTATTCTATCTGTCTAATGTCACTATTGGGGGTTTGAAATGTTTTGACTAGACTAAGAGATTAAAGGAAGGGGCAAAGGAAAGAGAGAATTTAACAGATAAAAGAGAGAAATATGCTAGGAGTCGGTCTACCGTGGTAGCTACACTATCGGGTCAGCTGAGTCGATTAAACTATTGATAAGAAGAGCTATGGTCGTCACCTTTCGGTCCTTAAACCGCCCTAGGGTCTCCTAACTTAGCTTTCGCCCTGATTAGGTATTACCTATTGTAATTAAGCAAGCCTTCCTTTCCAATCTTTCGATCCAGGCCGGGGTTAACTCGATAAATTGGTCTCCTGCATGCATTCATTCAACCTAATAACAACTAAATTGCCTAATACAATTCTTATCGCAAGACTAATCTAATTAAGTCGATCCTAACATATTACTACCACGGCTTCCCTAATCCTAACATACTAAGGGGAATTAGCTACGCATAATTAAATAGAGAACAAGAAATAAAGAAAAAGTAAACATTAAATAAAAGTAAAGAGAAGGAATGAATTACTGAATTATTGATCCGGAAAATAAGGAAGAACAAAATAACAAGATGGCATGTATATAAAATGATAAGAGAGCGGAAAAGCAACGTCGACGAAAGGTCGATAAAAAGGGGGGTTACAATGATGTCCTACTCCTATTTATAAGAAAAATAGGATTTATTAACCTAATTGACGGAATTAAAGCTAAAAAGCCGAACCCATGAGCGAAACCACTCGATCGAGTGGTATAAAACCACTCGATCGAGTGGTATAAAACCACTCGATCGAGTAAACTAAAGCTTAAACCACTCGATCGAGTGAAATAACCACTCGATCGAGTAAATCAATAAGTGCAACTACTCGATCGAGTAGAAAAAGGACTCGATCGAGCATAATTCTACTCGATCGAGTAGTTTCCAGCGCACAATTTCCTGCTTTGCGTACTGAACTTCAAACGGCTGCCATTTCTTCGTTACTTGGACAAACAGGGTGATTCCGGTGGCATTGGAAAGCTAAGAGGACAAAATTTCATCTCCATTTGGAATAACCTGAATATCAGTTGTACAATTCGAGATATGGCTCTCCAAAGTAGGCACTAGCAATTTGAAGTTCTTCCTTTGCTCGCCTATCTATCTTTCTTCTTTGCGCATCTCAAAATAGCTATATTCCCGCTCCAAATTCACTCTTCCTTCAAATGCATGCTAAACGGACGGTAAATGGCTTGATTTCACTACTTTCTGGTCCATTCCTGCAATCAAGACAAAATAAACCAAAGTAGCATATTCGGGGCATTTCGTAGCAATAAACTACGATAAAAGCATAGAAATACGTGCATAAAATAGGCTAAAAAGACTATATAAAATGCACGTATCAAATCTCCCCAAACCAAACCTTTACTCGTCCCCGAGTAAACTAAAATGCAACTAATGGAACGGAAAAAAGATAACTCAAAGCTAGCTACAAATGCCCACTTAAGCCAATTTAATGCAAGCAAACTAGCACTTATAGCAAACAGTCAAATGCAAACGAGTTATAGGATGTTTATGAAAGTAGCTGAACCGTCGACCTTGCAAGACCTTTAACAATGGACTCTCATGGGTCACTCTTCTCTCATGAAGCAAAGGGTGAACATATATATGTAAGAGAGAAAGAAAAATAGTCGCTCACCTAGACTACGACCCACATAAACATGCATGCAACTAATATGATAAACAATTCTAGCTACCGTACACACATTCCAACCCAACAACGTCCTGTCACAGCCAAGGGCTTACAAAAATATGGTAAAGTGAGGCAATGGGTAAGAAAAGGCAAAACATTTTATGGAAATGTGGAGGTATAGGCGGCCAAGCTAGTACCTAAACAAAACCATATATCAACATCCGTTTCCAACTCAATTATGAATTAAGCACATGCCCTTCATTTGGCATAAAATCTCACCAAACCGAACTAGAAACACTCCTCAAATGATATAAGATAGAACATAGGAGCAGAAACCGACTAATCAACAAACAACATCTCTTTTTTCAATTTCTTCCTTTCTTTTTCTATTTTTTTTCGGTTTCTTCTTTTCTTTTTCGATTTTTTTTTTCTTTTTCATTTTCGAATTCCTTTTTTTTCAACTTTTTTTTTTCTTTTTCACGTCTTTTTCATCATCCTCCTTTTCTTCATAAGTTACCAACTCCGAATCAATAGATGCAAGCCAAACTTGATACAATAGACAATATACCGCAGAACAATCTAAACTAGCTTGACAAGGCAGGCTAAATTTGGAATGTAGCTAAAGGTCAACAGGGAAATTTGGCTAATGTGGAGTTTAATGGGTAAAAATGAAAGAAAGGGAAAATGTAAGCACCTCCCTGCATGTGACACCGACCACTAACCCGAATGTATGAAGGCAAAAAGCAATTGAATTTCATATACGTGCAAATTGATGATACATGTTATGCAAGGAGTAACTACTCACAATCCTACATGAAACCGGTCACAAATGACACCAGTTTATACGACTCTAATTCCTTAGAATTTATAAGTAGGTTGCCAAAATTTCAGGTCAAGTCTATTCGTTCAGCTAAATTTAACATTAACTCGTAGATTATGCAATAAGACAAGCTAAAAGAATATATAGTTTATTGCAAGGCTTACGCAAAAAGACAAATATAGTGCAATTTCATCATGGAAATCGACCGTTCCGACTCAACCTATATGCTAAAATAAACGTGAAATTTTTTGAATTTTTAACAGTTTTTCAAACTTTTTATGATATTTTAAATTTTATATGAGAAATAAACAACAATGCATACGGAAATAAACGTGATAAAAGAAATGCAAATAAAAACAAGATGCAGACAAAGATATGGATGCATAACCTCCCCAAACCAAACCGTACAATGCCCCCATTGTACCAAAACATGGAAAGGAAACGCAAACTAAAAGAGAAAGAGAGTAAATATGAAAAGCTCACAAGATTGCGCGAATAAGGGACCTCCCCAAACCAGCCAGCAACGTGGGAGGTCACTAATAGCTCTGAAACATCGTCACAAGCAGCTAAGTCAAGCAATGGGCGTCCAAAACAGCTCGATCGAGAGGAATAGTGGTCGATCGAGTAGAAAAGTGGTCGATCGAGTAAATTTTTTTTTTTTTTTTACTCGATCGAGTACAAAGTTACTCGATCGAGTAACTCGTCTTTCTGCAGCTTAAGGTTCGAGTAGAATTCCTGCAAAGACGCAATGAAACACAGCCCGCAAACTAACTAAGCAAGCATACTGATATAGTTTATGGTATAAAAACCATTTATTACAACTGAAATTTAATAATAAGCAAAATAAAATCGCCGGGTTGCCTCCCGGGTAGCGCCAGCTTGAGACAGGTCCCAACTCGACCTTCTTTTCTTTGAGGCTCTCTAATTAATCATAATCAAAACAGCTCAAAGCGCGCAGCATTAGATTGTACATCTGCGCATGTGCTACACAGAAATGTAAGTAGCACCAAAGTGGAATACAGAAATAGGAAATAAATTTAAACAATCGTTTAAGTCTAACAAATTTCCTATGTGAGCTCCTAAATTTATCCACAAAATAAAGGAGCGCGGGAGCAATAGACGCTATATTAGGGTCCCGATTCAGATTAGCAATTTTGAGATGACATGTACGGTGAAAATTCGTTAATTTATATGTCCACATGGAAGGGGGTATAGCATTAAAAGAAATAGCGCGAGTCAAACGAGGCAATATACTATTAAAACAAACAATAATAAAATTATCGTTTACTACCTCAGGTTGGTTGCTCTCAACAATGGAATCACTGACCAAAGAATGTAATACCTCATCCGTGTTAGGAGCAAATACCGACTCTAAATTGTCCTTTCGTCGCCCTCGGTGGAATTCGTCCCCGTAAATCTCACCTCAAGTGCATCTAACTCGGCTTTGAATAAGGGGGATTCACCGTAACCGTTATCATCGTCAAAATCGTCATCTAAATCAAACCCACATGACGAATCATAGCTCCCAATGGCCAACTCACTCGATCGAGTAGAATTATTACTCGATCGAGCACTTTCCTCTTGATTTTCACTCGATCGAGTGATTTGAACTACTCGATCGACTGATTCTTCTGAAATTTCACTCGATCGACTAATATAAGTCACTCGATCGAGTGATATTTCCTGGACAGGGCTGAAATCTTCGCGTAAGGCATTGAAATATGATAGAAACTCGTCATCCGAGTCATAGAGGTCATCCTCAGCATTGGGCAACACGGTTTCCTCAGGGGAAAAACCGCTCTCAGCAAGGTATACCTCTTCTTCTTGCATCTCAGCTACTAACTGAGCAATGTCAGTTTCGAGCTTATCAAGTCGCGTAAAAGTGCATTTATCATAATCTTGCCTCACTTGCATTTGAGATGCAAGTGTCTCCAATAGCGATTTCAGCTCCGCAATTTCTTCTTCTTGTATATCAGAAGGATCTCGTTGCGGTGGCCATTGATAGGGTGGATGTGGCGGCACAACTACAGCTGCTTGACTAGCTCGACTATGCTGTTGGAACGCGTAAACTTCGTTATTCTCTGCCAAACAAAAAACTGCATTATGCCCAGCAGCACCACATCTCCCGCAGTAAATCACCTGCTGTGCCATATAATGGGAGATAGGTGACGGGTCAAAGGTACTCAAGCCTTCCCTTTGACGATCTTTCACCTAGAACTGTCTAGGTAGAACCTGTAAGGCCTATCAAAACAGCACTCAAGGAAAAAGATTAAAACGGCCTCAAGGGAAAAATCCCCTGAGGCTAGAAACAGATAAAATGAAACAATTAAATAAATAGATGCCTCCCCGGCAACGGTGCCAAAATTTGATACGGTCGTTTCTGTACCAAAAATAAATACCTAAATATAACTAACAGAAGCTAGCGATAAGTAGGGTCGATCTCCACAGGGAGGCGGTTTACTATCTACTTGTCTATTCTATCTGTCTAATGTCACTATTGGGGGTTTGAAATGTTTTGACTAGACTAAGAGATTAAAGCAAGGGGTAAAGGAAAGAGAGAATTTAACAGATAAAAGAGGGAAATATGCTAGGAGTCGGTCTACCGTGGCAACTACACTATCGGGTCAACTGAGTTGATTAAACTATTGATAAGAAGAGCTATGGTCGTCACCTTTCGGTCCTTAAACCGCCCTAGGGTCTCCTAACTTAGCTTTCGCCCTAATTAGGTATTACCTATTGTAATTAAGCAAGCCTTCCCTTCCAATCTTTCGATCCAGGTCGGGGTTAACTCGATAAATTGGTCTCCTGCATGCATTCATTCAACCTAATAACAATTAAATTGGCTAATACAATTCTTATCGCAAGACTAATCTAATTAAGTCGATCCTAACATATTACTACCACGGCTTCCCTAATCCTAACATACTAAGGGGAATTAGCTACCCATAATTAAATAGAGAACAAGAAATAAAGAAAAAGTAAACATTAAATAAAAGTAAAGAGAAGGAATGAATTACTGAATTATTGATCCGGAAAATAAGGAAGAACAGAAGTAACAGTAACAGTGTATATGAAATGATAAGAGAGCAGAAGCAGCGTCTGACAGTGCCAGATCAAAAGGGGAGGGGGGGGGGGGTTACAATGATGTCCTACTCCTATTTATAAGAAAAATAGGATTCATTAACCTCATTGACGGAATTAAAGCTAAAAAGCTCAACCCATCAGCGAAACCACTCGATCGAGTAAACTAAAGCTTAAACCACTCGATCGAGTGAAATAACTACTCGATCGAGTAAATCAATAAGTGCAACTACTCGATCGAGTAGAAAAAGGACTCGATCGAGCATAATTCTACTCGATCGAGTAGTTTCCAGCGCACAATTTCCTGCTTTGCGTACTGAACTTCAAATGGCTGCCATTTCTTCGTTACTTGGGCAAACAGGGTGATTCCGGCGGCATTGGAAAGCTAAGAGGACAAACTTTCACCTACAATTAGAATCACCTGAATATCAGTTGTACAACTCGAGATATGGCTCTCCAAAGTAGGTACTAGCAATTTGAAGTTCTTCCTTTACTCGCCTAGCTATCTTTCTTCTTTGCGCATCTCAAAATAGCTATATTCCCGCTCCAAATTCACTCTTCCTCCAAATGCATGCTAAACGGACGGTAAATGGCTTGATTTCACTACTTTCTGGTCCATTCCTGCAATCAAGACAAAATAAACCAAAGTAGCATATTCGGGGTATTTCGTAGCAATAAACTACGATAAAAGTATAGAAATACGTGCATAAAATAAGCTAAAAAGACTATATAAAATGCACGTATCAAATCTCCCCAAACCAAACCTTTACTCGTCCCCGAGTAAACTAAAATGCGACTAAAATGCACGTATCAAATCACCCGACTTGACGATGCCTACCGTCGATTTATCTTCAATCCTCCGCCACCACGCCCGAGGGAGAGTCCCCAGAGCGCCCAAAACTACCCTCACCAGGATGGATTACTCCCGCGACCATTCTGGCATGCACCTCATAATAATCACCCTCACAATAATCAAACCCACAAAAACTACTCTCACAATAATCAAACACACAAAAACTACCCTCACAAAAATTACCCTCACAGAAATATCCCTTACAAAAAACTGCCCGCCGAGGAATACCCCTCCAAGGTGCCTTCGAGATCCTGAAATCAATGGCATCTGGAGAGATGATGTTGAAGGTATCTACCTTGTCCTAGAGAAAGAGAAACGGGCGAAAGACATCGGTCACCATACCCGGTTCGGACGCCCCTATCAGAATCCGAACAATCCAACGATCGTTCCAACAAAAAACGACCAAGTCGTCCCGGACGTAGACACTCAACCAAAGGCTCCTGAGAATTCAATCCTCAAACAGCTTCAGAAGGCAAAAGCCGAGATCTCAATTTGGCAACTGATCGCGACATCGTTTGAGCATCGACAGGCTTTGCTGCAAGCCTTGGGGAAATTGACCGTGCCCTCCACCTCTTCCCCTGAAGAAATAGTGGCGCACATGACAAGGGACACCCCTGATTTGAACAACCCAGTCGTCTTCTCCGACGAAGATATCTCTCCATTTGGAGCCAACCATAACCTTGCCCTGTACATTACCGTGCATTATCTCAGGAAGAATGTGCCCATGGTCCTTGTAGATGACGGATCCGCGGTAAATGTCATTCCCCTCAAGACTGCTCACAAGCTGGGTATTAAGGAAGCTGATTTGGCCCCAACAAATTAAGGAGTACGCGCCTACGATGACACTCGCCGCAAGGTCGCGGGGCTTATCACTCTGACTGTCGCAACAGGACCACCGGAAAGACAAACCAATTTTCAGGTGGTCGACATCGACGCCTCTTTCAATATGCTCCTGGGACGTCCCTGGATTCATGCTGTCAAGGGAGTTACCTCAACTCTCCACCAGAAGATCAGGGTCCCCTTCGACGGGAAAACAATCACAATCTCTACTTCCTCGATCAAAGCTGTCATGAGAAAGGGAATAGCCTCCTAGACCATTGAGGAAGACAATAATGAAATGTGGGGATTCCAAGCTGTGAATGCCATAAATTTTGAATCAACACCCTTTGATTGTGACCCGTTTGCTAATCTCACAGTCAACCACACCATGATGTGCCAGGGTTACTTCCCGGGTCTACCCCTTAATCTACTAAAGAGCACCTTACCTCCCTTGAAACAGGCTAAGGTCTCCAACATTCCCTTCGGACTGGGATATGAGCCTACCGATGAAGATACCAGGAGATGAACCTTCTAGTTTGAAAACGCAAGAAGCACGGGTTTATCCTCCGTCCCTATCATCTGACCCTCAACGGATACTTTGTCCCTGAAGGAGAATCAGAGCTCTACCATAGCTTTCCGGAGCCGATCTATGACCCTGTGGCTAAGACCAGGTACCCGGGTGTGGAAGTCTTCCAGGACTGTTATTTCATCCCCGACAACAACGAAGCTGCTTCAACCGAGTGCAAGCCGTCATCATGCCTCGACGGACAAGCTGTCACTCTCCTCTTTGGAGAAGATAACATCAAGCACCTCGAATATGAGGACATCATCAACATCGCCTTGAAGGACAATCAATTCGACCCAACCGCCTTGATCTACGACACTGACCCGGAGAAAGCTACACAGGGCTGGAGGAAGACCGTCAAGTGGACCGATCGCCAAAGCCGTGTTCTCAAGATCACAACTGGAGAAGGACCTATCTTCAAGGAGGGAAGTGAAGATGAATCTGAGTCTGAGTCGGAGTCAGAGTCTGTCATAGCTCCTAACACTCCTGATGTCCCAGTCAAGGTCCCCTTCCCACTATTTTATCACAAGGTTATGGCTGATGCAGAGGCTGAGTCTACCAGGGTCACCCCCGCTCCCATGAAAAGTGACAACCTGGAGCCTGTTCCAGGGGCCACCTCCTCTGTTGCGTCGCCTCTGACTGACCACGAGATGTCTGTCCTCTCCGAGCTTTTCGCTCGTGTCAACTTAATGAACGCTAAGTTTGCTAATGACTCGTCTCAATTTAACTACAATGCAATTCTGAATGACTATGAGGAATTTGACTTGAGTGACTACCCACCTTACCTAGCCAAAGAACTTGACAAACGGGAAACCAGAACCCCCATCATTGAGGAGACCGAACCTATTAACGTAGCAACTGACAACACACCTCAAGAACTTAGGATAGGGACAACCCTGGACCCCTCGGAAATATAACAGTTCATTGACCTCCTCCACGAATACAAGGACGTGTTCGCCTGGTCCTACAGAGATATGCTCGGGATTGATAGGGAAATTGCAGAGCACCGGATACCCATTAAGCCCGGAGCCAAACCCGTGAAATAGAAGCTACGCCGGATGCGTCCTGAATGGGCCCTGAAAATCAAGGAAGAAGTGGATAAATGGTTCAAGGCCGGTTTCATCAAAGTGTCTGAATACTCCGACTGGGTGGCCAACATTGTGCCCGTACCGAAGAAAGACGGAAGAATTCGGGTTTGCCTCGACTTCAGGGATCTGAACAAGGCGAGTCCAAAGGACGACTTCCCTTTGCCACATGTTGACATTCTGGTGGACAATACTGCCGAGCATGCTCTCCTATCATTTATAGACGGGTATACTGGGTACAACCAGATTAAAATAGCTGAGGAAGACATGCACAAGACTGTATTCACTACACAGTGGGGTACATATTTCTATACGGTCATGCCCTTCGGCCTCATCAATGCCGGAGCAACCTATCAAAGAACCGCTACCACACTCCTACATGATATGATGCACAAGGAGGTAGAGGTATATGTCGATGACATGATCGTTAAATAAAGAGAACGGGATGGCCACATCAACGACCTTCGGAAATTCTTCGCTTGTCTGCGGAAATACAACATGAGACTAAATCCTCTGAAGTGTGCATTCGGGGTCACCTCCGGAAAACTCTTGGGACATGTCGTCAGCAAAAGAGGCATTGAGATTGACCCAACCAAAATCAAAGCCCTTCAGCAAATGCCTCGGCCTAGGAATGAGAAGGAGATTCGAGGATTTCTCGGTCAGGTCCAATACATCCGCCGCTTCATTGCCAAGCTCACCATGATTTGTGAACCAATATTAAAGAAACTTCGCGCCTCCGATCACACCGATTGGTACAACGATTGTCAAAAGGCCTTCACCATGATAAAGGAAATCCTATCCAAACCTCTTGTCCTCATGCCACCTCAACCGGGGATTCCTCTATCCCTGTACCTGACTGTTACCAACACAGCCATGATGGGAGCTATGCTAGCACAAACAGTCGACGGCTAAGAACGAGCCATCTACTACATCAGTAAAAAGTTCATTGAGTACGAGACAAGGTACACCCAATTGGAAAAGACATGTTTTGCCCTAGTATGGTCAACAGAGAAGCTGCGGCATTACATGCTCAGCTACACGGTCCACATCTACTCCAAGATGGACCCGGTCAAATACATCTTCGAAAAACCCGTACTAAACGGAATACTGTCTAGGTGGACGCTCATGCTGTCCGAGTTCGATCTCAAGTTTGTACCCCTCAAGGTTATCAAGGGAAGAGCAGTTGTCGATTTCCTAGCAGAGAATCCCGTCAATGAAGATCCAACGACTGATACATGGTCACTTCCTGACGAAGACATCCTTTGTGCCGATTCCGACGCATGGGACCTATACTTCGACGGTGCATCTAATATGAGAGGCTTCGAGGTAGGAATCCTTCTAATATCACCGGAGGGAGAACATGTTCCGATCTCGGTCGAACTAGACTTTGCCGTCACCAACAATGCCGCTGAATATGAAGCATGCCTCATCGGCCTACAAGCAGCCATCACACTTGGCATCAAGAGACTGAGGGTCCACGACGATTCCTCACTCATCATCAATCAGGTGTCCGGATCATGGAAAATACGATCTGACAGTTTAGCTCCCTACCGAGCAAAGATCAATCAAGAGGCCGAATTCTTCGACCAAATCGACTACTTCCACTTGCCGCGAGAGGAAAATCAATTTGCTGATGCCCTGGCAAAACTTGCCGCACTCGTCAACATACCTGACGACATGACATCGATGCCCCTATGTGTCGAGAGGAGGAGCGAGCCAGCCCATATTTGTGCCATCAACGACGACAAGGAAAACCATGATGAACCTTGGTACCAAGCCATCCTCAACCACAAAACCAAAAACGAATTCCCTCCCAACTCTGATCAAAGAGGACAAAGAGCCATCCGTTTACTTGCATCACAATTCGTGATAAACCAAAATCAACTATACAAAAGAATACCCCAAGGAATTCTCCTCCTTTGCATTGACCATCACAAAGCTAAAAAAGTCATGCGAGAGGTCCACAACGAAGAATGTGGCCCTCACATGAGCGCAATGATGCTTACCCGAAAAATCATGCGGCTAGGTTACTACTGGACCTCCATGGAAGCCAATTGTCGTAACTACGTCAAACATTGCCATAATTGCCAAATCTTCGCCAACATACAACACATACCACCATCCCTTTTATACACCATGACATCACCCTGGCCTTTCTCAACCTGGGCATCGACATCATCGGGAAAGTTAACCCGGTGGGCATCAAAGGGCATTGCTTCGTCCTCGTCGCCATCGACTACTTTACGAAATGGGTAGAAGCGCAGTCATATGCAGTCTTGACCGCCAAACAAGTGGCCAAGTTCATCCAAAACAACATCATCTGCCGGTATGGGGTACCCCATAAAATCATCAGCGATCAATGCTCTCACTTCCGGGCGGAAACTCAAGCCTTGCTGGACAAATACAAGATCAAACGGCATCGATCATCCCCCTACCGTCCCCAAACTAACGGAGCGGTGGAGGCAGCGAACAAAACTCTTGTCACCATTATCAAGAAAATGCAAGACAACTACCGCTATTGGCCGAGCAAACTCCCATTCGCACTCTGGTGATACCGAACCTCCATTCGAACACCGACAGGCACCACACTCTTCTACCTAGCATACGGTAGAGAGGCGGCTCAACCGGTAGAGTTAGAGGTCCCTTCTCTACGCATCCTACTAGAGAGTCAAGTCCCTGAGGCGGAATGGACCCGTCAAAGGTACGAGCAACTTACTCTTCTAGAGGAATGGCGACTCAACGCCTTGCACAACGTCCAGCTTTACCACTGACGTATACAACAGGCGTTCAACAAGAAGGTCAAACCCAGGAACATCAGAGAGGGCGACTTGGTCCTCAAGTCCGTTCCAGCACCGCTACACGTCGATCCGAGGGGAAAATTCAAACCTAACTGGGTCAGGCCATACCTGGTTAAGAAAATACTTTTGGGGGGTGCAGTGAGACTGAGTGACTTAGATGGGGAGGATTTTACAAACCCGACCAACCTAGACCAACTCAAGAGATACTACCCTTGAACCATAACAACCAACAACCCAAGCCTAGTTCTACCACTAGCACCCCTTTTCAAGTCAAGTTCCTCAACGTGTTCTGATTTGATATTGCATGTTTTATCGAGTCTAAGTTGCGGTACCTTGCCCGTTTCAAAGGTCCTTTGATCTGTCAAAGGCAACATCCATTTACACTAAAACAAAAAAAACACCCTGAACTACGAGCATGGTTTGATTTCACCTCTTCAGGTGGATACGTAGGCAGACCCTCTTATACCTGAGGGATACAACCACAAAACCCAATCAAAAATTTACAAAATATTTCGAACTACGATCATGGTTTGATTTCACCTATTCAGGTGAATACGTAGGCAGTCCTTTCTTACACAAGAAGGATACAACCATCCCCACAATAAAAAAACAACAATCCCCATACAATAAAACCCCCACATACAAAAAACATCCCCATCAAAAAAAGAGAAAGGGAACAACATTCCCTTTTATCCACAAAATACAAAAATAAGCCTTCTCCCTTCCTACAAAAATCCCACTTTCCTAAGTACAAACGTTTAGGACGATTCAAGTCGAATTGCCCTTACAAAATGGATGGAAGAAACAAGCGTTCACAATTTTCGACATGAGCAATCCTCTTATTTAATTCATAATGGGAGGAATTACAATTTCAACAACAAATAAAGCTCGACGAGTCTACAACTTGTCAAAGGTAAGATGTCAACTAAAACACCTCACATTATAAAACTAGCACAAAACACACAATAACTAGCTAATACAACATAATAAAAACTCACAAGAACAAATAATGGAGGTCTTCACTCTTCCATTCTACCCTTACCTTTTCCCTCGGGGTACATCTTCCCCTTGTTCTTCTTGTTGGCCCGCCTAGCATGGACTTCCTCCTCGGAACGGATCCTCAACGAATCTAAAACGGCGACGGCCTCCGGTCTACCACAGGACCCCATGTCCGACCCAAAAAGAGCCAATGCACTGCTCACCGTATTCTTGGGGCCGGAACTCCTCCTCTTCGGTGGTGTTATCACGTCGGGGGTAGCTCCACCAACATACTCCTCAAATAAGGCACGGTTGGCCTTGCCAACCTCTTGATACTTCAAGTCGACAACCTCGTCCTTACGAAATTTGGATCTCTCCTCCACGGACGGAGCACGTGACCACTTGACTTAAGCGGGAGTCACCCATGTCCTGGCAACGGGGTTTGGTACCTCCCAAAGCGGCCGAGTGGCCCACCATCTTTCGAAGACCTCCACAAGCTCGGAGTTCCGGAAAACATTCTCTTGGACAAGAGTATCTTGAGCGGGCACCTTTTGTTGACGCCCCATTTGCCTCATGAGCCTTTCGGGATAAATGAAGGAAGCAACCTTCAAACCCACCACCATAAAAAAACGAGGACTAGCACCCGAAGCGGGCAACCCCGTGAAGGACCTCAAGTGCCACCATGGCACCACTCAACGGATATGAGGACCACCCTCCTCCGCCAATCTTGCGGCCCAATAAACCTCGGTAGAAGCAAAACTATCCGGGTAAAACTTCTTCCTCATGGTAAGGTGACGGAAGGAATAAGAAGAAGAATCAACCGGAGGCTCTACATACCTTAGCCTCTCAAATAGCCACACTTGAAGGATCCTTGGGGACCCAAATGAGGGAGCTTCTCCACAAGATCCTTCCTTGTCCAAAGCTAGTATGATCTCTCCAAGCACCAACCATGATGGATCTCTACCATGCTCCATTTGCTCAACCACGTGGATAAGGGTCATGCTACCATAGCATTTTGGCCTTTCCTTTTTCAAAACATCAACAAAGAGGTACACATGGACAAGGCAAAAGGCAAGAGCCCTTTTCCTAGCCACCTCCGAAACATTGGTATCTAATCGATTTGAAAAGATGTTGATAAGAGCCAACATATCCACACCATGTGGAGCAAGAAGGAAGTTGACTTGACTTGTCGACAAACCCAACATAGAACGAAATTTCTCCTTATAGCACAACCGAGTCGGAGGAAGCACCAGAACACAACCCGGCCACCCACCAATGGCTCCAACTTCTTCGGCAAGAGGACAAATTTTACCTTTCGGGAAAACGAAAACATGGTGTTTCGAATCCCAAAACCGAGAACATGCTTCAAGAAATGAAGGTTGCACCTTGACTTGACGAAGCACCAACAATTGACCAACTCCCATGCAAATGAGTTGATACTTTTCGGGAGGCGACAAATCCCGACACCATTGTCGCAATGCATTCTCAAAAGCATCCATGAAATATTTTTGTGGAAGAAGAAGAAGAAGTTTTGTAGAGATGTTTTTTGTGTGTTTCGGATGATGAAACAATGAAGCACAAACATCACTATTTATACAAAAATGATCAGCGCGTTTTTCAGAAAAAGGGGAGAGCTGGCTTCCATTGCCAGGCAGCTCGCGCCTCTTTGGGCCTTCCCTAGGATTCCCGCTGTTGACTTGTCTTTTTCAACTTGTGTTTTCTCCTGACACCTCAAACCTCCCACCAGGACACTCGCGCCTCTTCGGGATGATCCAGGATATTTTGTGTTTCCTCACACTCACATCTCCTTTCTTTCGCGTTTTACGAAATCCGACACGGTTTCCATGACGCAACTTTAAACATCGTTTCCATGTCAATCAAAATTGCGAAAATTTTTCACTTTTTCACAATTTTCCATCAAAATATAAATCGAAAATTGATAACACTACATCAGTTTTCCTCCAAAATTCAAGCACTCACAAATTCGAGTCTTGACCTCAAAAATCAAATACACTCGCAAAAATATTTTCTAAAAGTTCACTCCTGACGGTTTGAGTTTGAATTTTTCGAGTCACAAATCAATTTCAACATTTCAACGCAATTTAATTCAAGACACGAGTTAATTGCTCAATTTTCAAATTAATTCCTTTTATCTAAAGTGACGACTTGTCGCGGAATTTTCAAAAATATCATTTCAAATTTCAAATTTAACTTCAAGTCATCTTGGCTAAATTTTGTTTTCAATCAAATGCTTTTACGTGTTTACGTTTATGTAAATGTGCTATTTGTTGCCTGTTTTCTACACTAACGATGCAGGAACTGGCCCAAAGCAAAAGGATAATTGACAGCCGACAGCGCTCCTCCGAAACACAACAAAAAAAGCCAAAAATCACAAATGAACCACAATCCAAAAACACATATATACAAACCGCCTCACGCAAAATACATCGACACGCATTTGATACGGACAGCTGACCGTACAAACAGGATTCAATATAGACATCTATCATACAGACACTGGCCTAAAACAACCATCTATCATACAGACATTGGCCTAAGACAACGAACTGGAGGCTACCCGCTACCTACCGAACTAAACACTCTCTATCCTCTTAAACAGAAAAGAAAGGGAGCAACACAAGGAACAGAGGAGCAACAGCGGAAGCAGAGGTGATTACCATTATGGTAATACCTCGTTCCTCCTCCACGACAAAAATGAAGACAGTGTCTGGCAGACTTGGGATGATAAGGAGGCCAAGAACCATGATGCGACGCACCACCCCGGTGCTGACCCCCAATCATCAGCCATCCTGTCTATGAGCCACAATGAAAGGACAAGCCGGCCACATTAGCCGCCTCTCCTCCTCTACGGAAGCATCCTCCACCACCGCCTCGAATCCGGCAGCCTCCTCGGTCACTGCAGCTCCTCCGGGATCATCCTCCTCCTCCAATGCCTCCACGACGGACCCCATAGGTCCCAATTGGTACCCTGCGATCAAAAGAAAAAACAAAAAAACGTCAGCCAAAATTTCGGCATTATGACGGCGTAAAATGGACAAATCCAAAAAAAAAAAAAAAACACAACCTGCAAAGCAAAACAAGGGCAATCCCGCCCAAACACAGACACAAAACAATTCACAAAAAACGACTCGCCCCTCTTTTCAAGCAAAAGACGAGTCAAAACAACCAAAAAAAGGCATTTAAAGACCCATACAAGGTCCACCAACAACCCAAAATACGTTCCCAATGCAATGAGGAATTTTTCTACGGCTCAAAAGGGCAATTCATACGCCAATTTGAGCGCAACCGGTCAAAATTTCAAAAACGACCGCAAAGAGGCCAACGTGATTTTATACTACCAATAAGGTCCATTTCAAGGCAAACTGACTCGATTTAAGCCCAAACAGGCGCTTATTTTGTCAGACATAAGACCGTAACAAAAGTCAAAAATTCCAAATTTTGCCTACAATACCCAACAAAGGTCCATAATGGCAAATATGAACTTTCCCGACTACAATACAACCTAGTGGGGCCCACTACCCAAGCAAATAAACTTGGCATTGTGAGATGAGACGGTTTCTCCACCTCACTCACGTTTTTTGAGCATAGGGAGCGGGAAGGGGACCAAAATGCAAACTAAAAGCACCCTTATACCCCTAAACAGGTTTCTAACTTAATGCAATCATCAATTTCACTCGAAATGGGCTCAATCAAAAATGCCCAAATCGATTTTCTAGGGTAAAATTTCGCCCTAATTCAATTAAGCTAAAGACCAACAAATTCAAATAGATTCAAGAGGAAATACATACCTTGAGATGACATTATGGTTGATAGCACGAATGGAAGTGAGCAAAGGTCCAACAATGGCGATTTTTGTGGGATTTTCATGTCAAAGGTTGAAGATGAATGAGGGTGGAATGCAGCCAAGCATCGCGTCTTTTACATAAAAATAGGGAAGCCCCTTTGGTTCGCAAGGTGGCTCGCGCCTCAATCAGGCCCCCCTTGCTTTTTCACCGAAATTTGGGCTTTAGCCCAAATTCCCATATTAAATTTCGAGTTTTGTTGACGACATTCATGACCGTCATTTTTCAAATACAAAAACAAATAGTGAAATTCCAAAATTCACTATTTCTTCAAATTTCAAAATAATAGTGAAATCAAAATTCACTATTTCCTCACATTTCAACGACGGCATATAAACCGTCACTCCAATTAATAGTGAAATCAAAATTCACTATTTCCTTACATTTCAACGATGGCACATAAACTGTCACTCCAATTAATAGTGAAGATTCCAAATTCGCTATTTCCTTCACATGTCAACGACGACACATAAACCGTCACTTCAATTAATAGTGAAGATTCCAAATTCACTATTTCCATCAAAGTCAAAGGCGGCACATAAACCGTCACTTCAATTAATAGTGAAGATTCAAAATTCGCTATTTCCTTTACATGTCAACTATTGGAGTAAGTGTCCCAACAATAATGCGATCACAATTGTCGATCATATTGATCACATATTTAAATCTCATAACAAGAATACGAAAGGGATGATACATTACATATATAGTCAACTGGTCCACACATATCGGTAATGATTGGTTGGTTAGAGTTTGACATTACTGTCGTGCGACGGTGGTGATCATTTGATCCCTTGAGGTCACACCTTAAGGACGATTCCCTTAATTGAAAAAGGTTAATTAATTGTATGTCGATACAGATTAATTAATTCCTTAAAATTAAACAAATTATTATCATAAGAGAGAAAATGACATCTTATTATAATGTGATTAAATAAGATTTTATTTAGTAATTTAAGAAGTTATAATACTAAAATTAATTGGTGTTTACGAAACACGCGAGATGAGAATGATAAGTTAGTTATAATTACAAGATGTTGTGAATTATACTAACTAGTATATAAATGACCATTTTATGTGAAAGTAATTTTGAATTACTAGTCAAGTTGTTAAATGTGATTTATTTCATTTGTAAATGATATTTAATTTGTTAAATATGCATTTTAAATTAAAACATGACATAAGACATGTCACATGTCACATGACATACAATTGTACAATTGACAAAAATAAAATGGACTCCATATTACACATGATAACCGATAATTGGTGGGCAATTTTAGAAGTTTTGTCTTATTCATTTGTCTTATTCATTTTTCTATGACATTTGATAGTGACTTGACTATGACAAAGGCTTACACTAACTAGTCTTGTGAAGACAAAAAGGAAAAAGAAAAAGGGTCCTATAACCCTCCATACCCACCGGTTTTTCACATGTAACAATTGAGAGTTTTTTCTCAATTTTTCATTCTCTCATGTTTTTTATGATAAACACAACACTCTCTCTCTTGTTCTTCATAAAAATTATTTTTATGAATCTAATTTGTACAAATCAATCACTAATAATACTAGTAGTAGTATATGAGTATTATTAATCGATTTTAAGGTAAACCAAATTACAAATATCTAGTACATATTATTTTGTGGGTTTTTGGGATAGTCTTGGGTGCTACTTATTGGAGGGCTTCTATTTGAAGTCATGGATGATCATCCTAACGTATTTTCTAGCTCAAGAACAAATGAAGGTAGGAGACTTTCATTTGTGCCCATTTGGCCGAATTTTGATGGTGATAAAACGATTTTCTCATCTCTTGTTATTTTGTTTGCATGCATAAGATCAACAATTTATTTTATGACTAAATAAATTAATTCATATATGAATATGTAAAATAATCTGATTAATATTTCCAACAGTCAACGGTGGCACATAAACCGTCACTTCAATTGATAGTGAAGATTCCAAATTCACTATTTCCATCAAAGTCAACGGCGGCACATAAACCGTCACTTCAATTAATAGTGAAGATTCCAAATTCACTATTTCCTTCAAATGTCAACGGCGGCACATAAACCGTCACTCCAAACGTGATAGCAGAATTTAAAATTTGCTATTTCCTTCAAAATTCAAAAAAGAACAACGAATGGTGAAGATTCCAAATTCACTATTCCTTCAAATACCAACAGGGGGCTTCCTTGCGTAACCCGCTCATTTAAAAAAACAGTTATAATGAAGATTCAAATTCACTATTTCCACGGCGGCATCATGAGTTCGCTACTTTCAAAACAAGCCCATTCGACGCGGCTATTCTCACGGTCCATTAACCGACCGCCCCATGGCTGGGGAGCCTTACTACACACCATGGCTGGCGAGCCTTACTACACACCCGAGCCTTACTATGCACCATGGTTGGCGAGCCTTACTACGCACCATGGCTGGCGAGCCTTACTACGCACCATGGCTGGCGAGCCTTAACACGCACCATGGCTGGCGAGCCTTACCACGCACCATGGCTGGCGAGCCTTACCACGCACCATGGCTGGCAAGCCTTACTACGCACCAGGGCTGGCGAGCCTTTGTCCGCAAACAACCCAAGGACATATCCCAAAGACGCCTCGAATACGACTCCTTACCAGATCTGGCGAGCCGTTGTCCGCAAACGTGCAGGGACATATCCGAAGATGCCTCAGGCATGACTCCTTCTTATGGTTGGCGAGCCTTTATATGTAGTCTAATGGACTTTATACGACCCGCACGGATAGACGACAGACTCTAAGCTGTTCCCGACGATAGGTCCTTGGCTCGTACCCTCGAGTCGCCTTGGCGTCGCCCTTCCCGATGGCAGGTCCTTGGCCCGAATCCTTTCGAGCCGCCACGACGTCGCTTGGGTCTCCAGGTTGTAATCTTTGATTGACCTGGCGGCTCTACTTTGACTTTCGCCATGTCCAAGCCTCAGTCAAAGTGGGGGCTCTGTAGATACCCAGTATCTGCCGAGACTCCAACAAACACCCGATGATTATCGGACTATAATATGCTTTGGAATCGCGGCGTTTGATCGACAATTTGTGTACAACTTTACGTCGGAAAACTTAAAACGATTTCAAAAATAAAACATTTCAAAACATTTCAAAAATACCTGGAGTATTTAATGCACGACGACGGGGTCGCAATGACACTAACTAGAGTCAAAACCGACACCGGACCAAAATCCGACTCAAAAATTCAAAACCCGACTCCAACAACGAGTCAAACCGAGTCAACCACAAAAAACAAACATTCAAAACCTTCTATGCTAAGATTTCCCGGATTTATATATGGTAAAGTACCAAACATATGACTACAAATCCTAGGATAGAATAACTCATGATTGCTCTTGTGTGAAAGCGACAAGACAACTCGAAGACCCGCGACGTGGCGCGCGCCTCTTTGAGCAGCCCAGGTGGCCACGTCGCTCAAAACTCACACAACCACTCATTTTCCTATAAATACCCCTCAAATGCCCCCATTTGAGAAGTTACGCGAGTGTCCTCCCACTTTTTTCTCCCTTAAAATTCTCGACTCGACTTCTTAAGTCACAATCCGACGCGTATTTACGACCTACCGATCATAAATACAAGCCTTACACATTGTTTGGTACCGTTCTCGTGCATTAAATCACTTGACCGACCACTTCGACCACTACACCGTCACTAATCTTAAAACACTCTTTTTACTTACCAAAACGGTTTTAAACCGAGTTTTTTCCGACCAAACGAGTTGTTACACTTACGTCGGTCACTCGCCATAACCAAACATGTAAGTATGAGGGTGTAAAAATCCTTCTTTTATCATGTTTTTATTTGTTTCATGACTACAACATGCTAAAACATGCATAACATGAACCAAAACATGGAATAGCCAAAACTGATTTTTGGCCTGAGACAGAAGCCCCTTGGTTCGCCGGCTTGCCCGAGCCTCAATGGAGTGTCCAGGTCAGAATTTTTAAAAAATTAGTAAAATTTAATAAAAACGGTTACTAAAACAAAAACCATTATAAACACCTTTCACAAATACCCGCGCATAATATTCAACAACAGGTTTTAAAAGAAAAACCGTTGTTACTAACAATTTCAACAACGGTTAATTACCTTATAGCCGTTGTTAAAAGTCGTCACAATTTTGGTGGGAAATACACAACAACGGTTTTTTATATGATAACCGTTGTTATATTATTCCCACCAAAATTTTGACAAACTTTCCACAACGACTTACTCGAAACAACAACGGCTTTTAACCGTTGTGAATAATTTCCACAACGGTTTTAGTAAATAACCTAACCGTTGTAAAAACCTTTTACAACGGCCGCTTTAAAAACGTCCGCTTTTTATTTTTTCAACGGTTTTTACTCGTTTTAAAACCCTGTATCTGTAGTAGTGAAGACTTCAACTAAGAGGTTTCGTGATGGTATTATTCGAACAAAAGTCATGGTTTGCCATCGTGAAGGTTTTAATAAGAGGAAAAGACGTTCTCCCCAAGTTGGTTCAAAAACAGCCGTTGAAATTGGTGGAAAAACAAAAGCTGGTGTAAAAACAGTCGTTGTAACTGGTGGAAAAAAAAACTAGTGCATAAACGAATGGAGGTGCAAATGAGGCTGAGAGTTCCAATAAGCAAACATTTACAAGGATAACCAAAATTAAAAGGTGGGGTTGTGAAGCGATGTTCAAATTCAAGTTTCATGAAAACATGTACAAGATTGAATAATTCTGTGAGGGTCACAATCACCCACAGACTTTGTTTAGAAATAGGGAATTTGAGAAACTTGCAGAAAATATAAATGAATATCATTAGCAAATGATTATCGCGTATTCCAGAGCGAATGTTGGGGAAAGTCTAACATACAACTTATGCAAGAAGCAAGCAGAGGGTTTCGAAAATGTGGAAGCTTTCCTTATGCAATTCAAGAATTTCCAACGGGACGTGAAGTGTTTCATTAAGAATTTCCAAGTGCCTTACCAGGACCACTTAAGGTATGAGAACGTCACCATCTCGGGTACCCGAGACAATGATACTCAAATAGATAATAACGAAACGTATTTAAATGATAATAAAGTTTTAAGTGATACAAGCCAGACTCCAAAAACTGTAAAAAAGGAAATACAAGGTTCTCAAAACTGTCAACTAATATACAACTACAAAACGTTCGACACAGTGGAAGACTTCTAAATCTGCAACGTGATGACTCATCCCAGCTATCTCATGCACATCGTCTCATACTTGCTCAATAACTGCTCACCACCCCCGAATGGATCACCATAGTTTTTAAAACATTTAAACGGGGTCAATACTAATTACATAAAACAAATACCATAAAGGAATAATATTACAAACTGCACAAACAGCTCAACAAACCCCAGTCGCCATCTCAAATCTCCACACAGCTGACTACACACTAAAGTGTGTAGTCCTGCCAGAGTACCCATCGCAACAAGTACTCCACGCCGTCAGTGGGGGACCGCAATCGTACCCACCAAATCCCCGCTCATCTCCATCGAGTGATAAACCTAAGTTTCCTTAATGTACACATCCCCTCATGTGGCGGGTTCCACAGAGGGCGAACCAAGGGCATGTAGCCACTCCCAGAAGTGACTCCACTCAGCCAGGGACGCGTCTCAAAGATCACAGACAGTTATAAAACAACAATCACATTATACTACCAACAATCACTAAATTAGAATCTAATCCCAATACGATATACAACAACAACAGTAATCCCCAACCACACTTATTGAATTAATACTGAGTAGGGAAAAACCTGCCTGGAAAAGCAACTACCACAGACGATCTAGCATCTAATCAGGATTATCCCTATGAATCCTCCTCCTATAACATGTATACATTCACTTACTACCTGATGTCACTCATATTTGAGCATATTTAGTCCCCGAATTAGGCTAGTTCCTATGCTTTTTAGTGCATAATTAGGTCATTTACAACCTTTAGTTTCCCGTTTTGCATATTCTTTGAGGTTTTGTTCCCTTGGTAGGAAAGGAGTGCAAACCTTGCATTTTCATGGCAAAATGGAGCTAAATTGATCAAATTCAATGACCAAGCATCAAAAGAAAGACAATGCTAGAAGGCCTATGTAGGAAATAAAGTAGCTTGGGCAATTATGAAAGGATCCTTTCTTACCCAACAAGATCCCCGAGGATTGTTGAGGAAAGAAAAGAAGAGAAGTAACTGACAAGGAATCCGAGCGTCTCCCTGCCCAGGACGAGCGTCTCTCTGCTACAATCCGAGCGTCTTGATGCCAAGATGCTCGTCTTGAGGCCAAATGATCCGAGCATCCCTCCCACAATCCGCTCGGATCCCCATGCAGAACCAACCGTCCCTGCTGCCTAGACGCTCGGGACGAGCATATTCCTTGGAGACCACCAAAACGGAGATGAGTATCTCCTTGGATAGGAGCACTTCCTCAACATTTCTTAAGGGTCTTAATAGTTATTTAAGCCCTTAGTAACCCTAGTCTTTGTACCTAATCTCCAGTATAAATACCCCATTGTACTACCTAGATTAGCATGTCATCTTAATAGGATCTTAATCTTATCTTAATCAAGTCCTAATACTCTCTTAATCTTGTAATCAATTCTTAATTTAGCATTAATACAAATCTCATTTCTTAATCATTCCTTAATTTCTCTATTGTTCATCATTTATTTTGGGTAATTAGAAGATTATTTGGGTTTATTTGGAGGATTGACAACCTTCCATCAATCATCAAGTACTTCTATTATTCTTTGCTTTATTATTTTGCAATAATCTTTATAAGTATAATTCCCTCTTAATCGTTTTTAATTATTGTTAATCAACTTTATTTGTTCATCATGTTTTGCCTTGCTAGTATGATTGACAACCTTGTTAGCATGTTAAACTTGATAATGAGTGAGTAGTTTTCTTAACTGGGGTTAATGGGGAATTAGGGGAAACCAACATGGGGATTGATTCATGCTTAATCTAATATGTTTTCATAATTAATTTGTTTGCTTGTTGTGATTTCAACTTATGCACGTGTTATGTTTGATGAAATGCGAGCCTATGAATCCTTGCATTTTACCTATCACTTACCTTTTCTATGAGACTTGTAAGACATAAACCAACTCGAGTCTCATTAGACCATGCAGATAGTTGGATAGGGAGGATTAAGTCGACTTGTAAGTGTTGTACAATCTAATAGATTCGGCTCCAGGACCCAAACCTTCTTAGGGATTATAAGATATACACTAACCCGATCCCATCACAACAATAATTGCTTGCATCTAGTAGGAAACATGTTTGTATAATCAAATCCCATGAAACCCCTATGAACCCATGACACCCTAGTGCCTTTAATCAATTGTTTACATCTCATTTTAATCATATTGCTTGCTTTCATTATTTTGTTTGCATTGTTATTTAGTTTAGTTGATCTCCTACCTCAACCCAAATTGTGACACCCATAGACACAACCATTTGCAATCGAAAATCCTATATCAATACCCGTCCCTTGGGATCCGACCTTTATTTACCTCTTTGCTAAAAGTAGAGTAGTTTGTGAAGTTATAAATATTGTTTTGGTCTAGGTAACTCTTAACGACAAGTAACCGAAATCCATACACCGGCAAAAAATGGCGCCGTTGCCGGAGACGGTGTTAACTTGATTTGATTTTCTTTGATTGTTTTTAGTTGTGTCTTTCTTTACCTTGGGGAAGTCAAGCTCCTCAAGGTTTGTTCTAATTGTTTTCAAGTTGTTTGATATTTTGCATGTCTAGGAGATCACAAGGTAATTTGTTACCCATTGATCTTGAAATTGAAAGAACTTTGACCAACAATAGAAGACTTGCTAGAAATACTTTGAGAGGTATTGGTGAGATTGTGGACATTCAACCAAATAACATTGAGTTCATAAATCCTTTTGCAAGAGAAGGAGAGGATAACCCAACATATAACCAACCACAAAATCAACCCACAATGCCTAAATTTTCATCACATTACGTACCAACCGAGGAGAACCTACCAAATGGTACTCCCACACCACAACATTTGACCGGTAATTTTATTGCAAAATCCACATTTATACAATTAGTTGAGAGAAGTCAATTTGGGGGGATGCCTAGTGAAGACCCTCATTCTCATATGGAGACTTTTTGTGACTATTGTGATGCGATTTCTCAAACCGGAGTGACTCAAGACCAAATTCGATGGGTCTTATTTCCTTTTTCTTTGATTGGTTCCGCAAAACAATGGTTGAAGAGCCTTGATAAGGCTACTCTTGGTATTGACTCTTGGAAGAAATAGGCACTTGCTTTCTACAAGAAATTCAATCCTCCGGAAAAGACTAACATGTTGAGAGCCCAAATCACCAGGTTCAAAAAAAGGAATGAAGAATCCTTGTATGAAGCATGGGAGATATTCAAGGATACTTGCCGATATTGTCCACATCATAGACTTAGCGAGTGGTTCCTTGTACAACAATTTTGGAATGGTCTATATGAAGACTCCCGAAACATTATCAATATGGGATCAAATTGTATGTTTACCGAAGTTGATGATAATCAAACATGGAAGAAGATTGAACAAATAGCGGTCCATAAATCACAATATAGTAGACCTCGTATGGCTACTAGATGAGGAAAGCATGAAGTGGACTCTATTACTCAATTGGGTGCTCAACTTAGTGCTCATATTGAAACCATTAATTTGAAGTTTGAGAAGGCTATGGCTAAGCTTGAAGAAGCCTCTAAATCGCCTAAGCAACATGTTAATGCCATGGTGGCGTCTTCATCAATTCCAAGTAGATTATGTGAGAGTTGTGGAACTTTGGGACATGACCAAAGTGAATGTAGGGGAACAAGTGAATGCTTTCGAAGCATACAAGAGTGGTACCCCTTATTCCAACTATTACAATGAAAACACCAAATTCCACCCCAACCTCTCATACAAAAGCCAAAATGTTCAAAACTCTCAAACAACATACACCCCACCTCCAATGAGAAACCAAGATCAAAGACCCTTTTTCAATCAAAACCAAGGTTATCAAAACCAAACTCCATACAATCAAACAAATGACCAAGGTTTTGATGTTTAAAAATCAGCCCTCCAAATGCAAAAGAACCAACAAGAATTTTTCACTCAAATTCAAAAGGATAGCCAAGCAAAAGACATCACCATTAACAACATACTAGCTCACACAAAAATGTTGGAGACCCAAATGTATCAATTAGCATCTTCAAGTTCACAAAGACAAAAGGGGCAATTACCACCTCAAGGTAATCCCCCAAGACAAGTATGAAGGGCCGAAGAGGCCCGTTGATGAAGATGTTGTGAATGCTAGTGACAAGGAAAAATTTGTTGAAGACTCTAAGAAAGAAGAAGAACCCACCACCATTCAAGAAGTTTCAAAGGAGAATGAAGAGAAGGCTAAAGAGAAAGAGCCTATTGCAATTCGGCTTCCATTTCCAAGTCGTCAAGCTAAGCCTAAGTTTGATGAACAACTTGGGAAGTTTATGGATATTGTCAAGAACTTGGAAGTCTCAATTCCATTTACGGAATAAATCAATCACGTTCCGGCCTATGCGAAATACATGAAAGATATTCTTACAAAGAAGAAATCCATCCTGAAACTTGAGACTATTTCCTTCACTAAGGTGAGTAGTGCCATCCTACAAGGAAGTTCACCTCCAAAACTAAAAGATCCGGGAAGCTTCTCTATTCCATGTACCATTGGTGACACCACAATCAACAAAGCTATATGTGACTTTGGGGCAAGTGTGGGTGTCATGCCATATTCGGTGTGCAAAAGGTTCGGAATGGGAGAGCTTAAGTGCACTAATATCACACTTCAAACGGCGGATCGATCAACGAAGACACCTTTAGGAGTATGGAAAGATGTGCCGGTAAGAATTGGCAAGTTCTTCATCCCGGTGGACTTTGTTATTGTTGATATGGAGGAAGACTCCAACATTCCTATCATTTTAGGAAGATCTTTCTTACACACCGCGGGAGTGGTGATTGACGTGAAACATGGAGAGCTCACCCTTGAAGTGGGAGATGAAACAATCACTTTTAATTATGACAAGACAATGAGAGCTCCCCGATTTCATGAGCCATGTTTCATGGTTGATCATTATAGCCTAGAAAGTGATATGAAGAATTTGGCATCTCAATGCAAAGAACAAGCTATGGGTAAAGAATCACCACCCATATGGGAGAAGAAAATGGGTAATCTCCAAGTTGCTCCATCCAAAGAGTAAGAAAGTCTCAACAAAGAGATCTTGAAAAGCTCACTCATGACAAGTAAAGAAGAAGGCCTCATTGGGCATGACAAGAAGGAAGAAGAGTTGCTCTTGTCAACTCGCGATATTATTGCAGAACAAGTAGATGAAGTATGCGGTCTTTGGGATGATGAGTTTGAAGGGATATTCAATCCCTATATCGGTAATGCTATGACTCAAGACCACAATGAAGAACAACAAGTGCAAAGGTCTATTGAAGATCTTTATCATGCCAATGAACAAGCTTTCGACTACTTCTTCAAGGTGTTGAGCAACATCAACAACACCTTGGTTATGCCCCCTTGACATATCATTTATGGATGAGAGTTTGGTGGAGTCCTCCCTAAACCACCATTTGTAAATATTCTAACCCCTTAACTTGCATTTTACTTATTGTATTGCATTTTTGTCAATTTTGGATTTGTATTTTTATGCCTTGATCAAGATTTTCATCATTTTGAGAGAAAGTGAGGGAGGGACTTATGTGATTATTTATGTGTAGTGTTTTGACATAGTGTGGGGATAACAATGGCCTAGGCTATCCAAGCCTTCGTAGTGCCCCCACAATGAAGACCAAAGGAATGATGAGTAAATGACACGGGATATGAAATACCCACGGATGGAACTGAATTTGTGTGGTAAGGGGAATATCCGAGCGGCCCGACAGGAATCCGCTCGTCCTGAAGAGAATCCGAGCGTCCTGGTGAGAAGACGCTCGTCCTGAGAGAGCTGGAAAAAGAAATTTTTGGACTGACTGAGAATCCGAGGGTCCCCATAGAGAATCCGCTCGTCTCAGTCAGGAAGCTCGTCCCACAAAGAATCCGCTCGTCCTACTACTGGTAAAATTTGGTATTTCTCCCTGACAAGGAATCCGAGCATCTTCACAGCAATCCGCTCGTCCTCCTTCAAAAGACGCTCGTCTTTCTCAGAAGGCGCTCGTCCCAGAACGTCCAGAATCCGAGCGTCCCGTGGATAATCCGCTCGTCTCCCCTCTGAAATTCAAATCCAACAGGATTAAAACCCCCCTTTCCCAATTCATTTTACTCATTCACAAGACAAAAACATCTCCAAAACCCTCAATCCCTCCATCTACAAAAATCAAATTTCTCAACCAAATTCACCTAGATTAATTCCACACTCCTTAAAACTCAAACAAATCACTCCTTTGTCAACAACAAGCAATTGAAACACCAAAATCTTCAAATTTTAAATGGATTTTTGGGATACAAGGCAAAATTAAACTATCCTAAATCGATTTGGGTCTTATTGGAATTTGAAGAAATCAAGCTTATCTTTGGTGTTACTACATAAAGGAGAACATGGCAAGAACAAAAGGCGGAAGCAAGGCACCCCCAAAGAAGAACCTTTCCAAAAGACAACAAGCTCTACAAGCTCTTTAAGCATCTAAGGCATTGGTGTTTCAAAATTCAAGAGTCTATTCCTCCAATGGAAGCTACTACTTCTACTCCGGTTGTTGAACAACTAGATAATTATCCGGAGGTAATTTTCACTTCCGACTCTCATAGGAAAAAATTTGTTTTCCTTGCTAAGAAATATATTTTACCCACCAAATTCATATGCCAAGAGACCTTGTCAAAATTGGGTGTCTTAGAACAAACCAAGACCTTTTTTGAGTCCATGGGATTGAGTACTTTGTTTGATATGCAAGAGTTGACTTACTCATCCCTCACCTTAGAATTTTTAAGCTCTTTGAAAGTTACCAAGGTGGAGACCCGAACAAATATTCAATTCCGGCTTGAGAATATTGATAGAAAATTGTCTTTTCGCGAGTTTGGTGAAATTTTTGGCCTTAGCAATGACTCGACTTACACGAAGAAACCTACCAAGTATGATCCTGCCCCCTTATGGAAGGCTATTACCGGGAGAGAGTTTATATCTTACCATGATTGTCATGCTCTTTTTGTCCATCATCCGGGCATAGGGGTATGGCACAAGGTTGTTGGGCATACTTTGATTGCTAGGAAGGGAACGAACCATTTCACCGAACGTGACTTTATTTATCTCGAGTCAACCTTGAATATTGGAAGAGAGTTCACCAAAAAGTACAACATTCTTCAACTTTTGATTGAGAGGTGGCTCAAAGTCGATCATGGCAAAGAAGGCACCACCTTTATTGTTAATGGAGGTTTGGTAACTTATTTGGCAAAACACTTCAACCGGAACTTCAACAAGGATAGCACCTATAAACCGGTTAAGGGAGGCCATATCACTGATCTAGCCACCATGGTTCAAAAATTCAAATGGGTCACGAATGATACTCTTGATGGCAAATTTGGGTGGTTAAAAAAAGATGCTAAATCCTTCACATTGCCAAGCAAGATTTGGCGATTAAATGTTCATAGGCCAAACTACCTTCTCCCACTCTCCAAGGAAGCCGAGTACATTATACAACACCAAGGGGAAGACATTGCCGAGCCCTCCTCCTCCATTATCACCCCACCTTACCCATTCACCTACCATGAATTTCAACCCGAAAATGTTAAGGTGGGGAATGACTACTTGACTCTCTTGATGAAAGAAATGCACAAGCAAGCTTATGAGGATAGACTCGATGCTTATAAAGCACAATATCCGCCTCTCCTACATCTTGATAGGTAAGGACTTCTTGACCCATCTTGTCCTTTGCCTAGTTGGGCGGATAAGGAAATCTTCTTTCCTAGTGCTTCTAGAGGTGGTAGCTTGGGTGAAGAGGAGATGGTTGTTGTTGAGAGTGGTGCACAAGAAAATGAAGAAGAAAATAAAGAAGGTGAAGAAGACGAAGAGGGTAGTGAGGAAGAAGAAGGAAGTTCAAGTGCAAGTGATGATAACTCCACATCTATGGAGGTTGATGATGATTCTAGTGAAGAGGTTGATGATGATGGAGATGATAGTGATGATGCCATGGGCGAAGATTGAGGATTAGCAAGCTCTTGGGAGGATGCCACATTACTTTGTGAGTTTCCTACACCTCCTTAAAGGTTTGTCTATTTCTTGTTTTTCATATAATTTGCATCTTGATCATAATATGGAGTCTTAGCATCATTTAAAGGACTCACACCTCGGTCACATTGAGGTGTTTCTTTTATTGTTCCCATATTCAAAATCCAAAATGATAATTGTAGTTTCATGCATAGCATCTTTATGCATGAACTTCCCCAATTGTTGACATTAGAAATAGTGTCTATTTTGGTTTGGGGAAGTTTATGCATATGCATTGGGAGCTAATCTAAATTATGCTCTCCAACATAACAAAAACCCATGCATCATATAGCATAGCTTAGTTTGCATTCACTCTTGTTTATATGTCATATAGTTTGCATTTACCTTAGAAATCATGCATTTTCATATAAATTGCATAATTTCCTATCACATTGGCCATTGAGGACAATGCCAATACTAGTGTGGGGATGGAAAATTCTAACATCACTTCTAAAAACAAAAATGATAAAAATTAAAAAATTTTGAAAAATACAAAAACATGTCTTTTTGTTTCATAAACATAAAAACCATAAAAATTTAAAAAATTCAAAAATCCAAAAATCCAAAAACATGTTCATTTCCTTTGTAGTGTAGTCTTGTATATATTATTTTGTATATATTGTGTTTGTCCATCCTTTTTCACATTGATCGACTACGCCACATCCGAGACATGAGAATATTGAAGACCGCATGGTATGATCTTTTCAATCTCCTTTTTCCTCTTTATGTTAATGACTATGTGGCTTTATTTTGATTGATGCGGTATAAACAATGTGAATTTAAGATTACATTTAGATTATTTGACATACTAGTTGGTAGAAGCATATGCACTAGGATGTATAAATTTTAGTTGAATCATGGCATGTAGTTGCATGTTAGGAAAAATTTTGTGAAACCGTCTATTTGGGAAGCTTGACAAGTGTATATAAGGCCCTTGTAGATACTTTTTCTTTTTAAGACTTTGCTTGTTAGAATACTTGTAAAACACCCTTGGATGTGTTATGCTAGTATCCTTTGACCCATGGATTAAGGCCTAGTCAAGAGTACCTTGTGGGGTGATAACTCCTTGGCTACCGTTTATTCCAAGGTGACCATTGAAACCATGCAACCATCCATCATCCATGTTCTACCACATTTTGTCATCAAAGGGAATGGGCACAAAAATTGTTCAAATTTGAGTTCAAGAAATGAAAAGAAAAGAAAAAGTTTGCAATTTCATCAAAAGAAAAGAGGAGTAACAAAAATGAAAACTCCTATGCTTCAAAAATAAGCACCCTCCCTACAAATGGGGTAGGTTTGAAAATGTTCAAAAAGAAATGCAAGAAAAAGTTGAAAAGTTGTCAAGTGTTGAAAATGCCAAACATCAAAAGAAATGGCAAAGAAAGTGTTCTCAAATTGTTAATTCCACAAGAAATTGGGGGGAAAAACAACAACAAAGTAAACTCCCAAATAAAACTCAAATTCTATTGATCCCTTTTCCATTGTATCCACTTTTGTGCATGATAGAGAGGGACGACCCTTCTTTTTGTCTAGGCAAGAAGGGGAATTCTGTGATCCTCCAGTGTTTCTACCACCATAGGGAGTCTACTCTTGACGAAAGCATTTAACGATTGAGTACAAAGGTACCATAGCTTGACACAACTTGGAGGTGATTTATTGGTATCCTTCTAGGCTTAGTAGTTTGAAGAAACCGTATCTATAATGGAATGTGTACCCTTAGATTGTTTCCCCTTTAGATAATTTCCGCCACTTAGATGAGGAAAGTGGCTATTCATTTTTGTAGATGCATCCATTTACTTGTTTTCTGTGCTTTAATGCTTGGATGTCTCGCCATTTTGGCAAGCCCCACCTTGCCTTGCAAGAAGGCATCCTACCTCATGGTTGCCTTATTGTGCGTTGAAGGGGCGGATTGAGACACGCTAATTGTCTCACATCGGCTATATTAGTAGGTTAGTTTGAATAAGGGTCCTAGTTTTTGTCACCTCTTTACTCGGGACGAGCAAAGGTTCGGTTTGGGGATATTTGATGTGACTCATATTTCAGCATATTTAGTCCCCGAATTAGGCTCGTTCCTATGCTTTTTAGTGCATAATTAGGTCATTACTACCTTTAGTTTCCCGTTTTGCATACTCTTTGAAGTTTTGTTCCCTTGGTAGGAATGGAGTGCAAACCTTGCATTTTCATGGCAAAATTGAGCTAAATTGATCAAATTCAATGACCAAGCATCAAAAGGAAGACAATGCTAGAATGCCTATGTAGGAAATAAAGTAGCTTGGGCAATGATGAAAGGATCCTTGCATCCCCAACAAGATCCCCGAGGATTGTTGAGGAAAGAAAAGAAGAGAAGTGACTGACAAGGAATGCGAGCATCTCCCTGCCCAGGACGAGCATCTCCCTGCTACAATCCGAGCGTCCCGATGCCAAGATGCTCGTCTTGTGGCCATATGATCTGAGCGTCCCTCCCACAATCCGCTCGGATCCCCATACAGAACCAACCGTCCCTGCTGCCTAGACGCTCGGGACGAGCATATTCCTTTGAGACCACCAAAACGGAGATGAGCATCTCCTTGGAGAGGAGCACTTCCTCAACATTTCTTAAGGGTCTTAATAGTCATTTAAGCCCTTAGTAACCCTAGTCTTTTTACTTAATCTCTTGTATAAATACCCTATTGTACTACATAGATTAGCATGTCATCTTAATTGGATCTTAATCTTATCTTATCAAGTCCTAATACTCTCTTAATCTTGTAATCAATTCTTAATTTAGTATTAATACAAATCTCATTTCTTCATCATTACTTAATTTCTCTATTGTTCATCATTTATTTTGGGTAATTAGAAGATTAGTTGGGTTTGTTTGGAGGATTGACAACCTTCTATCAATCATCAAGTACTTCTATTATTATTTGCTTTATTATTTTGGAATCATCTTTATAGGTATAATTTTCTCTTAATCCTTTTTAATTACTGTTTATCATCTTCATTTGTTCATCATGTTTTGCCTTGCTAGTATGATTGACAACCTTGTTAGCATGTTAAACTTGATAATGAGTGAGTAGTTTCCTTAACTAGGGTTAATGGGGAATTTGGGAAAACCAACATAGGGATTGATTCATGCTTAATCTAATATGTTTTCATAATTAATTTGCTTGCTTGTTGTGATTTCAACTTATGCACATGTTATGTTTGATGAAATGCGAGACTATGAATCCTTTCATTTTTACCCATCACTTACCTTTTAAATGAGACTTGTAAGACATAAACCAACTCGAGTCTCATTAGACCATGCATATAGTTGGATAGGGAGGATTAAGTCGACTTATAGGTGTTATACAATCTAATCAATTCGGCTCCGGGACCCAAACCTTCTTAGGGATTATAAGATATACACTAACTCGATCCCATCACAAAAATAATTACTTGCATCTAGTAGGAAACATGTTTGTATGATCAAATCCCATGAATCCCCTATGAACCCATGACACCCTAGTGCCTTTAATCAATTGTTTACATCTCATTTTAATCATCTTGCTTGCTTTCATTATTTTGTTGGCATTGTTATTTAGTTTAGTTGATCTCCTACCTCAACCCAAATTGTGACACCCTTAGACATAACAATTTGCAATCGAAAATCCTACATCAATACCCGTCCGTTGGGATCCGACCTTTACTTACCTCTTTGCTAAAAGTAGAGTAGTTTGTGAAGTTATAAATATTGTTTTGGTATAGGTAACTCTTAACGACAAGTAACCGAAATCCATACACCGACCACTACCACATACATACAAATCACTCAAAACCCTCAAAATCACCCAATTAGGGTTTTAATGAGACTCAACCAAATGCTATAAAAATTATACATGGAACTTACTCTTGACACGATGATCACAAAGAACAAGATGATCTGACTCTCCTAACCTTGGAGATTTGCTAATGATGCGATGAATCAACTTATGTAACTTCTTTATCTCAATTTAGGTTTTTAGAATGATAAAGAGGTTTAAGAAAAGTGACATAACTCATTATATATTAATCTCGCATCATTAACAAAATCCGTCAAAACTCAGCCCGTAAACTGCCTTACTCGATCACTTACTCGATCGCGTAAGGCACTTACTCGATCGAGTGCCCCCTACTCGATTGAGTACCCAACTTACTCGATCGAGTGCCCTACAGGCAGACTACTGTTTTGCGTCAAAAACTACTTACTCGACAGAGTAAGTCCCACTCGATAGAGTACCCAAAGATATAGAAAACCGTAGTATTACAGTCTTCCCTCCTTAAAAGGAACTTCGTCCTCGAAGTTCAACCCATACATAAAAACAAACATACTAACTCGATTAAGACACAACAAGGCAACTACGAACTCAAAATAAAACCCCAACCTATAACACATGAGCTCTTAACACCAACTATAATACCCCGTAGTTTAGTGAAGTTTATATAACTAATTTATGTAATTCGAATAATTGATTATGACGGTTATAATTAATATTTGTGAATAAGACGAAATGATATAATAAAATAATAGAATAATAGAGTAACGGTCATACTGGTAATTGGGTAATAATAATAAATAGTAATAATAATAATAATAATAATAATAATAATAATAATAATAATAATAATAATAATAATAATAATAATAATAATAATAATAATAATAATAATAATAATAATAATAATAATAATAATAATAATAATAATAATAATAATAATAATAATAATAATAATAATAATAATAATAATAATAATAATAATAATAATAATAATAATAATATGGTAATTACGTATTTTTCCTAATTGATTTCCATATAACCTTAACCTACCTATATAAATAGATAACAAACCTACAACAATAGACCTTATTTATCATAAAAACACAAGTAATTCACATAAGAGAAAAAGTGAAAAGAGAAGGAAGAACTAGCAGCTGTGTGATCGTCACAAGGTAATTTTCTAATCGTCTCATAACATACTCGCCTTAAGACTAATATAACTCGTTAATTAGACCACCGTATGACTTTCCTTGACCGTGACTTTGGACGTGGACCACCAGGGAGTTGATCGGACCTTCGTTTGACCATCGTTAACCGTCAGGGATGGAGTAATTATTGGGTTTTCGTCGGGTGGTTTGTGGTATTACACCGTGAGTCTTGCACAATTCGAACCTTTGTCTCGCCTGAATTGGGACCAGACCTGAGTTGGCTGGGTCCTGGGTAGTTAGTCGACCCTAATGGCGGGGTTGGGATGGCTATAGGTGGTGGTTTGGGTGGCGCCTCGCCGGAAATTTGAAAGGGATTTGGTCGTTGGGTAAAGCCACGGTTTATACGGTTTTGACCACCGTTTACTCACATGGAGACCTGACCGGATCTAGGGTTGGCACCAGGGTGGTTAGTCGACCATAGTGGTGGCTCTAGGGTGGTTGGAGGTTGCTTTTGTGTGGGTGGTTGCCGCAGTTTTGCAAAAAGGGGAAAACATGGGAAGTTTTGATGCTTGTGGTTGTTGTTGGTGTCGTGGGTGTTGATATAGAGGGTGGTAAGGTTGCGGCGTGATATGGTGATCGTTTGGTGGTTAGGGCAGGTGTCTGAACCTTGGCTAGGCTGTTGTCGGTGGTGGTTAAGTTGGGTGTGGTGGATGGTTTCAACCGTTATGTATAGGTGGTATGGTTGGTAGTTTCGTGAGGTGTAGGTGTTGCTCAGGTCGTTGTGTGGAGGCTTCAGGGGGTGTACCGGGTGAGGGCGGTGCTAGTCAGGGAGGTGGGTGGCCCACGGTGGAGGCGGTGTAATGACGGGCTGCCGAGAGGTGTCTGTAGGTGTGTGTGTGTGGGTGTAGGGGAATACGTAGGTTTGTGACTTAGTATTTTTATTATATAATGGGGGTTGGGTTTTAGTTTTAAGACGGGTGTAATTCATTAGTTAATATTTGTGAGTCGGTTTTTTAAGTTGGGTTTGACTCGGATTTGTATTAGAGTCGGGTTTTAATATCGTGGACGTTAATTAATAGTAATAATTAATTAATTTGGATAATGAATATAATTTATAATTATTAAATAATAATGTAAGGTAATAATAAATAATTTAATTATAATTTTTTGTGAGGTGACGGGTTGTGAAGAAATTATAATCGCGTCGGATTGCTTTAATTATTTGGATTTCTTGAGATGTTTAATTGGAATTGCTTATCAGGTAGGGATAAATCCTACTCAACTCTTACTTGATAATATTTGGTTTGTTGGATGGCTTATACTAAAGTGAATTGATCATATGAGAATTGTGTTGGTTGATATCATTGAAATTGTTGGAAGGGAGAATTATATTGTATATGTTGATTATATTTTGGTGGAGTATTGTTGTAGTATTAACCGATTTATTCTGGCAGACATTACTGATAATAATGTGGAGTGGTTGAACAGATTTATTCTGGCAGACGATATTTATCGTGTTTACTCGAGGCAGGCCCTAGATTGGTCTGCAGGCGATCTGATGGATATTACTCAACTATATGTTGAGGCAGACATTACCTTTTGGTAATGTAGTGTGTGTTTATTCACCTTCGGGTTGAGGCTGCCCCGGCCAGGGATTGGCGGGATGATTAGTGTAACGAGTAGAACTTGGCTTAAGTGTGCTAAGTAAAAGGATGGAGCACGTTGTCAGGGGGTTGTGCAATGTTAAAAGGAAATTGGATTGTTATCATATTTTTCTGTTGTTAGTATTTATTCCTACTCAACCTCGCGGTTGACATTGTATTTGTGAACACCTGCGGTGAACCATTTTATGGAGAGTAGATTTGACAGGTACTAAAAATTAGCTGACTCGGGAGCATTGGGATGAGAGCTTGATTTGGACCATAGTTGAAGTCTAGATCACATAGAATAATTATATCACTTTATTTATTTCCGCTGCAAGTTGTAATTATTTTTATATTAAGTTTTAGTTGGTTAAGTTGTAATAAACATGTATTCATTAAAGTTTTAATTTAAAGTACTTTGGTATTGTTGTACTTTGTTATTCACTACCTCGGGAAACCGAGATGGTAACAGTCCTATTTATTTGGGAATGTCTAGCTAAAGGCTCCTGAATAAATGGGGGAGTTACAAAGTAGTATCAGTGCAAAACGATCCTCAGGCCTAACCAATGAATATAATTATGAATTAGGATGTGTCTAATAAAATGAACCCGGGAAGAAACTGATAGGAGCCCACTTAAGTCTTGGGAAGAGTTAGGGGCCCCCTCACACCAAACTTCTGGCCCTTCCAGTTTTGAACCGGGAACCTTGAGAGAATACTTGAGAGTGTGGGGTAATTTAAAATGAATATAGTATATTTCTCTTAGGAATTTTGTTTGGTTGCGTATTGTTGTCATTAATGGTTGCGGTTACGGGGGCGTAACCTTATTTTACGGAGGAGGGGTGTGACATGATTTCTTTTAAATATTATTATAAGCATGTTGATATGAGGAAGTATGTTGGCATTTATGTGGAAGGTGTGAATATGATTAAGCAGGTGAAGAATTAATTGTTGTGTGGAATTGTGAAGAATGCGATTTTGGTTGATTTCATAAGATTTTTACCCTTGCTTGTTTTGGCTGCTATTTCCTGCCTGTTTAAAATTCTTATACGAGATTTTTATGTGTGATACCCTTGTGTGTTAGCTTTCATGTGCCACTGGTCTCATGATTAAATGATATACGGTTTTATTGGACAGTGGTCAAAATATTCCTGTATAGTGATGTTTTCGCGCCATGTTTTTGTAAAAATTATCATTTAAACACTACTTAATGATTTATTATAATTCTAACTTCACTGTTTAATATACTCATGTAAGTTTTCAAATTGTTAAGCCACGTCGCAATTTAAAATTTTGACAATTTATGGTGATTTTTACAAATTGACCTAAGTTTCTGACAAGTTGCTGTAAAGTTTTTGTTTCGACCAAGTAGTTTGTAAAATGCATTATAAATCGATCCTATGAGTTTTTGACTTGATTCTTTTTCTCATGGCTTACTAACTCTCTTTATTTTCTAAAAAGTATAAGTTCTCAAGAAGTGATTACGTTATTATTTATCTATGATTTTTGGAAGTTGTAACATGTTTTCCTTATCTTTGAAAATATAAGTTGTGCTAAAATTTCTAAAGAATTGTTTCTTATTTCTTTCACCTTGGCATTTTGATGTTGTAATTTTGTGAAGTAAAATAACATGTCTAGTGATATGCGGAATTTGTTTCCCAAAACCTATATATATGTTCACTTTAAATGCATCCATGTTTAAGTTAGATATCATTATTAAGAAAAGATTAATTAATTAAATAGTTATGCGTATTTTGTTATAGATTATTATTTAGTCTGGCAATGTATTCGTCGATAGCTAAAGTAATAAGTTGACATTTAAATAAATATTAGTTCAAGTATCTTATATGATTAGTTTTGCTATTTAGAAGTAAATCAAAGATTTTGTTATTCATTACTTGGAGTTGTGTTGGAAAATAATAGTTGCCTTATGTTACATTGTGTGTTCCTTATTTTATGGCCTTACAACAATGATTTGGTTATCTCTATTGTTTGATATTCTGAACTTCGAGGACGAAGTTTATTTTTAGGGGGAAGGAATGTAATACTACGAATATTTTGAGTTATTGTTGTGTTACCTTGTGATAAGATTGGAGTGATTGATAATCGTAAAATGCTTAATTGTGTTGGACGGTGCTTAGTTATGAGGATGTTATAAGTGTTGTGGTAGTAGTTGTTGCCGAACTTCGGGACGAAGTTCATTTTAAGGGGGTAAGACTGCAATACCCCGTAGTTTAGTGAAGTTTAGATAACTAATTTATGTAATTCGAATAGATGATTATGACGGTTATAATTAATAATTATGAATAAGACTGAATGATATAATAAAATAATAGAATAATAGAGTAACGGTCATAATGGTAATTAGGTAATAATAGTAATAGTAATAATAATAATAATAATAATAATAATAATAATAATAATAATAATAATAATAATAATAATAATAATAATAATAATAATAATATGGTAATTACGTATTTTTCCTAATTGATTTCCATATAACCTTAACCTACCTATATAAATAGAAAACAAACCTACAACAATAAACCTTATTTATCATAAAAACACAAGTAATTCACATAAGAGAAAAAGTAAAAAGAGAAGGAAGAACTAGCAGCTGTGAGATCGTCACAAGGTAATTTTCTAATCGTCTCATAACATACTCGCCTTAAGACTAATATAACTCGTTAATTAGACCACCGTATGAATTGCCTTGACCGTGACCTTGGACGTGGACCACCAGGGAGTTGATCGGACCTTCGTTTGACCATCGTTGACCGTCAGGGGTGGAGTAATTATTTGGTTTTCGTCGGGTGGTTTGTGGTATTACACCGTGAGTCTTGCACAATTCGAACCTTTGTCTCGCCTGAATTGGGACCAGACCTGGGTTGGCCGGGTCATGGGTGGTTAGTTGACCCTAATGGCGGGATTGGGATGGCTATAAGTGGTGGTTTGGGTGGCGCCTCGCCGGAAATTAGAAAGGGATTTGGTCGTTGGGTAAAGCCACGGTTTATACGGTTTTGACCACCGTTTACTCACTTGGAGACCTGACCGGATCTAGGGTTGGTACCAGGGTGGTGAGTCGACCATAGTGGTGGCTCTAGGGTGGTTGGAGGTTGCTCTTGGTGTGGGTGGTTGCCGGAGTTTCGCAAAAAGGGGAAAACAGGGGAAGTTTTGGTGCTTGTGGTTGTTGTTGGTGTCGTGGGTGTTGATATAGAGGGTGGTAAGATTGGGGCGTGAGATGGTGATAGTGTGGTGGTTAGGGCAGGTGTCTGAACCTTGGCTAGGCTGTTGTCGGTGGTGGTTATGTTGGGTGTGGTGGATGGTTTCAACCGTTATGTATAGGTGGTATGGTTGGTAGTGTCGTGAGGTGTAGGTGTTGCTCAGGTCGTTGTGTGGTGGCTTCAGGGGGTGTGCCGGGTGAGGGTGGTGCTAGTCAGGGAGGTGGGTGGCCCACGGTGGAGGCGGTGTAATGACGGGCTGCCAAGAGGTGTCTGTAGGTGTGTATGTGGGTGTAGGGGAATACGTAGGTTTGTGACTTAGTATTTTTATTATATAATGGGGGTTGGGTTTTAGTTTTAAGACGGGTGTAATTAATTAGTTAATATTTGTGAGTCGGGTTTTTAAGTTGGGTTTGACTCGGGTTTGTATTTGAGTCGGGTTTTAATATTGTGGACCTTAATTAATAGTAATAATTAATTAATTTGGATAATGAATTTAATTTATAATTATTAAATAATAATGGAAGGTAATAATAAATAATTTAACTATAATATTTTGTTAGGTGACGGTTTGTGAGGAAATTATAATCACGTCACATTGCTTTAATTAATTGGATTGCTTGAGCTGTTTAATTGGAATTGCTTATCAGGTAGGGATAAATCCTACTCAACTCTTACTTGATAATATTTGGTTTGTTGAATGGCTTATACTAAAGTGAATTGATCATATGAGAATTGTGTTGGTTGATATCATTGAAATTGTTGGAAGGGAGAATTATATTGTATATGTTTATTATATTGTGGTGGAGTATTGTTGTAGTATTAACAGATTTATTCTGGCAGACATTACTGATAGTAATGTGGAGTGGTTGACCAGATTTATTCTGGCAGACATTACTGAGTCTGCAGGCCATCTGATGGATATTACTCAACTATATGTTGAGGCAGACATTACCTTTTGGTAATGTAGTGTGTGTTTACTCACCTTCGGGTTGAGGCTGCCCCGGCCAGGGATTGGCGGGATGATTAGTGTAACGAGTAGAACTTGGCTTAAGTGTGCTAAGTAAAAGGATGGAGCACATTTTCAGGGGGTTGTGCAATGTTAAAAGGAAATTGGATTGTTATCATATGTTTCTGTTGTTAGTATTTATTCCTACTCAACCTCGCGGTTGACAGAGTATTCGTGAACACCTGCGGTGAACCGTTTTATGGGGAGCAGATTTGACAGGTACTAAAGATTAGCTGACTCGGGAGCATTGGGATGAGAGCTTGACTTAGACCATAGTTGAAGTCTAGATCACATAGAATAATTATATCACTTTATTTATTTCTGCTGCGAGTTGTAATTATTTTTATGTTAAGTTTTAGTTGGTTAAGTTTTTTTTTTGGTGAAATGTGAGTATAATATATATCAAAATATCAAATATACATAGGTAGTTTTTAGGCTAATACAACCAAAACAATCTATCACTCAACTAGACTCATTCTTTTAAGCCATTCCAAATCATCTAACGTCATTTGCAACCTTTCTCTGCCTCGAACCCGAGCTCTCATCTCCACTATAACAGTCTTGGCCACACGTTCAGGGCATAACAGGATCTTCTCATTCCAACACTTGTTTCTTTGATGCCATATCTGATAAAGCAAACTCAACATCAGAGCAATCTGAATTCCCTTTTGCAGCACAGAACCAGTTCTCTGCATACACCAGTTCAGCACCTCACTCTCAGGATAGTCCCATCTAGTCTGTTTGTTCACCTCCCTAACTACCCTTTTGCTGTAAACACACTCACAGAAGAGATGTTCAGTGGTTTCTTCAGCTAGGGCACATATACAACATTTATTCTCAATGTCCACTCCAAACCCAAATAGCTTTGATGTTGTGCTTAGTGCATTATGTGCTATAAGCCAACCCATAAACTGATGCTTTGGGATTACCCACCCATTCCAGACTGCCTTATACCTGTTAACCTTAGGCCTATTCCCCTTGAACCACTCATAGCTTCCAGCAGGTGTATACCCATCAGTTTGCACACTCCATTTGCCATTGTTATAACTTGCCACCATCTCCTCTTTGATTTTGCAAATTCTTCTCCACACCCAGCTTGAATTCATGCTAGGTTTATAGTCCATCCAGTCCTAGCCTTTAAGGTTGTTGTTATGCACCCAGTGTACCCAAATGGAATCCCTGTTTACAGTCACCCAGTCAACTAGTCTCCCAACCATAGCCTTATTCCAGCTCTCCTAATCTTTAATACCCAGTCCTCCCTCTTCCTTTGATCTGCAAATGGTATCCCAACCAACCAAGGGAATCCTCCTGTAATCAGCACTATTGTCCCATAAGAAGTTCCTGCACACTGCCTCAATCCTCTTAATCACTCCGTTAGGCAAAACAAACATTGACGCCCAGTAAGAGTGCAAAGAGTTGAGGACACTGCTCACTATTACCAACCTGCCACCATAAGAAAAATTTCTTGCTCCATACCCATGGATACGAGAGCAAATTTTGTCCACTAAACATTCACAATCTTGTTTTTTAAGCCTTGTGGTTTGAATAGGCATGCCAAGATATTTGAAAGGAATTTGCCCTTCAATAAACCCTGAAACCTGCAGAATTTCATGCTTAAGCTGCTCTGGAACATTTCTAAAGAAAGCACTTGACTTTGATGCACTCACCTTCAATCCAGATGCCTTAGAGAATGTTGAGAAAGCTTGCAATAACAGCATCATTGATTTAACATCCCCTTTGCTGAAAAGGAGGACATCATCGGCAAACATCAAGCAATTCAGTTTTTGTTTTTTGCAAAGTGGATGGTACTTAAACTCATATTTTGAAGCTGCATAATGCAAAGTACGGGTCAAATACTCCATGCATAGTGTAAATGATACCCGTCGTGAGGTGTCAAAAATAAATTTATAATTTCCAACTACAACTATAGCTAGCGGCAGTCGGGTCGAACCACAGAGAGGCAGATGTAAATTCTAGTTGTTTAAATTCAGTCTAAGGTAACAAAAAGGTGGGGGGTTTGATTGGATTGGTCTTATAGCTAATGAGCGATAAAATAAAGTAAACTAAGCAAATAGAGGAAATCAAAAATAAAAGGAGGTACTAGGATGGTCGGTTCGTTATAGTTTCGGCGGCAGCATACTAAACAGGTCTAAATCAAACACATGAGGCGGGAAATAAAGAGGTCCTCTCGGTCCACTCTTAACAAATAGCATCTTTCGATCTCGCTATAGGTCCCTAATATCACTAATACTAACTTTCGTCCTAAAAAGTGACTAACGGTCTAAACTTTACCTATCTTTCGATCTCAGCATAGTTTAGTCATTTTAATTGGTGATCTAACAATTGTCCCTATCTTTCGATCTAATGGGTCAGTCATAAATTAAGTATCTAACTGGTCGCATGCATTCGATTCGTTAAATACATCATTAAAATCAATTAAAACGAAAGGTAACCTCACGTGGTCGGTCGATCGACCGGGTAAGGCGATCGATCGACACGCGATCGATCAATTTAATACTACGCCGCCTACGCCATAACTCCCCTACATCCTAGCACAAACTATTTAGCTACTCATGTCAGGTGATAACAGCAATAATACTAGGGCATAAAAGTACTGAATTCATAATTAAAGCGGTAGGACAAACAATTAACATGCAACAATAAAACGGTTTCGGGAATCTAACTAGCAATTCTATACTAATAACGAAATAGAAGTGAATTGAAATAGGGCAGAAGAATACCGAGAATAGCAGAAGAATGATTAAGAACAAGAGCGAAAATTCCAATGCTAACAATATTCCAAACCCTAATAAAACTTAATGTTACTGTGTAAAAGCTTGATAAAAATCGGATCCCTAAAACTGGTGTTCTAAGTTACGTTATATAGCAAACATACGTAACTTTTATTTCCAAAACCTAAACTCAATGGGCTTGCGCTTCCTCGGTCTTTTAATTCTCGTCTGGGATAGCAGATTGGTCGATCGATCGAGCATGGCGGTCGATCGACCGATCTTCGATATATCTGATAGCTTCGGAACCCGCAGTTGGTCGATCGACCGATAGTAGTGGTCTATCGATTTGCTTGATCTGCTACTTGACTTCTATAATCTCGTGGATTTGTCTTTTGTGCCTTGAATTGCGCACCAAGCTCGTTCCTCGGGTGAATACTTCACGTCATATGCAATGCAGGATACTCGGGGACGGATTTAGCTCGATTTCCGCTGGATTCTTCACATTTCTGCAATAATGTACAAAAATACGGAAGTAGACGGAAATAGGGGGAAATGTAGCATAAACTACATGAATGAGCTCTGAAATGCGTGTAAAATGGGATGTAAAACATCATATAAAAGACACGCATCAAACTTCCCCAAACCAAACCCTTGCTTGTCCCCAAGCAAGAACTAGACTCGATCTAATGACCTAATGGAACGAGTTCAATCTCAGAGCGAAATGCAACATGTAAAGCCTAAACCAATTTAATGCACAACCAACAATCGATTAGCAAATGAATCATGCAAACGAGTTATGGAGCCGTTAAAACTACTGAACCGTCAACTGTAGAGACTCATCAAATTGGACTCTCACGGGTCGCTCAAATCACTCATATGCACAGGTGAATATAAGATAGAGAGAATTCATTTTGTAAAGACTCTCACCTAACTACGACCTATAAGAACATGCCTGCAATATAATATGAAAGCAATCTCTACAACCGTACATACGCATTTCAACCAACAAGAGACCATGACACATGCTGAGGTATATATGTGGATATGTGAGGTGTGGGTAAGAAGAGGCAAAACATTTATGGAAAAGTGGAGGTACAGGTGATCAAGCTAGTACCGAAACGGAACCATATGGCAATATCCAACTTCTTGCTCAAAAAAAACCAATGAAACGGTGCTATAGCAAGCACAAATCTCACAATCTCCAGGTATAAAAGTAATCAACTAACTCCCCATAAAATATGAATAATACATGGGAGCAAAAATCGCCAAAAGATAAGGATTTGAATTATGCGAATTGATTCTTTCTCTCGAACCTCAGTCGATCGTCCTATGATGACAGCCGATCGACTGCACGAACTGTATATAACTCTTTCTTTTTTTTTTTTCTTTTTTTTCGAATCATTTTTTCATTTTTTTTTTCTTTTCAACTTTGTTTCTTTCCTTCCTTTATTTTATCTTCCCAATAACGTCTCAACAGAGCATATGCCACCAAAAATGAGTAACAACCCCAAGAATACAGACTACTAGCTTGACAAAGGACATGCTAAATGTAGGATGTAGTAAATGGGACAAAAAAGGATATTTTTGGCAGTGTGGAGTTCTTGGGCAAAAATGAGAAAAGGAAACCTCTACCACATGTGTCAACTAACCACAGACCGAATGCATGCAGGTATTAAGCAGATTAAGTTCATATTTATGCACATTTATGTGACATGCCTCATAAGGAGTACTACTCACATTCCTAAATAAACCGGTCATAGATGTCACTAGTTATAGGCTCTAATTCTCAGAAATATGATGTAGTTTGCCAATTTTCTAAGTCAAGTCTCAAATCCAGCAAATAATTAACGAAAACTCGTAGATATGCTTTTATACGATTCTACCAATAACATGTTAATCAAGCAAGGCTCAGGCAAAACAGGTGCAAAATGCAATATCATCCTTGAAATACTACCGTTCCGACTCGACCTATATGCTAAAATAGACGTGCATTGTATGGAAATTTTTGAAAATTTTCAATTTTTTTTGAATTTTTTGAATATAAGAATGAAATAAACAATGCAAAACAGAATGTAAACGTGAATGTAAGCAAATGATATGCGACGCAAAACCCTTCCCCAAACCAAATCGCACAATGTCCCCATTGTGCAAAATCATGTAATGAAGAAAAGATAAATGGGAATTTGCGGGAAAATAAATAAAAATGACATGAAGTGAAAATCGGGAACTTACAAGACTTTAAGCGCAGCAAAGGAAACCTCCCCAAACCAGCGTTAGCTAGGAGGTTTCAAAGAGCCAATGATGCTACTAAAAGGTACCTGAAAGACAAATAAAACCCACGCATAAAATCGAGAAGACAATTTTTGAAGCGGTAAAATTGTGCACAATTGAGAAAATAGAAGAAAAAAATAATTGGACGGAAAATAAAGTGGAGTAGAAAACTCCCTTAAGTCCGCATATCGACCAAACACAGCAAGGGAGAGGTCGTGAATAGGTACAACAGCGTCCTTGGTCGATCGACTAAGGACGGCAGTCGATCGACCAATGTGTCAGGAACAGTAGCTCCTAGAAAGTGCAACTCAGTCGATCGACCAACGTAACCAGTCGATCGACTGAAAATACTGTTGTACTCCTTATTTCTTCGTATTTGCTCAATAACTTGAGCTAATGGGGTCTAAAAACCTGCAAGTGCACAATAATACGCGCCCAAAATTGCGCAAAACCCAAAATAAAGTCTCAAACGCATAAAATCCTAAGTAAGCAAAATAAAATGCGAAGTTTCGCGCACACAAAAGCAATAAAAAGTGTCTAACAAAAGCAAATAAAATGTAGTTTATAAAGAGTTCGATCAACTAATAGTTGATCAAGAACGGCCACGGAATGGCCCACTTTGTCGGCTTCTGGCTACTAGAGGTAGCCTCAACGGTGCTTATCTTAGCAGCTGCACCCTTCTTAGCTTCCACGTCCGTATGGCTCAACGGATCAACACTCTCATCATCTCCCCAGTCAAGGATCTCTTCGGGCTTGTCGGAATCTAGATCAGACTCTCTGGCTTTGACCGGCTCGTCATTAACTACCTCATCAATTCCATAGCTCAGGCAACCAAGACCTCCTCTTTGAATGATCGGCTTCTTTACAGTTGGAGCAACTTGCAGCACTTCCTTCCCCAAACCAGCTCCTGCAGCATCTAAAACAACAGATTCTTCCTCCTTTTTGCTCCCAGTCTGGGGCGGAGAGGTTAACACAGAAGTAGTAATAGAGACAGGCAATTCAGGAAGCACAAAGTACGATTTCTTTTTAGAAACCGTATTACAAGTCACAGGCCACATGGGGTCCTTTTTCATAGCAGGTTGGGCAAAGACAATAGAATGCTCTCCCACTTTGAAAGTCAAGGTTCCTAGACCGACATCTATGACTGCACCAGCAGTGTGCAGAAATGGCCTACCCAAAATAATGGGAATATGGGCATCCTCAGGCATGTCAAGTACCACGAAGTCGACGGGGAAGAAGAACTTCCCTATTTGGACATGGATGTCCTCTAAGACTCCTATTGGCTGGACCGCAGATCGGTCAGTCATCTCATCTTGTCATATCATCACATCGAACCTAGTCAATTTGAGCTTCCTAGCTAGACTCAAAGGCATGACGCTTATACTAGCTCCTAAGTCACATAATGCCTTCTCAATAGAGAAGGTACCTATATTGCAAGGAACAGAAAAGCTACCCGGGTCCTCTAGCTTGTGAGGTGCAGTGTGAGACAAGTAAGAGCATGACTCTTTAGTTAATGCGACAGTATGAACATGTTCAAGTGACTTTTTCTTTGACAAGAGTTGTTTCATGAATTTAGTGTAGGCTGGCACTTGATTAACTAACTCAAGGAAGGGTACTTGTACATTCAAGCTACGAATAACTTTTTCAAACTTACTGAAAGATACCTGTTCCTTTGTCGGCACTAGTCTCTCCTGAAATGGGGCTGTAAGAAGTACCTTAGCCCTCTCCTCTAAGTTGCGCATGCCGACATCCGTGGACTTAGGCTGGAAGTCCACTGCTTTCTCCTTGTTAAAGCTCGAACCCTCCTCAGACCGTCTCAAATGTGAGCCATTAACCGTCATCGGATCGAACTTCGGAATCGAGATGGACCCATCAGCACTCGGGTTTGGCCCTAACACCTTCGGAGCTATCGTGCCCCCAAACAAATAGTCCCTTAAGTTATCGGGCATCGGAGGACGAACAATCTCGCTTATCGGATGATCTTGGTCGATCGACCACTATCCTCGATCGATCGACCGAGGTGTACGATTCCGAAAGTCTGCTGTAACTCGCGTATCAGTCGATCGACCGGGTGTATCAGTCGATCGACTGATATACCTGGTAGACGTCTTTTTCTTTGAATTATTCGTTACAACCTTCTTTTGACTCGGATCCGCCTCATTCTTTTCAACAGCGTCCTCGACCATGGCAAGCCCCTCCAGGGTGGACCCACTCCTCAACGTGATGGCGTTTAGGGTCTCCTTTTGGTCGGTTTGAGTCGGTAAGTGTCCCGGAGCTCGAGTGGTACTCTTACTAGCCAATTGAGCAATTTGGCTCTCTAGTAGCTTCATCCCGGCCTCTCTTGCTTGGGACTCCTTCAAAGAACAAGTTCTTGAACTCAAAAAATCGAACCATGGGATTGTTGTTGCTTTCTTTGCTGCGCACATAAAGAGGTTTTTGAAATTGTTGTTGCTTTTGATGAGGGGGCACATAGGGTTGCTGCTGCGGAGGTGGAGTTGGATTTAGGACATTCTGGCTACTCCACCTCAGGTTGGGATGAACATTAGGCTCATAGTAGGTGTTTGTCTGCCTATAATGTTGAAAGACAGCACAAGACTCAAATGGACTAGGACAATTCTTCGAAACGTGTCCTTCAGCTCCGCACCTTTCACAGACGAAAGGACCGTCTAACACAGCATTTACTTGGTAAATAACCCCCTTTGAAGCTCCTACTAGTTCATACTTGTCAAATCTCGCAGTGAGAGCTTCAAGTGCGGCTACGAAGGAGATTCGGCGCTCCTCCTTTGATTCCCTCCGAATTCCCATACTCGGCCTTGTGGGTGGCTAGATCATCAATGATCTTCCACCCCTTGGTTTCTCCCAAATTCTCAAGAAATCGGCCACTTTGGGTGCAAAGATCCAAAATAGCCCTCTGATCGTCATACAGCCCATTATAGAACTGATTGCACAAGCTCCATTTTTCGAACCCATGGTGCCGTATGGTTCGCACCAACTTCTTAAAACGGACCCATGCTTCGTGGAAGTTCTCGTCCGGCCCTTGTTTGAAGCTAGTGATTTGAGCTCTAATTGCATTGGTCTTTGAGGCGGAAAAATATTTCTTGTAGAATGCCAAAGCCAATGAATTCCAATCGGTGATCCCATGAACGGCTCGGTCCAGATCTCTATACCACTCCCTTGCAGCATCAGGAAGGGAGAAGATAAACATAGTCTCCTTGATCTGGTCTTGGGTCACGCCGGTTGGTGGGGGTATGGAACAACAATAATCAATAAATGTCTCCATATGCTTAGCTGCATCTTCATTTGCAGCTCCCCCGAACTGGTTTCTCTCGACCATATTAATGTATGAAGGCTTTGGTTCGAACTTCCTGTCATCTCCTGGTAATTCGAACCCCTTATATAAATTTTCAGCTGTCGGCTCAGAATGACTAGCTATACTCGCTTCCTCAGCCATGACTGGAATTTCTGGAGAAGTGACTGTCTCGGCTGAAGAAGTGGAAACGGGTGAAGAATGTGGGTCTTCCTCGAACAGCTCGTTCTCGTGATAGCTTGACAGAGTACTCAACTCTTCTTCTGTCGGTAATACCCTTTGTGATCGTCTCAACTCGCGCATAGATTTCTCTATCTCAGGATTGAATGGTACTAGTTCACCACCCTGTGACCTGCGCATAAGAAGAAACTACAAAAAGAGTATAAGAAAAGTTTAAGGAACAGAAGTCCCTTAAACTAAGAAAGACTAAAATTTAAACAACTAAAATTAGAACTATTTCCTCCCCGGCAACGCCGCCAAAATTTGATACCCGTCGTGAGGTGTCAAAAATAAATTTATAATTTCCAACTACAACTATAGCTAGCGGCAGTCGGGTCGAACCACAGAGAGGCAGATGTAAATTCTAGTTGTTTAAATTCAGTCTAAGGTAACAAAAAGGTGGGGGGTTTGATTGGATTGGTCTTATAGCTAATGAGCAATAAAATAAAGTAAACTAAGCAAATAGAGGAAATCAAAAATAAAAGGAGGTACTAGGATGGTCGGTTCGTTATAGTTTCGGCGGCAGCATACTAAACAGGTCTAAATCAAACACATGAGGCGGGAAATAAAGAGGTCCTCTCGGTCCACTCTTAACAAATAGCATCTTTCGATCTCGCTATAGGTCCCTAATATCACTAATACTAACTTTCGTCCTAAAAAGTGACTAACGGTCTAAACTTTACCTATCTTTCGATCTCAGCATAGTTTAGTCATTTTAATTGGTGATCTAACAACTGTCCCTATCTTTCGATCTAATGGGTCAGTCATAAATTAAGCATCTAACTGGTCGCATGCATTCGATTCGTTAAATACATCATTAAAATCAATTAAAACGAAAGGTAACCTCACGTGGTCAGTCGATCGACCGGGTAAGGCAGTCGATCGACTAACATGCGATTCAGTCCAATTTAATACTACGCCGCCTACGCCATAACTCCCCTACATCCTAGCACAAACTATTTAGCTACTCATGCTGAAGGTGATAACAGCAATAATACTAGGGCATAAAAGTACTGAATTCATAATTAAAGCGGTAGGACAAACAATTAACATGCAACAATAAAACGGTTTCGGGAATCTAACAAGAAATTCTATACTAATAACGAAATAGAAGTGAATTGAAATAGGGCAGAAGAATACCGAGAATAGCAGAAGAATGATTAAGAACAAGAGCGAAAATTCCAATGCTAACAATATTCCAAACCCTAATAAAACTTAATGTTACTGTGTAAAAGCTTGATAAAAATCGGATCCCTAAAACTAGTGTTCTAAGTTACGTTATATAGCAAACATACGTAACTTTTATTTCCAAAACCTAAAATCAATGGGCTTGCGCTTCCTCAGTCTTTTAATTCTCGTCTGGGATAGCAGATTGGTCGATCGACTGAGCATGGCGGTCGATCGACTGATCTTCAGTATACAGTAGCTTCTGGAACCCGCAGGTTGGTCGATCGACTGATAGTAGTGGTCGACCGACTGCTTGAGCTGCTACTTGACTTCTATAATCTCGTGGATTTGTCTTTTGGGCCTTGTATTGCGCACCAAGCTCGTTCCTCGGGTGAATACTTCATGTCATATGCAATGCAGGATACTCGGGGACGGATTTAGCTCGATTTCCGCTGGATTCTTCACATTTCTGCAATAATGTACAAAAATACGGAAGTAGACGGAAATAGGGGGAAATGTAGCATAAACTACATGAATGAGCTCTGAAATGCGTGTAAAATGGGATGTAAAACATCATATAAAAGACACGCATCAGTAAATATAAAGGGGGACAAAGGATTCCCTTGCCTAAGCCCCCTCTTGCCATGAAAATATCCAAACATCTCTCCATTGACAGACAAGGAATAGGTTGCAGTAGTTATACACTGAATAATCATGGACTTGAACTCAGAAGGGAAGTTAAGAGCATCAAGGAGTTGTCTCACAAAATACCACTCCACTGTAGCATAGGCCTTCTGTAAATCAATCTTGAACATACACCTTAGGGATGCATGTGGCCTTTCATACAATCTAATCAAGTCTTGGCATATAAGGATGTTCTCCTGAATGCTTCTATTTTGTATGAAGGCACCTTGGTTCTGCCCAACAATTTGTGGCAAGACAAGGACGCTCGGATCCTGGCACAAGATCCCATCCTCTTGCTTAAAGACCTACGATCTATGTTATACTCTTTATTCTTACTTATTTGGTCATCGTTCTTTCCTCCTCTTCATACTAGTCCATCCAAGATCGTCAACAAGCTTCCGAATATGTGCGAGAGACGGGAATTCCGTCTCATTATCTTCTTTCCTACAAGACATATACAATGCAATAGGAAAGCAAAATAGGAAGGAATTTGACGGATAAAATGGTCATGAAATGCTATATTAGTATGCAAAATAGGTTCAATTAGGGGACTAAATGTGCGCCATTAAGAGTTACATCAAACATCCCCAAACTGAACCTTTACTCGTCCTGAGTAAAGAGGTGACTAAAACTATGACCTTTATTTATACTAATCTAGTAATATAGCCGATGTGAGACAATTAGCGGGTCTGACTCTGCCCCTTCAACTCACAACAAGACATATATGAGGTAAGATGACTTCTTGCAAGGCAATGTGAGGCTTGCCAAAATGGTAATACATCCAAGCATTTAAGCACAAAAAATAAGTAATGGATGCATCTACAAAAGAATAGCCACTTTCCTCATCTAAGTAATGGATGCAATCTAAGGGTACACACTCCAATGTAGATATCATTTCTCTAAGCTACTAAGTCTAAGAGGATACCAACAAATCCCCTCCAAGTTGTGTCAAACTAGGGTACCTTTGTCCACAATTGCTAAATGCTTTCGTCAAGAGTAGACTCCCTATGGTGTTAGAAACACTGTAGGATCGCGGAATTCCCTCTCTTGCCTAGACAAGAAGAAGGGTCGTCCCCTCTCCACCATGAAACAAAATAGGATCAATGGATAAAAAAAAAGGATTCAAAGTATATGAGTTTCACATTTGTAGTTTGCTTTTGTATTGTTATTCCCCCCAATTTCTTGTGGTATTTGACTTTTGAGAACATTTCTTTGCCATTTCTTTTGATGTTTGGCATATTGATACATGGCACTTTTTTTCAATCTTTTTCAATCTTTGCATTTTTGAACATTTTTCAAAGTAACCCCATTTTGTAGCAAGGGTACTTTTATTGAAGCTTAGGACTCTATTTTTGCACTCCTCTTTTCTTTGATACAATTTGTGCAAACTTTTTTATTTTCATTTTGGTACTTGAACTCAATTTGGAGATTTTTGTGCCCATTCCCTTTTTATTGGAAAAATATGATGATAGATGTGTAAGAATGGTCTCATGGTTTCAAATGTCACCTTGGAATAAACGGTAGCCAAGGAGTTATCACATTACAAGGTACTCTTGACTAGGCCTTAGTCCATGGGTCAAAAGATACTAGTATGACACATCCTAGGGTGTCTTGAGGGTATTCTAGCAAACAAAGTCTCAAGGAGAAAAATTATCTACAAGGGCCTTATATACACTTGTCAAGCTTCCAAAATACGCAATTTCACAAAATTTTCTAACCATGCAACTACATGCCATGATGCAACTAGCATATATACAATCCTAATGCATATGCTTCTATCAACTATTATGCCATATAATCTAGATGCAACTCCTAACAACACATAAGGTACACAAATCGCAACAATAAAATACACACATCCTCCTTGACATGTAAGCCCATCCTCCTCATATGAAAAAGAAATGGAAGGGAAATAGGGATTAAAGCTATTATACCAAGCCGTCTTCATATTCCATTGCTAATTCCTCAAATGAAGTGTTGTATCCATGTGAGAAGAGGACAAAAAACACAAGTATATACAATTCTACACTACTAAATTAAAGAACATGTTTTTGGTTTTTGAAATTTTCAAATTTTTATGGATTTTGTTTTTATGAAATTAAAAGACATGTTTTTCGAATTTTTTGAATTTTTTGAAATTTTTCAATTTTTTTTTTTTTTTTTTTTTTTTTTTGTATTTTGCAATATAAATTCCCATCCCCCTCACCTTATTTTGGACATTGTCCTCAATGTACATGTTGGAGTAGGAATGAAAAAGAAAGTACATGTTTTTTGGATTTTTGAATTTATGGAAATAGATGCAATGATATGAATGAATGCATGCTCTAACTAAATGCAATTTTATATGACATATATAACAAATGGTTGCAATCTACACTATACTAGATGATGCATGCTCTCTATTAAACTATGGTCACCTATGATCAAACCTCCCAAACCGATTTAAGCACTATTTCTAGTGTAGAAAGGAATAGGTTTGGTCATTAATGACTATGTATGAATTCTAGTCTATATGCACTAACTACATGAATCATGTGAGATATAATACAATGCAAACTAATCTAATCATGTGAGATATATTACAATGCAACTATACTATATGAACTAACTAATGCGAATGCAATGTGAAATATAATACAAGTGCAAGTGAGGTGTAAACTAAATGCAAGATAATTGAAAATGCAATGCAACTATACATAAGAGATAGGGAGAAAGAGTATCATACGAATGGAGGTGGTGTGGTTAAACACCGCTAGCCATCCTACTCATCATCATCATCATCATCATCGCGGTATCGACGTTCGCTCAATCCTCCTTGGTTATATCCTTCTCCTTGGTTAGAGAATCCCCCACTTTGGTCTCCAAGATTCCCTCCTTGGTTGCTATAGTTAGGGAACAAAAGAATTGGATGAGCCCAAGATGGATGGGGGCCTCTAGGGTTGATGTACCCTTGTTGAGCCATGTTATAGTAGGAGGGGTATTGGGCGAAGTAGTTGTCAACCCTCCCATTGTATACTCCAAGATCAACATTTTGCATGAGTTACAATCAATCATTCATGTTTGGAGCTCGTGGATCTTGAGAAGTGAATGGTACGTGTTGTGTTGGGTAGGGTGGAATGGGTATATAGGATGGTGGTGCGGCACCCCATTCCGGAAACTCGCGAGGTCGATGAGGTGCTTCTTCTCTTGGCAGTGGGTTGTCATAGATCTCTATGGGGAGTAGGTAGCTTGGCCTTGGGGAATATTGGCTCAAGCGGGGCTCGGTGGGTGGTATGTTCCATCTCCTTAGAATAAGTGATGAACAACCCTTGGTGAACCACTCTACACTTCCAGCCTTATTGTAGGTACACCACCGGTGGTGGTGGAAGATATCATCCTCATCGATCAAAGTGCTCCCCTTAAGCTTTTCATAGCTTCCATTAATGCATCAAGGAATGGTGAGGAGTAGTTACTTGGGCTTCCTTCATTTGGGTAATTTGAATTACCAACTCCTCACCATGGGTAACAATGCTTTGAAGAACATTATCCCTATTTTGGCTCTCCTCTAGAAATTATTTGAAGAAATTTTGTTGATCTTCTATCATTTGGAGAACCACATTTTGAATGTCAAAGTTTGGCTCATCTTCTTTTTGTGTGTGGGTGTGAAAATGGTCATATTGTGGCATTTAGCATTGGTTGTGATATGGGTCTTGGGTGGGTGGTTGTTGTAGGTATTGGATGTGGTGATTTTGGTGGGGAAAGTTGGGGTAGTAGTTAGGATTTTCATTGTATGAGTAGTAAGGTAGGTTTGTGTTGACTTGCTCCTCAAATCCCCATACCCATTGTAGTCATACTCAAAAGATCCACCACATACTCTATGTACCAAGTCTTGGGTCATCATCATAGCCAAGATGAAGATACAACTACTAACATGGAAACTACAATAAAACGGTAAAAACGACCTTGAGGAACAAGTTCCTCAAGATTAAAGCACAATTAAAATAGACAAACAAGTAAGAACTTAATCCCATAACACCGTCCCCGGCAACGGCGCCATTTTGATGTAGAATTTTTGTCACACGCCCAATCAAACATATTTATATTTCTCAACAAACAACAAGTTAGTGGTTAAGTCGAGGTCGATCCACGGGACGGTGTGCTTTGGGTTCTAAGTCTATCTATCTATCTCAATTTATTCTAGTGTCACAATTGATTTGGGTTTGTAGTTATGTTCTAAACTAATGAAAGCAATGAAGTACAACAAGCAATAAATTAAGAGATGTAAATAATTAATAAAGATACTAGGATGTCATGGGTTCATAGGGGATTCATGGGAGTAGATCATACAAACATGTTCTCAATTAGAAGCAAGCACTTATTGTTGTGAAGGGATTGAGTTAGTGTATATCTTACAATCCCTAGGAAGATTTAAGTCCCGGAGCCGAATCATCTAGATTGTACAACACCTACAAGTCGACTTAGTCTCCTCCTATTCAACTCTATGCATGGTCTAATGAGGCTCGAGTTGGTTTATGTCTTACAAGCCTCATTGAAAGGATAGGAGAGTGGGTAAAAAATACAAGGATTCATAGGCTCAAATTTCATCAAACATAACATGTGCATAGGTTGAAATCACATGAATCAAGCAAATTAATTATGAAAATATATTAGATTAAGCATAGATCAATTCCCATGTTTGTTTCCCCTAATTCCCCACTAATCCTAGTTAAGTAACTACTCACTTATTATCATAGAAGACATGTTATCAATGGTGTCAATCATTACAACAAGTATAAACATGATAAGAAAGTGAGGAAATAAACAATAAAGTGTAAAGAGTAAAGAGATTATACCAAAATTAAGATGAATAATTGGAAAGGAAAGAATAATAGAAGAAAACTTGATTCATTGATGAAGAGGTGTCAATTCTCCAATAATAACCCAATAATCTTCAAATTACCTAATAATAATAAGCTCGAACAATAAATAAGGAAAGATTAATGTGGAATGATTGAGATTAGTCTATTCTAATCTACTCCTAATCTAATCTAAGAAAGGTTTTTGCCTCCACTCCGAGGGCTTAGTCTCTTGATTATTACAAACGGAATATATATAGTGGTACATCATTAGGTTAAGCAAGGGTAGATTAGTAAATAACAATGCTAAGTGTTGAATAGAGAATTGCAAGTCCCGAGGGAAATGCGCAGATCAAGCTGCTACTCCCACCACGATCCGCTCGACCTAAACTGGTGCATGGCTAGTCTGTTTGGAGATCCGCTCGTCCCGTGCAGGAGTCGCTCGAATCATGACTGTGCAATCCGCTCGTCCCGTGCCAAGGATGCTTGGATCCTGGCACAGGATCCCATCCTCTTGCTTAAAGACCTACGATTTATGTTATACTCTTTATTCTTACTTCTTTTGTCATCGTTCTTGCCTCCTCTCCATACTAGTCCATCCAAGATCGTCAACAAGATTCCGAATATGCGCGAGAAATGGGAATTCCGTCTCATTATCTTCATTCCTACAAGACATATACAATGAAATAGGAAAGCAAAATAGGAAGGAATTTGACGGATAAAATGGTCATGAAATGCTATATTAGTATGCAAAATAGGTTCAATTAGGGGACTAAATATGCGCCATTAAGAGTCACATCAGTCCTAAAGTCACGAACTCGCCCTACAAATTTGAACCGGTCACTATGGGGTGTCATGGGATCAATAATTGCTTATTATTGCTTATATGCATAAGTTGGTGAAAGTGTATGATGGATGTTGTTGTGGAAAAGATGAAAATAATTGTTGTATGATAACATGATTTGTGGTTAAGCATGTTTATATGACGAAAGTAAATTTATAATGTGGCGTTTCTAGTAACATGTGAATAGGAGTTGTAATGTAATACATGTTATTGGTTTCGCATAAAGTTATAAAGTTAAAAGCATGCGTGTAGTGTAGCATAGTCAACATAGCTCGATCGAGTGGGGGAAAATCGATCGAGTAGGTTGGACTCGATCGAGTGGGCTGAGCTCGATCGAGTGGGTATATGTATACGTTGGGAAGTAGCTACTGTTTTGTGCAACTCGATCGAGTGGCTAGTACTCGACCGAGTACATTTGTGACTCGATCGAGTACGTCTTATGACAGTTCTGGCCAGGTTCTGGAGTTGGGGTACTCGATCGAGTTGGTGGCTTACTCGATCGAGTGACTCCTACTCGATCGAGTGTGTCTTGTTACTCGATCGAGTAAGTTCTGCGCGGGTTATTTTTTCTTTGAGTCGTAGGCTATGTGCTTACATTTATCTCCCTTTTATAGCTCAAAGATATGCCGCCAAAGAGATCAGCGTTGTACGTTAGGGCTCAAGATATGAGTGTTGACGAGATCGTCAAGATGCTTGAGCATCAGGACGCGTTTACCAAAACCCTCAAGAAGATGGGGAAAGATAAGGAGGTCGGGGTAGACTTTGGAAAGATAAGCATCACCATATCTCGCTTCAGCCCCACTACCTATGTGGGTACATGTGCGCCGATTTTGATCGACAACTGGCACCGGGAGATGGAGAATATCTTGGGAGTGGTACACTGTTCGGAAGAGTTTAAGGTGGAACAAGCTGCATTCTACCTGAGAGATTCAGCTGGGGAATGGTGGGAGAGGGTATAGGATAGCGCCTTAGACATCTAAAGGAAGCAGGGTCAGACTGCAATATCGTGGTCTGAGTTCAAGAGGGCTATGAGGCAGGAGTTTGTACCGGAGCATGTTCGCAGCAAACTCCATGATGAGTTTGATTATTTCAAGATGACCGGGGATATGACGGTGACCGAGTACTACCATAACTTCAACGAAAAGGCCAGATATGTTGAGGATATGGGGCTAAATCAGGAGAATTTAGCACTTCGTTTTGAGAAGGGGTTGACTTATCAGATTACGGAGAAGCTACCGACGGGGACTCTTACCGATATGAAAGAAGCCTATGAGAGGGCTGGATGGGCTGAGAGGTTAGTTGAGATGGCCAAGGAACACAAAAAGAATGGTTCTGAAAAGAGAAAGGCTGAGAGTGATGGTGGTGCCCAATCTAGCTACAAGAGGGGTAACCACAACCAGGTAAGGGCTTATTCTTCGGGATCGGGCTTTAGTGGAGTATCTTCCTACGGGCGTGGCCGTGGTAGTAGCAGCAGTAGTTGGGGTATCTCATGTTTTAACAGTGGCGGTATTCGTCACAATAGACATGAGTGTACTAGTGCAATGGGGAGAGGTTTTCATAGACCGTCACATGGGAGCTTTTCACAGGGACCGACGTAGAGCTATGCTAGCAACCGACTAGCTGGGTCTTGGAACAACCAAGGAGGGCAGAGTAACAAAAACGGTGGGTTCAATTGCAGGCTAGAATAGACTGTTACCAAAAGAAAGTTTCTTTGAGAGGTCCAAAGGGGGCTAGTATGTCTTAACGTGGGTTTTTTTTATCAATCCCAAAGTCAAAGTGATTGCAGCGGTGACCTTAATGTCTTATTTGAGGAAGGGGTGTCCTTTGATCCTATGCCATGTGAAAGATACAAGTATGGTGGAACCGACAGGAGTCGAGATACCAGTGGTAGGGGAGTTTCCAGATGTTTTTCCGGATAAGATACCGGGTTTACCACCGAAGAGAGAGATAGAATTCAGTGTTGAGTTAGAACCAGGGATGGGACCAATCTCTAAGGCCCCGTACATATGGGTCCTAAGGAGTTAGAGAAGCTGAAGAAATAGTTGAATGATTTGGTGGATAAGGGACACACTAGACCAAGTTTATTGCCGTGGGGTGCACTAGTCTTGTTCGTGAAGAAGAAAGATGGGAGCTTGAGGTTGTGTATATACTACAGGGAGCTGAACCGTGTCACAGTGAAGAACATGTATCCTTTACCAAGGATAGATGATCTTTTTGACCAGTTGAGTTGAGCAAGTGTCTTTGCAAAGATTGATTTAAGGTCGGGGTACCATCAGGTGAGGATTCGGGATGAAGACATACCAAAGACAGCTTTTCGATCGAGGTATGGTCACTATGATTACGTGGTGATGCCGTTTGGGTCTACTGATGCGCCAGCAGTGTGGATCTGATGAACCGGGTTTTAGCCAATACTTGGATCAGTTTATGGTGGTGTTTATAGATAATATCTTAGTCTATTCCAAGAGTATGGAGAAGCATGAGGAGTATTTACGATTGGTGTTACAAACTCTCCGTGACAACCAACTATATGCTAAGTTGTCTAAGTGTGAGTTATGGTTAGAGAAGGTGGCTTTTCTAGGCTATGTGATCTCTAAAGAGTGTGTACCTGTGGATCCTTGCAAGATTGAGGCGGTGTCTAACTGGGAGGCACCAAAGAATGTGGCCCAGATCAAGAGTTTCTTGGGTTTGGCAGGGTACTATCGCCAGTTCGTGAAAGACTTTTCCAAGATCGCCAGACCTATGACAGCTTTGATGAGGAAAGAGAATAGGTTTCGTTGGGATGAAAGTTGTGAGACGGCGTTCCAAACATTAAAGGAGCGTTTGACCACAGATCCAGTCTTTGCTTTACCAGAAGGGAGTGAGAAATTCGAGGTGTATACAAATGCTTCAAAGAATGGGCTGGGTTGTGTGTTGATGCAAAACGGGAAAGTCATTACCTATGCTTCTAGGTAATTGAAGTCTTATGAGGAGAACTATTCGACACATGATCTAGAGTTGGGTGCCGTTGTGTTTGCTCTCAGGATTTTGAGACACTATCTTTATGGGGTGACCTTTAAGGTGTTTTCTGATCATAAGAGTCTCAAGTACATCTTTACTCAAAAGGAGTTGAATATAAGATATAGGAGGTGGATGGAGCTTATAGGAGACTGTGACATGGATATCATATACCATGAAGGGAAGGCTAATATGGTGGCCAATATGTTAAGTAGGAAGAGTGTGCATTCTCTATGCACAACTATGTTACTAATGAGACTGAAAGACGAAGTGACCAAGATGGGGATACATGTGATCCAGAAAGGGGATGCTAGGGGTGATTTGACAGTTCATCCGGATCTTTATGCTTATATTCGCAGGAAACAGACTCTTGATCCCAAGATTCAGGAATGGCGAGCTGGAGTAGGGAAAAGGACGGTGTCTCGGTTCTCTATTCATTCTGATAGGAGTGTTCAGTTTGATGGTAGATAGTGTGTACCTAAGGATGAGAAGTTGAAAAAGATAATCATGACTGAGGCTCATCGCACACCGTATTCAGTACATCCAGGTGGTGACACGCTTTATAGAGATCTTAAGAACACGTTTTGTTGGCCTAGGATGAAGAGGGAGATAGCTGAGTTTATGGCTAGACGTTTGACTTGCCAGAGAGTCAAAGGGGAACAGCGACAACTGCAAGGTAAGATTCAGTCTCTTGAGGTACCTGAGTGGAAATGGGAATCTATTTCCATGGATTTCATCGTGGGTTTACCAAGGAGCCAGCAAGGTAATAACATGATATGGGTGATCGTCGATCGTTTGACCAAGTAAGCTTATTTTATTCCCATGAAAGATAAGTGGAGTAAGGTGCAGTTGGAAAATAGCTACATGAAAAATGTTGTGAGGTTACATGATGTGCCAAAAGACATTGTGTCAGATCGAGAGATGCGAGGTTCATTTCTCGGTTTTGGCAAGAGTTGCAGAAATTGATTGGGACTACGTTAAAGATGAGTACTACATTTTATCCTGCAACAGATGGGCAGACAGAGAGGACAATCAAGACCTTGGAAGACATGTTGAGGGCTTGTGTGATGATGTTTGGTGGTAGCTGGGAAGACAGGTTAGATCTGATTGAGTTTTCTTACAACAACATCTACCATATGAGTATTGGGATGGCTCCGTTTGAGGCTTTATATGGGAGGAGATGCAGGAGTTCGATTTGCTAGGATGATAGCACCGAGGCAGTGGTTTTAGCTCCACAGATGGTACATGATATGGTGGAGCATGTGAAGTTGATTAGACAAAAGATGAAAGCAGCACAAGATCGACATAAGAGTTATGCGGACTTACATCTGCGGGACATTGAGTTCCAAGTTGGTTCAAGGTTCTTTTGAAGGTGTCACGTATGCGTGGGGTGATGCGATTTGCTAAGAAAGGGAAGCTAAGCCAAAAGTTCATTGGCCCTTATGTAATTTTGGATCGTGTGGGAGAGGTTGCTTATCTGTTAGGTTTACCACTAGCTTTGGATCAGGTACATAATATGTTTTATGTGTCTCAGCTACAGAAGTATGTGAGTGATCCTTCTCATTTGCTAGAGGTTGAGAACATTGAGTTGGATGAATCCTTGTCTTACCTTGAAGTACCAAAAGAGATCCTAGATCGCAAGGTTCGCAAGACTAGAACTGGGGAGACATTGTTGCTAAAGGTTTTATGGTCTAATCACAACGTTGAGGAAGAAACTTGGGAGGCGGAGGAAGCTATGAAGGAACACTACCCGTCTCTTTTCGATCAGGTATGTGTGGTTACGGGGACGTAACCATGTTTATTTTAGGGGGGTAGGAGATTATCGCATAAGGTTTTGGTATGGTTTTATGTAACTTTTGGTAACGTTAGTGTTTGTTCTGAGTCATAGTGAGTTGTGTTTGACTTTTGTTTTTGAGTTTTCGTTGTGTTTTTGTGTCATAGCTGAGTTAGTAAGTTTATTTTTTTGTATGGGTTTGAACTTCGGGGACGAAGTTCATTTTTACGGAGGGAAGACTGTAATACCACGGATTTATGAGCTGTTGGGTACTCTATCGAGTGGGGCTTACTCTGTCGAGTAAGTTAGATTGGCATTCTGGAGTGTGTTCTGCTTGATGGATACTCGATCCAGTGAGCGCAACTCGATCGAGTAAGCGGTACTCGATCGAGTAACTTAGTTACTCGATCGAGTTAGTCAGGTTATATGGGTTTTTGGCCGGGTTTGATAGCAAGGCGTGAATGTTTATAAGTATTTATCGTCAGTTTCTTTTACCTTTTTACTTTATTCTAAACCTTTTTACAAAAGAAAATAAAACTACGTTGAATTCTTCTCTCGCATTGCTATCAAATCCAAAGGCTAGAGTCGTCGGATTTCGGAGTTCTTTATACCGTTGAGATCGTCGAATTGTGCGTAAGGTCCTTGTACAATTTTTATGTCGATTCATTAGTTTTGGTTTAAACCCTAATTGGGTGAATTGGGGATTTTGGGAGTATTGTTGATTATAGATTGTAGTTGTATGATTATGTGATTATAGGAGGTGATTTCGTAGAGGAACGTTTTTGATCCGCTACTTGTGATTGTTGATCGATGATTTCAATCCAGGTAGAGAAACTCAGTTATTGTGTAAATTATATAAGATAGTTGTTGGTTGATTGGCATGTGTATATATTGTAATTGGTTTTGGTATTGTTGATATTATAATTGGTCATTGTTGATTGTCTGTGGTTCGCGAGGTGCGCCCTCGGCTGAGTGGAGTCACTTGCGGGAGTGGCTTCACGCCCTTGATTTGCCCCTTGTGGTTCCCGTCATAAGGGGGATGTGCACCTTAAGGAACTTGGGTTATTCGCTCGATGGAGATGAGCGGGGCTTAGGTGGGAACGGTGACAGGACAGTCGTATACCTATCAAAAATAACCAACTGGCTCTAACTAATATTGCTAGGGAAGTCGGGTCGATCTCCACAGGGAAATGGGAAGATGTCAGCTTTGTCTAAGTTCGTCTCGGTAACCAAATTGGGGGGTTTTAATTGTATTGTTCTAAACTAATGAGAGTAAGAAAGAGAAATAAGCAGAGAAAAGGAATTAACCAGATAGAGAAAACAGCTAAGACAGACGGTTCACCATAATCATTCGGTCAAGTAATCTAGGTCTCGGGTCAATGCAAGTATGGTCTGAGGAGCAGTGAATATCTCCTTTCGGTCTCAATTCGCCCTAAAACACAAATAGCTTAGCTTTCGCCCTAACTATAATGCTCTATTGTTCGCTACTAGTCTCACCTCTTCCAACCTTTCGGTCCAGGTCAAGGGTCACTATGATATAAATGCCTAATCGCGTCGACTCAATTAGACAGATACAGATAAATGCAGCAGTTAACAACAAAGACTACACCAGCATTAACCTAGTAATTCGATTACTATCCCTTCATAATTATAGATCCCCTTTAGTCTTAGCAAAAGGGAATTAGCTACGCATCATCATTGAATTAACAACAATAACATATAGATAATTGAAACTAAACATAATAACAAGCTAATAAGGATTGAATAGAGTAGTGATGAAATAATAAGAGAAGAATAGCAGCACAATAACAATAAATTATGATTAAGGAATTAAAGAAGAATAATAATACCAATAGTAAATCCAAATTCGAGTAGCAAGAGAGTAGAAGAAGAGCCAAAAATCCAAGGAACAGTAGTCAAAGATAGAGTAAAAGTGAATGAGAGAGCCAAAGTTACGTTGGTCTTCCCTCTGTCATATACGAAAATCCTCTCTAAACCTAATCTATGGACTAATTACATAAGCCCATACGAAATTAGGCGGAAAAAGTCTATTACAGGATAAACTACTCGATCGAGTGGAAATAAACCACTCGATCGAGCAAACTAACATCAAACCCCTCGATCGAGTGGAAATAAACCACTCGATCGAGTACTCCTTGCAAAGTCTTCTCGATTGACTCCTCGAACTTCTCGATCGAGCAACCTTCAACATATAGAGCATTCGATCGACTAGAAAACTAGTCGATCGAGCTGTTTAAGCACGTTAGACATTGAAACACCTCCCGAAACCAGCTCATGCGTCTTCAAAGTGTTGGATTCCAAGCTCCGGCTCCTCGTTCTCCATAAATGCATGCAAAAGGGACGAATTAAGGCTCGATTTAGCTCCTTTTTGTTTTATTCCTTCAAATTACATAAAACGAACCAAAGTAGAATATTCGGGGGTATTTGTAGCTAGATGCTACATAAATAGTACATAAATGCGTGTAAAAATGAGGTAAAAACCTTATATAAAATACACGCATCAAATCTCCCCAAACCAAACCTTTGCTTGTCCCCAAGCAAATTATGAATGCAACTAAGAATAAACAGTGGAACAGGACCAACGCATCAGCTACAAATCACCCACCAAAACAAGTTTAATGCAATAACTGACAAAGTGACAAATGAGAAGTGCAAACGAATTAAATCAATGTTTCAAACTTACTGAACCGTCGACCTTGCAAGACTCAAAAGATATCGGACTCTCACGGGTCGCTCATCACTCAAAATTAGGCACAAGGTGAGTATATATGTGAAAGATAGAAAGAAGTAAAGTCACTCACCTAACTCGACCTATAAGAACATGCATGCAGTTAACAGGAATAAAGTCTCTACAACCGTACATACGTATTTCAACCATACTAACGACCAAGACACATGCCGAGGACTTACATTTGTGTAAGTGAGGTAATGGGTAAAAAGGGGCTAAGATGAATTTGGATACGTGGAGTTAATAGCCAGGCTAGCAACAACGAATCCAAATATAAACTGCATCCCAACTTCGTACTCAATATAACAAAATAAAACAGTGCAGGTTCCATGCACTAAACTCACGAAACACCAAAAACTCGTCAACTCCCCATAAGATATAAGTAAAACATGGGAGTGAAAATCATTATACAATTTCTCTTTTTCTTTCTTCGCACATGATTTTTCTTTCTTTTTCTTCTTTTCTTCTTTTCTTATTTTGTTCTTTTTTTTTTCTTTTTTTCTTTTTTTTTTCATTTTTCATTCCTCATTTTTTCTTTCATTCCCTTCAATTCTTCCACCATCTTCTGAAATCAGATAAAAATAACCAAACTGCAGTAAAGCATTCCAAACAGCTACTCGTCACTAACTCGGCTAGGGTAGGAAAAATTATAGATAGTAGCTAATAGGACAAAAAGGCAATTTGGCTATGTGAGGTTCATGGGTAGAATGAAATAAAAGGAACTGCCTCTCCTAACATGTGTCACCATCCACAGACCGAATGCATACAGGTAATAAGAAGACTAGACTCATGCTTATGCAAATTGATGTTACATGCCTTAAAGAGAGTACTACTCACATCCTACATGAAACCGGTCGTGAATGTCACCAGTTTATAAAGCTCTAACCTTAGAATGTAATGTAGCTTGCCGATATATGAATCAAGTCTATTTGTTCAGATAAGAGAGAAACAAAAACTCGTAGATCATGCACATAATCATGCCAAGTAAATGTCAAGAATATGCAAGGCTCAAGTAAGGATTCAGTGTAGCGTCAAAGTTCAAACGTTCCGACTCAAATTAAACGTGAAAATTTTGAATTTTATGTGATTTTTGAATTAATTAAAACAACAATGCATGCGAAAATAATTAAACGTGCAGACGAAAATGCAAGAAAACATGCAGACACTGATATGGATTCATACCTCCCCAAACCAAACCGTACAATGCCCTCATTGTACCAAAAATAGGGAAAGAAATGCAAACTGAAGAGAAAAGGAGAAGTGGAGTCGGAAAACTTACAAAACGTCATAAAGAGGGACCTCCCCAAACTGACCATGAACATGGGAGGTCAAAGAAAGTCAAGCAGTAGCTCCATAGACGTAAAATAGCAGCTGGAATGTAATACTCCGTATTTATGAGTCTTGGGGTACTCTATCGAGTAGGCCTTACTCTGTCGAGTAAGGGAGTTTTGCGAAATAAGATAGTTTCTGACCTGTTGGGTACTCGATCGAGTAGTCAGTACTCGATCGAGTAAGGGGTACTCGATCGAGTACCTTGGGTACTCGATCGAGTGTCCGGTTTTACGGGGAGTTTTCTCAGGTTTTGTTAATTATGCGATTAAGGTATTTAAACATATTCGTCATTGTTTTAATTCACTTTTACAAAACCTAAAACCCTGTTTAAGAGAGAAAGCAGCCACTTTATCTTCCTAATCGCATTCTTAGCAATTCCCGGAGTTCAGACGGTCGGTTCTTGTCGTTTTTCGTGTCGTTGGATTCCTTGCGTCGAGGGTAAGCTTTTAACATAATTTTCATAACGTTTTGTTGGGATTGATTAAACCCTAATTTAGAGATTGGGGGTTTTATGAGTAGTAAGTGATTGGTAGTCTTTATGTGTTATGTGTTAGGAGGAGGATTCGTAGAAGAGGCGTTTTGATACAATTTGTAGATACCGTCCCGCTTGTTGTGCTTTCCAGGTAGGATTTCCTACTCAGTATTAGTCCCATAATGGGATATTGGTGATGTGCTGTAGTTAGGTGTTTGATATGATGATTGTGATTGTGATTGTGATTGTGGTTGTGTTTGTTGATGGTTCTCGAGATGCGTTCTCGGCTGAGTGGGGTCACTTGCGGGAGTGATCTCACGCCCTTCGTGGAACCCGCCACGAAAGGGGATGTGCACATTAATGGACAGGGTTATCGCTCGTACGATGAGCGGGGCTTAGGTGGGAACGGCTGCGGTCCCCATCTGGCGGCGGTAGTCCAGGTGGACGATCGGTATTGAGATGATGGGGATTGGTTGGTGGTGTGTGTGTGTGTGTGTGATTCACCAATGTCTGTTTGTCTTATTATTGATATATATATATATAAGTTGTGTGATTAGTCTTGACCCGTTTAAATGTTTTAAAAACTGTGGTGATCCATTCGGGGTGGTGAGCGGTTGCTTAGCGGTATATCTTGGATACGCGTGGGATCTAGCTGGGGATGGAGTCATCACATATCAGAGTCTTTAGTCTTCCGCTGTGTTTATTAGAACAGTTCCTTTCAGTTGGTTTATAGTTTGAGAACAGTTGTATTTTGCTTACAGTTAGTTTTGTAATGTAATCACTTAAACTTATTTAATAAAGTATGTTTCTTCATTGTCATATGATTATCATGCCTCGGGTAACCGAGATGGTAGCATCCTTATACCTGAGTGGTCCTGGTAAGGCACTTGGTGTATGGGGGTGTTACAAATGGTATCAGAGCGACGATCCTGAAACCTGTAACCAATGAATCTAATGAATCTAGGGAGTCAATTAAAATGAACCCGGGGGTAAAGGTTGTAGGAGCTAATGCAAAGACTTGGGAGACGTCCTAAAGTCGCGAACTCGCCCTACAATTTTGAACCGGTCACCATGGGATATGTGTCGGGATCGTTATGTGCTTATTGTGTGTTGTGTGTATTTATGTAGTAGTATGTTGTATGAATTGATGGATGAAAGATGATAATAACGTGAATTGTATGTTGGTTGATTGTAAAGCATGAAAGTATAATTATTGATACATGTAATTTGACATGTTATAATTACGCAAGGAAAAGTGTTTTGTCTATATATATATATATAAAGCGATGTGTAAGTATACATGTTGTTGTTGTCGTGTTGAGTAAAAGTACAGAAGGTTAGGAGTATGAATTGAACATGTGCTGGGTGAATATGTTGAACGTATATGGTGGATAAATATGTGGTATGATGGATGAATCAGTGGAAAAGATGAATCATCGTGGTAGTAACATTTGAATAGGGGACTTGATGTCATGTATTTGTGATTTTGTTTACGAAAAGTGATAGAATAAAAACATGTGGGTAAGTCATAATTGGCAAGTTAGATAAATTATGTGCATGATGAATGTTGTTGTTTGGCTTTTGAAAATAGTAACATATGATTATGAATACTGGTTTTATGAGTTTTGGGTTGTTTTCGTTTAACTTGGTTGTTGTTTGGAAGTAAAAATCAAATAATTATGTCGTCTGATTACAGCAAAGTTGTCTTTAAACTGTTATAACTTGAGATGCGTAAATGATTTTAATGTGATTCCAATTGGAGGTGATAGCTTGTCCTTTTACGATTCTAACGATAGGTCACACGTCCAAAACGACCAAGAAATGAGTGAGTTATGACTGTTTTACTAAAACTGGACAGTCTTTGAGAATTGGGGTACTCGATCGAGTATCCTTGGTACTCGATCGCGTAAGGGGGCACTCGATCGAGTACCTTAGCTACTCGATCGAGTAGCCCTGGTAATTTGTTTTACGTGCTTCTGATCTTCACCTACTCGATCGAGTAAGTCCCTTACTCGATCGAGTGGCCTGTACTCGATCTAGTGACCCCTATTTTGGGTCATATGCTTATCTTTTGACTTCGTTGCATATTATGTTTAATTCAAAGATGTTATTTTACTTCTTTATGCATTGTTTTACATGTATGTTGATCCCGATGCGTAAGTTACCCAATCTTATGATGTAAAGAGTGGCACCTATGATGAGTATGAGTTCGGTGGGGAGAACATGATTTATATGTGTTGTGATAGGTAGAGGAAAAAGAAAAGGAAGATTGGTAAGGCTTAATTGAGGCATATAGCATGTTGTGCGAGACGAGATGAGTGACATGGTTGTATGTTGAGTAATGAAATGTAAGTGAATGTGGGCAAGGGATGATGTAAGTTTAAGGAACGTGAGAACGAAAAGATTGAAAGAAATGATGTGGATAGTAGCAACCTGAGATGTATAACAAATTATGGAGGGAGATGGTTAGAAATAGTGTTGAGTAAGGATATATGTAATGAAAGGTCGTTTTAGAGGAATTGAGAAGAGTGGTATATAGTGAACTTAATGGAGATATGTCGCGACGTGGATTTGCAGATAGTGACTGAGTTTGGAAACTTGTGTTATCGAGAGACGAAACTAATGTGTGACTTCCTTGGGCAATTAACGGTATAAAAAGAATTTTGATTTCTAGAGATGTAAAAGGGAGATGTAATTGTTTGAACATTAAACGTTGATTTTTTTTTATGGACGAATTAGTTACAAGTGTGAGTGAGTGGAGTGATGAGAGGGGACCCATGGTAAGAAAGAGTGAGATGATATAGATATGAAATAATGAGATGTGAGTTTTGGGAGCAATGAGAAAGTAACCTAACACTAAAGAGTTGGGTATAAGTGAAAAGGAGTTGAATAGTTAGTTGTTTTTGTCGAGTGTAAAAGAAAAGAAAGAGGGGAGTAAAACTAGGAAAATGTTGACCGGAGTAATGATATAGAGGTAAGGAGTCGTCGAGATGTGTGATACCAATCATGAGGATGTTAGTTAATGGTTATATAGGAGTTTCGGGACAACATGATTAGTCTTGAGTTTTGAGGAATTAAGGAAAGTAAGAAGTTGGTAGAATATCTGCATGATATGAGATTTTGGTGGAGAATTAGATAATGACACAATTAAGGATAGTATTGGGAGGAATGTTGAGGTAGTGTTGTTGATGGATTTGATGTTCGTTATTTGGGATGCTAACCACAGATAGGAAGGAAATCGTGATGTTTAGAGATGAGTGTAAGAGGTTTTATGCCCGAAAGTGGTAGTGTTATGGTTCGTGACTAGTGGTTAAGGCCGACGGTACATTAGAAAAACAAAGAATTCTAAAGAGGTTGATTTTGTAGAGACCAGATTGATATGTATGGTTGTGAGAGAGCATAAGATGTAGTTATATAAGGCGGTTGTTAGTTGTTGAGTATTAATGGTATGGTTACATTTGGCAGGGGGTGATGGATATGCGAATGGGAGAATATGTTATGAGGAGTATACGAGTTAAGCTCGAGTGAGAGGTAACTTTTATCAGGTGGTAACTTACATGGTCAGGATTGACTAGTTGGTTGTTATTACGGGTCTATGATATGTGTAAATGTTTGTGTGAGGTTCTGACCTCACAACAAGTGGTATGGTGTGATAATTATAAAGCTGTTTTATGAATGTTCTGTAATATATATGTTGGACACGGTAGTTTAATTGAATGATATCCAAAAAGGTAATAATTTGATTAATTTGACATGGCTAGTTATAATTTTATGTGTATTAATAACACATGTGTATTCCGTGAAATGGTAGAGATGATGTTCATGAGATGCTTATCTGTTTATTCATATAATATGTTGCGTTGTGATTGAGTAAAGTGGATTTGAGTAAGTTTTCTTGTCCGAAAGGTTATTTCCGAGTCAGTATTTATGGAATTGTATGTAGTTGTGATGTCTATCGATGTGGTTGGGGTGCCTCGGGTGGTGATCCGGGCTCGATATTTAGTGTTGTGATGCGGGTATTTTCGCACTACGGTGTGGCTGTTGGTGGCGGTGTGGTGATGCCGTCACCGGTTGTGGTGGAGTAGGCGGGATGATTATGATACGAGTTTTTCGAAAGTGCATACCAGTTATACATAGATTGTTGTTTTGTTTCTGTGTTGTTCTTTGTGAGTTTTGGTTGAACATGTAGACAGTTGTCTTGCTTATTGATGTTTTCTTTACCAAGTTAAGTTAAGAATGAGGTAGAGTATGATATGAAATAGAGTTGAATATGTTTTCGTTGTTGTCATGGTATAGTGATGTTCTATTGATGGGATACGGTTGTGAGAGGTTGTTACAGTAATTTTGATCTTGTTCTAGATAAGGCTTTAGTAGACACGGTAATGGAAAATGATTCGTGGAACATGTGTTGTAATGACCTAAAAGCGGCAGGTAGTTCATAATCTTTTGTTGGGACAGTGAGTGTAGGGTGTTGGGGGAATTAGTGTCATATTAAGTTATGTATGAGTTTTGCGGTAATGAAGGAAAGAACTTGAGGATCTGGAATGAGTGCACGTAACAAGTGTGGATCGTGAGTATTGCTTTTGATGATGGGAGTTTCATATAGTTTATATAGAGAGGTATGTCATGTTGCGGTAATGTGGAAAAGTTGAAGTTTTGGGTTAAGATAAAGATTTTGAGGTATAGGTTAGGTGGTGTGACGAGTGAATTGAAGTATGAGAACTGTTTAAGTAAGAAAGCCTTGGAAATAGGAACGTTATAGAAATGAGGTTATAGGCGGTTATCTTTGACATGTGGTGGTGATGAGGATGATGAGATGATTTAATTAAGGATTTAGTATTAGTGGGTTACGAGGACGTAACATTTATCTTAAGAGGAGTAGGATGCGATAAAAGAGATTTTGATGGTTGTTCATATGGTAGTATATTTGGAAGTAGAGTGTTGGTGTAGCATAAGATATGGATTGGTATATGTTGTGGTTGATAGTGTTAAAAGGTCACGGACGTGCTTGTAGTAGTTTGATGTTAGGAATGCGAGAATACTTCGATAGTGTTGACAGTTGGATGATGAGATTATGAGTGTAAGTAAACTTCGAGGACGAAGTTCCTTTTAAGGGTGGTAGAATGTAACATTCCGTTTGATGTTTATGTAGTTGGTTATGTATGGAGTTGGTGTCGTGAGAGATATATATGTGGTGGATACGATATCGTGAGTCATGTTAGGGAAGTAAACATAGTTGGTGGAGTGGGTGTTAAAAGTTCATGTTTTATGTTTGGTCGAGTTCTTGAGTTCTTAGTTATGTTGTTGTGTCTTGGTCGAGTTAGTATGGTTGTTTTTATGTATGGGTTGAACTTCGGGACGAAGTTCTTTTTAAGGAGGGAAGACTGTAATACTCCGTATTTATGAGTCTTGGGGTACTCTATCGAGTAGGCCTTACTCTGTCGAGTAAGGGAGTTTTGCGAAATAAGATAGTTTCTGACCTATTGGGTACTCGATCGAGTAGCTGGGGTACTCGATCGAGTAAGGGGGTACTCGATCGAGTACCTTGGGTACTCGATCGAGTGTCCGGTTTTACGGGGAGTTTTCTCGGGTTTTGTTAATTATGCGATTAAGGTATTTAAACATATTCGTCATTGTTTTAATTCACTTTTACAGAACCTAAAACCCTGTTTAAGAGAGAAAGCAGCCACTTTATCTTCCTAATCGCATTCTTAGCAATTCCCGGAGTTCAGACGGTCGGTTCTTGTCGTTTTTCGTGTCGTTGGATTCCTTGCGTCGAGGGTAAGCTTTTAACATAATTTTCATAACGTTTTGTTGGGATTGATTAAACCCTAATTTAGAGATTGGGGGTTTTATGAGTAGTAAGTGATTGGTAGTCTTTATGTGTTATGTGTTAGGAGGAGGATTCGTAGAAGAGGCGTTTTGATACAGCTGTAGATACCGTCTGCTTGTTGTGCTTTCCAGGTAGGATTTCCTACTCAGTATTAGTCCCATAATGGGATATTGGTGATGTGCTGTAGTTAGGTGTTTGATATGATGATTGTGATTGTGATTGTGATTGTGGTTGTGTTTGTTGATGGTTCTCGAGATGCGTTCTCGGCTGAGTGGGGTCACTTGCGGGAGTGATCTCACGCCCTAGTTTCGCCCTTCGTGGAACCCGCCACGAAAGGGGATGTGCACATTAATGGACAGGGTTATCGCTCGTACGATGAGCGGGGCTTAGGTGGGAACGGCTGCGGTCCCCATCGGGAGGTAATGTCCAAAGGACGTCGGTATTGAGATGATGGGGATTGGTTGGTGGTGTGTGTGTGTGTGTGACAGATTCAATTTTGTCTGTTTGTCTTATTATTGATATATATATATATAAGTTGTGTGATTAGTCTTGACCCGTTTAAATGTTTTAAAAACGTGGTGATCCATTCGGGGTGGTGAGCGATTGCTTAGCGGTATATCTTGGATACGCGTGGGATCTAGCTGGGGATGGAGTCATCACATATCAGAGTCTTTAGTCTTCCGCTGTGTTTATTAGAACAGTTCCTTTCAGTTGGTTTATAGTTTGAGAACAGTTGTATTTTGCTTACAGTTAGTTTTGTAATGTAATCACTTAAACTTATTTAATAAAGTATGTTTCTTCATTGTCATATGATTATCATGCCTCGGGTAACCGAGATGGTAGCATCCTTATACCTGAGTGGTCCTGGTAAGGCACTTGGTGTATGGGGGTGTTACATGGAAGACGAAACCACTCGATCGAGCAACTTGGAATAGCTCGATCGAGTAAACTGGTATCTGGAAGGACTCGATCGAGTAAAAGAACCACTCGATCGAGTAAACATGTTTATGCAACTGGTCGATCGAGTAGATATATCACTCGATCGATTGAATATTACCCAAAAAGTGCTCGATCGAGTAAGAAAACTACTCGATCGAGTGGATTGACCTGCAAAACACGCATTAAAGCAAGGGAAGTACAAATGTTGCATAAAAACAGCGTCTAAAGTTCAACATAAAGCGTGCAAAAAAAAAAGTTCAACAAGAATACAATAAAAACAGTCCGGGCTGCCTCCCGGAGAGCGATGGTTTAAGAGGTCCCGCATGACCCTTCTGGCATCAATTAACCGGCGCATCTAGCTCGTCGAAGTACAAGACTTCAACACAATTGTATGCTTTATTTGCCTCGTAGTAATGCTTCACATATTGCCCATTCACCTTGAACCTACTACCTTCGGAATCTTCGAGCTCCACGGATCCAAATTTGGTAACTGCTGTCACCGTATAAGGACCACTCCACTTGGACTTCAGCTTGCCAGGAAACAATCTCAATCGGGCGTTAAACAGCAGCACCTTTTGCCCAACATGAAACTCCCGAGGTAGAATTCTCTTGTCATGCCATCTCTTCGTCTTTTTTTTGTATATGCGCGAGCTATCATAGGCATTTAGCCTAAATTCTTCCAACTCATCTAGCTGCAAAAGACGATTATGACCACACAACTTAGGATCAAAGTTAAGCTCACGAATTGCCCACCAAGGCTTACATTGCAATTCAACAGGTAAGTGACATGATTTCCCATAAACTAACCTATAAGGTGATGCACCAATTGGTGTCTTAAAGGCAGTTTTGTAGGCCCATAATGTGTCTTCTAATTTAAGACTCCAGTCCTTCCGTGATTTAGAAACTACCTTAGACAAGATCTCTTTCAACTCGCGATTAGAGACCTCAACCTGACCACTAGTTTGGGGGTGGTACCCCAAACCTCGCCGGTGTTGGACACCAACTTTAGACAGAATAGAAGTTAGTTTCTTTTCTTTAAAGTGCATTCCCCCATCACTAATGACGACCCTAGGGACACCAAATCGGGGAAATATGACCTTTTTAAACATTTTTATCACGGTATTGGCGTCACAATGAGGTGAGGCAATTGCCTCAACCCATTTCGATACATAATCTACAGCCACTAAGATATACCTGTTACTTTTACTAGACGGGAACGGTCCTTGGAAATCAATGCCCCAGACATCGAAAACCTCAACCTCTAAGATACCATTTTGTGGCATCTCATGTCTCTTCGAAATATTCCCTGATCGTTGGCAAGCATCACAAGCTGAAACAAAAGACTTAGCATCAGCAAACAAAGAAGGCCAGTAAAAACCAGACTGAAGTACCTTAGCCACGGTGCGCGATGGACCGTGGTGACCACTATAGGAAGAGGAGTGACAACCTTCCAAGACTACTTTGGCCTCTCACTACGGAATACACCGTCTGTAGAGACCGTCTGCGCATTCCTTAAACAAGTAAGGATCATCCCAGAAATACTGCTTAGCGTTATACAGAAAATGCTTCCTCTGCTGATGAGAAAGGTTAGGCGGCAGCTTGCCACTGACAACGAAGTTCGCTATTTATGCATACCAAGGCTCTTGGTTAACAATAGACGATATAACAGCAATTAAAGTATCGTTAGGGAAAGTGTCATCAATAGGTAGAGAATCTTCCCCTTCCTGTCGCATCAGTCGCGACAAATGATCAGCTACAACGTTCTCAACTCCTTTCTTATCCTTAATCTGCAAATCAAACTCCTGAAGAAGGAGTATCCATCTCAATAGCCGTGGTTTAGCCTCCTTCTTAGTAAGGAGATGCCTCAAAGCTGCATGGTCATTAAAAACAGTAACTTCTGACCCAACTAAATAAGAACGAAACTTCTCTAAGGCATAAACTACAGCTAGCAGCTCTTTTTCAGTGGTAGTGTACTTCACTTGAGCCTCATCCAGAGTTCGGCTCGCATAGTAGATTGCATTCAAAGCTTTGTCTTTCCTTTGGCCTAACACCGCTCCTAGTGCATAGTCACTGGCATCACACATTATCTCAAACGGCAAGTCCCAGTCGGGAGGTTGTATGATCGGCGCAGAGACTAAAGCCTGCTTTAACCTGTGAAAAGAAGAAAGACACTCATCAGTAAACACAAAAGGGGCATCCGTAAGTAGCAGCTGTGTAAGTGGTTTAGCAATTTTTGAGAAGTCCTTGATAAACCGGCGGTAAAAGCCGGCGTGGCCAAGGAAACTCCTCACCTCCTTAACATTAACCGGAGGTGGTAATTGCTGAATCACTTCCACCTTTGCTTTATGATGTGACCATAATTAGCGCATATTTAGCCCCCGAATTAGCCTTATTCCCATGCTTTTTAGTGCATATTTGGGTCATTTCTTATCTTTAGTTCTTTGTTTTGCATATTCTTAGAGATTTTGATCCCTTGGTAGGAAAGGAGTAAGAATCTTGCATTTTCATGGCAAAACGAAACTAAATTGATCGAGTTCAATGACCAAGCATCAAGGAGAGACAAGATTAGAAGGCCTTTGTACATATTATAGTAGAAGAGCAATGTTGAGAAAGGATCCTTGAGTCCCCAAGGAAATCCCCAAGGAATTTATGAAGAAAAGGGAAGAAAAGAAGAAGATGTCTTGCTGAGTGACAATCCGTGCGGATTGTCACCAATCCGGCCGTCCCACAGCTGCACAATCCATGCGGCTTTCCTCTAATCCGCTCGGATTCCACCTCCACAATCCGCCCGGATTCCCTCGAATCCGCTCGGACCCCATCGCCAGAATCCGCCCGTCCCGACCTTATTCCGTCCGAATTCCAGCACAGCATGATTTCCTCTTCTCCAAGCTACGAAGAAAGAAGCCCTTCCTTCGAAAAATACCGGCTCCTCCTTGCTCAAACTAAAAAGTGTAATTACTAGTTTAGCCCTTAGTTAACCCTAATGCATCCTCCCTAATTTCCACTATAAATACCCCATTAGTCTAATTAGAGGAGCATGTTCTTCTTATCAATAATTAGAGTAGTTAATATCAATCAAATCTTTCTTTAGTTTTGTAATCAACAATTAATCAAGTTCTAATACAAGTTTTATTTCCTTAATCTCTCTTTTGTTCATCCTTTATTTTGGGTAATTGAAGATTATTTGGGTTATTGTGGGGAGATTGACAACCTCTCAATCAAGCATTCAAGTACTTCTTTTATCTTTGCTTTATTATTGGAATCATTAGTAGGTATAATTCTCTTAATCCCTTTTTAATTATTGTTAATTACTTTCATTCATTCATCATGTTTCATATTGTTGGTATGATTGACAACCTTGCTAGCATGATCAACATGATAATGAGTGAGTAGTCTCTTAGCTAAGGTTAGATGGGTGATTAGGGGACACCAACATGGGGAATGATTCATGCTTAAATTAATATGCTTTCATGTTTTATTTGCTTGCTTGTTTTGATCTCAACTCATGCACATGTTATATTTGATGAAATGCTAAGCCTATGAATCCTTGCATTTACTATCATCTTCTATCTTTTCAATGAGACTTGTAAGACATAACCCAACTCGAGTCTCATTAGACCATGCATGTTGTTGAGTAGGGAAGATTAAGTCGACTTGTAGGTGTTGTACAATCTAATCGATTCGGCTCCGGGACCCAAACTTTCCTAGGATTGTTAGATATAACCCAACTCAATCCATCACAACAATAATTGCTTGCTTATAATTTGAGAACATGTTTGTATGATCAATTCCCATGATTCCCCTATGATCCCATGACACCCTAGTGCTTTTTAATCATTTGTTTACACCCCTTTTTAATTCATCTTGCTAGTTTATTTTCATTGCTATTTTAGTTAGTGACCTTCTACATCAACCCAAATTGTGACACCCCTTAGACACTACTAGTTGCAATAGAAATCTCATTTCAATACCCGTCCCTTGGGATCCGACCTTTACTTGCCTCTTTACTAGTTGTAGAGTTGTTTGTGAAGCTATAAATTGTGTTTTGATTCGACCGTGACCCAACGACCACATCTTTAATTGTGAACACGAAACGGACCGATCAAAAATGGCGCCGTTGCCGGGGACGGTGTTTACTTGATTTAGATTTCTTTTCATTGTTATTAGTTGTGTCTTTCTTCGCCTTGGGGAAGTAAAACTCCTCAAGGTTTGTTCTAATTGTTTTCGAGTTGTTTGATATTTTGCATGTCTAGAAGGTTACAAGGTGATTTGTTACCTTTTGACCGTGAAATCGAAAGAACCTTGACGAACAATAGGAGACTTGTTAGGAGGAATTTAAGAGGTATTAGTGAAGTTGTTCAACCCACTAGTGAGTTCATCAACCCTTTCGCAATAGAAGGAGAGGAGAACCCATTACACAATACCCCACAAAATCCACCTACAATGCCTAAATTCTCGTCACACTCCGTACCCACCGAGGAGAATCTACCAAATGGTACTCCTACACCGCAACATCTAACCGAAAATTTTATTGCCAAGTCCGCCTTCATCCAATTAGTTGAGAGGAGCCAATTTGGGGGGATGCCTAGTGAAGACCCTCATTCTCATATGGAAACCTTTTGCGACTATTGTGATGCAATCTCTCAAACGGGCGTGACTCAAGACCAAATTAGATGGGTCTTATTTCCTTTTTCTCTAATCGGCCTTTGCTGAAGCAATGGTTGAAGGGCCTTGACAAGGCCACTCTCGGAATAGATTCTTGGAAGAAGTTGGCTCTAGCTTTCTACAAAAAATTCTACCCACCGGAAAAGACTAACATGCTAAGAGCTCAAATCACGGGTTTTAAGCAAAGGGATGAAGAATCTTTGTATGAAGCTTGGGAGCGGTTCAAGGGAATTTGTCGCTCATGTCCTCACAATGGACTTAGCGAATGGTTTTTGGTACAACAATTTTGGAATGGTTTATATGAGGATTCTAGGAACATTCTCAATATGGGATCAAATGGAATGTTCACCGAAGTTGATGACAATCAAACATGGAACAAGATTGAGGAAATGGCGGTCCATAACTCACAATATAGTAGACCTCGCAAGGCTACTAGAGGAGGAAAGCATGAAGTGGACTCCATTACTCAATTGGGTGCTCAACTTAGTGCTCACATTGACACAATCAATTTGAAGTTTGAACAAGCTATGGCTAGACTTGAAGAAAACTCAAAATCATCAAAGCATCATGTTAATGCCATGACGGCATCTTCGTCAATCCCAAGTGGGATATGTGAGAATTGTGGAACTTTGGGACATGACCAAGGTGAATGTAGGGGAACAAATGAACAAGTGAATGCTTTCCAAGCATACAAGAGTGGTACCCCTTATTCCAACTTTTACAATGAAAACACCAAATTCCATCCAAATCTCTCATACAAAAGCCAAAATATTCAAAACCCTCAAACAACATACACTCCACCACCCATGAGAAACCAAAATCAAAGACCCTTTTACAATCAAAACCAAGGTTACCAAAATCAAAATCCATACAATCACCAAAATGACCAAGGTTTTGATGTCCAAAAAGCGGTCCTCCAAATGCAAAAGAATCAACAAGAATTTTTCACTCAAATGCAAAAAGATAGCCAAACAAAGGAAACCACCATCAACAACATTCTAGCTCACACCAAGATGTTGGAAACACAATTGACTCAACTAGCATCTTCAAGCTCACAAAGACAAAAGGGGCAATTACCACCTCAAAGTAATCCCCCTAGACATGAAACGGTTAGTGCCATTCACTTGAGAAGTGGTACAAGGTATGAAGCACCGAAGAAGCAAGTTGAGGATGAAGTTGTGGAAGCTAGTGATAAGGAAGAAATTGTGCAAAGCTCCAAAGATGGAGAATCATCAAAAGAAGAAAGTTCAAAGAAAAATGAAGACAAGGTCAAGGAGAAGGAGCCCATTGTGATTAGACTTCCTTTTCCAAGTCGTCAAGCCATCCCAAATTTGATGATCAACTTGGAATGTTCATGGAAATTGTGAAGAATTTGGAAGTCTCAATTCCTTTCACGGAATTAATCAATCACGTGCCGGCCTATGCGAAATACATGAAAGATATCCTCACAAAGAAGAAGTTGATCCGGAAGCTTGAGACTATCGCCTTCACTAAGGTGAGTAGTGCAATACTTCAAGGGAGTTCACCTCCAAAGTTAAAGGATCCGGGAAGCTTCTCAATACCGTGTACCATTGGCGACACGATGATCAACAAAGCCTTATGTGATCTAGGGGCTAGTGTGAGTGTCATGCCGTACTCGGTAAGTAAAAGGTTGGGGATGAGAGAGCTTAAATGCACAAATATCACACTCCAAATGGCCGATAGATCGACGAAGACACCATTAGGGATATGGGAAGATGTCCCCGTGCGAATTGGGAAGTTTTTCATCCCGGTGGACTTTGTCATTGTTGATATGGAGGAAGATTCCAACATTCCAATCATTCTAGGAAGACCTTTCCTACACACCGCGGGTGCGGTGATTGATGTAAAACATGGTGAGCTCACTCTAGAAGTGGGAGATGAAAGCATAACCTTTAATCTTGACAAGACTATGAGAGCTCCTCGTTTGCATGAACCATGTTTCATGATTGATCATTATAGCCGAAAGGATGAAAGGAAGAAATCGGAACTCCAATGGAAGAAGAAAATTGAAGATGCTCCATTCAAAGAGCAAGTGAATTGTGACAAGGAGAGCTTGCAAAGCTCATCAAAATCAATCAAGGAAGAAGAGAATGGCCTCATTGGCCAAGAGAAGAAATTGGGAGAGTTGTCTCCATCTAAGCAAGAGATTTTCAATGATCAACTTAATGAAGTTTGTGGTCTTTGGGACAACGAATTTGAAGGGATTTTTAATCCCTACATTGGTAATGCCATCGATCAAGACCGACAACAAGGGCCAAGGTCTATTGAAGACCTCTACCATGATAATGAACAAACTTTCGATTACTTTTTCAAAGTGTGGAGCAACATCAACAACACCTTGGACATGCCCCATTGACATCTCATCAAGAATGAGAGTTTGGTGGAGTCCTCCCTAAACCACCACTTGTAAATATTTCTAACTCCCTAACTTACATTTCAATTCTTGTATTGCAGTTTTTGTCATCTTTGGATTTTTATTTACTTTGATCAAGATAATTGTCATGTTTAAAGAGAAGTAAGGGAGGGACTAACAATTTCAATTGATGTGTAGTGCTCTAGCTTAGTGTGGGGCTGACAATTGCCTAGGCTATCCATGCCTTAGTAGTGCCCCCACAATGAAGAACACAAAATTTGAAGAAAGAATAGAAGAATGGTAAGGGAAATGCATTGTGCACGGATGGAACTGAATCCGGGTACAAGGGGACGAATCCGAACGGATTCCAGAGAATCCGCCCGTCTTCAGTAATCCGAGCGTACTGGGTCGAAGACGCACGACTTTATAAGATGAGATTTTGGAAGATTTTTGACTGTAAGTGAATCCGGGCATCTTGGAATATAATCCGCCCGTCTCTGCAAATCCGTCCGTCCTGGACTGAAGACGCCCGTCTTCTCTGCTGAGGAAAACAAGAAAAATTTCCTGGACTGAAATCCGTCCGTCTTCAGGCAAATCCGCCCGTCCCGTATCAAGAAAATACGAGCGTCTTCTTCTGAATCCGCCCGTCTTTAGGCGAGTTTTATACAACCCAGAAAGAGCAGAATCCGCACGGATTGGGCAGAATCCGCACGGATTCCCCCTGCAGTTCAAAAATTTCGGTCTTTATAAAATCCCTCCCACCTTCCTTCCTTCATTCATTCATTCATAAACACTACCCACAACATCAAAACCCTCATCCTCTCCATCATAAAAACAAAATCCCTCAACAACATTCACCAAAAACAAATCAAATCATCCTTCTAACAACAAATCAATCACTCTTTCTTCAATAAAAATCAAAACCAAGCACAAAATCTTCAACCTTTGGGTCGATTTTTGATTTCATAAAGGCAAAGCATTTCACCTTTAAATCGATTTGGGTACACTACAAATTGAAGATTTTTAATTCTTTTCTTGGTTAGTTCATCAATGGCAAGGACTAAGGGAGCAACAAAGGCACCAAAGGCTAAGGCACTCTCACAAAGGCAAAAGGCTCTTCAAACAAAGAAAGCATTGGCTATGGTGGTAGCAACACCAAACTTGGAAGTGCAACAACAACAACAACCTTCTATGGGAGCAACAACACCTTCTACTCCAGAAATCGATCAACTTTTGCATTATCCGGAGGTAACTTTTATTTCCGAAACCCATAGAAATACCTTTGTCAAGTTTGCTAGAAAGTCATTACAATCCACCAAATTTATATGTGAAGATACCTTAGAAAAATTGGATGTTCTTGAGCAAACTAGAGCCTTTTTCAAAGCCATGGGGTTGAAGAAATTGTTTGAAACAAAGGAATTGACATACCCCTCCCTTACCTTGGAGTTTTTGAGTTCTTTGAAAGTCACCAAAGTTGAGAATAGGGAGAATCTCGAGTTTCGTCTAGCTAATGTTAGTAGACGCATTTCCTTTAGGGAATTGAGTGAAATTTTGGGTCTTAGTGATGAACCACGTTATTTTAAGAATTATGGAAAGTATGACCCCAAACCTCTTTGGGAGACAATTTCCGGGAGGAAATTTGAGGACTTTCATGCGAGTCGTGCTCTTTTAGTCCACCGTCCGGGCATAAGAGTATGGCACAAGGTCATGAGAAACACCATAATTGCAAGGAAAGATACCAACCATTTCACCAAACTTGATTTTATTCTCCTTGAATCGGCTTTGAACATTGGAAGAGTACACACCAAGCCTTACAATTCTTTGAGGCTCTTGGTAGATAGATGGCTCAACATTGATTGTGGGAAGAAGGGCACTACCGTTATTGTCAATGGCGGCCTAGTCACTATCCTAGCTAAGCACTTTGATCCTAACTTCAATAAGGATAACAAGTACAAAGCAAAGGAGGGTGGCCATCTTGTTGATTTGCATACTATGATACATAAGTACAAGTGGGTTGCCCATAACCCCCTTGACACTAAGTATGGATGGCTCACTAGTGAAGCTAGATCGTTCACCTTGCCTTCAAAGATTTGCCGTCTAAGCGTCCACCGGACCAATTATCTACTTCCCCTTTCTAAAGAGGCCGAGTATATTATTCAACAACAAAAGGGTGATCTTGAAACTCCCTCTTCTTCCATTGTCATACCACCTTACCCCTTTGAGTATCAAGATTTCAAGCCGGAAGGAGTTGAAGCTAGAAATGATTATGTAACTCTTCTCATGCAAGCAATGCACAAGCAAGCCTTTGAGGACCGGAAAAATGCTTACTTGGCTCAATATCCACCCCTCCTACACTTAGCTAGGCAAGGACTACTTGATCCATCTTGTCCTTTGCCTAGTTGGGCGGATAGAGAAGTCCTATTTCCGGGTGCATCTAGGGTCGTTTCGGGTGACAATGAGGTTGTTGGTAATGATGAAGAAGTTGATGATAACATTGATGAAGAAGCAAGTGAAGAAGGAGAAAAGGATGGTGAAGATGATGATGAGCAAGATGAGGAAGAAAGTGAAGAAGCAAATGACAAGGGAAGTGGCATTGTGACCACTTCTATTGAGGAAAGTGATGATGGTGATAACATGATGGAAGATTAGCAAGCCTTGGAGACTCCTACCCTCTCATGGTTTGTCTATTTCTCTCTTTGTTTTAATTATAATTTTGATCATTGTTGGAGTAGTCCTAGCACCATAGAGGACTCACACCTCGGTACCATTGAGGTGTTCTCATTTTATTGTTCCCATTTTCAAAATCCAAAATGATAAATTAGTTTCATGCATTGCATAGTGTGTGCATGAACTACACCCATTCTTGGACATTAGCAATAGTGTCTCACTCGGTTTGGGGAAGTTAATGCATACACAACAGGAGGTAATCTAAATTATCCTCTCCGTCATAACAAAAACCATGCATCATGTAGGGTAGCTTAGTGTAGATTGCATTTAGTATAGAAATCATGCATCATCTTTGCATAATTTCCATCATTTTGGCCATTGAGGACAATGCCCATATTAGTGTGGGGATGGGAATTCTAACATTTAACTCTTATTCAAAAATCCAAAAAAAATTGAAAAATTTCGAAAATCATAAAAATTTGAAAATTGAAAAACCCAAAAACATGTTTGTTTCTCTTTGTAGTCTTGTATATATAGTATTGTATATTTTGTGTTTGTTCTATCCTTGTTCACATTGATTGACTACGCCACATCCAAGACATGAGGATCATGAAGACCGCATGGTATGATCTTTCCAATCTCCTTTTTCCTCTTTATGTTAATGACTATGTGGCTTTATTTTGATTGATGCGGTATAACAATGTGAACTTAGGACTTGCATTTAGTTTATATGTCATATTAGTTGATAGAATCACTTGCATTAGGATGTTTATATTAGTTGCATCATGGCATGTAGTTGCATGTTAGAAATGTTTTGAAAATTGCCTATTTAGGAACTTTGACAAGAGCAACTAAGCCATTACAAATACTTATTCAACTTAAGACTTTGCCTACTAGAATGGTTGTAAAACACCCTAGATAGTGTCATACTAGTATCTTTTGACCCATGACCCAAAGCCTAGTCAAGGGTTTGCATGTGAGTCACCTATCCAACCCCGTGATGCGATGTGGACTTGGTTAACTTGTCTAGGTGACCTTGATTGACCTTGTGGTAAGACAACCCAAAAATATTTTCTATCAATAAGCTTGAAGTGCTCATTTCAAAGAATTTTGTCATGTGGAAGTAATCTAATGCCAAGGAACCTCAAATGTTACGAATTGTTGAATGTTGAGAAATTTAAGTTGTTTTGATGGAGGCGTACCACTTCGATGTGCTTTGGTGCGGGATCCATTGAATTGGGCCCCAATACGGTTGTGAATTCGGCCGCCCAGAGACAGAGTGACTATCACCCCAAAAAGCTATTGTCTAGAGGTTAACCGGTCACCTAATAAGCGATTGGCGAAAGCAAAGGACACTAGCCCGGAAGGGACAAACCCCATCTTAAATTTTTGAAATGTGAAAGTGAAATGAGGACAATTTTGAATATTAGTCATATCCACCCGTTGTGAATAAAGATTTGAGCACTTCATTCCCAAAAAGCCTTTTGTCAAGCCACTTGGTCGAGCTTGGGACGATCCATGACCTTTACTTTTGTAGAGAATTCGAGACTTGTCATGTCATATGCTACTAGCATCATAGGGATCATCATTCCACCACCATCCGATCGCTCTTGACGAAAGCATTTGGAAATTGAGGACGAAAGTAGTCTAGTTTAACACCATTTGGAGGTGATTTAGTGCCATCCTCTTAGACTTAGTAATTTGTTGAACTAGTATTTGTGAAGGATTACATGCTCTTAAATTTGTTCCTCTTTAGTGCCTCCGCCACTTGATGAGGAAGTGGCTATTCCTTTTTGTAGATGCATCCATTATGTGATTTTGTGTGCTTAATGTTTGGATTGGTCGCCATTTTGGCAAGACCCACCTTGCCGTGCAAGAAGGCATCCTACGTCATGGTTGTCTTGTTGTGAGTTGAAGGGGCGGAGTGAGACCCGCTAATTGTCTCATATCGGCTATATTATTAGGATAGGTTAGTATTTGGTCCTAGTCTTTGTCACCTCTTTACTCGGGACGAGCAAAGGTTCGGTTTGGGGATATTTGATGTGACCATAATTAGCGCATATTTAGCCCCCGAATTAGCCTTGTTCCCGTGCTTTTTAGTGCATATTTGGGTCATTTCTTATCTTTAGTTCTTTGTTTTGCATATTCTTTGAGATTTTGATCCCTTGGTAGGAAAGGAGTAAGAATCTTGCATTTTCATGGCAAAACGAGACTAAATTGATCGAATTCAATGACCAAGCATCAAGGAGAGACAAGATTAGAAGGCCTTTGTACATATTATAGTAGAAGAGCAATATTGAGAAAGGATCCTTGAGTCCCCAAGGAAATTCCCAAGGAATTTATGAAGAAAAGGGAAGAAAAGAAGAAGATGTCTTGCTGAGTGACAATCCGTGCGGATTGTCACCAATCCGGCCATCCCACAGCTGCACAATCCGTGCGGCTTTCCTCTAATCCGCTCGGATTCCCTCGAATCCGCTCGGACCCCATCGCCAGAATCCGCCCGTCCCGACCTTATTCCGCCCGGATTCCAGCACAGCGTGATTTCCTCTTCTCCAAGCTACGAAGAAAGAAGCCCTTCCTTCGAAAAATACCGGCTCCTCCTTGCTCAAACTAAAAAGTGTAATTACTAGTTTAGCCCTTAGTTAACCCTAATGCATCCTCCCTAATTTCCACTATAAATACCCCATTAGTCTAATTAGAGAAGCATGTTCTTCTTACTTCTTATCAATAATTAGAGTAGTTAATATCAATCAAATCTCTCTTTAGTTTTGTAATCAACAATTAATCAAGTTCTAATACAAGTTTTATTTCCTTAATCTCTCTTTTGTTCATCCTTTATTTTGGGTAATTGAAGATTATTTGGGTTATTGTGGGGAGATTGACAACCTCTCAATCAAGCATTCAAGTACTTCTTTTATCTTTGCTTTATTATTGGAATCATTAGTAGGTATAATTCTCTTAATCCCTTTTTAATTATTGTTAATTACTTTCATTTATTCATCATGTTTCATATTGTTGGTATGATTGAGAACCTTGCTAGCATGATCAACATGATAATGAGTGAGTAGTCTCTTAGCTAGGGTTAGATGGGTGATTAGGGGAAACCAACATGGGGAATGATTCATGCTTAAATTAATATGCTTTCATGTTTTATTTGCTTGCTTGTTTTGATCTCAACTCATGCACATGTTATATTTGATGAAATGCTAAGCCTATGAATCCTTGCATTTACTATCATCTTCTATCTTTTCAATGAGACTTGTAAGACATAACCCAACTCTAGTCTCATTAGACCATGCATGTTGTTGAGTAGGGAAGATTAAGTCGACTTGTAGGTGTTGTACAATCTAATCGATTCGGCTCCGGGACCCAAACTTTCCTAGGATTGTAAGATATAACCCAACTCAATCCATCACAACAATAATTGCTTGCTTATAATTTGAGAACATGTTTGTATGATCAATTCCCATGATTCCCCTATGATCCCATGACACCCTAGTGCTTTTTAATCATTTGTTTACACCCTTTTTTAATTCATCTTGCTAGTTTATTTTCATTGCTATTTTAGTTAGTGACCTTCTACATCAACCCAAATTGTGACACCCCTTATACACCACTAGTTGTAATAGAAATCTCATTTCAATACCCGTCCCTTGGGATCCGACCTTTACCTGCCTCTTTACTAGTTGTAGAGTTGTTTGTGAAGCTATAAATTGTGTTTTGATTCGACCGTGACCCAACGACCACATCTTTAATTGTGAACACGAAACGGACCGATCACTTTATCAACTTCTATTCCCCTATCACAAACTAAGTGCCCTAAGACAACTCCCTCGTTGACCATGAAATGGCACTTCTCCCAGTTAAGCACAAGATTAACCTCAATGCAGCGCTGCAACACTTTATCAAGGTTAGACAGACAGTTAGAAAAATCACTTCCATAAACACTGAAATCGTCCATGAAAACTTCCATAATAGACTCAATATACTCTGAAAATATCCCCATCATACACCTTTGGAAGGTGGCAGGGGCATTACATAAACCAAAAGGCATCCTTCGATAAGCAAACACGCCCTGAGGACAAGTAAATGTAGTCTTAGCTTGATCGTCTGGGTGAATGGGGATCTGAAAGAACCCGGAATACCCGTCTAAATAGCAGAAAAACTTATGAGAAGCTAACCTTTCTACCATTTGATCAATAAAAGGAAGAGGAAAGTGATCTTTCTTGGTGGCGGCATTAAGCTGTCTGTAATCTATGCACATCCACCAACCAATCACTACTCGAGTGGGTATTAACTCATTCTTGTCATTCTTGACCACAGTAGTCCCTCCTTTCTTCGGGACCACCTGTACTGGACTCACCCATTTAGAATGACCAACGAAATAAATAATACTGCGTCGTCACAAGCGAACATTACCTCGGCCATCACAACATCCTCGCATCTTCTCGGTTCATCTGCGGCGACCACCTGTCTCGCAAGGTTTGTGATCTTCCTCCAGCTCTATCCTGTGCATACAAATATCAGGACTAATCCCCTTGATATCGTCCAATGAATAACCCAGTGCTTTCCTGTTTTTCTTAAGTATAGCTAACAAGGAAGTCAGCTGATCATTATCAAGCTTAGCACTAACAATGACTGGATATTGCTCAGTATCGTCTAAGAAAACATATTTTAGATGAGAGGGAAGAGGCTTACGTTCCGGTACCTTTACCTCAATGGAGCAAAGAGTGCTAATCATCTGTTCCACTTGCTCTCTCTCAGCGTCGGTGAGTTTATGCTCATCTAGATCATCTATAAGCAAATCCAACACAGCGTCATTGTAATATGGGCTATCTGCACACTCATCAAAAAGCATAAGAGCTTCTAGTGGGTCCTTCATAAAAGAACCCGACCAGAAGTCATAAATAGACTCGTCAATAATATCAACCGAATAACAAGTATCCTCTATCATTGGCCGAGCTAAAGTACTAGGCAGACTGAAAGTGATCGCGTCATCCCCTACTGCAAGAGTCAAACGCCCTTGTTTGACATCAATAACGGCCCCAGCTGTACAAAGGAATGGTCTTCCTAAGATAATTGGGGTCCGGGTGTTCTCAGCTATATCTAAAACAATGAAATCCACTGGAATAAAGAGCTTGCCTATTTTCACAGGCACGTCCTCTAAGACACCTAAGAGCCTCCTAACAGATCTATCAGCCATCTGTAGGGTAATGTTAGTCACTTTAAGATGACTCATGTTCAGTTTCTTGCAGACAGATAGGGGCATGACACTGACGCTGGCTCCTAAGTCACAAAGAGCCTTATCAATAACCACATTGCCTATAATACAGGTAATAGAGAAGCTACCCGGGTCTTTCATTTTAGGTGGAGCCTTCTTTAAAGGCAAATTACTAGACTCTTCCATAAATGAAACTATCTCAAATTCACTTAAATCTCTCTTACGCGTCACAATGTCTTTCATAAACTTAGCGTAAGTAGGTACCTGGGTAACAAGTTCGGTAAAAGGGACAGTTACCTGGAGGTTCTTCACAACGTCCACAAACTTACCGTACTGTCGCTCGATCTTTGCGTCCTTCAGACGACATGGGAAGGGCACTTTGGTAGCAATGAGTGGACCCGCGACTTTCTCTTTACCTTTATCAATGCGTGACGTCTCCACAGCAGGGGAAGATGACACGGTAGCGGAATTAGTTAGTAAAATAGGATCTCCGCCGCTTTTGGTACTCGATCGAGTACTTTTACCACTTGATCGACCACAATTTTCACTCGATCGAGTGATCTTCTTTTCTGGCTTACTCGATCGAGCATTTTTATCACTCGATCGAGTGATTTCTTCAGCAAATTTACTCGATCGAGTAAGAATAACACTCGATCGACCATCTTCAATTTGTGCACTTCTCGATCGACCACAATTTTCACTCGATCGAGTGATGGGATGAAGTATTTCACTCGATCGAGTAGATTTTTCACTCGATCGAGTGTCTGGACCACACGCAGCAAGGATTTCGTCCAAAAACTCTTCAATATCATTCTCCGGGGTATCTTCAACTATCAAGACCCCGTCTTCTGGTACTTTTGGCCCCTCATGAGTAAAGCCAACTTGAAGATTCGTTGCATTGACTGGATCGCATGTCGGTAGAAGTTTGGCTTGGTCTTTCGCAAGTGTTAACTGCGCGACTTGTTCTCTCAATTCTGCTATGACAATTTCCTTCCTATTGCACTTCTTACCAAACTGTTGTGTTATGCTCAACATAAAGGATTTTAGTTCGGCAATTTCCTCATTTGCAGAAGCAGAAACCGGTTACGGCGCTTGCGTAGAAAGAGTAGAGACATTCTTTATTTCTTCATACAGTTGAGAAAAAGGAACTCCTTGCTTGTATTTTTGATAAGCAAGGACGCGCTCTATACTTGTCAGCCACCCAATAGGGTCATGCCCTTCCATGCCACATCTACCACATAGCTCCACATGCTCAGTAATCGAACAAACCTGTGCACTCTCGCCTATAGCTTCAGTAATCTCCACATTACCTAGACTTTTGCTAGGACCTTCCACTGTAGCTGCTGCCAACTCATTAACTTGCTCACTACCTCGGGGATTTCCATATTCAGAGACATGAATAGCCATCTCCTCAATGAGACGCCACCCTTGGTCATATTTAACATTCTTCGTGAATCTCCCTTTAACTACGCTGTCAAGAATAGCTCTCTCGCTCCGATATAGTCCGTTATAAAACTGAGTACAAAGGAACCAACGTTTGAACCCGTGATGAGGCACAGAGCAAACAAGCTTCTTGAACCTAGTCCAAGCCCTATTCAAATCTTCAGTAGATAGCGGCTCAAAAGAACTAATCTGAGCTCTCAAGGTATTGGTGCGCTGCGTTGGGAAATATCGCCTGTAAAAGGCCAAAGCAAGGGAACTCCAGTCGGTTACACCGGCTGCCTCCCTATCTAGATCTCTCAACCATTCCCGGGCAACATCAGCTAAAGAAAAGGGAAAGAGAGCTCCCTTGACTTTGTCTTTTGTCACCCCAGCAGAAAGAGGAATGGTAGAGCAATACTCTGTAAACAACTCTATATGCCTGCATGGATCCTCTTCAGGTACCCCCCCTAAAGAGATTTCTCTCTATCAGTTGTATGTAAGATGAGTGGATTCCAAAGTTTCCCGGATCAGTAATGGGTAATAGGAAACCCTTTGGAAGCGAATCCACATTAGGCTCTGAATGGCTGGCTAAATTAGGCATTCTGGCAAATAGACTTTACAAAGCAAACAAAAAAAACCTGCAAAACTAATCAAAAACTTTGCAGAAATGAGATCAGCCTCAAGGAATAAATTCGTTGAGACTAGAAACAAACTTAAATAAAGCAACAAAATTGCGCCACCTCCCCGGCAACGGCGCGAAAATTTGACAGGACAGTCATATACCTATCAAAAATAACCAACTGGCTCTAACTAATATAGCTAGGGAAGTCGGGTCGATCTCCAGAGGGAGATGGGAAGATGTCAGCTTTGTCTAAGTTCGTCTCGGTAACCAAATTGGGGGGTTTTAATTGTATTGTTCTAAACTAATGAGAGTAAGAAAGAGAAATAAGCAGAGAAAAGGAATTAACCAGATAGAGAAAACAGCTAAGACAGACGGTTTACCATAATCATTCGGTCAAGTAATCTAGGTCTCGGGTCAATGCAAGTATGGTCTGAGGAGCAGTGAATATCCCCTTTCGGTCTCAATTCACCCTAAAGCACAAATAGTTTACCTTTCGCCCTAACTATAATGCTCTATTGTTCGCTACTAGTCTCACCTCTTCCAACCTTTCGGTCCAGGTCAAGGGTCACTATGATATAAATGCCTAATTGCGTCGACTCAATTAGACAGATACAGATAAATGCAGCAGTTAACAACAAAAACTACACCAGCATTAACCTAGTAATTCGATTACTGTCACTTCATAATTATGGATCCCCTTTAGTCTTAGCAAAAGGGAATTAGCTATGCATCATGATTGAATTAACAACAACAACATATAGATAATTGAAACTAAACATAATAACAAGCTAATAAGGATTGAATAGAGTAGTGATGAAATAATAAGAGAAGAATAGCAACACAATAACAATAAATTATGATTAAGGAATTAAAGAAGAATAATAATACCAATAGTAAATCCAAATTCGAGTAGCAAGAGAGTAGAAGAAGAGCCAAAAATCCAAGGAACAGTAGTCAAAGATAGAGTAAAAGTGAATGAGAGAGCAAGAGTTACGTTGTTCTTCCCTCTGTCATATACGAAAATCCTCTCTAAACCTAATCTATGGACTAATTACAAAAGCCCATACAAAATTTGGTGGAAAAAAGTCTATTACAGGATAAACTACTCGATCGAGTGGAAATAAACCACTCGATCGAGCAAACTAACATCAAACCCCTCGATCGAGTGGAAATAAACCGCTCGATCGAGTACTCCTTGCAAAGTCTTCTCGATTGACTAGTCGATCGAGCTGTTTAAGCACGTTAGACATTGAAACACCTCCCGAAACCAGCTCATGCGTCTTCAAAGTGTTGGATTCCAAGCTCCGGCTCCTCGTTCTCCATAAATGCATGCAAATGGGACGAATTAAGGCTCGATTTAGCTCCTCTTTGGTTTATACTTTATTCCTGCAAATTACATAAACGAACCAAAGCAGAATATTCGGAGGTATTTGTAGCTAGATGCTACATAAATAACACAGAAATGCGTGTAAAAATGAGGTAAAAACCTTATATAAAATACACGCATCAAACGGCTGCGGACCCCCACTGGCAGTGTGGAATATCTGTTACGATGGATAATTTGGCAGGGCTACACACTTTAGTGTGTACTTAGATGATTGGTGATGTGACGGTGTTGGAGATTGTGATTGTGTAATTGTTTGTTTTTTTATCTTATATTGTTTATGCAGTAACTGACCCCGGTAAATGTTTTGAAAACTGTGGTGATCCATACGGGGATGGTGAGCAGTTGTTTAGCAGGGATGGCATGGATGCACGCGGGTTAGCTGGGGATGAGTCACCGCGAGTCCGAGTAGTAGTCTTCCGCTGTAGTGTCATAACATTTTATTTATTTCAGTTGGTTTTGTTTTGGAACACTTGTATCGTATTCTCCCAATTTTGATTTTGATGTAAACACTTTAAATCTATTTACTTAAAGAACGTTTCTTGATGGTCACTTTTGATTACTATGCTTCGGGTAACCGAGATGGTATCATTCTCATGCATTAGATGGGCTTGGCAAGGCACCTTGGTGTATGGGGGTGTTACATTAACTGGTTAATAGGAGTGATTTGGACTGCCGGATTGGATTTGGTTCAAGCTATCCACCCGACTCTTTCCCATGATGGGTCGTTCAAGGGTCACGTACTCATCGATTTTGCTTGGGGCGAGGAGCGGGAATGCTTCTGTCAAGCTCGCAAACTGGAGCAAGCTTTTTATAACAATGATTCTTCAAGGCTTTAGTTTGATACCGATGAAGAACGGGAAGGACCATATTTATGGGTCGCAAATGAAGATGATCGTGGACGAGTGGCGTATTTGTACGTACACGGTCGTAATTTCGGGTTAGGGAGAGTGCCACTGAATGGGAAAATGACTCAGTGGATTGGTTTCAAGGTAAAAGAGATGTTTTTAATGATATTATCGATGGATTCCGCACTCTGTTCCCTGATTATTAATTAGCTTGTTTTTTTTTTCTTTTTGTTTGATGTAATTTTTAAGATCAAATTACCTCGTATGGTTTTATTTCAATTCTGTCTTGCTTCGTTCCTTTGTTTAACTTTTGAATACACAAACGAATACTTAACAATTAAAATACATAAACAATTAAGCTTTTAAATTATATTATACAATCAACTTAATTTCATTGCTAGAAATTAAAATAAAAACATAATTGTTAATTATTGGAATCTGATGACAAAGCATAATCTTCATGAAGTTCGGTCAACATCAAGTGGTAGAGCGGCCCTTCATTGTTTGCGGCCACCACAGGTGGAATTGCCTCTGTGTCCCATGACAGAGGCACTGTGACAAGATCGTGAGCAGAAGATGATCAACATGGGTCGCAACCCATAGATAAGGGCCCTTTTGTCTAGCATTCGAATAGAAGTTAAGTTTCCACGCATCTTCCCCCGCAAATCTAGCCTCTAATTTTCTTGTCTGACGAAAACTTTCATGGTGGTTGGCTTCATCAAACTCGATAAAAGGGAATCCTTGAAAACCCTGCCTGTTAGTCGACACAAGGTGGACTCTTTTAACCGCAGAGAAACCGCAGTCATGAAGCATTAACCTCATCTACCCAAAATCCTTATTTACACCATTTCCATTTTCATAACAAACAGGGAGATTATGAACAATGTAAGTAACATGACAGACGTAACGAGAACGTGATTGTGGTATCTGTAAACCAGCCATATTATTAGGTACGAAATATTTTTTTTTAGAGAAATATTTTAGAGAGAGAATGAAAGAGTAAATGTTTGATATTCAACTGTAACATTATGTTGACATATTTATATTCCAAATTGAATAGTATAACGCATGCATAAAATTCTCAATAAAGTTACAAATTTTTCGCATGCATCGGTTCAACTCAGCTGATTTGAGAAAAATGACCGTTGTCCAAATATACAACAACAAATAAAAAAAAAACCGTTCTTGGTTTACATTTTATAACGGTTTTATGTAAACCATTGACAAAAATATGATAACGGATTTTGCAGGACCGTTTACAATATATATTTTATAATGGTTTTATGTAACCGTTGACAAAAAGTTTGATAACGGATTTTGCAGGACAGTTTGCAGGATATATTTTATAACGGCTTTATGAAACCGTTGCAAAATATAATAACAGTTTTGCTAGACCGTTTACAAGAAAATATTTTATAACGGTTTTGATTCTAATCGTTGATAATTTGGAACACGGTCGTCGACAAAACCGTTGTTGAACTTTATTTAATAACGGTTTCACTGTAAACCATTTCTCAGAATTACATGCTTCAATATTTGGGCAACGGTGTTCTATGTTCTGTTATTATATTTGGTAAACCGTTGTTATACGGTCGTTGTTAAAGCGCAGAATTATCGTAGTGTGATCATTTAGAAAAAGTAGTTATTTGCATTTACATCTCATATAAATTATTTAGTTTAATTAAATAACCATTAGATCATCTTATGCTTAAAATTTGCACCGTTAGTTAGCTAAAGAAATTGTAGCAATAACAAGCCACTTTTGGTTTCCACTAGTTGTTGCATCGCGCGCGTTGCACGCGATACCCTAACATATTGTGACTCGTTTATTTAGATAATTAACTTGAGCTTAGATGTGATTTAAGTGTTAATTAATGATTTTAAAAGGTTATTATCACGCATTTCCATGAAACCGGGTTATATGTACGACATAAGTTAAATAGGGCGATTTGGCACATCATTTGGCATGATAGATACATATTATAATGCTGCATATTTCAATTGTTGAATGTCTTTTATTTATATAATTTTTAATTATGTAATTTTATCTTAGTATGGCCTTAGTTTAATCAATATTACCCGTAATGAAAGGGAATATTGATTCGGTTGTAATTTAATGTGATCTCGTATCACTTTTATTTTTATTTTTATTTCATTAGTTTTTCCATTTTACAAATGTATAATAGGAATAGCTTTGTATTTTATTATTATTTGTAATTATGGAGCATCTTCAAGACGGTGCCATTCGGAAAGGTGATCCGACGAAGACGGTGTCTTGGAAGGCGTGCCAATTGAAGATTCAAGGGACCAAAGGAGTTGGTTTCCGAATATGTAATAGATTATTTGATTTTCTATTTTAGGAAGGCCATACTAGGAATTTTATTTATTGCTTTGCATTTCTTTTAATATGTTGCATGCATTGCCAAATCGCCATAACAACACATGCATTTCATATAGAGTCATCGACCGTGTCAATTATAATTATCGTAGTTCACCGCTTTAGTTCACTTAAAACGTGATAGATAATAAATTGACAAGACCTCTCACATATAATAATTGAGATAAAGCCTTACCAAATAGTAGAAACCCATGAAGTACCAATTTCATAAGGGAGTTAATCCGGCTTCACCGTAATACAAACCTTGTTACGTTGGCGAAGTGGGGTAATAAAATGTTATTACATCGAAATTTGGATTGAGCTCAACGGAAGTATTGTTGACCGTAGTCGCATGTGTTCCGGGCTAAAGATGAGAATTAGAGTAATTTTTATCGACCGAGAGTTCTAAAAGTAGAATCGATTAAAGAGTTAATCCACCGAGTTATATTAATAAGGGATGAATCGGCTCACCGTGCCCGAGTTGATATGAATTTGGATCTCGGAATCATTTATGTAGTTGGGTGGAGGTCACTATATAAATGCAATACTTGTAGTTAAATTTACGAGTATTATTAAAACGATAGATGTTAATTATTTCCTTCATTTCCGTTTTTGTAGTTCATTATACGCGATGAATTCATCTAATACTCCTACACCAATCACCGTTGAAACATAGCTCCAATCATTTGATGAAAAATGCTCCGAGTATGACAATGAAACGGTTAGAGAATTACGCATTGGCATTGGTCAGGATGGAAATTTTTGCTTCTTTACCACCTCCACTCCACCCACTCCTATATTATTGCCCACCACCTTGGAAAGAAATTCTTGTGAAGAAAATCTTACAAAGCCTAAGGAATCCTTGTTTGAAGAAACAATGAGGAATGTCAAATTTAGTGGGAGTTCTAGCAAGAGTGTCCTTGCAAATGAAAGGAGTTTTGGTATTAATAAAGGGAAGGCAAAAATGGGCGAGAAACCCAAACCTGATTATAAATTGGAAATGGATAGTGGGACTACCAAGACCAAGACCAAGAAGGGTGCCAAATCCTATGAGGAATGTCATTATTGTAATGTCATGGGCCATTGGAAGCGAAATTGCCCCAAGTATTTAGAAGATATCAAAGTTGGGCTTGTTACTCCAAGTGGGCCGGACTTGGAAATGTGGAAAAGCTAAACAAGAGTGATATGAATTTGCGATAATGAAAGGGAGCTCGGGTAGCCGCCACTTCAAGAGAAATTTATATACTTGTTTTTGCTAATAGCTTTGAGTTATGATTTACATAATTGTTATTATGTTCCCACTTAGTCTAAAACATTATTTCCATGTGAGACATGAAAGGATCTATATTTTGTCCTCAAAGACAATTATTGTATTTTATTGAAAATAGACGTGGATGTGAGCCATGTCACTTATCTTTATGATACACAAGTTTTAGACAGTTCCAACTCATGTAAAGATATCTACATAATACGCACCAAAAGACTCATAACAAGTAATCCAAATGATTTATACATTTGATTTTTCAATTAGGTTACGTAAATGAGAAACGCATTAAAATGCTAGTGTCGACTAGAATTATTAGACCATTTGATTTTCAATCATATGGAATATGCGAATCTTGTCTCCTTTGCAATATAATTTGTACTTCCTTTAGAGGTAAAGGGGCACAAGCAAGTGATTTGTTGAGACTAATACATGCCGATGTATGTGTTCTAATGAGCATCACCGCAAGGGGAATTTATGACTACTTCGTCACTTTTACCAATGATTCAAGTAGATAAGGGTATATTTACTTAATCAAATAAAAGGTGAAACATTTGAGAGATTTGAGAAGTTTCTTAAATGACGTAGAGAACCAATTGAATAAAGTTCTAAGCATTACGACACAATCGTAGTGGCAAAGATCTAAGTAATAAATTTGATTTATTAAAGATGGATTATGACCTAGCGTCACTACCCATAAGATCAAACTAATATGAGTCGGTTTGAGTTGTTGAAACTCAATTTTGGGAATTTGCAATCCAATACGGACAAGTAATTCTAATCGGATGGTCAACCATGAGATACCTAGAATAGAGAGTCTATTAAACCATATGACATGAATCAGACTGCCATATTGTATAGCTGCCATGTTAGGATGGCCCTTTTAAAGCTAATACATAGTCTAGATAAACTCCTAATACTCCATTAAATATAAATGTTTGTGACTCACAAAGCTATCTCTCAAGAAATAGATGTATTTCTGAGAGATAGAGTGGGAGTAGAATGAATCGTCACAAACATCTCTTATAGTTGAAATGTTACTTTGTGAAAGTAATAGAATTATAGAGTGGGAGTTGATATTGAACTATTATCTATGAAGATAGTGTGAGAGCATAGTTCAGTGGGAGTTTATCGCACATGTCTTATTGTTAAAATATTACTTTGTGAAAGTAATAGTATCATGACCTTGTTACATACGAGCCGAAGCATTACAATCCGAAAATTGTTGCTCATGAGTAGATTTACTTTAAGGCGCGGGTCTTCTCAAAAGTAAAAGAGCTCAAGAGTACTCAAATGCATAAGATTTACATGAAGATGTTGATCAAAATAAATTGTGTTAGGAATTGCCATATTTCATTACATGAAGAATGGCAAATAAAATTTCGCTTTTCTAAAATGGGAATTTAGAGAAGGAAGTGTTTAAAATACAAAACATTAGATGAAGATCTAAGAATCCTAACATATTATGCATAGCTTTCTTAAGTAAACCTAGGATGGTCTTAAGCAAGCATTAAAGGATTATACTTTTCGTTCATGTGATTATAGTGAATTGTTTCATTCACATGATTGAAGAATCATGATATACATGAAGTTAAGTGGGAGCTAGAATTGTTTCTCCATGTCATATATGTTGAGAACATATTACTTATTGAGAATAATATACCAATGATCTCTTCTGGTAAGAGTAATTGGAACACTTGGAAAGGGATGCAAAGTATTCTAGATTTTGAATCTATGTGAGAGTAAATTGGCATAGAGTTGAGAGTCTTATGAAGATAAGTTCTTTCGTATCTGTTTAACATCAACAAAGTTGAATGGCTTATTCATGATGATGAAAGTGGAATTACTATGATGGAATTATAGTCGTTCACTGAACCCATTAAATTGTTGATTACATGAAATCGATTACTAATGTTTCCGCCATTAAAACGATTTTGTATGCCAACAGACGCACGTGCTGTGATGTACCATATGCTAGGTGCATGATAAGTCAATAATAAGTTAATTCATAAGATGGGCTTGTGAAAGCCTTAAAGTACAATTGATGACTTGTACATATGTTTGGATGATAAACTAAGTTAGGTGTTGAAGGGTTGCACAAACTTTAGTTTCCAAGCTTAAAAGGATTTGATGAAATCCTAAGCAAATGTTATTGACAAAGGAGTAAGAAACTAAGAAATGTGTTTTAGTTTCGCGCATTGCAAATTCTACAAAAGGAATCTAAGTAAGTTGTGATAAAATGGTCAACGTAGGGATTAAGGGTGAATCCCTCTACAAATGACTTTATCACAAGTTATGCGATAACAGTGGGAGCTTCTTTCAAGTTAAAGAGCTCATGTCTAGTAAGATGTCTAGACATATACTTGGATAAAATTCATGTCATTAGAAATGACATTGAATGGAAGGAAATAGCAATTTATAAAGTTGGGATATATGGATAACAGGTATATCTGCTTTCCAAGCTTTTATTGCTCATAAACTAGTGTTAATAATACACTAAAGATTATAGAATATGAAGTAGTAATAGTGTATTGACTATTCATATGTGATAATCACATTTATCGTTTGAGTTTTATTAAAACTCACCCGCTACCTTGTCGTATCCGAATGGGTTGTAGAGACAAATTGAACCTCATTAAAGTGAACTGGATTGACATGGTATTCGCCCCTAGTTACTTATATGAGGTGACGTCTCGAAGTGACTAGAGTGTGATGCGATTGATGGCAAGTTCAAGTGCCATAGAGTCATATGGGATGACTAGTCGATCACATAGGCAGACTGTATGGGACAATCTGTCGGGCAGTGACCGCTTATAGAGTTCTGGTAATTCATAAAGCCTGGTCGTGGCAAGAGCTACTATAGTATTCTTATGAGTCAATTCTTTTGACTAGAGACCATTCGCCCAAGTTGGCACAACTTCTGATTAGCTTTGATTTATACTCTACGATTTCTTAAACGAGGTCAAACTGGGTATATTTTGGGTTATGATGGACTGTGGCTGAACGAAGGGAATAGGATGATAGGAATTGTCCACCCCTTGTCAGGGTTGTTTGAAATCTCAAGGCCACTCGAGGAGTAGTTAACTGGAAATGCGTGGCCACGCTCGGAAGGTATCTTTGATAGATAATTCCGGTCAGACAGTTAATCTCCAGATCGAGAAAACCACTCAAGATATGATCAAATGTAAGTACGACCTGTAAGACACCTTGCATTGAGTGGGAGATTGTAATAGGACAAGAGAATTGGTGACGCACACTTGTCGAGGACAAGTAGGAGATTGTTGGGAAATGTGTCCTCAACAATAGTGCGATCACATGATTTAAATATCATAATTAAATCTCAAATTAAGAATACGTGAGGGATGATTCTTTATACAGTCGACTGACCGTCATTAATCGGTAATGATTGGCTAACTAGAGTTTGACATTACTGTCGTGTGACGGTGGTGGTCAGTTGATCCCTTTAGGTCACACCTATAGGATGAGGCCCAAATAGATATTTAATTAATTGTATGCGTCTGATTAATTAATTCCTTAATTATGGGAGTGCAATTTTGCGTCTTATTTTAATGTGATTAAATAAAGATTAAATTTAGTAATTAAGTGTTATATTACTAAATTAGTTGAGGTATTAATATAAGTTTTGAGGTAGAGGTAATTAGTTATTTAAAGTTACAAGAAGTTGTAATTTTAACTAACTAGTAATTATGGGACCCATTATATGTTGATATAATGGTAGTATACTACTCAAAAAGTGGAGTGTATATTATATTATTAAGTGTAATATTTAAGTGTTAAATGATTACATTAATAATTAAATAAGTAAGATTGTTAAACATAAGACTTATAAGCATTTGTGGGACAAATGACAAAAGGCAAAAATGGTCCATAAAAGGACCAATATTTCGGCCAAAATAAGATGAGCAAAGATGCTCTTTTGTCTTATGTTAATGTTGGTTATTGTGTGAAAGAGACATTACATACTAGCCTTTACATACTACATCTTACACAATCTACCTATAATGAACAAAACAAGAAAAGACAAAAGGCAAAAGATTCTTCCTTTGCTCTTATGCCAACCGGTTTTGGCACTATAAATGAGCACTTTGGTTGCTCATTTTTAGACTACTTGTTTTGCTAGTTTTTACTTGCTTCTCTCTAAAAAATTCCTCACATGCAAAATTCATTCAAGCTCTCAATAAATACTAATACACCATAATTTATTACTAGAAGTAGTAATATAAGAATATTAGTATTATTAAGGTAATATTTCTACTATATATCTAGTTAATATTAGTAGAGATTTTTGGGATTCATCTTGGGTGCAATTTATTGGAGTGGCTTCTAAACTTGGAGTCTTAGGAGGATCATCCATCATTATAAGCTCAAGAACAAGTGAAGGAAGGTGACCTTACTTGTGCCCAAATTTTCGAACCAACCAACAATGTAAGGAACATTGTTTTTCTTATAAATCTTTCATTTTGTTATGCATGCACTAGATCTAAAGAACAAATAATTAATAAGTTAATTAGTTCATTATTAGAGGAGTCTAATAATAGGTATATGAACCTAACAGGAAGCCCACAAGGACACCTAACCCCACCCGTCGATAACGGCCTCTACTAAGTCAAGTGTCGGAGTTCAAACAAGGTCATAGCTACTACGATATATGATATGCAAACATCGTTTTAAACCCTAACATGTGACAACAATTTCTATGTCGTTTTAGATGCAACTAAACTAACTTTGTCAAAGTTGTAATTTAGCATGTGGGTTGATTGATCTAACAACATGTAAAGCAGACAAACAAGGCTTGATAGGAATGGGGGAGCCGTTGGGATCTATCCTATTACAACCCGGGCATTTCATGCCGACACAACGATAAATTAAAGATACAACTCGATCTAAAATACAACGTTATACACACGACGCAAAACACGGCCATTCGGCCTAGGAAACTGTGCACAAAGGGGTGGCCCACGGCTTACATGACTCACGGCCTTGGGTCACTCCTCGTAATGCGTGCTTTCACTTAATCTCATCGAATTAGACATTGGGTCACACACCAAAGCATGCATTAGCATAAATCGGGCCATGTTGCTTTAAACAACATGCGAGTTACTACGCTCTTACTTGCATTGGGGCACAACCATGTAACCAAACAAGACTAAAGTTTTTAGAAATCATTTGACTCGATAAAAGAAAGCTAACTTGAAAATTACAACTCGATAACAAACGATAAATTACAAGCGACCAAACAAATAAAGAACTAATGATGTAAAACAAACGAAACAAGAAAGACCAAAGGACACGGCCAAGCCTCACGGCCTAAAGCCACGTCCAACCCTAGGTCCTAGGTCAGGTTCATTAGTTAGATCAATTGATTGCGAAACAAGTTCGGAAGCGGGCTAGAAAACAAGTTAGAAACGACGTTGATCGATTTGGAAAGATACCTTGCAAACGCGCATTCTACACGGCCTAAAGGGGTCAAATTAGGTCAAGTTTACTAATTAATTTAACTCATCGAGTGTTAAAAAGAAGGTGATAATCACGCACTCTTATTCTAACGAGAAATTAGGTGAAAGAGAGAGATGCATTCAATTAAGTTACAGAATCGTCAGTTGATTTTTAAAGCTATGTCGATGTACCCTAAAGTGTCTAATTAGGTTATTAAATTGATCTAATGTCATCTAAACGAGTTATATGTTAACAATCAGAGGTCATACTAACATGTAAATGATCCTAAGGTGTGTCGAATCACACGAAACAAAGGAGAGGTCAAGAGCGAAGAACGAAGTCAGAAATCGTTTTATTAATGCCCTACCTTGAACACGAGGATATGTAAATGAGACGGGGGTGTACGACCGACTGATGTAGCGGTTTCTTTCCCATCTCAAGTCAACGTGGGTGTTCATGGTGGTACTTTAACTCATACTCGGACTAAACTAGTTTCATAGTTAATTAAACAATCGATAAACAAAAATGATAAACGAATAAAAACAAACTATAAAAAACAAACATAAAAAAACGAAATAAAAGGGAGAAAGAGGAGGATTTGATGCACCCTCAACTTACATGTATCGTTGACACCGTCTTGGGTCGTAATCGATGGTATATTTTATCTCGAGAGGCCGTCGTCGACGAAGAAACAAAGCAAACAACACGTTTTTTGCAAATCTGGACAGCAACTTTCAAACAGCGATTTCTCTCTCGTTTCACGGTGAAAATTCGATTTAAAAGATGTTTTGAAAACTAGAAAGAGAGGAGAACAGAGATCTTAAAACAATCCCTGCTCGTTTTGAGTTATTGGGCACGAAAAACGAGCACAAACAGAACTGGACAGACAGAACAAATCGCAAAAACAGTGTATAACACTCTGTTTTTCGAGGGAATTCGTGTACTCTCAAGGGCAATTTGGCTCGTAAATATTTGTCTAATGTGTAGATGGATGTTGTATGGTTAATTTGGAATAAGAAACTCGAATTTTGATGGATGTTTGAAGGAGGAACGAATTGTATTTCGAAGAGGACACACAAACTGTTCCAGTTTGTATGTCGGTTTTGTGGAGGGTTTTTGGGAGGCAATTAGGGTTTGTTTCTGGAGTTTTAAGCTTGTGAATGACCGTTGTATGTATGGAGAACTTAGAGGAATGAATGTATGGTGAAGGGTGGGTATTTATAAGGAGTTAAAGTAGGGTAAAAGGGAGGAGAGGCAGACGGGCTCGGCTGAGCATAGCTGCTGTCCAGCAGCTTTTGGGGGGTTTTCTAGGGTTCGTATGGGGGGTTTTCTTGGTGATTAAGGTAAGGTAATATGGGTAGGATATTAGGGTATGGGTTAGGGTTAATGGGCACGGGTTTTGGTGGTATTTGGAGCGGGTTTTGGGCTCGGGATTGAGCTGCAAAACAGGGGGGCTGCTTCGTGTTTTTGCGGGCTGTTGGGGGTGATTTGGGACGGGATTTGGGCCATGGTTATGGGGTTCGAACTGGGGTTGGATGGGTAGAGGCTTAGGTTGATTAGTGTACTCGATATTCGTGCCAACTCGTAAAGAAGACGGGCTCAAAAACCGAGCTAAAATCGAGCTCAAAAACGTGCCGTTGAAACGAGTTCTTTTCGATTTTTAAATCGATTTTTCAAATCAATTAACACATTAAAATAAATGACTTTTCAAATCAAATATACTCATAAAATGATTTTTCAAATCAAATATTTATTTTATTTTCAATAAAATAAACTTGGGAAAATAAATTCAAAATAAAATAAAATAAATTGAATTCACCTAAAAAAAGCTATAATTTAAATATCATTTAAATTAATAAAATGAACTCACTTAAAAAAAAACATTAATTTAAATATCATTTAAATTCATAAAATACTTCATCGACGACGCCCATTCTACATTGTAAAACGAGCTCCAAATAATGACAATGACAACTAAAGAATACATGTGTCCTATCATCATCGAGTGTTTGTCGGGTTCTCTATAAATTCCAATATCGACGGATACGGGTATCTACAGACTTACTCGATCGAGTAGGTGAAGGTCAGAAGCACGTAAAACAAATTACTAGGGCTACTCGATCGAGTAAGGGTTACTCGATCGAGTAACAAGAGGTGCACTCGATCGAGTGAGGGCCACTCGATCGACTACCCTACGCATTTCTCAGCACTGTCCAATTTTTGTAAAACGGTCATATCTCACTCGTTTCCCGGTCATTTTGGGCGTGTGACCTATCGTTAGAATCGTAAAAGAACAAGCTATAACATCCAATTGGAATCAAATTAAAATCAGTTATGAATCTCATGTAATAACGGTTTAAAGACAACCTCTCTATAAATAGACAACATAACTATTTGATTTTCTCTTTCAAACAACTTAAACATCTACAAGGTGAACAAAAGCGACTCGATACTTGTAAAACCACCATCCCTAACCACATGTTACTACCTACCAAAAGCCAAACAATAACTTCTATCATGCTCATATAACATTCAACTTATCAATCATGTACTATCCGCATGCTTTAATTTTATAACTTTTCGTAACACCAAACATACTCATACATTACAAATCCTATTTCCATGTAATTAATTCAACAATATTACAAATCCACTTCGTCACCTAAACATATTTATAATCACAAAATTCACATTCTCATGCAATTGACTCTCCATCTTTTCCAATCAAGTCTTCCCATTCCAACCACATTCTTCATCTAACAATTGCATACGACATAACAGTAGACAAGTATATGAACTTATTATTTAAGTTTACGAAAACAAAATTATGTAAAATCATGTCACATCCCCTAATCACATGTTACTAGTATAGACACATTATAAATCATTCATCCTGCAACATCATTATTCATCACATATTACCATATATGAACTACTTCCTTTTTCCTCCACATCGTTCATCATTCTCATATACTTTTCCAGCAATTCCAAACAACATTGTAAACCAATTATCATGCAACATGCCTATTCACAACACTTTATCATTTACCACATTCCCCATTCCCCATTCCACCACAATCATTTTGCAACATTTCTATACAACACATCATTTAATATACGCAATAGAACATTAGCAAACACATAGTGGTCCCATGACACCCCATAGTGACCGGTTCAAAATTGTAGGGCGAGTTCGTGACTTTAGGACGTCTCCCAAGTATTTGCATTAGCTCATACAACTTCTACCCGAGTTCATTTTAGTTTGACTCCCTATGTTAATTAGGATCATTGGTTACAGGTTTCAAGATCGTCGCTCTGATATCACTTTGTGACACCCCCATACTCCAAGTGCCTTATCAGGACCACTTAAGGTATGAGAACGTCACCATCTCGGTTACCCGAGGCAATGATACTCAAATAGACAATAACGAAACGTATTTAAATGATAATAAAGTTTAAGTGATACAAGTCAGACTCCAAAAACTGTAAAAAAGGAAATACAAGGTTCTCAAAACTGTCAACTAATATACAACTACAAGACGTTCGACATAGCGGAAGACTTCTAAATCTGCAACGTGATGACTCATCCCAGCTATCCCATGGACATCGTCTCATACCTGCTCGATAACTGCTCACCACCCCCGAATGGATCACCACACTTTTTAAAACATTTAAACGGGGTCAGTACTAATTACATAAAATAAATACCATAAAGGAATAATATCACAAACAGCACAAACAGCTCAACAAACTCTAGTCTCCATCTCAAATCTCCACACAACTGACTACACACTAAAGTGTGTAGCCCTGCAAAAGTACCCATCGCAACAAGTACTCCACGCCGCCAGTGAGAGACCGCAGCCATACCCACCAAATCCCCGCTCATCTCCATCGACCAATAAACCCAAGTTTCCTTAATGTGCATATCCCCTCCTGTGGCGGGTTCCACAGAGGGCGAACCAAGGGCGTGAAGTCACTCCTGCAACTGACTCCACTCAGCCAGGGACGCGCCCCGAAGATCACAAACAGTTATACAACAACAATCACATTATACTACCAACAATTACCAAATTAGAATCTAATGTCAATACGATATACAACAACAACAGTAATCACCAACCACACTTATGTAATTAATACTGAGTAGGGAAAACCCTACCTGGAAAAGCAACCACCACAGACGATCTAACAGCTAATCAGAATTCTCCTCTACGAATCCTCCTCCTATAACATGTATACATTCAATTACTACCACATACATACAAATCACCCAAAACCCTCAAAATCACCCAATTAAGGTTTTAAAGAAACTCGACCAAATGCTATAAAAAATATACAAGGAACTTACCCTTGACACGATGATCACAACGGCGTAAACAACAAGATGATCCGACTCTCCTAGCCTTGGGGATTTGCTAATGATGCGATGAATCAACTTACGTAACTTCTTTCTCTCAATTTAGGGTTTTAGAACGATAAAGAGGTTTAAGAAAAGTGACACAACTCATTATATATTAATCTCGCATCATTAACAAAATCCGTCAAAACTCAGCCCGTAAACTCACTTACTCGATCGAGTAAGGCACTTACTCGATCGAGTGCCCCCTACTCGATCGAGTACCTAACTTACTCGATCGAGTGCCCTACAGGCACACTACCGTTTTGCCTCAAAAATTACTTACTCGACAGAGTAAGTCCCACTCGATAGAGTACCCAAAGATATAGAAAACCGTAGTATTACATGTTCACCTCACGTTTAGAAACCCTCGGTGAAACGAAGGGGTTGGAATTTGTATATGAAACAGATTCTAACAAGGCTTTGACAAGGATTTTTTGGACGTATCCGGAACGGAGGAGATGTTACTCATTGTTTAGTGATGCACTTTCATTTGATCCAACCTATGGAACTAACAAATATAACATGATTTTCACGCCTTTCACCGGCATTGACAATCATAAAAAGTCAATGATATATGGATACGCACTTTTAGCACATGAATATGATGATTCATTTATTTGGACGTTTCAGCAATTTATGAAAACAATGGGTGGTAAAGAACCAATTACATCAGCACTGACCAAGACAAGGGAATAATAAATGTAGTTCCAGGTGTGTTTGATGTCTCCTACTTTGTGAATCTAGTTATTTATTTGGTGAATCTAGGGACTTCACCCGTGAATGTAGTTATTTATTTTGTGTTGTGTAAATTTGGTCTAGCTTGATCAAGGTAGATTTCTTATTTTTTGAATCCTAGAGCTTATACTGTGAAACTAGAAGGTAATATTGTGAAACTTGGTTATAACTTGGTGATATAAAGTTTATTTGTTACCTATGTTGTGAATCCTGGACTTTCATTTGTGAAACTAGAAGGTATTTTCGTGAAACTTGAACTTATGCAAGTTTAACTGGAAGGTGTTTTTTGGTGAATCTAGGGACTTTATTCGTGAATCTAGGGACTGTTTTTGTGAATTTTTGTTATTAAAAAGTGATATTGACAATAATACAAAATGGGATTTTGTCACTTGTAGCCGTGTTCAAAACAGAAATACGTTGCTTTTGTATGTGGCATATTATGACAAAAGTAACCGACAAGGTTGGGATCACAATTTGTAAAGACACTGACTTCCTAAGCCGTCTCAACGATGTCGTCTGGAGCAATGACATGGAGCCTGAAGAATTTGAAGAGAATTGGGCTAAGGTCATTAGTGACTTCTCCTTAGAAGGAAATAAATGGTTGACTGCCATGTTTTCCAAACGAGACCAGTGGATACCCGCTTACTTCAAGAATGTGCCAATGGGCAATATTTTAAAAACCACACAAAGATCAGAGAGTGCGAATAGCTTCTTCAAGAGATTTAAAAATACATATGGGACCCTTGTGGAATTTTGGATGAGATTTGAGAGTGCCATGGACCAACAAAGGCACACTCTTAAGCTTCTTGAAGCAAAGAGCGACAATTCAATGCCTGAGACCCTATTCGGGTTAAAGTGGGAGGCCCATGCAGCGAAGGTCTATATACATGAAATGTTCTACGAAATCCAAAAGCAAGTTAAGTTTTCGGTAAATGCGTGTAGTGTTTGTGGATACACCCCACCAGATACAGTAACTAACTTTGATGTTTCAATGGTTGAGAACGTAAAAAAGCGAAAGAGATATGTTGTTGAGTACAATGGGACAACAATGGATGTAAGTTGTACTTGTAAATTGTTTGAAAGGACGGGTATTTTATACAATGACATCATTTGGATTTGCTCCGGAAAGTTTACGGAAATCCCTGAGAAATACATCTTGTGTAGGTAATACGAAATTGGGAATGCCTTGTGGAAAACTACGATCCTGCTGGTAATACGAAATTTGGAATGCCTCGTGTGTGGTTTGAGATTTACACAACTCTTGGTATCCTAAAAAGAAAAGAAGAGGCGGATCTCAGAGAATTTGCAAAGATAATCAGAGAATTTCGAGAGAAGTTAAAGCCAAACCCAAAGCCCTTAACTAAAGAGCAACAATTGGAGGTCCTTCTCAACTACAAGGCTCCAAAAGAAGTTAGGATCATACCACCTAATGTCTCTAAGAATAAAGGTAGTGGTAAAAGGTTGGTGAGCAGCAAAAATAAGGAAATCATGAAGGCAAAAAAACCGAAAAGGTTGTGTGCTAAGTGTAAACGTAGGTCACACCATAATAAAAGGAATTGTCCAAATGATTTTACAGAGCATCCTCCCGAAAATCAAGTATTTAATATTCTACTCTTTTCTTTAAATTTCACTTCGAAAGCCTTAGGGGATAATACCTCCTTATTTGCTGTTACTTTGTGCCTATACCAACTGAGTCTTGTGCAGCCAGCACGTGCTTGGATCTGATCCACACGTAATTCAAGTTTGTCTCTCGAAAAACCTGATGACTTCGTGTTTTAAAACGCTTGACGTGCTCGCACACAACTACAGGAACTTTATTTTGTTGTAGTTTCTATTTCAGGAACATTATAGTAGAAATTTTTGCGGTTACTTTTTTACTCTTTTCCTTATTTGGTGAATCTCAGACCTTATTTTGTGAATCTCAGACCTTGTTGAGTGAATCTTAGAACTTGTTTTGTGAAACTTGGTCATCATAAGTGGTTAAAATCACCTTTTTTGCTATTTTCCTTATTTGGTGAATCTCATACTTTATTTTGTGAATCTCAGACCTTGTTCTGTGAATCTTAGAGCTTGTTTTGTGAAACTTGGTCATCATAAGTGGTTAAAGTCACCTTTTTGCTCTTTTCCTTCTTTGGTGAATCTCTGACCTTATTTTGTGAATCTCAGACCTTGTTCTGTGAATTTTAGAGCTTGTTTTGTGAAACTTGGTCATCATAAGTGGTTAAAGTCACCTTTTTGCTCTTTTCCTTCTTTGGTGAATCTCTGACCTTATTTTGTGAATCTCAGACCTTGTTCTGTGAATTTTAGAGCTTGTTTTGTGAAACTTGGTCATCATAAGTGGTTAAAATAACCTTTTTTGCTCTTTTCCTTATTTGGTGAATCTCAAACCTTGTTTTGTGAATCTTCGACCTTGTTCAGTGAATCTTAGAGCTTGTTTTGTGAAAAATGGTCATCATTAGGGGTTAAAATCACTTTTTTTGCTTAGACCTTATTTGGTGAATCTCAGACCTTGTTTAGTGAATCAAATTGCAAAATTTCTCTTAAGCTGTCGTTGATTCACTACTACAGATACAGGCTATAACAACGGTTAAAAACCATTGTTATAACAAAAAGCGGACGTTATTAAAGCGTCTGTTGTTAAAGGTTTTAACAACGGTTGGTTTTTCTAAGAAACCCGTTGTGAAAACAATTAACAACAGTTTAAAGTAGAAAAAACCGTTGTGGAAAGTGTGACTAATTTTTGGTGGGAAAGTTATAACAACGGTTACAGTATAAAAAACCAATGTTATAACTAAAGACAACGGATTTTTTTTTAAATAACCGTTGTTGATTTTTTTAAAAAAAAAAATTTAAATTATATATTACTAGATGCATGCATTACCATTACCGATGCATGCATTATTATTACTGCCAAATCCCTGCATATGAAAGGAAAATATATGGAATGAGAAAGGTTATAAGATTTGAAGGAGATATGATGACACAACTTCCTAAACATATATTAATTAAAAAACAATTCAAAGGACACATTACTAACTATAAATTCATGCATTATCTCAATAACCATTCCATTATCTCACTATCTCACGTCCTAAACTGCTCCAAACCCTAAATCTTTAAAACAAACTCCAAACTTCCTTCAAAACTTCCTTCAACAATGAATGATACCATCCGTAATACATGCATTATGACCGAGTACAAAAAGATTTCATCCGCCGGTTGCTGGACATCGAGGGCAGGTACATGAGCTACCTTGAGGACGCTCGGACCACACTCAAGGACGCCAAAAAAATGGCTTGACAGAGCAGAAGATGTTGCAGCTATATGACAATATAGCAACTGCGGAACGAAACCTCCAAATAGCAAAGGAGGAGAGGATGGATATCATAGAAGAGAATAAGACTCTCTATGCATATCTAAGAATTGCATTTTTAGCAATGTAATTCGTTTTTTATTTATTTATATATTAATTAATTAAGTTTATTATGCATCCCTCTCCATCATCTTCTTCTTTTGTTTTATTTTATTTAATTTGTTTTACAAGCTAATAAACGCAGAAAAACAATAGTAACCATTCACTAATTAAGCGAATAATAGTTAGAGAAAGAACAATAATGATCGATAAAAACACATGCAAATGAAATAATTAGAGAAAGAAAATAATGACTGAGATGATGACAAAACCTAAAACCATGCATATAAATTAAAGTGATACCTGATAATTAGAGAAAATAAGAGACGACGACAACAACAGTGACGGAGATGATAAAGCGACGATGAGAAAGAGAGAAAGAGACGATGAGAAAGTGCGTGTTTGTGTTTGTGTTAGGTTTGTGTTTGTGACTGTAGCTGATCTGCTGTGTTTGTGTGGTTTATATTATGGAAAGTATTGACAACGGTTTTTACACAAAAACCCATTGTCCTTAGAGAATATATTAACAACGGGTCCTTAGAAAACCGTTGTTAAAAAGTATTAACAACGGGTTCTAATATAACCGTTGTATTACTTTTCACTAATTTTGCGCCAAATTATTAACAACGGTTATAATGTATTACAGAGTAAACTGTTGTTATTAGTTATTATATTAACAACGGTTGTGAAAGTTTGACCCGTTGTTAAAACCTATAACAACGGTTATCAACACATAACCGTTGTAATTAAGTTTAGTAAAATTCGCGCCATCCATTCTAGAACGTCTTATGGTGATTTTCGTGAATAAGCGTTGTTAAAGGAGCGTTGTAGTTGCCTGGATTTGTAGTAGTGATTAGGCCTACTAGGTCAAATAGAAACTATATTTTTTTGAAAAAAAAAGTATCTAATTTAAGGTTTAACTCTTAACAGGGAGATACATCAGGAGAAGACGAAGAAGAAGAGTATAGAGAATGATGTAGATGTGAGCATGATGACGATGGAAGAAGCACAAGTTTTATCTATGTTTAGTTTGATTTAAGGTTTTAAACTTAAGCATTTGGTTAAATGTTGGTTTTATTTTGGCTTTGAACTTCAACATTTGGACCTCAATGTGTGTGAAATCTCATTTATTTACGACGTTTTTTTGTTTCCTATGTTCTATGTTATGAATGCTAGACTTTCATTGGTGAAACTAGAAGGTTTTTTGGTGAAACTTGAACTTAAATTTGTCCAATTGTTTACTTGAAAATAAATAGTTCTAGAAATTCAGACGATAGTGTGATTACAAATAAATGATGCATTCATGGAAAAACGAGGGCAAACATATCTTAATTACTAAAGTACATAACTTAATATACTAAGATTCAGCTGTTAATAACCCAGAGCTAGATGGCTGAAAATTAGCAGCTTTACCAAAAACTAAAGTCCGCCTAGTAGCGCCTTTAATCTCAGGAGTTGAACACATGGTTTCGTCCCTCAAAGGATAAGTCTTGAGTGATTGAACTCTACTCCAACCTCGAATTCCCCGACTTGCTTCACCTTTGGAATGATCATCCCTCAAATTCCCCGACTTGCTTCACCTTTGTCGTCTGCATCTCATATATCACAAATAGAGAATAACTAGAATACTGCAATCACACTGTCGTCTGAACACTCGAACACTTCCTCATTCACCGTAATGAGGGCACCGGAGCTGGAGGAGCCTCGACCCAGTTTTGCATATTATGCGTCAATAATAAGCAAAATGACTCAGTATGTGACTCCTTCATGATCTTCTTCGAAACTGGTGTCTAATCCATCCATCTCAGAAGGATCATTTGTTTGCAAAATGAGTTCACATCATCCCATCAACATGGACAATTATCTTATTAATGAAACACCTATACAGCCAAAAAAAAGTACAATAGACTTATTTACGAAATATTCACCCATGTTATGAACAAATGGACTTCACATCATTTTTAAGACAAGGAAGTGTACCTTTTTAGTATTTTTATCCCATTTTAGAAGTTCCAACATTATCGACTTTCGATATTCTGCCAATTTCTGGAAAGAGTGATGTATATTAATGAAGTATATACACAACCTAATTTTGTGGAATATAAGGCTTTATTTTCGTATACTAATGAACTTACCTCAAAATATACACTTTTGGTCCATAAACTACCATCGTCCAACGCACTCAACTTCTTCAGCACAAAAACGCCACAATCATAACTAGACAAAAAAAACATTTATGAGCGTGATAAGTGGTAATTTAGTGTCGTTTTACCCATGCTTATATCTTATATTTGACTCGATTTTGTGTGATTCAATTGTCTAATAGCTCACTTTAGTATTTAATTAGAAATAATTGGTTTTATTAGAATAAATAATAATTATTGTCATATTTCGAGAATAGGTACTTGTTTTGTTATATCATTTTGTAGGAAAACAAAGTCAAGTCGGGACGCAATAAAAGAAAATGAAGTCATGTGAATCGGGTCAAGACGGACGGAATCAAGTAATATGTGATGCAATGGAGCAAAATTAGACAAAGTCAAACTCAAACTTGATCAAGGCCAAAATCAAATACACCGTCATTCCCAAAATAAGAGTAATTTAATATTTACTCCCTTTTACAAACCTCTTTTCTAAATTTACTCCCTTTTGAAAACTTTTTATTATTTTACTCCCATGAAATGTTCTCAGGTCAAATATTGCACCCAATTTGGCACTCCGGTGATATATTCCGTCAATATTTGAAATTTCTGATTTTAAGTCTATTTTTAAGACGAAAATGCCCTTCCCTCTTCTTATATACTCTTATAGGTCTTCTCTCTCCTATACTTCACCTCACTTCATTCATTCATCCTATTTTTCCCCAATTAAGGTATGTTCATCTTCTTCCTCTCAATTTTATTTCTGTTGTAATTACTACTTAGTATAGTGTTCTGCAAATTTGCGATTTTGTTTCAAAAATTTATGCAATTAGGGTTCATATATGCGATTTTATGCCATTGAATTAGTAATTTACAATTTTTGATTTTCTGCAATTAATTTAGGGTTCATGTTTTCTGCATTTTCGTTTCAAAATTTAGGCGAGAACATGTCAATGGAAAGCAGCTATGAAAGTAGTCATCATAGTGTTGTTGATGAGCAACCCAAAAGTGTCTCGTGCGGTGTCCCTGGTTGCCATTTTGACGTCTTCCACACATGACAATCCAGGGAGGAGGTTTGAAAGGTGCAAGTTTTCTAACCCATCACCGGTATGGGGGGATGTCGTTGGTTTCGTTGGCACGATCGTGTTCAAACAGTGTGGCGAAGACATAATCAACAAGATGAAGATGGAGAAAAGAGTGAATGAGTATGAAGTTGGTTGTTTGTCTCGTGAAATTCAATGGTTGAAGGATGATAGGAAGAAGCTTCAGTTTGAGATTGAAAACTTGAAGAACAAAGCATTCATGTCTAAGTGTGAAAGGGTTAGTTATTGCAAAGGGTATCCATTGGCAATTGTTTTTGCCATTTTCATTGTTTTGATCATAGTATGTACTAAGTAGGCGAAACTTTGGATGAATGTAATGTTATGAGTACTCTAATGTTCAAGAATTTGGCAGTAATGACAATGGTAGCATTTGGTTATGTGCGAATTTGGTGTTGATGAAATAATTTTGCATTTGTAGCCTTTCACTAATTTTCTGGTTTGATTGTTCATTTCTCACATTTACACAAGTAAATGCACTTCAAAAGTAAACAAATAAACCAGAAAATCACAAGGGCTTGTTCAATGAACAACCATCTAAACCAACTGCTTGAAAGGCAACTACTGCAGTATACACAAACCAAACCAAACCAACTGCAACACACTTTCATCTCAACAAACAGCCTAAGAAGACTGAAATTGACATTCATCGAATAAACTTCATTGTTCAAAGATAAAATGGTTCAAATGATACTGATAATGAAAGAGCATAATGAAATTTCATTGTTCAAAACACAACAGCAAAGCACGGTTGTAAATAAAGTTGAAAAACAACAACATAAGATCAGAGCAGATTGTTTGAAGCTTGGGTCAACAGATCAGTGAATGACATAGAAGTGGTTGATGCTTGGTTGGGTGCATTTGCAGCAGTGGAGGTACTTGGGAGTTGCCGGTGTGGTGTCTTTGTTCTCCACGTCTCTTTTCTTGCGACCCTTGCCGTTTTTTTTTTTTTTTTCATTCTTTGCATACTCACTTCTACCAAGAGGCCTTCCACCGGGAGCTGCACGGTGGCTTTGGAGGTGCGGGGGGTTTTGCAAGTTCTTTTGTAATGGCCTAAGCCACCACAGTGGCTACAATTGTTGGTCCTCTTCAACCTCTTCACTTGTTGGTCCTCCTTTTCACCACCGACTTTCTTCTCTTCTTTGACTTTGGTCTTCCCGGCATGGTCCTCATTGGTGGTGGTAGTGGCTCGTAAACTGTTGGTTCCCATTGTTTGACACCAGGCATAGGAGAAACAGTGGGGCATAGGTGAGCATGTACCTCTCCTTTGAGTAAGCCTCATCAACATAGTCTCCGGGGTCCATTCTCTTTTCAAGCATGCATGCCATTGCATGGGGACAAGGCACACCGTTAAGTCCCAATACTTACACCCACATGACTGTTGTTTAAGTTCACAACATATTGCTCTCCTTTCAGCTCAACCTCAAACTCACCATCATCAGATTGCATAAAAGTAGCAAATCTGGCCTCATCCTTTGCCCATTCCAAATACTTGGTCACATATGGCATCAACCTCTCATCAACTTTCCTTCCACCCTCTCTTTTTTGACAAATCCTTTGCATTACATACCTCCTCATCCATTCTAAATGTGTGAGTATTGGTTTATCTCTTGCTTCTTTCAGAACTGCATTGAATACTTCACACACATTGTTCAGGAGAAGGTTTGACTTGCAACTTACATCAAATGCATGCCTAGACCAATGTTGAGGGGGAATGTCATTCAAGTAGTCATGTGCCTCCTTTGACAAGAACTCCATGCCCTTCATTTCTCTCTTGAAATTAGCCTGTAATGATGGAGTTTGAGTTTATTAATTAGACCATAAAGTAAAGCAGTAATTCTGAACTAGCTAAACAATTTAAACTGAAATAGAATAGAATTGAACTTACCCTTGTCAATGCTCTAAATGCGCTCCCAAAATGTTTCTTTGAATAACGACCACTCCACTGAGCTTAAAATTAGCCCAAATATGTCTTGCACAGAACCTTATGTTGGCCTTTGGAACCACATTAGCTAGGGCATCTACTAAACCTTTACTGCTGTCGACATAACATTAAGCCTTCCCCATCCACCTTCTCAATGTCATGGCTTAAAAGCTCTAAAAACCAGGTCCAAGAATCCTGTTCTCTACCTCTACCATCGCCCGTACTCTTTGGGTAGATGTTATTATTCCCATCTAACCCAACCGCAACTAGACACATGCCAGGGGTATACTCCTTTCAAATGACGACCATCAATCCCAAGTATAGGTCTACAACCTGTTTTAAACCCTTCTTTGCAAGCTTTCGGGCATGTGTAAAACCTCTTGAATATAACGGAGGCCTATCAATATTATCACAAACCACAAAAGCCAATCGCCAGGATTATATTTGATTAGAGCTTCGCGTAATCCCGCACCCTGGCATATTGGTCATTGCCATTCCCATGGATAACCAACTTGGCTCTTGACCTTGCCAACCAACACTTCATGTAACTGACATGAACTCCAAGATCCTTTAACACATGATTTTGAAATCTTTTTATCTTCCATCTAAGTTAGTTCTCCGAACTCCAAGTACTTGTCGAAGGAACTCGAACTAACCTTTCTATTGTAATTTGACATTACACACTTATGCTTCAACCTCAAACCTTTGATCTGAAATGTCTCTTGGTCTCTCAACTTCCTAGCATGCACATAAAACCTACAAGGATTATCAACCCCACATACACACTTACCCAATTTTGACCTTTTCTTGTTCCACTCACATTTACATCTATTGTAGCATTGTCTTTGTCACCACCTTTTTATCCCTTCCATTGTGAGAATACCAGAAATCATAACCATTCTTCACACTATGATGGATTAAAGCCTTTACAATATCTCAACACTTGGGAACTTTAACCCTTTCTTTGAGTTTTATACTTTTCCCAAAATCAAAATCAGGATTAAAAGTAGGGTAAGGACATGCCTCATCATCAGATCCCTGAAGACTCCTTAGCTCATCTGAGTCACAATCCACATCTGAACTGACATTAACATCTAACTCATCAACTCCTACTAAAACCTTCTCATTTGCATTTGAACATTCACCAGCTTCTTTATTTGCCTTCTTCCCCTCAACACCTAATCCACCTTCCACTCCCTTTAATATTGAGTCTCCCTCTTTTTCTTGATTATTAATGAAATAATCAAATGTATTCAAACCAAGGTCAAACTCATTCAAACCAAAATCTTGATCACTCAAACACGCTTCACTAACCTCAGAATCACTAAACTCAGACTCATCATTATTCTCATCACCCTCATTTGCTTTCTTTGCGTCAATTTCTTCTTCCCTTTTTTCACACTCGACTTCTTTTTCCCTTTACCAGTTTTTTTTCAATCCACCTACCTCCTCATTTCTCGCTTTCGGTGACCTTAGCCTTCCCTTTTCTGTCACCCTTACTCACCTTGTCCTTCTCCTTGTTGTTGACCTTGACCTTGCCTTTGCCCTTACCCTTGCCCTTGCCCTTACCCTTTTCTGTCACAACAACAGACCCATCACTGCCCTCTTCAATGACAGCCCACTCTTCTCTTTCCCTTATAACAATCCCAGTGAGCACCTAACTTCGATTCCTCCTTAAAGGCAACTTCTCCCTACGAGTTGGGACATTGATAATTTGTAGATCGAGGTAGTTATCTGTTTTTTCAATTTTGTGTGGTAGAGTTTTGTGTTGTAGGTTTCTTTTGTCTAGGGCTTTTTCTAAGGGGTATGGCAGAAACTTTATTTGGGGTTGGTAGTTTTTGTCTTGGTGCTTTGAATGGTAAAGAGTCATTAAGGCTGTTGTGGGCCCCTTTCAACTGTTTTTTTGAAGATAAAGTATTGATTCCCTCCTCAGAATCTTTTTCCCCTAGGCCCACATTCACACTCACACTTTCTGTCCTTTCTAAAACAACGGATGCGACTAGATCTTTGTCCTTGGTATAGTAATCCACACACTTATTGTATGGGTTGTCTTGCACACAGTCTTCAAAATGTTGACAAGATCAAAACTAGAAACCAACAACCCCTTCCCATGTGGATCACTAATACTCCTCATTGGCCTTCTATACCAAATCTCATAGTCCTCTCTCTTAGTTAAGCTAGTAGCCAATTTCTTAAAAAAATCAACAGTGACATTGTCTAAGAGAATACCATGCTTAAGGTGTACAGCACCACCAACATACTCAAATTTACCATTCTTGCACTCAAAATCACCCCCATGAAAGGCACGAACAGTTACCCTCTTGTAGGTTGTTTCTGAGGTCATTTCCTACAATGTTACCTCATCAACAATTAGGGATGCGAACTTATGAAATAGTTTAGGACAATGCGATTAGGGTTGGGGTTCAAAACACGAAAATTAGGGTTTCAAACCCGAATTTAGGGTTTCTAACCCGAAATTAGGAAACCCCATAAATTAAAGTTTCAAACCCGAAATTAGGGTTTCAAACCCGAAATTAGGGTTTCAAACCCGGAAAATAGGGTTTCGAACCCGAAATTAGGGTTTTTCATACATAAATATTTGGGCTATAAACACAGAATTAAAGGAGTAATCCACATCAATTAGGGAAATCAATAAAGTAATTTGCCAAAATTAAACCCAGAAATTAAACAACACAAAAAACAAATTAGACGCAAATTAAACCCAGAAATTAACTTGCAATGAACCCAGAAATGAATACACATGCAATTAAACTCAGAAATTACGGTTTAAAACAAAGAAATTAAAGCAATGAACATGAGTAGTGGGTGGAAACTTACAGTTAAGAATCTGGAATCGTCAAAAATCACTGAAGGAATCACCCGTGCTCTAATTTGAGGGAAAAATTTTGAGTAAAAATTTGAATTTCTGAGTACAATGAAAATGGGAGGGAAGAATGAGATGTAAGAAAGTGAATGTGAAGAGGCAAAACAGGTGAGGATGGGTTAGTGATAAAAGAGGGGCAAAACGGTCAAGAAACACGACTTTTCAACTTAAAGTTGATTGGGTGCGATATTTGGCGCGAGAACATTTAAATGGGAGTAAAATAATAAAAAGTTTTCAAAAGGGAGTAAATTTAGAAAAGAGGTTTGTAAAAGGGAGTAAATATTAAATTACTCCCAAAATAATGACCATCTTCTGGTTAATCCAAGAACCCAGTACTCAAAGTCAGCGCCTCAACCAGACCACGCACCACCATAATCTACCTGTCCACCTATTTGCAGCTACTGATGAATTCGACTCGATTCTGAACTGAAACTCCGAGCAGCTACCATGTTTGGATTCGCCCATCAGCAATTGACCATCATCATCGAGCTTCATCTCCTCCGAGGAACAACCAGCACCATACTCGGCCACCACCGTGCTCCTCTGACCTGAATTTGCCCAGAACATTCGAACAACCATGGTCGACCTAATTCGTCCTCTGATCTGCTGCATTTCCGTCGCACAATTGCAGTAGCAGCTATATGCTTAACCAAGACCCATCGATTCCGAGGACATTTCCAAGCAGCGAGCTTCTATCGTCAGATGCCAGTATGCAAATGGGGTTGATGAAATTCTGAAGTATGCGAAGAAATTTGGTTGGTTTTGTTTCCTTTTTTAGGGGTCAAAGGTTGACTTTCATTTGTCCTCTACTCTTGAGTGCTGCGTCTTGGTTATTTGAGCTGTTCCTCCTCATTGACGGTCTTGCCCCTGCATTTCAAAAGAAAGAAAACAAAGCCCAGATCATTTTAAATGGGTGTTCTTGGTAATTTCATGTGTTATTTTTAATAGCATTGTGAAAGTGTGTATAAAAGTGGGAATTTACGAAACAACAGGAGGCAGGGAGGATATTAGACGGCAGTAGTTAGAAAATTAGTAGGTCTCAAAATAAAACCTCCTATTATTTTTCTTCCTTATTAGTTTAATTACATATTAATTTAGTTCATCAATTTGGTTCAAGGTTTAATCTTTTTATATTTAAGATATAGATCTATCCTATTTATGCAATTTTCTTTCATATGGTATAATTTTCTCATCTCTTTTTTTATTGTTCTTATCATTTTCATTTCATTATTTATGTTAGTCTTACTTGTTAATTCAATCCAAGTTTGTTACTTTATTAGTTTAATTATGTTTATTACATATTTATTATTAGTGGGTACCTTAATTATTGTGTCCTTAATTATGTTAGAGTAGATTATTAGTTAGGAGGAAGGGATTAGTGTATTAAATTGGGATTTCATTTAATGGGTAGTCATTATTATCAGTAATCGTTAAGTCATTTGTGTTAATTTGTCACTTAATTGATACTTTAATGTGTTGTGTAACCCTAATGATGATTAGTGTTATTTGACCTTGTTATTGAGTCGACGTGGGAGACCCGGGACTTGATTAGGCACATTTAGGGTGAGACCGTTTCTTATTATTGTCACGAGAGTGAGTAATAGGGTGGTTGGGTACTTAGTGACTCGAGAGAGTATTAAGACCTCGAATTAACACTTATACTTTGTCGATTAATGAATCTTTAAACCCCATTTAGAACTCAATTAGATACATGAACCCGGTCCCCCCCTCCCCCTCTTAATCTCCCTAACTCCCTTAATTAGTCATTTATATCTACTTTCATTGTTTACTTGTTAGTTATTTATTCATTTCTTGTTTTAGTTACTTTTAGAATATTTCCAACCTCAATCTCATTATTAATTGGCTAGACTAAAACAAGGACGGAGACTTATAATCAATTCTAACCTCACCATCTCTTGGGACCGACCTCCTTACCCTACTACATTTCATTAGTTTGGTATTGAGCTTTTATAAATTATTGTTTGATTGATGGGACCACGACATCCTACCATCAAAATGGCGCCATTGCCGGGGATGGTGCTTTGTTAGATATAAGTCTTAATTTAGTTTTGGAATTAGTCTTTTTATTGCTTTTGAAAAAGAAAAGAAAAAAATGAATATTTGAAAAAAGAAAAAAATATGTTGTTTGTTTACTTGCATCTTTAGTTATAGATGTTAGTCACTTGCATTTAGAGCCTTGCATTTAGTGTCTTGTATTTAGTGTCTTGCATTCAATAATGTCTTCATCCATGTCTTTACGTTATCATAGTAGGCCCGACCCGAACTTGTTTGTCTCTCCTATTGATATTGGAGAGGATGTGGAGCTTGGCTTGCATCCGGATTGGGTTGAAATCTTTCAAAAAGATGTGTTTCTTGGTCTACCAAATGAGAATGTGTTGGACCATTTGGAGAGGTTTAATAGAAAATGCATTTTGGTGAAAAAGAATGGTGTGTCCGAACATGTTGTAAAACTCATGCTCTTTCCTCTTACTCTTGGGGATGGAGCCGAGAAATGGTTATATTCTCACCCTCCTAGCACTTTTTCTACTTGGGATGACCTTGTCCAAGCCTTTCTTACTAAATATTTTCAACCTTCTAAAACCGGCAAACTAAGAAATGAGATCTTTACTTTTCATCAAGGCGATTTTGAGAATTTAAGTGAGGCTTGGGAAAGGTTAAATGAACTTATGAGAGCTTGCCCTCATCATGGGAACCCAATTTGGCTAATCACACAAACTTTCTTTAACAATTTGCATCATGCCATTAAAGAATTGATAAATGCATCGGCCGGAGGTGCCTTTGATAGTTTGGGTGATGATGAGGCAAGATCTTTGCTTGAGAAAGTGGTTATGACCGATGCTCAATATGGGTTTGGGAGAGTGACACAATTGATTGAACCACAAGTTGAGGTCGATTCTCCCTCTTATGTTCAAAATGTTCAACACAATTGTGTTAACCCTCCCTCCATGATTGAGAATGATGTGCATACATTTTCATTTTCATATTCTTGTAATACATGTGGTTATTTGGGAAATGATTCTTGTGCTTGTTCTTTATATGCATCCCCACCTCCTATGTTGATGAATGTGATGAATAATGAAGATAATATGCACAATGTTCAATCATACCATGCTCCCTTTCACCCAATGAATTCTATTCATGTTTCTTCATCAAATTATGTGTCATGTGGTGGTTTTGAAGATAGTTTTGACTTGTGCCCTTCTTATACTCCCCAAGCCCCCATGAATGATTGTTTGATAAGTGATGTTGATAACTTGCATATCTTTGATCCCTCTTGTACACCACCTTATCACTATGCACCCAACTTTTTTCCAAGTCAAAGTCCACTTCCCTTGAATATGAATGTTGTGCACGAGTTAACATCTTCTTATGAATCTTGTGGTGATTTAGGATATGATTCAAATGTTTGTCTTTCTTATTCATACCCACCCCTTGAGAACATGAATGTGATAAATGATGTTAATAATGATATGCATGATGTTCCCTCTTATCATTCTTCCCTTCTTTCGATGAATGTGTGTGACATGCAAGCCTTTTTATTTAATTGTGAACCATGTGGTAGTTTTGGAGATAACATTGATGTGTGTCTCTCTTCTTTTCCGCAAATTCCCATGGATGATTATATGGTAAATGATGTTAATGATTTACATGTCTTTAACCCTTCTTATGAACCATCTCACCATTTTTCAAGACAACTTTCACACTCTTTATGCCAAAAATCTACACCACACCACGTGAATTCCAAATCATCTAGTAATGAGTGTAAGGTGGAGGTTATGATGTTTGAATGTGATTATGGATATTTTGGGACAAATTGTTTACTTGGAGAGAAAGTTGTGGATCAATTGTATTTGAGTGAATTGGAGTGTGTATCATTTGAGGTTGATCACGAGGCCTTGGGAAGAGAGTACTTTGAGAGAGTGATTCTTGAGTTAGATAGGAAAAATGATGGCAAAGATTGTGAGGAATTTGAGATTTTTGATGAGCCTTATGATGAAGAGTTTATAGGCTTGACTTACAACAATCTTGATGTGGATTTAGATGAGGACTTTATGCTTGAGGAGATTGGAACACCCACCCTTCTTCATGATGATGTTTGTGTTGGAAACTTGATAAAATGGGAGGGTGTCTCCTTAAGTATGGAGTTTGTTAGGAGTAAAGATGGACTTAGGTTTGACATAGATGATGGTGCTAGTGAAGAAGAGCAAGTGAGGGGATATGATGTGCATCCACTCGATGAACCACTTCTTGAGAAATTTAAAGGTTTGCTTTTGTGTTGAGGATGAGTTTTTTTCATCTACCGATCATTTAGACCTCATTTCTCTTACCCTTTTACTTGAGTTTATGACTATTGAGTATGATTATGATGATCTTATCAAGGAGGTTGATTTGTCCCGTGATGATTGCTTGTTGGAGACATTTGAAAATGGGGACAAAATCAACACTCTTGGAGGAGATGCGAATGAAGATTGTGAAGATATACCTCTTGTGCCTTTGGAACAAAATGATAAGGCTTGGGGGTGAGTATGACACATTTGGTGTGCTTACCTTTTCTTACAAGTTGCTTATGACTCACTTTGTCTCTTATGTATGCTATTTATCATGCCTGTTGCTCTTCATTGCATATAAACATTTTGTTGAAAATTGGTCATCTTCATTTGATAAGTTAATGAGATCTTTGATGGGATTTTTAAATGACTCACTTGCTTGTTGTGTTGATTGTAGGTTTGGCGGTTTCCTTAAAACCGCGCTTCTTGAGAGGCAACCCAAGCTCGTTAATGCATTCTTTTTCTTTTTGATAAATTTTTCTAAAACCCAAAAACATGTTCTTTTCTTTGAAAAGAAAATTAAAAAACCAAAAACATGTATTTAATTTCCGAATTTCCTCCACACATTTATTTCCATTGGAAATTATGTAAATAAATAAGTGTGGGGAGAAAAATCTATTATTTAAAAATACAAAAACATGTCTTTTATTTTTCCTATTTCCTCCCTACATTTCGTTCTATCGAGGACGATGTAAATTTTAAGTGTGGGGAGGAAAATATCCACCTTGTGTATATTTGTTTATATTTGTATATATACTTGTAAATTTGAGAAAATTTCAAAAATTTTAAAAAATATTGCATTGTATATATATGTTTGTCTAAGAAGTGGCGCAGGTACATACGGGACATTTGAGGCATTAGGAGACTAGAAGACCGCTCGGTTTAATCTTTCCTATCTCTTTCTCCTTTACTATTCTTTTTCCTTTATATTGTTGGATATATGGAGGAGGATGGGCTATGTTGATGAGGATGTTCCATTTTGGAACTTGGTGTGTGTTGCTTACATGCTGCTAGGTTTAGACAATTGTTGCATGTTTATTTATGTTGCTATTACTTAGAAATGCATTTCGTATCTTGTGAATATGTGTTTGTGGCTTTATTTACAGTTTGCATCAAGTTTGTACATATTTTAAAACAAAATGTGGTTTAGGAAGGGAGTATGATACCCTCAATGATGATATTGTCTTGGCCGTGTCTTCCCCCTCCCATTGGCTTGCACCTTGTGCCTTCCTCGTTACATACTGGAAATGAGGCTTGAAAGAAAAGTGTTGACCGCCTTGTGAGACCAAGAGGACCATAGCCTAGGCCTAGACTTCGACCTAACTACATACATGTGAGGTTTAGAGCCTCCTATGGATCGGTACATTCATACCTGACCCCCGTTTAGGATTGTGAGTAGGTCTCCTCGCGAGACGTGTCATGTTCATACGCATAAACGTGTCATTCGGCCCTTAGACCATGAGGTGTTCATTTTTGTGGACAATTTTGAAACAAACTTGTTGCATATACTTGTTTAAACCTCACATTGCCAAACTAAACTTTGTTTCTACCCTCTAGATTAGGACAACCTTTTGTTTAACCCCCTTGAGCCTTGCCTTTTCATTTGGAACCTACTATATCAACTACATTCCAAAAACATCCTTCCCCGATCAAGAAGTTGTCATGGTTGTGGTTGCATGAGTTTGAGGTATTGAGTCCTAATTTGGTGAAGTTGAGCTCAATTCACTTGTGTTGAAACATTTGTATTTATTGTTGGCAAGAAATTGAATAAAGAGGTTTTGAAAAAGAAAAGAAAAATAGAAAAGAAAAAAAATATGAAAAGAAAAAAAATTACTTATTATGTATTTGAATTATGTTTGATGAGAAAAAGCCGAGCAACACTCCTTATGCATCATTAAAGGAGTAGAAAAAGGCGTTGCAAAATAAAGGGGAAATGATGTGTTTCCAAATGAGTCGGATTTTCAAATTTTTGTGTGATTTAGGCAACTAATATCATGTTCTTTTTTATTCATTCATTTGTTGTAATAAGTTGGGAGGAAAGGGAATTTTGACAATTTCTTGATATGTAACCTCTCATTATCCATAACGGTGCTTGCACCAATCCCGTTTTGACCCGTTCCCCAAGCCCCGTTAAAACCTTTTGTTTTAACTTGTGTTCATTCTTCCTTTTTGCATCTCACATGGTCATAGGATAGAATTACACGTTAGATTGCGGGCACGTTTCACGAGTCGTAGTAGGTGAGTGTTTTTTGGTACTTTTTTTGTCATATGAAAACACCCGTTCTTCAATGAGTGACGAGTGAAAACCGCGAGGAAGTCGGTAGTCTAGGCCCCCTTAGTCATGGGTCTCTTTTGGTTGAATCTTGAGTCGTGTCATGTCAATCTTGGACTTTTGGCCTTGCTTCCCTTTTCCCGCCTTTGAATTTGTTTTCTTGGCATTTGGTTGTTGTATTAGGTTGTTTGAGCCACTCTTTGGGGGTTAACACCTCGTTAAGACTATGAGATGGTATCTCCTGACCTAGACCTTTGTTTTTGAAAACAAAACGGCCGTTTAGATGAGGAAAGCGGCTTGACTTTTTGTAGATGCATCCTATGTGTTTTTCATGTGCTTAAATGTTGGATGTGTCAAAATTTTCCGCAAGCCCCCACTTGCCTTTGCAAGGAAGCACATACCTCATTGTGTTTCATTGTGAGTTGAAGGGACGGAGATGGCCTGTTAATTGCCTTTCATCGGATATTATTAGTTTAGCTATTCCTTTTATATTACGAGTCTTAGTTTTTTTTAATGAGCTTACTCGAAGACGAGTAAGGTTTAAGTGTTGGGAGATTTGATGAGTAATATTTTGGTCGCTTTTTACCCCGCATTTATTCTTTATTCCGACTCGATTTTGCGTGCTTAAATGATTAAATAGCTCATTTTATTAATTAATTAGAAGTTGTTAATTTTATTATATTTATTACAAATAATTGATGTTCTTGTTGAATTAGTTATTGTGGTTGTTATGTTGGCTTTGTAGATACGAGCTCGTGAATAAGAGAATGATCGTGTAACAAAATGGATCGAGATGGGATTATAATAATCAAAAAATGAAGCAAAGTCAAAAGTCAACCCCAGGCCATAAAAATCAAATTTACAAAAATCGTTTCCCTGCTTTCTTGGATTGCCATCTACCCCTGATTTCCTTCTTTCATTCACTAAATAATATCATCATCATCATCATCACCATCCATTTATCATTACTGTTAGGGGCAAAATTCACATTTTCATATCGGTACACGTGGCAAGCAGCGAGTGGGCAATCAAGGCTTAGGAGGATCAATACCGTGGACGAATCTGAGTCATATGATGGTTTAAGGGAAGATGCAAGTGGGATATTAAAACAAGCGCAGTCAAAGAGGTTAAGGGTCAACTCACCTACTTCCTATTTTTGGGCGACTGCACCTAGAAGTCGGGAAATAAATTCTAGAGGAGCCTGATTCTGGAAGAGCGAGCTTGATTATGGAAGAGCCTCATTCCGGAGGATCCTGACTCTAGAGGAGCCTAATTCTAGAATGACTCGAGTCTAGAGGAACCTGATTCCAGAGGAGCCTGATTCTAGAGTGACTCGACTCTAGAGGAGCTTGATTCCGGAGGAGCCTGATTCTAGAGTGACTCGACTCTAGAGGAGACTGATTCTAGAGGAGCCTGATTCCGGAGGAGCCTGACTATGGAGGAGCCTGAGGAAACGACACTCTAGAGGAAGCAGCAGTATTAGAGGAATAAAGAGTAGCAATAAATGGAGGAGATTTACAACACACTTAATTGACACGTTGCAGGCGCCGGTTGGTGGAGATCAAATAAAAGGGGATTGATGACCTGGCAAAACTAGGACCATAAGATCAAAATAAACAAAGCACACTTGAATGATAGTAAAAGGGGCAGTCAAAGAAGACAAAGTCAACACATTTAAATTCCTAAAAATCAGGTAACTGACCCCTAAAAAATTGGTAACGGCTCCTGAAAGCTAGGGAGCTGACCCGGAGGAACCTGGAGGAGTCAAACCCTAGGAGGATCAAATTATAAAAGGGGGAAAGGATAAGTAAAAAAGGCATTCCATCGGAGCATAACACACAACAACAAGTCCACAATATCTTCGTCCCAAGAAATATTTCCGTCAATTACTAGAGTAAACATCGTTGTATTTCCTTACTTGCTAAAATATTCCGATCATAATGCTAATATTGGCGGGATTCCGACTCCCCCCGCGGTTGTTCCCACACCGGGTTTTCCGCGTCACCAAAAACTCCTTGCGTCGATCTTTCTTTCATTGTCTTTTACTTTGTTTTGTGCCATGATTCCTTGATTCGCTCATAGATATAGACGATCACTTTAACTAACTAATCTAAATAAATAACCGGTAAATTTTTACCAAAACAATTTGGCGCCCACCGTGGGGCGTAGTGATCATTCTCTATAACCTAATTTCGGAAGCGCAATTTTATTCATTGCCATGTCTGGAGCCAGTTCAAATCCGTCCAGCACCCAGGGAGCACCCCCTCCACCTTCTGGTAGAAGGCCTCTTCCAGCATCCACGGGACCGATCCACTGCGTCACCGGCCCCGAGCCCATGGTCCCCGTCAGCGTGTCTCCCAAAGCCATGCCACCACCTTTCAAGCCACCGCAGGTACCTAAAGCATCAGCAGCACGCAGTGTGACGGAACCTAGCAGGGAGAGCGGCCCCAACAAGAGTGAAGTCCTTACTAGGACCCACATCCAGGAGGCAACATCAGGAGGAATTCCCAAGAAATCAGGAGCCTCGCCACCAGATCCAATGCGAGTGGTGCTAGAAGGAATGGATACCCTGGACCGGGCCATTGAAAGCTTGAGGAAGGACAATCAGGATCTCAGGAACAAGATCGCAATGGTGGCACAGGCTAAGCCAGCATCTGCTCCACTACCTCCACTTTCTGAGGCCCCAGTTTCAGCCACCAGTGGAGGATTTTTCCGGCAGATTTCGTCAGAACTGGTCACCAGATTGGATCTCGAAGGAGTACCACCCAGAGGAGCCATCGAGCCTAGCGGATTAGGGTTCTTGTATTTTGATTGGCCACCCCGCCTGCAGCAGACTCCAGGTAGTACTTTATCTAATAGCTTGCCAGGGACTAACTTGCAATCTCTTGCAGGAACACCCGTCCAGAAGGCAACAGGATGGAATCCAGGATCCAGCACTAACATGATAAATCCAGCAAGCTGTCATTTCTCTGGAGGGACCTGGGTTGGAGGAACCTCCTCTCAGTAGGCACCAGAATGCCAACCAGGAACCATTATTCACACCACACCTTTGGCGAGTCAAACAGGCAATCAGTTCCTAGGAGGAACCTGGTTCGGAGGTACAGCTGTTGGCTCTTTTCCGCCTCCCTCTAACCATCTTGCAGGAATAGGTAGCTTACTGGAGCAGCAGTACCAGGAGTTAAGGGACCTGATGTACAGGATTCCAGGCGTAGCACGACCCCTGGAGAAGGCAACACGCAATAGCTACGCAGACTCCCCTTTTGTGGATGACATAGCCCTCGTTGGTGTCCCCAAAGGATGCGTACCACCAACCATGACACTCTACGACGGGACCACGGATCCTCTCGATCACATGAACCATTACATGCAGAAGATGATGGTGATAAACACAACAGGGTCCCTGAAAGAAGCTTGTATGTGCAAAGGGTTCGGGTCCACGTTGTGCGGAGCAGCCTTGCAGTGGTTCGTCAGCCTGCCCAACAAGAGCATAGCCTGCTTCGCCGACTTAGTCAACACCTTCCACCGGCAGTTCGCTAGTAGCCAGAAACCAGAAAAACAAACCACCGACCTGTATCAGATAATACAAGGATCCGAGGAGTCTACCCGAAATTTTCTAAACAGGTTCAACAGGGAGAAGGTGGCGATTCCCCGGTGCGACATAGCCACAACTATAGAAGCCTTCCGCTAAGGGCCCACCAGGACTCAAACTTATATAAAGACTTAACCAAGTATCCATGCACTACCTTCGAGGAAGTACAAATGAAAGCAATCGCTGTTTTTTGGTTGGAGGAAGATTCAGAGCCCAGGAAGGGCTACCTATAGTGCTGACCATACATCTAGAAAGGCTCTTGTGGCAAACCAGACTCGGGAGAACCACTGTTCCTATATCTACCAGTAACTAAGGTGGAAACCAGTGCAGTAGTGGTAAGATAGCAGGAAGAAGCTCAACATGCATTATACTATGTCAGTAAGTCTTTGCTACCTGCAGAGACCAGGGTACCAGGAGGGGACCTAATCGTCCAAGCTTGAAGAGTCCCTGAAAGTCAAGCACCTGAAACCAGACAGATCTTCGGTTGCGGACCAGAATCTGGGGCCAGACACTCTCATTACCCTGGGGGCAACATCCAAGCCAGGACCAGTATTTTTGCAGATCCAATAGATAATCATGCTAGCTGGCAGATCCATCAGACGACTCTGCTTCAAGAATAACATTCAGATAGAACAATTTCTGGAGGATCAACAAGGAGGTGAGGTATTCAGTAGTTGGTTGTTCGTTATCTTGCATTGTGATCCTTGGCAGGGTAGAGATCCATGGTCTGGGGGCAGTGCATATCATTGAACCGTCAATGAGTCTGAACAACCTGAGGATCTAGGAGATATGCAGCAACCAGAATACTGAAACAACAAATTCTCACAGGTGCTTCCTCTAATAAATAAAAAATGATATACTTGCAATCAGTCAGGGTCCTAAAGCTGCCACAACAAAGAGTATCCAATCATGAGTAGTCCTACAACAAGCATATAAAATGAAATAACTGGAAGAAAAAACTTGCAAACAGTAGCTACAAGAATAGGGGCATTCTGTAACCTGCTTGGAACATAACTAGTTATTGCTCAACAAGAGAAAGGTGATTAGGAGCCAGGCTGTTTTGCATGCCCTCCACAGCGAAGCTGAGCAAGACATGCAGGGGGCAAGAGCCTTCCCAACAATTCGCCAACAGACTGCATATTTTGGTACATAGTCTACTAGATGGAACTCCGCCAGATTCCAAGTTTCAGGCTTTATCGCCAGCACCTCTCAACTTTCAAGACGACATATGTTGGTACACAGTCTACCATATACAACTCTGTCAGGTCTCAGGTTTTGCTAAGTGTTCCTATCTTTCTAAGAGCCTTGATTTCTGATTAAACTTAAAAAAAAAAAAATTATTTTTAGGTTCCTACTCAAATCTTTTGACTTTAACTTCCATTAGCATGCTCAAACTTTTGAACTATAAATAATTTTTAGCATGTTTTAAACATTATGAATCTTAAACCCTAAGCTTATCTATAGTACATTCTCAAGACCTACTTTTAAAGCATTTCTGAAATCATGTGTTTTGGAAAAATGAGCTTGCAAAAACTAATCTGATGGAGTTTGTATGTCTATACATTGAAGCGTGGGCCTATGGCTGAGTACCCATAGATCGGACGAACAAGGCTCCTGTAGTACTCAGCACCCACGCAAGCGGGGCCCCTCTAAACAGAGCAGGCAATTGAATCCTAGAGCCTCCAATCAACGAAGGCCAGCAACAAAACAACGGAAAAAGGTGCACGCACGATAAAACAGAAGTACGTCAAAAAATGGCAGAATACAAAACAAAAGTACGCCAGAAACGGCAGAATATAAAACAAACGATAGAAAACTCGCGACATTATAGCTTGGTGATGATTCCTCTTCATCCACCCTACCTTTAACTTATCTGGATAAACGGTTCAAATTCATTGAGGACCGTCTGAAACTGTCACAGGCGAAAACATTCACTATAAAAATGCTAGGGTCTATGCCCCAGTTCAAAACAAGCTGCCCAGAAATTCTGTGCTCACTGATATCCTGAAATTCAAGGGCACAGAAAATCATGTCTATCTTGTTAAAGCCTATTACGAATACATGTCCTTGAAGGGAATACCTGCTAATATGCTCTCTCAAAATTTTGCTCAGTCACTTGGAGAACACCCGAAGACGTGGCCCTACAATCTTGAACTTAAGAACTTTCCCACTTTCAAAGATATCACGGTGGATTATGTAAACATTATGCTGACAATGTTGAGATCCGAACTAACATAATAACACTAGAAGTTATGACTTAAAAGGACAAAGAAGGATTTACTGATTTCTACTCGAGATGGCGCGCAGAAAATGTGAAACTGGCTAAAAAGGCAGATGAAACCGAAATGATAGATAAGTTCATAAAGAATTTACGGCCTATATACCGTGATGCAATCAAATACCTAAACTTCGGTTATTTCAAAGAGTTGGCATGAATTGGGAGGAAAATTGAAGATGATGTCAAAACGACAGAAATTGAAAAGCCTAAGGGGTATACTGGGGCCTCTTCATCTAAAGGCAAAGCTCCTACAATAATTCATTTTGTCAAAGCCATAAATTTGTTAGAGGGGAAACCAAAAAGGCCACAGCGCTAAATTCCTAGGGTATTCACTTATATTGGATGCATCGACGCTTGGGCTCTCCAAAGGCTGATGGCCTAAGGGAAGCTAAAACTCATTGCTCCAACTTTGGAACCACCTTCTGATCAACAACGCAAATGGTATAAACCAAATGCCTATTGTGCCTTCCACCAAGGGAAGGGTCATGATGCCGAAAGGTGCTTTAGATTAAAGCACGAAATCCAAGACATGATTGAGAATGGAACGCTATTAATCCCAACTGTGCAGCCCAATAACGTCACCAACCCGTTTAGTGAGCATGGCAACTTTGTCACCATTAAAGACAGTGTGGATTATTCCCATCTCATTCGCTCATGCCATTTGAAAGGGGTGTTTATCGGAAAAATATTTGTGGATTGTTGCAAATTCATGCCATGCCTGAAGAATGAAATTCTAATTGGGGATTTTGCTATTGACCATACCCAAAATATCCTTCGAAGTTCCAACGAAATTAATGGTGTTTGGGATGACGACAGAAATGATGTCTATCTCACTGAAGGTGCCACTATTCCACATACTCAAGAGAAATATTGAGAATAAGAAAATGTGCCCTCGAGTCTATCCATTGGACTCTATTTGGCAACCCCAAAAGAACCTACAGTAGTCGAGGTTTTTTGTGAAGGGTTGACCTCAGAGGCTTCCCTTATCAAGCAACTGCAAAGGACTAAGGCCGATGTATCTATTTTGCAACTTATGTTGAGTTCTTTCGAGCATCACCAAGCTTTGCTCCAAGATCTAATGAATATGACAGCGTCATCGAGAAAAACTCCAGACGATAAGGTCACTTATATTGCTCAACATCAACCGCGGCTCACTAATGCCGTAACATTTTCCGACGAAGATCTACCACAGTTTGGGCCTCAACACAATCCAGCCCTTTACATCGCGGTAGTATGCCACAATAAGCATATCCCCATGACCCTTGTCGATGACGGGTCTGCTGTTAACGTACTTCTACTGAAAATGGCTCATATAATGGGCCTTGAAAAGAACGAATTTATTCCCACCACCCAAACGGTTCGGGCGTTCGGTGGCACTGTGTGTTAAGTGGCCGGACTTGCCAATGATGTGCTTCGAACTGGGCTAGTAGATAATAAAATAAGTTACCAGGTGACAGATGTTTTCTCATCCTTCAACTTATTGCTAGGAAGGCCTTGGATCCACTTGGCAAAGGCCTTAACTTCAACCTTTCATCGAAAAATCAAGATTTCACTCAATAGGAAAGCCATCACCATTGGCGCCACCCCAATAGTGGTGGCTGAAGGGGACCTTTCCTCTGAGATAAAGGCCGATGTCATCAATGATTCATGCGGTTTCGAGATTGTCAATACAATTGAGCTAAATCCCGAATTGGAGAATATGAATATATATACGGGAAGTCATGTATGTGAGGTGATCCTCAAGACTGGGAACTACTTTGGTTTCTCAATGTACCCTAGAAGCGAGGTCGCATTCAGATTGAAACCACTTGTGGCTAAGGGAGTAACATTTGGGCTCGGGTATGAGCCAACTGAAGAAGACTTCCTAAAGAATAAAGGAAGGTCGATCGAAGATCGAGATATCAAAATGGAACCATATCACTTGACATTGAATGACCATTGCACAAGGGTAGGAGTGGAAACTATTTGCATGGACGTTCCCGAGCCCATTTTTGACTCAAGGAGAAACCGTTTGGTCCTGGGAATGGAAGTATTCCAAGATTGTTACAATATCCCCAAGGATATCATGACCGTGATACCGGCTAAGATTGAGCCGACGCCTATTACCGATGAAAAAGCTATGGGTCTTCTCTTTGGAGAAGAAAAGAAACCGCTGGTGCCAAACGAAGATTTGGTAAATATGATTCTGAGGAACGAAAGGTTCGATCCATCTACCCTCATCACCAATGTAGATCCTCAGAGGACTAACTTGTAATGGCAGAAGACCATCAAATGGACCGATAATGGGTGACTACTATTCAAGCTTACCACTGGAGAAGGCAAGATGTTCAAGCCAGATGCTGATTTCGGTGATGAGTCCGAGTCTGAGTTTCAGTTGGGTCCTAAGATTAAGTCTAAGGAGTCAAGTGTTGAAAACACCTCTTCCCCAGTCTTTCCTTCTCATGTACCCCCTCCTAGTGCTGGTATTCCGGGGCCTGTCCCGAATATTCCTATCTCGCCAGTGAGCTTTGATCAGTTGGCTAAAATGTTAGCGCATTTTGCGAAATTTTAAATCAATAATAATATGAACCAGTTTTCTTATGACTTGTCTTATTTACATTGCAATTCAATTTTTGAAAATGATTGTTTTAGTAATGACATTGAGAATGAGGTCGAAGATGAAAAGGTTGAAGATGATGAGGTGGTTGAACCACCTCCACAATTGGTTAAAGGGTTAGAAGAATATGATCAAAGAAACTCGGTGGTCGAAGATACCAAAAATACTAGTGTGGAGCCTTAGTAGAACCGCAGGAGCTCAAGATAAGAACTATCTTAGATCTCGCAGAGAGAAAAGGGTTCATTGATTTTTTGGGTGAATTCAAAGATGTATTTGCATGGTCTTATAGACAGGGAAATTGCAGAAACATAAAAATCCAATCAAACCGAGTTTGAAGCCAGTAAAACAAAAGTTCCATAGAATGCGTATCGAATGGTCCTTAAAGGTCAAAGAAGAAATTGATAAACAATTCAAAGCTTGGTTTATTAAAGTGTTGGAATAGTCAGATTGGGTTGCCAACTTGGTGCCAGTACCGAAGAAAGATGGGAAGGTCCGGCTTTATGTCGATTTCCGAGATTTGAACAAAACGAGTCCGAAGGATGTTTTTCCATTACATCACATTAATATTCTGGTTGACAATACCGCAAATCATGCCCTCTATCTTTCATGGACGGGTATGCGGGTTATAATTAGATAAAGATGGTCGAGGAAGATATGCATAAAACTGCTTTCACCATGCAATGGGGAACCTATTGTTACACCGTGATGCCTTTCGGGTTGATAAATGTCGGGGCAACATACCAAAGAATCGCAACGACATTGCTACATGACGTGATGCACAAAGAAGTGGAGATCTATGTTGATGAAATGATCGTAAAATCAAAAGAGCGTAGTGGTCATTTCGAAGCACTAAGAAAAGTTTTCGAGAGATTACGGAAATACAATATGAGATTGAATCCACAAATATGTGCATTCGGCGTTACCTATGGCAAGCTTTTGAACATATTGTATTGGAGTAGGTGACCTCCACAATAATGTGTCTACTTACTAAATATCTTTAGAGGAATATACTCAGGATATATTTACTATAGTCGTCAGCGGATAAACGTATATCAGTAACGATCAGCCGATTAGAATTAAACGTTACTGTCGTATGACGGCGTTGTTCAGCAGATCCCTTTCGGTCACAACTATAGGAAGGATCCCCAATGAAAAAACTAATTTATTGTATATGGAACAATTTAATTAGTCTCTTGAATAATGTTAACTAAAAGTTAATTAAATGAGTTTTATGTTTGATAATGAGTTTGAAACTTAGGCCAAGTAAATTTACTATTCGATTATACGATAATGACAAATAAATTTTATGTCTTATGTTAATATGATTAAATAAGACGGTATTTAGTCATTAAATGTTAATTCACTAAATTTATGCGGTATATGTATATATATATAGCTCGCCTCATTCTAAACCATCGGATCTAAAAATTATAGACTCACCAGATTATGCCACGTGTCCCTATATAATTCTAACTAACTCATACATTTATTCTCAATCTCACCTCATTTACGCAAAATTCTTTCTCTCTCTTCTTCAACTCCATATTCACCGACTCCATTTTCACTTCTATCTTCGCCATTATCCAGCCTTCACTGAGCTTTCGTCCGCCATTATCATTGAGCTTTTCATCCGCCATTATCATTAGCTTTTCTACTGTCGTTATCATCCGCAAATTAGGTATTTTCAATCTACTTTCTTAAGTTTCGATTCATCCGCCTTTCATTTCGTAATTTTCATCATAATTTTCAATAAACTTATTTAATTCGTCAAATTATTATTGTTATTTTGTAGGTTTTGATCGTTTTGTGAGCATAACTGAACACGGTAAAAGCGAATAAAATCAATTGAAGTCGATTTCTCCTCTTTTTCGTATGTTCATTTCCCTTTTTTAGTAGATTTTGATTCTCTTGCGTATTTTGTTTAATTTTAGTAGTTTCGTCTCTATATTGCCAGTTTTTGGATGCTTGCATATGGTTTTGTGATTATCTTATCATTCTTTGGATGCATGTTTCATTTTCGGAGGTTTTACGAAATTTCATTAGCTACTCCGTCTTTTTAAATATATTGTTGCTTGAGTTTTCAGTAGCTACACCTCATTTGTATTTTTTGAATCTAGGACCTAATTGTGTGAATGTAAGAGTTGATTGATTGACTCTTAAAGACGACTTTGTGATGATGCTACTGATTTTGTTCTTTTCCTTATTATCAGAATCCCAGACCTTGTTTTGTGAAACTAGAAGATAATATTGTTAAACATGTTAATAAGTGGTAGAAATCATCTTCTCTGCTGTTTTCCTTATTTTGTGAATCTCAGACATTTTTTGTGAATCTTAGAGCTTGTTTTGTGAAACTAGAAGACAATATTCTTAAACTTGGTCATCATAAGTGGTTAAAATGACCTTCTCTGCTCTTTTCCTTATTTGTGAATCTCAGACATTTTTTTGTGAATCTTAGAGCTTGTTTTGTGAACCTAGAAGGCAATATTATGAAACTTGCTTCTAAGTGTTAGAAATCACTTGTTTTGCTCTTTCTATTATTTTGTGAATCTTATAGGCCTCGTTTTGTGAATTTTACAGCTTGTGTTGTTTGTTTTATAAACAAGTATGACAACTTGGTGCAATGGTTGTGTTGTCAATCTTCTTGCTGAAGATCAAGTGTTATTTCGCCAACATTATGTCACTGAAAAACAAATGGCTATGGGTTTCTCTTTTTCTCCGGTAAAGGAAGTTATAGTCCCTGGCCGTCACTTTCAAGCACATCATTCTGTTTTCAATAATGAAGATCTTATGCATAAAATATTCTCTAAAATTGATCTTTACGAAGATAAAGCACATATGGCGCTCGTCTGTCGAAATTGGGCTCAGCTGTTTCTCATACACCCAAGTGCACCTGGTGTCACCATGGCATATTGGATTTCTCTAGATATAAATGATATGAATATTGTTCGGGTTATTCATAGGGTTCCTAGATTTCAAACATTTAAATGTTTTATGACAGATGATATGACAGCCAAATTCTTGCTGCATTTTCACCAATAAAAAAATCCATCTTACAGCACTCATCTTAATGCTCTTGATGATGTTGCACTCGGCCAAGTTACTGAGTTGTTGCATGCTTTAGCTGCACCGAGTGAGGAACGAGATATAGCCATTGTCAGAGCTGCAGACTTACTAGTCACTCGTTTATATCTTTTCTTGACTTACCTTTGCTGCTGTATATAGCCCACTTTTGTACCCTGTTTGCCAATGTAGTATATGTGTAATTACGGCTTGGCACGTTAAGGTTTTAATGTTGCTCTTTTGTTTGCCCTCTACTAGTTATTATGTAAAATTTTGTAGTACTGTCAACCTCCTCTATAATTATGTACTTCTTACTTTAACATTTTCAATATTTGCATGGATCGGTTTTCTATGAACTTGTTGTTTATGACCAAATACAATGTTCTTTACTTCTGAGTTGTGCATTAATTTTGTATCTCTTTTCTTATATATTATTCCGTCTCGTTTTAGGATATACGACCCCTACTTTTAATCCCGTCCCCCAAAAGGGTTCACTCTGACCCTCTAGGGTGTCTTTCCGTTTTTTCGACATTCGAATAAAAAATAAAGGGAAGGGTTTAGGGTTGGATTAGGCGGATCCGCGGTAGCGGTCTGCCTAATCCAACCCTAAACCCTTTTCTTTCCCGTTTTAGGATATTTGGCCCCTACTTTTAATCCCGTCCCCCAAAAGGGTTCACTCTGACCCTCTAGGATGTCTTTCGGTTTTTTCGGCATTCGAATTATAAATAAAGGAAAGGGTTTAGGGATGGATTAGGCGGATCCGCGGTAGTGGTCCACCTAATCTAACCCTAAACCCTTTTCCGTCCTGTTTCAGTATACCCGACCCCTACTTTTAATCCCGTCCCCCAAAAGGGTTCACTCTGACCCTCTAGGGTGTCTTTCGGTTTTTTCGGCATTCGAATAATAAATAAGGGAAAGGTTTTAGGGTTGGAATAGGCGGATCCACAGTAGCGGTCCGCCTAATCCAACACTAAACCCTTTCCCGTCCCGTTTTAGGATACCCGACCCCTACTTTTAATCCCGTCCCCCAAAAGGGTTCACTCTGACCCTCTAGGGTGTCTTTCGGTTTTCTCTGCATTCGAATAATAAATAAGGGAAAGGGTTTAGGGTTGGATTAGGCAGATCCGCGGTAGCGGTCCGACTAATCCAACCCTAAACCCTTTCCCGTCCCGTTTTTGGATACCCAACCCCTAGTTTAATTTGTGAATCCTAGAGCTTAATTTGTGAATCCTAGAGCTTAATTTGTGAATCGCTCCGCCTAATCCAACCCTAAACCCTTTCCCGTCCCGTTTTTGGATACCCGGCCCCTAGTTTAATTTGTGAATCCTAGAGCTTAATTTGTGAATCCTACACCTTAATGTTTTAAATTTTTAATTCGTGAATCTTACCCTTTATTTTGTGAAACTAGGACCTAATTTAGTGAAACTTGGACTTTAATTCCTGATACTATACGGTGTTTTGGTGAAACTTGAACTTAATTTTGTGCATTTGTTTACTTACAAATTTTGTGAATCCTACAGCTTAATTTGTGAATGCTAGAGCTTAATTTGTGAATCCTACTCTTAATGTTTTAATTTCTTAATTCGTGAATCCTACCCTTTATTTTGTGAAACTTGGACCTGATTTAGTGAAACTTGGACTTTAATTGGTGAAACCAGAAAGTGTTTTGGTGAAACTTGAACTTAATTTTATGCAATTGTTTACTTACAAATTTTGTGAATCCTACACCTTAATTTGTGTATCCTAGAGCTTAATTTGTGAATCCTGTAGCTTAGTTGTAAAACTGGATGGTGATTTCGTGAAACTTACTTAAAATATTTTCATTACTACTAATTGTTTGTAATCTTTGTACTAATTGTTTGTAATCACTTATTTACATTTTGTATTCTAGTTCTGATGTTTTTTTGCCTTACTTGGTGCATAATAGGAAGTAAGCTAATATGAAGAGATTGGAACCAGCTACCTCTACTAGTGAAGTATGTGAACCCGCTGCAAAAAAGAAAAGAATCTATAAAAAGCGATTACCGGTGTTGAGGACCCAGATATCTCCCGCTGGGCTTTATAACTTTCTCAACAATGAGGATAGTCCACCATTAGATAACCAGATTCAATCTATACAACAAATGGGATTTGGTTCTCTCTTGCTTCTTAAAACGAATGTTGTTCCGAGGAACTTAGCATATTGGCTAATTTCGAATTATGACCATTTAAAGGATCCTTGTTTGATGGAAAGCTTCCGATTTTAGAGGATGATATACATCTGTGCCTGGGATTACCAATGGGTCAAAACGTCGTCGTTGAAGCCAAAAATGGAGATAAGTGCTGATACGTGCATTTTATATAGTCTTTTTAGCCTATTTTATGCACGTATTTCTATGCTTTTATCGTGGTTTTATGCTACGAAATGCCTCGAATATGCTATTGTGGGTTATTATGTCTTATTTGCAGGAATGAACCCAAAAGTGGTGAAATCAAGCCTTTTACCGTCCGTTTAGCATGCATTTGGAGGAAGAGATAATTTGGAGCGGGAAATATTGCTGTCTTGGGATGCGTGAAGCTATTTCGGGAGCTAAAAGGCCAAGTCAAAGACCAAATTACAAGACCAACACGAGCTGGAACCAGGGACCACTCGATCGAGCAGTCTCTTTTGGTCGATCGAGTAAACAGACGAAGGAACTGTTCGATCGAGTGGCCAACTGCTCGATCGAGCAGTCTCTTTTGGTCGATCGAGTAAACAGACGCAGGAACTGTTCGATCGAGTGACTTAACTGTTCGATCGAGCAATTACAAGCTATTGGGCCTCAATTTACGTTAAGCTTAGATTAGGTTTTATGTTTTTAGGATATAAATAAAAAAGGGTAGAACATACGTTACTCCTCTCCCTCTTCACCTCTCTAATTACTCTTAATACTCTGTCACTTTTACACTGTTGTTTTGCTCTTTCTTTTCCGGATCAAAATTCAGTAATTGTTTCTCTCCCTTTTCTCTTTCTTTTTAATGTTTATTTATTGTTCTTATTTCTATTACTCTTGTTTCCCTTTAATTATGCGTAGCTAATTTCCCTAGTATGTTAGGATTAGGGAAGCCGTGGTAGCGATGTTTTAATTGACTTATATAGATTAGTCTTGCGATAGGAATTGTATTAGGCAATTTAATTGTTATCCGGTCGAATTAATGCATGCAGGAGACCATAAATTTAGTTAACCCCGACCTAGATCGAAAGATTGGAAGGGAAGGCTTGCTTAATTACAATAGAGTATTGCAGCGAGGGCGAAAGTTAAGCTGTTTACGCTCTAGGGCGGTTTAAGGACCGAAAGGTGACGACCATAGCTTTTCTTATCAATAGTCTAATCGCCTTAGTATTCCCGATAGTATAAGATCTGATAGCTGCCACGGTTGACCGACTCCTAGCATACTCCCTTCTCTTACTGTAATTCTCTTATTCGTTTCCCTTGCTTTAATCTCTAGTTTAGTTAACACAATCAATTAAACCCCCATTTGTGACATCAGACGGATAGAATAGACAAATAGATAGTACACCGCCTTCCTGTGGAGATCGACCCTACTTACCGCTGACTTCTGTTAGTTGTACTTAGGTATTTTATTTTTGGTACGAAACGACAGTATCAAATTTTGGCGCCGTTGCCGGGGAGGCAATCTATTTATTTATTTGTTTAATTTTATCTGTTTTTAGCCTCAGAGGATTTTTCCCTTGAGGCCGTTCTAATCTTTTGTTTAGTGCTGTTTTGATAGGCCTTACAGGTACTACCTAGACAGTTCTAGGTGAAAGACTGTCAAGGAGAAGGCTTAAGTACCTTTGACCCATCACCTATGTTCTATTATATGGAGCGTGGTGATTTATCATGCGGAGATGTGGTGCTGCTGGGCATGATGCAGTTTGTTGTCTGACAGGGAATGACGAAGCTTACGCGTTCCAACAGCGTAGTCAAGCTAGTCAAGCAGCTGTAGTTGTGCCGCCACATCCACCTTATCAATGGCCACCGCAACAAGATCCTCCTGAGATACAGGAAGAAGATATGGCAGAGCTGAAATCTTTAATGGAGACAATTGCATCTCAAATGCAAGCTCAGCAAGATTATAATAGACAATTCTACTTGCGAGTTGATGAGCTCAAGTCTGTAGTTGCTCAGTTAGCAGCTGAGATGCAAGAAGAAGAGGTATACCTTGCTGAGAGCGGTCTTTCCCCTGAGGAAACCATGTCACCCAATGCTGAGGATGACCTCTATGACTCGAATGACGAGTTTCTATCTTATTTCAATGCCTCACACGAAGATTTCAGCCCTGTACAGGAGGAATCACTCGATCGAGTGACTAATATTGGTCGATCGAGTGATTTGCCAGGAGAAACTGCTCGATTGAGTGATATCACTGCTCGACCGAGTGAAATTCAGGAGGAAATTGGTCGATCGAGTGACTATTTTGCTCGATCGACCGAGTTGGCCATTGGGAGCTATGATTCGTTTTGTGGGTTTAATTTAGATGACGATTTTGACGATGATAACGGTTACGGTGAATCCCCTTTATTCAAAGCCGAGTTAGATGCACTTGAGACTGAGATTTACGAGATGAAATCCATGGAGGTTGATAAAGAAGTAGCTGAGTCGGTATTTGCTCCTAGCACGGATGAGGTATTACATTCCTTTGTCAGTGATTCCGCCGTTGAGAGCAGCCAACTTGAGGTAGTAAACGGTAATTTTATTATTGTTTGTATATTGCCTCCTCTGATTCATGCTTTTTCTTTTAATGCTTTACCCCCTCCCATGTGGACGAATAAATTAGCGATTATTCACCATCCTTGTCGTCTCAATTTTGTCAGTCTGAAATGGAGCCCTACTATATCGTCAATTGCTCTGCCGCTCCTATATTTTTTGGATAAGTTTAGGAGCGCTCATAGGAAATTTGTTAGGCTTAAACGGTTGTATAATTTTATTTCCTATTTCTGTATTCCACTTTGGTGCTACTTATGCTTTTTTGTAGCACATGCGCAGGTTTATGATTTAATGCTGCGCGCTTTGAGCTGTTTTGATTATAGCTGATTATAGAGGCTCGAAGAAAAAGAAGGTCGAGCTGGGACCTGACTGAAGCTAGCGCTACCCGGGAGGCAACCCGGCGATTTTATTTTGCATTTTTATTTTATTTCAGTTGTAATAAATGGTTTTTATACCATAGACGGTCTCAGTTAAGCTTGTCTTTGTTAGTTGCGGGCTGTTTTTATTGCGTTTTGCAGGAATTACACCGAGGATCACTCGATCGAGTAGTTTTTCTACTCGATCGAGTACTTGTGCTGCCAAATCCATTCGATCGAGCATTTCATCTACTCGATCGACCACCTGCAAGATGAGAAATCAGCTCGATCGACCACAATTCTCTTCGATCGAGCTGATTTTGGATGCCCTTTCACGTTTTGACTTGGATTAGCTTACTGAGACGGTTTTCCGGGCCTTTAGCAACCTCCCATGTTCATGGTCGGTTTGGGGAGGTCCCCTTATTCGCGCATTTTGTGAGTTTTTTCGCTTTTACTCTCTTTCTCCTTCAGTTTGCATTTCCTTTCCATGTTTTGGTACAATGGGGGCATTGTACGGTTTGGTTTGGGGAGGTTATGCATCCATATCTGTGTCTGCATCTTGTTTTTATTACATTTCTGTTATCATGTTTAATTTATGTTTGCATTGTTGTTTATTTTCGTTAAAATTCAAAAAATTCAATAAAAATTTGAAAAATTGATAAAATTCAAAAATTTGCACGTTTAATTTAGCATATAGGTTGAGTCGGAACGGTAGATTTCAATGATGAAATTGCACTGCAACTGTCTTTTTGCTTAAGCCTTGCATTAAACTGTTATCTTTTAGCTTTGACTTTTGCATAATCTACGAGTTAATGTTTAATTTAGCTGAACGAATAGACTTGACCTGAAATTTTGGCAACCTACTTATAATTTCTAAGATTTAGAGCTTTATAAACTGGTGTCATTTATGACCAGTTTCATGTAGGATTGTGAGTAGTTACTCCTTGCATATCATGTAACATTAATTTGCACGTATATGACATTCAATTGCTTTTTGCCGTCATACATTCGGGTTAGTGGTTGGTGTCACATGCAGGGAGGTGCTTACAAATTTCCCTTTCTTTCATTTTTACCCATTTAACTCCACATTAGCCAAATTTGCCAGTTGACCCTTAGCTACATCCAAATTTAGCTTGCCTTGTCAAGCTAGCTTAGTGTATGTTTTGCGGTATATATTTCATTGCATCAAATTTTGGCGCATACCATATTGATTTGGAGTTGGTAATTTATGAAGAAAGGGAGGATGAGAAAAAAAAAGAAATGAAAAAAAAATAAGACGTGAAATTGAAAAAAGTTGAAAAAAGTATCGGAAAAAAAAAATGAAAAACGTGAAGTTGTAGAAAAAGAAAAGAAAAAAAAATTCGAAAAAATGTTGTTTGGTTGACGGTTTCTGCTCCTATGTTCTATCTTACATTAATTGAGGAGTATTTCTAGTTTGGTTTGGTGAGTTTTGTGCCAAATGAAGGGCATGTGCTTTATTCTATAATTGAGTTGGAAATGGATATGTCTCATATGGTTCTGTTTAGGTACTAGCTTGATCACCTATACCTCCACATTCCCATAACATGTTTTGCCTTTTCTTACCCATTGCCTCACTTTACCATATTTTTGTAAGCCCTCGGCTGTGACAGGACCTCGTTTGGTTGGAATGTGTGCACGGTAGCTAGAATTGTCTATCATATTAGTTGCATGCATGTTTATGTGGGTCGTAGTCTAGGTGAGCGACTATTTTTCTTCTTCTCTCTTACATTCATTTGCTTACCCTTTGCTTCATGAGAGAAGAGTGACCCGTGAGAGTCCATTATTAAAGGTCTTGCAAGGTCGACGGTTCAGCTTTATTATAAACATCTTACAACTCGTTTGCATTTGACTGTTAGCTATGAGTGTTAGTTTGCTTGCATTAAATTGGCTTAAGTGGGCATTTGTAGCTAGCTCTGAGTTATCTTTTCCGTTCCATTAGTTGCATTTTAGTTTACTCGAGGACGAGTAAAGGTTTGGTTTGGGGAGATTTGATACGTGCATTTTATATAGTCTTTTTAGCCTATTTTATGCACGTATTTCTATGCTTTTATCGTGGTTTTATGCTACGAAATGCCTCGAATATGCTACTGTGGGTTATTATGTCTTATTTGCAGGAATGAACCCAAAAGTGGTGAAATCAAGCCTTTTACCGTCCGTTTAGCATGCATTTGGAGGAAGAGATAATTTGGAGCGGGAAATATTGCTGTCTTGGGATGCGTGAAGCTATTTCGGGAGCTAAAAGGCCAAGTCAAAGACCAAATTACAAGACCAACACGAGCTGGAACCAGGGACCACTCGATCGAGCAGTCTCTTTTGGTCGATCGAGTAAACAGACGAAGGAACTGTTCGATCGAGTGGCCAACTGCTCGATCGAGCAGTCTCTTTTGGTCGATCGAGTAAACAGACGCAGGAACTGTTCGATCGAGTGACTTAACTGTTCGATCGAGCAATTACAAGCTATTGGGCCTCAATTTACGTTAAGCTTAGATTAGGTTTTATGTTTTTAGGATATAAATAAAAAAGGGTAGAACATACGTTACTCCTCTCCCTCTTCACCTCTCTAATTACTCTTAATACTCTGTCACTTTTACACTGTTGTTTTGCTCTTTCTTTTCCGGATCAAAATTCAGTAATTGTTTCTCTCCCTTTTCTCTTTCTTTTTAATGTTTATTTATTGTTCTTATTTCTATTACTCTTGTTTCCCTTTAATTATGCGTAGCTAATTCCCCTAGTATGTTAGGATTAGGGAAGCCGTGGTAGCGATGTTTTAATTGACTTATATAGATTAGCCTTGCGATAGGAATTGTATTAGGCAATTTAATTATTATCCGGTCGAATGAATGCATGCAGGAGACCATAAATTTAGTTAACCCCGACCTAGATCGAAAGATTGGAAGGGAAGGCTTGCTTAATTACAATAGAGTATTGCAGTGAGGGCGAAAGTTAAGCTGTTTACGCTCTAGGGCGGTTTAAGGACCGAAAGGTGACGACCATAGCTTTTCTTATCAATAGTCTAATCGCCTTAGTATTCCCGATAGTATAAGATCTGATAGCTGCCACGGTGGACCGACTCCTAGCATACTCCCTTCTCTTACTGTAATTCTCTTATTCATTTCCCTTGCTTTAATCTCTAGTTTAGTTAACATAATCAATTCAACCCCCATTTGTGACATCAGACGGATAGAATAGACAAATAGATAGTACACCGCCTCCCTGTGGAGATCGACCCTACTTACCGCTGACTTCTGTTAGTTGTACTTAGGTATTTTATTTTTGGTACGAAACGACAGTATCAAGTGCCCTCTTTATTTGTCTTTTTTAGAGAACTTCTGTGGACAAGGCCCTCGGGAACTGCGTCCGCGGGATCCACACTAGGCATAATCGACCCGAGGTTCTTTCGAATAGAATCAAGACAAATTAGAGTCGCCACCAAGTTTTATGGGAACTTGGAACCGTTCAAGTCAACTTTACACCTTTCATCGAAAAGCATAAAGCCAATCGACTACGAGTGATTAAAGATAAAGACTTGTACCCTATATCACTCGATTTGAATGACTCTCGTAATCCAATGGTATTTAGATGGATCCACAAACCATAGATCTTGAGTAAGGGGTGAGGGTACGTGTTAGGAAGCCCATAAGGACACCTAACCCCGCCCGTCGATAACGGCCTCTACTAAGTCAAGTATCGGATTTCAAACAAGGTCATAGCTACTACGATATATGATATGCAAACATCGTTTTAAAACCCTAACATGTGAAGTTTCTATGTTGATTTAGATGCAACTAAACTAACTTTGTCAAAGTTGTAATTTAGCATGTGGATTGATTGATCTAACAACATACAAAATAAAGCAAACAAGGCTTGATGGGAATGGGGGAGCCGTTGGGATATACCCTATTACAACCCAGTCATTTCATGCCGACACAACGAGAATTTAGAGATACAACTCGATCTAAATACAATTGCTATATACGACACCATACACGACACATGGCCATTCGGCCTAGGAAAACGTGCACAAAAGGGGTGGCCCACGGTTTATATAACTCACGGCCTTGGGTCACTCCTCGTAATGCGTGCTTTCACTTAATCTTACCGAATTAGACATTAGGTCACACACCAAAGCATGCATTAGCATAAATCGGGCCATGTCGCTTTAAACAACATGCGATTTACTACGCTCTTACATGAATGGGAGCACAACCGTCTAACCAAATGAGACTAAGGTTTTTGAAGAGGTTTTGACTCGATAAAAGTAAAACAAACTTGAAAGTTACAACTCGATGGACAAATTATAAATTACAAGCAACGAAACAACAAAGAACAATTGGTACAAAAAAACGAAGTAAGAAGGACAAAGAAATCGGCCAACCTCACGGCCAAACCACGGCCATTCTAGTTCCTAGGTCAAGTTCATTAGTTAGTTCAAATAATTGCAAAACGAGTTCGAAAACGGGGTAGAAAACAAGTTAGAAACGACGTTGATCGATTGAGAAGATGTCACGCAAATGTATATTCTACACGGCCTAAAGGGGTCGAATTAGGTCACGAAGTTACGATATTAACGCTACTCATCGAGTGTTAATAGGAAGGTGCTAATCACGCACTCCTATGCTAGCGAGAAATCAAGTGAAAAGAGAGATGCGTTCAATTAAATTATAGAATTGTTAGTCGATTTTTAAAGCTATGTCGATGCCACATAATATGTCTAATTAGGTTATTAAATTGATCTAATGTCGTCTAAATGAGTCATATGTTAACAATCAGAGGTCGAACTAACATGCGAAGGGTCCTAGGGTAGGTCGAATTGAACGAAACAAACGAGGGGTCAAAAGCGAGGAACGAAGTTAGAATTCGTTTTATTAATGCCCTACCTTGAACATGAGGATATGTAAATGAGACGGGGGATACGACCGACCGATGTGGCGGATTCCTTTTCCATCTCAAGTCAACGCGGGTATTCATGGTGGTACTTTAACTCATACTCGGACTAAACTAGTTTCATAGTTAACGATATCAAACGATAAACAATGTAAAACGAAACAATAAAAAACGAACATAAAAAGAATGAAATAAAAGGGAGAAGAGGAGGATTTGATGTACCCTCAACCTACATGTATCGTTGACACCGTCTTGGGTCGTAATCGATCATAGATTTTATCTCGAGAGGCCGTCGTCGACGAAGGAACAAAGCAATAACACGTTTTTTCGCAAATCTGGACAGCAACTTTCAAATTGCAATTTCTCACTCGTTTCACGGTGAAAATTAGATTTAAAAGATGTTTTGAAAACTAGATAGAGAGGATAACAAATATCTTAAAACAAACCACGCTCGTTTTGAGTTATTGGGCACGAAAAACGAGCACAAACAGAACTGGACAGACAGGAAAAGCCGCGAAAACAGAGTGTATGACACTATGTTTTTCGAGAGGATTCTTGTACTCTCAAGGTCAATTTAGCTCGTGAATCTTTGTCTAAGATGTAGATGGATGTTATGTGGTTAATTAGGAACAAGAAACTCGAATTTTAATGGATATTTGAAGGGGAAACGAATTGTATTTCGAGAGAGACACAAACTGTTTCAGTTTGGATGTCTCGGTTTTGTCGAGGGTTTTGAGAGGCAATTAGGGTTTGTTTCTTGAGTTAAATGCTTGTGAATGACGGTAGTATGTATGAAGAACTTAGAGGAATTTGAGTATAGCATAGGGGGTGTATTTATAGGGAGTTAAAGTAGGGTTTAAGAGAGCAACAAGCAGTCGGGCTCGGTTTGCATAGCTGCTGTCCATCAACTATTTCGTGGGGTTTTTAGGGTTTGTATGGGGGGTTTGTTTGGTGTTTAAGCTAAGTTAATATGGTTAGGATACTAGGGTATGGTTTAGGGTTAATGGGCACGGGTTTAAGTGGTGTTTGGAGCGGGTTTTGGACTCGGGTTTGAGCACGCAAAACAGGGGGGCTGCTTGTGTTATTTGCGGGCTGTTTGTGGAGTGTTTGGGACGGGCTTGTGGAAGGGTTTCGTTGTGGGTTTGGTGATGGGTTGTTGTGGGTAATGTGGAGCAGGAATTGGGTTGGTTGTGGCGGGTTTGGGTCAAGCTTTGAAGCACACAAAACGGGTTGAAGGAGGGGAAGAGCTAACGCGGGTTGGGGTGTTTGTATGGGCTGTTTTGGTCGTGATTTGGGATGTGGGTATGGGGGTTCGAACTGGGGTTGGATGGGTAGAAGCCTAGGTTGGTTAGTGTACTCGAGATTTGTGCCAAATCGTAAAGAAAACGGGCTCAAAAACCGAGCTATAATCGAGCTCCAAAACGTGTGATTAAAACGAGTTTTCAACTTTCAAATTCGATTTTTCAAATCAAATAACACATTAAAATGAATGATTTTTCAAATCAAAAATATATTTTATTTTCAATAAAATAAATTTAAGAAAATAAATTCAAATTAAAACAATAAAATGAATTCACTTTTTTTAAAAAAACATTTAATTTAAATATCATTTAAATTAATAAAATACTTCGTCGACAACGCTCATTCTACATCGTAAAACGAGCCCAAATAATGACAATGACAACTAAAGAATACATGTGTCCTATCATCATCGGGTGTTTGCCGGGTTCTCTATAAATTCCAATATCGACGGATACGGGTATCTACAACTTCAAAAGTCAATACGACGATGATTCCATTGAGGTCAAAGACATTCTGCGCAAACTCTCTACACATAGAGATGGTGGAGATGATTTCAAGCGCAATTTCATCATTTATATATTCTCTACTCTTTTAGGCGGTGTTGTAGGGAATCGGGCAAGTTTGAAACTTCTTAAAAGGTTGGAAAACACTGAATTGATCTCAGATTTCAACTGGTGCAATTTCATCAAAAGGAAATTGGCTGACCAAGTTCAGTCTTCGCAAAAGGAGGAGTTCGAGACCAAAAAGCTGAAAGAAAATTGGTTTAATGGACCTATTATGGTCTTGGTTTTCATTTATCCAGACCGATGCGTCTTCAAATCACGCCTTGTTAGTCGGCAGTTTCCAACACTCTTCACTTGGACAAAAGAAGCTATATCCAAGAGAGTTAAGGAGGAATTTAATGACAAAAATTCTAACAAGAAAACTTTTGGCAGGGGTTCTATTGAGCCTCCAATTGTCATCACTCAGTATATGCCACATGCACCTTTGCTTACTATTGAGTTTGGGCAGTCTTCCAAGCCAACGAGTTAACAACAACAACAATCGGTTCAACAATCTGAACAACAACAATCTGAACATGAAGAAACTGCTACTCCTCCTCTACCTAACAATTCAGGTAGTACTAATGAGTTTATTAATAAACTTGTGCATTCCGCAAAGGTCATGGCTCAAGCTTTCATGGAGTACAAATGTCTTGCTAGTCAAGCTCCTAGCAAACTACCTTCCTCAGCAACAGTTTCTAAACTAGTTGCAGCTGTAGATGGTATGGCAGATGGATTTAGGTTATCTCAACAAGACAATAATGAGGAGAATGGGGAGAATGTGAAGAATGAGGAGAACGCAAAGAATTTGAAGAATGAGGAGAATGTCCATGTCCAGGAGATTGTGGAGGGTAATGTGGAGAATAATGGGGAGAGTCTGGAGAGAATTTGTGGGTGGTCTGAGGCTGAATTGTTGGAGGCACTGGATGTGATGGCTAAAGCTTTGGAACCAATACAGCCACATCGTTCACTACCAAAAAAAGAATGCCCGTCCTTTACGCTCCTACCACTTGATGACCATTTTTTATCTCAACCTAAACCTTCCACGTCTTGTGTTCAACTTGATGAACCTAATCATTCTGAGCAAAGTCCCATGTTGCATGGTTTATCTCCCTCTCATACTACTATTAATGATGTTCCTCCCGTCAATTAGCCCACAGTGGTAGCGGATCATGATCATCATAGTCTTATTATTGAGCCCACTATAAATGAGCCCACTGTCATTAAGCCCAATCAGCCCACCGTTATTGTTCTAGCTACTCCTGCTACTCCTACTCCTCCTGTGGTAGGGAATAGTGATCATCATATGGTCATTGATATACCAGATTCTCCAATTGTTTTCGGCCTCGATAAACCATCTGCCAGTAATGTATCATCTGCCACTAATGTCTACATTCGTTGATTCACACGTCATTCACCTATTGACGATGATGTTCCAGTTGGTCGTGCGAAGGCAGTTCGTGACAAAAGGGCTGTAGTTCCAGCGGAGGTCTATCGATCTTCGTATCTCCAAAGAAACACTAATATTCTTAGGGATTTGACTCAAGCGAAGAAAAATGTATTGGATATCATCCTTGCAGAATCACATGATAAAAGGTATTTACTTATTTTGTGAATCTTAGACCTTATTTTGTGAATCTTAGAGCTTGTTTTGTGAAACTTGGTCATCATAACTGGTTAAAATCACCTGTTTTTGCTCTTTTCCTTATTTGGTAAATCTCAGACCTTGTTTTGTGAATCTCAGACCTTGTTTTGTGAATCTTAGTGCTTGTTTTGTGAAACTAGAAGATAATATTGTTAAGTTGTATTTATATATTGTGAATGTCAGTCCTTATTCTGTGAATCTTAGAACTTGTTTTGTGAAACTAGAATATAATATTTTTAACCTTGGTCATCATAAGTGGTTAAATTCACCTTTTTTGCTCTTTTCCTAATTTGGTGAATCTCAGACCTTATTTTGTGAATCTCAGACCTTGCTTAGTGAATCTTAGAACCTGTTTTGTTAAACTTGGTGATCATAAGTTGTTAAAATTTATTTATTAATACACTTTTGTATTTTAATTTACGCCTTAATTTGCGTCCAGGGAGATTCTTTTCAAAAGTCAAAGCCAGACATTAACAAGGAGCCAATTGAAGAGTTTGGTTGAAGGTGATTAAGTATCTTCCGATGTGATAAATGTTTCGTGTGAGATCCTAAACGGTGGTGAGAGCTATAGATCACGGGATTCTGCTTGTCGTTTATTTGTGCCACATTCCACGCACAGTGTTAGTGTTAGTCTTACTACCCTTCACTATAATACCATTTTACATGGTGTGCAGTTATAATCATTACTCACACATGATTCCATTTTTGTTCCAGTGTCTGAACAATGTTGATGTTGCTGGAGCGCAATTAGTAAGTCTTTTATTTGATCTCATTATATTCAAACTTAAGTTCGTTTTTAAAATATAGATGGGAAGGTGTACTTTTGTCTTTTTAATTCAGCGAATTTTTTGTCTTCTGTTTTTAAGATTTTCACTCCAATCATCTCTCCCCCATGCCCATCGTTCTTGTTTTGTTTTTACCTAAGACCAAAATCTTTCAAATTCGAAATCATCCATCCTATGAAAGGCACCTCTGTTGATTATACTCCTTTTTTAAAACCTGTGGTACGTCTATTGTATCCACTTTCGTTTGTGAACATATGATTTTACTTTGTGAAAGTGGTAGTTTATTTTGTGAATCCTAGCTTGGGACTGTGTTCTGACTCTATGACCTTACTAATTACTCTTACCAATTACTCTTTTGTTCATACAGCAAGACAGGCTCATCAACCTTCTTCAATCAAAGTTCCCAGCAGTTACAAGTGTTACTTCAACGACTATGCTCGAAGTGTTTATCCCAAAATCAATTCTGAAATGCGATCAAATTGATAATGGCCTCTATTTGTTGAACATATTGGAGAATTAAAAAGGAAACAAAAGTGATTGTCCAATAACCATAAATACTCTAAGATTGCTTTTTAACATCTAATTTAATTTTTATACATTTGCAACACTTTAGTACTTTATTATTCCCCTGTTTTTTTTTCTATTTATAGGAAACTTAGCTCAAGCGTTTTGCATTGAGGGTGTGCCATTAAATTGCTACATGTTCTGAGAACCTATCCAGAAAAAGAGTAGAAAAAGATGCATTAGAATGGAGTTGCTCTCGGATACTACCTTACACTGACAAGGGAATTGGTGAATTGTGTTGGAAGAAGATCAAAGAAAGATAAATATTAATGTCATATTTTTGCTTTGATTTTTTGAATTATTTATTTTTTTGTGAGAGATATATCTACTAATTGCATTTTATCAATAATTAAGTGAGGTTATGGTTTCCACCGAGTGGATGGAAGTCACAAGAGATGCTTTGCAGAGTCTTGGAGCATGTGGCCTTGTTATGGATCAGGTAAGTAACCTAAGTATTATTTTCCTTTTCCTGCCCATGTTTCATTTTGTTCACGCCACTCAACCTGTTTTATTTTGTTCACGTTTCATAAAATCAGGTCACTCGATGTCTCTTTTTCCTAACAAATTTTATTTTGTAGGTCATTGATATGTTTGGAATTAAGTGCACACTTGGTAGAACAAATGTCCTCTACTTGCCAACGACAGTATATGTCAGCTTCAAATCCTTTATATGTTGATATTCAAGTATTTTGCGTTCTTAAAGTTTCTCTTGTTTCTAAAATTGTACAAATTGCTCTTTTGTAACATGCAGACTCTTCATCTCGAGCACTACCCCATTATTTGGGGTCAATACATAAAGTCCTATTATAGTCCAGTTGATGGTAGCCATATCGACAAGGTCAGATCCCCCAGTCTGCTATTTATTTTCTTATTTATTTATTTTCGTTCACGTGTATTGTTGATTGGTTTGTCTTGTACATTACTATCTCAGGTTTTTATCCCTTCGCATAGTGAACCGTTGAAGCATTGGTTGGCTTGTGTCTGTGATTTAAAGCAGGGAAAAAAATTTCATCCTTGACTCAAGAGTGGATATAGATGTGGATCCTGAGAACAACCATGCCTTAGAGATTGTATGATGTTTTTTCCAAAATATTCTAGAGTATTTGTTTTTAGTCTTTTAAAAGTATAACCCAAAATATATTTTGATCTTTTATTTCCTTTTTCTTTTCAGTTTTAAAATGTTTCATGTGTTCTGGGACCGTCATTTAAATCTTTGGAGTTCATGCACTTGAACGAACTTGTCAATCTCCAAGTCCCTCAACAAACACCACGGTATGTAAGCATGTATCTTCGTCACTTTTTTCCTTTTGTTAACAGATCAGTAGTTATTATTTCGAGGAGTTTTACGAATGAAAGTTGGACATTCTCATATGCTATTTCTTTTTGAAGTTGCGCTCTGATGGTAGGATGTCTTGGTCCCACCAATCAAACAATAATTTATAAAAGCTCAATACCAAACTAATGAAATGTAGTAGGGTAAGGAGGTCGGTCCCAAGAGATGGTAAGGTTAGAATTGATTATAAGTCTCCGTCCTTGTTTTAGTCTAGCCAATTAATAATGAGATTGATGTTGGAAATATTCTAAAAGTAACTAAAACAAGAAATGAATAAATAACTAACAAGTAAACAATGAAAGTAGATATAAATGACTAATTAAGGGAGTTAGAGAGATTAAGAGGGGGGGGGGGGACTGGGTTCATGTATCTAATTGAGTTCTCAATGGGGTTTAAAGATTCATTAATCGACAAAGTATAAGTGTTAATTTGAGGTCTTAATACTCTCTCGAGTCACTAAGTACCCAACCACCCTATTACTCACTCTCGTGACAATAATAAGAAACGGTCTCACCCTAAATGTGCCTACAAGTCCCGAGTCTCCCACATCGACTCAATAACAAGGTCAAATATCACTAATCGTCATTAGGGTTACACAACACATTAAAGTATCAATTAAGTTACAAATTAACACAAATAACTTAACGATTAACGATAATAATGACTACCCATTAAATGAAATCCCAAATTAATACACTAATCCCTTCCCCCTAACTAATAATCTACTCTAACATAATTAAGGATACAATAATTAAGGTACCCACTAATAATAAATATGTAATAAACATAATTAAACTAATAAAGTAACAAACTTGGATTGAATTAACAAGTAAGACTAACATAAATAATGAAATGAAAATGATAAGAACAATAAAAAAAAAAAGATGAGAAAATTATAACATATGAAAGGAAATTGCATAAATGGGATAGATCTATATCTTGAATGCAAAAAAGATTAAACCTTGAACCAAATTGATGAACTAAATTAATATGTAATTAAACTAATAAGGAGGAAAAATAAGAGGAGGTTTTATTTTGAGACCTCTAATTTTCTAACTACTGCCGTCTAATATCCTCCTTGCCTTCTGTTGTTTCGTAAATTCCCACTTTTATACACACTTTCACAATGCTATTAAAAATAACACATGAAATTACCAAGAACATCCACTTAAAATGATTTGGGCTTTGTTTTCTTTCTTTTGAAATGCAGGGGCAAGACCGCCAATGAGGAGGAACAACTCAAATAACCAAAACGCAGCACTCAAGAGTAGGGATGTCAGTGGGGCGGGTTTTGGCGGGTCTCGCCCCGCACCCGCCCCACTTGGGGCGGGCGCGGGTAATGATTTGACGGGTCATGGGGCGGGGATGGGTTTCAAAAGTATCATTCGTCGCGGGTCGTGGGGCGGGGATGGGTATCACATGAAACCCGCCCCATACCCACCCCGCCCCACACCCACCCCGCCCGCCCCGCTCCGCATGTCCCCGCCCCGCTTATACCCGCCTCACTCATCTCCAAATCTCCAACCCGCCCCAAAATAAGTAGTAGTAATTATACTATAATAATAAAAAAAATTATAACAAGAGGATAAAAAGCCCAAACTAATTTTTTTATAAAACTACCCACCCAAATACCCAACAGTGGCCAACAATCTAAATCCCCAAAATAAGAAACCCTAACCCTCGACCTCCAATTCCATCGATCGATTTCCTCAAGCTCATTTTTTCATTATGTGAACGGAGCTTGGTAAGAATGCTAACTTTGCTTTAGATGATTTGAGGGAGCTTGGTGTGAAGCTCTCCGTTAACTTGATAAAAGAGCCTTTTTTACTTTGGACGTGTGTTTCATTGTTTGTAAAACTCTTTCATGGTTTGAAAAACTTGTGTACTAGTTAATTGAATGTATATTTTGCGAAAACTTATTTGTATAAGTAGTACGACTAGTATATTTTAGATTTTAGATTTATATTTTTAAAAATTGTTTATGAGGAGATAAGTAATTTGGCGGGTCAACGGGTCGCATGGGCGGGACGGGTTTGAAAAGTTAACCCGCCGCGGGTCGCGGCGGGTGTGGGTACACATTATAGACTCGCGGGGCGGGTGCGGGTTACCCCTCCTCCGCACCCACCCCGCCCCATTGACATCCCTACTCAAGAGTAGAGGACAAATGAAAGTCAACCTTTGACCCCTAAACAAGGAAACAAAACCAACCAAATTTCTTCGCATACTTCAGAATTCCATCAACCCCATTTGCATACTGGCGTCTGACGATGGAAGCTCGCTGCTTGGAAATGTCCTCGGAATTGATGGGCCTTGGTTAAGCATATAGCTGCTACTGCAATTTGGCGACGGAAATGCAGCAGATCAGAGGACGAATTAAGTCGACCATGGTTGTTCGAATGTTCTGGGCAGATGCAGGTCAGAGGAGCACGGTGGTGGCCGAGTATGGTGCTGGTTATTTCTCAGAGGAGATGAAGCTCGATGATGATGGTCAATTGCTGATGGGCGAATCCAAACATGGTAGCAGCTCGGAGTTTCAGTTCAGAATCGAGTCGAATTCATCAGTAGCTGCAAATAGGTGGACGGGTAGATTATGGTGGTGCGTGGTCTGGTTGAGGCGCTAGCTTCCATGTCGGGTTTTGATTCCGAACGTGAACTGCTGGTAGAGATGTGGTTTGAGTATTGGGTTCTTGGATTAACCAGAAGATGGTCATTATTTTGGGAATGACGGTGTCTTTGATTTTGGCCTTGGTCAAGTTTGAGTTTGACTTTGTCTAATTTTGCTTCATTGCATCACATATTACTTGATTCCGTCCGTCTTGACCCGATTCACATGGCTTCATTTTCTTTTATTGCGTCTCGACTTGACTTTGTTTTCCTACAAAATGATATAACATAACAAGTACCTATTCTCGAAATATGACAATAATTATTATTTATTCTAATAAAACCAATTATTTCTAATTAAATACTAAAGTGAGCTATTAGACAATTGAATCACACAAAATCGAGTCAAATATAAGATATAAGCATGGGTAAAACGACATTAAATTACCACTTATCAAATCTCCCCACACTTAAACCTTACTCGTCCTCGAGTAAGCTCATTAATTAAACTAAGACTCGTAATATAAAAGGACTACCTAAACTAATAATATCGGACGAAAGACAATTAACGGGCCTTCTCCGTCCCTTCAACTCACACCGAAATACAATGAGGTATGCATTCCGATGCAAGGCAAGTTGGGGCTTGCGGAAAATTGGACACATCTTAACATGAAGCACATAACAAATAATAAGATGCATCAGCAAAAGGAATAGCCACTTCCTCATTAAGTGGCAGAGTCAACTAAAAGGGAACAACTTTAAGAGCATATACTCCGTCACAAATACTAGTTCAACAAATCACTAAGGCTAAGAGGATGGCACTAAATCACCTCCAAATGGTGTTAAACTAGACTACTTTCGTCCTCAATTTCCAAATACTTTCGTCAAGAGCGATCGGATGGCGTGGAATGATGATCCCCATGATGCTAGTAGCATATGACATGACAAGTCTCGAGTTCTCTACAAAAGTAAAAGTCATGGATCGTCCCAAGCTCGACAAAGTGGCTTGACAAAAAGGTTTTTTGGGAATGAAATGCTCAAATCATTGTAAACAAGGGTGGATATGACTTGCATTCAAAATTTGACCTCATTCAACTTTCACATTTCAAAAATTAGAGATGGGGTTTGTCCCTTCCGTGCTAATGTCCTTTGCTTTCGCCTATCGCTTATTAGGCAACCGGTTAACCTCTAGACAATAGCTTTTCGGGGTGATAGTCACTCTGTCTTTGGGCGGTTGAATTCACAACCGTGTGGGGGCCCAATTCAATGGATCCCTCTCCAAAGCACATCGAAGTGGTACGCCTTCATCAAAACAACTAAAATTCTCAACATTTCAACATTTCAAAATATTTGAAGTTTCCTTGGCAATAAAACGTTTCCACATAACAAAATCTTTGAAATGAGCACTTCAAACTTATTAATAGAAAGTATTTTTGGGTTGCCATACCACAAAGTCAATCAAGGTCACCTAGACAAGTTAACCAAGTCCATATCGCATCACGGGGTTGGATAGGTGACTCACATGCAAACCCTTGACTAGGCTTTGGGTCATGGGTCGAAAGACACTAGTATGCCACAATCTAGGGTGTTTTACATCCATTCTAGTAGGCGAAGTCTTAAGTTGAAAAAGTATTTGTAATGGCCTAATTGCTCTTGCCAAAGTTCCCAATTAGGCACTTTTCAAAACATTTCATCTAAATGCAACTATATGCCATGATGCAACTATTTTATACATGTTATAATGCAAGTGCAACTATCAAACTATATGCCGAAAAGACTAATGCAACTAATCCTAATCAACACATAGGCACACATCACCAAGTTCCAAAATTGGAACATCCTCCTCAACATACAAATCCCAACCTCCTCAATTATAAATAAGAGAAAAGAGAGGAAGAAAGGAGAAGAGATAAGAGCGATTATACCAAGCGTCTTCTAACTCCTTAGCATATGCCTCCGATATTCCAAATGTACCTATGCATTTTATTACACAAACAACGATATATACATGACATGTTAGGGGAGTTTCCTCCCCACACTTATTCATTTATATAAGGAAAGACAAATAAATGAAAGCATGTTTTTGTAATTTTTGAAAAATTTCAATTTTTTTTTTTTTTTGGATTTTAAGGAATAAATCACCTCCCCACACTTAAAATGTACATTGTCCTCAATGGACCAAGTGTAGGAAGAGAATAAGAAAGAAAATGCATATTTTTATGAAATTTTTCAAAAATAAAGAACATGAAAAGAAAGCTTGGGTTGCCTCCCAAGAAGCGCAGTTTTAAGGAAACCGCCAAACCTACAAGTGATCCCAACAATTAACCGGGATCCCACAATCAATGGGCAAGGCTACTCATCGCCTTGCTCTTGTAAACATAGCTCACATCTTTGAGCTCCTTCAAATTTTCTCGAGTTTGATCATTCTTCTCATGATTTTCAAATTCGACCATGTAAAACATGTCCTCTTTAGTAGGAAGAGGATGATCAAACTCGACAATCATGGAGCTACGAACAACATAGGAGACATGACTAGTCTCCTTACCCCGAGCTTCTCCCTTCCACTCATCCATTTCAAACATATATTTCTTAAAAAGGGGAGAGGAAACATCACAATCATCAAGGAAGAGGATTTCAAACAATTCACCCATACAAGCTTTAATAAACAAAGGAGTGTCATACTCTTCTTTAGCAATCATAACCTCAAGTAAAGGGGCATAAGAGATGGGGTCAAAGTCATCGGTGGTCATAAGAAACTCATGCTCACCGGAAAAAGGTGCCTCAAATCTCTCAAAGACGGGTTCACTAAGTAGGTGCACCTCACAATCCCCTTCACAATCGGTGCTCACACTCTCCTTCTCAACAAACATGACCTCCAATAAGGGGGTGAGAGAAATAAGGTCTAGGTCGGAGGTGGGTACAAGAAGCTCATCCACACCATAGAAAGAATCCTCAAATCTCTCAAAAAGGGGCTCATTAACATCATGAGAAATATCCCCTCCCTCATCAAGGCTATCAACAATGGTATCCACAATCTCATCGTCATAAGAGCTCTCAAGGCATTCATTCATTAATTCATTGGCCAAGTTAGGAATACAAATATCCTCAAGACAAGGGGTGCGTAATTCGACTTCCTCAAGCACAAAATTCTCATTCCAATTCGTATCAAGAGAATCACAAGTTATATTTACACACTTCTCATCATAAGGTTCATCAACAACCTCATATTCCTCATGAGAGTTCTCTATGTTAACATCCTCAACATTCACCACATTCCCAAGATCCACATCAAATGTCACACTCTCCAACTCAATGAAATAAATGTCATTCAAATTTTCATCAATAAGAGGACAACTTGAATCATGTATGCCATAGTCATCATCAAACCTCATGAACTCCAACTCACTACCATTGTTTGAAATTTCAAAATTCGCATTTTGGGGTGTGAGTTGGTATTCAAGAGGTGAAGTAGGAGGGGAAGGGTATGGTGGACATTCTTCCCTAGGTGGTGGCATGGTGTTCAAGTCATTCATCAAATTCATATTCAATAGGGGTGGGGAATAAGCATAAGAAGTGCAAACTTGAGAAGTATGTCCTACTCCTCCACATGTCCCACAAGTAGAATAAAAATCATGCATATCATTCTCAATAATGGGGGAAGGGACAATATATATATTTAGGTCATCTTTAACGCTTGTCAAAAACTCTTGATAGCCTACCTCCTCACATTGGTTGGCCATGAATCCTATGAATCCCCAAAATTTATCACAATTCATATGAAAGACTCTATCAAACCTCATGTAATTAGCCAAATCACAAGTTTCAAGGTTCATGCCATCACATAATACACAACGTAATTCCCAATCGGAAAGAGTATAACCACAAGACCAAACATAAGAGAAATAATTGTCAAATCTTGCAAGAAAGTCATGAAATGGTTCATTTTGGTTTTGACAAATGTTAAAGGACGACATTATTAAATGCAAGAATCTAAATACAAATAACTAATAACTATCAACTAAAGATGCAAGAAATGAATAAACAACATGCTTTTTTTTTTCAAATATTCAAATTTTTTTTTTGATGAAAAAGCAATAAAGTGACTAGTCCCGAAACTTAGACTAAGACTTATATCTAACTATGCACCAACCCCGGCAACGACGCCATTTTGATATGTGGGGTAAAGTCGTCACACCTTTATCAAAAACAAATTTATAAAGCTCGATACCTAACTAGTAAAGTTTGGTAAGTCGAGGTCGATCACGAGGATTGTGGGGTTAGGCTACAAGTCTATTGTTTAATTTTACTTTAGTCGGATGCAAAACATGTGAATGATTAATACGCTAACAAACTAGGCTAAAAAAATAGGTAAACACACACACACACAAAGATGGAAACAAGAGAGGAAAAAGCTAGGGTCTTCGGGTTTGTCTAGGTAGAGAGAGGGAGATGCAAAAGTCTACGAGAATTGGGTACCGGTTTCGGTCAAGGAATCGAAGTTAGTTTCCTAGTCACCTTAAGCTCACCATAAAACTTTCATATTATGTCAAACTCATCACATATATGCTATCAAATAATCTTATTCACTCATAAAACTATGAACTTTCATTCACCCATTTCATCGAACACCTTCAATGCAAGTATGTAAAGACTCGATTTTTAACCCATATTCAAATGTAAACAACTCATTATCATCCCTCATGTTTATCCAAACTCCCCCTTTAACCCTAGACTAATTCTATTCAAACATAGTTAACACAAACAATACACATACACCAATACTAACTATGCCAAACATGGTTAGCAACAAGATTAAACAAACAATATAAGATGAAATGAAAAACATGTAAACAATTGAAATCGAGTGAAATTAAGAGAAGAAATATACCAACTTAAATTAAAGGAACAAACTTGGATTGAAAAATGAAGGATGAATGTCTTCTTGTCTTCTAAAATCATAACTCAAAACTAATTGTAAACTAATGAAAGGAGAGAGATTTGGATACTAAGAACAAAGAAAGATTACAAATTTAATTAGGGAGAAATTGAGAGAAAAAATAAGATGAATTTTCTATATCTACTCACTACTCCTACTGTTTCCTATCTAAAAAAATGATGCGGCTAAAAAATAAGGGTTCTCCCCTCTTTTTCTTTTTTCAGAATGTGTTTAAATACTAAAGTTCATTACAAGACCAATAAAGACCAAAATACCCCCACTTAAGTAAAACAAGAAGAGTTAATAGAAAAGGGCAAGACCGTCATTAGCAAGTCTAAAATCTCTTGTTATTCTTCTTTCAACACTCAGACGATTAACTCAATTAATTGGGTAACAATCAAGCCCAAATCACAACCCGAGTCGATCAATTAAAGACCCGCAATACGAAGCTCGTAGTCTGATGTCGATTATTGAACGGGGATGGTGGTTGAATGATGAAGGGCGGCTGATTTGCAGCGGAGAACGGTGCCGTCATTGCTGCTGCTGTTGTACGACGGAGGCGATGTTCGGCAGTGGCAGGCTCGTATGTGGTGATGTCGAGGTGATGCAGATGTGGCGCGGTGGTGCATGGTGGTTGTCGAGGTGAAGCAGATGTGGCGCGGTGGTGCATGGTGGTTGTCGAGGCTGCAAGCACGAGCTGGGAATGCGTGAATGGAGCAGGGTTGAGCACGGGTTCATGGTTGCCGAAGCGGGTTTCGATTCCAGGTACATGATTTAAGATGGGGATGGCCGCTGCCATGGTGATGTGAGTGAATGAAGGGGATGATGGTTGAAGCTTTTATAAATGATGGCGATGATAAATATGGATGGTAATGATAAATGGATGGTGATGATGATGATATTATTTAGTGAATGAATGAAGGAAATCAGGGGTAGATGGCAATCCAAGAAAGCAGGGAAACGATTTTGGTAAATTTGATTTTTATGGCCTGGGGTTGACTTTTGACTTTGCTTCATTATTTGATTATTATAATCCCATCTCGATCCATTTTGTTACGCGATCTTTCTCTTATTGACGAGCTCGTATCTACAAAGCAAGCATAACAACCACAATAACTAACTAGTGTAACACCCGTGAAAAATCACAGGGTTGTGTACGTTTTTTTTCTAAAAATGACTATAAATTTCAGTTATTATATAACCAATTCTATTTATTGAACATATATACATTTTAAAAATAAAAAAGAAATAATATAATATCATTATAAATATTAAAATATAAAAATGGAAATTATAACATTCAAAATTCAAAATTTTAAGATATGTAAATTAATTAATAAGATAATATATGATAATGTTAATAGGATTAACCAATAATTCGCTTTCAAATTGATCGATATTGAGCTTAATAATAATCGGGTTAAAAATATAATCGAGTCCATAGCGGGTCGGGTTGGGGATCGGTTTCGAGTTTGATAAAATTAAAGAGATAATGAATTTGATATTAAAAAAAAAGGAGTAGTAAAAAACAATATTAACCGGAGGCGTATTGAAAATAATTATATAACCAATTTTATTTACTGAACATGTGTTCTATTAAAAATATATATACAGAAATTATAACATTCAAATTTGAGAAATTTGAGATAAGTAAATTAATAAAATAACACATGATAATGTTAATAGGAGTAAAAATTGTAAGACGGGATTAAAATGAAACAATTAAGACATAGTTGAAAAAGGAAATTATAACTTACAAATTTAAGTACTTTAAGTAAAAAATATTTTCATAATAAATTTTTAAATGAAAGAACAAAAAAAAAAAAAAAATAACAGTTTCTGTGTCGTGTTTAGAGGTCGGAAATACGTATGCAACATTTTCATTTGAAATTGGGTCGTGGTTAGAGCCCAAATTAAACAACCCAAACAAATAATTCTTTTTTTTTTTTATATTTGTTGACTGTGTAGCCCAAACAGATCCATCGTTCGGGATAGTTCATTACACATTCATTATCACAATCAAAATATGAAAATAAGAAAATACATATCATCTTCTTCATCGTCCTTCTTCATCGTCCTCAACCTTGCTTTAATCATCATCAAAATCAACACATCCATTATTCAAACTTCTTCTATCCTTCGTTCTCAAACTCGATCCATCTCAGTCACCACTTTGCGATTGAAGATTATTCAACCAGATTCGACATTTCTTCATTAATTTACGAAATCATCGAAAAATGACAATAAAAATGGTGAAAATGGTTTATTCATTAACTTATTATTGAAGATCAAGGTTCGTTTTTTCTGATCTACAATTTTGTCTAAATTTTTTTTTTTTTAATTCCGGTAAAGTAGTAATTGTTTTTTATTTTGTACTATAATTGTTTTTTTATTATTGCATGTTGTTGGATGTTGTTGCAAAGGAATGCCAGATCTTATAAAAAGGTGGATCTGTTGATATTAAGTTCAATATTTAGATCAAGGTTCGTTTTTTATGATCTACAATTTTTGTCTTAATTTTTTTTTAAAAAAAATTCCCGTAAAGTAGTACTCGAAGTTTTTGAATTTTTACTGTAATTGCACATTGGCGTGACATCTTCTCAATCGATCAACGTCGTTTCTAACTTGTTTTCTAGCCCGTTTTCGAACTCGTTTCGCAATTATTTGATCTAACTAATGAACTTGACCTAGGAACTAGGATGGCCGTGGTTTGGCCGTGAGGTTGGCCGATTTCTTTGTCCTTCTTCCTTCGTTTTTTTGTACCAATTGTTCTTTGTTGTTTCGTTGCTTGTAATTTATAATTTGTCCATCGAGTTGTAACTTTCAAGTTTGTTTTACTTTTATCGAGTCAAAAGCTTCTTCAAAAATATTAATCTTATTTGGTTAGATGGTTGTGCTCCAATTCGTGTAAGAGCGTAGTAAATCGCATGTTGTTTAAAACGACATGGCCCGATTTATGCTAATGCATGCTTTGGTGTGTGACCCAATGTCTAATTCGATAAGATTAAGCGAAAGCACACATTACGAGGAGTGACCCAAGGCCGTGAGTCATGTAGACCGTGGGCCACCCCTTTGTGCACGTTTTCCTAGGCCGAATGGCCATGTGTCGTGTATGGTGTCGTATATAGCAATTGTATTTAGATCGAGTTGTATCTTTAATTTCTCGTTGTGTCCGCATGAAATGCCTGGGTTGTAATAGGGTAGACCCCAACGGCTCCCCCATTCCTCCTAAGCCTCGTTTGCTTTGTTTTGTATGTTGTTAGATCAATCAACCCACATGCTAAATTACAACTTTGACAAAGTTAGTTTATTTGCATCTAAATCAACATAGAAACTTCACATGTTAGGGTTTTAAAACGATGTTTGCATATCATATATCGTAGTAGCTATGACCTTGTTTGAAATCCGACACTTGACTTAGTAGAGGCCGTTATCGACGGGCGGGATTAGGTGTCCTTATGGGCTTCCTAACACGTACCCTCACCCCTTACTCAAGATCTATGGTTTGTGGATCCGTCTAAATACCATTGGATTACGAGAGTCATTCAAATCGAGTGATATAGGGTACAAGTCTTTATCATTAATCACTCGTAGTCGATTGGCTTTATGCTTTTCGATGAAAGGTGTAAAGTTGACTTGAACGGTTTCAAGTTCCCATAAAACTTGGTGGCGACTCTAATTTGTCTTAATTCGATTCGAAAGAACCTCGAGTCGATTATGCCTAGTGTGGATCCCGCGGACGCAGTTCCCGCGGGCGTTGTCCACAGTTTGGCGACTCCGCTGGGGAAAAGAGGACTAGTTACACTTTGTTTCTAGGGTCTTTTCCTCCGAGGTGAAACTTGAAAAGAAAGTATTGGAAAGTAAAACATTACTCATAGTGCTACGATTTATGCATAAACCCTTAAGGACTTTCCCGGGCCGTCCCAGCGTTTCTTTGTGATGCGTGGGGGGCGACGTCCCACAATGCCAGGAACTTGCACATTGCTTGCTTCCGCTCCGCCTCGTCGTGGTTCTTGATGGTGGGGATGCTCTTCTAGGTACTCTACCTAAAGGCCCTTGCTCTATAAGACCCAAAAAGGATGGAGGGCATAGACCTTTTTGTAGAAGACTTGCCGAGACTTAGAGATGTCTAGGAGCATATAGAGAATGACAATGTGCGAAATGAATTTCCCGAGTCTTTTCAAAACTTTCCGTATCAATTTCAAAACCGAACTTTTGGACAACATACTTTCAAAATAGCATGATTTTAAAAACACGGAATGCTGCCCAAATAGGACCAGAGTTTTCGGCCAAAAATAAGCTTTTATAGCCGGCCTGCTGCCCATTTCAAATCTCATTTTCAAATCGATTATTCGTTTTTTTTTCAAATTCAATCCAAAATATTTCTCGAACCTTAACCAAGCATGAAATGCGTCGAGTCATGTCCGGGTCCTGGCCGTGTTTGGCTAGGCTTGTTTCGTTCTAAGAGTCTAGAACACGACCTTGTTGGGTCACCCGAGCTCACCTCTTGGGCTTCGAGTCACGTGGGTCGACCAATTGGTCTAGGATAGTCCACAGAAACGTCCAAGCTAGGCCATTTAGGGCATTTCACTTGAACCAATGGGCTATGTTAGTCCAATCACGGGTTTAGTCACACCGAGTCCAGTTTAGAATCGAGCTATGACAGCTTGAGTCATGTCGTCTTGTCGAGTCTGAAATGAAGCGAGGTCTGAATCCAACCGTGAGTCGAACCTTTTGGTTAGTCGGTCTTAAGTCGAGTCTTTGGTTGAGTCAAGTTGGTGTCGTGTCCTTAAGTGTGCAGGGGCTCTTGCATTTGAATATTGACTCAGTTCGGGGTTTTCTTGTAGAAAGGCCGCCAAAAACCCAACGTCAAGCAATGGAAGATGCTGTTAACAAACTCACTGAGGCCGTGAACCTCATGATGACCAGAATGGATGCAATCGAATCTAAGCTAGGTGAAAATTCCTCTTCATCTACCCCACCTCTGACTGATCTGGAGAAACGGTTCAAGTTCATTGAGGACCGTCTGAAACTCTCCCAGGGGAAGAACATCCACTACGAAAATGCTAGGGCCTATACCCCAGTTCAGGATAAGTTGCCCACAAACATGGTACTCAATTATATCACAAAGTTTAAGGGCACAGAAGATCCAATCCACCATGTTAAGGCCTATAAGGGATACTTAGCACTGAAGGGAGTACCTGCTGACATGCTCTCTGAAATTTTCGCTCAATCTCTGGATGAACACCCGAAGGCGTGGTTCTACAATCTGGACCTTAAGAACTTCCCCACTTTCGAAGATATTACGGTGGAGTTCTGCAAGCACTATGCTGATAATGTCGAGATTCGGACCAATATAAGAACGCTAGAGGTTATGACACAAAAAGAAAAAGAAGGCTTTACTGAATTCCTTGCAAGATGGCGCGCTGAAAGCGTGAAATTAGCCAAGAAGCCTGATGAAGTTGAAATGGTAGATAAGTTATTAAAGAATCTACGACCTGTTTACCGTAATGCTCTGAAATACCAGAATTTCGGTTCTTTCAAAGAATTGATAAGAATTGGGATAAAGGTAGAAGATGACGTCCGAATGGCAGAAGTTGAGAAGCCAAAAGGATACCAAGGGGCCTCATCGTCTAGGACCAAAGCCCCAGCAACGACCCATTTGGATGAAGCCATCAATCTCTTAGAAGGGCAATCGAAGAAGTCGCAGCGCCAAGCTCCGAGGGCATTCACCGATATTGGATGCACTTATACATACGCTCTCCAAAGGCTCATAGCCCAAGGAAAGCTGAAGCCTATTGGTCCAACTCCGGACCCTCCCGCTGATCAACAAGGTAAATGGTATATACCGAATGCCTATTGTGCCTTTCATCAAGGGAAAGGCCATGATACTGAAAGGTGTTATCGACTGAAACACGAAATTCAAGACATGATTGAGAGTGGAACACTCCCGATCCCAACTGTTAAACCCAATAACATAACCAATCCATTTGCCGATCACGCCAACTTTGTTTCTGTCGAAGACAATGTCGATTATTCTCATCTTATCCGCCCATGTCACTTGAAAGGGGTGTTTATCGGGAAAATATTTGTGGATTGCTTTGAATTCTTGCCAAACCCGAAGAATGAAATTTGAGTCGGGAGTCTTGCCCTAGAATGTACTCCTCTCATTAACGAAGTTAATAAAAGACAATTCGATTCACCAACCTTCATCACTGGCGTAGATCCTCAGAGGACTACCTCAGGATAGAGGCAGACCATCAAAGGGATCAAAGACTATAACCGAGCATCTAAGCTGACAGCTGAACAAGGGAAAGCTCAAGACCATATTTGAAAAGTTATGAGTCGGGATCTGTTTTCTTTTCTTAGTCGAGTCGAGTCTAGGACTTTCTTTTCTTGAAGTTGAGTCGTTTGTTCCACGATGACCTAGGGTGTGTCCTAGGAATCGTTCCTTCGAGTCTGTTAAGCATTTGCCTTCCCAATAAAAAGTTGCAGTTTCGTTTCCAAATATATCTTGTTTCCAATCCTCAATCATTCCGAAGCACGATAAAATGCACAACACACTCAAAGGCATCCCTGGGGTAGAAATATGTCTCATTTCAAAATTTAAGGTACATTAGGATCCCGTGTTTGATTCCTTTACCTATTCCATGTCTGGTGGTAGAAAACCTCCATCTGAACCAGCGCTTATGACAAGCTTTTAGATGATTTTATGATGAATCCGGACTAGCTCCTTGTTTCCCCTATCGATGACGGAAGGCAAGCCTTTTTCCCACAGAATCATCCCCTCTCGAAGAGAGAAGAAACCAACCCGTTCTAACAAGGAATTGTTAGTTCTGACCCAAATTAGTTGGCGAAGCCCAGTTTTCAAGGTGTATCCATTTATGACTAAGAGAATGAATAGAAGATCATTTTCAAAGAGAGGAAAAAAAAAAGATGAAAAAGAATGAAAAAAATGAGAAAAAGAGAAAAATTAGAAAAATGAAAAAAAATGAAAAAAGAAAAATGAAAAAAGATGAAAGAAAAAGAAAAAAGAAAAAAGATGTTGAAGTCATTGCGGAATGCTTTTTGGTTGAATGTCGAAGTTACGGAAGCCAAAATTCAAGTCAAGTACCCATAGTTGAGGTTCAATGGGCGAAGCCCAAAAGCATAAGTAGTGACCTCTTTACCCTCTAAGTCCTTCCTGAGACAGTTACAAGGGGATATTTGGGAATTTTGAGAATCACTCCGCTTGTGTTGTTACACCCAGCCTTTAGGGTCCAGATATGGAGATTTGAACCCGCATTGTTTTCCAACCCATTTGCACTCGGGTTTCAACAAACCTGAGACACCATTTCCAACCACGTTATAAGCCATAGCCCTTGGCCTTAGCACCACAAAATGAACCTTCAGAATGATGGTTTACCTTGCGAACCTATTTTTACCAAGCTCCACATCCCAAAGAACCACAGCCTTTTATACCAACCCTAGACACGGGATTTAACAGTACCTTACAGGCTAGAATGGGATACGACATGATACCTTAGGTGAAACCTTCGAGTGTGTACACACAATTAAAATGCCAAGTTTATGCACCTTGATCGAACTACATCGGATTTGATTTCGCTCCACGCGAATACGTAGGCAGTCCTTCAGAATAAGGGATTCAATCCACCCATCATCCAAGTTGTCATCTTGTCGGTTTCTTACGGGTCTTAACCAAGTCCAAATGAAGCCACCTTTATTTGAGTTGGTCTTAGTACTCGATGTAAGCTAGGATAAGGATATAGGTTCAGATGAATAGTATCAAGTCTCAGAATGAGCTTTATCGAACGGTTTAGGCAAAGATGCCGAGTCATATAGATGTAGGTTTGTGTTGGGAACAGAAAATATGAAAAACCCGCTGAAAAGAAAGAAGGCGTGGAAGAAAAATAATAAAAGCCCGCTGCTCATCGAGTTTTAATAGGAAGGTGCTAATCACGCACTCCGATGCTAGCGAGAAATCAAGTGAAAAGGGAGATGCGTTCATTAAGTTATAGAATTGTTAGTTGATTTTTAAAGCTATGTCGATGCCACCTAATATGTCTAATTAGGTTATTAAATTGATCTAATGTCGTCTAAATAAGTCATATGTTAACAATCAGAGGTCGAACTAACATGCGAAGGGTCCTAGGGTAGGTCGAATTGGTCGAAACAAACGGGGGGTCAAAAACGAGGAACGAAGTTAGAAATCGTTTTATTAATGCCCTACCTTGAACACGAGGATATGTAAATGAGACGGGGTGTACGACCGACCGATGTGGCGGATTTATTTCCCATCTCAAGTCAACGTGGGTGTTCGTGGTGGTACTTTAACTCATACTCGAACTAAACTAGTTTCATAGTTAACGATATCAAACGATAAAAAAAACGATAAACAAAATAAAACGAAACAATTAAAAACAAACATAAAAAGAACAAAATAAAAGGGAGAAGAGGAGGATTTGATGCACCCTCAACCTACATGTATCGTTGACACCGTCTTGGGTCGTAATCGATCGTAGATTTTATCTCGAGAGGCCGTCGTCGACGAAGGAACAAAGCAACAACACGTTTTTTTGCAAATCTGGACAGCAACTTTCAGACTGCAATTTCTCACTCGTTTCACGGTGAAAATTAGATTTAAAAGATGTTTTGAAAACTAGAAAGAGAGGAGAACAGAGATCTTAAAACAATACCTGCTCGTTTTGAATTATTGGGCACGAAAAAAGAGCACAAACAGAACTGGACAGACAGGAAAAGCCGCGAAAACAGAGTGTATGTCACTCTGTTTTTCGAGGGGATTCGTGTACTCTCAAGGGCAATTTGGCTCGTGAATCTTTGTCTAAGATGTAGATGGATGTTGTGTGGTTAATTAGGAACAACAAACTCGAATTTTAATGGAGGTTTGAGGGTTGAACGAAGGGTTCCAAAGAGGACACACAAACTGATTCTCAGTTTTGTATGTCGGTTTTGTCGAGGGTTTTTGAGAGGCAATTAGGGTTTGTTTCTGGAGTTTAAAGCTTGTAAGTGACGGTAGTATGTATGGAGAACTTAGAGGAATGAAAGTATGGCAGAGGGAAGGTATTTATAGGGAGTTAAAGTAGGGTAAAAGAGAGCAACAAGCAGTCGGGCTGCTCTGTTTCGCTGCTGCTGTCCAGCAGCTATTGTGAGCTCGTGTAGGGTTTTGGAGGGCTGTTTCTTGGTGGTTAAGCTAGGGTAATATGGGTAGGATACTAGGGTATGGATTAGGGTTAATGGGCACGGGTTTAAGTGGTGTTTGGAGCGGGTTTGGGGCTGTTTAGTAGACTCGGGTTGAAGGGTGACGGACTGGTTTGTGCTGCTGTTTGGGGCTCGAAAATAAGGAGGTATGGACGTGGGTTTGCATGGTATTAGGGCCTGGTTATGAGGGTGAGTTATGGGTTGGGTTATGGGTCAAGAGTTGGTACGAGTTTGATTCGAAAATCGTGCCCAAATCAAGTTGAAAACGAGCTCAAAATCGCGTATAAAATCGTCGTAAAAAACGAGTTCTTCAAATACGATTTATAAAACGATTTAAATTGATTTTTCAAATCAATTAACTATAGAATGATTTTTCAAATCAAATATCTATTTTATTTTCAATAAAATAAATTTAATAAAATAAATTCAAGTTAAAACAATAAAATGAATTCACTTTAAAAAAAACATTTAATTTAAATATCATTTAAATTAATAAAATACTTCGTCGACAACGCTCATTCTACATCGTAAAACGAGCCAACATAATGACAATGACAACTAAAGAATACATGTGTCCTATCATCATCGGGTGTTTGTCGGGTTCTCTATAAATTCCAATATCGACGGATACGGGTATCTACACGCCCGTTCCGAGCAGAATCCGCCCGTCTTGCCCCTGCAGTTCAAATTTTTCGGGTTTTATAAACCCCCTCCCACCTTCATTTCTTCATTCCTTCATTCATAACTGTTGGACCATAGAGATATATGATTAATTTTTGATAATGACAAGTGTGTGCTTTATTTTATATACTCTTGCTTGTAATTGTTTGTTTAGTCTTTGTTAGATTAACTTAGGTTTACAAGCTTAGCAAGTAATGTTATAGCTCTCTTAGCTATAACATTGAAGATTTGTGAAGCGTCATTCAAGTCATGTTATAGCAACTTGAGCTATAACATTAGAAGTTCTTAAGGCATCATAAGCAACTGTAACAAGTTTCAAGTATGATGATCATTCAAGCAAAAGGCTAGATCAAGTCTTTAACAAAGCTCAAGATGAAGAGATTTTGGTCAAGATAAAGAGAAGATCCTTTACTGAAGATCTCCAGGAAGATTAGTTAGTATAGGTCTTCATCTAATGACGGTATCTTAAGATAAGAGTATTGGGAAGTAAAGTTATAGCTATTTCACCTATAACTTTACTAACCAAACTTAAAGTTATAGCTGTTTCTACTATAACTTTAGGTAGCGTTTTAAAGGCACGATTTTAATAGTTTTAAAATCATTTTTCAAAGGATAAAATTCTTTTAAACATATTTCGAAATCTTTTGTATATGGTAGAGTTGAATTATGGGTTATTATCATTGGTAACTTGCATGTTCCTATTGGTTAGTAAAACGACTTATGGGTCGTCATGCTACCTAGCGTTTGCTAGTCTATCGAATCTAACCCTAATCCAAGGAGATAGGTTTTATTCAAGATTGGACACGGGCCTAGGGTTTCAGCCGTGAGCTGCAAACTGTTAGGGCGTGTGAGGTGGTTGTGTTTAAGTAATCTATCTAATCAAATCTAGCTTATATTTATTTAAGATATTTCCCTATCTTTATAATATATGATTTGATTTGTTTACTTATCCTAACTTCTTAAAGATATAGTTTTACTTGTTAAATAAGATTTACTTTTATCTTATTTACTTAAACTATAATATCTTGGATTAAAATTAGGAAAGAGATAAAAATTTATCTCTTATAGCCTTGCCGCCTATCTCACGGCATCCTAGGGTTTCGTGCAAACCCTAGTACCCACTTCTACTATAAATACAATTGATCATTCTTCATTTATCCAAGCTTTTCGAAATACAAAAAACTTTGCGAAACATATTCGAGTTTAATTCTTAATTATCTTATTGTTTTGTTTTAGAAAATATTTACGAAAAGTCGTGCTCTTCAAATTGCTTATCTTTCTTAAAGGTTACGTCATAAGATAATAGTACTTCATATTGTTTCTTACTCGTTCAATTGTGTGAACACTTAGAAGAACAATCAAGTGCTTTCTTAGTAACTTAAGATAGTCAAATTGAATATCTAGTGATATTCAAATCGAGTTATAGTTAGAGTTAACTATACGAGTTGGGTTGATAATTTTGTAATCCGGAGTAAGGTACTAAAATTATTAATCGAGAATAGTGGACATAGGCTTCGACGTGTGAAGCTGAACCACTTCAAATATCGTGTGTCTTTGTGTGGACAAGGCCCTCGGGAACTGCGTCCGCGGGATCCACACTAGGCATAATCAACTCGAGGTTCTTTCGAATCGAATTAAGACATATTAGAGTCGCCACCAAGTTTTTTGGGAACTTGGAACCGTTCAAGTCAACTTTACACCTTTCATCGAAAAACATAAAGCCAATCGACTACGAGTGATTAAAAATAAAGACTTGTACCCTATATCACTCGATTTGAATGACTCTCGTAATCCAATGGTATTTAGACGGATCCACAAACCATAGATCTTGAGTAAGGGGTGAGGGTACGTGTTGGGAAGCCCATAAGGACACCCAACCCCGCCCGTCAATAACGGCCTCTACTAAGTCAAGTATGGATTTCAAACAAGGTCATAGCTACTACGATATATGAAATGCAAACATCGTTTTAACCCTAACATGTGAAGTTTCTATGTCGATTTAGATGCAACTAAACTAACTTTGTCAAAGTTGAAATTTAGCATGTGGGTTGATTGATCTAAGCAACATATAAACGAAAGCAAACAAGGCTTAGGGGGAATGGGGGAGCCGTTGGGATCTACCTATTACAAACCAGGCATTTCATGCCGACACCACAATAAATTAAAGATACAACTCGATCTAAATACAATTGCTACATACAAAACCGTACACGATACATTACACGGCCATTCGGCCTAGGAAACCGCGCACAAGAGGGGTGGCCCACGGCTTACATGACTCACGGCCTTGGGTCACTCCTCGTGATGTGTGCTTTCACTTAATCTCATCGAATTAGACATAGGGCTACGCACCAAAGCATGCATTAGCATAAACCGGGCCATGTTGCTTTAAACAACATGCGATTTACTACGCTCTTACATGCATTGGGACACAACCATCTAACCAAACAAAACTAAGGTTTTTGAAAGAGGTTTTGACTCGATAAAGGGAAACTAACTTGAAAATTACAACTCGATGAACAAACGATAAATTACAAGTTATAAAGCGATAAAGAACAAGCGATTCCTAAAACGGACGAAACCGTAGGACCAAAAGACACGGCCAAATCACGGCCAAACCAAACACGGCTACCCTAGGTCCTAGGTCAGGTTCATTAGTTAGATCAAATGATTGCGAAACGAACTCGAAACAAATTAGAAAACAAGTTGAAAACGACGTTGATCGGTTGAGATGATGTCGCGCAAAGGGGCATTCTACACGGCCTAAAAGGGGTCAAGTTAGGTCAAATTTGCTAATTAATTTAACTCATCGAGTGTCAATAAGAAGGTGCTAATCACGCACTCTCATACTAGCGAGAAATTATGTGAAAGAGAGATGCATTCGATTGAATTACAGAATTGTTAGTTGATTTTAAAGCTTATGTCGAAGCCACCTACCGTGTCTAATTAGGTTATTAAATTGATCTAATGTCATCTAAATAAGTTATACGTTAACAATCAGAGGTCATACTAACATGCAACGGGTCCTAAGGTGGGTCAAATTGGCCGAGACAAACAAAGGGTAAAAAACGAGGAGCGAAGTTAGAAATTCGTTTTATTTATGCCCTACCTTGAACACGAGGATATGTAAATGAGACGGGGGTGTACGACCGACTGATGTAGCGGTTTCTTTTCCCATCTCAAGTCAACGCGGGTGTTCGTGGTGGTACTTTAACTCATACTCGGACTAAACTAGTTTCATAGTTAATTTAAACGATAAATGAAAAGCGATAAACAAACAAAACAAACTATAAAAAAAACAAACATAAAAAACGAAATAAAAAAAGGAGAAAGAGGAGGATTTGATGCAGCCTCAACCTACATGTATCGTTGACACCGTCTTGGATCGTAATCGATGGTAGATTTTATCTCGAGAGGCCGTCGTCGACGAAGAAACAAAGCAAACACGCGTTTTTATCGAATCTGGACAGCAACTTTCAAACAGCGATTTCTCCCTCGTTTCACGATGAAAATTCGATTTAAAAGATGTTTTGAAAACTAGAAAGAGAGGAGAACAGAGATCTTAAAGCAACCTCTGCTCGTTTTGAGTTATTGGGCACGAAAAACGAGCACAAACAGAACTGGACAGACAGGAACAAACCGCGAAAACAGAGTGTATAACACTCTGTTTTTCGAGGGATTTCGTGTACTCTCAAGGGCAATTTGGCTCGTAAATCTTTGTCTAATGTGTAGATGGATGTTATGTGGTTAATTAGGAACAAGAAAATCGAGTTTTGATGGAGGTTTGAGGGAGGAACGAATTCTTTTTCGAGGAGGACACACAAACAGTTTCAGTTTGTATGTCGGTTTTGTGGAGGGTTTTTGAGAGGCAATTAGGGTTTGTTTCTGAGGTTTAAAGCTTGTGAGTGATGGTAGGATGTATGTAGAACTTAGAGGAATGAATGTATCGTGAAGGGGTGGTATTTATAAGGAGTTAAAGTAGGGTAAAAGAGAGGGAGAGGCAGTCGGGCCTGCTCACGCATAGCTGCTGTCCAGCAGCTTTTGGGAGGGTTTGAGAGGGATTTTCTTGGTGATTAAGCTAGGATAATATGGGTAGGATACTAGGGTATGGGTTAGGGTTAATGGGTACGGGTTTTGGTGGTATTTGGAGCGGGTTTTGGGCTCGGGATTCATCACGCAAAACAGGGGGGCTGTTTGTATGCGCGGGCTGGTTGGGGGGTGTTTGGGGTGGAATTTGGGCCGTGGTTATGGGGGTTCGAACAAGGGTGGATGGGTAGAGGCTTAGGTTGGTTAGTGTACTCGAGATTCGTGCCAAGTCGTAAAGAAAACGGGCCCAAAAACCGAGCTAAAATCGAGCTAAAAAACATGCTTCTAAAACGAGTTTTCTTCGCTTTTAAAATCGATTTTTCAAATCAATTAACACATTAAAATAAATGATTTTTCAAATCAAATATATTCATAAAATGATTTTTCAAATCAATTATTTATTTTATTTTCAATAAAATAAACTTGGGAAAATAAATTCAAAATAAAATAAAATAAATTGAATTCACCTAAAAAACCATAATTTAAATATCATTTAAAATAATAAAATGAACTCACTAAAAAAAACATTAATTTAAATATCATTTAAATTAATAAAATGAATTCACTTAAAAAAAAACATTAATTTAAATATCATTTAAATTAATAAAATACTTCATCGACGACGCCCATTCTACATCGTAAAACGAGCTCCAAATAATGACGGTGACAACTAAAGAATACATGTGTCCTATCATCATCGGGTGTTTGTCGGGTTCTCTATAAATTCCAATATCGACGGATACGAGTATCTACACTTTGCATCTTTCATTTCAGTCATTTCATTACGTTCATAATCAATTAATTAATTAGTTAAAGTTTAAACAATAAACTTTAAGTAATTAATTACCTTGATATAAAATAAAAAGTAGGCATAATTTTTAAATACTCAATTCACCCCCCCCCCCCCTCTCGAGTATTTCGGGTGTGATAGACTCTTCAATTGGTATCAGAGCCTCGTGCTCTTGATTGCCTAACCGCAAAGAGGCTAGATCCATCTATCTCTTTATCTTTTTATTTTATTTTTATTCCGCTGCCTTACACGTGTGAAATGGATTCCAAGTATCTTAAGTGTCCCGTCTTTGATGGGAAGAATTATGGACTTTGGAAAAACATGATGACACACTACATAAAAGGACATGATTGGGAGTGCTGGACGATTATAAAGAACGGACCACATAAAATTTTGGTCGCATCTTCAGAAGGCACTACCTATGAGAAAAAGGAAGAAGACTATGTTGAGGCTGATTACAAGAAGGCTGAGAAAAATTCGAAAGCGATAAGCCTGTTACAAAACGGCATGACATCGACTGAATTCGATCGGTTTTTCTTCTTGCACTTCGGCCAAGGAAATATGGGATGGTCTTGAGTTGGCCTATGAAGGAACATCGGCTGTAAGGAAATATCGCATTGATTTGCTGATTCAAAAATATGAACTCTTTAGAATGGAAAATAATGAATCACTTGATAGCATGTCAGCACGATTTTCTACTATAGTCAATGAGCTCAAAAATCTTGGTAAAACTTTTAACTCCGAGGATATTGCTAGAAAAGTACTTAGGAGTTTAACCAAGAAATGGCGTCCCAAGGTCACGGTTATGGAAGAAGTCGGAGATCTCACTTCTCTCCCTTATGCAGAACTCATTGGTGCTCTTATGGCTCATGAACTTGTCCTGGATGACGATGAGGCCGAGTCCAGTAATAAGAAGAGCATGGCTCTACAAGCTTCTGCTAAGGAAGAAGAAGATGTAGAAATAGAGGACGAAATGGTCTTGTTTGCTAAACGGTTCAACAAACGCATATTCAGAAATAAGCAAGCAAAATCGTTCAATAATAATAATAATAAGTTCTCTAATAAGAAAGTTTCAGAGTCAAAGAATACGTTTGCTAATAGAGGATGCTTCAAGTGTGGAGAATCTGGTCATATGATTAAGGATTATCCCACATGAGAGAAAATTAAGGACAAAGCAAAACGTGACAAGACTAAAAGGGAATTCAAGCAAGTGATGATAGCATCTTGCTGGGGAGATCTAGACCCCGAGGACGACGAAGCATCAGAAGAAGAAGAAGTTGCTAACCTATGCTTAAGCAACGTCAGTCTTGACCTCTTCTCAGACGATGATAAAGATAGTGTGGACTCCTACTACTGCTTCCTAGGAGATTCCGATTCAGAAGAAGAAGAAGAGGTAAGCTATCTTGAACTTAAGAAGAGTGTCAAGAAACTTTCTAAGAATGCTTTAATAGAATATTTTGAACAATCTCTTGATAAGTGTCACGAACAAGAGATGGAATTGAAAGATTTGAAAGAACAAATTCTCGATATTCTTTGAAGAGAATCAACTCCTTAAGGCAAAGGCCAAAAAGCTCAAATCTAAAGTTCTGACTAATATAGCTACAACTTGATTCGACAAATCTTGAGAAAAGGTTCTTGAGTCTAAAGTTTTAGCTAATGAAGCTATAACCTCGGACCTAAAACTCAACATTAAGCATCTTCAAGCCAAAGTTACAGCTGGTGAAGCTATAACATTGGAATTGAGGAAAGTCAAAGAGCTTCTTGAGTCCAAGGCTACGGCTAGAGAGGCCGTAATCTCGGATCAAAAGAAGGAGATTGAATCTCTAACTCAAAGAATTAAAGGAATCTAAGACTGTTCTTTTAAATACTAAAAGAACGCATACCGAGATGGTACGAGTTCTTAATGATAGATTCCAGAACTTTCGTGACAATTATGAAGAGACTCATCCTCCCAAAGACGTAGAGTCAGACCATTCCAAATGCAACAAAGAAATAGAGTCCCTAAAGGAATTACTTTTGCATGCTAGAAAAGTTCATAAGAAATGGGAAGGTAGCACACGTGTTCTAAATTTCCTAACTGAGCAATCAGATAATAACATGAAAATGGGATTAGGACACGAGTGCTACGGTCGTAGAGATCACTCTAAATGCAAATCAACCCCTTCGAACGAGACTTGAAAGGAGAAAATATACAAATTTACCCGAATACTTGATTTGCAATTATCATGGTCATACTTGGACATATTCAAGAAAATTGTGTCAAATATGCTCGGGATTTAAGAAAAGGGATTAACTTTGTCAAAGCATCGACACTATCTTCGAGGAAAGCGTCAATACCCCATCAGAACCAAGTACCAGTGAAAAACGCAACAATGATCTTCGTTGGTTTTACGATATGAGCTTCGATTTCAAGAAGGCTACCAAATCAAAACAAACACCTGAGCCCTTCAAAACCAAAGCTCCCCCCCAAACAACCTGAAAGACCTCGACATAAGGAACCCATAACTCAACCCAAGACGGTTCCTAAACAAACCCATTCGCCTCCAAAACGTAAAGTCATAAAAAGGGTTTGGGTTAGAAAAGACCTAGTTTTTAGAGTGACTAACGTCAAAGGACCCAACTTAGCTTGGGTACCTAAAAACTGTATCTAATCATTTTGCAGGTTGTGGTGAAAGAAAACAATCTATGGTACCTTGACAGTGGATGCTCAAGGCACATGACTGGAGATATAAACTTATTTCTTTCACTTGAACCCTTCGATGGAGGTAAGGTCACATTTGGTGACAAGAAGAAGGGTAAGATCATCGGTGTAGGTAAAGTTGGAATATCATCTTCTCATGCAATTAGTGATGTTTATCTTGTTAGTGGTCTCAAACACAACTTGCTCAGTATCTCTCAATTATGCGACAAAGGAAATAAAGTTGTTTTTCATTCAGATTCCTGTCGAATAATAATTGAAGGAACGAGTAGTGTTGTGCTTGAAGGACACCGTAGAAGGAATGTCTATATGATTGACTTAAATAACATTCCTACTAATTCATTCACATGCATGAAAGTAACGACAGATGATCCGTGCCTTTGGCACAAAAGATTTGCTCACATAAATTCAACAACCTTGAATAAGCTAAAGAAATGGGATCTGGTTGAAGGACTTCCATCAATCAAATTCGATCAAGAAACTCTATGTGATTCTTGTGCCCGTTGCAAGCACGTTAGATCTTCGTTCAAACCAAAGAGAATAGTTAGTACCAAAGAACCACTAGAACTCGTGCACATGGATCTTTGTGGCCCAATGAAGGTAAGAAGTAGAGGTGGATCCAGCTGAACAGGATGAAGAAGAAGATTTGAACGAACCTGATTTCCGATTATCCAGGGATGAACTTCCGGAATTGGGTGAGGAAGCTAAAGAAATTAAGGGCACAAATGATGAACAAGGAACCCCTTTGAATGATAAAGGAAAGAGTACTGAGAGTTTAGTTGATGATACTAAAACCTCTTCTCAATCCAAGCAATTGAAGGATAAAGTTATAACTGATGAAGCTATAACTTCAACTTCTAATCAACAAACTAAGTCCAAAGTTATAACCGATTACGTTATAACCCCGGACTTGATTCAGGGGGAACAAGGCTTGAACCCCAATCATTCGAAGAAGGCGAGACGAGTTCAGATGAAGATGTGCCTCATATTTCTAAGAAATGGAAATATAAGGATTCCCATCCGATGGAAACCATCCTAGGAAGTTTGAATGAAGGCGTTCGAACTCGGAGAAGACTTAACAACTTTTGCTCTTTCTACTCTTTTAAACAACCATTGAGCCAACAAATATCAAAGAAGCACTTGCCGAACCAGATTGGATCGTTGCAATGCAAGAAGAGCTTCAACAGTTTGAACGAAACAAAGTGTGGCATTTGGCTCCAAGACCTAAAGATCGAACGGTCATCGGTACAAGATGGGTATTTAGAAACAAGCTAGACGATACAGGAGTTATTGTTCGAAACAAAGCTAGATTGGTTGTACAAGGGTATAATCAACAAGAAGGAATTGACTAAGATGAGACCTTCGCTCCTGTAGCCAGACGCGAGGCTATTAGATTGTTAATAGCATTTGCTGCTCATAAAGGAATAAAACTGTTTCAAATGGACGTTAAAACAGCTTTTCTTAACGGCTATTTGAATGAGGAGTTTTTTGTTGAACAACCCCTAGGATTTCTCGATAGCAAGTTTCAAAACCACGTTTTCAAATTAGATAAAGCTTTGTATGGTTTGAAACAAGCTCCGAGATCGTGGTACGACAGATTGTCAAAATATCTTCTAGAAAGTGGTTTTAAAAGAGGATCTGTCGACAAAACCCTATTCCTGAAAACTGAGGTTTCCGATTTATTAGTCGTACAAATTTACGTTGACGATATTATTTTTGGTTCAACTAATAATCGTCTATGAAATTATTTTTCAGATTTAATGACCTCAGAATTCGAGATGAGCATGATGGGAGAAGTCAAGTTCTTCCTTGGACTCCAAATCCAACAAACTCCTGAAGGGATTATGATACACCAACAAAAATACATCAAGGAGCTAATCAAGAAATTCGGTATGGAAAATTCTAACTCTAAACCAACTCCTATGGGAACTGAGAAAAAGTTGACTTTGGATGAAAACGGTAAGTCTGTCGATGAGACAACTTATCGAGGTATGATTGGCTCACTCCTTTATTTAAATGCAAGTCGTCCGGATATTATGTTTAGTGTATGCGTTTGTGCTCGATTTCAATCGTGCCCCAAAGAATCGCATATGATTGCAGTTAAGAGAATCTTGAAGTATTTGATTGGTACATCTAAATTATATCTATGGTATCCTCTTGAGTGTAATTTCGATCTAATAGGGTATTCAGATGCAGATTATGCAGGATGTTCACTTGACAGAAAAAGTACTTCCGGCATAGCCACATTTGTTGGACCGTGTATCATCACGTGGGGATCCAAGAAGCAAAATTCCGTTGCATTATCTCCGTCAAAGCCGAATACATTGCTTCTTTGGACTGGTATGTTCTCAACTTTTATGGCTTAAGCAACAACTATGTGATTACGGTGTTAATGTAGGGTGTATACCTATTTTATGTGACAACACAAGTGCTATAATTATATCTAAAAATCCTGCACAGCACTCACGAACTAAGCATATAGACATTAGACACCATTTTCTACGGGATCATGTAGATAAGGGCAACATAAGACTGGAATTTTGTAGTACAGAAAAACAATGGGCGACATTTTTACCAAAGCATTGGCTAGAGAACGTTTTGAGATTTTACGATTGGAAATTGGTTTAATTGGTGGCAACTAAACTTGTCACAAAAATTTTATTTTCTATATGATTGACTAGATTTGACGAGATTGTATGACCGTGTCCGTATTTTTAGTTGCACTTTTATTTATGTCAACTTTATATTATATTATGAGAATATTCCATTTTCTAGTCATATATATTTTAAGTTTATTATGAGCCAAGAGTCGTAACCAACTGCTCGTATTTCCTGCCAAAACCGAAATTTCCATAAGTCTATCTCTTACCATATCTTACTTTATCCTTATATATCTTACCATTTCCTTTACCCTAACCACTTGTCTATCTTCTCGTAAATCTTTTAATAAAAAAAAAAAAAAATTTACCTAACTCCTCTCCACACGCCACCTCCACTATCCTACTTCCCTTAAATCTCTTTACCATAATAAGATTCCAACTCCCATAAATACTCCCTCCTACCGTCACCATCACCATCACAAACACAAAACCCAAAGATCACTTTTTAGACTTTTCTACACACTCAACCTCCAAAATCCTTTCACCATCATGACTCCTCCCTCAACCCGTTTTCACTCGCCCTCAACTCGGTCCACAACTCGGACCGGGTCCTCCAAACCTTCATGCACTAAAACCTATGTCCCTATCAAAACTCCCTCACCTTCATCAAACCAAAAACCAAATAACCCCGATCATAACCGGGTTGATCCTAACTTAGAAAGGAAAAGACGGAAGTTGAATAAAGGGAAAAAGAAGGCCGTGGGGTTTGAAGATTCGGTGGAAGAGACTGAGGTTGTAGCTACTCAAGAAGGTCCCCAAAGGACAATGTTTTGGGAATATATGCCGAATGCAACATCAAAGGGGCTTGATACGCTTCGACTCACCGCGGATGAAAGAACCCGTGTCAACAATGTTATGAGGTACGGTATTCATGGTGGTCGTCTCTATTCCGAAAAGTGGTATGGAAAAATCGAAGCTTTGCAATTCTTTAAGGATTTCTTGAATTTTCAAGAATGGAAGAAAGTTTGTTCCTTTGTTGGTCCGGTTTATCCTATAGAGGTAATCCAATTTTATTCTTCCGTCTCTGTCAAAAATAATGTGTTGCATGCGGTGGTGAATGATACCAAAGTCAAAATCTCCCTTGCCGATTTTTGTACTCTGTTTTCGGTCCCTGATGATGGGATCGAAATAAATCCGAAAAGCGGAATGGGGAGATGTGACGGAGGAAGAGAAGCTTAAAATTAAGAAGTCGTTTGATGTTGATGCTACGGGGTCAAGTAACATGCTTGCGGGGCCGTTTACCCCAAAATTGAAATTCCTTCTTAATTTCATTTGGAACACGGTTGTTCCGAGAAGGGATGGTCGTGATAAGTTGTCTAGCTATGAGATGTTGTTGTTGTCTAGGTGGCTCGAGGGAACCAAAGTTAGTCTTCCTCGTCTTGTGTTTCATAAAATCATTCAAACTAGTGTTTGTGTCACTGAGGAAAAATTTTATACAACTTTGGATTTGCCTTATGGCATGTGGGTCTCTCGGCTTTTGGAACAAAAAGGGGTGATTGGGATTTCTAGTTATGGTGTAAGGGTAAAAGATGAGATGTGTGACACTCATCTTAAATTGATAAAAGTTGGTGCTATTGGACCCGACTTGGTGTTTTTGTCAAAAGGGAATGTGGTGGAGAAATCATCTGATGTGGACTCGGTTATTGAACAAAAATTGGAAGTGTTTATGGCAAGTATTTGTGAGAAATTGGATGCACAAAATAAGTTGGTTGTGGAGTTGGTCTCGGGTTTGGGAAAAGACAAGGGTGAGGCTTCGGGTTCGAAGGGTTCGGATCATGGTGAAGTCTTGTCTTATTTACATGGGCTTGAAGCACGAGTGGATGCTATGGCTAAGGATACGGCTAGGGCGGCAAAGGAGTGTGTTCGTCATTCTAGTTCGTTAGCTAATTTGGCTAGTCAAGGTGGGGCTTTGTGGAAGGAAGGGAAGGCTATGCATGAGGATATGCGGGTTGTGTACGAGGCTACTCAAGCCTTGTCAATGAAGGTGCTTAATTTTGAGCGGTGTCTCACGGCTCAAGCTAATCATGTCCGTTCATGCTTTGATCGTCTCGACTCTCTTGAGTTTAGGACCCGTCCCGGTTATGTCAACCCCAATGTCGTGAAACGTGACATTCCTTGAACCCGTCCTCCTCTTTTCCTTACCTTTTCTTTTGTTAGACTTTATATTTTGAATAATTGTCTAATTCGGCCCATTTTGGCTTACTTCTCATTCGGCCCATTTGGCTTAAAACTCTTGTTCTCATTCGGCCCAGTTGGCAATTAGACTAATTTGGTTTGTAGTATGCTTATTTTCTATTTTGGCATGTTAATGTAGATTACTTTCTCGTTTTCTAATATCTCGTTGCATGCTTAAATTGTGTCTCGACTAATATTATTCTAGTTGTTTTATGTCTTTTCTCGTCTTTTCAATGATGTCAAGAGGGGGAAGAAATCTTCGTGACTTAAGTATTTGCCTAAGCTTGCTCCTTGTCGGAATCTTTAATCTCTTAAGGTCCTTAGATGCTATACTTTGTATATAAGTGATTGTTCTTGCGTTCAACTGTCTATGACTTTTTATAGTATTATGTTGAGGGGGAACTTACACTTAGTCACAAATCTTAAGAGACTTGTCATCATCAAAAAGGGGGAATTTGTTGGACCATATAGATATATGATTAAGTTTTGATAATGACAAGTGTGTGCTTTATTTTATATACTCTTGCTTGTAATTGTTTGTTTAGTCTTTGTTAGATTAACTTAGGTTTACAAGCTTAGCAAGTAATGTTATAGCTCTCTTAGCTATAACATTGAAGATTTGTGAAGCGTCATTCAAGTCATGTTATAGCGAAATTGAGCTATAACGTTAGAAGTTATTAAGGCATCATAAGCAATCAGTAACAAGTTTCAAGTATGATGATCATTCAAGCAAAAGGCTAGATCAAGTCTTTAACAAAGCTCAAGATGAAGAGCTTTTGGTCAAGATAAAGAGAAGATCCTTTATCAAGATCTCCGGGCATTAGTTAGTATAGGTCTTCATCTAATGACGGTATCTTAAGATAAGAGTATTGGGAAGTAAAGTTATAGCTATTTCACCTATAACTTTACTAACCAAACTTAAAGTTATAGTTGTTTCTACTATAACTTTAGGTAGCATTTTAAAGGCACGATTTTAATAGTTTTAAAATCATTTTTCAAAGGATAAAATTCTTTTAAACATATTTCGAAATCTTTTGTATATGGTAGAGTTGAATTATGGGTTATTATCATTGGTAACTTGCATGTTCCTATTGGTTAGTAAAATGACTTATGGGTCGTCATGCTACCTAGGGTTTGCTAGTCTATCGAATCTAACCCTAATCCAAGGAGATAGGTTTTATCCAAGATTGGACACGGGCCTAGGGTTTCAGCCGTGAGCTGCAAACTGTTAGGGCGTGTGAGGTGGTTGTGTTTAAGTAATCTATCTAATCAAATCTAGCTTATATTTATTTAAGATATTTCCCTATCTTTATAATATATGATTTGATTTGTTTACTTATCCTAACATCTTAAAGATATAGTTTTACTTGTTAAATAAGATTTACTTTTATCTTATTTACTTAAACTATAATATCTTGGATTAAAATTAGGAAAGAGATAAAAATTTATCTCTTATAGCCTTGCCGCCTATCTCACGACATCCTAGGGTTTCGTGCAAACCCTAGTACCCACTTCTACTATAAATACAATTGATCATTCTTCATTTATCCAAGCTTTTCGAAATACAACAAACTTTGCGAAACATATTCGAGTTTAATTCTTAATTGTCTTATTGTTTTGTTTTAGAAAATATTTACGAAAAGTCGTGCTCTTCAAATTGCTTATCTTTCTTAAAGGTTACATCATAAGATAATAGTACTTCATATTGTTTCTTACTCGTTCAATTGTGTGAACACTTGGAAGAACAATCAAGTGCTTTCTTAGTAACTTAAGATAGTAAAATTGAATATCTAGTGATATTCAAATCGAGTTATAGTTAGAGTTAACTATACGAGTTGGGTTGATAATTTTGTAATCCGGAGTAAGGTACTAAAATTATTAATCGAGAATAGTGGACATAGGCTTCGACGTGTGAAGCTGAACCACTTCAAATATCGTGTTTCTTTGCATCTTTCGTTTCAGTCATTTCATTACGTTCATAATCAATTAATTAATTAGTTAAAGTTTAATCAATAAACTTTAAGTAATTAATTACCTTGATTTAAAATAAAAAGTAGGCATAATTTTTAAATACTCAATTCACCCCCCCCCCCCTTCTCGAGTATTTCGGGTGTGATAGAATCTTCAATAACACTACTCATAAACTCCAAAACCCTTATCCTCTCCATCACAAAAACAAGATTCCTCAACAACATTCACCAAAATCAAACCAAAACATCCTTTTAACAACAAATCATTCACTCCTTCTTCAATAAAAATCAAAACCAAGCACAAAATCTTCAACCTTTGAGTCGATTTTTGAATTCATAAAGGCAAAGCCTTTCATCTTTAAATCGATTTGGGTACACTAGAAATTGAAAATTTTTCACTCTTTTCTTGGTTTAATTCATCAATGGCAAGGACTAAGGGAGCAACAAAGGCAACAAAGGCAAAGGCACCAAAGGCAAAGACACTTTCATTAAGGCAAAAGAGTCTTCAAGCAAAGAAAGCATTGGCTATGGTGGTAGCAATCCCAAACTTGGAAGTGCATCAACAACAACAACCTCCCATGGGAGCAACAACATCTACTACTCCGGAAATTGATCAACTTGCAAACTATCCGGAGGTAATTTTCATTTCCAAATCCCATAGGGACACTTTTGTCAAGTTTGCTAGAAAATCATTTCAATCCACCAAGTTTATTTGTGAAGATACCTTAAATAAGTTGGGTGTCCTTGAGCAAACTAGAGCCTTCTTTAAAGCCATGGGGTTGGAGAAATTGTTTGAATCAAAAGAATTGACATACCCTTCCCTTACCTTAGAATATTTGAGTTCTTTGAAAGTCAACAAGGTTGAGACTATGGAGACCATCGAGTTTCGTCTTGCTAATGTTAGTAGACGCATCTCCTTTGCGGAAATGGGTGAAGCTTTAGGTCTTAGTGATTCACCGAGTTATTTTAAGAATGTTGGCAAATATGACCCCGACCCTCTTTGGGAGGCGATTTCCGGAAGGAAATTTGAAGACTTTCATGCGAGTCGTGCTCTTTTAGTCCACCATCCGGGCATAAGAGTATGGCACAAGGTCATAGGAAACACCATCATTGCGAGAAAAGATACCAACCATTTCACCAAACTCGATTTTGTTCTTCTTGAGTCGTCTTTGAACATTGGAAGGGTACACACCAAGCCTTTCAACTCTCTAAGGCTTTTGGTGGATAGATGGCTAAACATTGACTGTGGGAAGAAAGGCACTACCGTTATTGTGAATGGCGGCCTAGTCACTATCCTAGCTAAATACTTTGATCCTAACTTCAACAAAGATAACAAGTATGAGGTGAAAGAGGGTGGTCATCTCGTTGATATGCATACTATGATACACAAGTACAAGTGGGTTTCCCATAACCCTCTTGACACCAAGTATGGATGGCTCACTAGTGAGGCTAGATCTTTCACTTTGCCTTCGAAGATTTGTCGATTAAGCGTCCACCGGACCAATTATCTACTTCCCCTTTCAAAAGAGGCCGAGTACATTATCCGACAACAAAAAGGTGAAATTGAAATGCCCTCCTCTTTCATTGTCACACCACCCTACCCTTTCGAGTACCAAGAGTTCAAGCCAGAAGGTGTTGAAGCAAGAAATGATTATTTGACTCTTCTCATGCAAGCAATGCACAAGCAAGCCTTTGAGGATCGGAAAAATGCTTACTTAGCCCACTATTCACCCCTCCTACACTTATCTAGGCAAGGACTACTTGACCCATCATGTCCTTTGCCTAGTCGGGCGGATAGAGAAGTCCTCTTTCCGAGTGCATCTAGGGTTGTTCCGGGTGATAATGAGGTTGTCAGTAATGAAGAGGTTGATGATAACATTGATGAGGAAGCAAGTGAAGAAGGAGAAAAGGATGATGAACAAGGTGAAGAAGAAGGTGAAGAAGCGAGTGAAGAGGGAAGTGGCAATGAGACCACTTCTAATGAGGAAGATGATGATAGTGATGATATGATGGAAGATTAGCAAGCTTTAGAGGCTCCTACCCTCTTGATGTTTGTGTATTTCTCTCTTTGTTTTATTTATTTTTCTTGATCATTGTTGGAGTAGTCCTAGCACCATAGAGGACTAACACCTCGGTACTTTTGAGGTGTTCTCATTTTATTATTCCCACCTTTCAAAATCTAAAATGACAAATTAGTTTCATGCATTGCATAGTGTGTGCATGAACTACACCCATCCTTAGGACATTAGCAATAATGTCTAACTCGGTTTGGGGAAGTTAATGCATACACAACGGGAGGTAATCTAAATTATCCTCTATGTCATAAACAAAAACCATACATCATGTAGTGTAGATTACTGTAGTTTGCATTTAGTATAGAAATCATGCATCATGTTTGCATAATTTCCCATCATTTTGGCCATTGAGGACAATGCCCATATTAGTGTGGGGATGGGGAATTCTAACTTAATTTATTCAAAAATCCAAAAAAAATTGAAAAATTTCGAAAAACCATAAAAATGTGAAAATTGAAAAACCCAAAAACATGTTTATTTCTTTGGTAGTGTAGTTATGTATATATATTGCATATATTGTACATATTGTTTGTTCTATCCTTGTTCACATTGAATGACTACGCCACATCCGAGACATGAGGATCATGAAGACCGCATGGTATGATCTTTCCAATCTACTTTTTCCTCTTTATGTTAATGACTATGTGGCTTTATTTTGATTGATGCGGTATAACAATGTGAACTTAGGACTTGCATTTAGTTTATATGTCATATTAGTTGATAGAATCACTTGCATTAGGATGTATATAATAGTTGCATCATGGCATATAGTTGCATGTAGATAAAAAGTTTTGAAAAGTGCCTAATTGAGAACTTTGACAAGAGCAACTAAGCCATTACAAATACTTTTTCAACTTAAGACTTTGCCTACTAGAATGGTTGTAAAACACCCTAGGTTGTGTCATACTAGTGTCTTTTGACCCATGACCCAAAGCCTAGTCAAGGGTTTGCATGTGAGTCACCTATCCAACCCCGTGATGCGATGTGGACTTGGTTAACTTGTCTAGGTGACCTTGATTGACCTTGTGGTAAGGCAACCCAAAAATACTTTCTATCAATAAGTTTGAAGTGCTCATTTCAAAGAATTTTGTCGTGTGGAAGTAATTTAATGCCAAGGAAACCTCAAATGTTATGAAATGTTGAAATGTTGAGAAATTTAGTTGTTTTGATGGAGGCGTACCACTTCGATGTGCTTTAGAGAGGGATCCATTGAATTGGGCCCCCACACAGTTGTCAATTCGACCGCCCAGAGACAGAGTGACTATCACCCCGAAAAGCTGTTGTCTGGAAGTTAACCGGTTGCCTAATAAGCGATTGGCGAAAGCAAAGGACACTAGCCCGGAAGGGACAAACCCCATCTTAAAATTTTGAAATATGAAAGTTAAATGAGGTCAATTTTTGAATACTAGTCATATCCACCCTTGTTTATAACGATTTGAGCATTTCATTCCCAAAAAGCCTCTTTGTCAAGCAACTTTGTCGAGCTTGGGACGATCCATGACCTTTACTTTTGTAGAGAATTCGAGAATTGTCATGTCATATGCTACTAGCATCATAGGGATCATCATTCCACCACCATCCGATCGCTCTTGACGAAAGAATTTGGAAATTGAGGACGAAAGTAGTCTAGTTTAACACCATTTGGAGGTCATTTAGTGCCATCCTCTTAGCCTTAGTAATTTGTTGAACTAGTATTTGTGAAGGATTATATGCTCTTAAATTTGTTCTCTTTTAGTTGCCTCCGCCACTTGATGAGGAAGTGGCTATTCCTTTTGTAGATGCATCCATTTTTTGATTTTGTGTGCTTAATGTTTGGATGTGTCGCCATTTTGGCAAGACCCACCTTGCCTTGCAAGAAGGCATCCTACCTCATGGTTGTCTTGTTGTGAGTTGAAGGGGCGGAGTGAGACCCGCTAATTGTCTCATATCGGCTATGTTATTAGGTTAGTTTAAATAATGGTCCTAGTCTTTGTCACCTCTTTACTCGGGACGAGCAAAGGTTCGGTTTGGGGATATTTGATGCGACCATAATTAGCACATATTTAGCCCCCGAATTAGCCTTGTTCCCATGCTTTTTAGTGCATATTTGGGTCATTTATTGTCTTTAGTTCTTTGTTTTGCATATTCTTTAAAATTTTGATCCCTTGGTAGGAAAGGAGTGCAAATCTTGCATTTTCATGGCAAAACGAGACTAAATTGATTGAATTCAATGACCAAGCATCAAGGAGAGATAAGATTAGAAGGCCTTTGTACATATTATAGTAGATGAGCAATGTTGAGAAAGGATCCTTGCATCCCCGAGGAAATCCCCAAGGATTTTATGAAGAAAAGGGAAGAAAAGAAGAAGAAACAATGCTGAACAACAATCCGTGCGGATTGCCTTGAATCCGTCCGTCCCCAGCACGAGAATCCGTGCATCTTCCTCCAAAGACGCCTGGGTTAGCAGCCACCTGAATCCGCCCAGATTCCACTAAAGACGCCCGTCTTCCCCTGCCTGAATCCGCCCGTCCCGACTCCAATACGCACGGATTCCAGTACAGCAAAATTTCGTCTTCTACAAGCTACAAAGAAAGAAGCCCTTCCTTCGAAAAATACCGGCTTCTCCCTGCTCAATCTAAAAAGTGTAATTACTAGTTTAGCCCTTAGTTAACCCTAATGCATCCACCTAATTTCCACTATAAATACCCCATTAGTCTAATTAGAAGAGGAGGTTCTTCTTATCAATTATTAGAGTAGTTAATATCAATCAAATCTCTCTTTAGTATTGTTGTTTTAGCAGGATTTTCCCTGAATGGGTCCGGCTTAATTTGAAGAAGTAATTTGGGTATCTAGTTCTATAAGTTTGGAATATTGTAAATGAATAAGAGAGAAAGACTAGAAAAAAGAATAATACTGTTCAGATAACCTGAATACGAATTTGTTTTAGTAATTGGATGCTCATAAAAATGATAAAAGACAAGTAGTGAAGTAGTTCGATATTAATGAATGATGGATCCCTTTACAAATGCTAGTATTACAATATTTATAGTCATAAAAATGAACGTTGTATTAGTCTTCAACGCCCTTCCCTTTTGTCGAAATTGTTTGGATTAATAGGGCATATTCCCTATTAATCCGGTTGACTCGTTCCTATTTGGTTGATCTTTAGCTTTCTTTCCCTTTGCACGTCCAGATTCATGGGCAATATGGTTTCATAATTAGACTCAGTCTTCCTTGAGGATAGGACACGAATGTATATCTTTATATAACCGTTTTTCTTATTCTTGACTCAATCTAGCCCGCTTTAATACTCTGCCAGGCTATTCTCAGACTTACCATCGGCTTCTCTTCCAGGATTAGGCAGCCCTGAGTGCTATAATATTCTTCAACACTAAATTTGTCCGGTCTTCGTCTCCTCCAATCAGCCTTGTAAGGTCAGGCCAAGTTATGGTCAGGCCAGGCTAATCTGGGCCTAACAATTGCCCCTTGACATTTTACCCGTGCTGGATCAGGCCAGGGGTGAGATGTCAACTTTACCGGGTTAAATAACAAAGAGAATCATATTTAATCAATGACTCTTAGACTCCTAGTTACCGTTGAACACTGTAACGGCTAGGTGATGTCATGCTGAGAGTTTTGCAATTTCTAGGGTTTTCATACCGTTATACACCTTCTATAAATACGGTATTTGTGACGAATTTGTTTTCCACCAATTTTCTTCCACTTTCTTTGCTAAATTTCTCTCTAGAATTCTTCTCTATTTCTCCTGAGTTCTACTCTGCTAACCTATAATTTCTCAATAATTAAGCTTTATCACAATAAATTAAATAGTAAAGAATATGGGAGCCAAGAAACGTCCTGTAGCCCAGAAAACTACTGCACTTCAGGAGGCTGCTGCTGAGCCTGAACCCACAGATGTCCAGGAGGGAGAGGTGATGGAAATTGATCCTCCTACTCGTGCTGTGGCTTTTAAGTACCAGGATTCTGTTTTCACTACTCTTCAATCTCTGGATCCTTACTTTCCTGAAGAGAACTTGTTGAAAGCAAATTATGACAAGATATTAAGGGAGAAGAAAATAATTCCTGAATCGACTGAGGTATGGATTCCTGAATCTTGTCCAGTCAGAGCTAACTGGGTGTCACCTGGTTGGTTCTGTATTTTTGAATGGGCGTTCAAAGCAGGCTGTAAATTACCTTTTACCCCTTTAATGATCGATACTATTCGTGCAATGGAAGTATCACCTTTTCAGATTATGCCAATCGTTTGGAAACTTATCCATTCTGTTGAAAATTTATGTGCTAAGCACAATCTCACAATTACCCTTAACGATATCAAGGCAATTTATCATATGAAAAATCCAGTTAATGGTCGTTTTAATTTGAGAATCAAGTCGAAAATGTCTCCATTAATTACTAACCTGGACTCTGGAGACAATAAAAGTTGGGCAAAGACTTTCCTGTTTATCCGGACTGAGACTCTGGGATCAGGCTTTGATTATCTGAGATATCCTCCCTTGGAGAGTGGTAGGTTTCCTGTACTCTTTTTTTGCAATATATATTACATGAAATTAATAGGTTTTGATTTTCACCTGTGTATTTTCGACGGTTTTTGCAGCCCCTGATTGGAACTTTGATCCTCTTGACGAGGAAGTCAAGTTTCCCGGGATAGAGGCTTTCCTTGCTATTCCTGAGGAAGAGAGGACCTGGCCAGCTAGTTTGGGCAGGGAATTATTGCCCCGGTATATGAAGACCAAGCTGACTGGGGTCAAGGTGCCCAAAGGCAAGCCTAGCTCTACTGCTCTTTCCTGTATGTCTTCTATATGTTTTTATGTTAATTGTTATCTTCTTGTCCCTTCTCATCCGATACTTACGTGTATTGTTTATGTATTCAGTATTTAGGTCTTCTGCTAGGTTGGCCAGCTTTTCTGCAAAAGATTTGAAGGCTGGGGTGGCTAGGATTGCTGAACAGTCCAAGAGCCAGGAGGCTAGTGGGAGTGACAAAACGCTTGATATTCTGGTTTCTGATGTCCAGCCTTCCCAAGATCCACCCAGGCTAGTGTCACCGGAGGTCGTCCAGGCTCCAAAAAGGAAGAGGGAAGATGTTATCCTTGAAGAGGAGGAGGGAGAGAAAGAACCTATCCCTGCTCAGCCAATCAGGAGTATAAGGCAAGTGCCTGCTAGGATTGATGACATGGACGATGCCCGGGAACGGATAAATGAATTTTCTGCAAAAATGGGCGGCCAGCTCTTGTCTGCTAATACTCTTGAGTCGTCTACCAGAGTGGTTTCTATTCTGACTTCTCTTGTGACAAAGGCTGCTGAACTTGCTTCTCAGGCTAAGGAGGTTAGTTGTAAAGGGATATTTTTGATTGTTCATGTGCTTTTTGTTTTGCTTTGTACTTGGCTGATTGATTTTATTATTATTTTTTTTTTTTGTAGGGATTGGATGTCGGGTTGGCTACTGCTTGTCAGCTCAGGGATGCCCAGGCCAGGGTTTCTAGTTTGGAGGAAAAACTGGATAACCTTAATCGTGACCTGCACACATCCAGGAGTAATGAAGTAGTACTTCAATCCCAGCTGGGGACAGCTAGAGAGGCAACTAGGGCTCCTATAGTTTGTGAGGTGGCCGCAAAAAATGCTGAGAAGGTTGCCAGGCAAGAGTTGGAGGCTGAGAAGCAAGCAATGCAGGATCAGTTGAGAAAAAATGAGGAGCTTGCTGCTGAAAAGGAATTAGTGGAGGCGCGGCTGGTTGATGCTGCTCAGTACTTCTTTGGGAAAGGCCGGGTTGATGCTATGAGGGATCCGGAATCTGACCGGGCTAATTGGGATCCGGACCGGGATAAAACAACATTGGACGCTCAGTATCCTGATTTGGCCAATATGGGTCAAGAAGAAGTGGATTCTCCTCCTTCCAAGGCAAAATCTGATGACCAGGAAATGGTGGATGGTTGTGAGTCGGTTACTGGCTCAAAAATAACTTAGATTTGTGTTTTTCTTTTAGGTTTTGGTCTATCCAGGGGGAATGTCCCTGGAATGAATATTTAGGAATTTTCTGGCCCATCGAGGGGGGATGTCCCTGGAATGGATGATTATTAGGTGTGTGGTAGGTCCAATTATTTTGGATGAATAAATATTTGGTCTTTGTTTGTTTCTTTTTGTGTTTTGACAAGGTACTTTTGTAATGTTGGATGTGTCTTGGATCGACCGCTTATCGACCGATCGGGCGATTTTTGTCTTTGATCTCGCCAGCTTTTTTTTGTTTGTTTGTTATGGGTGGGGTTGTTGCCTGTCTGGAGGGCTTACGTCCCCTGCCTGTCTGGAGGGCTTATGACCCATTTATGTTATACAAGTCAGGAAGGAGTTTTCCAGATTTGTATGTTAAGTGGAGCTCAATATTTAAAGGCCTGTTTTACAACTGAATTTTGGATATCAGTTGGATATTTGGTGGGGGTGGCCCCCAATCTTTGAGATTTGTTTTAAATAAAATGCAGTATGTAAAACAAGTATTGAAGATTCTACTTGGTAAAAGTAAATATGAGAACATAGATAAGTACTTTGGCACATAATTTGAAGAAATCATATACGGCATTTATTCATGTAATGGCAAGTATCATACATGTAGTTTCATATCAAGCCAGGCAAGAAATCTCAAGGTGAAAAATTATACCTGGATTGAGAGATATATTTTATATGTGAAATAGTTTTAAATGTGCAATATTCCAAGCTCTTGGGATCATTTCGCCGTCCAGGGTTTGTAATCTATAAGCTCCCTGGCCGACTATTGAGTCAATCAGGTAAGGACCTTCCCAGGTTGGGGCCAATTTGCCAGCATTCTTTTCTTTTGTGTTTTGGAAGACTTTCCTGAGGACAAGGTCTCCTACCCTGAATACCCTGGCTTTGACAGTTTTTTTGTAGCTTTTCGCAACTCTTTGCTGATATGCTGCTAATCTGATACTGGCTGCATTTCTTAGCTCTTCTGTTAAGTCGAGGCTGTCCTCCATTAGAGGTATATTGCTTGTTATTGTGTTCAGGCTGCATCTGGCTGATGGAATGTCTACCTCAAGTCGGGATTACTGCTTCACATCCATAGACCAAGGAGTAGAGGGTTTGGCCTGTGGATGTTTTAGGCGTGGTTCTGTCAGCCCAGAGGACAAGGGGGAGTTCTTCAGCCCATCTGCCTTTTCTTCTTTCCAGCTTCTTCTTTATGCAGCTGATTACCACCTTATTACTGGATTCTGCCTGACCGTTAGCTTTTGGATATCCTGGTGTGGATGTTACCAGATTGATGTTCCATTGAGCACAGAAGGCGGCTGTTCTTTTTCCCACAAATTGCGTGCCATTGTCGCATACTATTTCGGAGGGGATGCCATATCTACATATGATGTTGTGTTTGATGAATGCTATGACATCCTTTTCCTTGACTTGCCTGTATGAATCAGCTTCTATCCACTTGGAAAAGTAGTCAGTCATTGCTAACATTAAAACTTTTTGTCCAGGTGCTTGAGGTAGTTTCCCTACTATGTCCATGCCCCATTTCATAAATGGCGAGGGTGCGGATATGGAATGTAGTTCCTCAGATGGCTGATGGATATATGGTCCGTGAATCTGACAAGCTTTACATTTAGAGCTGAATTCCAGGCAATCGGCCCTCAAGGTGGGCCAATAATAACCTGTTCTGAGTACTTTGCTTGCCAGGCTTCTTCCACCTTTATGATTTCCACAGTATCCTTCATGGATTTCTGATAATATCTGCTCAGCTTCTTGTGGTTCCAGGCATCTGAGGTACGGCCCAGCCTGCGATTTCTTAAAAAGCACGTTGTCAATAATAGTATACGAAGCAGCTTTTATTTTTAGTGCTCTGGCGTCTTGCTTATTTAGGGGAAGGATTCCTTGTTGTAGCCAGTCATAGTAGGGTTTTGTCCAAGAATTGGCAATATAAATTGGGAAACTTTCATCTTGTTTATTTATTGCAGGTTTAAACCACTCGATCGAGCAACTATACGTCAATCCGCTCGATCGAGTAGAAATAAACTACTCGATCGAGCACTCCTTGCTTTGTCTCCTCTTTTGTATACTCGGATTGGTCGATCGAGCATCCTTAGGCATATAAAGCATTCGATCGAGCATAAAATCTACTCGAGCGAGCTGTTTAAGCACGTTAGACCTTGAAGCACTTCCCGAATCCAGCTCACGCGTCTTCCAAGTGTTAGAATTCCAAACTCCGGCTCCTAATTCTCCATAAATGCATGCAAATGGGATGGATTAAGGCTCGATTTAGCTCCTCTTTAGTCAATTCCTGCAAATTACATAAAACGAACCAAAGTAGAATATTCGGGGCATTTGTAGCTAGATGCTACATAAAAAGTACAGAAATGCGTGTAAAAATGAGGTAAAAACCTTATATAAAAGACACGCATCAAATCTCCCCAAACCAAACCTTTGCTTGTCCCCAAGAAAAAATGAATACAACTAAGAATAAACAGTGGAACGGGACCAACGCATCAGCTACAAATCACACACTAAAACCAATTTAATGCAACGGCTGACAAAGTGGCAAAAGAAAAGTGCAAACGAGTTGAATCAATGTTTCAAACTTACTGAGCCGTCGACCTTACAAGATTCAAAAGATATCGGACTCTCACGGGTCGCTCGTCACTCAAAAATTAGGCACAAGGTGAGTATATATGTGAAAGATAGACAGAAGTAAAGACACTCACCTAACTCGACCTATAAGAGCATGCATGCAGTTAACATAAATAAAGTCTCTACAACCATACATATGCATTCCAACCATACTAGTGACCAAGACACATGCCGAGGACTTACATTTGGGTAAGTGAGGTAATGGGTAAGAAGGGGCTAAAATGAATTGGATATGTGGGGTTAATAGCCAGGTTAGCAACAACGAATTCAAATATAAATGCATCCCATCTTCATACTCAATATAACAAAATAAAACAGTGCAAATTCCATGCACTAAACTCACTAAACACCAATACTTGTCAACTCCCCATAAAGTATAGATAGAACATGGGAGTGAAAATCATTATACAATTTTTTTCCTTATCCATATGATTTTTCTTTCTTTTTCATCTTTTCTTATTTCGTTTTTTTTTCTTTTTCGTTCCATTTTTTTTTTCATCCAACAATTCTTTTTCTTTCATTCCCTTCAGTTCTTCACCATCTTCTGAAATCAGATAGAATAACCAAATTGCGATAAAACATTCCAACAACTACTCGTCACTAGCTCGGCTAGGGTAGGAAGTATTATAGAAAGTAGTTAATAGGACAAAAAAGGCAATTTGGCTATGTGGGGCTCATGGGTAGAATGAAATAAAGGGAACTGCCTCTCCTAACATGTGTCACCATCCACAGACTGAATACATACAGGTATTAAGAAGACTAGACTCATGCTTATGCAAATTGATGTTACATGCCTTAAAGAGAGTACTACTCACATCCTAATTGAAACTGGTCATGAATGTCACCAGTTTATAAAGCTCTAACCTCAGAATGTAATGTAGCTTGCCGATATGATGAATCAAGTCTATTCGTTCAGATAAGAGAGAAACAAAAACTCGTAGATCATGCACATAATCATGCCAACTAAATGTCAAGAATATGCAAGGCTCAAGTAAAGATTCACTGTAGCGTCAGAGTTCAAACGTTCCGACTCAAATTAAACGTGAAATTGTTTTTTTTGAATTTTTGGAATTTTTTCTAAATTTTTGAATTTTTATGGTTTGATTTTTTTTTTAATTAATTAAAACAACAATGCATGCGAAAATTATTAAACGTGCAAGCGAAAAGGCAAGAAAACATGCAGACAGACATAGATATGGATGCATACCTCCCCAAACCAAACCGTATAATGCCCTAATTGTACCAAAAATAGGGAAAGAAATGCAAACTAAAGGGAAAAGGAGAAGTGGAGTCGGAAAACTTACAAAACGTCATAAAGAGGGACCTCCCCAAACCGACCATGAACATGGGAGGTCAAAGAAAGTCAAGCAGTAGCTCATTAGACGTAAAACAGCCGCTGGAAGACGAAACTGCTCGATCGAGCAACTTGGAATAGCTCGATCGAGTAAACTGGTGGATGGAAGTCCTCGATCGAGTAAAAAACTACTCGATCGAGTAAACGTGATTTCTGCTTTGGTCGATCGAGTAAGAATATCACTCGATCGAGTGAAAATTACCCCAAAAAGTGCTCGATCGAGCAGTAAACTACTCGATCGAGTGAAGTAACCTGCAAAACAAGCATTTTAAAGCAAGATAAGCATAAGGAGTTCATAAGACATCGTCTAAAGTTCAACAAAAAGCTAAAGAAAAACAAAAAGTTCAACAAAAGTTCAATAAAAAAGTCTGGCCTGCCTCCCGGAGAGCGCTGGTTTATGAGGTCCCGCACGACCTTTCTGGTATCAATTAACTGGCGCGTCTAGCTCGTCAAAGTACAGGACTTCGACACGATTGTCTGCTTCATTCGCCTCGTGGTAATGCTTCACATATTGGCCATTCACTTTAAACTTATGACCCTCGGCATCTTCGAGCTCCACGGATCCAAATTTGCTAACAGCTGTCACCGTATAAGGAGCACTCCACCTGGACTTCAGCTTGCCAGGAAACAATCTCAAACGGGCATTAAACAGCAGCACCTTTTGCCCAACATGCAACTCCCGAGGTAGAATTCTCTTGTCATGCCATCTCTTCGTCTTTTCTTTGTAAATGCGCGAGTTATCATAGGCATTAAGCCTAAACTCTTCCAACTCATCTAGCTGCAAAAGACGATTCTGACCACACAACTTAGAATCAAAGTTAAGCTCACGAATTGCCCACCAAGCCTTACATTCCAATTCAACAAGTAAGTGACATGATTTCCCATAAACTAACCTATAAAGTGATGCACCAATTGGTGTCTTAAAGGCAGTTCTATAGGCCCATAATGTATCCTCTAACTTAAGACTCCAGTCCTTCCGTGATTTAGAAACTACCTTAGACAAGATCTCTTTCAACTCGCGGTTAGAGACCTCAACCTGACCACTAGTTTGGGGATGATACCCCAAACTACGCCGGTGTTGGACACCAACTTTAGACAGAATAGAAGTTAGTTTCTTTTCCTTAAAGTGCATTCCCCCATCACTAATGACGACCCTAGGGACACCAAATCGGGGAAATATGACCTTTTTGAACATTTTTATCATGGTCTTGGCATCACAATGGGGTGAAGCAATTGCCTCAACTCATTTGGACACATAATCTACAGCCACTAAGATGTACCTGTTACCTTTACTAGACGGGAATGGTCCTTGGAAATCAATGCCCCAGACATCGAAAACCTCAACCTCTAAGATGCCGTTTTGTGGCATCTCATGTCTCTTTGAAATGTTCCCTGATCGTTGGCAAGCATCACAAGCTGAAACAAAAGACTTAGCATCAGCAAACAAAGAGGGCCAGAAAAAACTAGACTGAAGTACCTTAGCCACGGTACGCGATGGACCGTGGTGACCACCATAGGAAGAGGAGTGACAGCCTTCCAGGACTACTTTGGCCTCCCACTGCGGAATACACCGTCTGTAGAGACCGTCTGCACATTCCTTAAACAAATAAGGATCATCCCAGAAATACTTCTTAGCGTTATACAGAAAACGCTTCCTCTGCTGATGAGAAAGGTCAGGCGGCAGCTTGCCACTGACAACGAAGTTAGCTATATCTACATACCAAGGTTCTTGGTCAACAATAGACGATATATGAGCAATTAAAGTATCGTCAGGAAAAGAATCATCAATAGGTAGAGAATCTTCCCTTCTTGTCGCGACAAGTGATCAGCTACAACGTTCTCAGCTCCTTTCTTATCCTTAATCTGCAAATCAAACTCCTGAAGAAGGAGTATCCATCTCAATAGCCATGGTTTAGCCTCCTTCTTAGCAAGGAGATGCCTCAAAGCTGCATGGTCAGTAAAAAAAGTAACTTCTGACCCAACTAAATAAGTACGAAACTTCTCTAAGGCATAAACTACAGCTAGCAGCTCTTTCTCAGTGGTAGTGTACTTCACTTGAGCCTCATCCAGAGTTCGGCTCGCATAATAGATCGCGTTCAAAGCTTTGTCCTTCCTTTGGCCCAGCACCGCTCCCAGTGCATAGTCACTGGCATCACACATTATCTCAAACGGCAAGTCCCAGTCGGGAGGCTGTATGATCGGCGTAGAGACTAAAGCCTGCTTTAACCTGTTAAAAGCAGAAAGACACTCATCAGTAAAAACAAAAGGGGCATCCTTAAGTAGCAACTGTGTAAGTGGTTTAGCAATTTTGGAGAAGTCCTTGATAAACCGGCAATAAAAGCCGGCGTGACCAAGGAAACTCCTCACCCCCTTAACATTAACAGGAGGCGGTAATTGCTGAATCACTTCCACCTTTGCTTTATCAACCTCTATTCCCCTATCAGAAACTAAGTGCCCTAAGACAACTCCCTCGTTGACCATAAAGTGGCACTTCTCCCAGTTCAGCACAAGATTAACCTCAATACAGCACTGCAACACTTTCTCAAGGTTAGATAGACAGTTAGAAAAATCACTTCCATAAACACTGAAATCGTCCATGAAAACTTCCATAATAGACTCAATATACTCTGAAAATATCCCCATCATGCACCTTTGAAAGGTGGCAGGGGCATTACACAAACCAAAAGGCATTCTGCGATAAGCAAAAACGCCCTGAGGACAAGTAAATATAGTCTTAGCTTGATCGTCTGGGTGAATAGGGATCTGAAAGAACCCACAATACCCGTCTAAATAGCAGAAAAATTTATGAGAAGCTAACCTTTCTACCATTTGATCAATAAAAGGAAGGGGAAAGTGATCTTTCTTGGTGGCGGCATTAAGCTGTCTGTAATCTATACACATCCACCAACCAGTCACTACTCGAGTAGGTATTAATTCATCCTTATCATTCTTAACTACAGTTGTCCCTCCTTTCTTCGGGACCACCTGTACTGGACTCGCCCATTTAGAATTGCCAACAGAATAAATAATGACTACGTCTAGCAGCTTCATTACCTCAGCCATCACTACATCCTGCATCTTCTGGTTCAGCCGGCGCTGACCCTGTCTGTAAGGTTTGTGATCTTCCTCCAGCTCTATCCTGTGCATACAGATATCGGGACTAATCCCCTTGATATCATCCAGTGAATAACCCAGTGCTTTCCTGTTTTTCTTAAGTACAGCTAACAAAGAGGTCAACTGATCATTATCAAGCTTAGCGCTAACAATGACTGGAAATTGCTCAGTACCATCTAAAAAGACATATTTAAGATGAGAAGGGAGGGGCTTACGTTCCGGCACCTTTACCTCAATGGAGCAGAGAGTGCTAATCATTTGTTCCACTTGCTCTCCCTCATGCTCATCTAAATCATCAACAAGCAAATCCAACGCAGCGTCATCGTCGTCTGGGCTATCTGCACACTCATAAAAAAGCATAAGGGCTTCTAGTGGGTCCTTCATAAAAGAACCCGACCAGAAATCATAAATAGACTCGTCAATAATATCAACCGAATAACAAGTATCCTCTATCATTGGCCGAGCCAAAGTATTAGACAGACTGAAAGTGATCGCGTCATTCCCAACTGCAAGAGTCAAACGCCCTTGTCTGACATCAATAACAGCCCCAACTGTACAAAGGAAAGGTCTTCCTAAAATAATTGGGGTCCGGGTGTCCTCAGCTATATATAAAACAATGAAATCTACTGAAATAAAGAGCTTGCCTATTTTCACAGGCACGTCCTCTAAGACACCTAAGGGCTTCCTAACAGATCTATCAGCCATCTGTAGGGTAATGTTAGTCACTTTAAAATGACTCATGTTCAGTTTCTTGCAGACAGGAAGGGGCATGACGCTAACACTGGCTCCTAAATCACAAAGAGCCTGATCAATGACCAAGTTGCCTATAATACAGGTAATAGAAAAGCTGCCCGGGTCTTTCATTTTAGGTGGACCCTTATTTAAAAGCAAATTACTAGATTCTTCCATAAATGAAATCGTCTCAAATTAACTTAAATTTCTCTTACGCGTCACAATATCTTTCATAAACTTAGCGTAAGTAGGTACCTGAGTAACAAGTTCGGAAAAAGGGACAGTTACCTGGAGGTTCTTCACAACGTCCACAAACTGAAGGATAAGTAGATCTATATACTAACATATTCATATATGTTCCATTTTAATTTGTCATAAAATTAACAAGTGATCTTATGCATGCAAACAATTTAACAAAATAAAGAAGAATTCATCCTTACATTGGAATTTCGGTTCATATGGGCACAAAAGAGATCTCCTTCTCTTTTGTTCTTGAGCTTTCCTTTTGGATGAACAAAGACCCAAGTGTAGGATCTCTCCCAAGGAATTATACCCAAAGCACACTCTTAAATAAAATCAATATTATAAATACTAGTACAATATTAATTTTGTAAGAAAATTGACCCAAAATAATTTTGGTTTTGTCTCCTAAAACCGGGTAGGAGAAGGAGGAAGATGGAAAATATTTTTATCTCTCTAAAAATATTTTTGCTGAGATGAATGAATAATAATTATCACACACACATGCATATGGTGAATAATAAAATTTAAGCAAAAGAACCCTTGTTCTTTTCTAGGTGAAACCGGGTGGGAGGGTGGAGGAAGTCCAATGCATGGGCTTGGTGCTCTTCCACAAGACACACTAGGTATGCATGCCTAGTTGTATAAAAATGATTACATCTTCCACTAATTTTAATTAACATTAAAAGAATATGTTAATTACACCCAATATTTCGGTCCATATGGATAACATGGAATCCATTTTATTTTTTGTCAATTGTCAATATGTCACATGTCATATGTTGCATAAATTTGTTGTGCATTTTTAACATATTAAAAATCAACGTATTATTAAAAATACGTCACATACAAAAATTGACTTAGTAATTCATAATTACTTGTACCAAAATATTTTACCAATTTATAAATCACAACAATTTGTATTTATAACAATTCATTCAAATTTAATTGTTTCCTTAAACAATAATTTCATCTGAGTAATGATACAATTCGATTACTCAGACCGTATCTCATTTTAATCAATTTCCATGTGATACGTAAATTTTACATTCAAAATCGCCTGTCAATTTTTCAAGTAATTTAATTAACTTGTAACATTATACGATTAATTAAATGATCAATTAAGAGTGTTGCCCTATAGGTATGACCTAGGGGATCAACTGATCACCACCGTCACACGATAGTAATGTCAAACTCTAGTCAGCCAATCATTACCGATATATGTTGATCAGTTGACAGTAAAAATATTACTTCCCAATTGTATTCTTTATAATGAGATTTAAACATGTGATCATCATGATCAACAGTCGTGATCGCATTATTGTCGGAGGACACATATTCCAACAATCTTCCACTTGTCCTCGACAAGTGTGCGTCACCAATTCTCTTGTCCTATTACTATCTCCCACTCAATGCAAGGTGTCTTTCAGGTCGTACTTGCAAGTGATCATATCGAGAGTGGTTTTCTCGATCTGGAGAATAACTGATTGACCAGACTTATCTATCATAGATACTTTCCGAGCGTGGCCACGCATTTCCAGTTCATTACTCCTCGAGTGGCCCTGAGATATTGTTATAACCCTGACTAGGGGTGGACAATTCCTATTGCACTCATTCCCTTAAACTAGCCACAGCCATCATAACCCAAAATGTGCCCATTTGACCCCATTTACGAAGGTCGTAGTAACACAAATCAAAGTTAATCTGAAACTGTGCCATCTTAGGTGAATAGTCTTTAGTCAAAAGAATCGACTCATTAGAATACTATAGTAGCTCTCGCCACGACCAGGCTATACAAATTGCCAGAACTCTATAAGCGGTCATAAGGCCCGACAAAATGTTCCTAACAGTCTGCCTATGTGATTGACTAGTCATCTCACATGACTCTATGGCACTTGAACTTGCCATCAATCGCATCACACTCTAGTCACTTTGAGACGTCACCTCATACAAGTGACTATGGGCAAATACTATGTTAATCCATGTTCACTTTAACGGGGTTCAATTGTCACTACAACCCGTTTGGATGTAACAATGTATAAATTAAAGATAAAAGACAAATGTGATTATGAACATGAACAAAAACCAACACTTTTATTTCATTTCAAAATCTAACATAGACTTGGTACACGTTTAAGTCCCATGGACGCCATATGTCCATCATGTTTAGCCAGCGATAAACGCTTGGTGAGCGGATCGGCTATGTTGTCATCCGTCCCAACCTTACAAATCGTAATTTCCTTTCTTTCATTGAAATCTCTTATTACATGATATTTTCTAAGTACATGTCTAGATCTATTACTAGACTTCGGCTCCTTAGCTTGGAAGATCGTCCCACTATTATCACAATAGAGAGTGATGGGATCATTGGCGGTAGGTACTACTTTTAGACCTTCTGTGAATTGCCTGATCCAAACAGCTTCCTTAGCAGACTTCGATGCTTTGCAATGTACTCAGCCTCCGTTGTAGAATCCGCGTTTACAGCTTCCTTGAAGCTTCTCCAGCTTACGGCACCACCATTGAGCATAAAAACGAAACCAGCTTGTGATTTCAAGTCATCTCTATCTGTTTGAAAACTTGAGTCCGTGTATCCATTAACACGCAACTCAGTGTCTCCTCCAAACACTAGGATAGAATCCTTAGTTCTTCTCAAGTACTTAAGGATGTTCTTGACGGCTATCCAGTGACTCTCACCTGGATTTCCTTGATATCTACTCGTCATGCTCAAGGCATACGAGACATCGGGACGTGTGCATATCATTGCATACATGATTGATCCAACAGCGGAAGCATAAGGGATCAACTTCATGTGTTCAACATCATGGGGTTCGGAGGGAGATTGAGTCTTGCTCAATATCGTCCCGGTTACCATAGGTACCAAACCCCTTTTGGTTTTGTCCATGTTGAACCGTCGAAGAATCTTATCAACATAAGACTCTTGACTTAGTGCCAATATCTTCTTGGATCTATCTCTATGGATCCGGATACCTAATATGTGTTGTGCCTCTCCTAAATACTTCATTTGGAAGTGGTTACCTAACCACTTCTTAACAGAAGACAACATTGGAATATCATTTCCAATGAGTATTATGTCATCGACATATAAGATTAGGAACACAACATTGCTCCCACTAAATTTCATGTATAAACATGGTTCCTCAACACTTCGAGTGAAACCATTTTCCTTTATAACATGATTGAATCGATGATTCCAACTTCTAGATGCTTGCTTAAGACCATAAATGGATCTCTTAAGCTTGCACACTTTGTTAGGATTTTTAGAATCAACAAAACCTTCGGGTTGTATCATGTACACCTCCTCTTCTAAATGCCCATTTAGAAAAGCGGTTTGACATCCATTTGCCATATTTCATAATCATGAAATGCGGCAATCGCTAACAAAATCCGTATGGATCTTAGCATGGCTACGGGGGCGAAGGTCTCATCATAATGGAGACCTTGGACTTGGGTAAATCCTTTTGCCACTAGCCTAGCTTTGTAGACATCATCATGTCCTTCTATGCCATTTTTTACTTTGAATATCCATTTGCATTGAAGGGGTCTTGCCCCTTTAGGCAAATCTACCAAGTCCCAAACTTGGTTTTCATGCGTAGAATCCATTTCGGACTTCATGGCTTCAAGCCATAAGGAGGAATTTGGACTAGAGATTGCGGCCTTGTAGGTGGCGGGCTCGTCACTTTCCATAAGCAACACATCGAGTGTTCCATCTTCCTCGATAAGTCCCACATATCGATCGGGATGGCGAATTACTCGACTCGTTCTTCGTAGTGGAGGAGGTACAACCGTGTTAGACGACGAAGGAACATCTTCTTGCGTCTCTTTCTCGGTTTGTGGCTCTTGAACTTCGTCAAGTTCAAAATTTCTCCCACTCTATCTCTTAGAAATGAATTGACTTTCTAAGAAGACAGCCTCGCAAGACACAAACACTTTGTTTTCTTGAGGTTTGTAGAAGTAGTATCCTCGAGAATCCGAGGGGTAACCTACAAAGGTGCATTTTTCGGATCTTGGGGCAAGCTTGTTGTCATTCTTAGTTTTGACGTAAGCATCACATCCCCAAATCCTCATATAGGATATATTGGGAACTTTTCCCGTCCACATTTCATATGGAGTCTTCTCGGTGGATTTAATGGGACTATTGTTCAAAGATCTAATTGCGGTTTGAATCGCAAATCCCCAAAACGAGTTCGGTAACTCGGTTTGACTCATCATGGATCGAACCATATCAAGTAGAGTTCGATTTCGCAACACCATTGAGGTGTGGTGTTCCAGGTGGAGAAAGTTGTGATATAATACCACAACCTTTCAAGTGTGAATCGAATTCAAGGCTAAGATATTCTCCACCACGATCGGAACGTAGTGCTTTTATCTTTTTGTCTAATTGGTTCTCTACCTTGTTTTGAAATTCCTTAAATTTCTCAAACGCTTCACTCTTATGTTTCATTAAATAGACATACCCATGTCTACTCAAGTCATCGGTGAAGGTTATAAAGTAGTCATAATTACCACGAGCGGTGATACTCATTGGTCCACATACATCGGTGTGTATGAGTCCCAATAGTTCACTAGCTCGTGTCCCTTTACCACTAAAAGGATTACGAGTCATCTTGCCAAGAAGGCAATATTCGCATGTACCATATGATTGATAATCAAATGGTGTAATCACATTAGTCGAAATTAATCTTTTGATGCGATTCTCGTTTATGTGACCTAATCGACAATGCCAAATGAACGCTCCACTTGGGTCACTTGATTTGAGTTTCTTTGATTGAATGTTATAGATATCATTAGTCGGATTTGAGGTCTTTAAAATGTAAATGCCATTGATAGAGGAAGCTTGGCCTATAACTAAGTCGTTCCTAGAAATAGTACAACGATTGTTCTTAATGACAAAACAAAAACCGTCCATGTCTAGCATGGCGATCGAAATAATGTTTTTACAGAGTGTAGGCACATAAAAACAATTATGTAAATACAACTCAAATCCATTAGGCAAAGCTAAAACATAAGTTCCTTTGGATTCGGCCGCTACCCGAGCTCCATTTCCAAGGCGTAGATCCACATCTCCCTTGCTAAGCCTCTTCACATCTCTTAAACCCTGTAAATGATTACAAAGGTGAGAACCACAACCGGTATCTAGTACTCATGTCGTAGTGGAAGTATAATTTATATCAATAACATAAATTTCCTTAGGAATTTTACCTTTTGGAGTGATGATTCCTTCCCTTATATTTCGCAAATATACAGGACAATTCCTAAGCCAATGTCCCATGCCATAGCAATGATGGCATTCATCATTAACTTGCTTGAAGTTTTTGATTTTCTTTCCCTTCTTCTTGAACCTTTTGCCCTTAGAAGCAAGAACTTGATTGCTTGAGCTCCCACTAGTTTTGGCATCTTTATCTTCCAGAGACAAAGACCCTACAGATTGTTTGAGGTAGTCTTCCTGAGACGGACTCACACGAGGTCTAGTAGTAGTAGGTGGTTTAGAAGAAGTGATGAAATTAAGGTTTCCATCCGAACCTATCCCAAAATGAAGTTCTCTAGTAGTGTCGAAATCATTGTTGGAGCAAACGTCGTCAAAAACATTGTGGTAAGACTCAATAGTTATCGGTGCAGTAGCGTTTGATGGATTCATTGTAAAGAACTACAAATATGGAGGAAAAGGAAATATTAACATTTGTCTTTTTAAATCATACTTGTAAAATATTAACAAGATATGAACATTTATATAGTGACCTCTACCCAACTATCATAAATGATTCCAAGATCCAAATTCATATTAACTTGGGCACGGTATGGCCGATGAAACCCTTATCAATATAACTCGGTGGATTAACGTTTTAATCGATTCTACTTTTAGAACTCTTGGTGGATAAAATTACCCTAATAATTATCTATAGCCAAAAACACATCCTACAAGGGCACGGTATGGCCGATGAAACCCTTATCGAAAAACTTTTGTTGGGTTCAATCCAAATTTCGAATAAATGTGTCCATGATCCAAATCCACATCAACTTGGGCACGGTATGGCCGATGAAACCCTCATTAACATGAACTCGGTGGATTAACATTCATCACCCACTTCCCCTACGTAACAAGGTTTGTACCCCGGTAGGGCCGAGTGCACTCCCTCGCGAAATAGGTTTTCATGGTTTCTACTATTTGGTAAGGCTATGTCTCAATTAATTGTTTTAGCGAGAGGTCATGTCAATTTATTATCTATCACGTTTTAAGTGAACTAAAGCGGTGAACTAAGATAATTCTAATTGACACGGTCGATAAACTCGATGAGATGAGGATGCATGTTTTAGTTATGGCGATTTAGCGATGCATGCAACATATAAATAAAATGCAAACATAAAAATAAATCCTAGTATGGCCTTCCTAAAATAGAAAAACTATTACATATTCGGAAACCAACTCCATTGGTCCCTTGAACTTCGGTTGTGGCACGCATCTCGAGGTAACACCGTCTTTATGTATCGCCATCTTGAAGAAATCCGTCTTTGGGAACTCCGAGATAAATTAAATTACATAATTTCCTATTATACATTTGTAACTAAAATAAAATAAATCTATTAAATTACAAAACGGTGATACGAGATCACAATAAAATTACAACCGAATCGATATTCCTTTACATTTCGGGTAATACCAATTAAAACTAAGGCCATACTAAGTAAAAATTACATAATTCAAAAATTACATAAATTAAATTATGACAATCATAAAGAAAATGCAGCATTATAATATGTATGAACATGCCCAATTTTATGCTAAATCGCCTTTAATAAGCCAATATCGTATATTACTTGGTTTTTACGGATTTGCGTGATTTCAACATTTTACAATCACAAAAATTACATAAATTCATATTTATGCATAAATTAATTACCCTAACCTCTTAGGACTCAAAATTTAGTCTTCACTAATTATTTGACCATAATTAACTCATATTTATAAAATTTGTTCATTAATGGACTTAAAATTACAAAAATAAGCTATAAACTTCAAATAAATCACAAAATTTCAAATAAATTTGAAATTTGAAATTTAAACTCATGAAAATTCTGGAAAAATACCATGACACTCATAATGTTCAAAACCTTAGGTTAAAAATTTCGAATTTTTTTTGGAAAAACAATGTTGCGGTTTATCGATTTTAACTAAAATGATCATAAAAATATGTGAAAAATTATATACATTAACTTTTCAATTTTAGATCTGAAAAAGATAATAAAATGCAACATATTATGTTTTTCTTTAGTCATAGAGTATGATTTATTAATTTTTCAATAATTAGGTCACTATCCATGCCATTTTTTTCAAAAATCCATAAATCATGCAAAAAGACTTCACTATAGCCCATTATTTTACACACATCTTGTAAAATTGCATGTGACAACATACTAAATTTCTATGACCAGATTCGAAATTTATCTCATATTAACCTATTTTTCACCTAAAATCGATTTTAATAATGAAAAATCCATTTTTCGAGCATAACATGTCCAAAAATTATGAAAATTTACAGGTCATCTCAAAATAATATATGTGATAACATATCCAAAAATCACTGGAAAATTCGAAGTATAGCTAATTTTAGACCGAAAATGACATTTTTACTCATAAAATCATATTTAAATGCCATTATTGTAAAATATGAACAATAAAAAATCCGTAAATTAACCAAAATATCCTAAAAACATTTTAGGACCAGAAATTTAACATGCATAAATTAATTTCGTGATATCTCATAATAACACTAATTATTCAAATTTTATATGTTATTCTTATAACTCGAAAAAACTTTTAACCGATTTGCATGCAAACAACCATGGCTCTTGATACCGATTGAAGGATAAGTAGATCTATATACTAACATATTCATATATGTTCCATTTTAATTTTTCATAAAATTAACAAGTGATCTTATGCATGCAAACATTTTAACAAAATAAAGAAGAATTCATCCTTACATTGGAATTTCGGTTCATATGGGCACAAAAGAGATCTCCTTCTCTTTTGTTCTTGAGCTTTCCTTTTGGATGAACACAGACCCAAGTGTAGGATCTCTCCCAAGGAATTATACCCAAAGCACACTGTTAAATAAAATCAATATTATAAATACTAGTACAATATTAATTTTGTAAGAAAATTGACCCAAAATAATTTTGGTTTTATCTCCTAAACCGGGTAGGAGAAGGAGGAAGAGGGAAAATATTTTTATCTCTCTAAAAATATTTTTGATGAGATGAATGAATAATAATTATCACACACACACACACATGCATATGGTGAATAATAAAATTTAAGCAAAAGAACCCTTGTTCTTTTCTAGGTGAAACCGGGTAGGAGGGTGGAGGAAGGCCAATGCATGGGCTTGGTGCTCTTCCACAAGACACACTAGGTATGCATGCCTAGTTGTAGAAAAATGATTACATCTTCCACTAATTTTAATTAACATTATAAGAATATGTTAATTACACCCAATATTTCGGTCCATATGGATAACATGGAATCCATTTTATTTTTTGTCAATTGTCAATATGTCACATGTCATATGTTGCATAAATTTGTTGTGCATTTTTAACATATTAAAAATCAACGTATTATTAAAAATACGTCACATACAAAAATTGACTTAGTAATTCATAATTACTTGTATCAAAATATTTTACCAATTTATAAATCACAACAATTTGTATTTATAACAATTCATTCAAATTTAATTGTTTCCTTAAACAATAATTTCATCTGAGTAATGATACAATTCGATTACTCAGACCGTATCTCATTTTAATCAATTTCAATGTGATACGTAAATTTTACTTCCAAAATCGTCCGTCAATTTTTCAAGTAATTTAATTAACTCGTAAAATTATACGATTAATTAAATGATCAATTAAGAGTGTTGCCCTATAGGTATGACCTAGGGGATCAACTGATCACCACCGTCGCATCGACGCACAATGTCAAACTCTAGTCACCAATCGTTACCGATATATGTTGATCGGTTGACAAGAAAATATTACTTCCCAATTGTATTCTTTATAATGAGATTTAAACATGTGATCATCATGATCAACAGTCGTGATCGCATTATTGTCGGAGGACACATATTCCAACACAAACTTACCGTACTGTCGCTCGATCTTTGCGTCCTTCAGACGACCTGGGAAGGGCACTCTGGTAGCAATGAGTGGACCCGCAACTTTCTCTTTACCTTTATCAATGCGTGACACCTCCACAACAGGGGAAGATGACACGGTAGCGGAATTGGATAGTAAAATAGGATCTCCGCCACTTCTGGTACTCGATCGAGCACAATTACCACTCGATCGAGTGGTTTCACATTGCAATATACTCGATCGACCATTCTCCTTACTCGGTCGAGTAATGTCCTTTTCTGGTTTACTCGATCGAACGTTTTTATCACTCTATCGAGTGATTTCTTCAGCAAATTCAGTCGATCGAGTAAGAATATCACTCGATCGACCATCTTCAATTTCTGCAGTACTCGACCGACCAGTATTTTCACTCGATCGAGTGATGGGATGAATTGATTCACTCGATCGAGTAGATAGATCACTCGATCGAGTGTCTTGATTACACGCAGCAAGTATTTCGGCTAAAAACTCATTCATATCATCCTCAGGGGCATCTTCAGCTATCAGAACCCTGTCTTCCGGTTCCTTTGGCTCTTCATGAGTAAGGCCAAATAGGAGGTTCGTTGCATTGGTTGGATTGCATGTCGATAGAAGCTTGGCTTGGTCACTCGCGAGTGTTAACTGCGCGACTTGTTCTCTTAATTCCGCTATGACAGCTTCTTTCCTATTGCACTTCTCATCAAATTGTTGTGATATGCTCAACATAAAAGATTTCAATTCGGCAATTTCCTCATTTACAGGAGGAGAAACTGGCTGCGGCGCTGGCGTAGAAAGAGCAGAGACGTTCTTTATTTCTTCATATAGCTGAGAAAAAGGAACTCCTTGCTTGTATTTCTAATAAGCAAGGACGCGCTCCATACTTGCCAGGCATCCAATAGGGTCATGCCCTTCCATGCCACATCTACCACATGGCTCTATATGTTCAGTAATCGAACAAACCTGTGATTTAGACATTCTGGCAAATAGACTTACAAAGCAACGAACAACCTGCAAAACTTATCAAAACTTTGCAGAAATAAGATCAGCCTCAAGGAATAAATTTCTTGAGACGAGAGACAAACTTAATTAAAGCAACAAAAATTGCGCCACCTCCCCGGCAACGGCGCCAAAATTTGACACGGCTATCGCGTATCTGTCAAAAATACCAACTGGATCTAACTAATATAGCTAGGGAAGTCGGGTCGAATCCACAGAGAGGTAGGAAATTGTCAGCTTAATCTAAGTTCGTCAAGGTAACCAAATTGGGGGGGTTTTTAATCGTGATATTCTAAACTAATAAGAAGGTAAGGAAGAGAAAATAAGAGAATAAAGATTAACCAAGGAGAGAAAAACAGCTAAGACAGACGGTTCACCATAATCATTCGGTCAAGTAATCTAGGTCTCAGGTCAATGCAAATACGATCTAAGGAGCAGTGAATATCTCCTTTCGGTCTCAATTCGCCCTAAAGCGTAAATAGCTTAGCTTTCTCCCTAACTACAATACCCTATTGTTCGCTACTAGTCTCGCCTTTTCCAACCTTTCGGTCCAGGTCAAGGGTCACTAAGATATAAATGTCTAATTGCATCGACTCAATTAAATGTATACGTATAAATGCAAAGAATTAACAACGAAGATTATACCAAAGATTAACCCAATAAATCGATTACTATTCCCTCATAATTATGGATACCCTATAGCCTTAGCAGAAGAAAATTAGCTACTCATTATCATCGAATTAACAATAACAACAAATAAATAATTGAAACTAGACATGATAATAAACTAATAAGGAATGAGTTAAAGCAATTATGATAACAATAAAAGGGAAGAAGTAATTAAAGCAAATGATTAAAAATTAAGAGATTAAAAGAGATTGATAATACCAATAAAAATCCAAATCTGAGTAGCCAAAGAGTAAAGGAAGGGTAAAATCCAAAGAACATTAACCAGTGATAGAGTAAAAGTGAACAGATCGAAGACCCGAGTTACGTTGTTCACTCCTTCAGTCTTATACAAAAAATTCCATCCTAAACCTAATCTATGGACTAATTACAAAAGCCCATAAGATAATTAGGCGGAAAAAATCTTTAGAAGGACAAACCATTCGATCGAGTGGTAATAAACCAGTCGATCGAGCAACTATACGTCAATCCTCTCGATCGAGTAGAAATAAACTACTCGATCGAGCACTCCTTGCTTTGTCTCCTCTTTTGTATACTCGGATTGGTCGATCGAGCATCCTCAGGCATATAAAGCATTCGATCGAGCATAAAATCTACTCGATCGAGCTGTTTAAGCACGTTAGACCTTGAAGCACTTCCCGAATCCAGCTCACGCGTCTTCCATAAATGCATGCAAATGGGACGGATTAAGGCTCGATTTAGCTCCTCTTTGGTCAATTCCTGCAAATTACATAAAACGAACCAAAGTAGAATATTCGGGGAATTTGTAGCTAGATGCTACATAAAAAGTACAGAAATGCGTGTAAAAATGAGATAAAAACCTTATATAAAAAACACGCAGCACATATCCTCCATGCTGTCAAGACTTTATTTACCATGACAATGTTAGGAAGCCACTCCGGATAGTCACATTTTTCGATGAATCCTGCGGACAGTAATTTGTCCACCTTTTTTTATGGCAGCATCTTTTTCGGTCGACATGTTTCTTTTCTTCTGTTTGACCGAAGTACACGTTGGGTCTACGTTTAGCTTGTGAACGATGACTTCTTTACTCACACCCGGCATCTCATCGGCGGAGTAGGTGAAAACGTCTTTGTTTATTACTGGTACTCAGATCATTCGGTCTCTGAAGGTAGGTGTCATGTCCTCTTCTATGATCACTGACCATCCAGGGCCAAGCTCGACTGCAGTAGTCCTTGCCCCCAGTACTGATCATTTGTGATCAGTATAAATTTTCTTTCCTTTTACTTGCCTCTGCCTCAGGTGTGGGGCGCTTGGAGCTCTTTTGCTCCTCTCGGCAGGAGTTGCTCCCGGCCGTTCCAGGGTTTGGCTCGTCTCTTTTCTTGGCTGAGGAATTGTTCTTGAAAGCCATTACGTTGCATGACCTCGAGGAGATCTGACTTCCATGAAGTTTTTTCGCTCTTCCGGCGTCTGACACATACATAAGTGTCAGTGCCCGGACGGACATTGCCGCATTGTTCTCGCCCAGAGTTTGCCTTCCGATCAGAACATTGTATACAGACTCGGCGGCGATCACTGTGAACATGGCATGTACCTTGCTCATTTGTGCTTCTCTTCCAAACAGGACAGGCAGCATAATGGTTTCCATTGGGGCTAACGCCTCTCCCGAGAAACCATAAAGTGATCTGCTGGTCGGTTTCAAATGCTGATGTTTAAGGCCGAGTTGCTCTAAGGCGGGTCAGTACAGTAGGTTGGTGTAGCTTTGGTGTCGATTAGGCATCTCCTAACCATGTCGGTGCTGATCTTGAGGTCAAGTATGAGTGGGTCATGGTGAGGACTCACTATGCGTATGTGGTCAAATGCGTTGATTGTCATGTCGGGCGTTTTAGCGATCGACGCGTCTTTCGGCATGATGCCGACCTGGGCAATTAGGTTCCGGAGGTCTTCCATGAGCTTGTTGTGCGTGGAGCCCTCATCGCCTTCCCCAGTGACCATGTGAATGATGGGGGTGTCATTCTCCAAATCATCTACGCGTTCTGGCTCTGACCTGTAGGGGGTGATGCGTGCCTTTTTAACGTATTTATTTACTTATTCGACACGTATTTCTATGAGCTTATTTGTTTAATTCTCTTTATTTTTCCCCGTATTTGCTACTTTGGTATGTTTCGTGTCCTTTGCAGGATTGAAACTCATTTGTGCATTTACAAGCCGAGTCCGTTTAATAATGGAACAAGAAAGAGTATAGAAAGGGCTTAGACGAGCTTGGAAGAGTGGGATTTATACATGTTCTAGTGACGAATGGCCAATGTCTAACGAAATCCGTCATTCGATGCAATATACTATGTCATCCTATGTTGCATCCAAGTGCGTTCCGTATATAGCTAGAAGTCGTTCTACCTTCATCAAGCTAAGTCATCCTCCATTTCTTAATATACAGCCATAGTCGTCCCGTTGCTCTACCTATGTCGTCCTCCATTGTTGATGTATATCATCCTCACCCGGCCATGACTTTCACCAGTGGTTCCTACACTCGTCATCAAGTCGTTCGACCCCTGGTTTCATGTCGATCAACCTTAGCTTGTTACACGTTGTTATGTCGTCCTACCTGCATCAATATGTCATCCGACCAACCACCAAGTCGTCCTACACTAAGAAGGAAGTCGATCGACTTCGGCTTATATTTTCCTAGACTTTAAGCATGTTTAAACGTTTAAGTCACCTGTTTTACTTTCTTTGTGGGATTGGACTATTTAAGCTCTTGTAAACATTATTTTAGGGCATCTCGTTTTTACTGTGAAAGGATTACGATACTTTTTCTGCTCTACAAACTTGAGATCTAGAATTATTTCTCTTTCTCTATTGCTCATACTCAATTTCCAATCGGTAATTTTAATTCCTCTTTTCCCTTAATTCTTCTTTGTTAATTTTATTTATTTCTCTTTTATTATTATGAGTTTAATTTATGTTGTTTAATTTACGGATTAATTTCACTATGAATTCTTTTCCTTTATCGTCTTATTCAATTATTATTGGTTTTAATTTCATTATGAGTAGCTAAACCCCTTTTGCTAGGATTTAGGGGAGCCATGGATTGAGACGGTATTAATTAGGTAATTAGTTTAGTCGATATAATTCGTCTATGTTGTTAATTGTGATATTTGATCGCTTTTAATTGGTTAAGTCGACGTAATTGATTAAATGTATTGGTAAACCCCGACCTAAGATCGAAAGCCTGGTGAGGGTTAGACCTGTCACAAACATTAGAGTGCCCTAGTAAGTTGCGAGAGCCCGCTAGAAGCATTCTAGGGCGAATAGCGTACCGAGAGGACCTTTTCACTGCCCTGTGGACCGATAATTGAGACTAACCTTTTACCCTACGTATGACCCGTAATAATCCATGGTGAACCCATGTCCTAGATCATTTCTCTTACATTTATCTCGACTCAATTTCTCTTTTTAATCCTTTTATTTATTTGCTTTTATTTTAGTAAAACAATTCAAATAAACCCCGTTGGTTACTCAGACAGACTTAAATTGACATTTAGATTGCAAATAGCCTCCCTGTGGATACGATCCAGACTTCCCTGACTATATTAGTTAGAGACCAGTTGGTTATTTTTGATAGGTTGCGACAACCTTATCAGGGGGCTTTGTATTTGCCCAAGTACCCTCGACGCATGAGGTCCTCTATTTCCTTCTTTAGATGCCGGCACTCGCCTGTATTGTGGCAGTTTCCTTTGTGGTAGTCGATGTAAGACCCCCATTTACCAAAGAGCCTTTAACAAGATCTTCTTTAGTAAATAAGCACGTTACCATCTCGGTTACCCGAGGTAGTACATATAAAATAGACCATAAAGAAACATTTATTAAAATGAAGTAAACATAATACGGTTAAAAATTCCAAATCCCAAAATACAACTCATAATCCAAAATGTGATAACTAATTACTAAACTCAGTGGATGCTACAAATAAAATGACTCGTCAGGCGTCCCGTCCAATCCCGCATATAAGCTCAATCATCAACACCTGCTAGACTCACTGCTCCCCATTTGCCAGAAATATCAAATGGTTCTTCATAGTTTTGAAAACATACAAAGGTCAGTAACATTTATACAACTAATCATAAGCATAGAGAAACAATCACAAGTAATGAACCACACAACCACTCCATTCTATCATCTATCACCCAAAATCCAGTACCCTGCTTCCAAACCGACACGCGAACACCAAATGGCACTCATCGCAACGAGTAGCCTGGTTCCCATCGAAACAGGTAACAAACCCATGCTGATATCAGATCGCAGCACTGAACATTAAAATCCTCGCTCATCACAATGAGCGAACCCAGATCCTTAATGTGCACATCCCCCTTGTAATGGGGGTCACAAGAGGCAATAAATGGGGATGAAATCCATCGCCCGATATGGCTTCACAATCACAACCACAACCTCCATTACCATCAACAACACAATAATAATCATGATAATAAAGATCACACAATCATATAATCACAATATCACAACCGTCTCATAATTAATCATACAATTGTACTGGGAAACCCTACCTTATTCGCAAATCCAAACTAGCACGCAAAGCCACTAGAAATGCTCCTTTACGAAATCGTCACCTATATAAACAATGTAATTACAATTACTACAACAATCACCGTGACAATTGCTTAACAAAACTCCCCCAACACACCCGAATTAGGGTTTTGTCAAATATAAAATGAATAAGAATGGAGATCGAGACATACAACACGATTGACACGATACGAAGTCAAATTCGAATACCAAAATGCAAATCTTGCGTAGATGATGATTAAAGTGATTAAGGAAAGTTTTAATAGATGTTGTACGTTAATATGAAGTTTAGGAATTGTTAAAATGATTTATAAACCTCCCCTAATCACCCTAATCAAACCGCGGAAAAACAGCGCCCCGATCGGCCACTAGGTCGAGTGTCACATCCCACTCGGTCGAGTGCCCTATATACTCGACCGAGTGTGCCAATACTTGTAACACCCCCATACACAAAGGTGCCTTACCAAGACCACCTAATGCATGAGAGTGCTACCATCTCAGTTGCCCAAGGCAATGTATATCAAATAGACCATCAGAGAACGTACTTTAAATAAATAGTTTATGTGATTACATGAAAAACCAACTGATAAAAAAAATATGATACAAGTGTTCCAAACAAAATCCAACTAACGTAAATGAAAATGTCTCTACACAACAGCGGAAGACTACTAGCTGAATCGTGGTGACTCATCCCCAGCTAACCCTCGCACATCCACGTCATACGTGCTCAATAACTGCTCACCATCCCCGAATGGATCACCACAGTTTTTAAAATAATTAAATGGGGTCAGTTACTGCATACACAATATAAGATAATACAACAATAATACACAGACACAATTCTCCAACACCGTCACATCACCAAACATCTGACTAGCTTGAAGGTCTAGCCCTGCCAGATTACTAGTCCCAACCAGTAATCCACTCTGACAGTGGGCGACCGCAACCGTTCCCACCTGAGCCCCGCTCATCTTTACCGAGCGAAAACCCATGTTCCTTAATGTGCACATCCCTTCTTGTGACGAGTTTCACAACGGGCAAATCAAGGACATGAATCCACTCCCGCAAGTGACTCCACTCAGCCGAGGGCACACCTCGCGAACCACAGACAAACAACAACAACCAATTACAATATCAACAATACCAAATCAATTACGATATAATAAAATACCAACAACCAACAACCATCTCATAACCATGTATACAATAACAGAGTAGCAAACCCTACCTGGAAAGCAATCACCACAAATCGACAAAACAACATATCAAAAGCGCTCCTCTACGAAATAACCTCATATCAACATATAATCATACAATCACAATCCAAAAACAACAGCACTCCCAAAAACCCCCAAATAACCCAATTTTTGGTTTAACCAAAACCAACGAATTAACATAAAAACTATACTAGGATCTTACCCACAATGCGATGGTCTGAACGGTATAAAGAACTCTGCAATCCGATGAATTTAGCCCTTTGGATTTGATAGCAATGCGAGAGGGGATTCAACGTTGTTTGTTTTCTCTTGTGAATGTTTTAGAAAAAGGTGAAAAGTACAAGAAACTGTTGAAAAGTACTTTATATATCATTTCACGCATTGCTATCAAACCCGGCCAAAAATATGTATAAACCAACTTAATAGATCGAGTAACTGAGGTACTCGATCGAGTACCGCCTACTCGATCGAGTTGCCCTTACTCGGTCGAGTATCCATCAGGTAGAACACAGTCCAGAACGCAAAACTAACTTACTCGACAGAGTAAGCCTTACTCGATAGAGTACCCAACAGCTCATAAATCCGTAATATTACAGTCTTCCCTCCTTAAAAACGAACTTCGTCCCCGAAGTTCAAACCCAACCTATAAAACATGAACTCCTAACACTAACTCCACCAACTATGCCTACCTCCACAACATGGCACACAATATCGTATCAACTACATTATAGCCTCACAACAAAAACTCCATACACTACCGAATACAATCCACAAACGCCGCTAGCTCCGTCTCACTAACATATTATCCACTAGAAAATCAAATATCAAGACAATCCACGATGCGAGATCAACCACCAAATGGAATGTTACATTCTACCACCCTTAAAATGAACTTCGTCCTCGAAGTTTACTCATACTCATAAACATCATCACCCAAACTATCAACACTATCGAAGTTTACTCACACCCATAAAAATTATACTACTACCAGCACTGCCATGACCTTTAATAATATCAACCACAATACAAATCCATCCTTTATTCTCCACCAAGACTCAAACTTCTAAATATATCAAACATCCAAATATGCTGCAACATGTACAACCATCAAACTCTCTTTGTCGTATCCTACTCCTCTTAGGATAAATGTTACGTCCTCGTAACCCACTAATACTAAATCCTTAGCTATATCTTCTCATTATCCTCATCACCACCGCATGTGAATGATAACCGCTTATAACCTCAACACCTACAACCATGCCTATATTCAGAGCTCTATTTCTCTAACAGTTCTCATACCTCAAATCATTCGGCACACCACCTTACCTATACCACAAAATCCTTAGCATAACTAATACTCCAACTCTTCCAGAGTACCTCAAAAAGACATACTTCTTTATACATGCACTTATCTCCACAATCATAACTCACGATCCACAATTGTTACACACACTCTCACTAAATCTTCAAGTTCTCCATTTTATTACCGCAAAACTCATCCATAACTTAATATGATACTAATTCCCAACACCCTATACCCACTGTCCCAATAAATATTACGAACTACTTGCCCCTTCCAGCTCAGCACACACATTCCACAAAACGCTTGCCACAACTATGTCAACCAATGTCTCATCTAAAACAAGGTCAAAAGTACACTAACAACCTCTCACAACTGTGTCCCATTAACAGAATATCGCTACAGCATGAAAACAATAGAAACATAAGCAACTCTCTTCCATATCACACTTTAACCTCACTCCCCAGCCGAAACTAGTAAGAAACATCAATAAACAAAACAACCGTCTATATGTCCAAACCGAAACTCACAGGAAACAGCAGTAAACAAAACAACCATCTATATAACGGGTATACGCTTTCGAAACCTTGTCTCATAAGTATCTCGTCTACTCCACCACAACCGATGACGACATCGCAACACCGCCACCAACAGCCGCACCGCACCACGAAAATACTCGTATCACAACACGAAGTACCATGCCGGATCGCCACCCGAGGCACAACAACCATATCGATAGTCATTACAACTTATACAATCCCACGAAAACTTACTCAGTATACCTTCTTTACAAGAAAACTTCCTTAAAACCGCTTTTTTGGATCACAACGCAACATATCATACATAATAAACAGGTAATAACCTTAGGAATCTTATCCATACTATTACTCATGAGGTCGGAACCTCACACTATCACTTACATATATCATAAATACACATACAAGTATAACTAGTCATTCTAGATCACCCAATTTACCACTTTTATGAATATCATCCTATTAGGTTACATACTCAACATTTATTATGGAACACTCAAATACGACTTTATAACTATCACACCATACCACTACTCGTGAGGTCAAAACCTCACACAAACATTTACACACATCATAGACCCATAATCGAATCTAACTAGACAATCCCGATCACGTAAATTACCACCTGAAAAAGTTTACCTCTCGCCCGAGCTTAACTCGTATGCTCCTTATATCACATTCTTCCCTTCGCATAACTATCACCTCCTGACAAATGTAACCATACCATTAATACCCAACTACTAGTAGACAGCTCCTATATCCACATCTTATACTCCCTCACAACCCTCTATACCAATCCGACCTCCACAAAATCAACCTCTCCAGGACGGGTATCTACTCTATTTAATGTCATCCTTAACTACTAATGATAACATCACAACACCACCCTCTTTTCTATAAAAAATCTCTTACACTCACCTCTAAACATAACAACTCATTTCTATCTTCGGTTAACATCCCAAATAACGAGCATCAAATCCATCAACAAAATTACCTCAACATTCATTCCAATTATATCCTTAATTATATCGTCAACTAACTCTCCACCAAAATCTCATATCTTACAAATACTCTACCAACTTCTTACTTCCTTAAGTCCTCAAAACTCATGGCTAACATGTCATCCTGAAACTCCTATATAACCATTAACTCACACCCTCTCATGATGCTATTGTACATCTCCATGATTCCTTACTTTCATGTTCCTTAACTCTGGTCAATGTTCTCTCAGCTTACTTCCATCCTTCTTTTCCCTTTACACTCAACAATACCAATTAACAATTCATCTCCTTACTCTTTGTACTTAATTCTTTAGTAATCCGATTACCTTCTCGTTGCTCCACAACTCAAATTCCATTAATTCATATCAGTATCTTTCACTCTCCCTTATCACTGATTCTCTCTCATCATGCTACTCACTCACACTTGCCACCATTAAGTCCACTCAATCAACGATTACTCATCAATTAATTGCATCTCTCTTTTTACGTCTCTAGAACCAAAATTTCACTTTATACCATTAATTGCCCATGAGTTAGGGCGAAGACGACCATTTGGTGGCGAGGCCTTTGATCTACTGACTTTCCAAGTCAAAGTGGCGGATGTAGTCCTTGATTGGTTCTCCATTCGACTGCTTGAGTGTCAGCAGCTCGACTATCGTCCTTTCGCGCCTCCTGTTGCTAGAATACTGGTCTCTGATGTGTTTGCATAGGTCTTCATAGGATTTATTTGATCCGTCCAGCAAGCCTCTGAACTAAGACTGTGCAAGTATGATTAGGGTTATCGGAAAGACTTTAAAGCACAAAGCGTCTTATTCATCCCAGATTTCCATGTGACTCTCGTATGCTGGTAGGTGGTTGTCTGGATCTGTCGTTCCGTTAAACTGGACTATTGGCATCTTAATCTTGGGGACTTTCATCTTTCTGATTTTCCATCTGGTGGGTTTAGCATGGATGGAAGACTCACTTGCGACGACCGCTCTAGGGTTGCCGCATGGTCACCTTCCTCTTGCCTCTATCAGTCAAGCGGAAGAATACAGATTTAGTTTTCTCACTCAGCTTGCTTCTCCTGGAAGCGCCTCACGGGGGAGTGTGATCGTCATATGATGATGTGGTGGACTCCTGCACTGTGTAAGTGCGGGTCTTCTCACGACACTTGCTACTCTCCACCTCCATTAGAGTCTTGGCACTGAACAAATGTCTGGGATTGATGCGGGTTGGACTTTCTCAATGTACTCCTTTCGTGGAGGGGCTGAAAGAACAATTTGGGCTTGTTGTAAAGCCTTGATCACTGTGGCTAACTCGTTGGGACTCAAGAGTTATATATTTATCAGCCATGCCCTTGGGTGGTACTGGCGTGTCATCTTGATTCGTTATCCCCTTGAGTCGAGTGTCAGCGTCACGAAGAGTAGTAACACCAGGCGTCACCGCTTGAACCTGTAGCTGAGTGGTAGATCATTTTGACGGAGATCTTGATGGTGCTAGGTTGTGAGCGTACTTAGCACGCTCGGAATGTCCTTCTCCGACGTTTACCTATATAGGCATTTTTAGGGTGATTCTTGTAGGAATTTTATGTAAAGATCCCCATAGATGGCGCCAAATTGTTTCGTGTCGAAAATAATCAAGTCAGCGTCGCCCAAGCTTGAGTCGAGTCAACGCTCTCCTTTCGGATGTTGTATGGGATGATGTCCCTCTACCTCGAGCTTTGCCTGCATATGTAACACACAAGGCCTCGAGGGGTGTCCTGAAGGGCCCCTCTCCGATGCCTAAGTTAGAATGGTATCGTTAGATGTATAGTCGAGACCTTTGGCATGAGGCTCAATCCCAGTCTCTCTCTTAGATGCTTTAGGTAGTCTTACTTCTAGATAAAGAATGGAGTTGTTGTTGTCGTGATTGATTGACTGAATGTCGTTATCTTTCCTTACAAGGATCTTTTGTCTCTATGTAACTGCCTTTCTTTGAAGGAATTTAAGGGAAGATATTTATGTGAAAGAGGTTGTGTACGTTACGTTTGACTTGGATGTCATTTGGAGCCGTTTCACCTGTCAATTGTCATATGGGTCGGGTCGACTCGGCGTGCCCCATCACTTAGCATTAATTGCATGATTAATTACATAAACCAATTTCTCATGATGTTTACTGCCAAAGTTGCATCCTTTATCATTTATTTAGCCTTCAGTAACACGATTAGTGAGTAGTCCTTTAACTGGGACTCGATTAACCCCGATATGTGTAATTTATTTACTTGATTCCCATTTGATTATTTGTTAGAAGTTTAGTAATGGTTGACTAGAGGATTGACTTATGGAAATGATTTTTTGTGGGTAATGATGATTCTTGACCCTTTTCTAGTGGTGAGAACCAATTAGGTTGGGAGTCGGGTGATACGTGCATTTTATATAGTCTTTTTAGGCCTTTTCATGCACGTATTTCTATGCTTTTATCGTAGTTTTATGCTACGAAATGCCCCAAATATGCTACTTTGGGTTATTTTGTCTTATTTGCAGGAATGAACCAGAAAGTAGTGAAATCAAGCTTTTTATCGTCTGTTTTGCATGCATTTGGAGGAAGAGTGAATTTGGAGCGGAATTATAGTTGTCTTGGGATGCGTGAAGCTGTTTCGGGAGCTAAAAAGACAAGTCATAGCTGAACTAACGAGAATTATGAGCTGCTGAATTTAGTTTTCACTCGATCGAGTACTTAACTGGTCGATCGAGTGGTTTTAGGTCAAATAATCAGTCGATCGAGTACTTTAGTTCGTCGATCGAACAGTTTCATATTAGTGTTTAGTCGATCGAGTAGTATTTATGGTCGATCGAACGTTTTAAGCTCTGGTTTGCTCGATCGAGTGGTTCTAAATCACTCGATCGAGTGGTTTATCCTACGGGCTTGGGCTTTTTAGTTTATTTCCGTCATTAGGTTAAATAAATCCTATTTTCTTATAAATAGGAAGTTAGGGCGTCATTGTAATCTCTCTGTCTCTTCTCTTCTCTTCTCCCCTTTTTCGATACTTAATACACTGTTATGTTACTTCGTTCATTCTTATTTTCCGAATCCTTACTCTATAACTTTTTCTTCCCTTTTATTCTTCTTTGTTTCTTTATTGCTTTTATTATTTCTCTATTTAGTTGCCATGTCTTATGTTATTATATTAGCAATTGCTAGTGTAGTATCCCGAGCCATGCGTAGCTAATTCCTTTAATATGTTAGGACTAGGGAAACCGTGGTAGCAATATGTTAGGATCGACATGATTAGATTAGTTTTGCGACAAGAATTGTATTAAGCAATATAATTGTGATTAGGTTGAATGAATGCACGCAGGAGACCGATTAATTAGTTACCCCCGACCTGGATCGAAAGATTGGAAGGGAAGGCTTGCTTAATTACAATAGGTGATACCTAATCAGGGCGAAAGCTAAGTTAGGGATACCCTTGGACGATTAGAGACCGAAAGGGTATAATCGTAGGTTTAAGGACCGAAAGGTGACGACCTCGCTCTTCTTATCAATAATTTAATCGACTCAGTTGACCCGATAGTGTAGCTGCCACGGTAGACCGATTCCTAGCATATTTCTCTCTTTTATCTGATTTACCCGTGTATTTCTTCATTAATTTCTCTCATTCCTTTCCCTCTTGCCTTAGTCTCTTAGTTTAGTTCAATCAAATCAAACTCCCAATTGTGACATTAGACAGATAGAATAGACAAGTGAATAGTAAACCGCCTCCCTGTGGAGATCGACCCTACTTACCGCTGACTTATGTTAGTAGTACTTAGGTAATTTATTTTTGGTACAGAAACGACCGTATAAAATTTTGGCGCCATTGCCGGGGAGGCAACTATTTATTTATTTGATTAAATCTATCTGATTTTAGCCTCAGGGGATTTTTCCCTTGAGGTCGTTCTAATCTTTTTCTTTAGTGTTGTTTTAATAGGCCCTACAGGTCCCACCTAGACAGTTCTAGGTGAAAGATTGTCAAAGAGAAGGCTTGAGTACCTTTGACCCATCATCTATGTCCCATTATATAGCAAAGCAGGTGATTTACTGCGGGAGATGTGGTGCTGCTGAGCACAATGCAGCCTTTTGCGTGGTAGAAAATGACGAAGTTTACGCGTTCTAGCAGCGCAGTCGAGTTAGTCAAGCAGCTGTAGTTGTGCCGCCACATCCACCCTATCAATGGCCACCGTAACAAGATCCTCCTGATATACAGAAAGAAGAGATTGCGGAGCTGAAATCTTTGTTGGAAATACTTGCATCCAAAAGGCAAGAGAGTGATAGATGTATGGAAGCTCAATTCATTGAGTTGGAGTCACAAATAGCTCAGCTAGCTGCTGAGTCGGATAGTAGGCAACCAGAAGAGGTGTACTTTACTGAGTGCGGTTTTCCCCATGAAGAAACCGTGTTGCCTAATGTTGAGGATGATTTTTATGACTCGGATGACAAATTTCTATCATATTTCAGTAGTTTACACGAGGATTTCAGCGCTGTACAGGAAGAATCACTCGATCGAGTGACTTATATTAGTCGATCGAGTGAATTTCCAGAAAAGCTGTTCGATCGAGTGGTTCAAAGCACTCGATCGAGTGAAAATCAGGAGGGAAGTCCTCGATCGAGTAATAATTCTGCTCGATCGAGTGAGTTGGCCAGCGAGAGCAATGATTTGTTGCTTGGGTTCTTTTTAGACGACAATTTTGATGATGATAATGGATACGGTGAATCGCCCCTATTCAAGGCCGAGTTGGATGCACTTGAAGCTGCGATTTACGGGACGAAATCCACTGAGAAGGGTGACGAAAGGACAACTGAGTCAGTAATTGCTCCTAGTACGGAAGAGGTAATAAATTCCTTTATCTATGATTCCATCGTTGAGAGCAACCTACCTGAGGTAATTAGCGATAATTTTATTATTGTTAATATTCAAAGTACGCTACCTCGTTTGACTCGTGCTTTTAATGCTATACCCTCTCACATGTGGACGCGTAATTTAACGATTTTTCGCCGTCCTTATCGTTTCAATTTCGTTAATCTAAAACGGGGCCCTAATTTATCGTCAATTGCTCCTGCGCTCCTATATTTTGTGGATAAATTTAGGAGCTCTCATAGGAAATTTGTTAGACTTAAACAGTTAAACAATTTTATTTCCTATATTTTTTATTCCACTGTGGTGCTACTTACATTTTTGTGTAGCACATGCGCAGATTTATGATTTAATGTTGCGCGCTTTGAGCTGTTTTGATTGTGATTAATTAGAGAGGCTCGAAGAAAAAGAAGGTCGAGCTGGGACCTGACTGAAGCTAGCGCTACCCGGAAGGCAATCCGGAGTTTTTATTTTGCATTTTTATTTCATTTCAGTTGTAATAAATGGTTTTCATACCATAGACTATATCAGTATGCTTGTTTTGTTAGTTTGCGGGCTGTTTTTATTGCGTTTTGCAGGAACACACTGAGGATCACTCGATCGAGTACTTTTTGTACTCGATCGAGCACTTTTGCTGATAAATCCTCTCGATCGAGCAGTTTTCCTCTCGATCGAGCACCTGCAAAGAGAGAACTACTCGATCGACCTAATTTCCTTTCGATCGGGCAGTTTTGGATGCTCAACCCACTCGATCGACCACTGTTCGAGTGCCATCGAGTGTTTTTGACTTGGATTAGCTTCCTGTGACGGTATTCCAAGCCTTTGGCAACCTCCCATGTTCACGGTCGGTTTGGGGAGGTCCCTCTTTCACGTATCTTGTAAGCTTTCCGTATTATTTCTCTTCTTCCTTTAGTTTGCATTTCCTTTCCATGTTTTGGTACAATGGGGGCATTGTACAGTTTGGTTTGGGGAGGTTATGCATCCATATCTGTGTCTGCATACTGTTTTTATTTGCATTTCTGTTATCACGTTTAATCTTCGTATGCATTGTTGTTTATTTTTCATATAAAATTCAAATCCCATAAAAATTGAAAAATTGTTAAAATTCAAAAATTTCACGTTTATTTTAGCATGTAGGTGGAGTCGGAACGGTGGATTTCAGTGATGAAATTGCACTATTATTTGTCTTTTTGCTTAAGCCTTGCAATAAACTATTATTCTTTTTAGCTTTGTCTAATTGCATATCTACGAGTTAATGTTGAATTTAGCTGAACAAATAGACTTGACCTGAAATTTTGGCAACCTACTTATAATTTCTAAGGATTAGAGCCTTATAAACTGGTGTCATTTGTGACCGGTTTCATGTAGGATTGTGAGTAGTTACTCCTTGCATAGCATGTTCATTAATTTGGACGTATATGAAATTCAATTGCTTTTTGCCTGCATACATTTGGGTTAGTGGTTGGTGTCACATACAGGGAGGTGCTTACAATTTCCCTTTCTTTCATTTTTACCCATTTAACTCCACATTAGCCAAATTTGCCTGTTGACCCTTAGCTACATTCGAAATTCAGCCTGCCTTGCCAAGCTAGTTTAGTGTATGTTTTGCGGTATATATTTCATTGTGCCAAGTTTGGCTTGTATCTGTTGATTCGGAGTTGGTATTTTATGAAGAAAAGGAGGTTGATGAAAAAAAAAACGTGAAAAAAAAAGAAAAAAAAAAGAAAAAAAAATTTGAAAAAGGAATTCGGAAAAAGAAAAGAAAAAAAGAAGAAACCGAAAAAAAAATAGAAAAAAAAAGAAAGAAAAAAAAAGATGTTGTTTGATGAGACGGTTTCACTCCTATGCTTTATTTACATTTATTGAGGAGTATTTTCAGTTCGGTTTGGTGAGTTTTGTGCCAATTGAAGGGCATATGCGCTTAATTCATAATTGAGTGAGAATGGATGCTGTCATTTGGTTCTGTTTAGGTACTATCTTGATCACCTATACCTCCATATTCCCATAAATAATTTTCCTTTTCTTTCCCATTGCCTCACTTTACCATATTTTTGTAAGCCCTCGGCTGTGACAGGACCTTGTTTGGTTGGAATGTGTGTACGGTAGCTAGAATTGTCTATCATATTAGTTGCATGCATGTTTATGTGGGTCGTAGTTTAGGTGAGCGACTATATTTCTTTCTCTCTTACATATATATGTTCACCCTTTGCTTCATGAGAGAAGAGTGACCCGTGAGAGTCCATTATTAAAGGTCTTGCAAGGTCGACAGTTCAGCTTTATTATAAACATCTTATAACTCGTTTGCATTTGACTGTTTTGCTATAAGTGTTAGTTTGCTTGTATTAAATTGGTTTAAGTGGGCATTTGTAGCTAGCTCTGAGTTATCTTTTCCGTTCCATTAGTTTGCATTTAGTTTACTCGAGGACGAGTAAAGGTTTGGTTTGGGGAGATTTGATACGTGCCTTTTATATAGTCTTTTTAGGCCTTTTCATGCTCGTATTTCTATGCTTTTATCGTAGTTTTATGCTACGAAATACCCTGAATATGCTACTTTGGGTTATTTTGTCTTATTTGCAGGAATGAACCAGAAAGTAGTGAAATCAAGCTTTTTATCGTCTGTTTTGCATGCATTTGGAGGAAGAGTGAATTTGGAGCGGAATTATAGTTGTCTTGGGATGCGTGAAGCTGTTTCGGAAGCTAAAAAGACAAGTCATAGCTGAACTAACGAGAATTATGAGTCAAAGTTAGTTTTCACTCGATCGAGTACTTAACTGGTCGATCGAGTGGTTTTAGGTCAAATAATCAGTCGATCGAGTACTTTAGTTGGCCGATCGAACAGTTTCATATTAGTGTTTAGTCGATCGAGTATTATTTATGGTCGATCGAACGGTTTAAGCTCTGGTTTGCTCGATCGAGTGGTTCTAAATCACTCGATCGAGTGGTTTATCCTACGGGCTTGGGCTTTTTAGTTTATTTCCGTCATTAGGTTAAATAAATCCTATTTTCTTATAAATAGGAAGTTAGGACGTCATTGTAATCTCTCTGTCTCTTCTCTTCTCTTCTCCCCTTTTTCGACACTTAATGCACTGTTCTGTTACTTCGTTCATTCTTATTTTCCGAATCCTTACTCTGTAACTTTTTCTTCCCTTTTATTCTTCCTTGTTTCTTTATTGGTTTTATTATTTCTCTATTTAGTTGCCATGTCTTATGTTATTATATTAGCAATTGCTAGTGTAGTATCCCGAGCCATGCGTAGCTAATTCCTTTAATATGTTAGGACTAGGGAAACCGTGGTAGAAATATGTTAGGATCGACATGATTAGATTAGTTTTGCGACAAGAATTGTATTAAGCAATATAATTGTGATTAGGTTGAATGAATGCATGCAGGAGACCGATTAATTAGTTACCCCCGACCTGGATCGAAAGATTGGAAGGGAAAGCTTGCTTAATTACAATAGGTGATACCTAATCAGGGCGAAAGCTAAGTTAGGGAGACCCTAGGGCGATTAAAGACCGAAAGGGTATAATCGTAGGTTTAAGGACCGAAAGGTGACGACCTCGCTCTTCTTATCAATAATTTAATCGACTCAGTTGACCCGATAGTGTAGCTGCCACAGTAGACCGATTCCTAGCATATTTCTCTCTTTTATCTGATTTACCCTTGTATTTCCTCATTAATTTCTCTCATTCCTTTCCCTCTTGCCTTAGTCTCTTAGTTTAGTTCAATCAAATCAAACTCCCAATTGTGACATTAGACAGATAGAATGGAAAAGTGAATAGTAAACCGCCTCCCTGTGGAGATCGACCCTACTTACCGCTGACTTCTGTTAGTAGTGCTTAGGTAATTTATTTTTGGTGCAGAAACGACCGTATCATCGGGTTATCTAGTTTAGGCTTAATTGTCAAACTTGGTTGAGACCGAGAAGGAGAACTAAGCGAAGGCACCTCTAGTCTTGGGTTTGAAATGGACCTTCGAGAGAAGGAGTGGAATGATCCGGATTTTTATGTGGGCTTAATGACTTTAGTTGATGCTTGGCCACCTTGGGAATATGCATATTCTTGGGGTAGTCGGGTGTTAAACTAAGGATACTAACCTCTGAACCCGAGAGGGAGGGTAGTTTGAAAGGCTAGTATCCAAGTGCGAACCCGGGAGGGGGTGCTTGGCGATTTAGAGACATTTTCCTCCTTACATATTACCCTAATGGCTAATTAATGGAATCTTGACGATAAATGCAATTGTCGGTAGGAAATCGAGTCCTAGGCTTCCCATTAATTGAATTACAACCTCATCATTCTAATTGCTCACTTTTAGTTTAAATTTGCAATTCTTATTAGTTAGCCTAGTTAATTAGATTTAAAACAAAACTCAACTCAACTCAACTCTTATCGACTTAGCTAAGCACTACAATTGAAATAGACTAATATTACATTAGCTCCATGTGGATCTCGACCCCTAAGTGCTACAACTACAACCGTGTACTTGTGGTAAATTTAAAACACATCACTGTAACCTGTTATCACGATACCTCCGTCTTAATTAATAGACTAAGACTATTGAATACCCTACCATCAAACAGTAAATAACTCCACTGCATCCCAACCCAACTAAAAGAAGTAGAGCACTCACCTACACCAAATCGCCACACCAAGGCCCTGTTCTTTCTGGCATTTTAGAGCTGAGTTGAACTGAACTGAACTGAACTGAACTGAACTGAATGGAGTTGAGCTGAGCTGAACTAAACTGAATGGAGTGGAACTAAACTGAACTGAACTGAATGGAGCTGATATAAACTGAACTGAACTGAATAGAGCTGAATTGAACTAAGCTGATTCGAGCTGAACAGAACTGGAATAATAATATTAATATAAATATGTAATATGTAATACCCAGATATTTTGGGACCCGCAAAGGAACCTTGGTATGTGTGATAAGACCTTGTGCTAGATGAGAGGCCACTGAGAGTGAATTATGACTATAAAGGGGACCGAGTGTAACTTATACTAGACTTAGTGGAGTTGTTATAATGTCCGCCTATAGAAGAGTCGTCTTAAAACTGCCATAACTTGAGATCTAAACATAGTATTGATTTGATTCTAATGAGAGGTGATAGCTTATTCTCTTACGATTCAAACGGTAGGTCAAACACCCAAAATGACCAAGAAAAGAGTGAGATATGACTGTTTTACGAAAACTGGTCATTGCTGAGAATTACGTTGCACTCGACCGAGTGAGGGTCACTCGAGCGAGTGGACTCAGACACTCGTGGCTTATCGTCATTAGAGGTGATATCTTATCCCCTTATCCTCATTCCTTCTATCTTCTTCCTTCTCACTCCAAATGTTCTCTCATGCCGCTAAAACCTCCATAAACGCTCTTACATGGGATTCAAGCTTGCTTTCATGGATTGTTCATCCTTTTCCTTCCTTCATCAACATTTGTAAGTTAATATCCACCCTTCTTTATTAGTTTAAACCCTAACTTTTGGGGGTTTTGTATTGGGTAATTAAGTAGTAATTAGTATATGTAATTGATGCGAGGCCGCTAAGTGTTCACAAATTAATAGATGTGGTCGTTGGTCACGGTCGAATCAAAACACAATTTATAGCTTAACAAGCAACTCTACAATTAGTAAAGAGGCAAGTAAAGGTCGGATCCCAAGGGACGGGAGTTGAAATGAGATTTCTATTGTAACTAGTGGTGTCTAAGGGATGTCACAAATTGGGTTGATGTAGAAGGTTACTAAACTAGAATAACAATGAAAATAAACAAGCAAGATGAATTAAAGGGGTGTAAACAATTGATTAAAGGCACTAAGGTGTCATGGGGTCATAGGGGAATCATGGCATATGACCATACAAACATGTTCTCAATTTATAAGCAAGCAATTATTGTTGTGATGGATTGAGTTGGGTTATATCTTACAATCCTAGGAAAGTTTGGGTCCCGGAGCCGAATCGATTAGATTGTACAACACCTACAAGTCGACTTAATCTTCCCTACTCAACAACATGCATGGTCTAATGAGACTCGAGTTGGGTTATGTCTTACAAGTCTCATTGAAAAGATAGGAGATGATAGTAAATGCAAGGATTCATAGGCTTAGCATTTCATCAAATATAACATGTGCATGAGTTGAGATCAAAACAAGCAAGCAAATAAAACATGAAAGCATATTAATTTAAGCATGAATCATTCCCCATGTTGGTTTCCCCTAATCACCCATTAACCCTAGCTAAGAGACTACTCACTCATCATCATGTTGATCATGCTAGCAAGGTTGTCAATCATACCAACAATATGAAACATGATGAATAAATGAAAGTAATTAACAATAATTAAAAAGGGATTAAGAGATTATACCTACTAATGATTCCAATAATAAAGCAAGAATAATAGAAGTACTTGAATGCTAGATTGAGAGGTTGTCAATCTCCCAATAATAACCCAAATAATCTTCAATTACCCAAAATAAAGGATGAACAAAAGAGAGATTAAAGAACTAAAAGCCAAGACCATGAATTTTAATTTTGATGATTTTCATAAAATTGTTTGTAAACAATAATTAGGGTTTGCGAAAAAATATAATCGGCTGGAATTTTTTTTTGAGCCAAGTCGGCAATTGTCCCCTTCAGCTCTTGGAAGCAGAGGCCACGTCAGGGCTGGCAGAAGGTCTCTTCCTTTTGGCGCTTTGGAGGATGATTTCTAAAGGATCAACTTTTGAACCTGCAAGCAGATGTAGTCTCTGGCGTCAGGACAACTAAGGCATTAATAAAAGTTGCCAAGTGAAACGATTGTGGTATGCTCACCAGAAGACATGTTGTGAGCTGATTGAAGAGGGTTGGAAGAGGAAGTAGGTGAAAAACCAGGGAGCAGGTCTGGGAACTTTCTCTCAGATTTAGAGATACTGAACAATTTGCTGCAGTCAGTGATCTTGGCACCAATGCGGGTCAGGTCACAGGGGCCTGCACGAAGACGATGAAGTAAGCTAGTAAACAGCGAGATAAAGTAAATCAGGTGACAGGAAGGCTACTTACTCGAAGTTATAACCCATTTCTCGAAGTGTAATCGGCAGAAGGCTGGATGGAGTCCTTCCTCACAAAGAAGAAGGCCTCAAACCATTTCTCATCACGGGATTTGGAAACGTGTCTGAAGGGAGCCTCTCCACGGCCCCGAAATGAGAATTGCCCCTACCCAGGGACCTGATGTTGTACATATGGGCTAGATCGCCCAGAGTGATAGAGTTACCAGTGTTCTGACCGGCGGCCAGGGAGTAAAGAAGAACCCTCCAGATGGCGGCATAAATTTGTGCCATGGCGAAATTATTCGTAAAGATGAAGTCTTGGATGAGTTTGGGAAAAGGAAAACGAAGGCCATATTTAAACGGGTACAAATAAAAGCAGACTCATCCGGGACGAAGGGCGTCGGCTTTCTGACCCGGTTCAGGGATGGCAATATCCACCCTGTTACCAAGACCAAGGAAACCCTTGATCGTGGGAATGTCGGCAGCAGTCAAGGCAGAGTCGCAGTCGTGGGGATACTTAAAGAGTCCCCGAGAAGTAAATGTTGGGTCAAGGTTGCGGTCAACGGGTGCGGAGGTTGATCGATTTTTACCCATGGTGGAAAAGAGAAAATGGAAATTAAAGGAGAAAAAGGGAAGAATACCTGGTGAAAGAGACGGAGGGGAGTGGAACAATGAAGCCGACAAGATGAAAGAGGAGGGAAGTTGAGGGTTTAGAGAGAGGGAGAGTTTTTGAAATGGTTTGGAGTAAATGAAAGTACAAAGTGGGGTTGGGATTATAAAGAGGAGAGAGGGAGTAGAGTGCGAGAAAAGAGGAGTGGGGCGGCTGACGTGATGGAGCTTCATGAAAAGAAGTATAAATGACGGCTTAGGGTTTTAGCATTTGATCACGTAAATTCCTTGTTCGACACCTCGAAGCGTACCTCACAAGGAATTTGGGGCAAACTGTTTGGGCTAAAAATAGCATAATAAGAAAGGCCCACTTAATGAAATAAAAGGCTATGGGAGGAGTGATAAGGAGGAAGGAAGCCCGTAATTAGGGAAAGGGGGAACAGGCTGAAAGAGGACCACGGGCCCATCAGAGGAGACGTCTGGATTAAGGAAAGGCAAGTTAGGGAGAAGTTAGGGAGATCAGGGAGAATTGGGAAAGGCGGCCGAGTTTGGAAAGAGTTCTTATGGAAATTATATTCCCTTTCCATAATCAAAGTAGGACATATCTAGGGTTCTCACCCTATAAATAGCCAAGGAAGCAAATCAAGAAGGACATTCAACAACGCATCCACACACATACTTACGCTAAGGCATTAGCACATTCTTATACCCAAATATACATCCGTCCAAGATCTTGCAGGCCTGACACCTCACGCCAGCAGGATTAGTTCTACGTTTCAATTGTAATCGTCCTCCTATTCAAGTATAGTGCGATATTTGGCAGGGTACCGTCCCTCCCGCGGTTGTTCCCATATTGGGTTTTCCGCGTCACCAAATCTTACGTGTCAATTTACATTACGCATTTTATTTCTCTATTTACTTATGAACATACGAACAATCATACGATCAACCAACGAGTAAGACCGCATTGACCCTAATCAACCAATTCGGTAAAAAATACCTACACCCCCATCGTGGGGCATCTAGCTCAAAAATAATCAAAACCCATAACCAAATAACACAAAAACTTGAGAAATGACAGGAGATAGTATTGAATAACAACTGACTGCCGCCCAAAAACAATTGTTGGAAAGGTAACAGTTGAAACAGAAATTAGCTCAGGCTGAAGCAGAAGTTGCAAAATTAAAGGAATCAGAATCCAGCCTGAAACTGAAGCTAGGAGAGAAAACTTCAGGATCAAAGTTGAAACTTCAACCTGGCACACCATTCTCCTCAATCATCAGGAACATTGATTTCTCCAACTTTGGCACTCCTACTCCACCAAAGTCCAAAGCAGGAGAAGAAACAAACTCAGAGGAAATCCCAAATGAAGAAACACCACCAGATCAAACCAACACAGCAATCATGATGACAATGCTCCAGGAAATTCAAAAACTCCATGAAAGATTTGAAAAGATTCCTGGAGTCCCTACCCCAATTGAAGAAGCAAATCCAGAAAGCTATGCTGATTCACTCTTTGTGGATGAAATAGCAAGAATAGAACTACCAAAGAAATTTGTGGTTCCCTCAATGAGAATCTATGATGGGACCACAGATCCACAAAATCATGTAGCCTATTACAAGCAAAGGATGTTAGCAACATCTATTACAAGCGAACTACGACAAGTATGCATGTGCAAGGGATTTGGGACAACCCTGAATGGGCCTGCCTTGCAATGGTACATAAACCTGCCAAACGGAAGTATCAAGTCCTTTGCTGACCTGGTCAACTCCTTCAACCATAAGTTTGCCAGTAGCAGGGAACTAGAGAAGAGATCCAGTGACTTATACAGGATCAAGCAAAATCCTGGTGAATCAATTAGATCCTACATAACAAGATTCAACAAGGAAAAGGTGTCAATCCCCATATGTGATGTTGGAACAGCCGTGGAAGCTTTTAGACAAGGGCTACCCCTGGATAGTGACTTCTATGATGCAATGACCATGAAGCACTGTCATACCTTTGAAGATATCCAGGCGTTAGCCATAGGCTATATTCGGCTGGAAGAAGATAAAGGCTACAAGGCAGACAACACTGACAACAATTCAGGATATGACAAAGTCAACAGAAAAAGTTCCAACCATAGAGGGAGCAGTTCCAGGCCATCCCCTTACACAAGACCTGATAGATCAGAAGTCAACTACACACATGAAAAACGAAGTAACTCCTATACTTATCCCCCTATCCAAGAATATAACTTCTCTGTTGACATTGCAGGACTAATCAAGAGACTTGACATTATGGGAGACATTGTCAAATGGCCAAAGAAGTCAGACAACCCCAACTCAAGGAAGGATACTACAAGATGGTGTAAATTCCACATGGATATAGGGCACACAACAGAAGAATGCCCGGGATTGCGCAGGCAAGTGGCCTACCTGCTAAAGAAGGGATATCTGAAAGACTTGATGCTAATAAAGAACAGGGAAGATGATGGAACAAGGAAGAACCCAGAAAGGCAACAACGTGACCTACCCCCAGCACCACCCATCTATGAGGTTAAATTCATCTATGGAGGATCTGAGATTTGTGGCCTGACCAGTTCAGCTGCAAAGAAAATTGCCAGGGAGTCAAAAATGAAATCTCCTTTTAAACCTAGAAATTTACCTCAAATTACTTTTGACGACACTGATATGCAGGGTATTCCCGATCTATACCATGGTAGCCTGGTTATCACCGTGCAAATAGGAACTGCACGTGTTCTGAGAATCCTGGTAGATGGAGGCAGCTCAGTGAACCTGATCATGCTTGATGTCATTAAAGCAATGAAGATTGATGAAAGTCAAATCATAAATAAGTCTAATGTCCTGGTAAGATTCAGTGGAGAAACAAGGAATACACTGGGAGAAATACACCTGCCCACATATGTGGAAGGAGTCTTCTCATACAAAAGATTTGGAGTCCTGGACTGCCTGTCATCCTACAATGCCATCCTAGGAATACCATGGATCCACAATGTGAGGGCTATACCCTCCACCTACCACCAATGCATCAAGATACCAACATAATGGGGAGTAGCAACCATAAAAGGTGAACAAAAATCTGCCCAGGAATGTTATACTGAGTCATTGAAACCCTCCAAGGCAGGTAAGTCTCTCGCCTAGCAATTACAGTACCCTGTCAGGACAACTTATGTGGCAGAAACCAAAATGGAGACAGATCAAGTAATTTTAGACCCTGAGTATCTTGACAGGCATGTACTGATAAGATCTGATGTCCCTGACAACATCAGACCAGAATTAGTAAGCTTTCTTAAAAATAAATCTTCATGTTTGCCTGGTCACATTTTGATATGACTGGTATAGACGCAAATATCATTACACATAAACTAAATATTGACAAATCTTATAAGCCTGTGCAACAGAAAAGAAGAAAGTTTGCCTCTGAACGAAATGTTATTATTAATGAAGAAGTGGACAAACTACTGGATATGGGAATGATAAGAGAAGTCATGTACCCTGACTGGATAGCCAATGTGGTAGTAGTATAAAAAAAGAATGGGGTAAATAGAGAGTCTGTGTAGACTACACAGACCTCAACAAGGCCTGCCCAAAAGACCCATTTCCACTCCCTCACATAGACGCAATGGTAGATGCTACAGCAGGACATGAACTACTAACATTTATGGATACCTGAAGTGGATTCAACCAGATTAAGATGCACCCATCTGACCAGGAACACACTGCATTCATCGCGGAAAGAGGCATATACTGCTACACAGCAATGCCCTTTGGTCTAAAGAATGCATGGGGCAACATACCAACGCCTGGTCAATATGAAGTTCAAAGATCAAATATGGGATACAATGGAAGTTTATATTGATGACATGGTGGTCAAATCAAAAAAGGCTGAAGGCCATGTCAGGGATCTAGAAATAGCTTTCAAGATCCTGGAAAAATTCAACATGAAGCTCAATCCTTCTAAATGCCATTTTGGAGTTTCTTCAGGCAAATTTCTAGGATACATAGTGACCAAAAGAGGAATAGAAGCCAGCCCAGAACAAATAAAAGCTATACTGGAATTAGAATCTCCCAAGTCAGTCAAAGACATTCAAAAGCTGACAGGACGAGTTTCAGCCCTGAACAGATTCATATCCAGATCATCAGAAAGATGCAGGTCTTTCTATGACCTCGTCAGGAAAAACAAGTCATTCAAATGGTTGCCTGAACATGGAGCAACCTTCCAAGATCTAAAAGCATACCTGACTACACCTCCACTACTTGCCAAACCAGACAAAGGAGAACCTCTGACGGTCTACCTATCTGTCACAGAGACAGCAGTAAGTAGAGTCCTGACTAAGGAAATTGATAGCCAACAGCATCCAGTCTATTATGTAAGTAAGAGTCTCCTAGATGCAGAAACTAGGTATGGCTTACTTGAAAAGTATGTACTTGCTTTAGTCATATCCTGCACCAAACCTAGACCTTATTTTGAAAGTCACCCAATTATTGTCAGAACCAACCTGCCTATCAAATCTGTCCTGAGAAAACCTGAGTTGTCAGGCAGAATGGCAAAATGGTCGTCAAATCAAAGACCTATGACATAACCTTTGAACCCAGGACATCAATTAAGTCTCAGGCATTAGCAGACTTCGTGGCTGAATTCAGTCCTACCCTAGAACCAGACCTCATAAAAGAGGTCAATCACCTTGACACCCATAAGTCAGACCAGGAATGGACCCTACATGTAGATGGAGCAACAAATATGAAAGGAACTGGCCTAGGACTAGTATTGAAATCACCACAGGGAGACCCTAATTGCACATGCTATTAGTTGTGAATTCAAAGCCACAAACAATGAAGCTGAGTATGAAGCCCTGATAGCTGGACTTAAGGTATGCATAGAACTTGGTGTAGCAAACCTCAAGGTAAAAATTAACTCTCTCTTAATTTCCAATCAAGTCAAAGGAATATATGCAGGAAAGGATTCAAAAATGGTACTTTATTTAGAATATGTCAAAAACCTTTGCAAAAAATTCAAATCCTTTGACATTGACCAAATACCAAGGGACCTAATTACCCAGGCTGATGCCCTAGCCAGCCTGGGATCAAACTTCAGCTCTGCTGTATTTGATAAAACACCCATTGTCCACCTGTTGGAACCAACCATAGAAAGGTCTGATCAAACTTGTCCCATTCATGAGGACACAACTTCTTGGACCAAGCCATACTATGATTGGGAAAGCCTGATCAACCTAAAATGTAGGCAAGCTAGCTCCCACATGGGAAGGACCATACCTAATTGATTCAATAGTAGGACAAGGAGCTTACAGGCTGCAAACTTTGGAAGGAGAAATGATCCCCAGATCCTGGAACATTTCCCACTTAAAGTTATTTCATGTTTAAACCAAAAACAGGTAAAACTATCAACTCCTTATATGTTTCAATAGAATCTTATAGCAAACCCCCTACAAAATATGCCTTCCTGCTATTTGCCAATTTGCCTGAAAACATGCCTATTATTTTTTAGCTCTGCCTAGTCTGCTTATTTAAATCATATTATATCAAATCCTGAAAACTTGTTTCACGCCTTCTTTTCATTAGTTACGTACTATACTTAGGCTTAAAAAAATATTCAGGATTGAGGGTTGAGTAGGCAATGGGCCGTGCTGGGTCGGCCCGTCGTGCCTTCCCCCAAAATTGGCCTAGCCCAGGCACGTATATTGGGCTCCTCGGGCCGTGCCGTGCCAGGCCCGCTGATTCAAGCCTACGCCGTGGCCCACTCAAGGCACGGCCATTTTCGTGCTCGGGCCGTGCCTGGCCCATGGGCTTTTCGTGCCTTCTCCGTGGGCCGGCCCATGTGCTTTAATATTTTTTTTATTTTAAAAGAAAACGTTATATAATTAATATATTTTTAATACTTTTTGTTTAATAAATGATGATTAATGGTTTAAATATATACTTGATTAAATATTAATGTACTTTTTGTTTAATAAATGATAATTAATGGTTTAAATATATATTTTATTAAATATTAATGTAATTTTTGTTTAATAAATAATGATCAAAGGGTCATTCTTCGTGCTGGGCCGTGCCAAGCCCGTCGTGCCTGGTGCGTGCCGGGCTGCACCGTGCCTGGGCACGGATTTTTGAAAAAAATCGCGCCGGAGCCCGTCTAAAGCCCATTTGTGCCGTGCCCGTGCTTCCTCGATTTTCTCGCCGGGCCGGGCCGTGTCGTGCCGTTCCTGACCGTGCCGCCCACCGGCCCGCGGCCCTTTATGCCAACTCTAACTGAGGGCCACTCCACCCAACCTGAAAAGCATTCCTGAAATGCTCTACAATAAATTTGGCACCTGCCTGCCCGACCTAAAAACTAAACTGAGCTCAGTACATAAAAGACAAGTACAATGGTGAAATAGACCAGACTACTTGTCTAAATAAGCCCTCCTGACAGGCTGAGGGCCATAAGCCCTCCTGACTGGCAACCACCCTCCTCTCAGAAAAAGCCCTCCTGACAGGCAATAGAGCCATCATTCCCCAAAACGGAATGAGGGCCATAAGCCCTCCCGCCAGGCATTTTTCTAACAAAAAACGTCAAATGTATTATTTACAGGTACAAATCAAGTCAATCAAGGAAATCAAGGGAAAGGAAGACGATATATTCATACCAAAACAAAATGTTTACCCAGGGAAACATCCCTCCTGGGGCAAGACAAAGCAAACTTCAAAAAACAAATCCAAAAACTAACTGTTTGTTCAGGGAACATCCCCCCCTGGATAGGCCAAAATCACACAAACCAAAATATCACAGAAACAACAAAAAAGATCAGCCTGCCTTGGAAGCTGGAGCAGAACTGATTCCCTCATCAACAGCCTCCTCTCCCTCTTCCTCTTCATCCTCACCCCCTTCCTCTTCAGCATCACCACTTTTTTCCTTGGACGGTGGAGAGTCCACTTCCTCATCAGCATGCAGCTTGCAAAGCTCAAGATAAGTAGTGTTAAGATTAGCCAATTCCTGGTCAGGATTCCAAAAAGGCCTGACTTCAACAGGCTCCTTCATGGCATCCACACGATCTCTGCCAAAGAAGTAAGTTGCTGCATCCTTATACTTGGCCTGTACCAAATCCCTCTCAACACCCAATTCTTCATTCACCTTCAACTGCTCCTGCATAGCCTGCTTCTCAGCCTTCAACTCTTCCTGAATAGTATCAAACTTGGCCTGAAGAGCTTTCAGGGCATCCTGTTCATATTTCAGCTTAGAAGACTCCACCAGCAATCGAGCCTTCCCTGCCTCATTATCCTCCTTTAATGAATGATTCTCAGCTTTTGACGCTTCCAATTCAGCCTTAAACTTTGCAGTATCTTTCTTCAAAATCTGCACCTCCCAATCCAGGGTATCTTTAAGGCTGTGGACAGAATCCAGTTGACAGGCACCCCTCAGCATATCATTGACATTCTGGCAAATAAAACATAACCATTTAAGCCACAAAAAAAAACAAATAAACACACACAAATACCTACACAAAATCAGACAAAAAGAAAATACCTCCTAAAGCATGGTGATCAGGTTGGCAGCATAATCCCTGGTACGATACATAGCAGCCAGGGCACGGGCAGAAGAATCCTCTGCCTGATACTGGTAATAAGGATCATCAACCATAAAAGCTTGGGCCTGGATTTGTTCCTTAGCAAATTGAACCTCATCCAACCGAGCCTTAACCCCCCTGACATCATGAAGCCCACCTGATGATTCTCTTTTCCTCTTCTCAGGACGACCACCCTCATCCACAACTTTCTCAGGGGATGCCAACTGTACTTCCTGCATAGGCTCCTGAATTTGTACAGCACTATCACTTCCTGTGGCCTCACTGCTCTTAGACTTCTCCCCTGTGATTTGGGAAACCCGTTCCTTCACCAAGGACAGACCAAAACTAGCTATCCTAGTAGAAGCCCTGGTGGCTGCACGATGAGGTTCTACATCAGCAATATAAACATATGTCCAAAACAAAAATCTTCAAAATAAAAACAAACAAAAACTTCCTGACGAGGAAGCCCCTGAAGCTTTAGCACTCTTCACTGGTTTATAAGTACTCAATTTAGCGTTCTTAAAACGAGGCATATGTGCCTGCCCCAGACAGGCATGCCATGTCCTCTCCTCCTCAGGCAACGCCATAAAAGCTGCAATCCGATCAGCCGACCCCTCAGCATCAGGATTATTCACCCAATCATTTACTACAAAGATAAAAGAAAGTAACCATACTTCCCAAAAAAAGGCATCTCCAATCAAAATATAATGCAAAAAAGATAATTACCTCCTTCAATAGCCGGATAATTAAGGTAATCCAAGTCAGGGGCAATAGAATCAGCCTTGATGAACATTTAAGTCTGAGCCCATCCTTTTTCATTCCCTGAATCAAAGTTAGTAATCAGATGAGCCATTTTTTATCTTACTAGCTCGAAGGTTGAACCGGCCAGTGGAATGACTTTTCAAGTGATAGACATTCTTGAAATCTTCCAGGGTGATAACCAGCTTATGTTTGGAACATAACTGCTCAACTGAATGAACAATTTTCCAAACCATTGGCATGAGTTGGAATGGAGGAACCCTAATAGTCCTTATCACCTCAGCCATAAAAGGAGAAAGGGGAAGCTGACATCCACCCTTAAATGCCCACTCAAAAATACAGGAACAGCCTAGACTACCCCAATTAGCCCTGACTAGACCACTTTCAGGGATCCAAACCTCAGCCCCGGCAGGTAAGAGACCCCTGCCTTTCAGATAGTGCTCAAAGGTTGGCTTCAACTGGTTAGCCTCGTGGAAGGAAGCAGCCAAAGCCTTAACATGAGTATATTCAACCCCCTTATATGACATGGATACAATTTCTAGAGGAGCAACCACCTCCACCACCTCATCCTCGGGGATGATATCTGGGACATCAACAACAGCAGGGACCTTCTCAACTTCAGCAGGAACCTTCTCAACTTCAGCAGGAGCCTTAGAAGCAGCCGTCTTTCTTCTACCACCAGCCATACTTTATTTTTGCTAAAAATTGATTTTTTGCAAGAAGAGAATTATAGAAAAGGAAAGGAGAAATTTTGAGATTGGAATGTGAAAGCAAGATGAAACAAAGCAAGGTATTTATAGCCGCAAAATCAAATGGGCAAGAAGACAAGTGGTGGAGGCTAATCATGACTCTCCTAAGGTTTTGTGAATCTACCCTATTTATGGCAATATAGCCGTTACAAGAAGCTGAACCAAACACAACTTCTAACCCGTTAGAGATTCCTACACAGTTTTTTACCTGGTCCAAATTTTTATCTCCTTATTCCTGGCCAGACCCAACGATGGAATAAGCAGATAAGAGGCAATTATTGGACCCATAAATATCCTGCCTGACCCGACAGAGGCCAGGCAATGATGAAAGCCAAGACTCAAACAAAGAATACCTAAAATCAGGCATTAAGAGCATATGGACAGGCACCAAGCAGGGGAAAAATACAAGACAGGTAATTACTAGCCCTAGCCTGAAAGGAGACCACGTTAGGCACAAGAAAAACGTTGTACAAGCTAAGCAGGCAACAATCAATCCATTTAAGTATAGTCCCTACAAATAAGGAAGACTATCAAAAGGAGAAGATAGAGGAAAGTGTCAAAGACAACGGCTGAAATGCTGTTGAGATTAATCAACTACCTCCGGGTAAATAGGGCACGAGCCCTATTTACCAGGAAACCCTAAACGAAAGGACAGAGGTGACTTTGGAAGCTAATATAAATTGAAGAGAAGATAAAAACAGAAGGGACATTGAGATACACTCACTATTACTCTCATTCTTGTATTCTTAAGCAATATCTTGAACAAAGTGTTTGCTCAAACTGCCTACGTACCCACAAAGCTGACCAGGGTGACAACTTACGAGATCAAGCCAACGTAGTTCATAAAAGGGAATATAATTTTTTTTAAAGTGTGGCTGCACTTGAGCTACATGTTCACCCAAGCTGCCTACGTACTCGCAAAGTACGAAGTACTTTATAAGATCAAGCCGACGTAGTTCAAAAAAAAAGGAAGGATTTTTTTTTTTTTTTTTTTTTGTAATGTATGCAGTTTAACCTCTTGCTTAGGAGCTTTGGTGTGCAGTTTACGCTCTTGCTTAGGAGCCTTCATTGTTGAGCTTCAAGAATAGTAGTGCTTCAAGAAATTTCCGTTGATTGGACCGACACGTACACCGTCTCCATCAACAATCTTATAAGCACCTTTTGTATAGACTTCTTGCACCACGTATGGGCCATCCCAGATTGGCCTTCGTACTGCAAGTACCAGGTCTCCCACTTGGAAAGAACGAGGGTACACCTTATTGTTGAATGCACGTGACAACCTTGCTTGATAACACTGGAGCTTTTGTTGAGCCTCTAATCTTTATTCATCGAGAGCCTCCAACTCTGCTAATCGCAATTTGTCATTTTCGTCATCTATGAGTCCTTCTTGAATAGCGATGCGCAAGGAAGGGATCTGCAATTCTAATGGCAACACGGCCTCCACTTCATACACCAACGCATATGGGGTTGCTTGGATAGATGTTTTGTATGTGGTACGATACGCCCACAATGCCTCACCAATCCTTTCGTGCCAGTCTCGCTTTGACTTTGCTACTACTTTCCTCAACAAGTTGCAAAGGGTTTTATTGAAGGCTTCAGCCAAACCATTTGTAGAAGAATTGTACATGGATGACTTGTATTGTTTGAACTTGAATTTTTCTCCCAGACTTGTCATCATATGGTTGAAGAATTATTTCCCATTGTCAGTTGTGATACGCTGAGGTACACCATATCTGTAGATGATCTGGGTTCGAATGAAGTCCACAACATTTTCTTTCTTTACTTCTCGTAGTGTGATGGCTTCTGCCCATTTTGAGAAGTAGTCAGTGGCGGCGAGAATATACTCGTATCCATTAGAGTCTTTTGGAGTAAAAGGTCCCACAATATCAAGTCCCCAAGCTTGAAAGGGCCATGAAGAAACAGTGGGGTGTAACGTCTCTGGCGGTTGGTGTATGAAGTTTGCGTAGAACTGACAAGGTTTACATTTTTTCGTGAAGACCATGCAATCTTGTACCATGGTTGCCCAGTAATACCCCATTCTCTTTACACGATCATGAAGTTTAGGCCCATATTGATGAGCGCCACAAATGCCAAGAGTGAGCTTCATGCATTGCTTCAGCAGCTTCGTCCTTGCTTAGACACCTCAACCATTGCCTTGAGAAAGAACGTCTGTAGAGTGTCCCTTTATAGTGAATGAACTTTGGAGCACGTCGCCGTATTTCTACCTTGTGTCTGGGATTATCAGGTAGGTAGCTTTTGGTGGCCCAAGAAATCAATAATAGGTTGACGCTAGTCATCTTCATCAGCTGTGTAGACACAGATCATGTTAGTTGCATCTACATTTTCTTCTCCTTCAAGCAAAAATACCGCCCAACGGTTGCAGACTGGGACTTGCACAGACTCTTCTGCCCTCAGTGCCAAAGTGGCTGCAAGATTAGCAAGCACGTCAGCCAACTTATTGGCACTCCTCGGCACATGACCAACATGGATGACGTCAAGTTGATTCAGCAGTTGTAATGCCCGTTGATGGTAGGGAATCAAGTCTACCTTTTTCACTTCATATTCACCAACGACTTGGTTGACCACCAGCTTTGAGTCTCCGTAGATCTCCATATCTCTGACGCCTATTTCGATCGCCATTTGGAGGCCGAGTATGAGAGCTTGATATTCTGCCATATTATTTGAGCACAACTGAGTGAGTGTAAAAGCATATGGCATGAGATGATTTTGTGGGGTTACGAATACAACTCCAGCTCCAGCTCCGTCTTTCCTTGCAGAACCGTCGAAGTACATCTGCCATGGAGGTAGAACGTCCACGTAGAAGATTTATTCTTCTGGAAGGTCATCTGAAATTTCCCACTCTGCTGGTACTAGATGATCATCAAAGAAATCGGCGATACCTTGACCTTTCATAGCCTTTTGAGGCACGAACACCAAGTTGTACTGCTTAAGTAACACTGCCCATTTCGCAAGTCTTCTAGATAAGACTGGTCTTGAGAGTATATACTTGATGAGATCAGCTTTTGAGACCACATGTACGGTATGCGCCTGCATGTAGTGCCTCAACTTCTGGATGGCGAACACCAAAGCAAGACATATCTTCTCTATGGGAGAGTAATTTAATTTAGCTCCCACCAAGGTACGACTCAAGTAGTAGAGTCCTCTCTCCTTGCGGTCTTCAATTTCTTGAGCACACATTGCCCCCAATGAGTGTTCTTGTGTTGTGATGTAGAGGACAAGTGGCTTTCCTGGAATTGGTGCCCCCAACACTGGTGCACTGGCCAAGTACTTCTTGATGCTATCAAAAGCATTTTTGCATTTTTCATCCCATTGGAATGGAGCATCCTTTTTCATAAGATGGCTGAATGGTTGACAACGTCCTGCTAGGTTAGATATGAACCTTCGAATGTATGTCAAACGTCTTTGCAATCCGCGCAGCTCTTTCAGCGTCATTGGTTCCGATATTTCGTTGATGGCTTTGTTTTTTGTTTGGTCAATTTCAATGCCTCTATGCCTGACTACGAACCCCGAAAATTTCCCAGATGTGACGCCGAACGCACACTTCAACGGGTTCATCTTGAGCTGACATTTTCTAAGTCTCTCAAAGAAGGTTCGAAGGTCTTTGATATGGTCTTCTCTTTTCTTTGATTTGACAACCATGTCATCAACATAACACTCTATTGTTTTATGCAGCATGTTATCAAAGATCTTTTGCATTGCGTGTTGGTACGTAGCGCCAGCATTCTTCAATCCAAACGGCATAACCGTGTAGCAGAAGATCCCTTTTGGGGTTCAAAAACCCGTTGCTTCTTGATCTTCAGGTGCCATATGTATTTGATTATAACCAGCCGTACAATCCATGAATGAGAGTGCTTGATGACCAGTGATTGCGTCAATCATCAACTCTGTGACTGGCAAAGGGAAGTCATCCTTTGGGCATGCATCATTAAGATCTCTAAAGACGACGCATATGCGCAATTGTCCATTCTTCTTTCTGACTGGGACAATGTTTGCTATCCAAGTAGGATATTTGACTTCGCGAATGAAACCTACCTCTATGAATTTGTTGACTTCCTTTTCAATTTCAGGTACAAGTTCCAGCCTGAAACGACGTTGAGACTGGTTTTCGGGACTGATGCCTTTCTTGATTGCTAGACGATGAACTGCAACTTTTGGGCTGAGTCCAGGCATCTCCTTATAACTCCAAGCAAAGACATCTTTGAACTCAAACAACAACTTGTAGTACTCCTCTTCTTCATCCTTAGTCAGCAGAGCACTAACATTAATGGGGCGAGGATCTTTAGTAGTTCCCAAGTTGAGTTCCTTGAGTTCATCAACAGTCGATTGCCCCCCATCTTCAAGTGTTTCAGGGGCCTCGTCAGCCTCAATTTCTTCACTTTCATCAGGTACCTCTTCTACCGTGATGTGATACGTGAAGGAAAAGTAGATCTATATACTTACATATTCATATATGTTTTAATTTAATTTGTCATAAAATTAACTAATGATCTTATGCATGCAAACATTTAAACAAAATAAAGAAGAAACTTGTTCTTACATTGGAAATTTGGTTAATATGGGCACAAGAGAGTTCACCTTTCTCTCTTGTTCTTGAGCTTTCCCTTTTGGATGAACAAAGACCCAAGTGTAGGATCTCTCCCAAGGATTTATACCCAAAGCTTACTCTTAATTAAAATTAATACTATAGTTACTAGTACAATATTAATCTTGTAGAAAAATGACCCAAAAATATTATAAAACACTTAATATTTTCGGTTTTGGGAGAGAAGAAGAAGAGAGCTTTTTTGTCTCTCTAGAATTCTTATTTTGGATGAGTAAAGAATGAATGATACACTACAACATTTAGTGTGTTATTAGGTAAATAAGATGAAAAACCATAATGGTTTTTCCATCTCAAAAACCGGGTGGAAGGGGGGGATTTTGGGGAGCCAATGCATGCTTGTGTTGTTCTTTACAATAAGCAATAGGTTGCAAGGCTAGTCTATAATGCAAATGATTGTGTTTTTCACTAATTTAAACAACACAATATTTTGCCTAATCCCCTCTTAATTTCGGTACACTCATAAAATGGAACCCATTTTATTTTTGTCAAATTTGTCAATATGTCACATGTCATATGTTACATAAATTTGTTATGTATTTTTAACATATTAAAAATCAACGTATTAATAAAGTACGTCATATACAAAAATCGACTTAGTAATTCATAATTACTTGTACCAAAATATTTCTCCAATTATAAATCACAATAAATTGTATTTATAATAATTCATTCAAATTTAATTGTTTCCTTAAACAATAATTTCATCTGAGTAATGATACAATTCGATTACTCAGACCGTATCTCATTTAATCAAATTTCAATGTGATACGTAAATTTTTCCTCCAAAATCGTCCGTCAATTTTCAAGTAATTTAATTAACTCGCAACGTTATACGATTAATTAAATGATCAATTAAGAGTGTTGCCCTATAGGTATGACCTAGGGGTCAATCGATCACCACCGTCGTCATTTACAAAGTAATGTCAAACTATAGTCACCAATCATTACCGATATATGTTGATCAGTTGACAGTAAAATATTACTTCCCAATTGTATTCTTTATAATGAGACTTAAACATGTGATCATCATGATCAACAGTTGTGATGCATTATTGTCGGAGGACACATATTCCAACAATCTCCCACTTGTCCTCGACAAGTGTGCTCCACCAATTCTCTTGTCCTATTACTATCTCCCACTCAATGCAAGGTGTCTTTCAGGTCGACTTGCAAGTGATCATATCGAGAGTGGTTTCCTCGATCCGGAGAATAATCGATTGACCGGATTTATCTATCATAGATACCTTCCGAGCGTGGCCACGCATTTCCAGTTCATTACTCCTCGAGTGGCCCTGAGATATTGTTATAACCCTGACTAGGGATGGACAATTCCTATCGCACTCATTCCCTTCGACTAGCCACAGCCATCATAACCCAAAATATGCCCATTTGACCCCATTTACGAAGGTCGTAGTAACACAAATCAAAGTTAATCTGAAATCGTGCCATCTTAGGCGAATAGTCTTTAGTCAAAAGAATCGACTCATTTGAATACTATAGCAGCTCTCGCCACGACCAGGCTATATAAATTTGCCGAACTCTATAAGCGGTCATTAGGCCCGACAAAATGTTCCTAACAATGCATCTATGTGATCGACTAGTCATCTCACATGACTCTATGGCACTTGAACTTGCCATCAATCGCATCACACTCTAGTCACTTTGAGACGTCACCTCATGTAAGTAACTATGGGCAAATACAATGTTAATCCATGTTCACTTTAACGGGGTTCAATTGTCTCCACAACCCGTTTGGATATAACAATGTACAAGGTGAGTTAATAATAACTCAAACGACAAATGTCGACATCACACTCGGGTAGTCAATACCATATTACAACCTTGTGATGTATATCGTAAGTGTAAACACTTATTGATTGCAATAGAAGTTTAACATGCCATGTGTTCATGTGTTCAAACTTCTTATAATCGCATTTTCCTTTACATTCATGTTCTCTCTCATAGCATGAATCTTACCAAGTACACATCAAGGTTCCCGACCTCGGTTTTGGTTTTTATCTTGAAAGAACTTCCTTATCGATTATCACATAACGAACGAATTTGTGGTGAATGATATAACTTGTACTGATCAAGTACTCCATCCACACACAATGCACTAGGTATATGTTTTGTAGAGTCTTACAACAATTTGTCAAGACGATTGGTCTAGCACTTCTCACAAGTTCTAGCATATTAGGAAGGATTAGTTTTGAATAACTTCTTATTCAACTAAGTATCTTTCCAATAACCTCTTATTTTTCCTTTTGATTTGAAAAGTTTAGGATTTTCATAAATCTTTACGTGTGTTTGAACTTTCTATAATATGTGCAACCTCTTAACACATAATAGAGTATTCTGTTAAACACCGAAATCGCTCATCGGATTCTACTTGAGAATTCATGACGTTTCTATTATGGCTTACCAATCAATCATCATGCTCTTATGCATATGATTCATAATTGGACATGTACATGATTATTCTAATGGCGGAAACACTAGTTACTAATAATCATGAGATCAACCGTTCATAGGTTCAATGAACGACCATGACTGCTAATGGCAATTCCATTTTCATCTACATGAATAACCTATGTGAATGTTGATACGATGTGTATCTCTTAATACTAATCCAACATCCCTTGATGTAATTGGATTCATCATAGTCCATTTTCATCCAGAATTGAAAACTCAAATACTTCTTTATGAAAGAAGATATTAGCTCGTCATTCCTAATGAGTAATGAGTTGTAAACATTCAGAGGATGACAGCTCCCACTAAATCCCATGTGTTCACATGATAATTTGTAAACTCCCACTTAATTCCACATGTTTCGAAATTGATTACTCAATTGAACACATTTCAAAATTTTGGAATGTATGTTGCTTTGCAAAGTTATTAAGATGAAACCATATATGTTCCCATCATATCCTTTCAAAATTCCTATTTTGAAGAGGTCTCCTTTTAACCTTATGGAAAGAGATTTTAAATCTCTAACACACTCATGTCATAATGATGTGTGGCAATGTCATTTATTAAATATAAGTAATATCTAATACACATCCTTCAAAATATCCCTTTTAGAAGGATGTTTAACCAATTCATTTTCATAATGAGGTTGAGTAATGACATCTGCGTGGTTTAAAACTTTGGCTATTGGAGATATCGGTATATCAATCCTTGCAACTTCTAGTGATAAATATCGCTTATTACTAGGATGTTACATTGATTCATTTAGACTCTTAAGTAAATCTCAAGGTTGAAACTATTGGTCAAAAATTCATAAACTTAGTCAAAACTCTAGTTAAGACTTTACATTAGTCATTTTGTTCCAAAACTTTCTTTTGGTCTCCTCATGTAGTTATCTTAAGAATATGCTCTTATGATTACTTCACTTGGTCTCTTTAGTCATATAGAACTTACTTGAGACCATAGATCTCATCTATATGGTATACTATGTGAATAGATATACCCTTTATTCAAATCATTCTACCTTGCGTAGATCTCATTTACACAAGTACGCAAATTTTTCTTATCTCGTGTGTTGTGTCCTCATTTTTCTCCCACTCTATCTTTAGAATAAATACACTATAGATTCAAAGATAGCATATGAGACACAAATAATGATGTTGAAGTTATAAGGAGAACTATCTCATAGATTGACTAATAGTTTTAGATGTGTACTTGGTGATTGACATACCTTTAAGAGACTTCGTAGACTCAAGGTAACTTTGTAAATGATCATACACAAGCCTTAAGCATGTGGACATATAATGAAACCCGTCATTATATTTGTCTATTAGATCACTTTAAGTTATATGTTTCTAAGAGTAAGCATTTAAACATGAATTTTTAGAACAAAAGGATAAGATGATAAAACGGGTGACTTGGGTTGCAAACCAAGTCACCATTATCCAAAATACAAACCATTATCCAAAATACCTTTCCATGTCAAACACGGAAACTTAAGGTTCTAAAATCCATAACATGAATAAAATAAGACAATAAAAAGCAAAGCTCCATAAGAGCTATTCCTAGCTTCTTGATGGTATCTTATGCTTGCTTTTCCTTTCCCTTGTCTTTGCTTGGTGGAGGCCCTATTTACAATAAAAGGGAGATACATTATCACAACTTTGTATCATAATACCATAGTTGAATTAGAAACATAAAAGAAAGGATAGTCATTTACCTACTGGAGTAATCTTTCCAAATTTTAATATCACCAAGGTATTTGGAACAATTTCTTTTCCAATGTCCCATACCATTACAATAATGGCATTTATCAAGAGGACCCTTCTTGATTTTTGAAGTGCTAGGTTCACAAGTCCTAGCTTTGGTGAATGTGGGAGCTTGTTTCTTACCCTTCCTCCCATTCTTCTTGAACTTCCCCTTACTCTTAGTGCTTATGTTAAGCACATCCTTGGTTGGGTTCACATTTAACCCCATGTCCCTTTCGCCTTGTACAAGTAACTTGTGCAATTCTTCAAGAGACACATCCTTGTCTTGCATGTTAAAATTCACCCGGAATTGAACATACGCTTTCACTTTGGACAAGGAGTGTAGAATCCTATCTACAATGAGTTCTTTGGAGATTTCAACCTTTTGAATCTTCAAGGTCTCAACAAGCTCCATAAGTTTGAGCACATGAGGGCTAACCTTTTGGCCCTCTTTGAAGTCGAGATCAAAGAATGCCGCGGCCGCCTCATATTGGACGATCCGCGGAGTTTGTGAAAAGATTGTCACAAGCTTGGAGTAAATCTCATTAGCATTGCCCATTTTAAAGGCTCTCCTTTGGAGGTCCGCCTCCATCGCAAATATCAAGACATTTTTCATTGCGGAAGACTCCTTTTGGTAAGCCTCATATGCTTCCCTAGTGGCGGCGGTCGACCTAGTAGTAGGTTCGGGAGGAGAGGCCTCGGTAAGGTAACGAAGCTTGTCGTCACCTTGGGCGGCCAATTTGAGTTGGGCATCCCAATCGGAGAAATTTGACCCATTCTTTTAAAGTTTACATCGATCCATGAAGGATCGGAGCCATGATGAACTAGCGAGAGGCGTTGCAATAGGGGTTGGTGTTGCCATTTGTTATGAAAAAAGTGGTCTACAAAACAAAATAGAAGGAGTAAAACAAATGTCGTTTTAATAATAATACTCGTAAAAATTATAATTTAAACAAGTTTTATGCATTTTTCTAGTGACCTCTACCCAACTAGATAAATGATTCCAAGACCCAAATTCATATCGACTTAGGCACGGTAGGGCCGATTCATCCTTTATCAATATAACTCGGTGGATTAACGTTTAATCGATTCTACTTTTAGAACTCTTGGTCGATAAAATTACTCTAATAATTATCTATAGCCCAAAACACATCCGACAAGGGCACGGTATGGCCGATGAAACCCTTATCGAAAAACTTTTGTTGAGTTCAATCCAAATTTCGAATAAATGTGTCCATGATCCAAATCCACATCAACTCGGGCACGTTAGGGCCGATTCATCCCTTATCAACATGAATTCGGTGGATAGACATTTTCACCCACTTCCCCTACGTAACAAGTTTTGTACCCCGGTAGGGCCGAGTGCACTCCCTCGCGAAATAGGTTTTCATGGTTTCTACTATTTGGTAAGGCTATGTCTCAATTAATTGTTTTAGCGAGAGGTCGTGTCAATTTACTATTTATCACGTTTTAAGTGAACTAAAGCGGTGAACTACGATAATTCTAATTGTCACGGTCGATAAACTCGTTGAAAGAAGATGATGCATGTTTTAGTTATGGCGATTTAGTGATGCATGTGACATAAAAATAAAATGCAAGCATAAAATAAATAAATCCTAGTATGGCCTTTCCTAAAATAGAAAAACTATTTAACTATTACATATTCGGAAACCAACTCCATTGGTCCCTTGAACTTCGGTTGTGGCACGCATCTCGAGGTAACACCGTCTTTATGTATCGCCATCTTGAAGAAATCCGTCTTTGGGAACTCCGAGATAAATTAAATTACATAGCAAATTACATAATTTCCTATTATACATTTGTAACTAAGATAAAATAAAATAAATCTATTAAATTACAAAACGGTGATACGAGATCACAATAAAATTACAACCGAATCGATATTCCCATACATTTCGGGAAATATCAATTAAAAACTAAGGCCATACTAAGTAAAATTACATAATTCAAAAATTACATAAATTAAATTATGACAATCATAAAGAAAATGCAGCATTATAATATGTATGAACATGCCCAATTTTATGCTAAATCGCCTTTAATTAGCCAATATCGTATATTACTCGGTTTTTACGGATTTGCGTGATTTCAACATTTTATAATCACAAAAATTACATAAATTCATATTTATGCATAAGTTAATTACCCTAACCTCATAGGACTCAAAATTTAGTCTTCACTAATAATTTGACCATAATTAACTCATATTTATAAATTTGTTCATTAATGGACTAAAAATTTCAAAAATAAGCTATAAACTTCAAATAAATCACAAAATTTGAAATTTAAACTCATGAGCATTCTGGAAAAATACCATGACACTCATAATGTTCAAAAAACTTAGGTTAAAAATTTCGAATTTTATCCGGAAAAACAATGTTGCGGTTTATCGGTTTTTAACAAAATAATCATAAAAACATGGAAAAATTATATTCATTAACTTTTCAATTTTAGATCTGAAAAAATAATAAAATGCAACATATGATGTTTTTCTTTAGTCATAGAGTATGTTTTATTAATTTTTCATTAATTAAGTCACTATTCATGCCATTTTTCTTCAAAAATCCATAAATCATGCAAAAAGACTTCACTATAGCCCATTATTTTACACACATCTTGTAAAATTGCATGTGACATCATACTAAATTTCTATGACCAGATTCGAAATTTATCTCATATTAACCTATTTTTCACCTAAAACCGATTTTAATAATGAAAAATCCATTTTTCGAGCATAACATGTCCAAAAATTATGAAACTTTACAGGTTATCTCAAAATAATATATGTGACAACATATCCAAAAATCACTGGAAAATTCAAAGTATAGCTAATTTTAGACCGAAAATGACATTTTTACTCATAAAATCATATTTAAATGCCATTATTGTATAATATGAACAATAAAAATCCGTAAATTTAACCAAAATATCCTAAAACATTTTAGGACCAGAAATTTAACATGCATAAATTAATTTCGTGATATATCATAATAACACAAATTATTCAAGTTTTATATGTTATTCTTATAACTCGGAAAAACTTTTAACCGATTTGCATGCAAACAACCATGGCTCTTGATACCGATTGAAGGAAAAGTAGATCTATATACTTACATATTCATATATATTTTAATTTAATTTGTCATAAAATTAACTAATGATCTTATGCATGCAAACATTTAAACAAAATAAAGAAGAAACTTGTTCTTACATTGGAAATTTGGTTAATATGGGCACAAGAGAGTTCACCTTTCTCTCTTGTTCTTGAGCTTTCCCTTTTGGATGAACAAAGACCCAAGTGTAGGATCTCTCCCAAGGATTTATACCCAAAGCTTACTCTTAATTAAAATTAATACTATAGTTACTAGTACAATATTAATCTTGTAGAAAAATGACCCAAAAATATTATAAAACACTTAATATTTTCGGTTTTGGGAGAGAAGAAGAAGAGAGCTTTTTTGTCTCTCTAGAATTCTTATTTTGGATGAGTAAAGAATGAATGATACACTACAACATTTAGTGTGTTATTAGGTAAATAAGATGAAAAACCATAATGGTTTTTCCATCTCAAAAACCGGGTGGAAGGGGGGGATTTTGGGGAGCCAATGCATGCTTGTGTTGTTCTTTACAATAAGCAATAGGTTGCAAGGCTAGTCTATAATGCAAATGATTGTGTTTTTCACTAATTTAAACAACACAATATTTTGCCTAATCCCCTCTTAATTTCGGTACACTCATAAAATGGAACCCATTTTATTTTTGTCAAATTTGTCAATATGTCACATGTCATATGTTACATAAATTTGTTATGTATTTTTAACATATTAAAAATCAACGTATTAATAAAGTACGTCATATACAAAAATCGACTTAGTAATTCATAATTACTTGTACCAAAATATTTCTCCAATTATAAATCACAATAAATTGTATTTATAATAATTCATTCAAATTTAATTGTTTCCTTAAACAATAATTTCATCTGAGTAATGATACAATTCGATTACTCAGACCGTATCTCATTTAATCAAATTTCAATGTGATACGTAAATTTTTCCTCCAAAATCGTCCGTCAATTTTCAAGTAATTTAATTAACTCGTAACGTTATACGATTAATTAAATGATCAATTAAGAGTGTTGCCCTATAGGTATGACCTAGGGGGTCAACTGATCACCACCGTCGCATTTACGTAATGTCAAACTCTAGTCAGCCAATCATTACCGATATATGTTGATCAGTTGACAGTAAAATATTACTTCCCAATTGTATTCTTTATAATGAGACTTAAACATGTGATCATCATGATCAACAGTTGTGATGCATTATTGTCGGAGGACACATATTCCAACAATCTCCCACTTGTCCTCGACAAGTGTGCGTCACCAATTCTCTTGTCCTATTACTATCTCCCACTCAATGCAAGGTGTCTTTCAGGTCGTACTTGCAAGTGATCATATCGAGAGTGGTTTCCTCGATCTGGAGAATAACTGATTGACCGGATTTATCTATCATAGATACCTTCCGAGCGTGGCCACGCATTTCCAGTTCATTACTCCTCGAGTGGCCCTGAGATATTGTTATAACCCTGACTAGGGATGGACAATTCCTATCGCACTCATTCCCTTCGACTAGCCACAGCCATCATAACCCAAAATATGCCCATTTGACCCCATTTACGAAGGTCGTAGTAACACAAATCAAAGTTAATCTGAAACTGTGCCATCTTAGGCGAATAGTCTTTAGTCAAAAGAATCGACTCATTTGAATACTATAGCAGCTCTCGCCACGACCAGGCTATATAAATTTGCCAGAACTCTATAAGCGGTCATTAGGCCCGACAAAATGTTCCTAACAGTCTGCGTATGTGATCGACTAGTCATCTCACATGACTCTATGGCACTTGAACTTGCCATCAATCGCATCACACTCTAGTCACTTCGAGACGTCACCTCATGTAAGTAACTATGGGCAAATACAATGTTAATCCATGTTCACTTTAACGGGGTTCAATTGTCTCCACAACCCGTTACACCGTCGGAGGACACATATTCCAACAATACGACGACGTTACACCGTCGAAGTCTTTTTGTTTCTTCGCATCACAGGGGTGTGAAGATGACGGCATAGGCTCTTCAACATTTTGCGGATGACCAGTGAGGACTAGTACGCGTCTCCTTGCTTTGAGTGGTTCATGCTGGATGATATCCACTACTTGCATACACTTCATGCGAGATGGTATTACGCTTCTCAAGTCATTACTTACTCTTACTTCTTCTTCATTTTGTTTTACAGAAGTTGATAGAGGACGACCCTCATCATTGTTATTTTTGGGAGCCCCTAGTCGACTAAAGACCGTTTTTTATGGACAGCCCAAGCGATCATGGATTGTGCCCTTCTTGCTTGTGTGCAACGAAGGTGTTGATTTTTTTACTTTACTTTCACCTTGATTGCCAAGCCTAGCGAAGACAGAAGCGTGTTTGATTGAAGCACTTGGCCTTCCAAGTCTTGTAAATACAGATGGACGAGACTTTCCTGCAGGTGGACTTATTCGATCGAAGACTGAAGATGAATGCACCTTTTCTTCTTCTTCTTCATTTTCTTCAACCTCTTCCACTGTGATGTGTTGAGAAGATGTAGTGGCCCCTTTTCTACGAGCAACAATCTTCACAAGTGCAGGAGACTTATATCCGAGGCCTGGCTTAGTCACCATGAAGCTCCCTTCTTGCTTGAACAGCTCTTGTTGCGCCTTGTTAAAACCGTATGGCATATCCCGCCTTGGCGAGTAGCTTGTAAGCATTGGAATCAAATATCCCCTTGTTTTCCTCACTTGATGATTGACTGGATGAACAGACGAAACTAGTTGGAGGAGGTCTTACAATCTTCATTTGAGATGAACTTGGCACAGGTGCGATGATTTTTGCCACCCATTCTTGCTTGACTACCTGACTCGACTTATTTTTGTCCTTAGGCTCTGTCTTTGATGTTGGACACTCTACAAATTTGTTGTCACGTCGGGTTCACCAAAATTTGTAACAACAAATTTTGTATCGCAAAATAAATGTAATACAAAATAGGAAACTAATGAATTTTCATTAATATATCATAAATTTTGTGTGTACAATCTCTTAATGTATCCTCTGATTCTAAATGCCGTAGTAGAGTACGTAAACGCTGTCTGTAGAAGAGGCGTGAACGTTGTATTTGAATGAGACCTGTAGAGGTTGTATGCACTCGGTAGGAGGTGTCGATTTGTATTCTTGAGAGGGTCATTGCGACTTGTTCTCTCTTGAATGTTGTAGCTTGAATTTGAATTTCTTGGGCAGGCGGCACAGTTTTGGTATGCTTGTTGACTGCTTGCAGAGGTGTCTTGCAGAGGGAATTTGTAGAACTTTTCTGTCTTCTTCTCTCTGAAATTTATTATTATGATTTCTCTCTTCTGAAATGAATGAGAATGACTCTATTTATAGAGTTTCAATTCCCCTTGGCGGACTTTGACATTCACAGGCCCATTTATGGGTTTATTAGTGAACTTGGCCCAAACTTGATCTTTTTTCGGGTTTAATGATCCGGATAACCCATTTTGTAATACGAATTGACCCATATTTCATTTAATTGGGGCAAGATAATTAAATTGAGCTAAAATTTAATATTAATTCAAATTTATTAATTTATTTTTTTTATTCGGCATTTTAATAAATTTTCAGTACCTACATATTCATTTACTTATTTTTCTCCATCGCAGCTTCTATAACTATGTTTTTTAGACTTGAGAGCTTTGTTGTTGTAGGCATTATTTGCCAATTACATCCGAGTTCTAACACAAAAGTGCCCTCAAGTCCTAAAATGTAAGAACATAGAATCAACATGAAATTAGTATGGAAATTGAGTTAGGAACTTGGTGCTAATGGCCTAGTATTGAAACTCAGTATCTCCCTCTCGCCCTCTCTCGCCCTACTATCTATGTACACCTGCAACCTACTGGTGTTGTAATATTGTCCAATTACTACTAGTAGACCATACTAAGTTTTGTTTCGGGGTGATATATGTAGGAAACTTGGAGAAAAGGCAACATGTGAAGGCATACAGAAGGCAGGACATCTAGTTCACCTTGAGAGGCCATGTGTATACAATAGATGTCTCAAGCATTTCCTGGCTTCTGTGTACTTTGAAGAAACACCAAAGTAAAGCTGAGTAAGCACCTTGCTGCAAATCCACACAATTGTAGAATAGCTATATTGTCTAGTTGCGAAGTTTGTAACACCATTATTACATTTTAAGAAGTGATCAATAAATCATGTACGATAACAGACCGACCACAATTCTATTTAAGAACAACCAAGTATTGAACTGAAAAGAATGAGTTGTACTCTGCTACCCGATTGTTTTCATCTGAAGTATGCTTGAATTTCCTCAAGAGCTTTCCCCTTTGTCTCCGGAAGCCATGCCCCCACAAAAATCGAAGTAAACGCACAAAACAATGTGTATAACGCGAAGGTCCCTGCAAACAACATATTAACCAGATGAGAGCCAGTCAGTTACAATCAATAAAATACTTCCGTAATCCGTTACCTAAATTATGAGGCAAAGTTTTTTACAGACTAAAACAATGTTTTTTGGGGAGTAAAGTGAGCCACAAAAGCATCTATGATGCTGATGAGTTTCAAAGCCTGGTCGTGACTCATGAGTACTAGGCCTATTAGCACTCAATGATTTACCGGGTAGTTTCCTTTGCAGACTAAACATTAGTGAGTGTCCAAATTATTGAATCTTATTGTCTAAAAGCCGAGAGAATTAAATACAAGAACTTTAGTATTGGAAAAAAGGCAAGAGAGATGACCTCAACTGTTCCAGCTGAGCATCAAAGGAGCAGTCATTGTGATCCCCCAGGAAGTCATGAAATTGGCTAATGTTGCTACACTCCCAGCAAGACTCTTTATACTTGCAGGAAGGATCTGTTCAGAGCAAATCAGATGCAAAGTTCAGCAGATTGTTGCAGTAAAATTACAATAGGGTGCTTATCTAATCTAAAACGAATAGATTTTAAATAATTTTTCCAACAAACTCAGAAATGAAAGTGACACTTTTTATGTCTAACCATTTTATCATCGACTGAAACTTTGCAATTTTACTAAGTGAGCCCTTCTTATCATTAATTCATTATTGATCATTTGAAAACAGTCAGTGACCATTTTAGTTTCAACAAGTGTGACATCGTCTCACAAGTCACAAGAAGTTATAATAAGACCGTCTCAAGGTCAACTTTGTGACTTGCTGCAAAAAAATGAAGTCGAGCAGAATGTGTAAAACATTTGTGGAATAGCTTATAAAAAAGCTGTAGATTCGCATTAGATCGACATCAGTGCGCCCTCAGGTAGTGAGTTAGTAAAACAAACAGAAAAAAAAAAAAAAAAAAAAAAAAAAAATTAAAGACATACCTCAGACATTATAATCCAAGGAATCCGTCCCACACCTAATGAATATGATATAACCATTCCCTGCCATAAGTAGAGAACGTGCCTTAGACCTGCGATTATTGCTTTCTAGATTACTTGGTCTGGAGTAGACATGTATTCAAGTCAGAATCATACCACTAGTCCTACGACAGAGAGAATCCCCAACGCGCCGTAGAAGCCTGATTCTTTTGAAATAATATCCTGTCAAACGTTAAAGAGTACATCATAAACATTGAGGTAAATCTAAATCGAATCTTATGATCATGTTTCCTGATTTACTTGCTTAACCCTCCTCACTGGTTCATGTCAGCTGTTTTGAAAATTATGAGCGCAAAAAAACTAGAAAAACAGCCTAGCTGACCTCTAGAAAAAATGAAGCTGAAACGAGGAGAAGGCTAGCGGTCATCCCAGCAGAGGATACCTGTGGAAAGTTGCATTATTTAAGAAACCTCTTAAGCTTAGACTGCACAAATACTTCCACCAAATTAACTAATATAAATTGAAACATACAATTAGTAGAGCCCTTCGCCCAGCCTTGTCCATCAGCCAAGTCGCGATCCCAGTAGCAACCACCTGTTTTTTCATTGCCACGGATGCTTGAGAATGCTGAACATTACATACTGACTAGCCAAGATCAAGAAAATGAAACAACTGGCTAACACTATAGTTTCATTTGCTTATGTTTACTTTTAGACTGTTTTTACACAAACGTGTGTACGTGGTGTACAAGTATTTATACTGCGTCGATTACAATGTACTGATGCGGGTTAAACAAGGCCAGATGTTCAACTTAGAAAATAAATAAGGGCAAAAGAATATCTTCTGTAAAAAAATATTGCCAAAATAGGAAATGTAAACAAATGATTGAGGCGGACCAAAAGGGTGAACATGGGCAAGATAAAGGATGTAAGAAGTACTATGATTACCCGAATGCTTCCAAGGCCAAATGTGGTGACAGCACCAGATGAAATTCCTGTGCAAGGATGACATATCATTTGCATAAGAACACATGGGAACTGACGTTAAGATTTGGTTACAAAACATTTCTAACCTGCTTTTTCAAATATGTTATTCGAATAGAATAATATGGCATTGATACCACTGAGCTGCTGAAGGACCAACAAACCAATACTAATGTAAATATTGAAACCGTCAATAAAGACTCCAAGTCAAACGTGCAACAGCCAGTGCAACAAACTCATATTCCTTGACTATTCTTCCTCCTGATTTTGTGTAACTTATTTAGCATTGTATAGTCTTTCTATCCTTGATTATAGGATGCTGTTACTTACGTTATTAGCAAGCCATCTAGTATAAATATTACACATTGTACATCAGCTTGTTTCATCTATATACATTATTATTATCGTCTCATTCTCTTCATGGTATCACGAGTCTAATACGATCCTCACGATCCACAATACAAACTTATCCGACTTCTTCATCCTGTACCTATTCTTCAACCTTCGAATCCGATCACCATGGCCAACCACCAACTCCAAATTGTCAACGCCGCTGACCCGACCCACCCTCTCACCCTTGTCAACTTCACCAATTGCATCCAACTGAAAGACACCATCACCTTTCGTCAATGGCGATTTCAGGTTCGCGCCATCATGAATGGGCTCGAACTCTTTTCGTACCTTGACGGCACTACCACCGCTCCACCCAAGACTATCACTGTTAACCCTACCCCACCCGAAACCAACACTACCACCGCCCCTAACCCTGCCTATTCCACTTGGTATAGGCAGGACCAACTAATCCTCGGTGCTCTTATCGGTACCCTATCGCCCCCGATTGCTGCGCTCATTGTCAATGATGAGACTTCCCATGCCGCCTGGTCCACATTAACCCGTACATTCGCCAATTCCTCTCGAGGCCATCGACTTCAAATCAAAGATCGCCTCGAGAATATCTCTCACAACGATGACATGACCATCACCGACTATATGACCGCCATTAAAGCCTGCACCGATGATTTAGCCCAACTTGAACATCCAATGGATGTCGATGATATCACCGCTAAGATATTAAACGGACTGAATTATGAAAAATATCGCTCCGTCATCGAGGCAGTTCGCGCACGCGATTCATCAATTTCTTTTGAAGCTCTTCATGAGAAATTAATTCAGCAGGAACTCCGTCTCAAGCATGCTCCTGCTTCCTCTGCCTCCTCGAATTTCACCCACTCTGCTCATGCCGCCAACTATCGCAACAACAACAATAATCGTTCCACCTATAACCAGCGCTCTACCTATCAAAATCGCCCTCCTATCCACCAAAAACATCCTCTTCCACCTCCCCTCAATCTGGCTATGTCAAACCATACAAAGGTCGCTGTCACTTTTGTGACGAAGTCGGCCATGTTGCTTCTGCCTATCGTGACCTTCAAACCAAATACCCGAATGTTGTTTTTCCTACTCGGCAGCGTCGTGATCCTCCACCACAGGCCCACACCGCCACCCATCCATCAACTCAACCATCGAACTCCTGGACTGTTGATAGTGGTGCCTCGCACCATATTTCCGACGACCTCAACACACTGTCTCTTCACCATCCGTATGAGGATCCGGATGACCTAGTTATTGGAGATGGTTCTGCTCTCTCTATAACTCATACTGGTTCATTCCATATTCCCTCCTCTTATTCTTCTCTTCACTTTACTAATGTTCTAATTGTTCCGTCTATTTCTCACAAAATAAGCTGATCAACCGGTTGAAAATGAATCCGACTATCGTGCTATTGTTGGGAGTCTACAATACATGTCCTTAACGAGGCCTGATATTGGTTTTCCCGTCAACAAACTCGCTCAGTTTCTTACACACCCAACTTCAGCCCACTGGTCTTCTCTCAAACGTCTCTTACGTTATTTAAAAGGGACAATTAATCATGGTATCCAGTTGCTCAAACATACCCCGTTCAAGTTTCATGCCTTTTGTGACGCCGATTTCGGCAGGGATACGTCTGATTACATCTGTACTACTGGGTATGTTGTTTCTTGGACAAAATCCTATTTCCTGGTCATCTAGAAAGCAACGAGCACTGTCCCGGTCCTCCACTGAAGCCGAGTTTCGAGCCATAGCTGACACGACCTCTGAGGTACTTTGGTAAAAATCTCTTATGTCTGAGCTTGGTATCTCTCTGTCGTCTGCCCCTACCATTTTCTGTGATAACCTTGGTGCTATTAACTACTCGGCAAATCCCGTCTTCCATTCCCGTATGAAACATCTTGCCATTGCTTTTCACTTTGTTCGGGAATAGGTTCAGCTAGGCACCATTCGTATCCAACATGTCAACGGTGATGACCAACTAGGAGACACTCTCACTAAACCGTTGTCCAAAGCCCGCTTTCTTCTTCTTACTTCCAAGATTGGTCTTACTCTTCGACCGTCCATCTTGCGGGAGCGTATTAAGGATACTAATGTAAATATGGAAACCGTCAATAAAGACTCCAAGTCAAACGTGCAACAGCCAGTGCAACAAACTTATATTCCTTGACTATTCTTCCTCGTGATTTTGTGTAACTTATTTAGCATTGTATAGTCTTTCTATCCTTGATTGTAGGATGCTGTTACTTAGGTTATTTTTTTTATGAGGGGAATGTTACTTAGGTTATTAGCTAGCCATCTAGTATAAATATTACACATTGTACATCAACTTGTTTCATCTATATACATTATTATTATCGTCTCATTCTCTTCAAAGAACACATGGGAACTGACGTTAAGATTTGGTTACAAAACATTTCTAACCTGCTTTTTCAAATATGTTATTCGAATAGAATAATATGGCGTTGATACCACTGACTAGTAGAGGTGGCAGTTCGGGCTCGGCACGGTGGGCGGCACGGCCAGGCACGGACGCCGGCACGAGCACGGCCCGGCACGGTGGCAGAATCGAGGAGGCACGAGCCCAGCACGTTCGTGCTAGAACCGGGCTCCGACGGCAGATTTGCGAATTCATCGTGCCCTGGCACGGCACGGCCCTAGCACGGCCAGGCACGGCACGCAGGCGGCACGGTGGGCGTCACGAATTGGGCACGGTGGCAGAAGGAATTATAGTCGTTGGTAGAGAATTATAGTCGTTGCTTGGCTTGTTGCTCTGTTTTGTACCGTTGCTCTGTTTTCTAAATTATAGTCGTTACTTGGTACTTGCTACTGCTGCTGCCTGCTAGTCTTCTGTTTTCTTTCTTTTTTTTTTTTTTTTAATTACAAACTCTATAAATACAACCTTAATTCAATTCATTTCTTCACAATTCAATCCATCTCTTATTCTCTTCTACTTATCTTTATTCTTATATACTTCTTATAATTTTACAATATAACTTATAAATATATAAAAATCTTATATAAAACAATTAGTAATATAAAATAATTAGTTATATAAAGTAATTAGGTAATCGGGTTTGTTGAATCGGAAGTTCAAGCAAGGGTTCAATTGGGTTTTATAACATCGGGTTTGTTGAATCGGGTATTCGGTTCAAGCAAGGGTTCAATTCTTCATTTCGATATTCCGAATTCCGATAGCTTTGTTTGCATTTTCTAACTCTACTTTTTATTATATTGTTTTAATTTTTGTTTGTTGAGTTAAATTTAGTTAATTAATTCTATTTAAATATTGATTTGTCTTTTAAAAATTTAATTATAATTATGGACTCACAAAACTCGTATATAACCATTACGAGTCTGTTATTAACAACTTCACTCGTGTTTCTTCTCATACTACTTCTAGTGCAGGTACTAGTGGTGGTGGTGCTATTCAAGGAGCGACCTTGACCGCTCTTAAATGTTTGATGAGTCGAGTAAGGCCGAGTCGACAACAATCTACTCCAACATCCAACTTGGCCGAGTATCAAATGTACACTACCTACGATTATATGCGAGGTATGACCGAAGAAGAGTCCAACAACCTTGACCTTTTGCAATGGTGGCGAAATCAAAGGAGGTCGCTTCCGGTGATGTCGGCAATAGCAAGAGACTTCTTAAGCATTCAAGTGTCTTCCGTTGCATCCGAAAGTTGCTTTAGTGGAGCAAAAAGGGTATTGGATGAAAAACGAACTCGTCTAAGATCCGATACACTTAAAATGTTAGTGTGCTATAAGGATTGGATGGATGCCGAAAATCGACAACAAGACTTTGTCGATCATGAGCACGAGCTTGATTCCGACGAAACAAGCACCTCGTCAGATTCATAGTTGCATATCATATTAAATAAACTTGTATTTTGTATTTTTTTCTTATTATTATATTAGATTAATATCGTTTCTTAATCGTTTCATCGTTTTTTTTAATTGAATAAACTTGTAGACGTGTAGTTATATCGTTTCATGCTTTTTTAATAAAAGATTCAGGTATTTTTTTTAACATTGTTTCTTAATCGTTTAATAAAAAACTCTTTTTTTTCATCGTTTCTTAATTATTTAATTAAATCGAATATATTAAAAATACAAGTAATCAATTACATTAATATTTAATAAAATATATATTTTAGTTAAATTATTATATTAATCAACAAAAAGTACTAAAATCATACAATTATTATAAAAAGTTCTTTATTTTTTTTAAAAAAAAAAAAAAACAAAAAAAATAAGAAAATAAGCGCGATGGTATAACAAGAAAAGACGCGAAAATTTACGGGCTGACCCGCCAAAGACGAAAATGGGCGTGCCACGGATGGGCGCGACTAGGGATGGAGAAGATGGGCCAAGCACGGCACGGCACGATGGGCCCATTAACCGTGCTTCTGGCCGGGCAAATTTTGGAGGTGGACGATGGGGGCGCAAGACGCGGCGCCCAAAGACAACCCACTGCCATCTCTACCACTGAGCTGCTGAAGGACCAACAAACCAATACCTAGCTGGAGCACGGAAATAAGGTAATAAGAGGAGACATCCAGAACCTTTATGATGGTTAATAGAGGGATTGGCAAAAACATAGTTCTAAACAAACCATTGTACCATCAATGGAAACCAATATCTTCTTCTCTTGAGATGTGCTAAACGGATAGTTGTATTTTTGCTCGATGACGCCACAGATTTCTGCAGTACAGCCCATTTAGTCAGAACTTGTGCTTAATACTCCTCCGTCATCACGGCCAATCGATTGTTGTTTTTGTTTTGGCATGAAAAATTTCGGAAAGAGGAAAAGACCAATAACTAAATGACAAGTGGAACAAATTGAATGAGAATGATCAAATTACTCATCAAGTTCATTCTTAAAATAGAAAGAACAACAAATGACTGAGACACTCCAAAATGGAAAAGGACAACAAATGACCGGGACAAAGGGAGTAATATTTAAGTAAAAAAGATCATGTTAATGGCTTGAGCTTTTGAAATCAACCATTACATTGTGAGAGAGAAGAAAAAAAAGGAGACAGAAGGGTGGGAGATTATCAAACAGCCGTACAGCTTAATACCTTTATTTCAGTTAGCTCTTGAGAAATATCTGTCTCAAATCCTCGCAGAACTTGCAAAGAAGATTCACAAGCTTCAATCATCCCCATTTTTGCCTAGTAAAGCAGCGATTTCAGTGCCAAAGTAGGTTAAATTAAACAAGGGCGTGTTTAAGCAGAGAGAGTCTTATGATCAAGTCGATTACCAGCCAGCCAGGGGCGGATCTAGGGGGCCCGGGTGGGCACGTGCCCACCATGAAAGTTGAAGAATATATATTTGTATGTGCAGATAAATATCAGATAACTATTGTAGCACAGTTGGTAGAAGACTTGAGCTTATGGGGGGCGTCCAGGGTTCGATTCCTCCAACAGCCGTTACTGAGCCACTAGTGTTCAATGATTAATATCTAAGTAAAATGTGTTTTATCTTAAATAAGACATCCTAAAATGCCCTGTAATTGGAAGGCAAAGCCGCAAAGCACAAGAAATTTGATCATGGAAATCAGATATCTAATCTAGATATATAAAAACTCGAGGAAGTGGAAAATGACCCCCTTAAGTTTGATATAATGTGAGATTAACCCCCTTAACTTTGCTTTGGAGTAAACAAGCCTTAACTTTACTATAAGTTGACATCAAGCCCCTTCTATTTTTCCGATCAAAATCTCACCGGATTTTTCAATTTCTCACCAATTTCTCACCAATTTCTCATCAAATTTTATATGTTTCATGGATAAAATTAAGAATACATACAAATGATACAATATATATACGTATATTATTGTTGCTATACAAAAATAAGAATTATTTTCACTGATATAGTTCTCTCTTTCATCTACCCTAATTTTCGTCACTTTATGAAACTCCATTTCTCCATTTCTTGCCTCTATAGCTATCATGTCTGTACGCTCTCCGTCTCAGCCTTTGTCTGCACGCTCTCCTGAAGGTAAACAATCAACCTTCTCCATCTTTAATTTCTTGAATCTACTGCATATATAGTTCAATTTTTGTATATAATTAGGGTTTAAAAACCTGTTAAATACAAAACAAGGGAGATTAGATAATTTGATAATGGCAACAATTATTAAGCATGGGTTAAACTAATATTAGGTTTGTGCATGATAATTATATAAATACGAGTTAATAAGAAAATAGTGACAATGACCTATTTGATTTACTAGATGAATTCCTTCGGAATTTTGTGAAAAACCTTAATTAGTTTATATTTTATTTTTGTTCTCAGGTGTATTGGCCCCAAATATTGTTACTTGTACTTACTATTATTGGGGTAAATTATTGCCAACAGATGAAGATGTAGACTATGTGGATGGATTATGTGCCGAGTGTAGCTTTGATATATGTGAGTTAACTTTAGAAAAAGTAAAAAATATGGCTAGAGAGTTGTATGGTCACCCGCATGCAATGTGTTTTTTTTCGCATTAAAGGAGCAGGAGTGCAAATATTATGCGATAAAGAAACCTTAGAGGAACTGCAGACAGAAGGAGTTACACATGGGACCATTGAGATCTACTTTGATGCAGGGAATCCGCAAGAAACAAGCACGAGTGCTAATTTTGCTGATTTACCTTCTGAAGGCAAGACTATTTTAAAGAAAAAGTCCATGCGGCAAGTACATGTAACCGAGAGAGAGATTATTGAAAATGATAAAGAAGATTCAGACGATGAAGTTGAGGAAACATGCTGGAGTGAGCCTGAGGAGATTATTGATGACGTAGAAGCTGGTAGCACTGATGATGAATTTATTGATGCACAGGTAAAGAAAAAATTGTGGATTTCCAAGAGAAATACTTCGGGAAAAAATGAAATTATGAAAAGGAAAGTGGAAGAAATGGAAAATCAGAAGGTTAAATGGTCGAAAGATGATTATTGGGTTGTTGACGAAAATGATTATGAACAACTTAACCAAGAAGAACACCTATATGAGAGAGATACTGATGACGAAGGTCCTCTTAGCCTAAGTGATGACGATGAAAATCTTGAAAATCTTGAGAAACATGAGTGGCATATGTATGATCGTGACACACCTTTTGGTTCAGTCCAAATTGAATTAGGACAACTTTTTGACAAAGTTGAGGTGCTGAGAAAGGCTCTAATATATTATAGTTGTCAAACACAAACAGCATGGAATTATTGTCATAATGAACCAAAGAGATTGTTGGTGAAGTGTACAAGGTATCCGAGATGTAAATGGAAGCTAAGTGCTAGGTATACAAAAGAATTTGGATGCTTACAGGTACGATTTTTTAAAGATGTCCATACTTGTGCACCGACCAAAATAAATAAAAGGGCGGGCGCTAATTATTTTGCGGAAGAGTACCAAGAGAAACTTCTTAAACATCCTACATGGAAGCTAAAATTGTTCACAAGGGATGTAGAAGAGACATATGGTGTAAACATCAGTAGGTGGCAAGCTTCTAGTGCAAAAAGAAATGCGTTATCCGCATGTGCAAAGATAGTGGAACGACAATATGAATCACTCAGAGACTATATGCATGAATTAACAAGGTCAAACAAGGGGACTAGTGTTTTTTTAGCTGTGAAGCCTCATATATAACGATCAATTCCCCAATTTCACATGTTTTATGTGAGTTTTCTTGCTATTAGGAGAGAATTCTTGAAAGGGTGTAGAAGAGTACTTGGTTTAGATGGTGCATTTCTTAAAGGTTATTGTAAAGATGAATTACTTTGTGCCACGGGTAGGGATGCCAACAATCAAATGTTTCCAGTGGCGTGGGCTGTAGTAGAGTCAGAATCTAAAGAGAGTTGGTCTTGGTTTCTCGAACATATCATAAATGATCTAGACATGAAAACTAGGGAGAAATGGACCTTGTTATCTGATCAACAAAAGGTACACGAATAAGATGCTTTCATTTTCTATCAAATCTATTTTTATTTTATGTGCTTTTGACGCATAAACTTTATTACTAATACCTTTTTTTACACGAATAAAAATAGGGTTTGGTACCTACAATATCCGACTTGCTACCTGATGCTGAGCATAGGCTATGTGCAAGACATATTTTTACTAATAGGATTAAGGTTGTTAAAGGTGCTCCTTTACACAAACTATCTTGGAGAGCGGTGAAAACATATACAAATGAAGATTTTGCTGATGCAATGAATGAGTTACAACAACGAAGCTCAAAGGCTCATCTTGAAATGTGCTCAAGAGATGTGAAAAAGTTCTGCAGGTGTTTTTACAAAAGGTGGGCAGGTACCAGTGTTACTTGCAATAATATGGCAGAAAGCTTTAACTCATGGATTCTTGAAGCAAGAGAGAAGCCTATACTCACAATGTTGGAAGAAATAAGACGAAAGGTTATGAGTAGTGTTTTAGCAGGATTTTTCCTGAATGGATCCGGCTTGATTAAAGAGTAATTTGGGTATCTAGTTCTATAAGCTTGGAAAAATATTATAAATAAATAACAAGGAAAGACTAAGTATAAAGAATATCGCTTTGTATTATCTGAATAAGCTGAGTACAATTTTGTGAATATAATCGAGTATTCGAGAAATAATCAGAGGTAAATTGTGAAATAACTAAGGATTAATTGATCCCCCATCATCTGTTTACAAATGCTATTTATAGTTGTACAAATGTTAACGTTGCATTAATCTTAACGTTCCCCTCCATTGTCGGAGTTGTTACCAGATTAATAGGGCACACTTCCTATTAATCCGGTTGACTCGTTCTTTTCTTTAACCAATCTTCAGCTCTTCCTCCTTATGCGTCTTGATTCATGGGAGTGATAAGGTCTTGTAGTTAGACTTGGTCTTCTTTGTGAATAGGACGTGATTATTAGTTCATACAACTGCATTTCTTGTTTATCTTCTTAATCCAGCCTGTTTGGAGGCTTTACCAGGCTAATTTGCACTTACCTTCAGGCTTTTCTTCCAGGATTTAGTATCTTGCTTATCCTATAATACTCTTTATCTGCCAAATAGTAGTTAGACTTGTCCGGTCTCTGGTTGCCTCAATCAGCCTAGTAAGGTCCGGCCAGGTTAGAGTCAGACCAGGCTAAACTGGGCCTAACAATTGCCCCTTGACATTTTGCCCGTGGCTGGATCAGGCCAGGGGGTGAGATGTCAATTTTACCGGGTTAAACAATAAAAATAATTATATTTGCTCAATGACTCTTAGACTCCTAGTTACCGTTAAACGCTATAACGGCTAATTGTATGATGTCATGCTGACAGTTTTGCATTTTCTAGAGTTTTTGCACCGTTACTCCCCTTCTATAAATATGGTATTTGCGATGAGTTTGTTTTCCACCAAATTTCTTCCACTTTCTTTGCTAAATTTTCTCTAAAATTCTCTCCTATTTCCCAGGAGTTCCATTCTGCTAACTTATAAAATAAAATTCATCACAATAAACAAAATAATAAAGGATATGGGAGCCAAAAAGCTGCTGCTGAGCCTGAACCCAAAGACGTCCAGGAGGAGGAGGTGGTTGAAGTTGATCCTCCTGCTCGTGCTATAACTTTTAAATATCAAGATTCTATTTTTGTTGCTCTTCAATCTCTGGATCCCTATTTTCCTGAAGAAAACTTATTGAAAACAAACTATGATAGGGTTTTAAGGGAGAAAAAATTAATTCCTGATTCGACTGAGGTATGGATTCCTGAGTCTTGTCCAGTCAGAGCCAATTGGGTGTCTCCTGGTTGGTTTTGTATTTTTGAATGGGCGTTCAAGGCGGGTTGTAAGTTACCTTTTACTCCTTTAACGATTGATACTATTCGTGCTATGGAAGTATCACCTTTTCAAATTATGCCAATGGTTTGGAAACTTGTCCATTCTATTGAAAATTTATGTGCTAAGCACAAACTTGTAATTACTATTAATGATATCAAGGCAATATATCATATGAAAAATCCTTCTACTGGTCGTTTTAATTTGAGAATCAAGTCGAAAATGTCTCTATTAATTACTAACCTGGACTCTGGAGATGATAAAATTTGGGCAAAGACTTTCCTGTTCATCCGGACTGAGAGTCTGGGATCAGGCTTTGATTATCTGAGATATCCTCCCTTGGAGAGTGGTAGGTTTCCTGTACTCTTAGTTTGCAATATATATTATACGAAATTAGGATGTTTTGAGTTTCACCTGTATATTTTTGATGATTTTTGCAGCTCCTGATTGGAACTCTGATCCTCTTGACGAGGAAGCTATATCCAGGATAGAGGCTTTCCTTGCTATTCCTGAGGAAGAGAGGGCCTGGCCTGCTAGTCTGGGCAGGGATTTATTGCCCTGGTATATGAAGACCAAGCTGAGTGTGGTCAAAGTACCCAAAGGCAAGCCTGGCTCCACTGCTCTTTCCTGTATGTCTTCTATATGTCTTTGTGTCAATTGTTGTCTTCTTATTGCTTTTCTTCTGATATTTATGTATATTCTCTATACATTCAGTATTCGTGTCTTCTCGCTAGGTTGGCCAGTTTTCTGCGAAGGATTTAAAGGTGGGGTTGCTAGAATTGCTGAATAGTCCAAGAGCCAGGAGGCTAGTGGGAGTGACAAGACGCTTGATATTTTGGTTTCGATGTCCAGCCTCCCCAAGAACCGCCTGTGCTAGTATCACCGAGAGGTCGTTCGGGCTTCTAAAAGGAGAAGGGAAGATGTTATTCCTGAAGAGGAAGGGGGAGAGAAAGAGCCTATTCAGGCTCAACCAATCGAGTATCGGCAAGTGTCTGCTAGGATGGACGATATGGATCTTTGCCGCCCGGCACGGATAAATGAATTTTCTCGCTTGTATGAGCGATCGGCTTTTATCTGCTAATACCCTTGAGTCTTCTACTAAAGTGGTTTCTATCCTGTCCTCTCTTGTGACAAAGGCTGCTGAACTCGCTTCTCAAGCTAAGAGGTTGGTTGTAAAGGGATTTTTATTTGTTATGTGTTCTTTGTGTTTCTTTATGTTTGGCTGATTGACTTTCTTTTGTTTTTTATAGGGATTGGATGCGGGCTCTGCCATCGCTTGTCACTCGGGGCCCTGTGCTAGGGTTTCTAGCTTGGAAGAGAAAGTGGATAAAATCAACCGTGAGCTGCACACATCCAGGGGTAATGAGGTAGTACTTCAATCTCAGCTGGGGACAACTAGAGAGGCATCCATGGCTGTTATAGTTTGTGAGGTGGCTGCAAAAAATGCTGAGAAGGTTGTCAGGCAAGAGTTGGAGGCTGTAAGGGAAGAACGAGAGGACTCCAAGGAAGAGCTGGCTGTCGAAAAGCAAGCAATGCGCAGATCACCGAGAAAAATGAAGAGCTTGGTGCTGAAAAGGAACTAGTGGAGGCGCGGCTTGTTGATGCCGCTCAGTACTTCTTTGGGAAAGTCCCGGTTGATGCTATGAGGGATCCGGAATCTGACCGGGCTAATTGGGATCCGGACCGGGATGAGACAGCTCTGGACACCCATTATCCTGATTTGGCCAATATGGGTCAAGAAGAAGAAGTGGATTCTCCTGCTTCCAAGGAGAAATCTGGTGATCAGGAAATGGTGGATGGTTGTGAGTCGGTTACTGGCTCGAAGCCTGCTTAGATTTTTGTTTTTCCTTTTTTTTTGGCCCATCCAGGGGGGATGTCCCTGGAGTGAATATTTATTAGGTATGTCGTAAGGCTATCTTTTTTGGATGGATATTTTCTTTTGGTTTTGAATAAATATTTGGTCTTTGTTTCTGTTTGTGTTTTGATAAGGTATATTTGTAGTGTTGGTTGTGTCTTGGATCGGCGATTACTCGATCGGATCGGGCGATTATTCGATCGGATCGGGCCGATTATTTGTCTTTGATCTGGCGATTCATTGTGTTTTGGGTGGGGTTATTGCCTGTCTGGAGGGCTTATGTCCCCTGCCTGTCTGGAGGGCTTATGACCCATCTATGTTATACAAGCCAGGAAAAGGTTTTCCAGGTTTGTATATTAAGTTGAGCTCGATTTTTTAAGGCCTGTTTTTGCAACTGAAAGTTGGGTATCTGTTGGATGTCAGTGGGGTGGCCCCTAATCTTTAAGATTTGTTTTAAGTAAAGTGCAGTATGTAAAACAGATATTGAAGATTCTATTCGGTAAATGGAAATATGAGAATATTGACAAGTACTTGGGCACATAATAGAAGAAATTATATAAGGCATTTATTCATATAATGGCAAGTATCATACATTTAGTTTCACATCAGGTCAGGCAAGAAATGTGAAGATGAAAATTATACCTGGACCGAGAGATATATTTTATATGTGAAATAGTTTTAAGTGTGCAATATTCCAAGCTCTTGGGATCATTTCACCGTCCAAGGTTTGTAATCTATAAGCTCCTTGGCCGACTATTGAGTCAATCAGATAGGGTCCTTCCCAGGTTGGGGCCAATTTGCCAGCATTCTTCTCTTTTGTGTTTTGAAAGACTTTCCTGAGGACAAGATCTCCTACCCTGAATACTCTAGCTTTGACGGTTTTGTTGTAGCTTTTTGCAACTCTTTTTGATATCTTTGCCAATCTAATCTTTGGCGCATCTCTTAGCTCTTCCGTTAAGTCCAGGTTGTCCTCCATTAGAGGTATATTGCTCGTTATTGTGTTCAGGCTGCACCTGGCTGATGGAATGTCGACCTCAGCTGGGATTACTGCTTCACATCCATAGACCAAGGAGTAGGGTGTTTGGCCTGTGGATGTTCTAGGCGTGGTTCTGTTAGCCCAGAGGACCAAGGGGAGCTCTTCAGCCCATCTACCTTTCCTTCTTTCTAACTTCTTCTTTATGCAGCTGATTATTACTTTGTTACTGGATTTTGCCTGACCGTTAGCTTTTGGATATCCTGGCGTGGAGGTTACCAGGTTGATGTTCCATTGAGCACAGAAGGCTGCTGTTCTTTTTCCCACGAATTGTGTGCCATTGTCGCATACTATTTTAGAGGGGATGCCATATCTACATATGATGTTGTGTTTGATGAAAGCTATGACATCCTTTTCTTTGACTTGCCTGTATGAATCAGCTTCTATCCACTTGGAGAAGTAGTCAGTCATTGCTAGCATGAAAACTTTTTGTCCGGGTGCTTGAGGTAGTTTCCCTACTATATCCATGCCCCACTTCATAAATGGCCAGGGTGCGGATATGGAATGTAGTTCCTCAGATGGCTGATGGATATATTGTAACACCCCCATACTCCAAGTGCCTTACCAGGACCACTCAGGTATAAGGATACTACCATCTCGGTTGCCCGAGGTACTGAATATCATAAGACAATAAAGAAACGTACTTTTAAAGTAATTATAGATTAAGTGATTACATGTTCAAATCAAAGCTAATAAAAGAAATTACAAGGTTCTCATACGGTCTACAACTAAAACTATCAAAGCTACTAGACTTCGTCTGACACAGCGGAAGACTTCTAACTGCCACGTGATGACTCATCCCAGCTATCCCATACGCGTCATATCACACCTGCTCAATAACCGCTCACCACCCCGAATGGATCACCACGTTTTAAAACATTTAAACGGGGTCAGTACTAATCACACAATTCAATACATATATCAACAATAAGATAAACAGACAGCTGAACTGTCACACACACACACCACCAACTCCCATCGTCTCAATACTGACTGTCCACTAGACCAGCCCTGCCAGTGGGGGACCGCAGCCGTTCCCACCTAAGCCCCGCTCATCATACCGAGCGATAACCCTGTCCCATTAATGTGCACATCCCCTTCCGTGGCGGGTTCCACGAAGGGCGAAACTAGGGCGTGAGATCACTCCCGCAAGTGACCCCACTCAGCCGAGAACGCATCTCGAGAACCATCAACAAACACAACCACAATCACAATCACAATCACAATCATCATATCAAACAACTAACTACAAAGACATCACCAATATCCCATTATGGGACTAATAACGAGTAGGAAATCCTACCTGGAAAGCACAACACGCAGACGGTATCTACAACTGTATCAAAACGGCTCCTCTACGAATTCTCCTCCTATCATACAAACATACATAAAGACTACACATCACAAACTACACACCAAAACCCCCAATTCCTAAATTAAGGTTTAACCAATCTTAACAAAACATTATAAAAACTATATTAAAAGCTTACCCTCGACGCAAGGAACTCAACGGTACGAATAACGACAAGAACCGACCGACCGAACTCAGGAATTGCTAAGAATGCGATTAGGAAGAAGAACTAGTTGCTTTCTCTCTTAAACAGGGTTTTAGGTTTTGTAAAAGTGATTTAAAACAATGACGACGAAGCTTAAATACCTTAATCGCATAATTAACAAAACCCGAGAAAACTCCCCGCAAAACCGGACACTCGATCGAGTACCCAAGGTACTCGATCGAGTACCCCCTTACTCGATCGAGTACCCCACTACTCGATCGAGTACCCAACAGTCGAAACTATTTTATCTCGCAACTTGCCCTTACTCGACAGAGTAAGGGCTACTCGATAGAGTACCCCAAGACTTATAAATACGGAGTATTACAGTCTTCCCTCCTTAAAAGGAACTTCGTCCCCGAAGTTCAACCCATACATAAAAACAACCATACGGACTCGACCAAGACACAACAACTTAGCTAAGGACTCAAGAACTCGACCGAACATAGAACATGAACTCTTAACATCCACTCCACCAACTATGTTTACTTCCACAACATGACTCACTATATCGTATCTACCACATATATATCTCTCACGACACCAACTCCATACATAACCAACTACCATCCCCTAATGTTGCTAGCTCCATAATATCATCAACTATCAAATCCAATACCAAGACACTCATAGACATCAAACGGAATGTTACATTCTACCACCCTTAAAAAGAACTTCGTCCTCGAAGTTTACTCACACTCGTAACCTCATCATCCAACCGTCAACACTAGCGAAATATTCTCACACTCCTAAACATCACGCTACTACAAGCACGGTCATGACCTTTAATAAAATCACCCACAACACGAATCTTTTATTACCATATGTACAACCATCAAAATCTGTTTTATCGCATCCTACTCCTCTTAAGACAAATGTTACGTCCTCGTAACTCACTAATACCAAACCATATCTACATCTCATTACCCTCTGTACCACCACATGTCAAAGATAACCGTCTATAAACCAAACACTCACCATTTTTATATCCAAGGCTCCCATACATAAACATTTCCCATTCCTCAACTCATTCGGCAACAAGACTAACCTATACCATGAACTCGTAGCAAATCACCATACCCACTCTTCATTATTACTGCCAAACAACATACCTCTCTACGTAAGGCACTTATCTCCCAGAAGCATAACTCACGGTCCGCACTCGTTACGTACACGCACACTAGATCCTCAAGTTCTTTCTTTCATTACCGCAAAATTCATACACAACTTAACATGACACTAATTTCCCCAACACCCTACACTCACTGTCCCAACAAAAGATTATGAACTACCTGCCGCTTTCAGCTCATTACAACTCATGTTCCACGAATCATTTTCCATTACCATGTCTAACGATGTCTCATCTGAAAACAAGATCAAAATTACCGTAACAACCTCTCACAACCGTGTCCCATCAACAGATTATCACTATCCCATGACAACAACGAAACATATACAACTCTATTTCACATCATACTCTACCTCATTCCCAACTTAACCTGGTAAAGAAAACATGAATAAACAAGACAGCTGTCTATCAGCACAAACTGAAACTCGCAGAGAGCAACATCAAACAAAACAACAATCTATGTATAATTGGTATGTACTTTCAAAACTCGAATCATAATCATCCCGCCTACTCCATCACAACCGGTGACGGCATCACAACACCGCCACCAACAGCCACACCGCAGTGCGAAAATACCCGCATCACAACACTAAATATCGTGCCCGGATCACCACCCGAGGCACCACAACCGCATCGATAGACATCACAACATACACAATCCCATAAGTACTGACTCAACATAACTTCTTGAACAAGAAAAACTTACTCAAATCCACTTTGTTAAATCACAAAGCAACATATTATATGAATTAACAGATAAGCATCTCATGAACATCATCTCTACCATTTTCCGGAATACACATGTGTTATCAATACACATAAAATTATAACTAGACATGTCAAATCAATCAAGTTATTACCTTTTTGGATATCATTCAATTAAATTACCGTGTCCAACATATATATTACTGAAACATTCATAAAACAACTTTATAACTATCACACCATACCACTTCTCGTGAGGTCCGAACCTCACACAAACATTTACACATATCATAGACCCGTAATCACAACCAACTAGTCAATCCTGACCACGTAAGTCACCACTCGAAAAAGGTTACCTGCTGCCCGAGTTTAACTCATATGCCCCTCATAACATATTCCCCCATTCGCACAACCATCACTTCCTGCCAAATATAATCACACCTTCACTATTCAACTAATAATGTCCGCCTCATCTAACCACATCTTATACCCTCTCACAATCATACACAACAATCAGGTCCCTACCAAATCAACCTCTTTAGAATTGCTACCTTTCTAATATACCATCACTCTTAACCACTAGTGATAACACCACGATGCCACCACTGCCCGTATATCAAATCCCTTACACTCATATCAAAATAACATGGTTTTTCTCCTATTTTTGTTTAACATTGCAAATAACGAACATCAAACCCATCCACAAAATTACCTCAACATTATTCCCAATGCTATCTTATTTGTGTTGTCATCCAGCTCTCCACCAAATACCTCGTATCGTGCCAATACTCCACCAACTTCTTACTCCCTTAATTCCTCGAAACTCATTACCAATCATGTTGTCCTGAAACTCCTATATAACCTTTAGCTAACATCCTCGTGATACCATCACACATTTCGATGATTCCTTATCTTTATATCACATAGCTCCGGTGAACATTTTCCTCAGCTTACTTTTATCCTTCCTTTCTCTTTACACTCAATAATACCAATTAATAATTCAACTCCTTATTCCTTCTAGCTAACTCTTTAGAAATCTGGTTACCCCTTCGTTGCTCCAAAACTTAATTCCATTATTTTCTACCGACATCATCTCACTCTTTCTTCCCATGGATCTTCTCTTATTATGCTATCACTCATACTTGCCACTAATCTATCCATAGAACCAACGTTTAATGTTCAAACAATTGCATCTCCCTTTTTACATCTCTAGAAATCAGAATTCATTTAATACCGTTAATTACCCAAGGAACTCACACAGTAGTTTCATCTTTTAATAAACCTCCCAAAATCACTCACCGTCTATAAATACACCTCACTCGCGACATGTCTCCACAAAGTTCACTATATATTACTCTTCTCAACCCCTTTAAACGAACTTTCACTACATAAATCCATAACCCACACGACTCCTAACCATTTCCTTCCATAACTCTTTACACATCTCAAGCTGCCACTATCCACATTCTTACTTTCAATCTTTTCATTCTCACGTTCATTATACTCACATCATCCCTTGCCTATATTCACTTATTTTTACATTACTCAACACACAATCATATCACTCATCCCGTCTCGCAAAACGTGCGCCATGCCTCAATAAACTATACCAATCTTCCTTTTCTTTTTCCACCATCTATCATAATCACTTATAATTCATGTCCTCCCCACCGAACTCATACTCATCATAGTGCCACTCTTTACAACATAAGATTGGGTAACTTACGCTTCAAGACCAACACATACGTAAAACAATGCATAAAGAAGTAATACAACACCTTTGAATTAAACATAATATGCAACGAATGTCAAAAGATAAACATATGACCCGAAACACGCATATGACTGCACAGAGGACCCACTCGATCGAGTACCGGAACCTACTCGATCGAGTTGAGGCTACTCGATCGAGTGCCCAACATGCTCGATCGAGTACCCCGACTCCAAACCCAAACAGACCTTCGATCTCGACTTACTCGACCGAGTAGCCCGGCTACTCGATCGAGTGATTTTATACTCGATCGAGTGCCCGAGGTACTCGATCGAGTGCCCAAAAACACGATTCTGGTCAAAATAACGACAAATACCCACTCGATCGAATCAAACCCACTCGATCGAGTCATGCAGACTCGTGAATACTACCCGAATGTTATCTCACATACCCTAACGTACTATGCATTCATTATTATTTCAACATTATGATTACAACTACGCATTCAAATCTGCGCGACTCCTCATACAATCAACAAAATAATCTACTTCGTGTTATCAAGTGCCACGTTATAAACAACCATCATGCTTTTCATCCAATTCGTTATATAAAACACATATCATTGAACCTCTATTCTTCATGTTACTACTCACCAAAAGCCAAACATTACCATCTATCATGCTCATATAACATTCAACTTTCAATCATGTATTACCCGCATGTTTTAAATTTTCATAACTTTTCATAACACAAACCACACCCATACACTACAAATCCTATTCCCATGTTGCTAATACAACAACATTACAAATCCACTTCATCACACATCATCATATACGAACTACTTTCTTTTTCTACCATATCATTCATCATTCTCATATACTTTTCCAACGATTCCAACCAACATGTAAGCCAACTATCATGCAACATGCTTTCAACAAACCATATACAAGACACATTAACATACACGTCGCACATATACACACGGACTCCACGTTCCCATACCATGTGACTGGCTTAAGTATCATGGGGCCAAGATTTTGAAGTGAGGGCGCCTACTCACCCAAAACCTAGCATCAGCCGGGGCTCCCATTACACATACACCAGGTTCATTTTATTAGACTCCCTATGTTCATTATGTTCATTTGTTACAGGTTCCAAAATCGTCGCTCTGATACCATTTGTAACACCCCCATACTCCAAGTGCCTTACCAGGACCACTCAGGTATAAGGATACTACCATCTCGATTGCCCGAGGTACTAAATATCATAAGACAATAAAGAAACGTACTTTTAAAGTAATTATAGATTAAGTGATTACATGTTCAAATCAAAGCTAATAAAAGAAATTACAAGGTTCTCATACGGTCTACAGCTAAAACTATCAAAGCTACTAGACTTCGTCGACACAATGGAAGACTTCTAACCGCCACGTGATGACTCATCCCAGCTATCCCATACGCGTCATATCACACCTGCTCAATAACGCTCACCACCCCGAATGGATCACCACGTTTTTAAAACATTTAAACGGGTCGAGATTAATCACACAATTCAATACATATATCAACAATAAGATAAACAGACAAATGAATCACACACACACACACACCACCAACTCCCATCATCTCAATATCGACCGTCCACCGGACCAGCCACGCGATGGGGACCGCAGCCTGTTCCCACCTAAGCCCCGCTCATCATACCGAGCGATAACCCCGTCCCATTAATGTGCACATCCCCTTCCGTGGCGGGTTCCACGAAGGGCGAAACTAGGGCGTGAGATCACTCCCGCAAGTGACCCCACTCAGCCGAGAACGCATCTCGAGAACCATCAACAAACACAACCACAATCACAATCACAATCACAATCATCATATCAAACAACTAACTACAAAGACATCACCAATATCCCATTATGGGACTAATACGAGTAGGAAATCCTACCCGAAAGCACAACACGCAGACGGTATCTCACAATTTGTATCAAAACGGCTCCTCTACGAATTCTCCTCCTATCATCCAAAGACATAAAGACTACACATCACAAACTACACACCAAAACCCCCAATTCCTAAATTAGGGTTTAACCAATCTTAACAAAACATTATAAAAACTATATTAAAAGCTTACCCTCGACGCAAGGAACTCAACGGTACGAATAACGACAAGAACCGACCGATCAACTCCGGAATTGCTAAGAATGCGATTAGGAAGAAGAACTAGTTGCTTTCTCTCTTAAACAGGGTTTTAGGTTTTGTAAAAGTGATTTAAAACAATGACGACGAAGCTTAAATACCTTAATCGCATAATTAACAAAACCCGAGAAAACTCCCCGCAAAACCGGACACTCGATCGAGTACCCAAGGTACTCGATCGAGTACCCCCTTACTCGATCGAGTACCCCAGCTACTCGATCGAGTACCCAACAGGTCAGAAACTATTTTATCTCGCAACTTGCCCTTACTCGACAGAGTAAGGGCTACTCGATAGAGTACCCCAAGACTTATAAATACGGAGTATTACATATATGGTCCATGAATCTGGCAAGCTTCGCATATAGAGCTGAAATCCAGGCAATCGGCCCTCAAGGTGGGCCAATAATAGCCTGTTCTGAGTACCTTGCTTGCCAGGCTCCTTCCGCCTTTATGATTCCCACGGTATCCTTCATGTATTTCTGATAATATCTGTTCAGCTTCTTGTGGTTCCAGGCATCTGAGGTATGGTCCTGCCTGCGATTTCTTAAAAAGCACGTTGTTAATGATAGTATATGAAGCAGCTTTTATTTTTAGTGCCCTGGCATCTTGCTTATTTAGGGGAAGGATTCCCTGTTGTAGCCAATCGTAGTAAGGTTTTGTCCAAGAGTTGGCAACATATATTGGGAAACTTTCATCTTGCTTATTTATTGCAGGTTCTAATAAATGTACGATGGGTATTTTGTCAAAATCGAGGAGACTGAAGTTGGATACTAGGTCGGCTAAGGCATCGGCCTGGGTATTCAAGTCCCTGGGAATTTGGTCAATATTAAAATTACGGAATTTCTCTTTTAACTTCTGGACAACTTCTAAATAAAGCATCATTTTTGAGTCTTTTGCAGTGTATATTCCATTTACTTGGTTTGAAATAAGAAAGGAATCAGTACGTACCTTTAGGTTTTGCACACCAAGGTCAATACATACCTTTAATCCAGCTATTAAGGCTTCATATTCCGCCTCATTGTTGGTAGCTTCAAATGCACAGCTTATAGCTTGTACTATCTTATCCCCCTGTGGCGATTTTAGTACTACCCCCAGGCATGTACCCGTCATGTTGGCTGCACCATCGACAAATAGGGTCCATTCTAGGTCTGTTTGGTCGCTGGTCAGTTTATTTACTTCTTTTATTAGGTCGGGTTCTAGGGTCGGACTAAAATCAGCCACAAAGTCTGCTAGTGCTTGTGACTTAATTGCTGTCCTTGGTTCAAATGTTATGTTGTACGTGCTTAGCTGGACTGACCATTTGCACATTCGTCCGGACAATTCTGGCTTCCTAAGTACATACTTGATAGAAAGATTGGTTCTGACTATTATAGGGTGGCTTTCAAAGTATGGTCTTAATTTTGTGTAACTCATAATTAAAGCTAAAACATATTTTTCAAGTAGGCCATACCTGATCTCTGCATCCAATAGACTTTTACTTACGTAATAGACAGGGTGTTGTTGTCCGTCCTCTTCTTTGACCAGATCGCACCGACAAAGATTTCCGTGGATCGAATTATCTTATCGGGGGGTTCGTCTTTGACTGGTTTCGCCAATAAGGGAGGAGAGGATAGATATGTTTTCAGATCTTCAAAGGCAGCCTGATGATCAGGGGTCCATTGAAAGTCCTTGTTTTTCCTTAGCAGGTTATAGAATGATTTGCACCTTTATGACGATCTTGAAATGAACCTGTTCAGGGCTGCTATTCTTCCCGTCAGCTTTTGTATGTCTTTGACTGACTTTGGTGGTTCTAGCTCCAGGATGGCTTTGATCTGTTCAGGGCTGGCTTCTATTCCTCTTTTTGTCACCATATAGCCCAAGAATTTTCCTGCTGAGACTCCAAAATGGCATTTTTGTGGATTGAGCTTCATATTGAATTTCTCCAGTATCTTGAAGGCTGTCTCCAGGTCTTTAATGTGATCCTCTGCTTTTTTTTTACTTAACTACCATGTCGTCTATGTAGACTTCCATGGTGTCTCCTATTTGATCTTTGAACATCATGTTGACTAACCTTTGATAGGTTGCACCTGCATTTTTTAATCCAAAAGGCATAGCAAAGATAACAATATATTCCTCTTTCGGTGATGAAAGTGTACTTTCCTGATCTGCAGGGTGCATCTTTATTTGGTTGAATCCACCGGAGGCATCCATGAATGTTAACATCTCGTGGCTGCAGAGCATCCACCATTGCATCGATGTGTGGCGGGGGGAAATGGATCTTTGGGGCAGGCCTTGTTTAGGTCGGTGTAGTCTACACAGACTCTCCATTTGCCGTTTTTCTTTTGGACGACTACTACATTTGCAAGCCAGTCAGGGTACATTACTTCCCTGATCATTCCCATGTCCAATAGCTTGTCAACTTCTTGGTTGATGATTTCATGCCTTTCTACAAAGAAATTTTCTTCTCTTTTCTTTGTACGACAGGCTTAAATGATTTGTCAATATTTAACTTATGGGTTATAATATCAACATCTATACCAGTCATATAAAAATGTGACCAAGCAAAACAGACATTTTGGTTTTGAGAAAGTGACTAGATTGGGTCCGACCGAAGTCCGTGCATCGACCCTACAAGTACCTTCTGTCGGGAATTGTGGGTCCAAAATGACCTCTCTTGTTTCCATCTGTGATTGTGCAATATATTCTTCCCTGACAGGTGACTTTAATTGCTATGCAAGGGACTTACCTGACTTTGAGGGTTTCAAAGCCTGGGTGTAGCATTCCTGAGCCGTCCTTTGTTCTCCCCTGATGGTTGTTATCCCTCATTCGGTTGGTATTTTCACACACTGATGGTATGTTGATGGGATTGCTTTGACGTTGTGGATCCATGGTGTGCCCAGGATTACGTTATATGAGGATAGGCAATCCATTACCCCGAATCTTTCGTATGAAGCCACGCCTTCCACATAGGTTGGCAGGCTAATTTCTCCCAGGGTGTTCTTTGTTTCTCCGTTGAACCCAACCAGGACGCTGTATTTCTTGATGATCTTTCCTTCATCTATCTTCATAGCTTTGAGGACGTCAAGCATCACCAAATTGATTGAACTGCCTCCGTCTATCAGGATTCTTGATACCTTAGCTGTGCCAATTTGCATGGTAATTACCAGGCTGTCATGGTGTAGATCTGATATTCCCTGCAAGTCTGAGTCATCAAAAGTAATAGCAGGCAATGACTTGGATCTAAGAGGAGGCTGAAGTCTAGACTCCCTGGATATTCTTTTGGCAGCCGAGCTGGTCAGACCACATATTTCTGATCCTCCATTTATGAACTTGACTTCATAGATGGGGGGAGGAGGAGGAGGATCTCTGCCGTTCCCTAAATCTCTCTTGTTTTGTCCTTCATCTTTGTTCTTTGGCTGCTGGATTAAGTCCTTCAGATAGCCTTTCTTTAGGAGGTATGCCACTTGTTTCCTGAGTTGGATGCATTCTTCTGTGGTGTGCCCGATGTCCTGATGAAAGTCACACCATCTCGTTGGATCTTTCCTGGGGTTGTCGGATTTTTTGGGCCATCTGACCGTATCTCCCAAGCTTTCCAGTCGTTTAATTAATCCTGCAGTATTTATAGAGAAGTTATATTCAGGAATAGTTGGTAGGCTAGAAAGGTTACCTTTGTGTTCTTGTGCCATGTTGACTTGGATCGTTCGGGCCTGGAATAGGGTGCTTGATCCGGGTTGCTTCCTTTCGGTAGGAGCTTTTTCCATTAGTGTGTCCATAGCCTTGCTTTCCTCCGCGAGTTTGTTACGAAGTTGAGATCTTCCTCCAATCCGACATGTTCTAAGGCGATGGATTGAACAGTGGCAAAGGTTGGGCGAGCTTTTTTGGTTAAGTCTGCATAGATGTCACACAAACAGGACTCCTTGCTCAAGGCTTCTCTGCTTTTTTCTTCGTTACACCTGGGAATGGCCACCTTCTCTTTGACAAATCTTGCCAGGAATTCTTTGAGAGATTCTTCAGGGAGTTGCTTTACTCTGAACAGGTTACTGGGTCTCTTGGCCATGTCTCTGCTGCTTGCGAATTGTTGATTGAAGGCATTAATCAATTCTGCAAAATTCTTGATACTTCCATTTGGGAGATTGATGAACCACTGTAATGCTGCCCCGATCAGGGTTGTACCAAAGCCTTTACACATGCAGACCTGCCTGAGTTCACTGGGTATTGAGGCGGCGAGCATCTTTTATTTGAATATGGCAACGTGATTTTGTGGATTAGAGGTCCCATCATAAGTTTTCATGGATGGGACGGTAAATTTCTTGGGGAGATCAATCTTTACAATTTCATCTGCAAAGGGTGAATCTGCAAAGCTGTCAATTTCTACTTCAGCCACAGAGTCTGGCACTCCAGGTATATTTTCTATTTTGTTGTGGAGTTTTTGAATTTCCTGAAGCATAGCCATCATTATTGCTGCTTCAGTTTTGTTTGTTTCATTATTGGGAATGGTCCGGGTATCGGATAAGGTATCCTTCTGCAGAGTTCCAAAATTGGAAAAGTCAATGTTTTTGATAATGGATGAGAATGGGGTTCCTGGCTCGAATCTGGTCTTGGAGCCTGAAGCCTGATTTTCCAATTTCTTTTTCAGGTTAGACTCAGATTCCTTAAGCTTCACGATTTCAAACTTTGGCTGCCTTCTCTTGAATTGTCTCCAATTCTTTGATTTTGGCCAGGGCAGCCGCTAATTGTTGTTCTGAGGCGAGTTCCACCATTTTTGTATGTGAATATTAAATGGAGAATGGTAAAAGGGATTTTTTGATTAAAGAACTAGATGCCCCACGGTGGGCGCCAATTGTTTTAGCAGGATTTTCCCTGAATGGATCCGGCTTGATTAAAGAGTAATTTGGGTATCTAGTTCTATAAGCTTGGAAAAATATTATAAATAAATAATAAGGAAAGACTAAGGATAAAGAATATCGCTTTGTATTATCTGAATAAGCTGAGTACAATTTTGTGAATATAATCGAGTATTCGAGAAATAATCAGAGGTAAATTGTGAAATAACTAAGGAGTAATTGATCCCCCATCATCTGTTTACAAATGCTATTTATAGTTGTACAAATGTTAACGTTGCATTAATCTTAACGTTCCCCTTCATTGTCGGAGTTGTTACCAGATTAATAGGGCACACTTCCTATTAATCCGGTTGACTCGTTCTTTTCTTTAACCAATCTTCAGCTCTTCCTCTTTATGCGTCTTGATTCATGGGAGTGATAAGGTCTTGTAGTTAGACTTGGTCTTCTTTGTGAATAGGACGTGATTATTAGTTCATACAACTGCATTTCTTGTTTATCTTCTTAATCCAGCCTGTTTGGAGGCTTTACCAGGCTAACTTGCACTTACCTTCAGGCTTTTCTTCCAGGATTTAGTAGCCTGCTTATCCTGTAATACTCTTTATCTGCCAAATAGTAGTTAGACTTGTCCGGTCTCTGGTTGCCTCAATCAGCCTAGTAAGGCCAGGCCAGCTTAGAGTCAGACCAGGCTAAACTGGGCCTAACAAGTAGGATGCTCGAGAAGAAAGTGCAAGCTGCTAAATGTAGTGGCATTGTTACACCTAGAATTCAAGCAACAATAAAAGATCACATGCATGCTACAAGGAACTGGAAAGCTATTGAGGCGAATCAAAATGTGTATGAAGTACAACTTGTTCATAATAGTACACTCACCTTTGCCGTCAGGTTGGATGAATGTAAGTGCACATGTCGATATTGGGATATAAATGGGACACCCTGCTGTTTTGACAAGGATTTCACTGAACAGGAATACCTTGCCAGGGGTTTATATGTAGGGTAATATAACTCAAACAATTCGCCTGACTAGTATTATTAAGTAAAATAACAGGTAACAAATAATAACACAGAGATTTTATACGTGGAAAAACCTTGGGAATAAGGGAAAAAACCACGGGCACCAAGCCAGGAGTGATTGTTACTATGATTTTAGATAGCCTGATAGAGTATTGGTATATCAGGCCTGACAGGCGAAATTATAATGCTTAAGAATACACAAATGTAAGTAAGGATGAGAGAGTGTGTAATGTCCTTTCTAATTTTGTCTTCTCTTGTATTTATACTTGTTTTCACCGTTTTCTCTCTGCCGTTTAGGGTTTCCTGGTAAATAGGGCATGTGCCCTATTTACCCGGAGGTAGTTGCCATCTTATCTAGCCGTTGCTTTTGACTGTCCCCTATATCTTTTCCTTCTTGAATTGGTCTTCCTTTTTTTGTAGGGAGTATATATAAACTGCCTGTTTATCGCCTGCAATGCTTATTCGATGTTAGCCTGGCGTTTTTCCCTTTCAGGCTACTGGTTATCTTTCGCCTGTCTTTTATCAACTCCTGTTTGGTGCCTGTCCATACTTGATCAATGTCTGGTTTCAGATGTCTTTTGCTTGGAACTCGGCTTTGGCTGTTGCCTGGCCTATGTCAGGTCAGGCAGGATAATTTTGGGCCCAACAATTGCCTCTTATCTGCTTATTCCATTATTAGGTCTGGCCAGGAATAAGGAGATAAACATTTGGGCCAGGCGAAGGATTTGTGCAGGGATTTTTTATCGGATTAGAATTAGTGTTTGATTCAACTTCTTGTAACGGCTACTTGCCATAAATATGGTAGGTTCACAAAACCCTAGGAGAGTCATGATTAATCTCAACCACTTGCTTTCCTAGCCTTTATAGATTTGCGGTTATAAATATCCTGCCTTTGCCGTGTTTGTCTTCACATTCCAATTTCTAATTTTCTTCTTTCTCTTTCTAAAAATTCTCTCTTTGCAAAAATTCATTTTCCAGAAAAATAAGATATGGCTGGTGGTAGGAGAAAGACAGCAGCTTCCAAAGCTCCTGCTGAGACTGAAAAAGTTCCTGTTGAAGTCGAAATGGTTTCTGCCGAGGTTGAGAAGGTCCCTGATATCATCCCTGAGGATGATGAGGTGGAGGTTGTTGCTGCCCCAGAGATTCTATCCATGTCTTATAAGGGGGTTGAATATACTCCTATTAAGGCTTTGGCGGCTTCTTTTCATGAAGCCAATCAGCTAAAACCAGCTTTTGAGCATTATATCAAGGGCAGGGGCCTTATTCCCCATGGGGCTGAGGTTTGGATCCCTGAGAGCGGTCCGGTCAGGGCTAATTGGAGTAGTCTAGGCTGGTTTTGTATCTTTGAATGGGCATTCAGGGGTGGCTGTCAGCTTCCTCTTTCTCCTTTCATGACTGAGGTGATTAGGGCTATCAGGGTTCCCCCGTTTCAACTCATGCCAATGGTCTGGAAAATCGTCCATTCAGTTGAGCACTTGTGTTCTAAGCACAAGTTGGTTATTACCCTGGATGACTTCAAGAATGTCTATCGCCTGAAGAGTCATTCTACTGGAAGGTTCAATTTTCGAGTTAGTTCGAAGATGGCTCACCTGATTACCAACTTTGATTCAGGGGATGATAAAGGATGGGCTCAAACCTATATGTTTATTAAGGCTGATTCAATTGCCCCTGATCTGGACTATCTCAATTATCCATCTGTTGAAGGAGGTAACTTTCTTTCCTGTATTATTTTGGTTTGGCAATAGTATACTTTGGAGAGTTTACTTACTTTGCCCATGCTTCCTTGTAGTAAATGATTGGGTGAATGATCCTGATGCCGAGGGGTCGACTGACTGGATAGCAGCGTTCATGGCATTGCCTGAAGAGGAGAGGGCATGGCCTGCCTGTTTGGGGCAAGCTTCTATGCCTCGTTTTAAGAAGGCCAAGTTGAGTACATATAAGACAGTGAAGAGCACTAAGGTTCCAGGGGTGTCTTCATCAGGGAGTAAGTTTTGTTGCTTTCTTTTGTCATTATGTTTCTTGTATTGGACACGTGTTTATATTGCTGATTTAAAACCTCGTCGTGCAGCTACCAGAGCTTCTGATAGGATTGCTAGCTTTGGTTTGTCTCTGGTGAAGGCAGGGGTTTCTCAAATTACAGGGGAGAAGTCTAAGAGTAGTGAGGCTACGGGAAGTGATAGTGCTGTTCAGGTTCAGGAACCTGTGCAGGGGGTTCAGTTGGCATCGCCAGAGAAGGTTGTGGATGAGAGTGACCGTTCTAAGAAGAGGAAGAGATTGGATGAGTCTTTAGGAGGGGTTCACGAGGTCAGGGGGGTTAGGGCTCGTTTGGATGAGGTCCAGTTTGCCAAGGAACAAATTCAGGCTCAGGCTTTTGTGGTTGACGATCCCTACTTCAAGTATCAAGCAGAGGATGCTTCTGCTCGTGATTTGGCTGCTATGTACCGTTCCAGGGACTATGCTGCCAACCTGATTACCATGCTTCAGGAGGTATACATTTTTTTTTGTTTTTGGCTCGTTTCTTATGGATATTTGTGTGTGTTTTCTTTTTTGTGGCTTAGATAGGCATTTTCTTTTTTGTTAGAATGTCAATGATATGCTCAGGGGCGCCTGTCAACTGGAATCAGTCCACAGCCTGAAAAATACCCTGGATTTGGAGGTATGGATTTTGAAAAAAGATGCTGAAAAGTTTAAGGCTGAGTTGGAGGTGTCTAAGGCTGAAAATCACTCTTTAAAGGAGGATAATGAGGCAGGGAAGGCTCGGTTGGTGGTGGAGTCTTCTAAGCTGAAATCTGCTCAGGATGCTCTGAAAGCTCTTCAGGCCAAGTTTGATATTGCCTAGGAAGAATTGAAGGCTGAAAAGCAGGCTATGTAAGAGCAGTTGAAGGTGAATGAAGAATTGGCTGTAGAGAGGGATGAGGTTCAGGTCAGGTACAAAGATGTTGCACTGTATTTCTTTGGCAAGGGTCGTGTGGATGCCATGAAAGAGCCTGTTGAGGTCAGGCCTTTTTGGAATCCTGATCAGGAGTTGGCTGATCTCAATACCACTTATCCTGAGCTTTGTAAACTATATGCTGACGAAGAAGTGGACTCTCCACCATCCAAGGGAAAGAATAGTGATGCTGACGGGGAGGGAGATGAAGATGAAGAAGAGGAAGCTGAGGCTGCTGATGAGGGAATTGGTTCTGCTACAGCTTTCAAGGCGGGCTAGTTTGTTTTTTTATTTTGTTATTTTTGTGGAATTTTGTGTAGTTTTGGCCTATCCAGAGAGGGGAGCGGGGGGATGTTCCCTGGACAAACAGTTTGGAATTTTTTTTTTGTTGGTTTTCGTTGGTTTTGGATATTTCCTGGGTAAACAGTTGTTCTTCCTGCCTGGGAAGGGTATATTCCTGGGTAGGTATTAATACTCCCTCCGTACCAGACCAAAGGTAACACTTACTATAAACGGACGTACCACACCAAAGGTAACATTCCTTATTTGGCCCACAACATTACCAAGTTATCCTTATACCCATTTGATATTTACACAAAATGCCATTACAGACCCCACCTACCAACCCACAATTAAACCCACAATTACATACCCCACTTATTTTTTCCCTCTTTACCCTTACTTTTTCCACTTTTTCTTAAATACTCCAATTTTCCCTACGTTACCTTTGGTGTGGTACGGAGGGAGTATATCTTTTCTTCTCTTAATTTTCTTGCTGTGCTTGACTAGATTTGTACTTGTACATTCATGTGGCATTTTTATGTTAGAGTAATGCCTGTCAGGAGGGCTTATGGCCCTCATTCCTGTGTTTTTGGGAAATGGTGGCTCTATTTGCCTGTCAGGAGGGCTTTTTTTAAAATGAGGGTGGTTGCCGGTCAGGAGGGCTTATGGCCCTCAGCCTGTCAGGAGGGCTTATTTTGACAAGTACTCTGGTCTATTCCACCATTGTACTTACCTTTTTATGTACTGAGCTCAGTTTAGTTTTTAGGTCAGGCAGGCAGGTGCCAAATTGTAGAGCATTTTAGAAATGCTATTTAGGTTGGGCGGAGTGGCCCTCAATCCTGAACATTTATTTAAGCCTAAAATGTAGCATATGACGAGTGAAAAGAAGGCGTAAAACAAGTTTTCAGGATTGGAATAAAGTTTTAAATAAAGCTAAGAATAATAGGCAGGCAGTTTAGCACAGAGCAGGAAGTTCTATTGACACGTATATAGAGTAGGTAGTTTTACCTGCTTCTCAAATATGAAATAGTTTTAAGTGGGAAATATTCCAGGATCTGGGGATCATTTTTCCTTCCAAAGTTTGTAGCATGTAAGCTCCTTGTCCTACTATTGAATCAATTAGGTACGGTCCTTCCCATGTAGGGGCTAGGTCTCCTTCTTTGAATACTCTGATGTTGACATTTTTGTTGTAACTTCTGGCTACTGCCTGTTGGTAGGAGGCTATCCTAACTTTGGCTGCATCCCTTAGTTCTTCTGTTAGGAGCAGGTTATCTTGCAATATGGGCCTGTTCTCTTCTATGGTGTTCAAGCTGCTTCTAATGGTTGGCACATGAATTTCTGCTGGTATTACTGCTTCACAGCCATAGACCAAGGAATAAGGTGTCTGGCCTGTGGCAGTTTTGGGTGTAGTCCTGTCAACCCACAGTACTAGGGGTAGTTCTTCTGCCCATCTTCCTTTTCTTCTTTTTAGCTTTTTCTTCAGGCAGCTAATTACTACTTTGTTGCTTGACTCTGCCTGTCCGTTGGCTTTTGGATAGCCTGGTGTGGATGTGACTAGGTTGATATTCCATTGTGCACAGAAGTTTGTTGTTCTCTTTCCCACAAATTGTGTACCATTGTCACAAAATATTTCTGAAGGTATTCCATATCTGCATATGATATTCCTTTTGATGAATGATATGATATCCTTTTCTTTGACTTGCCTGTAAGAGTCTGTCTCTATCCATTTGGAAAAGTAGTTAGTCATTACTAGCATGAAAACTTTTTGTCCAGGCGCTTGAGGTAACTTGCCTACTATGTCCATGCCCCATTTCATGAATGGCCAGGGGGGTGATATGGAATGTATTAGCTCTGATGGTTGATGGATATAAAGGGAGTGGATTTGGCAGGCTTCACATTTGGAGCTATATGCTATGCAGTCAGCTCTCAGGGTTGGCCAAAAATAGCCTGTCCTGAGGACTTTGCTTGCCAGGCTTCTGCCACCTTTATGATTTCCACAGTATCCATTATGTATATCTTCTATGACCTGTCTGGCTTCATTTGGTTTCAGGCAACGTAGGTAAGGTCTAGCCTGAGACTTTTTAAACAACGTGTTATTTATAATGGTATAAGTGGAGGCTTTGATTTTCAGGGCCCTTGCTTCGTTTTTATCTTTAGGGAGCATCCCCTGTAAGAACCAATCATAGTAGGGTTTAGTCGAGGAGGTTGTGTCTTCCTGGATGGGACAAATTTGATCAGGCCTTTCTATGGTTGGTTCCAACAGGTGGATGATGGGTATTTTATCAAACACAAAGCAGATCGAAGTTTGATCCCAGTGCTGCTAGGGCATCCGCCTGGGTATTTAAGTCCCTTGGTATTTGGTCAATGTCAAAGGTTTTGAATTTTTTGCAAAGGTTTTTGACATATTCTAAATAGAGCATCATTTTTGAATCCTTTGCTGCATATATTCCTTTGACTTGGTTGGAAATTAAGAGAGAGTCAGTTTTTACCTTGAGGTTTGCTACACCGAGTTTTATACATACCTTTAGTCCAGCTATCAGGGCTTCATATTCAGCTTCTTTATTCGTGGCTTTGAATTCACAACTAATAGCCTGTGCAATTAAGTCTCCCTGTGGTGATTTCAGGACTAGTCCTAGGCCAGTGCCTTTCATATTTGTTGCTCCATCCACGTGTAGAGTCCATTCCTAGTCTGTCTTATGGGTGTCAAGGTGATTGACCTCTTTTATGTGGTCTGGTTCTAGGGTAGGACTGAATTCAGCCACGAAGTCTGCTAATACCTGAGATTTAATTGTCGTCCTGGGTTCAAAGGTTATATCATAGGTGCTAATTTGTACTGACCATTTTGCCATTCTGCCTGACAACTCAGGCTTTCTTAGGACAGATTTGATAGGCAGGTTGGTTCTTACAATAATTGGGTGACTCTCAAAATAAGGTCGAAGTTTAGTACAGGACATTACTAAAGCAAGTACGTATTTTTCAAGTAAGCCATACCTGGTTTCTAGGTCTAGGAGACTCTTACTTACATAGTAGACTGGATGCTGTTGGCCGTCAATTTCTTTGGTCAGGACTCCACTTACTGCTGTCTCTGTGACAGATAGGTAGACCGTCAGGGGTTCTCCTTTGTCTGGTTTGGCAAGTAGTGGAGGTGTGGTTAGGTATGTTTTGAGCTCTTGGAAGGCTGTCTCATGTTTAGGCAACCATTTGAATGCCTTGTTTTTTCTGAGTAGGTCATAGAATGCCTTACACCTTCCTGATGATCTGGAAATGAATCTATTCGTGGTCGCAACTCGTCTGTCGCTTTTGAATGTCTTTGACTGACTTGGGAGATTCCAGTTCTAGTATGGCTTTTATTTGTTCTGGGCTGGCTACTATTCCTCTTTTGGTCACCATGTAACCTAGGAATTTTCCTTAAGAGACTCCAAAATGGCATTTGGATGGATTAAGCTTCATGTTGAATTCTTCCAGGATCTTGAAAGTTGTTTCCAAGTCCCTTACGTGATCTTCAGCCTTCTTTGATTTGACCACCATGTCATCAATATAGACTTCCATTGTGTCTCCTATTTGGTCTTTGAACATTGTGTTGACCAGGCGTTGGTATGTTGCCCCTGCATTTTTCAGGCCAAAGGGCATTGTGTAGCAAAGATATATGCCTCTTTCTGTGATGAATGTAGTATGTTCCTGATCAGATGGGTGCATCTTAATTTGGTTGAATCCACTTGAGGCATCCATGAATGTCAGGAGTTCATGCCCTGCTGTAGCATCCACCATTGCGTCTATGTGTGGGAGTGGAAATGAGTCTTTTGGGCAGGCTTTATTGAGGTCTGTGTAATCTACACAAATTCTCCACTTGCCATTCTTCTTTTGTACCACCACTACGTTGGCTAGCCAGTCAGGGTACATGACTTCTCTTATCATCCCCATGTCCAATAGTTTGTCCACTTCTTCGTTAATGATAGCATTTCTTTCAGCGGCAAACTTTCTTCTTTTCTGTTGGACAGGCTTATAAGACTTATCTATATTTATTTTATGTGTAATAATATTGGCATCTATACCGGTCATATCAAAATGTGACCATGCAAAACATGAAGATTTACTTTTGAGAAAACTTACTAATTCTGGCCTGATGTTGTCAGGGACATCAGATCCTACCAGTACATGCCTGTCAGGATACTCAGGGTCTAAGATTACTTCATCTGTTTCCATTTTGGTTTCTGCCACATGAGTTATCCTGACAGGGTACTGTAATTGTTAGGCGAGAGACTTACCTGCCTTGGAAGGCTTTAGTGACTCAGTATAGCATTCCTGGGCAGATTTTTGTTCACCTTTTATGGTTGGTACTCCCCATTCTGTTGGTGTCTTGATGCACTGGTGGTAAGTGGAGGGTATGGCCTTTACATTGTGGATCCATGGTCTTCCTAGTATGGCGTTGTAGGATGACAGGCAATCCAGGACTCTAAATCTTTCGTATGAGGATACTCCTTCCACGTATGTGGGCAGGTGTATCTCCCCCAACGTGCTCCTTGTTTCTCCACTGAATCCTACCAGGACATTAGATTTCTTTATGATCTGGCTTTCATCAATCTTCATTGCTTTAAGGACATCAAGCATGAGCAGGTTCACTGAACTGCCTCCATCTACCAGGATTCTCATGACACGTACAGTTCCTATTTGCATGGTGATAACCAGGCTGTCATGGTGGATGTTTGGAATGCCCTGCATATCAGTGTCGTTAAAAGTAATTTGAGGTAAATTGCTAGGTTTAAAAGGAGATTTCATTTTTGACTCCCTGGCAATTTTCTTTGCAGCTGAACTGGTCAGGCCATAAATCTCAGATCCTCCATAGATGAATTTGACCTCATAGATGGGTGGTGCTGGGGGTAGGTCACGTTGTTGCCTTTCTGGGTTCTTCCTTGTTCCATCATCTTCCCTGTTCTTTATTAGCATCAGGTCTTTCAGATATCCCTTCTTTAGCAGGTAGGCCACTTGTCTGCGCAATCCCGGGCATTCTTCTGTTGTGTGCCCTATATCCATGTGGAATTTACACCATCTTGTAGTATCCTTCCTTGAGTTGGGGTTGTCTGACTTCTTTGGCCATTTGACAATGTCTCCCATAATGTCAAGTCTCTTGATCAGTCCTGCAATGTCAACAGAGAAGTTATATTCTTGGATAGGAGGATAAGTATAGGAGTTACCTCGTTGTTCATGTGTATAGTTGACTTCTGATCTGTCAGGTCTTGTGTAGGGAGATGGCCTGAAACTGCTTCCTCTGTGGTTAGAACTTTTCCTGTTGACTTTGTCATATCCTGAATTGCTGTCAGTATTGTCTGCCTTGTAGCCTTTGTCCTCTTCCAGCCTGATATAGCCTATGGCTAATGCTTGGACATCTTCAAAGGTATGACAGGGCTTCATGGTCATTGCATCATAGAAGTCATTGTCCAGGGGTAGCCCTTGCCTGAAAGCTTCAACGGCTGTTCCAATATCACATCTGGGGATTGAAACCTTTTCTTTGTTGAATCTTGTCATATAAGATCTGATTGATTCTCCAGGCATTTGTTTGATCCTATATAGGTCACTGGATCTCTTTTCTAGCTCTCTGCTGCTGGCAAACTGATGGTTGAAAGAGTTGACCAAGTCCGCAAAGGACTTGATGCTTCTATTTGGCAGGTTTATGTACCATTGTAGGGCAGATCCATTCAGAGTTGTTCCAAATCCCTTACACATGCAGACTTGACGTAGTTCACTGGGAATTGATGCTGTCAGCATCCTTTGCTTGTAGTAGGCAACATGGTTTTGTGGATATGTGATCCCATCATAGATTCTCATTGAGGGAACCACAAATTTCTTTGGCAGGTTTATTTTTGTTATTTCATCCACAAAGGGTGAATCAGCATAGCTCTCTGGATTTGCTTCTTCAATTGGGGTAGAAACTCCTGGGATTTTCTCAAATCTATCATGGAGTTTTTGGATTTCCTAGAGCATAGCCATCATAATGGATGTATTGGTTTGATCTGATGAGGTTTCTTCATTTTGGAGTTCTTCTGAGTCTGTTTCTTCTCCTGTCTTGGACTTTGGTGGAGTAGGAGTGCCAATATTAGAGAAATCAATATTCCTGATGATTGAGGAGAATGGTGTGCCAGGCTGAACTTTAAACTTTGATCCCGAAGCTATCTCTCCAAGCTTTAGTTTTAGGCTGGATTCTGACTCTTTCAATTTTGCAACTTCTGCTTCAGCCTGGGCCATTTTTTGTTTCAATTGTTCCATTTCCAACAATTGTTGTTGGGCGGCAGCCAGTTGTTGCTCAATGCTATCTCCTGCCATTTCTCAAGTTTTTGTGGTGTTAGGTTATGGATTTTGATTGTTTTTTAGCTAGATGCCCCACTGTGGGGGCCAATTGTTTTGATAGGGATTTCACTGAACAGGAATACCCGGCCAGCGGTTTATATGTAGGGTAATCTAACTCAAACAATTCGCCTGACTAGTATTATTAAGTAAAATAACAGGTAACAAATAATAACACAGAGATTTTATACGTGGAAAAACCCTGGGAATAAGGGAAAAAAAACCACGGGCACCAAGCCAGGAGTGATTGTTACTATGATTTTAGATAGCCTGACAGAGTATTGGTATATCAGGCCTGACAGGCGAAATTATAATGCTTAAGAATACACAAATGTAAGTAAGGATGAGATAGTGTGTAATGTCTTTTCTGATTTTGTCTTCTCTTGTATTTATACTTGTTTTCACCGTTTTCTCTCTGCCGTTTAGGGTTTCCTGGTAAATAGGGCATGTGCCCTATTTACCCGGAGGTAGTTGCCATCTTATTTAGCCGTTGCTTTTGACTGTCCCCTATATCTTTTCCTTCTTGAATTGGTCTTCCTTTTTTGTAGGGAGTATATATAAACTGCCTGTTTGTCGCCTGTAATGCTTATTCGATGTTAGCTTGGCGTTTTTCCCTTTCAGGCTACTGGTTATCTTTCGCCTGTCTTTTATCAACTCTTGTTTGGTGCCTGTCCATACTTGATCAATGTCTGGTTTCAGATGTCTTTTGCTTGGAACTCGGCTATGGCTGTTGCCTGGCCTATGTCAGGTCAGGCAGGATAATTTTGGGCCCAACACCTGCGAACATCCAACAACAGCAATATGCTCCATGAATGAAAATCCAGAAAGTTATGTGACTTTTTGGTATAGTAAGGAAGCTTATGAGACATCATATGCATTCTCATTAGAGCCACTGAATGGTCAAAGTATGTGGAAGAAAGTTGATGGGAGTTCAATTTTACCAAGTGATCCTAGAGTGAAGTATGGGAGACCTCCAAATAAAAGGAAAAGATCATATGGTGAAGGCAAGAGAAAAACATACACTTACAGAATTTCAAAGAGCGGAAAACAATTGTGTTCCATGTGCAAAGAACCAGGACACAAAAGTCGTACGTGCAAATATAAATTGAACTCTGATCAGCCATAGAGCATTTAATCTTCTCTAGAAAGGTTATTAGATCCAATTTACTGTTCTAAGCTCAGTTATGCATTCACATTCGACTGCCTCGTGTTTAGCATCCTAGGCTGACGAATGGGAGCTGCTATTGTTATTTTTTTTTTATTAGAAATGGTACTGCTACTGCTACTTTTTATTAGAAATCAATGTTAAATTAGAAATGCTACTGCTAGTTTTTATTTTATTTTTTCTCGTCTAAGATGCATTAAGCTTGGTTACGCGAGTTTGGTTATATATAATGACTATAATCATAATGAAATGTTGTCTATATTGATGGGAGTTGGGCACCATGAACTGGGAACAATACTTATTTTACCCAAACCGATTATTTGATTATTCTACAATCATAGACATCAAACTTCTATGAATTAAATCTACTACTCCCTTCGCCTCATTCATTTGTTTACTTTTTTATTAATTGTGAGGGGTAGTTTAATTAAAGTTAAATAAATGATTGAAACGGAGGGAGTAACAATTACCATGAAACTGAATTGTATAAAACATCGAGTTCAGCTATTATACCACAGAATAATTAGATCTTCAAAAAAAATTCCTCAATTGAATAGGAAAGTAAGATCATTACATGAGATGAAACAATAACACAGAAAAAATATAAATAAATAACACAAGAAATGAAAAAAAACTAGATGAAGATGTAGAGATCATACTTTTGATGTTAGAGTTGCAGCTTATGAATGCGATTAAGTAAGCTTGGAATAAATCATAGATCATCAAGAAATAACTCGTAATGTAAAAGGAAAAAGATGAGATTCAAAGATAAGGATCATTATTTTTGTTTGGCAAAAGTTGAAAAAAGGACAAATAAATTGTTGATGTTGGGTAGTTGGGTGGAAGACAGGAGGACGAGATAGAAAAAATTTAGGACAAAGGAATTGTTGGAATGGGATAAAATAAGTCAGTATATTTGGTATGTAACTACGTACAGTATCCAAGTATAACATTGACTGATTATACGTATAATATACACCAATATGAGAAATTGGTGAGAAATTGAAATATCCGGTGAGATTTTGACCGGAAAAATAAAAGGGGTTAATCTCACCATATAATTGACACTGTGATAAATAGCTTTGTGCATCAGGCTAGTTATCACAGTGTCAATTATAAGGTACTTGATCATGACTTGGTAGAGAAGCCCTTTCATCTTATTAAGAGTATGATATGATAGTCAATAGATTTTCCGGAAAGTACTCTTATGACGTATGAGGCTCTCTTGCACAAATGCTAACTAATAATATCATAACTAGGTAGCATCCCACACTTCGCGCGGCCTGTTTGAATGTTTTTATTATTATAATTGAAGAAAAATATTAGAATTGATATATGACATTTTATATTTTTAGTTATAAATAGAAATAGATTAATTTTTTTTTTTTCAAATATTAGTTTTTATGGTTTAACTTGAAATTTTTTAAATAAAATATATACTCCGTATAAATATATTATAAATAGAGTAAATTATCAATTACACCCACGTCAAATGCACTTTTTTTACATTTACTCCCACGTCAATTTTTTTTTTTAATTTACACCCAAGTTAATAGCTCAGGTTAGAAATTGCACCCCAACCCATTTTCAGGCGAAAAACTATGTGAAATGACAAAATTGCCCCCGCGTGTTTCTAACTCCGAATAACCTGTGACTCTTCATTTCAGGCGAAAAATTATTCAATGTTGTTTATCCTAATTTGCGACTTTATAATTGCTACCCATTGAATTAGTTAGGTTAATTTCGCTCTTCCTAATTTCTAGGTTTTGAATTTTTGTGTTTAAAATAAGTTGCCATTAAATTTGATCTCCTCTGTCCTCTGACTTCTGTGTTTTCACCAACTTCCTTTCTTCCTTCCTACCTATCATTATTTTGTTCCTGCTATTTCCAGCTTCTTTACTATCAATCCCACCTGGAATTTCCTCCTCCTTTTTTTTCCAGATTCTGTATTTATATTCAATCAATTCAGTTTCCTATACCATTTTGATTATCAAACAAGTTGAATTTTTAAATTGTGCTTTCATTAATAAATTTAGTTATGCATTTCTGGGTTTTAATTGTATAGTTATGCATTTCTGGGTTTGTATTTTTGGGTTTGGGTTTGAAATTTCTAGGTTTATAGGGTTTATGGGATGAAGAAGGATGAAGAAGAAAAACAATGGAGGAAATCAATTTAGGGAAAATATGAGAGAAGGATGAAGAAGGGAAACAAACACAAGGTTAATAAAGAAAGGCAGAAGAGCAAAATCGTCCTAAAAAATATGTTTTAACTCAAAAAAATTGAAATTTGACGAAAATGTGGTCGGAATCCGATATTGGGTGCAATTTATAAACTGAGCTATTAACTTGGGTGTAGTTTATTAAAAAAATTGACGTGGGAGTAACTGTAAAAATGTGCATTTGACGTGGATATAATTGATAATTTACTCTTATAAGTAATAAGTTTAGTTTATTTAGCGGGATCAATGTTTTATAAATAAGTATACAATGATTATTTGACGATAATAATTAGAAAAAGAATCATCTTTTTTCTCTTTCTCATTATTTTATCACGTAAATGTCTAATATCTTTAATTTTGTGGTGAATAGTCATATGGATGTCATGCCACATGGCACATACATTCTCGTTACCATATTATCTATGCCCACTTGAGCTCGTGATATGTTCTTCTATTTAGTATGTACATATAAATTTTGCTATTGTTAAAAACATACATGTCACATAAAGTTTTTTATATATTTTTCGTTATGTTGAATTTCTTTTACTCTTTCCAATATACATCGTATAAATTTTAGTAATATTTAATATCATATTAATTAAAATAAAATGTATTCGAGTAATACAACAATCAACATTAAGTTCTTAAATTAGATCATTTCACCATACGTTATTTTTCCAAATCAATTAATAGTTGTTCAAAAGGATGTGAATATAATGTTATGCTTTTTATTTTTTTTTTATTTTTTTTAATGCATAACGTATGATGCTTATGGCCACGTTCTTTTGGACTTAAAGTCACTTAATTTAAGTTCACTTCAGATCCTATAAGTTCAGTTTAGTTCAGTTCATATCCTATAAGTTCAGTTCAGATCCAATAAGTTCAGTTCAGTTCAGATCCAATAAGTTCAGTTCAGTTCAGATTCTATAAGTTAAGTTAAGTTCAGATCCTATAAATTCAGTTTAGAAAAGTTATATACAGAGTATTATTTTTAAAAACCGACGCAAAAATATTTGACATTATTAATTATTCGATACATATATACATTATTATTTTAAAAACAAAATTATCACTCTTCTCATTATTTTTTATCGTAATGTAACCGTAGTATAATTTATGAACAAAACAATGTATATAAAGTGGAAAAATGTTATTATTTTATCTTGTAGTTTAGACTATATTTTTTTTATCAGTGTTCTCTCTTAGCTGTCCACTAATTTCTTGTAAAAAGTTTGTTTAATCTCAATAAAAATTTGCGTTTATTTTTACAACAACAACAACAACTTTTAAGTTAAATTAATTTAAGTTAATTTAAATTCGGATCGTGTAAGTTCAGTTCAGATCCTCTAAGTTCAGTTCAGTTCAGATCAGATCAGATCCGTTTCAGTCTAAAAGAACAGGGCCATATGTATCAAATATATAGGGTTCAACATATTTATAAGAAAATTGCAAGTTTTTTTTTTGACACAATTATATATAATGGTGTTTAAGATTTTACTTATAAATAAAATATATTGAACTTTCTCAAGTACAATTTTTTGAGATTTAACATCAAAGTATTTTAAAATACATGTAAAATATTTAATAAATATGCACTATCTATCACTGTGTACATACATGATCGTTATCACACTTTTTAAACCTTCATAAAATCTTATATGTATTTATATTTTAGAATTTTTATTAAAATGTTTTTTTTACTAAGTTTAGAATCAAATAATCGTACTTATAGTACTCCCTCTATTCTTTTTTAATTGTCATTCTTACTTTTCGATACACTCAATTCTTTTTTCAATATCTCTCAAATATATAACGAAATATATTGAAATGTATACTCATATGAAAGCTCTATTCATAAAGAAATTTATGGTGTAATTTTTATAATTTTTCAACCAATGTATTTTTTGTAAAAATTGAATTCAAAGTCTTGCCTCGTAAAATAAAAACGTCAATTATTTGGAACGGAGTATAATTTAATAAAAAACGTAGCATTTAATAAACTATAATTAAAACTTTGCTGAGATTTATGCAGTATTTATTATATTCATATTTAATAAAAAGTTATAATTAATGACTGTAATTAAGGTTGAAACGCCACGTGATGCATCCACAAATATTTTCAACCTATATATATATATATATATATATATATATATATATATATATATATATATATATATATATATATATATATATATATATATATAACTATGCAACTGAGATTTAAAAAATTATGAGCAATATTAAATATGATTTACCAATCACTGCTAGTGGTCTCCAGTCAACGAAAATTCCGAGAAGATAAACCAAAGATTATCCCAACTCACATATGACAAGTCAATATAGAAAATTTTCAAAACCGCAATTACCTTAATAGGTAGCAGCAAACTTACAGATCCCATAATTACATATAAATATACGGAGTATCAATTATACAAAGAAGTTTTTGCTTAAATGGGGTTGAAACGCAAACTATTTAACAAAATGGTGTCGGTTTCAAACTATTTACTAAAAATGGGTCTACATCATTATTTCCGGATTCCTTTTTTTTATGAGTTCTTAGTTTCTCGCTGTCCTGGACAGCGAGATATTGCTTGACATATTACAGTGATAGACAAGCTACTTTCGTCCTCGCCGTTCTCCATGCTCCGACCACCAAATAATGAAATACCACGTCAATTCTCTTCTTCTCATTTCCCTTATCATACGCACATCTTTGTTTAAGTTATTAGCTCAATGGTTTGCGCAAAAATGACCCATAATATCATCACCCACTAACGATTTCGCGACAATCCATTTATATCAAATCCCTATAGTTCACAACCTTGACGGAGTTGAGTTTTGTTAAAGTCTACTTCAGTCAAGTTGAACTCCAGGTTTATTGGCTAATCCTTACTGTACGTTTTCTAGTTTTTGTCACATTTCAACTTCTACAGATTCAAGAGAAAGATGATTGAGACAATATAAATGGATTGCCGCGAAACTGAAATCATTAGTGGACAATGGTAGTGTGGGTCATTTTTTACGCAAAACATTGAGCTTAACTCAAACAAAGATGTGCGTATGATAAGGGAAGTGTGAAGAAGAGAATTGAGGTGGTATTTCGTTATTTGGTGGTCGGAGCAAGGAGAACGACGATGACGAAAGTAGCTTACCTATCGTCGTAATATGTCAATCAATATCTCGCTGTCCGGGACAGCGAGAAACTAAGAACTCATCAAAAAAAAAGAATCCGAAAATAATGACGTGGACCCATTTTTGGTAAATAGTTTGAAACCAACACTATTTTGTTAAATAGTTTGGGTTTCAACGTCATTTAAGCAAAAACTTCTACAAAGAAGTACAAAACAGGAAAACAAATGATCAGGTACCAGTAAGGTGTTACAGCACAAAGGATATGTACTGTAATTCGACAATAATAATCGAAGGAGCCAAGCTCAACCTTGATATGTACTGTAATTCGACAATAATAATCGAAGGAGCCGAGCTCAACCTTGAAGATGACTGAAGAATCAATCAATCAATCAATCAATCAATCAGTATCTGTCTATATTATTAAAGGAAACTTTTTTCGAGCCATTACAAAGAGTACAACTTTCTTAAACTAATTAATATATAACATTAAATTAATTAATTACCGGTAATATAGTAGAGAAATAAGATTAGTTTCTCCGTGGTAGAGAATAATACATGTAGCGTAATTTGTAGCCACTTAAACACTATGAATGGAAAGTTTGGAGCCGATAAAAATCATTCACCTTATTCGAGAAGAAATTGAGCTGTAGAAGGAACCTACTGTTGGTGATTTAAGTTAATCACGATATCATTTGAATGCAATCGGGATTTGGCCAAAAATCGTAGCAAATTTGACCGTTATAATATGGGTTAGGGAGTGTGGAGTACACGCTCATATAAACGAGTTTGAAGTTGCGGTTTAAGGAATGAGTAATGCAAGTAATGAAATATAATGAAATATTTCTAAGTGTGAATTATTAAGACGGATTTATCATGACCTCTATAAGGGTCTTTGATATGTTCGTATTTAATGGATTTTAACATATCTTGCGGAATACATTACGACCCTGATCGGGGTCATGTGTACGGGGCTAACAATTGTTTGTTAAAACATAGAAATATTACTTGAGGATTGTGAAATCTTATCTTTTAAGATTCCTTTTTAGAAAAACTGTTCATTCCTTATGTAAGTGCATGACATACTATATATATATACGCATATATATGTGCATGAGAAGTTAGAAAAAATAATAACTACATATTACTTTCAGATTTTGGTACAATAAACATACAAAACTTCATTTGTATTCTTTCGATTCTATTTGCCTAAAACGAGAGGGAATCGATAGTCTTATCCTACAAGAGATTTCGTGCAACTCAAGGCAAATGTAAGGGTCGAAATACTCTTTAAGGAAAATGATTCGTGTAACTATCGTTATCCAAGTTTATCATTTGCCATTGGCGGTCGACGGAGTGTCAACCACCATAATATATCCAACATTCTTAAAGAGTATTTCCTCTGGGATTAATGATGGGATCACGCAAGAGTCGAGACAATCAAATTCTGATAAATCATATTGGAAGTTGCGATTTAATGCATTTGGTTCAGTTAAATTATTGGGTACGTAATTTTGGATGATGATGTAATGGCTATTGCAACTTGCACATGAGAGTTTTGCTCTCTGCCAACGAAATGTTGAAGCCATCACAGATAAGTAATTGGTTGTTTTGATGAATGTGATATCTATTTTTAGTGTACGTAAAGTATGTTTGTTTCATTACATGATGATGATTTGGTGTTTATCATATAGTATAATTATTCTGAGTGACAATGGCATTTGTTTTATGCTCGACTGCATTACTTTGTTATGTTTTAATAACATGGGTAATCATGAGAATACATTTGTTTAACACAATGATTTTGTTATTTTGTGTGCATTACATGTTATGCCTGTTTATTATTATAATTATAATTATAATTATGTGGTTATATTGAATGGTGTTGATATTAATTTATATGAATCAAATTGATAGAGTAACTGATGATATCATTCGGACAAGACCATTATAAAATATTTGAATTGCACAAATTCGGATGGAAGTGACATGGTATTATTTGTTAAGTTTTACTTTTAATATTGATGTAAAATGGTGTTTTGATTAATGGATGTTTATTTGATCGATAATTTAATAGCATGATCCTTGTGATAATTGTTATGTAATGATTGATTGATACTTTTATGTATAATTAAAAGTTTGTCATTGATTTACCTTATAATTTTGGTGATGAAAGTTGTGGTAGCCATGGTAAGATTATAGTCATGGTGTTTTGGCCATGTAAATGTACAACTATTGACAAGTTTAGTAATAGATTGATCATTTGTTGTATGTTGATGACTAGTTTATCTTTGTCTTAAACAATTAATCTAAAGACAAGTTCACCTTTAAAAAGCGGTTTTGTCATCAAGTTATTTTATGAAAGACATGGAGGAGGTAAATATGATCTTTGTTATTCTTTGATCCTTGTTGTTAGGATTGAGTATGATAATGAAAATATGACAATCATTCTCGGATAAGTACTCCCTTGAATTGAGTATGACGCTTATATACAATATGATACAAGCGGTGCCATATCTCAAGTATTCACATGGTCTTGTATTGTTTATACAATAGATAAGATTGAGTAAGAATGCTATTCATGTTTGGCAAGAATTAAGACAAGTGTGAAAGTATAGAAGTAAGCCATGATTAATGATTTGTATTATGTCGGATTTGGTTTAGAAGAATGGTTGTATGCAAATGATATTATCTTGATAGAAGGTTATTTTCTACAAGAGTGGTGTATTATTGCTTGGGGAAGGAACCATTAGTATATATGTTTCCAAGAAGCTAATTTGCATTACAAGGTCGACATTGGAGTATGAATTCGTAGTGTTAGTTATAGCCGGTAAAAAGGCTAAAGGGTTAAAGAAATTGATCTACGAGTTTTATTTATTAGTGAGACCGAGTTTACCTATGTTATGATAGTAATTTGACTTTGGCTAAGTTATAGTCAACTGAATTATGACGGCCGCACCTGGACGTTATTATAACGTGATATAAAAACTATCAAAAATGGGTGGTTATCGGTTGTTTTGTGAGATCTCAATGTCTAGTTGATCACTTTGCAAAAAGATCAATTAGGGACTTCGTTCATAAGTTGGTATCAGGATGTTTAAAGCCTATATAAATCTTTGGTGGTAGGACACCCAATTCCCCTCTAATATGACGTTAGAGGCAGAATTCAATGTGGAAAGCCTATTATCAAAGATTGGAACACATTGTTTATATAGTCCCGAAAGTATGTGCTCGGACTTGCATGATAAGTTAGGGTGAAGTTAATCTTCTTAATGGACTTTTGAAAAAGTGATTTGCAGGGCACGATGAAAAGAGTCCACCTACATGAGTGTGAAGTGTGGCCGCTTCTTAAAGCTCGGGCTTGGCTTTGTAAGCGCTCATGAATGGATAGGGACACTAGGCCATGTAAAATGGTGTCGGTAATAAACTTATGGAGTTATCTTGAACTTGTATGTGTTCTATCTTCATGTATTCAAATAACTTATCGGGTTCAATCCTTAGAGACACCCCGATATCGAATGCAGAATGTGTAGTTCACTAAGGTGGAAATTCAATCTGCGTGACATTTTCACTTTATGTATAAGTTTGGTTTGGTTTGGTTTGGTTTATTGTGTAACACCCCCTCATACCAAGGTGCCTTACCAAGACCAGCCTACCATGAAAGTGTGTTACCATATCGGTTACCCGAGGTTAGTACATATCAAAAGCGTCTGAAATGAGCACATTTATTAAAGTACCATAAAGTATAAATTTTACATCAACCAAATCCCAAACTGTTTCAATAAAACAAAACAAATGTCTGACAACTAAGAAATCAAACTAAGACTCGGACGGTGATGCTACGACCGGTGATGACAACTCTCCTATGACTGCCCCAAGCTCACCAATAGAAATACCTGTCAAGTCTGCTCACCATCCCCGAATGGATCACAGCAGATTCCACAAACAACAACGGGGTCAAGATACTCAATCACTATAAGACAAACAAACACGGTAACCAACTACCGATCATCCTCCAACCCCGCCTCCCGATCTCGAGAGACAAGAATCGACTACGCACCGAAGTGTGTAGCCCCGCCAGATTACCCATCGCAACAGTAATCCTCGCCGCCAAATGGGTGACCGCAGGCCGATCCCACCTAGTCCAGCTCATCAACGAGCGACTAACAATCCATGTCCCTTAATGTGCACATCCCCTCCTGTGGCGGGTTCCACGGAGGGCGAACTATGGTGTGAAGCCACTCCCGCAAGTGACTCCACCACAATCATAAACACACAGCATCACAGCTGTCACAACATCTCCACACCAACACCGTCACAACAACGCCCACACTCTGATGATCAGCAGATAACAATAGTTACAAAACAATCATGTCTTAAACAATGAACAGTAAACTGAGTAGGGAAAATCCTACCTTAGCAATCAACAGTAGAACGGAAACTGAACAATCAGAAAGGCTCCTCTATGAAGTCTTCTTCTATACAATAACCACATAACACAATTATACATTGCACAATCCCCCATTTTCCCCAATTTCATATATACAGTAACCCCAAAAGAATACAAATGACAAGGGAATGAAACTTACCAACAGTAGAATAAGAGACTACACGCAAGGACCACGGCGATTTGCACACACAACGAGATTAGGGATGACAAGGGAATGAAACTTACCAACAGTAGAATAAGAGACTAAACGCTGTGGATGCGCCACGTGTCAACCCAGCCTTAAATACACGTATTAATTACAGCTAAAATTAAATACAAACATAATAAATGCTGTATAAATCTCAGCAAAATATTAATTATAGTTTAATAAATTTATTATAAAATTATATTAAATAATTACAATGATTTGATTCTAAATTTACTAAAAAATTATTTTTATAAAAATTCTAAAATGTACATAATTATGTTCATTGTGAAAAATGCTTTCAATTGAGTATAATTTTCATTATATTTATTGAGATATTTATTTTGATATGTAGAGATGATTAAAGTGAGTGTCTCATAATGTTTTACATTTACGTAAAAAAAAAACATTTTGGAAAAGTTATAAAACTTAGACGATTAAATCCATTAAGAAAAATATATTTGGAAGAGTCATTGTATATATTAAAAACACAACTTTAAAAAAATTACTAAGAGATAAGTTTTTATAGTCTGCGAATGAAAAAAATTATATTGGACAAATTGAATACATATGAGATTTTGATAGGATTCAATAGTGTGATAACGAGTATGTGTATGAGTGTATATACATAGTGATCGCGAGTGCATTTGAATAATCAAAACAAAAGTAATGATTATTAAGCAGACCTGTCAAAAATCGACCCGACCCGAAAGCCCGACCCGCCCGACCCGTTTTTTTAGGGTCACGGACCCAGTTTTTTGACCCGTGACTCGATTGACCCTAACCCGTAATGACCCGATAATTCCCGGGTCGGGTCGGGTCCGGGTCGACCCGTCGGGTCAAGCATCTGAAAAAAAAAAAAAAAAAAATCACGCGCAAAAAGTGAAAAGGCTGAAACTAAGTTTCATGATTTCATTCTAATTTTCCCAAAATTTCACCTGCCTCTCTCTTTCTTCTCCCTCAAAATGCAAAACCCTAGCCTCCTTCTCCAGATCTCCTTTTTAATCAATTAATTTCCAAATTTTATTGTCGGATCTTCGTTCTCTATTTAGTCGCCTTTATTCCCTTTATAAGATGCGTCCAACCCCAGCTCCAACTCCAACGAATCGGACTCGCCGTCGTAAGAATACCACCAGATCTCCGTCACCTCTAAGTCAGCAACCTCGGCATGGTGCGCCGCCTGTATCAACCTCCCTATTAGCAGGTGAAGTCGTTCTCCTACTTGCGATTATCGCATTATTTGGCTATGTTGTGATGTCGAATTGTTGATCTGTTTAAGTCGTCCTCTTACTTTCTTGGTGTTTATTATTGGGGTAATTGTTGTCATTATTTGGCTATGTTGTGAGCACACCATGAATTTCTGCAATTATCGCATTTTTTTTATCATTATCATGTTTCATCGTAATTGTTCGGGTTTCCCGGAGGAAGTCCGCCGGTTGAGCTGGATAATGCATTGCTGTTGTGAACACTGCAATATCATGTTTCATCGTAATTTATTTTTGATGTATGATTTGTAATTGAGCTGAACACTGCAATATCGTTGTGAATTTTGTTTTTCAGGAGTTAATTTATCGCTTTTTTGGATTTTATTTTGATATATGATTCGCAATTGAGCTGGATAATGCATTGCTGATGTGAATTCTGATTTTTGAGAAATTAATTATTCGCGTTCTAGATTGAATTTTGGTGTATGATCTGCAATTGAGCTGATGCACTATTGTTGTGGATTATGTTTTGTGGAATTATGAATGAATGATTCTTTTATTGTCATCTAATAGTCCGTCGATTGTGATTCATGACATAATGACAATTGAAAACAACAATTTATGTTTGACAACATGGATAAAGTTGCATATATGTAATCTTTAGCTGTAGAGGTTGACATAATTATGTGTATGTTGTTTAAACTTCATGATTGCCTGCATATTTTTAGAATTAGATGTGGGAATATCGATTTCCTGCAATTTTATATAGAGTTCAATGTTTATAACTTCGGACTATAATCACTTCATGTATAGAGTGCTTTTCAAATACAAGTTCTTACACATTTTTCTTACTTATGTAGGTAATTCATCATCAACGCCTTCACCTCAAAATGATAATATACCAGCACCGAGTGTATCATCCGAAACTCGAAACAGAAAGTGGACTTCTCCGGTATGGCAACACTATAACGTATTTGACGCAAGCTTATTTCCTGATGGGATAGCGCGAGCAATTTGTAAGTATTGCGATGGTGGACCAACTATATCAAGTTCTGGTAATGACACCTCTAATTTTAAAAGACATACTGAAACTTGTCCTAAACGTCCACTTTTAGGCGTTGCTCATTTAACGAGTGATGGCAGCTTCATTAAGAAGATGGACCCTTTAGTTTATAAAGAAAGAATGGCACTTGCAGTAATACGACATGCTTTTCTTTTTTCATATGCGGAATATGATGGGAATAGATGGCTGCATGAAGGTTTAAATGAGAGTTACAAACCAATTTCTAGAAATACTTTAAGAAACTACTGCATGAAAATTCATAAAAGAGAAAAACAGATTCTTAAAAAGAGCCTGAGTAACTTACCTGGAAAAATTTGTTTAACAACTGATATGTGGACTGCATTTGTTGGCATGGGTTATATTTCTCTTACAGCTCATTACATTGACTCTGAATGGAATTTGCATTCTAAAATTTTAAATTTTTGTCATTTGGAACCACCTCATGATGCTCCTTCCTTACATGACTCAATCTACGCTAAACTAAAAGAGTGGGATATTCGAAGTAAAATATTCACTATTCCACTAGATAACGCTAGATGTAACGATAATATGCAAGACTTATTGATGAATAGCCTCTCTTTGCATTCTCCCATTCTTTGTGATGGTGAATATTTTCATGTGCGTTGTGCTGCTCATATCCTCAATTTGATCGTGCAAGATGGTTTAAAGGTAATTGATAGTGGGGTGCGTAAACTTAGAATGGTGGTAGCACATATTGTTGGTTCTGAGAGAAGACTTATAAAATTTAAGGGCAACGCATCAGCTCTTGGCGTTGACACTTCAAAAGAGCTTTGTTTGGATTGTGTTACCAGATGGAATTCCACGTACAATATGCTTGAAAGGGCAATGATATACCGCGATGTCTTTCCTACTATGCGAGGACCTGAGATGAAAAAGTTTGATCCCCACTTTCCCGAGCCCCCCTCGGAGGCAGAGTGGATCAGAATAGTGAAAATTGTTGAACTTCTAAAACCTTTTGATCACATTACAACTCTTATTTCTGGGAGGAAATATCCTACTGCTAACTTGTACTTCAAAAGTGTATAGAAAATCCAGTATTTGTTGACGAGGCATGCAAAGTTCAATGATACTAATGGCTAACCTAATAAGGATCAAGTTTGATAAATATTGGGAAAACTATAGCATGATCCTTTCATTTGCTGCCATATTAGACCCTCGATACAAGCTACCTTTCATAAAATATTGTTTCCATGAGTTGGACCCCGAAAGTGCAGAATTGAAGACTAAGGTTGTTAAGGATAAGTTTTACAAGTTGTACGAGGAGTATGTCAAATATAGTCCTCACGTACTGAAGGAAACAAGTGTTCAGATGATACAAGACGAATTACCAGTAAGTATATTCTTTTCATAACCTGCTATTTTTATATTCTTTAATGATGTTTGCTGGTCGAGACTGAATTTCAGTTTATCTTGACAATAGTCTTATACTCTGATATGAGAGTTTAATTGTGTTTAAACTTTGAAGGGATTTGCAAATTTCGACGGAGGTGCTGTAATTGGAGGTTTATCATATTTGGATACATATTTGGATGATGCGAGGTTGGATCATACCTTGAATATTGATGTTCTCAAGTTGTGGAAGGAAAATGAGTCAAAATACCTCGTAGTGGCCGATATGGCTAGAGACATATTAGCTATCCCAATCACCACGGTTGCATCTGAGTCCGCATTTAGCATGGGAAGTAGAGTCTTGACAAAATGGAGGACATCACTCTTGCCGAGCATGGCTGATGCCTTGTTAACTACTCGTTAATGGTTGTTTGGCTTTGATGTGCAATAAAGTAAGACAACTAAATTTCCTTTTTTTTTTTTTTTTTGTAAATTGTAATCTAATTTATGATGAAACCTTGAAAACTTATATGGTGGTATTATAATGGTGACAGGCGAGGAAGAACTACAAGATGTCAACGGTTTTGAGTTTGATTTGTCGGACTTATCGCATTTGACTATCAACCCCGAAGATGAAGAAGATGAAGGAGATGAAGAAGATGAGGGCAGTGATGAACTTGATTAATGACTTGGTTGTGAGAGGACTCACAAAGTTACAATGAACATTTGTTGTAAATTGTAATCTTATGGGTTTTAATTTGTAAATTTAAGTTAAGACTATATCTACTGTGTACGCACACTCTTTTTTTGTCAATGATCAAGTACTTTGAGAGTGTTGCCTATTAATTTATGGACTTATTCAATTCAATGTCACCATAAACGCGAAATTAACGTCAAAACATCCATCTAAACCAAAAAATGTACTTATTCGATCGAACTTTGATGCGGGTAAACTTTTATTCCTCCTATTTTCGATTCACATGGCGGTAACAAACTAACAATTTTAAACATAAAAGTTACCAAAAATGTACAAACGTTAAAAAAATGTAACAATTAATAAAAAGGACGAATAAATATAAAAAAACGTACTTGAAAAATGTAACCCGTATAACCCGACCCGTATTCTGACCCGTATTCTGACCCTAACCCGACCCGTAACCCGTATTCTGACCCTAACCCGACCCGTAACCCGTATAACCCGACCTGTATTCTGACCCGACCCGTATGACCCGACCCGGGACCCGACCCGCCCGACCCGTTCGACAGATCTATTATTAAGTAATACGAGTATAGTATTATAAACGACATGAAAATGTAGAAAACACATTACGTTTTTCTTTAATATCTTTAATTAAATATGAATAAGTCAAGTATAAAATATTGATTATGACTAATCAAATACTCCGTATTACTTTTAGTTAAATATTTTATATGTTATCTTTTAAATACTTTGAAGTTAAACATCAAAAAATAATATTTGAGAAAGTTCAACCTATTATATTTACAGGTAATAAACTCTTAAACATCATTATATAAAATTGTTTAAAAAAACAAAAGGTGTAAATTTCTCATAGATATATTAGATACATATCACATGCAAGACACAATCAAAATATTTAAATAAGTTGAGTTTGAACTCTATATGTTTGATAGATAAATGTCACATGTTATACATAAAAAATTAAAAATTACATAAAATTATATTCACCTCATTTTGAATAAATATTAATGGGATAATCTACATGGTACCCCTCAACTTTTTTACTTTCTATATGGTACCCCTACACTTTTTAAAACATACATGATACCCCTAATTGTTTTCATTATGGCTAAATGTACCCCTAAGCTTTATTTTTCGTTAATTAAACTCAGTTTTAGGCGTTAAGTGATTACTTGGACGCGTAACCAAGCTTGTCATTTATCATACCATGACATAAGAACTCTATTAGGCTCAATATCCATCTTTGGAAGTGATAATTTGGCATGGGATCAATAAATTTTCCGTCAATAATTCTTTAGCCCATATATATCAATAAATATTAGGATCGAGATGGATATTGAGCCTAATAGAGTCCTTACGTCATGGGATAATAAATGACAAGCTTGGTTACGTGTCCAAGTCATCACTTAATGCCTAAAACTGAGTTTAATTGACGGAGAATAAAGTTCAGGGGTGCACTTAGTGATAATGACAACAATTAGGGGTACCATGTATGTTTTAAAAAGTGCAGGGGTACCGCGTAGAAAGTCGAAAAGTTGAGGGGTACCATGTAGAATATCCCAATATTTAATTGATTTGAGACATAAAGTATCGTGAAATGATATAATTTGAAAACTTATTGTTGATTGTTGTATTATTCGAATAAATTTTATTTTGATTAATATGATATTTCACCAGTCACAAATTTATTTATAAAACGTTGATCATGCATAATTAATTATCACCTATTAGTTTTAATTAAAACTCTTATGTATTTTATTTTAAAACATTGAAGTTAAACCTACAAATATTAAATTTGAGAAAAACTTATTTATAAGTGAAAATATTGAAGGTCATATACGAATTATATAATTCTTCTTCAATTATAATCATAAAATATTAAAACAGGCCGCGCAAAGCGTGGGATACTATCTAGTAATGAAATAGTGCTAAGTGTGAATTATTAAGACGGATTTATCATGACCGCTATAAGGGTCTTTGATATGTTCGTATTTAATGGATTTTAACATATCTTGCGAAATACATTACGACCCCGATCGGGGTCATGTGTACGGGGTTGTCAATTGTTTGTTAAAACGCAGGAATATTACTTGGGGATTGTGAAATCTTATCTTTTAAGATTCCTATTTAGAAAAACTGTCCATTCCTTATGTAAGTGCATGGCATACTATATATATACGCACATATATGTGCATGAGAAGTTAGAAAAAATAATAATTACATATTATTTTCAGATTTTGGTACAATAAACATACAAAACTTCATTTGTATTCTCTCGATTCTATTTGCCTAGAACGAGAGGGAATCGATAGTATTATCCTACAAGAGATTTCGTGCAACCCAAGGCAAATGTAAGGGTCGAAATACTCTTTAAGGAAAACGATTCGTGATTCTATCATTATCCAAGTTTATCATTTGTCATTGGCGATCGACGGAGTGTCAACCACCATAATACCTACCACTATTTCCTTGATATATATAAATTATAATAATGCTTCAAACTATTCTTCCATACAACTATATAAGCCAAAAGAATCGGGCTCCTTAACCTTACACCAAACTCTCAATTAAGATAGTGTTTTGTTCTTCAAAAAATTTCATCTTTGTGAACTTAATTTGTTGCTTGTGATTGTTTATTTACATGTTGAGATTATTTGAGAAGGCTTCTCTGTTTCTCATATATTGTGCATTTGTATGCCATTTTTTTTCTAATAGAACAAGTTTTGCTTTTTTTTCTTCTATTACTTTCATAATATTAGTTTTGTTCTTTTATAATATTATTGAATAATTAAGTGTTTTATTTAGGGTGTGTTTGGATAAGAAAATTGGAGGGAAAGGGAGGGGAGGGGGAAGGAGGGAAAGGAAAGGGAGAGAAGGGAAGGGGAGGGGGAATGGGGTGTGGTTGTTTGGATACAATTTTCCTCCAAATCTTGCCTATTGTGGAAATTTTGATTAGGCTTGGAGTAAGGAAATTGGATCCCTCCAAATCTCTCCCCTTCCATTTCCCTCCACTCCCTTTTGCTATCCAAACAAGGGATTTAGAATCACCTACTCTCCGTCCCTTTCTTTTCCCTTCAAATCTTTCAATCCAAACACACCCTTAATTTTTTAGGGTGACTTTGTGGATACATAGTTACATACATATATCAGGGTCTTTTGTCCAAATAGCCATTTGGCCGAAACTATTTACCATAATGACCATATGTCCATTATATTTTCCAAAATAGCCATACAACATTGTAAATGAATATCTAAACTTAATTTTAAAAAATTATTTAAATTTATCATGATATAGGAATAATTATTCACTATCATTATATATGAAAATTTAAGTTAGAAAAAAGGAGGAAACTTTTATAATCTTTTTACAATTTCAAAATATCCATAAATTCTTCATTAAAAGCTATAAAATTAAAATTGCACTTTCATTGTTGATAGGGCTTTGGCAATAATAAAGAAAATTGCATGTTATTTTATTTTTTTAAAAACCGCATGTTCTTTTTTTTTCACACAATATTTTATGAAAGTATTTATAAATCTAGATGTTCATTTGAAACTTAAAAAAAAAAAAAAATCACAGGTCTCCACTCAAAAGTTAAAATAGATCCATAGGCCAATAGATTAAATAATTTTCTTAATTTTATGAAAATATTATTGAAATATTATTATTTTTCAGTTTTGTTGAATTTTTTTCATAATTTTTTTATATTTTCACTATTTTGAGGGAATCCTCTTTATTAAAAGAACAACCACAGAGCTGAGGTGTCGCCCTGTGGTTGAAAGTCAAATTTTCAAAGGACATTTTTCATTCCTATGTTTTAGGAACCACGTCCATACAAGAATTAATTAGACTATCTAATTTGTTAATTGCTCAATGTAAATAGTCATTAATAGTTACAACTCTAAAAAAAATATTAACAGTAGAATATTATTAAGAGTACAACTCTTATTAATATGGAAAAATAAAAAGAGACAAATGATTTTGAAAAATAAAGAAAAGAGAAAAACGAAATAAAACTGAAAAAAAAAAATTGCTTCAAAAAAATTTTAAGGATGAAATTATCAATGAATCAATCACTTGATGTACAAACGCAAAGACCTTAAGAACATAAATGAAGTATAGTGTTTGAAATAAGGTTGAACTAGTTTTATGCCCGTGCAGAAAATGCACGGTTTTAAGATTATAATATACAAAATATGTTATATTAATTAATACAAATATAATTAAATATAATACGGTTAATACACATATGTGTTCCATATTAGATAATTTGAAATTTCAATAGTTAGGTAAAAGCGTATCGGATAATATTGTTAGTGACATAGGATAATAATAACTTTTCAGCAGTTATTGGCATGAGACGGTCACACACGGTAAGACAGCCCCATTGATAAATAGCTACAAATATTATTTTAATAATAACCGTCTTACAACCCCTTCTTATTCTATAATTTGTTTTTTGATAAACCCGTCTTATGATTCAATAACAAAATATGAGCCTAAATCTAAACAACTCAACAAACTCCAAGCTATTCTATTCTCCTACTCCGTAATACGAACCCTATACTTCCGCCTCCTACCATATAGCCCCTCTCTCCCAAACATTAATACCTCTCCATCTAGTCATCTCCCTCATATCTAGGGATGGCAGTCCCACCCTTACCCTGTGGATATCCATCCACCCGAAATTAAATGGGTGGGATATGGATGACGAATTTTTTTCGAATTTAGGGTAGGATATGGATATGGATGAATTTAGGGCGGGATATGGATTATCGTCTCTCACCCGCTTAACCACCCTGTGGATATCCGAAATTAATTTTTATAATTAATTTTTTATTAAATTAATAATTATATAGGTCATTAATAATTTCCCTTCAAAAGTATATTTTTTTATCAGAAATTTTACTTAATTTTAAGATCATACTGTTATTTAGGAAAAGTAAAACTTGGGTTTATGTGGATATTGTTATTTTCACTCATCAAAGTAACTGACTTTTGTTAGTTTAATTAATAATATAATGCGTTGGTGGTTTCTTTGTAGTTGCATTGCGTATTTATATGGTCACTTGCTTTGCAAAGACACTTTATTGTTGGATATATACTGGGTTGCTATTTGCTAACACATATTTGTACTTGAATTATGTATGCCTTTTAATTTTATCGCCACAATTTTTTTACGATATATTGTCTTTAAATTTTATAAACTGTGAAAATATCCAACGGGTACCCACTCCACCCGTTTCACCCGGTGGATAAGGATATGGATGGATGAAAAAATATTAAATGGATGAGGGTGGGATATGGATGACCATAAATTAAATGGATATTGATATGGATATGGCTCCACCCCATCCATATCCCACCCATTGCCATCCCTACTCATATCACTCCCTCCTAAAGTCCTGATATTTTAGTATAAAAATTAAAAGTCACCACCATTGAAAAGTGATAATATGAGTAATTATTATTTTTTATTATTTTATCATATATCCATCTCCTTATTTGCTTACAAAATTATTTTAATTTTGTCTTTCTCCTCTTTAATTTTGTAGGTCGTTTTCTTTTATTAGCATTCAAGGCATCCCTAATTTTTTTTCCCTCAAATATTCTTGTTAATCGCAATGAGTTTGTTTAAATGATTTTTCATTCTTTTTTCATTATTAATTTTTTTTAAAATGTTTTATACAATTATTTTAGTTATTTGTCAGAATTAATTTCCGGAAAATTTACTCGTCTATAATTATTTTGGGTCTTATTTGATGTCTTCTTCTATTTTTTTTTTGAATATATTTGTTGCGATTTTAGTATCTGCAATTTTCCCATTTTTTTCCAATAGTTTCAATATTTGAAGTTTTTTTCTTATTTTTTTGTAATTTATTATTTTTTAATGTTTTGAATTATTTTGCATTGATTGATTACTGTAAGTTTTCATATTGTAAAATGTAATTAGGAAAGAGAGTAATTAAATAAGAAGTGAACATGGAGGACCCTACTTTTGGGAAAAAAAGTTTGCTTTTTATAATCTCCTAAAAAAGGGGAGCCAATGAAAAGGCTTAAAAAAACCTAGCTTTTATACTAGGTAGATACTATTTAATTTGACCAACTATTGCAGAAAACGAAAAAATAAAAAAGCGAGAATTATTGAAATTTTAAAAATGGCGATAAAAAGGACTCATCTTTTCAAGAAAAAAGGTTTTGGAAAAAAAATCCGGTTCAAGGAGGCAGTAAATGATGATCAATACAACAAATATATTTAGGAGTATCTTCACTATCAAATTAGTCAACTAAAACTTTTAAAAACAATAAACAAAAAAAGAAATCACTAATTACCTTGATTATTAATAATCTCCTTAAATAAATATATATTTGTGGATTACTGGGTAAAATAATTTAATAGGAATAATTATTAGCTTTTGGAATAAAGTGAAGAAAGTTGGAAAAGAGAAACGGATAAAAACATGGAAACATTGGTGTACAAACTATGCATGGAGCTGTAGATGATATTGAGCGGCGGAAGGTGAGGACTTAGGGGATATGAGGGTTTATTATTTTATAGGGTTTGATTACATATTTATCACAAAATTTATATTTATCTAATACAAATCCTCATTTTTGAGTCCACAAATTCTCATTTGTGACGGACATATCCGTCGTAAGCTTGCGACGGGTCAAAATCTATTCATGTAGGGTAGATAAGACAAAAGCAGAGTGTCTAGGAGTAACAATTTGTTTTGTCGTATCTACCCACATGGGTAATATTTGACCCGTTGCAAGCTTGCGACGGATATACCCGTCACAAGGAAAACTTGCTGCTTATGGTCGGTATTTTTAGCCAAGTGCAATTTTTTTTAGTATTTCAGTATTTGTTGAGTTAGACAATGTTACATATATATAAAAATTTCTTTTATATATTAATAGCAATAAATGAATAATTTATAACTGAAAAGAATCGTTTTACTGTGTCAAACCTCATATTAGAGAATTTGTTTACTAATTTATGCCCAAATGTTTATGGAGTTGTTTGAAACCGTTTCTCAAAGTAATTTCTACCCAATGTATTATTTTTTTTATAGGCTATTACTCTATAAAATTTTGGGTTGGAGATAATAATTTTAATCGTTTTTTTAGATAGGGTGAATATGACGATTACTTATACAATTAAATTTTTACACATAACGGTATAGATAATGCGTGTTATATTTTTATAAAAAAAAATTGAAGTATATAACATGATCGTTTACTTTTAATTATTATATATATTTATATTAATATATTTACGGAGTATATGATAATTTCACGAATTTTATTATTTAACAATTCAACTAAATCTTTTTAAACGTGTACAGGTCACAATTTTCATTGTGTTCAATTTCACTAAGTAACAATTTGTACGAAATGAATGCAGTTCTAATTTTCATTTTAAACGTTCACGGGTTAAAATTTTCAGTTTATCGGGGCATGGTTCTATAAACGTTCATGAGTTTGAGTAAATGAAAAACAAGTTTAAATATTTGCACGAGTATGAAACTAATTATCCATGTGCAATTTTACTAAATTTGTGTTATTTTTTATTCGAATATTTTGGTTTCATATCAGTTGCATGGAATCACCCAATAACAAGTCAAAATAGAAATATGAGTTTAGCTAGCCATCCGACATGATGTATAAAAACAACAACTCGACCAATTGACCATAATTTGCGATTTACGCTAACTGCAGATGAAATTTATAATCAAATATCTAGAAACTTATATAGAACTCAATTTGTAATCTATAATTGTTTCAACAAAAAGTAGAAAGTAGAAATATTTTATTACTTTATATTAAAAAAAATTATTTATAAAGATAACCCTTTAAAAAGATAATTAATTAATGTAAAAAGTTATCTAAAATATTACAATTAAACTTATGATAACATGAAATAGCGTACCCATGCAATTTGCATGGGTTTAAGACTAGTATAATAAATTTAAAAAACTTAGTTTAGCTTTTTTATGGAAACTTTATTAACTTACATGGTCATTTTGGTAATTAGATTTATAAAATGGTCACTTTGGTAATTAGATTTATGAAATAGTCATTTTGGAAAATAGTTTGAGTTAAATGGCTATTTGGGTAAAAGAAAATACTGAGTTTTTTTTGTTTGTCTATGCAGTTTGTTGAAAAGTCGTTATCGTCACGACAAATTGGAAATAATGCATATGTCTTCATCGCAAAGGTATATCAATTATCAAACAATGGATATTTTATAATATACGTTGTTGAGTTTTTGGAGTTTCAACCGCTAGAAGTATTAAGATCAGATTACCTAATAGAATTTTGCTTTCATTCTCGATTTGGTTAATTGTATACAGAGTATAAAAAAATAAAAATAAAAAAATTATTTTTTTTGGGGAATATACATCAAGAATATGATATGACGGTGCTCAATTTAGGCGTTATATTTGTAGTCAATACTAATCTAATGTAAAGAGCCCATGGTGTGAGTTTGTTAATTGAATGTGTTTGTCACATAGACACATTTGATTATATATTGTTGTTCTCCCAAGTGTAATATTTTTTTCACATATACTTCTTCAGTCCAAATCATTTATTTACCTTGGTTACAACTTACAAAACATAGGCAAATAAATATAAGTGATGACTACTAAGTGTTATACTGTTATATGTGAAAAATTCAATTTCTTTTTGGTGGAACTTTAAAGTTAGAATTTCAAACGAAGTAGAAGAGCTTAACTTATACAAATTACTATACCTCTTTGTTTAGTCCTACCTGATATTATACGAATAAACCCGTCTTTTAAAAATTATTAAGATGGATATTGCCTCTTAAATGAGAAATTGTGTTAGAAGACATAGTTCAATAGATTTAAAACTTGAATTAAGCTTAGAAACAATTATTCACATGATCTTAGTTTCAAACCGAGCAATTATAAAGTGAAAATTTTACTATAACTTACAAACAAATACCTCAAATCACTCTTGATAGATTAACTCTTACCAAAAAAAATTATGTATCTAAGACCCCTTAAAACGTTTTATATTATTTACTAACAAAAGTGGAAATTTTAGTATTGGTAGCCCAATTTTCATAAACTGGATTTTAAGAAGAAAATAATTATTTTATGTATCTAATACTTCACTTGCAAACATTTTTCATTATTTACCGATATTATATACTCCTTAGATCCTAAAAGGAGTCTCATCCAATCACTTAAGCTAATAAAAAAGAATACTACAAAAGGAGATTATTAAAACTAATTTGGTGACACTTTCGAGCAATATTAGAAACTCCATCTTTTACGAACCACCTTATAACAAAATAAAGAATATAAAATACATCAATTTGACTATATGTTGTAAAAAGAAGCTAGATCCCATGAAAAAACCAAAGACACAGTAGGTTAACCTAAAAATCATTATGAGCTTTAAGTTTGTGTATTGAGAATGGTGTTTTTCATATTTTACCACTAGCAAGGCTCAAAGTAGCCAAATATTCTCATCGAATGTCCACTTTTGTAAAGATTGTAAAAATATGAGAAAAGTATACTCATATGAATCCGAACGATTTTACCCATATGTGTTTTGAACGGTCAAGCGTAGTAAACTTTTACGGAACTATCATAGTTTTTAATGACAGATAACTATCTCTAATAATAGCTTTGCTTTTGGTGGAAAATATTACTGAGAGAAAATTGTGACATGGCTATTACGAATTAATGAAGCAAAAAATAAGGAGTCAATTCACATGCTCATCAATCCTAAATATTTGTTCTTGAATTTGCCTTGCAGAATTGATTTTAAAAAACTCTTCAACTTCCTACTCAACGAGGGTTAAATCATTCAGTTAGGGGTGTTTTTATCATTAACTAGTTTTATACCCGTGCAAATTGCACGGGGTTGTCGTTATTATTGGTTGAAGTAGTGGGGTTGTTAATAGGATATGCTCTTTAACGGTAATATTAATTTCGGAATTCTGAAAGTACAAAAATAAATTCTCGAAAATTTGAAGAGTTGACAAATTGGAAAGAAAGAAATACAACAAACAACTATTATAGGGTACAATTATAAGTTAATTGAACTATAGGTTCTCAAAAACTTCTTTATACACTACGCTATTTGTTCTATTGGACACGCGTTTATCATTATCGCAAATCAGAATCTTCAATCCCTTTTTGTTTGTGACTCTTGAAATAGCGACATAGAGTTGACCGTGCGTAAACACCTACCTTTGAAGATAAAGCCCAACATATGCTAGGGACTGTCCCTGACTCTTATTTATTGTCATTGCAAAACACACTACTTTTGATAAAATATTTTGTTATATCGACACAATAGCCATGTACGTTTTAAACGAATAACTAATTAGTGAATATACAATTAATAGGGAACATGTTTAACATAGGTTTAAAATCGTGCAAATTGCACGCGTTTGTTTTTTAAAAATTTGTTGCTATAATATGTAAGTATTTTAGATTAATTGTATACTCACTAATTAATTATCTACTTCTAAATTTTATTATCTTTATACATAAAATGTTAAAGGTTTTTTTTTTTTTTGGGTGCAAACATAAAACTTAAAAGTAAAGCAGTTAAATCACCCACCTTTTTTGTTTAACAAATTTAATTGCAATTGTAAAAATTGAGTTATAAAGTTATAATTAAGACTTTAGATTTGAATTAAAAAATTTATTTGTAATTAACATAAATGATATGTTAGGGTCAATCAACTGAGTACCAATTGTGCGATATGTCCTCATGTAGTAGATATATGACTTTTTTGTTAGTATATAGTATGCTATGTCCTTTTGACCCGTGCACGTTTCAATCCATATAATCAAATTGTTAAATATTCAATCACATACTTAAGAAATCTCATTAAATAAAAAAAATTATAAAAAGTTTGTAAAATATAGCTTTTATAAGGGTAACTATTTAATTCACTACATATATATTTGGTTAAAGTACAAAGTTTTTACGTTTTTAGTAATTTCTGTGTAAGACGGTCTCACAGTATATGAATAATCCATTTTTACTAAAAAAACTTTTTTAGTAATAATAAATGAATGATTTTTTTTTCTAAATTATGACTGTTTAGCAGTGTGAGACTGTTTTATTCTAAAATTTGTGTAACATTTTATACATTGCATTTAATTTAACACAAATTCTCATTTAGGACGTATAATATTCGTGCACGTTTAAAATAACAATTTTAAACCGATTTTTATTTCGTACATACTTCTATTTTATCAAATTATTACATATTCCTTTTTTGGTTTATTAAACCGATTCTTTATGTTTCCTTCCAGGGGTTTATATGTTGGTTACACATTATAAATACTCTTTACATTCACATGTAAGTAGACCTGTCAAAATTCGATCCGACCCGTCCGACCCGTTTTTTTAGGGTTACAAACCCGGTGTTTTCTACCCGCGGCCCGTTTGACCCGAACCCAAAATAACCCCTTATTTTAGGGTCGAGACCCGACCCGTTGGGTCAAGGGAAAATCATGAATTTTATTAAAAATATTAATATTTATATATTATATTTGAAAATATAGTTAAAAAATTATTTTTTATTACTTAAAATTATAAATTCAACCAAAAAGTCAATTTTATATAACTTTTATAATATTTTATAATAAAATAATTATTAAAAAAAACTTTATTTTAATAATTATAGCAATATAATTATTTTATATGATGAATTGATTAAAATAATAATTTTAAATATATTTTACTTTTTTTAAAAAAAAATTAAATTAAAAAAATCGTTTAAAAAAGACGTTAAAAATTATTTCTTGACTCATATTCTGACCCTAACCCGACCCGTGACCCATATGACCCGACCTATATATGACCCGAACCGTATTTGACCCGACCCGTATTCTGCCCGACCCGTTTGACAGGTCTACATGCAAGTGAAGTCATAAATACCCAAACCAAGAGCAAATGTAAAAATTTTGATGAATAAAAGCGAATATTGTTAATTATTGATGCACGACAAACATGATAATTGTGACCCGTACACGTTTAAACCAATCTAGCCAAACTGTCAAATATTCAGACCCGTGATATTATCATATTAATATATAATAATTAAAAAGTAAATGATATATAAGACGTGTTATCTATAAAATTATTATCAAACCCGTCGCATATAAGTATGTGACTCATACTTCATATTTTTTGTTAAAATAATATACTTCCTCTGTCCCGGTCATTTGTTGTCCTTTTCCATATTGGGGTGTCTCATTGAGTTGTTGTCCTTTCTATTTTAAGAATGAATTTGATGAACAATTTGATCATTCACCCTCAATTTCTTCTACTTGTCAATTGGTAATTGGCCCCTTCCTTTTTCCTTGATCTTTATGCCAAAATCAAAGGATAACAATTGACCGGAACAGAGAAAGTACTCCGTATAATGTACTATCAATAAAGTAATGTATAAAAAAATTATATACATAAAATCATTTATATGCAACAATTGCTGAGTCTAATCTTCATAAACTAATAAATTGAAATTGCACCTGAGCTATACCTTGACACCTACCATTATTTTTGTTAGACCCTCTAATAAGAAGAAAAAAAGATTAAATGCACTATCACTCCTCATTAAAACCCTATTTACTTCTTCCTCCGCCGCTCACTATGAAGTCCATATTTTCATCTCTTGTAATTTTTTATCTTTTTCCTCCCCCTCTCTTTAATTACACTTTCCAATATTCTTACTTTATTCCAAAAATTAATAATTATTTTAATTACATTATCAATTACTCAATAATAATCTGGACCGTCGTTTGACGGATGATGTGGATCGGGTGAAAAGGGTGGGATTTCATCCATGAAGATAAGAATTGATAAAATCATTTTTGAATCTTTATGGAGGTCGTTATTGTTGTTAAGAATTACACTTGTTTTAAATACTGTTGACTAAATTAATATATGCATTGAAAACATTAAATATGACTTTTTATCATTAATAGGACAATTAAGATTCATAATAACGGGGTTTGAGAAGAGGGTATCACAAGAATGAGTATTGTAAAGTGAAAAATACGAAAAATAAAAGTTCACATATAATTTTTTTTAAAAAAATTAAACAAAACCATCTTACATGTAAGACTAATTAATCAAACATTTAACCAGCTTCCATAACATAGAGTTATACGAGTAGGGTTGTAAATGAAAGCCTGCTCGACAAGCCCTCGGTATCGGCTCGGTCAAAGCTCGACTCGAGATCGGTCAAACTGAGCTCGAGCTCGGGCTCAAACTAAGCTGAGCCCAAAGCGAGCCGAGCTCGAGCACACTAAGGCTCAGCTCGGGAGCTCGTTTGAGCTCGTTATTTTTAAAATTACTTAATGTTTTTCAACATGTTTACTTAAATTGTATCAATTATAAAATAAATAAATTAAAATATTAGTTTATAAGATAAAATTACATAATAATTGTTATTATAAGCTAACAAAAAGATAATATTCTCGTTTGAATTTCAATTTTTAAATCAAAAATTACGTAAACAAAGCTCAGGCTCGGGTTCGAGCTCGTAAAATATTATATGAGCCGTTCCAAAGCCTTGATTTCAAGAGCTCGGATTCGGGCTCGATCTCGATTTTTACAATATTAGCCGAGCTCGATCATAGGTAAGCTCGAGCTCGGTTACACCCCTATATACGAGAGTCAGTAATATTCTAGGTAAGTACGAAATTATTCTGAAAAATATTTACTTTCATTGTTCATCTTTTACCAAAAAAAGTATTATGTGTCTTTTCATGAGTAAGATTTAAAATTTGTCGTACATTTCAATATGTGATTTTCATCAGAAGTCAGAACATAATATTACAAGTGGCCCGTGCATCGCACGGGCATTAAATCTAGTATATAATTAAATGAGGTTTTTTTTTCTAATTATACTATTAGCATTAGAATTAGGAGATAATTAATTATTTATAATTTTTCTATTATAATTAGTAATATAATTTTCCTATTAGAAATGAGAATTAATTAATTATTTTACAATTTTTCTATTAGAAATAGGAAATAAATTAACAATTTATTAAGGCTTTTTTTCCTAATTATACTATTAGAACTAGGAGATAATAATTATTTAAAAGTTTTCTATTATAATTAGGAATATGATTTTTCTATTAGAAATGAGAATTAATTAATTATTTTACAATTTTATTATTAGAAACATGAAATAAATTAATTATCTACAATTTATTAATATTTACAAATTATTCATTAGTATTTGTTCAGTTTTTATTAAATTAGAAGAAAAAAAGGCTTTGATATATTTATAATATCCAATTTTATAACAACTTCCGATTAAAAAAATGAGGTATTATGAGGCTAAAAGGCCCTAGGCCGAACTGGGGTGTGACAAATGTGCAAGCATAATACGTACTACATGGAATTTACTCATGTAAAGAGTAAAATGAACGCTGAACTATGCCCCTACGTCTTTTGTTATTGCTATTGTCATATTTAATTATACATAATACGAAGTTTTGTCATATGTATTTCTCCTACTAATTTTAAAGTTATTTCGCTCACAATACACTTCAACTTTTATTGATTAATTTATTATTATATTATTTACATTCATTTGCCTTATATAAAAGTATATTAATCAAAATTTAAATAAGATATTCACAAATTATTGATAAGTACAAAGTTTGATATCTATTTTTCAAGGAGTATTAAAAGATAAAGAAAGTTTCTACTAATTTGCGAATCGAAATATCATATTATGACAAATGAGTAAATGTTTTGAAAAACTTTATTGTGCGATTGTTTTACAATTTAAAGTAAAAATGGTACCACGAGTAATAAAATAAATTTGAATGAGGCTTGAAGGTAAATTAGATACACTTATTATAGAAATATGTACTCCCTCTATACCAGACCAATGGTAACACTTACCTAATACGACCGTACCACACCAATGGTAGCATACTATAAATGGGTTATTTTTTCCAATAATACCCTTATATCCTTCTTATATTTACACAAATGCAAAGTAGTGGGCCTCTCACCAACTAACATTAATCCTTATTATATTAAACTTACTTTCCATATTTGCCCCTACTTTTACCCTTTTTTCTTAAAAATCCCATTTTTTTACCATGTTACCATTGGTCTGGTATAGAGGGAGTATAAGGTTAAGATTCAATTTAAGTAACGATCAACATTAAAAAAAAGTCATGAAAAACACATAAAAGGGTAAGAATAGTCTTTCCCTGACATAGTGAAGACCGTCTCTCTCATGCTTTTCTTCTGACAAATTTATATGCATAAAAAAACGGTACTATTCAATTATATGAAGCAAATTAATTATTGTTGATGCTATATATATATATATATAAATATATATATATATATATATATATATATATATATACAGCAGAGATCCGGTGAGTCCAGGGTTTTAAATGAGTCCGTCCTACTTTTCTGGACCATAGGATCTAAGATAATCAGCGGCTATGATTTAATGAAAAAAAGGACACGTGAGCTACGCTGGGTTGATAACCAGCCTTTCATATTTCATCGGAAAAGAAAAAAACACTCTTCCACTCTCTCTCTCACCTCTTGATCCTTCCAGTCTTTCCACTCTTTTAACTTAACAACCTACAAAAATCAAAACAAATATGACTTAGATCAAGGATAATATAATCTAGTCTATATCCAGATAACGTCGGCGCATTTCATCATCTAATTCCATGGAAATATGTGTTAGGTATTGTATCTTTCTTTTTCGAATTTTTAATTGATCAGGATATCTTTCAGAAATGATTTAGGTATGTTCATAGAAGTGCATTTTGTTTAGCTGTTCATTCTCTCCGTTATCGCAGTGCCTAATTTCATGGTTTTTCGCTTCAAAATCAATAACTAATCTTCAAACCCTAGAAATCCGTTAGATTTAATTTTTATCGTATAATTTTTGTATATGTATCAGAGACTTGATTAACTAATTTCGTGATTTTTTTATTAGCAGAGATACTAAGACTTGAGAATTTCATCTTTTGATTTTAATCACACTCCGATTGAATCATTTGATGAATGATGCTTATATATTTTGATGTTGAAACTATATTCCGTAATATACACTGGTTGCTAATGTAACATATACTTGGTGTTATTATAACATGTATAGGGTTATTACTTCAATATACCTGGAGTACTTGTTATTAAATAGCATATAAAGTTATCGTAACACATACATGGTGTTATGGTTATTTTTTATTAGCAGAGATACTAACATTTTCTACAAGTTACAATAACAAATATCCGTGGTTATTTTTTTAGAGTCACACTCGTTACAATTGTTGTCTGTAATAATTTTGTTGGTGTTGAACTATGGGCGATGCTTATGTTGGTTCAGAAATACGCAGGAAATGGACAATTATAGATGTGGAATAGATAAGGAATGCTTATGCCATCATGATATACTCTATAACAGTTTGCACCAAAAAAAAAATATACCCTATAACAGAACCATCGTAAGATAAGTGTGTAAGACTTGGTTATACTAAGAAAGTAAGAATTGCCTATTCGTGTTCCTTTGATCTGAAATTTATGTCTAGTTCTTGTGTTTAGATGGAATATATTTGATGAATGCTTACCTTGATTGTACAGTCTCTTTTAGATGGAATATATTTGATGAAAGCTATTATGTGCGGGATAAGTTCTATACAGATTGCAAAGAGTTGGTTGAACATTTCTTTCTTATGGTAGGATGTAAATTACGAGTGGTTAGTTTTAATCGGTTTTGAAAGCCAAGTAGCTCAAATGGTAGAGCATTGTGCAATGCACAAGATGTGGGTTCGACTCCCATGTTGGCCATTGAATAGAAGTGATACATTAAAGACTAACTTGTGTTACGTTAAGAACAAACTAGTGTTACATTAAACACTAACTTGTGTTACTCTAAGGACATTATACTGTTACATTAAAAACTAACTAGAGTTACTTGCCTTGGCTTTATGGAATTCATGTGCATCAGTTTCTTATCTTAACTAGAGCTTGGCTTTATGAAATTCACGTTTTCATCAATTTGTGTGACTTAATTGATTGTAAAATTTGAACCTTTGTTAGACTTCTTGAAGGACTTTGAGGCCAAGTTTGGGATCAAAATTACTTTGTTAGAAATAACTGGGATTTACTAATGTTACAATAAAGACTAACTTATGTTACTCTAAGGACAAATTAGTGTTACAATAAAGACCAACTTATGTTACTTTAAGGACATATTAGTGTTACATTAGAGACTAGCTAGTGTTACTTGGCTAACTAGTTTAGAATGCTGATATTGTCTTTCTTGATCACTAAGAATGATGCTCCTCTTCTTAACCCATCAACCTGCAAATAATAATGACTTGATAATCACACACTTGAATCTAAAATGGCACAACTCGGTCAATCTAATTCACCTAAATGCCACTTGATTCATTGTCAGTTCTCTACCTTTTGAACGCACATTAACATAATCACATTTACTCGTCTATGTAGGACTTGAACCCACATCTTGTGCAATGGCACAATGCTCTACCTTTTGAGCTAATAGACGTTGATTTGCCGCAATTGACTAGTACACAACTAGTGTCACTTTAGTAATTACCCAGTGCAACACTGAATTTGACGACCTTATTTTTGCACAAAAAAAAAAACAGAGGAACTCCTAATGTTGTACAAGTAAAGCAACAACATTATGAACTTGTGCAAAACAATGCAAATTCTATGTTACAATAACATCTCATATATGTTCCAATAACAATTATTCTATATTTCAAGAATAATTATTATTCTGTGTTACAATAACAGCTCATATATGTTGCAATAACAATTATTCTATGTTACAATAACAGTTATTCTATGTTACAATAAAAGCTCATATATGGTCAATAACAGTTATTCTGAAATTCATGGCGTATTCTCAATATTTGAATTACCAGAATCACCTAACTTAAACTACCAGCAAATCTTCACAAACTAGTAAACAATGTTAAGAAGATTAAAGTAACACCACTCTACAATCATTGTAACACGGTTACACTATTAGTGTAACACAATTATACCATTAAAATAACAAAGTTAAAAAGCACTCGTGCAAATGCACCCAATAATGCATCGATTTCGATAATGGAACAAGTAGTCAAGCAAACTCGTGTAGCTATTATACTCTTGTATAGTCCTTGTTCGATCGTTGTACTAAAACCAGTACATATCCTTAAATTATTGCTCGATCGTTGTACTGAAACGATGAACAAAATTAAAGAAAATAATCTACATTCAACAAGATGAAACGAGTTGTAAATTTTTGTTCTACTGAACAAGCAATAATTATGTCCTTCATTCAGTGAAAATAAAGAGACGATTCTTGATTTTAGAATATGCGAGTTTAAGGAATATAAGCAGATTAAACACACGTCAATTAATAATCAACTAGAACGAAGAATAATATCAAATACTTCGAAATGAGGTAAAATTGCCTTCGAAAAACAGATTCGATTTAAAAACTTTCTCACAAAGATAACGAACTCTGAAACGCTGAATTTCGGGTTTAATATTTAGGCGGATAGACTTAACACAAATTGAAATACAAAAATATTGTAGTACCTGTCTAAAGTCGGTACCGTACGCACACTATTCTCGCTTTCTTCTTACTCAACTACGCCATCACTCGGATCACTTTGTCCGATTGAAATTAATTAAAAGTATACATCATTATCTATTACAAATCAATGCCATTAAGGTAGATCTTAGCCTAATTGTAGCGATATACCACTCATCTTGCCACAATAATTAAAAAATCATCAAATCAAGGATAGCGGTACTCGAAATCCTCATCAAATAAACAAAACAAATTTGGCAAAATAGAAATTAAAAAAATGACACACCTAAAATCTTGACTCTGAACATTGATAATAGCACCACAAACATTGCGGAAATACCGATGACGATCAATTAGAAGTAGCGAACATTTATTGTTGATGGCCATAGAACGCACGAAGTAGTGGAGATTAGGATAAGGAAAAATTGAAGAGAGAGACAGGAAGAGAGAGAGAGAGAGAGAGAGGGAGTGAGTTGAGAGATCGTAAAAATAACAGGAACAAACTTGGGATAATTAAATTATATACACGGTGTTGAAATTACATAATTACCCCTTATTAACACGCACTATATCCATACCGTATGATCTCATTCATCTAACGGTCCAGATTGGTAGGACGGACTCACCCTAAGAAGCTAGACTCTCATGATCCTAACTCTATATATATATATATATATATATATATATATATATATATATATATATATATATATATATATATATATATATATATATATATATATATATGTATAGATTTAGGATCCAGTGAGAAAGATCATTCGGTGAGAACGAACTAATTTAAGGTCTTTACTCTTTATTTAACACACAGCTCACCCCCACATCTATCATCAATAACGCCTATTACCAAGATCACAACCAACCATCGCCAGTAGCCATCACCACCGTCGGCATCACTGGCAGCCGCCACCATCACCAGCATCACCGACAGCCACCACCACTATCGACATCACCAACGACCCAGGTTACCCACCTTTTTTTTACCACAATAAGTCAATAACCCCCGCAAATCCAACTACATAACTCCCAATCATATCATCATACACAAAGAAACATCCACTGTAATAGCCATCAAGCCCGACATGTCGGGTTGCCATTATCGGAGGTCCGATATCAACTCATCGGCGCCGGCGTGTATTGAATTCCAATTAAAACCCCTGTATCTCAAACCCATTTCATCAAACCTCATCCCGTACTCTCCTTACATGTTGCTATCGTCGATGAAAAACGATTCCGAGGAACCTCCCGTCGCCGGTGACCTTGCAGGTACTCTTGTATAAAACAATCAGAAAGGAATTAAAAATGGGAAGACCATCATGCAACATCAACGGTTTCTCTTTCAACCATATCGCAACACCGAGTTCCAATCAACTTCAATCATCTAATTTTTCTCGGCCAGTACCAGTTCAAGCAGTAAATTTGCGCTACAAAATCAATTTGTGCTACATGAAATTGATGTTTCTGGTTTCGATATTGATGTATCTCAAAGCAATTATAATGTACCTAGCAAGCAATTATCTCAGAGCTCCGACAGTATCCTTACATCAATCGATTCATGATTGTTGGAGCTAAACGAAATTAGTGTATCTAGTTTATATATCGATGTATCTCAGATCGATTTTGTTGTATCTACTAACTAAATTTGTGTTTCTATGTCGAGATACATTAAAATAGTAGTTAGATACATCAAAGTTTAATGTAGATACAACGAATTAGAGAATTAGATGAGAAAAACGAAGGGGAGGTGGTGACTGGTGAAGTATTGTCGCTGGCGACTTGTAGTGTGAAGTCGGTTATTCACCATTATGATGGTGGCCTTTACTGGTGAAAAGGTGGAGTGAAGGAGGTAAACAATAAAGAAAATGGAGATGGGTGAATTGTTTTTTATTTGAACCATAATCAGGTTCGTCAACGGTGGAAGCATTACGCCGGTGACTCAGATTATATCTCCGACGAGGGTCGAAAGTGGTGAATAAGGCGCATCAGATCGAGGTTAGGGGAAAGGGAAAAAGAAAGAGAAGGATTGTTGTATGTTGTACGTGCGGTGGTGGCTTGTCGAAACTCCGATTGTGGAGTACGGCTGTCAAATCGGCAGGATGCAGCGGAGCTAAGTAGTTTAGCATTGGGTTAGAGTTAATTGGTGATGTGGATGGTGGAGATAGGGTAGTTGAGGAAGTAGGATAATTGGGATATGGGTTTTCCGAATCTGAAATGTTGCTCGTGGTGTTCAATGGTTTCACCGGCATTAGGATATTCGTCAGTGCTTTGTCGGTGTTGATGGTGATCGGTGATCAGTAATGACGTTGATAATTGATGGGAAAAATAAGATGGGATGTTTGGGGGGTTTGAGAAAGTTGAATGTCACAGGAGATAAAGAAATAGCAGGAAATTATATAGAATGGGTTAAATCAGTTTGTTCTCACTTTTTGCACTGAATGGTCGTTTGCACCTGATCTTGACTATATATATATATATAGAGGCGGGATCTCGTGAGTTTGGTCTTACGGTGAGTTGTGAGTTTGGAAAATCTCAGCCACTAAATCAAAAGAAACCAAGGGATGAGATTGAATCTAATATTAATAAAAACACGAAAGCTGGCAGCTTGAATGTCAAAACTAACACACCTATGCTCCTCTTTACAAACCCAGAAAAACCTCCCCAAAATCTCTGGGAATTCACGCAAAAACAATGTTGTCTTCTCAATTTAACCAATTTTTCGATTAATTTCAACAATTCTGCATCAGATCTATTAAAAATGTTATTTTTGATCAATTTTACCAATTCAGTGCCTGAAATTGTGTCGGATATCGACTTGAATTAAGGGCTTCATGTTTTTCTCAAATGAAATTCATAGTCTTCAAATCAATGAAATTCATAGTCTTCAAATCAGCGAATTAAGAGGAGGTATGAGCATGAACTTGAGAAATCATTGCTCCCTCCAGAAGTTAAGAGTATTATGACGGTGGAATCTTCGTTTACTAACTCGGGTATTTGGAGCAAAGTTACGTTTTCTTGGCTTAATCAGCTTTTTAGAGTTGGTAGAATGCATTTGCTTGAGTTATCAGATATCCCACCTGTTCCGGAAGCAGAGACTGCAGAAAATGCTTCATCTTTGTTGTAAGAGTCGATTCGTAAGAAGAAAACAGATGTGTTTTCTTTACCAGAAGCCATTTTTTCCACCATTTGGAGATCGCTGCTGGCCACTGCTTTCTTAGCCTGTATGCATCTTCACTAGAGGTGGCAATCGGGTCGGTTACGGGTCGGGTCAAAGCGGGTCGGGTCATATCGGGTTCGGGTTGTGTCAGGTCAATTTGTTCTTCAGTTCGGTTCGGGTCGGGTCGTTATCGGGTCGGGTCAGCAGTAAGCTTGGTTCGGTTCGGGTCAGCAGTAAGATCGTCTGATTTGTGTTTTTTAATTGAAACACAAATTAATTGAAAATCATTTTGCTCCTTCACTCGGACGGATTTGTGGGACAAGAAAGAAGCAGCAAGAAGATCGTCTGATTTGCGTTTTTTTAATGTTTTACATGAATGGTTGTCGATTGTGAGTTATGATGTCGATGTTAGAGAATGGTGCGTGAAGCTAGGAGCAGGTGGTCGACTTTGGTGACGAAATTGGTGGATGCAGATGGTGAACATGAGGGTAGCGAGCTACCCCAAAGAGGAGGAGTCGGTGTTGCTTGCTTTGTGGCCGAAGTTGGTGTTGACGGAGTCCAGGATAGTGGTGATAGTTGGACGAAAGTAGAGGTGAGATCCGCTCTGCTGTCAGGTTTTTGGTTCAGCGGTGGTTTCGGGTTGGCATAGATGGTTGTAGTGCATTGTGGAAGAAGGTGAGGTGTAGGAGGGTAGCTATGGTGATGTCGGCGGCAGTTGGATTTTACTATGACTCGTGTACAACAGGCTCTATTAGTTATTAGTTGCGACTTTACGAGTATAACATACAACGTAAAGTTATGACAAATTGACAATGCCAAATTTTTTTTCTCTTTGACTCACCCAGACCTTGTTAATTATAACATGGGTACCCTTATAACATATAAGCATATAGCATAAAGTTGTTTAATTAAGAGAAAACATAATAATTCATTTATTTGATTAGTCATTTTGGAGTTTGTAAATTTAGAATTTTTTTAAATCAAATTTAATTACATTTTTTTATCAAATTGGGCTAGGTTTAGAATGGGTCAAGTCGGATCTAGTTGTAAATCGGGTTATGGGTCGGGTCGGGCCGGGTCATGTCGGGTTATGGGACAAATCGGGTTGTGGGTCGGGTCGGTTCGAGTTGGGTTATGGGATGAATCGGGTTACAGGTCAGGTCGGGTCGGGTCGGGTCACAGTTCGGTTCGATTCATACAATTTCGGGTTGTATCGGGTTTCAGTTTAACCTCGGGTCGGGTCGAGTCGGTTTCGCTTCACCCAACTTTCGGGTTCTATCAGGTCGGGTTTCGGGCGGTTCGGGTCGGGTTCCTCGGGTTGGGTCAGCTTTTGCCAGCTCTAATCTTCACTTACCACTTCCGATCATATTTCAGTCTTTAAATGCGCTATTATGGTGTCTATACTTCTCGTATTTTGAAGAGTAGTCGTCTGATGCAATATAATTCTGTATATGATTATCATTATGAGTCATCGGAATGTTGGTGATTTTTTTTGCAGTATGTAGTTGTCAAATCTACATGGCATTTTACGCTAGTTAGATCAGGATTCTCTCATTCGAAATTGCCAGTTTATAGGAGTTTGTTCATTTGTATTCGTATGTCTTGAACCCTTGGCTGAAAAGAAAACGCCCTTGAATAGTTTGGAAGAACTCAATGGCTTGGGTAGGAACCGAAACATGACAAAGGTATATCCCTTGGTCTTGAATATGTTTATAGCTTCATCGTCATCATCATAATTATTACCATCTTTTTGCGGTATCGTGTTTGTGTATTTATAATGAGACAAGGGTCGTTATCAGGCCAGCTAACCAAGAGCAATGGTCAATTTTTTTATAGGATTAAAGATTTAGAGCAATGGTCAATTTTTTTATAGGATTAAAGATGGAGGAGATTATGATACTGATTGGTGAATGCCCGAGTCTATCCTGCATTTATTAAAAATTAAAGTTGCACAAGATAACAATAACACTACAATAAGATCAGAATAATACTCCAATAACACACGAATAACACTACAATAACACCACAATAACATTACAATAACAACACAATAACACGGGGAAAAAAGAGAAAAAAAAATTAAAGTAGTAAAAAAAAATCATAGTGACACCGGAATAACATAAAAAAACAGCAGAATAATAGCAGAATAACAGCACAATAACACGTGGTAAAAAAAAAAAATCAAAGTCGTAAAAAAAATCAAAGTGGCACCGGAATAACATCACAATAACACCAGAATAACAGCACAATAACATGCGGTAAAAAAAAAGTAATAAAATCAAAGTAATAAAAAAAAATCAAAGTGACATCAGAATAACAGCAGAATAACAGTAGAATAACAGCACAATAACACGTGGTAAAAAAAAGGGAAAAAAATCAAAGTCGTAAAAAAAATCAAAGTTACAGCAGAATAACTCACAGTAACAGCGGAATAACAATAACACGTGGTAAAAAAAAGAGAAAAAATCAAAGTAGTAAAAAAAAATCAAAGTAGTAAAAAAATCAAAGTGACACCGGAATAACATCACAATAACAGCAGAATAACAGTGGAATAACAACACAATAACACGTGGTAAAAAAAAGAAAAAAAAAATCAAAGTCGTAAAAAAAATCAAAGTGACTGTGAACCCCCGCAATAACGCGGAAAATATAACTTATAAAATTCAAGCGGAAATTTGGAAATTTTAACACTTTTAAAATTTGAAGCGCAGGTTCATTAAAATCAAAAACACAAATAAAGATTGCGAAAATAAAGATTAAATTATACAAACGTGATAGTTAAAGGTTAGGGAAAATGTATACCTCGAATGACAATACAATAAAATGTGAGTCTAAGCAATCCTAATAAACCGACTACTAGGCCAGAGTGCTCGCTAGCTCACACAAGTCTTCACCCCATAGATGTACTAACTCATACCTGTCATTCATGTAAACATGAACGCCATAGTCAGTGGGGAGTAACTCAAGGTTCTCCCAGCCACAAATTGTCAAAATGGACATAACAAAGAACTAAAACAGGTAAGCCATGTAAGATACTGGAAACTGGAGAGAACATGAGATTATATATATATAACGGATTAATAAGAGAAGACACAATACGATAATAACTAGGCAATTTACGGTCATACTCAATTAAATAAGAAGGTAAGGAAATGAAATGCAATTGATTACGGAAGTATGTCATATGCAACTATCCGACAATGCAAGACCTTTACTAGCTATCCTTAGACTCACTAACTCTCGGCAGGACGGCAAACGAGAGCGGCGGAAATAAAATAAGATATACAACTCTCGGCAGAACGGCCAACAAGAGAGGTGTCGAAAGAGTATGGTAACCAACTCTCGGCAGAGCGACCAACGAGAGAGGCGTAAATAAAATAAGATATCCAACTCTCGGCAGAACGGCAAACGAGAGAGGTGTCGAACGAGTATGGTAACCAACTCTCGGCAGAGCGGCGAACGAGAGAGGCGTAAATAAAATAAGATATCCAACTCTCGGCGGAACGGCCATCGAGAGAGGTGTAAAGATAAGTCAAGCAAAAAGATATAGCATAAAGGCTTTATAACAAGAACACGGCTCACTTCAATTAATCATGTGGAATAAATCACTCGTATTTGAAATACGATAAATGAATGAGAAAGAGAAGTAATAACTCGTAAATGAAGTATTATATGTCATTTCATACTTCTATAAGGAGGACTATCATTTTATTTCATATGACTAAGCCACTTGAACAAAATATAAACAAGCGGGAACGAACAATTGAACTATGTAAGACATGAGATAAAATGTAAATAACCACATGTGAATCATTCATAAGCATGTGCCATAACATAAGAGTGACCCAACAACTACAAGGCATATTCAAAGCTTAATATAGGACATAGGAAAGCATAGAACAAAGGAGGAAAGACTGTCGCAGGTTGCACGATAATAAGACATGAATGTGGATGTGCCAAACTCAAATTGTAGCACATGATGCAATGACTGATAGACAGATGTGTAACAAGATACACCTGATTCCTGAAGAGGCAAGGCTGTTAATAAGCATCTCAGCTTCATATCTAATTTGTCTCCTTATCATGGATATGGCTGACTTTAGATACGAGTATAATAGTATATTATTATGAAAAAATGCTAGTTACAGTATATATAGGAGCATACATAACATAGGTTTGTTTAGCGCCTGTGTTGTCTATTTATATGTCTACTGGACGACTTGATTTATCAAACATTTCATTTAACTAAAAGATTCTATGGTGTTACTTACAAGTGGAATAATATTAATTAACACAAGATCGTCAACCAGGGCAAATCAACTAGCAAGAGGATTAAGGCCGTGTTGCCCAGCCGTGATCTGCTCACCCTTGCCCACTGCCCAGGCCTGACCATTGCCCATAACAGAGCTGGCAGATGCTACACAGAAGATGTAGCCTAGCAATATGCAGCAACAAGCAGTACAACAGCCTGCATACGGACCTGCAAAAACCCAGAAATTTCACTTTTGTCCAGCCGTGTTGGGACGGTTTTCTAGGCCAAACCAAGACGGATTTCACCTGTACAAAAGACCTGATCCAAATATGTATATGTACTCGAGATAGTAGCAAGAAAATTGGTTCCATTTAGCATAAAGAAACCCGTCAAAACAACCCACGAAAACTGCTCGACAAGGTCCATTTTCTTGATTTATAAAGTTCATTTGTGACCGTCTTAGGAAGAAATTTTAAACATAAAAGGGTGAAATTTCTCACATACAAGTACAACCAACCCATTACATACTTTGATATACATATGAGACGTAAATTAACTAATTGGCTCAAAACTCAAAGCGAAAATAGTGCAACCTTTAATCAAATCATAGCCCCATGTAAGTTTATAGCTAATTGGTCCATTACTCGTACAAACCTAGAGCTAAATTCCAAAGTCCCAAACTTAATAATCCATGGTTAATGGCCTCTTGCACTGATCCAATGATCTCCCGAGTCTGCCATATCTATTTCCCATATAATTTCATATCTCAAACCCATCTTACCAAAACAAATCTAATATGTATATAAAAGTAAACACTAAAGTAAATAAATAGAATATAGATAACTACTAAGGGAGAATCATAGGCAAGCTTGAGACGGAAATTATCATACAAATGAGAAACGCATAAAGGATCAAACTTTATTAGGTAAGAGCATATAAAACGACGCATAAGACGAAATTTTAACATTTTTGTCGAGTAACCTATCACCGTTACCTTAAACGCTCCTTATTCTTCGAATAAACGGTCCCCAAAGCTTGAGTCTTCCACCGGGTCTTCGAAACCTTGAAAGATAAAGGGGGAAATAAGGAGAAAAATGGTACAAAAATTAAGAGGATTGGTGAAGTACTGAGCGTGAAATTTGGGTTTTTAGGTTGTCGAATATGGGGTTTTGCTTGCTCGCTGGTTTTGTTGTTGCTAATGCTGTGTGTTTGTTGTTTGACAGGGGTTTCGAAAAAAGGAAAAGGGTAAGTGGGTTGGGGATAGGTCCAAAGTTGTGAGAGTGAGAGACAACAAATAGAATGATTATTTTATTTAGGTATAAAAGTGAGCGATGTGTTGTCGATAAGAGATAGGTCGGAAATAAATTAGTCTCACATGTGAAAATGTGACGGTCTTTTGCTGGACGGAAATACGTCTTAAACCTACTATAATTTAAGACGGAGCTTTATTATTATTACTACTGTCGCTATTTATATTATCCGATAAAAATATTTATTTTATATAAACAAGCTTGTGAAAATGTAACTTTTATAAAATTTATGTTAAAAAGGAGATTAATTAAATTAAATAATTTAACAATATAAAATAAAGTAATTAAACGGTTAAATAAATTTTAAATATCAAAATGAGAAATTCGCGGGTGTTACAATCACCCCACCTTTTAAAAAGGTTCGTCCTCGAAACTTGAAAGTAGAAATGAAAAGTCATAAAAATAAAACTGAACTTTTTGAAATCAACAACCAAATCATTAATAGGTTACTCTTTGAGAGAATTAAAATCCTTTCAAAAGTTTCAAATAAAATTTTCCCGACAGAACCAAATTCTCTTCATAGGAACGGAAGTGATCTCGTTGCGCATTCAAGAACATCACATTCCAAATCAAAGATAAGGTCAAAAACCAAATTATTTGCAGAGATCCGAAATTAAAAATACTTCCAAAAACATTAATGAAGGGTTTTCAAAAGTATAAGTCTCTTTCATGGAACGAAATTGCTCTTGTCGTGCACACAAGAACGCTAACTTTCCAAGTCAAAGACAAGTTTAAAACAAAAATCATTCGCCAATAAGCGTAGAACAAGTTATTAGATGCCTTTAATAATGAGTCCTAACATCCCATCAACGTTAAACCAAGAGGAAAAGGTAATCCACTAAAATTTTCTTTTGCAAAAGCCAAATGAAAATTAAAAGATTCACTGTTAAACTCAAAAAGGAGTCAAATTCTTGAAAATATAACATTAAACTTTGACAAAGAAATCATAAATAGATCAAAGTTAATAGATATTGGATAAAATTTAAAGAAATCTCGGGTTTAGCAATTTAAGATCATGATAAAAAGTTTATACTCAGCGAACAAAAAGGGAACTAAATCAAATTTTCATTTTCAAACCTTTAAAATAGGTAAAGTCTTGTAAGAGTAGTATAAATATTTAACAACGAACCAAAAATGGTAGCTTGAAAGTTTAGAAGTTGTACAAAAAGAAAAGTAACTTAGACATCATAAATACAAAGTAAGCTAAGAGAATCCAAACTTCACTACTACAAAAACAAGAATAAGTAAAACATAATAGAGAACGGTTAAGTTGAAGAACCGTTTTCTGACAATAACGAGAACGCTTTCCTGAAGTGAGCGTTATGTAAAAAATAAATAGAGACCACTTCTTATATTCACAGTTATCTAAATTTATTATTACAATAATAAAATAATAAAGTTCAAAAAAGATAAAGTAAAACCCAATCCTGTGTCCCCAATCGCCTCTTCATACCCAGTATAAGTTAACAAAACAAAAGTGATGAACAATAACCCTTCGTTCTGTCTTTACGCTCATCTCCCTCAACCAGATCTGCTATTCGTTAAGAACAGCCGCCGCCGGCCGCCTAACTAACGTCGTCGGCCGCATGGCCCGCATCACCACCTTCGGCATTCTTATCAGGTTCGAAAATTATTCTAGGGTTTGTTCACCTTAATCCAAAAATAGGGCTTTATTATGTTCGGATTCGAATTGTGGTTATAAATCAAGAAACTTACATGCTTCTTTGAAAATTTCAGGTTTGCTTCCTATTTGATGTTTTTACACTTTAATAAACCCTAGAAATTTGGGGATTTTACAATGAACAAGGAAAGTCGATTGTTGCTTGTTTATCATCAATTTGTAAGTCATACTTGATTGTTGATTTGAGGATTTTACACTTCAATAAACCCTAGAAATAGGGCTTTATTAAGTTCATTTCTATTTGCATTTGTTATTGATTTTCTTTGCTTGATTTGTACTCAATTAAATTTGCCGTTGTTGCTTGTTTATCATCAATTTTTCTTCTTAATTTGATTTGTTTTTAGCAATTGATTCTTGTTCCCTCCGTCTCAATCATTTGCTTAGCAATTCGTTCTTTTGTTGATTGTTGTTTATTGGGAGATTATTTTAATTTACAGCTGTTTTCTTCGTCGTCTTTCAAGCCAAGGATTATTGTAGTTTGTCCAGCTGAATTCAATTGCAGATTGCATTTCCCAGTATGAATCAACGAATTTCGATTCGATGTTTATTTTCTTCTTGATTTTTTTCTTTAAAAAGTAGGATCGATGATGGCGAGTTTGGATAGATTAACCAGTTTACCTGATGATTTATTGAGACTTATTTTGTCGATGCTCCCAACCAAGGATGCTGTTGCGTCCCAAGTAAGAGTACGCCACGACCTTTCAGTTGTATAATGTGTGTAGACTTGGATGATTCTGTTATATCACATTGTGTTGAATATCCCCATCTGGTTGACCGCTCCTCTCTTTTTGAGTCATTTGTCGACAATGTCCTGCATAAATTATCTCTGTCTCAGCAGCGTCTTACCCGGTTTAGACTTCTTTTGGGTGGGGATAAAACCACTTTCCTTCGTTCCATGACTAGTGATGATCACATGTGTGGGGATTGTCTTATTCTTTTACACCTCTTGCATCCATTCTACTGGTATTTCATTTACTCTTTTCAGTATTCCGTATATACGATGAATATTATTGTTTTTTTTTTCGGGTTTTTTGTGTAATTTTGAGTATTCTACTTATTGGATAATATACCCATATGATGTGTCTCATTTGATTTTGTTTGATATTACCTCAATATGACTTTTTTTAATTGTAATTGATGAACACATTTATTTTCCGCCGATGGTTGTAATGGTTTTTCATTCGATCCTCTATATATGTTTTCTTATGCCTTTTGCTTTCCTTCTAAATGTGTGACTTTCTATAATTTCAAAGAATCAAAGATGTATAAGTCAAGATTATATAATCAGCTATGTGCGGCTGTGTTGTGTACCCTTAGCTTTTAGGTTCCACACATTCTTGCCACAATGGCTTCCATGAGACACTTAATTGTAATACTCCGTATATTTTACCCATTTTACTTATCAAAACATCATTTTTATTTTAATTAATTTTGATGATCTTTGTTTCTTTATTTTTGCAGAAAAAATTCCCAATTCTTAATAACAATTCATCACTACTGTGTGCATTAGCAGTTGCTGCAGTTGGTTCTGGCACATACTATGCAAATTACCACTCTAACCCTAATTCCAGTTGAGTTTCCTCTATTTTTCCATTGATTACCATTTCTTCATTTCACAGCTATAATTCTTTTTAACTAGTAATCCAATTATTGAGTAGTTTAGAGAAAAAATTCGCAAGTTTTAACTAAAAATCTCGAGTTTTTTCGTTGTTAGGAGGCGAGCGCCCCTGCTAGCCACCCTTCGGTTCCGCCACTGATTGCAGTTGGTTTTTGAACTGTATTGTTATACTATTGGCGTGCATCATAAAGATAATTAGTATATTTGGTGTCTTTAATGTGTGTTAACATTATGTTGCGGTGGCTTGTCTTTCTGTGAATTGCTTTATGATTAACTTTCGATGCATTGTTTCGGTTTATTTTAGTTCCCATGTTAGATATAACATGTGTATATGCAATCATTAACTTGTAATTCAAAAAAATAAAATAAAAATCGAAGTAGATGTGATCTAAGTAGTCAGATTGGACTCCGGCCAATTTAAACACGAAAGATTATGTTACCAGTGGCGAATGGTGAAGATGAATGAGGGAATGACTTGGTTTAGTTGTTGGTGAGTAGTTCCAGTTGTAGTTTTAAACTTTTGTACTGGCCATGGTTTTACACCTTGACTTGATAATTGGTCTCCAATCGGTGGTTGCGGCATAACTGCAGCCAATACTGCCTCAAAGTGCGGTTTGGTATGGTTCATTTTGATAACTCAGTAACGGAGATGTAATGCCACAGTATTGTTTTTGCTTTGAGATTCAGGATGCGTTTATAACTTCCACTTTGTTAGAGTGTATCACAATTTGTATATGAAAAATTACTTGTGCAACCAATTGCTTTGAAATACTTTTAGCTGTTCATCTTTTTCCTTGCCTATGTAAGGTTATTTTTTCTTCCTTCGAAAATCTTGTCAGTGAAAGTTACTCTCTGAAACACAGGATTGCAGGTTTCGATATAAATTCCTAAATTCCCGGCTAGAGGTGACTTATCACTACCGTGGACACTTCCTCTGTTCTCTCCAGGGCCTGTTGCAACTGGTAACGAAACACCTACTTGTGGAAGTTTCTCTACTTCAGTTTTTTTATTTATTTTTTGAAGTTTCAACACATTTGATGAATTCGAGTTCAATTGCATTCACGCAGATGTCCAGAATAATCTATATCCATTGCATTTCAAATTGGTTAAGATCGATTTTGTTTGATCGCGACAGAAAAATCTATATCCATTGCCTTTCAAATTAAGTCAATTGAATATCCTTTTGACCAAGATGACTAGGAGCACTATGCTAAGATGATCGCAGAAATCGGAGACAAAGTACAAATTGGTAGAGATGATCTCTTGATGACCGCAGAAATCGGACTTAGTTAGTTTGCTCGCTATTTTGGCTCTGGTTGTGAAACAAGTGTATTTTTTTTTAGTGCTATGTGAAACAAGTGTATTGGTATTTGATTTTAATGAGAATAAATATATTAATTTTATTCAAATATCATCAATATTTTTTTTTAAAAAAGCCAAGAGGGATAGAGAACTGTTAGCTTACACAACCGTTCTCTTTTACTAGGAAAAGAGAACGCTTATCAGGTGTTCTCTAAAGCTCATTTTAGCCGTTCTCTATGAATATGAATACAAAACGCCTCTTCTAACAGTTCTCTAAGCTTTAGAGAACACTGAGTTAGAGAACGCCTCTAAAACGTTCTCTAATGTTAATTCCAACAGTTCTCTAAGCCTATTTATGTAGTAGTGCTTAACCAACAAAAGAGCTATAATGAACTCCCTAGAGGTAAGAGTTGAAGTCAAATCAACAAGGATGTCAAAGATAGAGTTTTATAGGTTACCAGCATCAAATTTAAAGGAGGAGCATGATGAAGCGAGGAAGAGAGGTATGAGCAGTAACACTTATGGTCAAAGAAGAAGGGAAATTAGATAACGAGGAAACGCCTGGTACTCAAATCTCAACCACTACATCATCCCAAACGGTTTCAAAAACTTCCTAATGAAAATCGATCTCACAACCACACTACTTCCAAGGATTTCCTCAAAACACTTATGTTACTTCATCCTAAGCTATCCCCATGAAACAAGGTACTTCACTATAAGTGTGATTCAATAATTCCCAATCACTAAACATTCACAACGACTTCCACAAAACAAGATCAAAACTACTAACAAGGCTATACTCCTACCCAACAAACGTCAAAAGGTAACACCAAGCTATGTATAGCTATCAACATCCCAAAGGTACCCCTTTCCAAACTCAAATCATAAACCATACTCCATGTTTACTCCTAAGGCAACACCGCTCAACCTACTAAGCTTTCAAATCCCAAATATAAACAACAAAGCCAAGTTCTATAACCTTAGTACCGTAGGCAACTCGCACTTAGCACACAGAATCCACCAATCAATTATACTCACTTTATCAAGGAACTAGGTATAGGAATCACCAAGTATGTCTCATCACACTACCTAAGTCTTTCTAACATCACAACCTCTCAAAACCAGGGTTAAGGGTCAAACACAAACAAACTCCACAAAATTCAAATTTTCCAACCAAGGTTAACATTTCACAAGAGAGAGAGAACTATCGTAAGGCGTTAAGGGAGGATAAGCAAGGAACAAAGAACAAGTTGGGGGTACAAGAGTAACTCCCAAGGAAAAAGAAAAGAAAGTCTAGAGGAAGAAATAAACATCAAGAAGTAAAGAATAAGGCAAGGTACACAAAGAATGATAAATATCTTCGAGGAAGTAGAAGCAGTCTTCAAAGGTTGAACAAATCTTCATTTCCTGGCAATAGGCACCAAATCTTGATCTTCACGTAGGTAAGCCCACGGTCATTGATCCAAGGGCACAACAATAATTGACAATCAACAAACATGTTAGAACTTAACAAAGAGCAATCACACTACAGACTACCACCTTAGGTCCTTAAGTCTACCCATCTCTCATTCGTTATTCAAGGTCAAGTTCAACTTTAAGTTTGGGGTACACGTGTGTGCGTCGGGAGCAACACAGGCTCTGATACCAACTGTGAACCCCCGCAATAATGCGGAAAATATAACTTATAAAATTCAAGCGGAAATTTGGAAATTTTAACACTTTTAAAATTTAAAGCGCAGGTACAGTAAAATCTAAAACACAAATAAAGATTGCGAAAATAAAGATTAAATTATACAAACGTGGTAGTTAAAGGTGAGGAAAAATATATCTCTCGAATGACAATACAATAAAAGGTGAGTCTAAACAATCCTAATAAACCGACTACTAGGCCAGAGTGCTCGCTAGCTCACACATGTCTTCACCCATAGATGCACCAACTCATACCTGTCATTCATGTAAACATGAACGCTACAGACAGTGGGGAGTAACTCAAGGTTCTCCCAACCACAAATTGTCAAAATGGACATAACAAAGAATTAAAACAAGTAAGCCATGTAAGATACGGGAAACATGAGAGAACACTAGATTATATATATATATAACGGATTAATAAGAGAAGATATTATAGGATAATAACTAGGCAATTTATGGTCATACTCAATTAAATAAGAAGGTAAGGAAATGAAATGCAACTGATTATGGAAGTATGTCATATGCAACTATCCGACTATGCAAGACCTTTACTAGCTACCCTTAGACTCACTAACTCTTGGCAGGACGGCCAACGAGAGCGGCGAAAATAAAATAAGATATCCAACTCTCGGCAGAATGGCCAACAAGAGAGGTGTCGAAAGAGTATGGTAACCAACTCTCGGCAGAGCGGCCAACGAGAGAGACGTAAATAAAATAAGATATCCAACTCTCAGCACAACGGCCAACGAGAGAGGTGTCGAAAGAGTATGGTAACCAACTCTCGGCAGAGCGGCGAACGAGAGAGGCGTAAATAAAATAAGATATCCAACTCTCGGCAAAACGGCCAACGAGAGAGGTGTAAAGATAAGTCAAGCAAAAAGGTATAGCATAAAGGCTTTATCACAAGAACACGACTCATTTCAATTAATCACGTGGAATAAATCACTCGTATTTGAAATACGATAAATGAATAAGAAAGAGAAGTAATAACTCGTAAATGAAGTATTATACGTCATTTCATACTTCTATAAAGAGGCCATCATTTTAGTTCATATGACTAAGCCACTTGAACAAAATATAAACCAGCGGGAACGAACAATTGAACTATGTAAGACATGAGATAAAACGTAAATAACCACATGTGAATCATTCATAAGCATGTGCCATAATATAAGAGTAACCCAACAACTACAAGGTATGTTCAAAGCTTAATATAGGACATAGGAAGGCATAGAACAAAGGAGGAAAGATGGTCGCCGGCTGCACGATAATATGACATGAATGTGGATGTGCCAAACTCAAATTGTAGCACATGATGGAATGACTGATAGACAGATGTGTAATAAGATACACCTGATTCCTGAAGGGGCGAGGCAGCTAATAAGCATCTCAGCTTCATATCTAATTTGTCTCCTTATCATGGATATGGCTGACTTTAGATACGAGTATAATAGTATAATATTATGAAAAAATGCTAGCTACAGTATATATAGGAGCATACATAGCATAGGTTTGTTTTGCGCCTGTGTTGTCTATTTATATGTCTACTGGACGACTTGATTTATCAAACATATCATTTAACTAAAAGATTCTATGGTGTTACTTACAAGTGGAATAATATTAATTAACACAAGATCGTCAACTAGGGCATATCAACTAGCAAGAGGATTAAGGCCGTGCTGCCCAGCCGTGATCTGGTCACCCCTGCCCACTGCCCAGGCCTGACCATTGCCCGTAACAGAGCTGGCAGATGCTACACAGAAGACGTAGCCTGGCAATATGCAGCAACAAGTAGTACAACAGCCTGCATACGGACCTGCAAAAACCCAAGAATTCCCCTTTTGTCCAGCCGTCTTGGGATGGTTTTCTAGGCCAAACCAAGACGGATTTCACCCGTACAAAAGACCCGATCCAAACATGTACATGTACTCGAGATAGTAGCAAGAAAATTGGTTCCATTTAGCATAAACAAACCCGTCAAAACAACCCGCGAAAACTGCTCGACAATGTCCATTTTCTCGATTTATAAAGTTCATTTGTGACCGTCTTAAGACGAAATTTTAAACATAAAAGGGTGAAATTTCTCACATACAAGTACAACCAACCCATTACATACTTTGATATACATATGAGACGGAAATTAACTAATTGGCTCAAAACTCAAAGCGAAAATTGTGCAACCTTTAATCAAATCATAGCCCCATGTAAGTTTATAGCTAATTGGTCCATTACTCGTACAAACCTAGAGCTAAATTCCAAAGTCCCAAACTAAATAATCCATGGTTAATGGCCTCTTGCAGTGATCCAATGATCTCCCGAGTCTGCCATATCTATTTCCCATACAATTTCATATCTCAAACCCATCTTACCAAAACAAATATAATATGTATGTGAAAGTAAACATTAAAGTAAATAAATAGAATATAGATAACTAGTATGGGAGAATCATAGGCAAGCTTGAGACGGAAATTATCATACAAATGAGAAACGCATAACGGATCAAACTTTATCGGGTAAGAGCATATAAAACGACGCATAAGACAAAATTTCAACATTTTTGTCGAGTAACCTATCACCGTTACCTTAAACGCTCCTTATCCTTCGAATAAACGGCCCCCAAAGCTTGAGTCTTCCCACGGGTCTTCGAAACTTTGAAAGATGAAGGAGGAAATAAGGAGAAGAATGGTACAAAAATTAAGAGGATTGGTGAAGGAATGAGCGTGAAATATGGGTTTTTAGGTTGTCAAAAATGGGGTTTTGCTTGCTCGCTGGTTTTGTTGTTGCTAATGCTGTGTGTTTGTTGTTTGACAGGGGTTTCGAAAAAAGGAAAAGGGTAAGTGGGTTGGGGATAGGTCCAAAGTTGTGAGAGTGAGAGACAACAAATAGAATGATTATTTTATTTAGGTATAAAAGTGAGCGATGTGTTGTCGATACGAGATAGGTCGGAAATAAATTAGTCTCACATGTGAAAATGTGACGGTCTTTTGCTGGACAGAAATACGTCTTAAAGCTACTATAATTTAAGACGGAGCTTTATTATTATTACTACTGTCGCTATTTATATTATCCGACAAAAATATTTGTTTTATATAAACAATCTTGTGAAAATGTAACTTTTATAAAATTTATGTTAAAAAGGAGATTAATTAAATTAAATAATTTAACAATATAAAATAAAGTAATAAACGGTTAATTTAATTTTAAATGTCAAAATGAGTAATTCGCGGGTGTTACAATGACAACAGAATAACATCACAATAACAGCGGAATAACAATAACAGCACAATAACATGTGGTAAAAAAAGAGAAAAAAAAAATCAAAGTCGTAAAAAAAATCTAAATAAAAAAAAGCACAATAACAGCATAATAACACGAGGTAAAAAAAAATAAGAGTAAAAAAATTTTCAAGTAAAAATAAAATCTGGTACAAAAAGAAAAAGAAAAAAAGGTAACATAATGAGAAAATTAGAGAAAAACATAAGAGGAAATAAAATCAAAGTTGTAAAAAAAAAACATAATAACACGAGGTAAAAAAAAAAGAGATAAAAAATAATAAAGTAAAAAAAAGAGTAGCACTAGAAAAAAGAGAAAATAAGTACTCCCTTCTATTCATTTTAACTCTCCCCTTTCAAAAGGGCACGCAAATTAAGGGGAGGATTATTTATTGTAAAGTATTGTGGTGGTGTAAAGTAATTGGAGAGAGGGAATGTATTATTGTGGGTAAGATGATTAAAATAAGTATTGTTGTGGAGTAAGGTGATTAAAATAAGATAAGGTATGAGTATTGTGGGGGTATTGTTGTGGGGTATGTTGATTAAAATAAGTATAAAACTTTACTAAATAAGGAACGAGGGAGAGTTATATGAATAGATGAAAAAGGAAAGGGGGAGAGTTAAAATGAATAGGAGGGAGTAAATGACAGTGATTTTATATGACATGTATGTATGTATGTATGTATATATATATATATATATATATATATATATATATATATATATATATATATATATATATATATATATATATATATATATATATATAGAAGGGTTCTTATAAGGTCCTTATACCATATAAGGTCCTAAGTCCTTATAAGAGCCCTTGGATGGAAGGGATGGAGGGATGGGATTGTCTCTCAATGAGTGGCCACAAATTAATCCCATCTAATTACCTCCCTTAATCCTTCTAACTTCTTAAACATTCAGCCTCTCCTAATCTCCTCTCATTATCCCACCACCCTCCTCTCTCTCTATATCTCTCTTTTATCTCAAATTCCCAACAAAATAAAAACCCAAAAATCCCACCACCTTTCTCACCCTCCTCCTCTCCTCTTTCTGAACCACCACCTAGCGGCAACTCCGACTTCGGCCTGCCCAATAATTCACCATCACCGACCTCCCCACTGCCGCCAAGACCGTTGCCGACCACCCGACACCCAGTCTCCCACCACTTCCTTCGTATCCCTCCATTCGAACCCCACTTCCACTGCCACCTCCCTCCATTCGAACCCCACCAAAGACACCCCCTCCTTCGTATCCCTCCATTCGAACCGCCACGACCGCAAAGAACCACAACCCACCACGACAACAACAACAACTCCACGACTCCCTCCTCCCTCTACCACCGCAACAACTCCACGACAACAACAACAACACCAACAACCGTCCTTACCACCACCACACCCGCCCACACCTGCCAACAACAACACCGCAACAACCCTCTGCCAACTTCGTCCTTTTTTTTCTTCAGATCTAAACAAAAAAGAGCCCGCGTAGTTTCAAAATTCAAAATTTGAAAATCCCGCCTTTCCTCCATTGCTCGTCGGCCGTTGTTGTTGCTCGTGGTGGTGGTGGTTGTTGCGGTTTGGGGAGAAAGGTGAGGTGAGTGGGTCAGTCATGGTGGTTATGGTGGGGGTGGCGGTGGTTGTGCGAGAAAGGAAAAATGAAGAAGGTGGTGTGGTGGTGTCGTTGTTGCTTCTTTGTTTTCTCATTTTTTTTGTCTTTTTTTTGTTTTTTAGATTTTTTATTCCTTATTTTTATTCCTTATTTTTCCTTTGGTTTTTTTATTCCTTTGCTTCCTTTGGTGGTGTCGTGGTGGACTTAGGACTTTCACTTTTGTTTTTTTATTCCTTATTTTTCCTTTCTCATTTTCCTTGTTTTTTAGATTTATTGCGTTTTTGTTTTTTTTTGTTCTTTGTTTTTTGTTTTATTTTTGTTTTTGTTCTTTGTTTTTTGTTTTGTTTTTGTTTTTGTTTTTATTTTTTATTTTTTTATTTGGTTGTTATTGTTATTTGATTTTTTGGACTAAAGTTATACATCTTGTCTATTAAAGTTATACATCTTGCGTGCATTAGAGTTATACATTTTTTTTGATTTTTTCATATTTATTGTTTGATTTTTTTACTATTTACGACTAAAGTTATACATTTTATGACTAAAGTTATACATTTTATGACCAAAGTTATACATTTTATGACCAAAGTTATACAAAAAAAGACTAAAGTTATACAAAAATTGGATTAAAGTTATACAAAAAATTGGACTAAAATTATACAAAAATGAACCAAAGTTATACAAAAATGAACCAAAGTTATACAAAAATGGACCAGAGTTATACAAAAATGCACCAGAGTTATACAAAAAATTGGACTAAAGTTATACAAAAAATGAACCAAAGTTATACAAAAATGAACCAAAGTTATACAAAAATGAACCAAAGTTATTCAAAAATCGACCAGAGTTATACAAAAATGCACCAAAGTTATACAAAAATTGGACTAAAGTCATACAACAATGGACTAAAGTTATACAAAAAATTGGACTAAAGTTATACAAAAATGAACCAAAGTTATACAAAAATGAACCACAGTTATACAAAAATGGACCAGAGTTATACAAAAATGCACCAGAGTTATACAAAAAATTGGACTAAAGTTATACAAAAAAATGAACCAAAGTTATACAAAAATGAACCAAAGTTATACAAAAATGGACCAGAGTTATACAAAAATGCACCAGAGTTATACAAAAGTTAGTCCATTTTTGTATAACTTTAGTCCATTTTTGTATAACTTTGGTCCATTTTTGTATAACTTTGGTTCATTTTTGTATAACTCTGGTTCATTTTTGTATAACTTTAGTCCATTTTTTGTATAACTTTGGTGCATTTTTGTATAACTCTGGTCGATTTTTGTATAACTTTGGTTCATTTTTTGTATAACTTAGGTTCATTTTTGTATAACTTTGGTCCATTTTTGTATAACTTTGGTGCATTTTTGTATAACTCTGGTGCATTTTTGTATAACTCTGGTGCATTTTTGTATAACTTTGGTTCATTTTTGTATAACTTTGGTTCATTTTTTGTATAACTTTAGTCCAATTTTTTGTATAACTTTAGTCCAATTTTTGTACAACTTTAGTCTTTTTTTGTATAACTTTGGTCTATTTTTGTATAACTTTGGTTCATTTTTGTATAACTTTAGTCCATTATTGTCTTAGATGAAAAAAAGTATCTCACAAAAAAAAAAAACGAGATTTAAAACACGAAATCTTAAAAAAAACGTATACTAAAAAGAGATTTAAGAAAATGAATAATAAATGAGAACTAACAAAATAAAAGACAACTAAAATAAAATAAAAGACAAAAAAAATAATGAATGGAAAAAACAACTCAAAACATACAAATTAACACAAAACGAAAAAAAAAAAAAAAAAAAAAAAAAATTGGCGGCGGTGCGGTGGCGGCGGTGTGGTGGCGGCGGTGGTGGGTGGTTAGTTGGTGTCGGATGGGGTGGTGGTGGGTGGTGGTGAATGAAGATGAGAGGAGTGGGTGATTTATTTGGGTTTTGGTTTTTTGGGATTTTGGGGTTTTTTTTAGAGAAGAGAGAAAAGTGAGATGTAGAGAGAGGAGGAGGAATTGTGATAATGAGATGATGAATGATTAGTGAGGTTGTTTTATTGAATTGATGAGTTAATTAGAGAAAAGGTGGAGGGATTAATTTGTAGCCACATATTGACATCAAATCTTAGCCTTCCATTGCCTTGATCCAATGGCCCTTAGAAGGACTTATGGACTCAAATATATAATGGACCTTAGTTGATCCTTCCTCTATATATATATATATATATATATATATATATATATATATATATATTGTGCAAATTGAGGACATCATCACTATAATTTAGGGAGAGATACGAATTGGGGAAGGGTGAGAGATATTCGTCATGCCACCATAAGAAACAAAACTCACAAGAACCTAACTCTCTCTCTCTCTCTCTCTCTCTCTATATATATATATATATATATATATATATATATAGAGATATATATATATATATATATATATATATATATATATATCTCTATATATATATATATATATATATATATATATATATATATATAGAGAGAGAGAGAGAGAGAGAGAGAGAGAGAGAGAGAGAGAGAGAGAGAGAGAGAGAGAGAGAGAGTCGGGATCCGGTGAGAACCCCTAAATATTTGAGGATTGAGTAACGGATACAATATCGCGCAATAAACTAAACAATATCACTTAAGAAAAAGGTAACAAAAAATGCAGAACACGCACGCCTTTTGAAATTCATAACCGCAAGCAGTTTTTTTCGACTTCTCACTTTCTCTCTCTAAAAACTCAAAAAACCACTAAAATTCCCGATTATTAACGCGAATCAACAACAATTTACGAAAAAATACTAATCATTGTTCAATTCAATTGCATTTTGACCGAAAATCGGTACAATTTTGTCTTAATTCTCTCGAGGACTTCAATTTTAGTGAAATCATTGTTAAAATCGAGTATTTGTTAGTTTAAGTATCAAAATTATTGATAAACTTCGTTAATTTCCAATAATTTTCATATAATTGTACAACTTCGTAGTTGTTAATTGAATGTTTTTCTGTTACAGTTGAAATTGCATATTTGCCTCTTTAAATCTGCTAAATTAGCGTTGAATATTGTGCGACTCCGAAAAATTAGGGTTCGACATTGTTCGAAGTGCAAAATAAGTATTTCGTATTGTTTTTATCAATTAAGAATAGGTTTTAACATATTCAATGAAGAAATTTATGTTTAAACACTGTTCCATTGTTTATTTGTGATATTCAAAGTTCGACATTGTTTAATTGTGAAAAATTAGGGTTAAAACTGGTTAAAAAACTGTTTAATATAATAAACCGTTTAATTATTCGTTTGAACACTGTTCGATTTTGAAATTGAAAGTTCAAAATTGTGTATTTGTCAAAATAACGGTTGCAAATTGTTTGAATCGCGAAAATTAGGGTTAAACGTTTGGTTAAATGTGAACGAGTACAATTTCATAACACTGAATTGAATTTGTTTGACAATGAGGTTCATGAATTGAGAGTTTCTGTTCAGTACAATGAATAACGTTGATATATGTGTTAGCAATGAGGAAGACAAACTTGTAATACTGTTACTTGTATGGTCTGATATTGAATCTGAATATTAGTGGTACTGAATCTTCATGAATTTTGTGTAGTTCTATTATTGATAGTGTTTACAGAAATACGAAACTGTATACTCCTTTAAAAATACTTATTACCAGTGGCATACAATAGTGATGTTATTTTGAATAAGGTGTGAAATTATGTCTAATGAAGTGTGATATTGATTCAGCAGAATGGACTTGACAGCTTCAAAACAATCTGAAAAAACATACACGAGAAAGAGGAGATCAAAAAATGACGAGGTTGAACAACCAAGCAAGAGGTCAAAAAATGGTAATGAAAATAAAAGTAAAGCTGACGAAATGGTGTTACAGGATGAAGTTGAAGAGCATCCTGCCGTCAACAAAAAAATGGGCCAACCATCAAAAAAGAAATCAAAGACTGATAGAAACAAAGATGCCGAATTGGTGGTACAGGATGCGAGAGGTAGAGCGACTGAGATCAAAAAAGAAGAAGGTGCAACCGTTTCAAACTAAATGTAGGCCACTGAAATTGGTTGAGTTGATTGCCAACTTAAATGAAGAACAAAGGAAGGTCAAGTTTCGATGTTGGCTTTGGTGGATTGTTAGAGTTGAAACTAACAAAAATTCCACATGGAATTCTCAAATTGCTTCTTTGAAGGCATTTGATCACACAAGCAACATGTTCAAAACAAAAAATTTGATTTCTGTTGACGAAAGACGATGTGCATGACATATTTCAACTTCCTCGACAAGGTCGGAAAGTGGACGTCGCTCACATGGGAAACACCACTTTCTTGTGACAGACACAAAGGTGAAAAATGCATGGAGGGCAAAGTTTGGATTGGAGAGTACTTGACTCCAATTATGGTCAAAGATGTACATGAAAGACTGATGGAATGTAATGATCTTTGGAGATGAAGTTAAAAGAATGTTTGTAATTTACAGCATGTCTATTTTCCTAGCACCGTCTTCAAATAAATCTCCGGACTTGAAACTGGTAAAGGTCGTTGAGCATGTGACAAGGATAAGCCAATTTGATTGGTGTGAATACGTATTTGAGGAAATGGTTAGAAGTGTTAGGGTGTTCAAAGAAGGGGGAAAGTCAACTGTCAGTGGATGCGTAATAGTTATTATGCTAGCATATATGCATAGGTTCGATTTCAAGGGTGATGTTTTGGAACACACTTTACCACTCATCCAACATTGGGACGATAAAAAATTGTCAAAGAGAGTGGATGATGAGAAAAAAAAACAGGATCTTTGGGGAATGCTCCAATATCAAAGATTCAAGACTTATCCCCATCATCGAAAACAAGAAGTCCCTAAAAAACACCATATTCTTCAAATAGCCTTCAGAGATATTCTGACTCGGACGTCGATCATGAAGTCAAGTGGAAACAAAAGAGGGGTATATGATGGTGAAGTTGCCTAGTGGTGTTGAAACTGATGAACAAATCAGAGCAAGGGCAATGGATGTAAGCACTAATGAAATAAATTTCTAACTGATAATTATTTTAGCTATGATATTAAAATATTATTGTGATATTGTTTTTGAACTAGTGTGATATTGTTTTGAGTCTGCTGTGATATTATTATGATATTGATATTGAATAAAAGCATTTGCTATCTGATAATTATTTTAGATATGATATTGTTTGATATATTGTATGATATTGTGATATTGTTAATTGATAATTGTGATATAGTTTAGAAAAGCAAATGATATTGAATAACAGATTGTTGTGATATTGATTTAAAAAATGTTATGATATTGTTTTTGCACTAGTGTGATATTATTTGTAGTACGCTGTGATATTGTTATGAAAGTTGATATTAAAAACCTTATTATTGTGTCATATCTTCTTATTATCTAAGACTCTATTTTAGTGTTTAATATATTTATTTTGTAATTTGGCAGCGTGCTCATGAAATTTATCTACGTATGAAAAGGGACAATGAATTGTTCATAGGTAGGTATGTACGTAACATGAGAAAACTGATCACTATGAAAGCAAAAAGTTCAATGGGTAAAGCAACTACATCTACACAATCTGGTGCGAAGGTAAATGGTGCGGAAGATGTTGATCCTAAAGAACATCTTTTTTTGAAGAAGAAGTTGAAAATCCCGAAACAAGATACAACGAGAGACTCAAATGCTGCCTTTCATGAAAGATGTTGGGTATCATAACTTGATGGACATGTTGATAGCGAGGTCATATGAAATGAAGAAAGCAAAAGAAGGGATGCCATCATTTGATGTTTGGACTGAAATGTTGAAAGTGCGACAAGGAATTGAACAAAAATACGGTGGATGTACGGATAAAGATCTACGAACGTGATGATGACTTGGCATGTGATGACAAACAACAGGATGATGATATTAATGATGTTACTAACTTGGACAGTGGTGATGATGAAGACCAAGATGATGGACTGGATAATGACATGAATTCAAAATTGAATGATGTTATATCCAGTATTGGTGTAGGAGTAGGAAGTCTCGTTGAAGAGTTGAATCGTGATACACTAAATCAAGAAGACGGTGAAAAAGAGTGTGGAAAAATAAATGAGGAGACAGATGTGTTGACACAGCTTGATGAAAGTGTAATCAATGTTGGTTTAGGAGGGACCAAGACTGTTCAGAAGGTTAACACAGATAAACCAAATGAGGGCATTGAAAAAGAGGTTCAGGAAATGAATGAGGAGGCTGCAAAAAGGGATGGGAATACAGCAAATGTTGAGGGCGTAACAAATGTTAAAGAGGGAATTGGAAAAGATGTTGAGGAAAATGTTAACAATGTACCAACTGTTGAGGACCGAATACTAAGAACGTGGAGTCCGGAAAAGAGGTCGGGAGAAAAATGATGATAAAAGTGTGGGGTCTCATATGAAGGAGGTTCTTCCAAATGTTCGATTGGAAACAGAGAGAACGTGGAGCATCAATGACTATTTGTTGCACGCAGACAAAGATGAACAAAATACCGAATCGGCGAGATATGGTACCTCATAATTTGGGGTGTACTATGGACTGTGGTTTGCAAGACAGGGGTTCTTGCACTTGTCTCGATTTCATGGTCGACAGGACCATTTATTTGAGACTGTCTTGAAGCGTCGGAAGGAAGTCATGGATTATTGCTTCCTTACAGATCATGCGATTAAGAAGACGCAAGTTTATTTTTTGAATGTAAGACATTAATTAATCTACTACATAAAAATAATTTAAAAACTAATATGCTAATTTTTTTGGAAAATGGTACGAGAGATTATCCGTGACTTTGGTATTTACCATAACATACCAAAGAGCGATATTGAGTCTTTGTTGCTCGACACTAAAATAGAAGCGAAAGTGGTTATTGAGGCATGGGCAATATTGCTCAATCGTTTGAAATGGCGCCAAAAGACAAAGAAACGGACCGGCAAGGATTTTCTATGGCCTTGCCCACTCGGTATGGGAAACATAAACCTCATGTGTTCCTTGTGTTTTAAATTACGTGGAAAAATCATCAACACGACTAATCAATTATGTTATAAACAAACAGGGTGGTATGAAGAAAATCTTACTTGTAGATGAAGAAAATGTTGATGAACCGACAAGATCAAGGAAGACGTATGGAGGACATGGGATATGTGGTCAAATCAATATAAATGACCACTTGAATTTAAATTCGAGATATGGTAAGAATTTAAAAGTACTTTTAGTTAAATCTTTGTTAAGTTAATTATCCGATCTTTTAAGTTAATTATCGATATTGTCGAAGTAAGTATTGATATTGTTTTTTAAATCAGGTAGCTATTTTAGTTGTGATATTGTATTATATATTCTGTGATATTGTTACTCATTACTTGTGATATTGTATGCTATGGTCTGTGAATGACAATGTTATTTTCTATAAAATATTTCTATAGGTGTTCATACCTTTGCTATATGAAGACCACTACATTTGCGTCTGTATTGACACCAAGAGGGAAAAAATGTTCTACTTGGACAACCAAGATTATGATCATTTTGAGGACGAGGAGCATGTACACCTTGCTCATTTAACTGTAAGTACTATATTTAAAAATAATAACTAAGGATATAATGCTTTTGTTAGCTAAAGATTGAAATTTGATAGTTATTTTTTATAAACATAAACAGGGAGCTGTTTACGGGCACTACCTCAACAGTAAAGGTTATGCAAGTGGGGCGAAAGTACAGGACTATGTGCTGACAAATGTCGCCTTTGATTGGCAAACAAAAGAGTTGAACATGGATTGTGGATTATTCATGATGTTCCACATGATGTTTTTTGTGGGTGAAGATTTTAAATGTGAACTGAACGATGAAAAGAAGAGGCGATTGTACGGGGGAGAGATTGCGAACGTTTGTGTTGAGCGATTTAAATAAATGTAGGAGTCAGGTCCTGAGGAAGGTTACAAACCTTAATGCAATCAAAGGGACACTGTTGCCTAAATTAGTAGCAAAGAGGAAAGCAGCAAGCAAAAGAAAGAGAGGGAAAGGTGGGAAAAAGAATGTTCAAACTCCTGTAAAAAAAACAGGTTATTTTCTTCAACACTGACTTATTTTCATTATATATAAGCATTATATATTCAAATAACAAAAATAAATATTTTTGTAGGTGTGGTAGAAGATGGTTCTGCCAAAGTGGGTGGGAAGCGAGGGAGGGGGAAATCGGATGGCCTTGGGAGCACATACAACTGTGGTGTGACAGATTCTAACGTGGAGGTCGTCTCAAGGTTTATGAAGGCTAACAAATCACTGTGTGCAAAGATGTTGACCATGAGAAACAAGTGCTTGACTACTGCCTATTGGACGACCACAGTTTCCCATTAGAGTATGTTTCTGTGATACTGTTTCTTAAAGAGTGTGATATTGTTTTCAGAGTAGTGTGATATTGTTTGCACTATTTAAATTTGATGGTACTTTTATTTTATCATAACTGCTATTTTTTGTGATACTGTTTCTTAAGGGATGTGATATTGTTTTTAGAGAAGTGTGATATTGTGTGCACTATTTTAATTTGGTTTGTGTTAATGTTTGGAGCAGTGAGGTGGTTGCCAAATTCAGTAATGATCAATATCTTGTCAGAAACGATATATTGTCATTGCTTCCTAATGAGCATGTCAGTAGCAATGTGATTGAATGTTGGTCCCTCATTCTGAACCATATTGAGCACACAGAAAAATGTGAAACAAGTGTGATGTTTTTTGGGATTCGACACATGGTAAGCTGTCCATTTAGTTTGATTAAATATAATCACTCTTTAAAACTAAAATAGGACTTGTAACATATATATTCAAAACAGGAAATTAAAACCGAAGGAGCTAGAGACAGGGAATTGATTAAAGAAAAGATGTTCGAAGAATGGGACGAATTCATTAGAAGAAACACGGTTCCACTGTAACTGTGCAAGCGATCTGGTTTTTATTTCAATGGTATGGAAAGAGCATTATTTACTGTGTTTGTATAAATTTCAAAACCGAGACAAGGAAGTCTTTGGACAACACAGAGTACCCCGACTGGGAGCAAACACAAATACACAAAGTTGCAGATTTGGTGGTATGATTAATTGATAGTTCTTTAAAGTATTGCTTGTATAGTAACATTGAAATAATGGATTTACTGTTTTGTGAAATTATTACTAATGGTGAACCGTAATATTGTAGGCGGAGCACATGAGTGACTACTTAGCAAAGAAGAACGTGGAAAGAGCAGATGATATAATAACGTTTGATGTTGTCAACATCAACTTCCCTTGGCAAAAGACATAGATGAACAATACTGAGTCTGGGAACTTCTTAATGATGCACATGATTCGATATGAGGGTGTAATGTTTGAAGCCGACCTGAACCAAAAAGTGTATAGGCGATACTATCGGCTAGAATGGCAGCGAAGATTGCTTTTAGGCGACATAAATGAGAACAGAACACCTTTGATCGAAAAAGTAAAAGAATTTTCAGATGGGAAGGATGAAATATGGAAGACATTGAAGCAACATAGGAAGAACAACGAAAAGGCGAAAGGGAAGCGAAAAGAGGAAGTACCAATGGCGAAGTTCAAACAAAAGAGAATGCGATGTTATTGTGGAGGTGACAAATAAAGAAGATGTTAGGAAACAAAGAAAGGAGGATTGTACTAAGAAACCGATTATTAACACAGAATTGCCAATTCTTCGGCAATCTCCTAGGAAAAGGTAAAAACAATTTACAATTGTATATACAAAAATATAGATAGTAATTAGGACAAAGGTGTCCGAAATAATAAATGACTGTTGGTATGGATATGCTTTACGAGAGGAGCCGATTCGGAAAAGATGGTGAAGATCGTAGGAACGAGCCCGCAGTAACATACAAACGTGGTAGGATTAAGACCGTTGCAAATCCGAAGAACCGCGGTAGAGGAAGAGGAAGGAATTAGGACTACTATATTTGTTAGAACGAAGTTGTAATTAAACTAAAGGGTATGTAATGGTAGTACAAAAACGAATTTAATGGTAACTTTTTATAATGGTAAAGTAGTGATGGCTATTTTGGATGTCATCTAACTGTTGCTAAAGTGTGATATTATTTCACGTTTGGTGTGATATTGTGTAATAGTTCTTTGTGATATTGCTTCTCAATATCACACGAGGCTAAAACAATACCACACTGTTTACTTTTAAATATCACTATGGATATGGAATGTTAAATCTCACGTTGATATTGTTTTTAGAATGTTGTGATATTGTTGTGTACACGAGTTGATATTGCTTCTCGAGATCGCACAAGTATGTTAAACAATATCACACGGATGTCTAAACAATATCACAATATGAATATGTTAGTTTAAGTCTTACGTTGATATTGTTTTCACTATGTTGTGATATTGTTGTGTACACAAGTTGATATTGTGTTAGAAAACTGCAGAAGCATATTATGAACTGCCATATTTTGACAACACACAAAACACAAGATGTGAAAATCTTAAAGCAAAAGGCATATATAGTAGTCCTGATGTAGTGATCTTTTTTTAGAGTAAGATGTGAAATATATAAATGTAAGGTGTGATATTGTTTCTCAGTATCAAAAAATACAAAAACAAGACAACTGAGACAAATAAAATAATCAAATATTCTCCGAGTACGAGTACTTTCTATATAAAATAAAGTATAATTTATACTTTAATGAATTTTGTGGTCTATATTAATATACTAGTCATAAAGAATGTCGTCTATTTGTTTGCTTGCTATAATTAATGAGCGCCATCAACAAAAACTCCTTCGACCGATCAACCATCATCAATCATCCTCATCCGAACTACCCCGAAAATACAAAAAGGTGAAACAGTGATATTATTTTATATAAGGAGTGATATTATTTCAAATGAAATGTGATATTGTTTCTATCTCGAACAATTACAAACAATATCACATTCTCGTTATCCTCAAGCGGTGATACTGTACTACAAAAGTGTGATATTATTTCTAACAAGATGTGGTATTGTTTCTAAAATTACCAGGAAAATATAAAAGAAAGTTGAGACAGATGTGTTGACACATTCTTTTATCCTCAAATAATATCAAATTCTGTATCGTCAAATAGTGATCTTTTTAGTATAAGATGTGATATTATTTTAAATAACATGTGGTATTGTTTTTGACTCGTGACCATACAACATAGATAAAAAGTTTCATACATAGACTGTTCATGGTGAACATACCTTATTGTCGGCATCGGTACAAAAGCATTAGGACGATTCGTTTATCATGGTGAGCCATTTGTTTGCAATTACGACAAAGCCTTTTAGGCTTCTCCGCTTTAGCTATGCATTGTTGCTTTTTGGAGATTATTCTCTTCCCGCTACCATTGTTCTTTGCCTGACGAGGTGGTAAAATCCTCACCTCAGTTGAGGAACTGCACCCAAGAAGCATCTCCAACTCCTGCTCTTTGGTCATTGACTCTGATTGCGGATTGAGTTTCACCCTGAATTGTTTAAGGGTGTCAACAAGATCAGTGATGTCCTTCGTAGACACATTCTTGAGCACACTGATGGTCGCGTAGAAGTCTGACCATAACTTGCACATTTCCATCTTTCGTAAATCAGTGGCATCAAAATCCTCAATTAACTCACCATGTGGACCATAAAGAGGGATCTTATGTGCATTCTTGGTCCACCGCATAAGAATGTATTTATCGGGCAAAGTGTGGACTTGTTTTCCGAGTAAACCCAGATAATGTGTCTACAAATAATACCCTTCCTGTTGAACAACTTGCAAGAACATTCAGCGTCATTCGTTAGAGAATTGTAGACGACTTGGTAGGTCTTCTGCGTTCTGGCATCAGGAATACCAATTAATTCTACACCGTTTGCAGGTGGTGTGAAGCCACCAACACTAAGGGAACAAATAGAAGCAGAAGCTTTTACTTGAAAATCTGAGAAAGCAGCATTTGTATAAACCTTGGAAGCATGAGCTTCCAACTTAAGAGAAGTCGCTAATTGTGGAAGAGTACAATCATCGTCTCTATCAAGTTGTTTTTGAGTATGGCGATGTACATCAATGGCACTTTAAAACCGCATCAAGAATTCAACAAGTGTACCATGTGCATTTTCAAAACGTTTGAAAAAATTATTCTGACTCTCAGAACGTTGAGTTGTTCGTAATAGACAACCCATAGGAACATCACGAAAATAAGCTGGGATCCATTTCCTCCTTTTTCTAAACATGGTTGACAACCAGGAATTACCGTCAAGATTATGCTCATTGACCAACTGACACCACTTTTCTTCAAATTCAAGAGGTTCTAACTCAGCATCCCAAACAATAACATTTAAACGGCTGACAAAATCAGTCTCTCTCGAAATTGAAGGCCCAACCTTATCAGTAAGCTTTTGCATGATATGCCACATGCAATATCTGCGCTTAGCATGTTTGAAGACAAAGACGCAAACCCGCTTTATTCCAAAGACACCGATCGGTTATTATACGATGTGGCTCTCGTTGTCCCATAGCATCAAGGAACTTTTGAAAGACCCATGTGAACGAATCTTCATCCTCATGAAATAGCAACGCAGAAGCAAAAGTAACTGACCTTTTGTGGTGGTCTACGCCAGTAAAAGGAGTGAAAAGCATACAATACTTATTCGTATTGTAAGTTGGATCGTAAGTGATGTAATCACCAAACAAAGCATAGTTTCTACGAGACTCTGCATCACACCAAAACGCACGAACCAAGCATTTACCAGAATCCACCTCATAAGCAAAGTAAAAACCTTCAGTGGTATCACGTTTATCCTCAAAATAGTTAACAAACAGTTGAGCATCCCGGTCTCCTATGAAACATTTGATATCCCTTCCAAAATTCTTAAAATCAACCAGTTGAGCTCCAACATTCTCATAGCCATCTACATATTCCTTGACATTTCTAAATTCCCTTGTTGGCCCTTGATTAACCCTTGAATGATCAATAATTGTCTTTTTATGGTAAAGATGGAGGTGCCTGTGTTTTTTTTGAAACTGTTGATTTCTAAGTGAACAAAGACGGTGATTATGCCACTCATGAAACTGAAAAACAACATAACCATCCCCATTATAGCGAAACTCAATCATAGCAGTACAACCAATCCTAGTTAATTTAGTGTTCCTGATATCAAAAGGCCTGGGAGTTGCCTGCTCCTTTCCACTATCTAAAACAATAGCCTTCCTCTTACGATCTCTAAAACCTTCACGGTTGCAAACAACAAATTTATACTTCACATCACCGAAATGACCTTTTTTGAGAAGACTTCCTAGGTTCAAAACCACATGCTTCAAAGATACACATCATAAAAACTAATAGCTTCTGCCAACGTCCCAAACAACTGACCAATATAAGGTTTAAACTCAGGTGCAACATTCCTTGTCCACAATTCACTACCACCAGGTGGAGTCCAAAAGTAGTTGATGCACACGAGAAGGAATAGAATGTTGTTCAACATGTGGAGTAGAACTAGATGCATCGGGGTTCAATCGAACGGTAGAAGTAAGTGAAGACTCAACAATATCATTACTATCTTTAGAGGTAATGGCAGAGACATGAAGATCATTACAGGAAGAAGAAGTTACATTACTTGTAGGATCTGGCAAGAAAAGTAAAATGTAAAATAACAAGAAAAAGTCTAAAAGATATGGACGAAAACAAAATCACACAAGTGGCTGAACAATATCACATATCCAGGAAAACAATATCACGTTGTTTGGGAAAAATATCACACATGAAGATGGAAAATGATATCACAAAGAATGTTGCAGAACAATATCACACAGTGCACGAACAATATCACATATCCAGGAAAACAATATCACGTACTCTGGAACAAATATCACACATGAAGTTGAAAAACAATATCACAAACGTGAATATACAATGGTACATATCAACATAAACAATATAACCAGTGTAGAAAACAATATCACATATTGAGAAAAATAAGAACGTCAATGAACAAAAAATATGTACCAAAAGTATGAAGAACATGTGATTGAAAGTCTGAAAGTACAAAATAAAGAGAGAATACGCAGAGATTTCGAGAATACGCCGAAAGTACAAAACTAAGAAGAATAACATACCGGACATCGCAATGAAGATTGAAGACGCAAAGATTTGAGCGGAAAACCTGGAAATCAAACAAAAACGTCATGCGAATTTTAAGGAAGCACAAAATTAAATAGAAAATAACAAATAAATAAGAACAAACAGAGTAAGATAAGAACGAAGGCGAAACATAAGGACGAAAAACGGCAATTACGTACACCGAACAAAGGAAATAATTGGAATAATATGATAATTGTGAAGAATGAGCAAAAAACACTGGAAATAAAACAAAAACGTCTCGAATTTTAGGAAACACAAAATTAAATTGAAAATAACAAACAAAAGCAAGATGAAATTCAAATTATAGAAACGAAAGAAGAACAAACAGAGTAATGTTAGGACGAATTCGAAATTTAGGGATCTAAAAACGCCAATTACGTGCACGAACAAACGAACTAATTGGAATAATATGATAATTGTGAAGAATGACGACGAAAAACGGAGATGACGCCTAAATTCTAGGGTTTTCCAAACAACAATGGAGGAAGAAGCTACGAGAGAGAGAAAGTTGAAGGAGAAGAAGAAAAAGGAGGAAATAACGGTATTGTTGTAAAACGTAGTTTATATAGGCAACTGTTAAATTACAAATTTGCCCTTCCTTGTTTCCACCCTAAATACCTATCATAGTATTAATCCTCAATCCTCAAATATATAACTAATACTCACATGATCTCATTCCTATATATATATATATATATATATATATATATATATATATATATACGAGTTTTTCTATCCTATGCCCACTAGGCATAGGATAAGAAACCTAAAAGGAGAAAGAATTAGTGGATTTTTATGGGAAATTGCAATGTCCTATCACTTTAAAAGAAAAATATCATTAATTCTTTCCTTTTTAGGTTTCTTATCCTATGCCTAGTGGGCATATGATAGAAAAAACCGTATATATATATATATATATATATATATATATATATATATATATATATATATATATATATATATATATATATATATATATATATTGTGTAAATTGAGCACATCATCACTATAATTTAGGGAGAGATACGAATTGGGGATGGGTGAGAGATATTCGTCATGCATAATACGATGCGTTAACCACCTTTAGGCAAAAATATAAAAATAAATGAAAAAATTTAAACCTAAAAGGGGGTCACGTACATGCCAACTCTTCTATAGTTCTCTACCGCATTAATAATCTCATGAAATTTATGACATTTATTTCATATTAATAAAAAAAATGATTATACTGGTTCGTACAATTTGTGATTTATAACTTTTAGCTAACTTATTTGAACTTACTTAAATTTATATATTTTAAGTGAAGAATATTAATTATAAATATGATAAAGATAAAATTTGATCTTTAATTTCTTCAGAGATAAAAAAAACTCAATTTTTTTTCTTATAATATATTAATTAAAGGTCATAATGTAAAACAAGCAATTACACCACAATCTACTATTTCAATTTGTCGATGATCAACACTCAAAATAGCACATTTGTTATTTGAATAGTGTAAAAACTCTCAAAATGCTAAAAAAAATTGTTCAATCTGTCGTTATCAAACAAAACCTAAGTTTCTGCATTTTTTTTTGTCATGTTCAACTTATTCTTTACGGGATGTAAAAATGATGAAGTTCAGAAAGTAGCGGTTAGTTTTCTGTTAGTTAGATGGACTTTTCAAGAGAGAGATGAAAGTTTTGCATTTTAGACCATTTTATGTGTGAACCGAAGGGATTAAGTACTGGGCTAAAGGTTGTGTCGAGTGGGAATGAGGTTGATTGCGACGAGTTGGTTGACTAAAATTTTTCTTTACTAGATCTAGAAAGGGGATAATAATTATGAGATAATAAGATTTGAAGAAAAAAGGACAATAAAAATGAGATGGAGGCAGTAAGATTTATTTATGCAAAATGAAATAAATAGCAAAGTTCGTGTATATATATAATATTCAAACTTATTCAGTTTACAAACATAGTACCCAAACACTTTGTTTGAGTATCCGGAATGGAGGTAAGGGAGGGGACGAGAAAAAGATTAGGAAGGGTAAGGGAGATAGATAAGAGGGAAGATTGCTTCTTAAACGTTTCTTTGTTGAAGGAGAAATAAATTATCTTCGATAAGGGAGACGATGATCCATATCATCTGGAGTAAAGATTGGTGTTTCATAGAGGTGAATGTGATTTATGACTACTTAGATGTAAAACGTGGCAGAAAGATATTAGTGGATTTGAGGTTGTTTCAAGTTGTAAGAACTAATCACAGTGACTGATATTTTATTTTGCGGGTAAATTAGTGGGGTGGAGGGAGGGTGCATTTGTGGAGGGTGATGAGTTTAACGAGGATAGTGATAATAAATAAGGTTATTTATCAGCAAATTATCGCTTGCATTAAAACATATAGGTAACATGAATAATAACAAGAAACCTCAAAAGATCATACTAATAAACTTAATCTTGACCCCATCAATCCATATTAAAGTAAAATCTTAATTCTAACAACATTGTCGAGGGCAAGGGTTAGTTTCCATTGAATTGTGGATTTTTCTAGAAGTAGGGATTTAGTTTTTCACTTGGTTGGATAAATTTGAGAGAAGTTTCGAAGACAAGGACCGATCTTTCAAGGGATGCGATTGTTTTAGATCATGTGTGTGAATAGGGAAGAAAAATAGGGGTTTGCGTGAAGGATTTTGTTTCAAATGAGAAGATAGGGGGCAAGACTATTGTTATAGGGGGGTGTCATAAGCAGCCCCAGCCATGTAGTATTGCTTTAGAATTTGGTTCAAATTCAAAGGTACGTCTATAGTTTGACCGGGAGATATAACATTTAACTGTTGGAATATGTGTCCTCCGACAATAATGCGATCACAACTATTGATCATGATGATCACATGTTTAAGTCTCATTCTAAAGAATACAATTGGGAAGTAATATTTTACTGTCAACTGGTCCACACATATCGGTAATGATTGGCTGACTAGAGTTTGACATTACTGTCGTGAGACGGTGGTGATCAGTTGATCCCGTTAGGTCATACCTAAAGGGTAACACTCTTAATTGATTATTTAATTGATCGTATGACGATACAGGTTGATTAAATTATTCAAAATTGACGGACGATTTTGGAAGTAATATTTACGTATCTCATTATAATTTGATTAAATAAGAAACGGTCTAAGTGATCGAATTGTTTTATTACTTAGATGAAATTATTGTTTAAGGAAACAATTGCATTAGAATGAATAATTTATTATAAATACAAGATGTTGTGATTTATAATTGGTAAAATATTTTGGTACAAGTAATTATGAATTACTAAGTCAATTTTGTATATGACGTATTTTTATTAATGCGTTGATTTTTAATATGTTAAAAATACATAACAATTTTACATGACATGGGACATGTGACAAATTGACAAATTGACAAAGATAAAATGGAATCCATTTTATCTCTAAATGGACCGAATTAGTGGGGTGTTTTAGGAAATTATTATGTTATTAACTAAGTGGTAAAGATAATCATATTTGCCTAAACCTAGCCATGCAAACCTAGTGCATCTTGTGAAGAACACCTTGCTCATGCATTGGCCCTAAAAGCTCCCCCTCCTACCCGGTTTTATGAAGAGAAAACTATAGGTTTTTCTCTTTAATTTTTACCTTATACACTACCAAAATTATTAGGGTATTCATTCATTCTTACACACATCTAAAAATAAGAGTTTTAGAGAGATAAAATTCTTCCTTTTTCTCCCTTCTCTTAGCCGAAATTAAGAGAACAAAAATAATATTTTGGTCAATTTTATTTAAATTAATATTGTTCTAGTAATAATAATATTAATTTTATTAAGAGATTACCTTGGGTATTAATCCTTGGGAGGGATTCTACACTTGAATCCTTGTTCATCCAATATTTGGAGAACTCAAGAACAAGTGAGTAGGAGAACTCACTTGTGCCCAAAAATCCGAAATATCAATGTAAGGGTTGATGATTTCTTCCTTATTTTTATTATTGTTTGCATGCATAAGATCAATGTTTAATTTTATGACTAAATTAAATCATCACATATATGAATATGTTAAGTAATGAGATATTGATTTCTAACAAGTGGTATCAGAGCCTTAGGTTGTTTGCATGCAAATCGATTATAGTTTTTCCGAGTTATACGATTAACATATAAAACTTATAAATTTGTGTTATTATGATATATCACGAAATAAATTATGCATGTTAAAGTTTCTGGTCCTAAAATGTATTTATGATTTTTGGTTAATTTATGGAATTTTTATTGTTCATTTTATATAATAATGGCATTAAAAATGTGATTTTATGATAAAAATGTCATTTTCGGACTAAAATTAGCTAAACTTCGAATTTTCCAGTGGTTTTTGGATATGTTTTCACATATATTATTTTTAGATGACCTGTAAATTTTCATAATTTTTGGAGTTCTTATGCTCCAAATGTGGATTTTTCATGATAAAAATCAAATTTAAATGAAAAATAGGTTAATATGAGATATATTTCGAATCTGGTCATAAAAATTTAGTATGTAGTCACATGCAATTTTACAAGATGTGTGCAAAATAATAGGCTATAATGAAGTCTTTATGCATGATTTATGAATTTTTTGATGAAAAATAACATAAATAGTGACTTAATTAGTGAATAATTGCTAAAACATACTTCATGACTAAGGAAAAACATCAGATGTTGCATTTTATTACCTATTTCAGATCTAAAATTGAAAAGTTCATAAATATAATTTTTTCTCATGTTTTTATGATTATTATTGATAAATCCGATAAACCGCAACATTGTTTTTCCGTTAAATTTTCGAAATTTTGAACCTAAGTTTTTGAACATTATGAGTGTCATGGTATTTTTCCAGAATGTTCATGAGTTTAAATCTCAAATTTCAAAATTTGAATTTATTTGAAATTTTTGTGATTTATTTGAAGTTTATAGCATTTTATTGTAATTTTGAGTACACTAATGAACAATTTTAAGAAATATAAGTTAATTATAGTCAAATGGTTAGTGGAGACTAATTTTGAGTCCTAAGTTGGTTAGGGTAATTAACTTGTGCATAAATATGATTTTATGTAATTTATTGTGATTTTAAAAGGTTGAATCACTTAAATCCGTAAAAACCGTTTAATATACGATATTGGCTCCTTATAGGCGATTTAGCATAAAATTGGGCATGTTCTTACATATTATAATGCTGCATTTTATTTATGATTGTCATAATTTTATTTTATGTAGTTTTTGAATGATGTAATTTTTACTTAGTATGGCCTTAGTTTTTAATTGGTATTACCCGAAATGTATGAGAATATCGATTCGGTTGTAATTTTTGTGATCTCGTATCACCGTTTTGTAATTTAATATATTTATTTTATTGTAATTACAAATGTATGATAAGAAATTATGTAATTTGTTATGTAATTTATTTATTCCGGAGTTCCTTGAAGACGGTGTCACTCAAGAAGGCGATACATAAAGACGGTGTTACCTCGAGATGCGTGCCAAACCGAAGTTCAAGGGACCAATGAAGTTGGTTTCCGAATATGTAATAGTTAATTAGATTTTCTATTTTAGGAAGCCCATACTAGGATTTATTTTATGCTTTGCATTTTATTTATATGTTGCATGCATCGCTAAATCGCCATAACTAAAACAAGCATCATCTTTTTTAATCGAGTTTATCGACCGTGTCAATTATAATTATCGTAGTTCACCGCTTTAGTTCACTTAAAACGTGATAGATAATAAATTGACATTACCTCTCGCTAAAATAATCAATTGAGACATAGCCTTACCAAAAAGTAGAAACCATGAAAACCTATTTCGTGAGGGAGTGCACTTGGCTTTACCAGGGTACAAACCTTGTTACGTAGGGGAAGTGGATGATAAATGTCTACCCACCAAGTTTATAAAGATGAGGGTTGTTTTCGGCTTTACCGATACCCAAGTTGATGTAAATTTGGATCATGGACACATTTATTCGAAATTTGGGTTGAACTCAACGAAAGTATTCTCGACGGTTGCCGGATGTGTTTCGGGCTAAAGATAAATTTTAATGTAAATTTATCGACCAAGAGTTCTAAAAGTAGAATCGATTAAAATGTTAATCCACCGAGTTATATTGATAAGGATTGTTTTTTGGTTTTACCGATGCCTAAATTAATATGAATTTGGGTCTTGGAATCATTTATCAAGTTGGGTAGAGGTCACTAGATAAATGCAATAAAACTTGTTTAAATTAAATTTTAACGAGTATTATTATTATGAAAACGACATATGTTTTATTCCTTCTATTTTGTTTTGTAGACCACTTTTATTTCTCATAACAAATGGCCACTCCAAACACCAACGCCACGCCTCTCACTAATACTTCATGGTTCCGATCCTTTATGGATCGATGTAAACTTGAAAAGAATGGGTCAAATTTCTCCGATTGGATGCCCAACTCAAACTAGCCGCCCAAGGTGATGACAAGCTTCGTTACCTCACCGAGGCCTCTCCACCCGAACCTAATGCTAGGTCGAGTGCCGCTACTAGGGAATCATATGAGGCTTACCACAAGGAGTCTGCCGCAATGAAAAATGTGTTGATCTTTGCGATGGAGGCAGATCTCCAAAGGAGAGCCTTTAAGATGGGCACCGCTAATGAAATCTATTCCAAGCTTGTGACAATGTTTTCACAAGCTCCTATTGGAATATGTGTCCTCCGACAATAATGCGATCACAACTGTTGATCATAATGATCACATGTTTAAGTCTCATTCTAAAGAATACAATTGGGAAGTAATATTTTACTGTCAACTGGTCCACACATATCGGTAATGATTGTCTGACTAGAGTTTGACATTACTGGCGTGAGACGGTGGTGACCAGTTGATCCCCTTAGGTCATACCTGAAGAGTTGCACAAGTTACTTGTGCAAGCCGAAAGGGACATGGGGTTAAATGTGAACCCACCAAAAGATGTGCTTAACATAAGCACCAAAAGCAAGGGGAAGTTCAAAAGAATGGGAAGAAGGGTAAGAAGCAAGCTCCCACTTTCACCAAAGCTAAGACTTATGAAGCTAGCACCTCCAAGATCAAGAAGGGTCCTCTTGATAAATGTCATTATTGTAATGGTGTTGGACATTGGAAAAGAAATTGTTCCAAATACCTTGGTGATATTAAGGCTGGAAAGATCACTCCAGTATGTAAATGACTATCCTTTCTTTTATGTTTCTAATTCAACTATGACATTGTGATACAAAGTTGTGATAATGTATCCCCTTTTTATTGTAAATAGGGCCTCCACCAAGCAAGGACAAGGGAAAAGAAAAGCAAGCTTGAGAAACCATCGAGAAGCTAGGAATAGCTTCCATGAAGCTTCGCTTTTTATTGTCTTATTTTAATTATGTTTTGGATTTTAGAACCTTTTGATTTCCGTGTTTGACATGGAAATGTATTTTGGATAATTGGTTGTATTTTGGATAATGGTGGCTTGGTTTGCAACCCAAGTCACCCGTTTTATCATTTTTATCCTTGTTCTAAAATTGGTCTATACATGCTTGCTCATAGAAACATATGATTATTCACTTAAAGTGATCTAATTAACAACCATAATGATGGGATTCATTATATAACCACAAGCTAAAGACTTGTGTATGATCATTTTCAAAGTGATATTGAGTTAATGAACTCTCTTAAAGGAAAGTTAATCACCAAGTACACTTACAAAATCTAAAACAATTAGTCAACCTATGAGATAGTCCTCCTTATACTTCAAAAATCATTATTTGTGTCTCATATACTATCTTTGAATCTCTAGTGTATTTATTCTAAAGATAGAGTGGGAGAAAAATGAGGACACAACACCAAGATAAATCTATGTACTTGTGTAAATGAGATCTACGCAAGGGAGAATGATTTGAATAAAGGTATATCTATTTCTATAGTATGCCCAATAGATGAGATCTATGGTCTCGAATAGATCTACATGACAAAAGAGACCAAGTGAAGTAATCAAGAGAATGTTTTCTCAAGATAACTACACGAGGAGACCAAAACAAAGTTTTGGAAGAAAATGACTAATGTAAAGTCTTAACAAGAGTTTTGACTAGTTTATGATAAATTTTGACCAATAGTTTCAACATTGATATTTACTTAAGAGCCTAAATGAATCAAAGTTACATCCTAGAAAATAAATGAGATTTATGACTAGAGGTTGCAAGGATTGATATACCGATATCCTTAATAGCTAAGTTAAGTATTAACCACGCAAATATCATTACTTAACCTCATTATGAATATAAAATGGTTAAACCTCCTTCCGAAAAGGGTATTTTGAAGGATATGTATTAGATATTATTTATATTTAAACAATGACATTGTTACGCATCATTATGATATGAATGAGTTAGAGATTAAAATCTCTTTCCATAAGGTTAAGATGAGACCACTTCAAAATAAGTATTTTGAAAGGATATGATGGGAACATATATGGTTTTATCTCAAATAACTTAAACAAAGCAATATATATTTCAATTCTTGAAATGACTCAATTGAGGAGTCAATTGCGAATTATGTGGAATTAAGTGGGAGTTGGAAGTTATCATGTGTAGACATGGAATTTAGTGGGAGCAATCATCTTGTAAAATTTATAACTCATCACTCATTGAAGAATGACGAGGTAATACCTTCCTTCACAAAGGAGTATTTGAGTTTTCAATTCTGGATGAAAATGGACTATGATGAATCCAATCACATCATGAGATGTTGGATAAGTATAGAGACATACACATCGAATCAACAAGTAACGTAGGTTACTCATGTAAATGAAAATGGAAAGGCCATTAGCAGTCATGGTCGTTCCTTGAACCTAAGAATAGTTGATGACATGATTAAAGGTTACTAATGTTTCCGCCATTAGAATAATCATGCACATGTCCAAAATATATCATATGCATAAGAGCATGATGGATCGTTGGCAAGCCATACATGAAACGTCATGAATTCTCGAGGAGAATTTGATGAGCGATTTCAGTGTTTGACAAGAAGACTCTGTTGTGTGTCAAGAGATTGCACATATTGCAGTTCGAACACATGTAAGGATTTATGAAAATCCTAAGCTCTTAAACTAAAAGGAGAAATAGGAAGTTTGGAAAAATACTTAGTTGAATAAGAAGTTACTCAAAACTAGTTTTTCCTATAATGCTAGGACTTGTGAGAAGTGCTAGGCTAATCATCTTGACAATTGTTGCAAGATTCTACAAAACATATACCTAGTGCATTGTGTGTGGGTAGAGTACTTGATCAGTACAAGTTATATCATTCACCACAAATTCGTTTGTTATGTGATAATCGACAAGGAAGTTCTCTCAAGATAAAGAACCAAAACCGAGGTTGGGAACCAAGATGTGTACTTGGTAAGGTTCATGTTATGAGAAGATAACATGAACGTAAAGGAAAATGCGATTATAAGAAGTTTGAACTCATGGACACGTGGTATGTTAAACTTCTATTGCAATCAAACAAGTGTTTACACACTTACGATATGCATCACAAGGTTGTAATATGGTATTGACTACCGGAATGTGATGTCGACATTTGTCGTTTGAGTTATTATTAACTCACCTTATACTTTGTTACATCCAAACGGGTTGTAGAGACAATTGAACCCCGTTAAAGTGAACACGGATTAGCATTGTATTTGCCCATAGTTACTTATATGAGGTGACGTCTCGAAGTGACTAGAGTGTGATGCGATTGATGGCAAGTTCAAGTGCCATAGAGTCATATGAGAATGACTAGTCGATCACATAAGCAGACTGTTAGGAACATTTTGTCGGGCCTTATGACCGCTTATAAAGTTCTGGCAAATTTATATAGCCTGGTCGTGGCGAGAGATACTATAGTATTCGAATGACTCGATTCTTTTGACTAAAGACTATTCGCCTAAGATGGCACAGTTTCAGATTAACTTTGATTTGTGTTACTACGACCTTCGTAAATGGGGTCAAATGGGCATATTTTGGGTTATGATGGCTGTGGCTAGTCGATGGGAATGAGTGCGATAGAAATTGTCCACCCCTAGTCAGGGTTATAACAACATCTCAGGGCCACTCGAGGAGTAATGAACTGGAAATGCGTGGCCACGCTCGGAATGTATCCATGGTGGATAACTCCGGTCAATCAGTTGTTCTCCAGATCGAGGAAACCACTATCGATATGATCACTTGAAAGTACGACCTGAAAGACACCTTGCATTGAGTGGGAGATAGTAATAGGACAAGAGAATTGGTGACGCACACTTGTCGAGGACAAGTGGGAGATTGTTGGAATATGTGTCCTCCGACAATAATGCGATCACAACTGTTGATCATAATGATCACATGCTTAAGTCTCATTTTAAAGAATACAATTGGGAAGTAATATTTTACTGTCAACTGGTCCACACATATCGGTAATGATTGGCTGACTAGAGTTTGACATTACTGTCGTGAGACGGTGGTGACCAGTTGATCCCCTTAGGTCATACCTAAAGGGTAACACTCTTAATTGATCATTTAATTGATCGTATGAGATCTGGTCAATTAAATTACTTAAAATTGACGGACGATTTTGGAAGTAATATTTACGTGTCTCATTGTAATTTGATTAAATAAGATACGGTCTAAGTAATCGAATTGTTTTATTACTTGGATGAAATTATTGTTTAAAGAAACAATTGCATTTGAATGAATAATTTATTGTAAATACAAGATGTTGTGATTTATAATTGGTAAAATATTTTGGTACAAGTAATTGTGAATTACTAAGTCGATTTTTGTATATGACGTATTTTTATTAATGCGTTGATTTTTAATATGTTAAAAATACATAACAATTTTATGTGACATATTACATGTGACATATGACAAATTGACAATTTGACAAAGATAAAAGGGAGTCCATTTTATCCATGTAAACCGAAATAATGGGAGGATTAGGAAAATATTAGGTTAATTATGTTAGTGGTAAGCATAATGATTTACCTAAAAACTAGCCATGCAAACCTAGTGGTCATTGTGAAGAACACTTTGTTCATGCATTGGCCCTCTTCCCTTCCCCATTCCACCCCATTTTTGAGAGGAGAAAACCATGGGTTTTTCTCCTCATTTTACCTAATATTCACTACCTAAAACATTTTAGATTATTCATTCATTATTCATCTAAAATTAGAGTTTTAGAAAGATAAAATTCTTCCTTCTCTCTAAACCGAAATAATAGAGAGTCCAATAATATTTTTGGGTCAATTTTAATATAAAATTAGTATTATTCTACTAATAATAATATTAATTTTATTAAGTTGTTATCTTGGGTATAATACTTTTGGGAGGGATTATCTTCTTGAATCCTTGTTCATCCACTAAGGAAAGCTCAAGAACAAGAGAGATGATGATTTCTTCTTTATTTATTTTGTAGTTTGCATGCATAAGATCACCTTTTAATTTTATGACTAAAATAAAATTATAACATATATGAATATGTTGAGTATAGAGATCTAGATTTCTAACAAGTGATATCAGAGCCTTGGTTGTTTGCATGCAAATCGGTTATAGTTTTTCCGAGTTATACGATTAACATATAAAACTTGTAAATTTGTGTTATTATGATATATCACGAAATAAATTATGCATGTTAAAGTTTCTGGTCCTAAAATGTTTTTAGGATATTTTGGTTAATTTATGGATTATTAATGTTCATCTTATAAAATAATGGCATTAAAAATGTGATTTTATGATTAAAATGTCATTTTCCGACTAAAATTAGCTAAACTTCGAATTTTCTAATGATTTTTGGATATGTTATCACATATATTATTTTGAGATGACCTATAAAGTTTCATAATTTTTGGAGTTCTTATGCTCGAAATATGGATTTTTCATATTTAAAATCGGATTTAGAAGAAAAATAGTTTAATATGAGATAAATTTCGAATATGGTCATAGAAATTTAGTATGTTGTCACATACAATTTTACAAGATCTGTGAAAAATAATAGGCTATATTTAAGTCTTCATGCATGATTTATGAATTTTTGATGAAAAATAGCATTAATAGTGACTTAATTAGTGAATAATTGCTAAAACATACTCTATGACTAAGGAAAAACGTCACATGTTGCATTTTATTATCTTTTTCAAATCTAAAATTGAAAAGTTGATGAATATAATTTTTCTCATGTTTTTATGATTTTTATTGATAAATCCAATAAACCGCAACATAGTTTTTCCGATAATTTTACGAAATTTTAACCTAAGTTTTTGAATATTATGAGTGTCATGGTATTTTTCCAAAATGTTCATAAGTTTAAATTTCAAATTTTGAGTTTATTAGGTTTTTTTTTGTGATTTATTTGAAGTTTATAGCATTTTTATTATAATTTTAGGTCCATTAATGAATAATTTTAGAAATATGAGTTAATTATGGTCAAATAGTTAGTGGAGACTAATTTTGAGTCCTAAGAGGTTAGGGTAATTAACTTATGCATAAAATAGAATTTATGTATTTTATTGTGATTTTAAAAGGTTGAATCACGCAAATCCGTAAAAACCGTTAAATATACGATATTGGCTACTTAAAGGCGATTTAGCATAAAATTGGGCATGTTCATACATATTATAATGCTGCATTTTATTTATGATTGTCATATTTTTATTTTATGTAAATTTTGAATTATGTAATTTTACTTAGTATGGCCTTAGTTTTTAATTGATATTACCCGAAATGTATGGGAATATCGATTCGGTTGTAATTTATTGTGATCTCGTATCACCATTTTGTAATTTAATAGATTTATTTTATTTTAATTACAAATGTATAATAGGAAATTATGTAATTTGTTATGTAATTTATTTATTCTGGATTTCCTTCAAGACGGTGTCATTCAAGAAGGCGATACATAAAGACGGTGTTCCCTCGAGATGCGTGCCATAACCGAAGTTCAAGGGACCAATGGAGTTGGTTTCCGAATTTGTAATAGTTAATTAGATTTTCTATTTTTAGGAAGGCCATACTAGGATTTTTTTTATGCTTTGCATTTTATTTATATGTCGCATGCATCGCTAAATCGCCATAACTAAAACATGCATCATCTTTTAATCGAGTTTATCGACCGCGTCAATTAGAATTATCGTAGTTCACCGCTTTAGTTCACTTAAAACGTGATAGATAATAAATTGACATGACCTCTCGCTAAAACAATCAATTGAGACATAGCCTTACCAAATAGTAGAAACCATGAAAACCTATTTCGCGAGGGCGTGCACTCGGCCCTACCGGGGTACAAAACTTGTTACGTAGGGGAAGTGGGTGATAAATGTCTATCCACCGAATTCATGTTGATAAGGGATGAATCGATCCTACCGTGCCCAAGTTGATGTGGATTTGGATCATGGACACATTTATTCGAAATTTGGATTGAGCTCAACGGAAGTATTCGTGACCGTAGTCGCATGTGTTCCGGGCTATAGATAAACATTAGAGTAATTTTATCGACCAAGAGTTCTAAAAGTAGAATCGATTAAGCGTTAATCCACTGAGTTATATTGATAAGGGATGAATCGGCCCTACCGTGCCTAAGTCGATATGAATTTGGGTCTTGAATCATTTATCTAAGTTGGGTAGAGGTCACTAGATAAATGCAATAAAACTTGTTTAAACTTTTTTACGAGTATTATTATTATTAAAACGACATATGTTTTATTCCTTCTATTTTGTTTTGTAGACCGCTCTTATTTCTCATAACAAATGGCAAATCCAAACACCAACGCCACGCCTCTCACTAATACTTCATGGCTCCGATCCTTTATGGATCGATGTAAACTTGAAAAGAATGGGTCAAATTTCTCCGATTGGGATGCCCAACTCAAACTATCCGCCTAAGGTGACGACAAGCTTCGTTACCTTACCGAGGCCTCTCCACCCGAACCTAATACTAGGTCGATCGCCGCCACAAGGGAAGCATATGAGGCTTACCATAAGGAGTCCGCCGCAATGAAAAACGTGCTGATCTTTGCGATGGAGGCGGATCTCCAAAGGAGAGCCTTTAAGATGGACACCGCTAATGAGATTTACTCCAAGCTTGTGACAATGTTTTCACAAACTCCGCGGATCGTCCAATATTAGGCGGCCGCGGCATTCTTTGATCTCGACTTCAAAGAGAGCCAAAAGGTTAGCCCTCATGTGCTCAAATTAATGGAGCTACTCGAGATCTTGAAAATTCAAAAGGTTGAAATCCCCAAAGAACTCATTGTAGATAGGATTCTACACTCCTTATCCAAAGTCAAGGCATATGTTCAATTCCGGGTGAATTTTAACATGCAAGACAAGGACGTGTCTCTTGAAGAGTTGCACAAGTTACTTGTGCAAGCCGAAAGGGACATGGGGTTAAATGTGAACCCACCAAAAGATGTGCTTAACATAAGCACCAAAAGCAAGGGGAAGTTCAAAAGAATGGGAAGAAGGGTAAGAAGCAAGCTCCCACTTTCACCAAAGTTAAGACTTATGAAGCTAGCACCTCCAAGATCAAGAAGGGTCCTCTTGATAAATGCCATTATTGTAATGGTGTTGGACATTGGAAAAGAAATTGTTCCAAATACCTTGGTGATATTAAGGCTGGAAAGATCACTCCAGTATGTAAATGACTATCCTTTCTTTTATGTTTCTAATTCAACTATGACATTGTGATACAAAGTTGTGATAATGTATCCCCTTTTTATTGTAAATAGGGCCTCCACCAAGCAAGGACAAGGGAAAAGAAAAGCAAGCTTGAGAAACCATCGAGAAGCTAGGAATAGCTTCCATGAAGCTTCGCTTTTTATTGTCTTATTTTAATTATGTTTTGGATTTTAGAACCTTTTGATTTCCGTGTTTGACATGGAAATGTATTTTGGATAATTGGTTGTATTTTGGATAATGGTGGCTTGGTTTGCAACCCAAGTCACCCGTTTTATCATTTTTATCCTTGTTCTAAAATTGGTCTATACATGCTTGCTCATAGAAACATATGATTATTCACTTAAAGTGATCTAATTAACAACCATAATGATGGGATTCATTATATAACCACAAGCTAAAGACTTGTGTATGATCATTTACAAAGTGATATTGAGTTAATGAACTCTCTTAAAGGAAAGTTAATCACCAAGTACACTTACAAAATCTAAAACAATTAGTCAACCTATGAGATAGTCCTCCTTATACTTCAAAAATCATTATTTGTGTCTCATATACTATCTTTGAATCTCTAGTGTATTTATTCTAAAGATAGAGTGGGAGAAAAATGAGGACACAACACCAAGATAAATCTATGTACTTGTGTAAATGAGATCTACGCAAGGGAGAATGATTTGAATAAAGGTATATCTATTTCTATAGTATGCCCAATAGATGAGATCTATGGTCTCGAATAGATCTACATGACAAAAGAGACCAAGTGAAGTAATCAAGAGAATGTTTTCTCAAGATAACTACACGAGGAGACCAAAACAAAGTTTTGGAAGAAAATGACTAATGTAAAGTCTTAACAAGAGTTTTGACTAGTTTATGATAAATTTTGACCAATAGTTTCAACATTGATATTTACTTAAGAGCCTAAATGAATCAAAGTTACATCCTAGAAAATAAATGAGATTTATGACTAGAGGTTGCAAGGATTGATATACCGATATCCTTAATAGCTAAGTTAAGTATTAACCACGCAAATATCATTACTTAACCTCATTATGAATATAAAATGGTTAAACCTCCTTCCGAAAAGGGTATTTTGAAGGATATGTATTAGATATTATTTATATTTAAACAATGACATTGTTACGCATCATTATGATATGAATGAGTTAGAGATTAAAATCTCTTTCCATAAGGTTAAGATGAGACCACTTCAAAATAAGTATTTTGAAAGGATATGATGGGAACATATATGGTTTTATCTCAAATAACTTAAACAAAGCAATATATATTTCAATTCTTGAAATGACTCAATTGAGGAGTCAATTGCGAATTATGTGGAATTAAGTGGGAGTTGGAAGTTATCATGTGTAGACATGGAATTTAGTGGGAGCAATCATCTTGTAAAATTTATAACTCATCACTCATTGAAGAATGACGAGGTAATACCTTCCTTCACAAAGGAGTATTTGAGTTTTCAATTATGGATGAAAATGGACTATGATGAATCCAATCACATCATGAGATGTTGGATAAGTATAGAGACATACACATCGAATCAACAAGTAACGTAGGTTACTCATGTAAATGAAAATGGAAAGGCCATTAGCAGTCATGGTCGTTCCTTGAACCTAAGAATAGTTGATGACATGATTAAAGGTTACTAATGTTTCCGCCATTAGAATAATCATGCACATGTCCAAAATATATCATATGCATAAGAGCATGATGGATCGTTGGCAAGCCATACATGAAACGTCATGAATTCTCGAGGAGAATTTGATGAGCGATTTCAGTGTTTGACAAGAAGACTCTGTTGTGTGTCAAGAGATTGCACATATTGCAGTTCGAACACATGTAAGGATTTATGAAAATCCTAAGCTCTTAAACTAAAAGGAGAAATAGGAAGTTTGGAAAAATACTTAGTTGAATAAGAAGTTACTCAAAACTAGTTTTTCCTATAATGCTAGGACTTGTGAGAAGTGCTAGGCTAATCATCTTGACAATTGTTGCAAGATTCTACAAAACATATACCTAGTGCATTGTGTGTGGGTAGAGTACTTGATCAATACAAGTTATATCATTCACCACAAATTCGTTTGTTATGTGATAATCGACAAGGAAGTTCTCTCAAGATAAAGAACCAAAACCGAGGTTGGGAACCAAGATGTGTACTTGGTAAGGTTCATGTTATGAGAAGATAACATGAACGTAAAGGAAAATGCGATTATAAGAAGTTTGAACTCATGGACACGTGGTATGTTAAACTTCTATTGCAATCAAACAAGTGTTTACACACTTACGATATGCATCACAAGGTTGTAATACGGTATTGACTAACCGAATGTGATGTCGACATTTGTCGTTTGAGTTATTATTAACTCACCTTATACTTTGTTACATCCAAACGGGTTGTAGAGACAATTGAACCCGTTAAAGTGAACACGGATTAGCATTGTATTTGCCCATAGTTACTTATATGAGGTGACGTCTCGAAGTGACTAGAGTGTGATGCGATTGATGGCAAGTTCAAGTGCCATAGAGTCATATGAGAATGACTAGTCGATCACATAAGCGATGTTAGGAACATTTTGTCGGGCCTTATGACCGCTTATAAAGTTACGCAAATTTATATAGCCTGGTCGTGGCGAGAGATACTATAGTATTCGAATGACTCGATTCTTTTGACTAAAGACTATTCGCCTAAGATGGCACGATTTGATTAACTTTGATTTGTGTTACTACGACCTTCGTAAATGGGGTCAAATGGGCATATTTTGGGTTATGATGGCTGTGGCTAGTCGAAGGGAATGAGTGCGATAGAAATTGTCCACCCCTAGTCAGGGTTATAACAACATCTCAGGGCCACTCGAGGAGTAATGAACTGGAAATGCGTGGCCACGCTCGGAATGTATCCATGGTGGATAACTCCGGTCAATCAGTTGTTCTCCAGATCGAGGAAACCACTATCGATATGATCACTTGAAAGTACGACCTGAAAGACACCTTGCATTGAGTGGGAGATAGTAATAGGACAAGAGAATTGGTGACGCACACTTGTCGAGGACAAGTGGGAGATTGTTGGAATATGTGTCCTCCGACAATAATGCGATCACAACTGTTGATCATAATGATCACATGCTTAAGTCTCATTTTAAAGAATACAATTGGGAAGTAATATTTTACTGTCAACTGGTCCACACATATCGGTAATGATTGGCTGACTAGAGTTTGACATTACTGTCGTGAGACGGTGGTGACCAGTTGATCCCCTTAGGTCATACCTAAAGGGTAACACTCTTAATTGATCATTTAATTGATCGTATGACGATACGGGTCAATTAAATTACTTAAAATTGACGGACGATTTTGGAAGTAATATTTACGTATCTCATTGTAATTTGATTAAATAAGATACGGTCTAAGTAATCGAATTGTTTTATTACTTGGATGAAATTATTGTTTAAAGAAACAATTGCATTTGAATGAATAATTTATTGTAAATACAAGATGTTGTGATTTATAATTGGTAAAATATTTTGGTACAAGTAATTGTGAATTACTAAGTCGATTTTTGTATATGACGTATTTTTATTAATGCGTTGATTTTTAATATGTTAAAAATACATAACAATTTTATGTGACATATTACATGTGACATATGACAAATTGACAATTTGACAAAGATAAAAGGAGTCCATTTTATCCATGTAAACCGAAATAATGGGAGGATTAGGAAAATATTAGGTTAATTATGTTAGTGGTAAGCATAATGATTTACCTAAAAACTAGCCATGCAAACCTAGTGGTCATTGTGAAGAACACTTTGTTCATGCATTGGCCCTCTTCCCTTCCCCATTCCACCCCATTTTTGAGAGGAGAAAACCATGGGTTTTTCTCCTCATTTTACCTAATATTCACTACCTAAAACATTTTAGATTATTCATTCATTATTCATCTAAAATTAGAGTTTTAGAAAGATAAAATTCTTCCTTCTCTTCCTTCTCTCTAAACCGAAATAATAGAGAGTCCAATAATATTTTTGGGTCAATTTTAATATAAAATTAGTATTATTCTACTAATAATAATATTAATTTTATTAAGTTGTTATCTTGGGTATAATACTTTTGGGAGGGATTATCTTCTTGAATCCTTGTTCATCCACTAAGGAAAGCTCAAGAACAAGAGAGATGATGATTTCTTCTTTATTTATTTTGTAGTTTGCATGCATAAACCTTTTAATTTTATGACTAAATTAAAATTATAACATATATGAATATGTTGAGTATAGAGATCTAGATTTCTAACAGCTCCCACTTTCACCAAAGCTAAGACTTATGAAGCTAGCACTTCCAAAATCAAGAAGGGTCCTCTTGATAAATGCCATTATTGTAATGGTGTTGGACATTGGAAAAGAAATTGTTCCAAATATCTTGGTGACATTAAAGCTGGAAAGATCACTCCAGTAGGTATATGACTATCCTTTCTTTTATGTTTCTAATTAAACTATGGTATTGTGATACAAAGTTGTGATAATGTATCCCCTTTTTATTGTAAATAGGGCCTCTACCAAGCAAGGACAAGGGAAAAGAAAAGCAAGCTTGAGAAACCATCAAGAAGCTAGGAGTAGCTTCCATGAAGCTTGTCTTTTTATTGTCTTATTTTAACTTATGTTTCGGATTTTAGAACCTTTTGATTTCCGTGTTCGACATGGAAATGTTTTTGGATAATGGTTGTATTTTGGATAATGGTGGCTTGGTTTGCAACCCAAGTCACCCGTTTTATCGTATTTTATCCTTGTTTCAAAAAATCGTCTTTATATGCTTGCTCATAGAAACATATGATCATTCACTTAAAGTGATCTAATGGACAACTATAATGATGGGATTCATTATATGTCCACAAGCTTAAGGCTTGTGTGTGATCAATTATAAAGTGATATTGAGTTGATGAACTCTCTTAAAGGAATGTCTATCACCAAGTACACTTATCAAATCTAAAACAATTAGTCAACCTATGAGATAGTCCTCCTTATACTTCAAAAATCATCATTTGTGTCTCATAAGCTATCTTTGAATCTCTACTGTATTCATTCTAATGATAGAGTGAGAGAAAAATGAAGACACAAAGAACACCAAGCAAAATTTGTGTACTTGTGTAAATGTGATCTACGCAAGAAAGAATGATTTGTATACCTATACGAATAGTATACACGAATAGATGAGATCTATGGTCTCGAATAGATGAAATCTACGTGACAAAAGAGACCAAATGAAGTAATCAAAAGAATATGTTCTCAATATTACCAAAAACACGGGATTTTACTAAATCCTCTCTCTAGTTTTCTCTCCCCCTTCTCTCTAAAAAACAAAACCCTAAATCCTCCCCCTTTGCTGCCGCCGTTCTCCTCCTTCCTCCCACCGCCACCCATCAACCCCCTACCATGTCGCCGGGGATGGGGTCTCTCAAGACCTTTCTCCGGCGACCCGTCTCCTCTCTTCCGATTAACCCTCCTCCCCTTTCTTACCCACACCCGGTTCTGGATCGTACGGGTCTGCCCGTTCCTCTTGGTCTGCGTGGTATATGTGGGCTGTTCGGGTCTTATCGAACGAGTTTGTTGAGGTGGTGTGGCAGGGTGGTGCTTGTATCTGGCGGTGTCGTGGGTTTGTAGGGAGGCGGTGGCTTCCGTTTTTTTTCTCCTGTGTTCCGCTTTGTTTCTTTTATGTTTTTGTTTAATTTCCGCTTTCGTTTTTGTTTCGTCTCTCTTTCTGAGGGCTCTGTCCCCGTCTATCGGTGGTGTCCTTCTCTCAGTTTGAGAGCTTTCGTTTTCTGGTTTGCTTGCAGTTTTCTAATAAGTCAGCAGAAGATCAGCGTTGTTATAGATCGTTATATGGTTTTACATATTTTGTCCGATTTATGGCTACAATCAATCACGTTAGAAGAAATGGATACTCGTCAAGGAAGATTCGGAGACCCTCTTATGGATGAAAGCCTTTTGCGGCGAATCGATGATAGAGACTCTGTTGCAGTGTTTCATTCTTTGAACAAGAATTTATTTCCTATGGTTGTAATCGATTTGTATCCGATTAAGCTTGGCATATGTTGTAGATGTCGTATGACTTTTTATTAATGATAATGATTTTTTCTCAAAAAAAAAAAAGAATATGTTCTCAAGATAACTACACGAGGAGACCAAAAGAAAGTTTTGGAATAAGAATGACTAAAGAAAAGTCTTAATTGACTAATTTATGATAATTTTTGACCAATAGTTTCAATATTGATATTTACATAAGAGCCTAAATGAATCAAAGTTGCATCCTAGAAAATAAATGTGATTTATGACTAAAAGTTGCAAATGTGGATATGCCGATATCCACAAGAGCTAAGTTAAGTATTAACCATGCTAATGTCATTACTTAACCTCATTATGAAAATGAAATGGTTAAACCTCCTTCCGAAAAGGGTATTTTGAGAAGGACGTGTATTAGATATAATTCACATTTAGATAATGACATTTCTACGCATCATTATAAAATAAATAAGTTAGAGATTAAAATCTCTTTCCATAAGGTTAAGATTGAAACCTTTTCAAAATAAGTATTTTGAAAGGATATGATGGGAACATATATGGTTTTATCTTAATAACTTAGCAAAACAATATATATTTCAATTCTTGAAATGTTTCGATTGAGTAGTCAATTGCGAAACATGTGGAATTAAGTGGGAGTTGGAAATTATCATGTGAAGACATGGAATTCAGTGGGAGCTATCATCTTGTAAAAGTTTATAACTCATTACTCATTGAGAATGACGAGCTAATACTTTCTTTCACAAAAAGGTATTTGAGTTTTCAATTCTGGATGAAAATGGACTATGATGAATCCAATCACATCATGCACATGTCCAATAATGAATCATATGCATAAGAGCATGATGATGCATTGGCAAGCCATAGAAGAAACATCATGAATTCTCGAGGAGAATCCGATGAGCGATTTCAGTGTTGGACAGAACACTCTGTTATGTGTCAAGAGGTTGCACATATTAAAGTTCGAACACGCGTAAGGATTTATGAAAATCCTGAGCTTTTCAAGCTAAAAGGAGAAATAAGAAGTTTGGAAAGATACTTAGTTGAAGTAAGAAGTTACTCAAAACTAATATCTCCTAATATGCTAGGACTTGTGAGAAGTGCTAGGCTAATCATCTTGACAATTGTTGCAAGACTCTACAAAACATATACTTAGTGCATTGTGAGTGGGTGTAGTACTTGACCAGTGCAAGTCAAATCATCCACCACAAAAATTCATTGGTTGTGTGATAAACAACCAGGAAGTTCTTTCAAGATAAAGAACCCAAACCGAGGTTGGGAACCTGTATGTGTACTTGGTAAGGTTCATGCTATGAGAGATAACATGAATGTAAAGGAAAATGCGATAAAAGAAGTTTGAACACATGGAAAAATGGTATGTTAAAACTTCTATTGCAATCGACTAGTGTTAATACACTTACGATATGCATCACAAGGTTGTAATACGGTATTGACTACCTGAATGTGATGTCGACATTTGTCGTTTGAGTTATTATTAACTCACCTTATACTTTGTTACATCCAAACGGGTTGTAGAGACAATTGAACCCCGCTAAAGTGAACACGGATTAGCATTGTATTCGCCCATAGTTACTTACATGAGGTGATGTCTCGAAGTGACTAGAATCTGATGCGATTGATGGCAAGTTCAAGTGCCATGGAGTCATATGAGAATGACTAGTCGATCACATAGGAAGACTGTTAGGAACACTTTGTCGGGCCTTATGACCGCTTATAGAGTTCTGGTAAATTTATATAGCCTGGTCGTGGCGAGAGCTACTATAGTATTCTAATGAGTCGATTCTTTTGACTAAAGACTATTCGTCTAAGATGGCACAGTTTCAGATTAACTTTGATTTGTGTTACTACGACCTTCGGAAATGGGGTCAAATGGGCATATTTTGGGTTATGATGGCCGTGGCTAGTCGAAGGGAATGAGTGCGATAGGAACTGTCCACCCCTAGTCAGGGTTATAACAATATCTCAGGGCCACTCGAGGAGTAATGAACTGGAAATGCGTGGCCACGCTCGGAAGATATCTATGGTAGATAAATCCGGTCAATCAGTTATTCTCCAGATCGAGGAAACCACTCTCGATATGATCACTTGCAAGTACGACCTGAAAGATACCTTGCATTGAGTGGGAGATAGTAATAGGACAAGAGAATTGGTGACGCACACTTGTCGAGGAGAAGTGGGAGATTGTTGGAATATGTGTCCTCCGACAATAATGCGATCACAACTGTTGATCATGATGATCACATGTTTAAGTCTCATTCTAAAGAATACAATTGGGAAGTAATATTTTACTGTCAACTGGTCCACACATATCGGTAATGATTGGCTGACTAGAGTTTGACATTACTGTCGTGAGACGGTGGTGATCAGTTGATCCCCTTAGGTCATACCTAAAGGGTAACACTCTTAATTGATTATTTAATTGATCGTATGACAATACGGGTTGATTAAATTACTCAAAATTGACGGACGATTTTGGAAGTAATATTTACGTATCTCATTATAATTTGATTAAATAAGATACGGTCTAAGTGATCTTATTGTTTTATTACTTAGATGAAATTATTGTTTAAGGAAACAATTGCATTAGAATGAATAATTTATTATAAATACAAGATGTTGTGATTTATAATTGGTAAAATATTTTGGTACAAATAATAATGAATTACTAAGTCAATTTTGTATATGACGTATTTTTATTAATGTGTTGATTTTTAATATGTTAAAAATACATAACAATTTTACATGACATGTGACATGTGACAAATTGACAAAGATAAAATGGAATCCATTTTATCTCTAAATGGACCGAATTAGTGGGGTGTTTTAGGAAATTATTATGTTATTAACTAAGTGGTAAACATAATCATATTTGCCTAAACCTAACGATGCAAACTTAGTGCCTCTTGTGAAGAGCACCTTGCTCATGCATTGGCCCTAAAAGATTCCCCTCCTACCCGGTTTTATGAAGAGAAAACTATAGGTTTTTCTCTTTAATTTTTACCTTATACACTACCAAAATTATTAGGGTATTCATTCATTCTTACACACATCTAAAAATAAGAGTTTTAGAGAGATAAAATTCTTCCTTTTTGTCCCTTCTCTTAGCCGAAAATTAAGAGAACAAAAATAATATTTTGGTCAATTTTATTTAAATTAATATTGTTCTAGTAATAATAATATTAATTTTATTAAGAGATTACCTTGGGTATTAATCCTTGGGAGGGATTCTACACTTGAATCCTTGTTCATCCAATATTTGGAGAGCTCAAGAACAAGTGAGTAGGAGAACTCACTTGTGCCCAAAAATCCGAAATATCAATGTAAGGGTTGATGATTTCTTCCTTATTTTTATTATTGTTTGCATGCATAAGATCAATGTTTAATTTTATGACTAAATTAAATCATCACATATATGAATATGTTAAGTAATGAGATATTGATTTCTAACATTAACTACCTGTAAATATTTTTACATAACTACCATTTGAGCCAACAATGATTAAATTATGGTTGTTATTCTAAAGTAGGAGATTTGTTGCATCATTGAGTTGATTATGCAAAGTAGATATTATTTTTTTTCTTGACCAATTGAAAAACAAACAGGTATTAATGAACAAAATCTAAAAACTCTCAGTCCCATGTATCAAACACTCTTTTATTCTTATGTCAATATTATCTTAGACATGTACGATGTACTATATGTCTATATTCCATTTTATTGTGAAATTTATCACACATTATTTTAATTTTCGTGCAACGCACGGGCAAGAAAACTAGTTAGAGAGGATAATAGAAAGAGAGATAGAAGAGGGATATAAACTGTAAAAATGAAATGTATATTGTGATTGAATGAATTGTTTGCTTACAACTTCTCTATATTTATAACAACTCTAACTAACTGCCACCTTATGACAACTCAGCACTTTTAACCAACTTAATACACTGATTTCACAAACTAACTTTAACCAACTCGAATGCTATTACAACTAATTTTCTAACAAACTTGCTGTACTACATCATACTTCCTTCCTTCAAAAATGACGTGTCCTCAAGTCAATTATTAACTCCAGGAATGACAAAGTCAGGATATTTTGCTTCAAATGCCAAGGCAGGTTCCCATGTAGCTTCAAATTCTGCAAAGCCTTCCCACTGAATTAAGTACTGGACTTGAGCTCCATTTTGGAATTTAACAGTCCTTCTGTCCAAGATTGCAGCTGGTTGTAATATCTGATCAGCTGGACGTCCTTGTAACCATTTAGGGATGTGGATAGCAATGGGCAATGTTCCCCTGAACTCCTTTAACTGTGATACATGAAAGACATCATGTATTTGTGTAGTAGCAGGTAGCTTGAGCTTGTAAGCAACCTGGCCAATTCTTGCCTCTACCTGAAAGGGACTTGAATATTTATGAGCTAGCTTCTGATTAGCCCTTTGTTGTACAGACATCTGCCTATATGGTTGAAGTTTGAGCCACACCCAATCTCCCACCCCAAATTTCCTTTCTGACCTGTGCCCATCTGCTAGCTGTTTCATTCTAGCTTGTGCTTTGATGCGATCCCGCTAAGTGTTCACAAATTAAGATGTGGTCGTTGGTCACGGTCGAATCAAAACACAATTTATAGCTCCACAAACAACTCTACAATTAGTAAAGAGGCAAGTAAAGGTCGGGTCCCAAGGGACGGGAGTTGAAATGAGATTTCTATTGCAACTAGTGGTGTCTAAGGGGTGTCACAAATTGGGTTGATGTAGAAGGTTACTAAACTAAAATAGCAATGAAAATAAACAAGCAAGATGAATTAAAGGGGTGTAAACAATTGATTAAAGGCACTAGGGTGTCATGGGATCATAGGGGAATCATGGGATATGATCATACAAACATGTTCTCAAATTATAAGCAAGCAATTATTGCTGTGATGGATTGAGTTGGGTTATATCTTACAATCCTAGGAAAGTTTGGGTCCCGGAGCCGAATCGATTAGATTGTACAACACCTACAAGTCGACTTAATCTTCCCTACTCAACAACATGCATGGTCTAATGAGACTCGAGTTGGGTTATGTCTTACAAGTCTCATTGAAAAGATAGAAGATGATAGTAAATGCAAGGATTCATAGGCTTAGCATTTCATCAAATATAACATGTGCATGAGTTGAGATCAAAACAAGCAAGCAAATAAAACATGAAAGCATATTAATTTAAGCATGAATCATTCCCCATGTTGGTTTCCCCTAATCACCCATTAACCCTAGCTAAGAGACTACTCACTCATTATCATGTTGATCATGCTAGCAAGGTTGTCAATCATACCAACAATATGAAACATGATGAATAAATGAAAGTAATTAACAATAATTAAAAAGGGATTAAGAGATTATACCTACTAATGATTCCAATAATAAAGCAAAGATAAAAGAAGTACTTGAATGCTTGATTGAGAGGTTGTCAATCTCCCAACAATAATCCAAATAATCTTCAATTACCCAAAATAAAGGATGAACAAAAGAGAGATTAAAGAACTAAAACTTGGATTAATACTTGATTACAATATTAAAGAGAGATTTGATTGATATTAACTACACTAATTATTGATAAGAAGAACATGCTCCTCTAATTAGACTAATGGGGTATTTATAGTGGAAATTAGGGAGGATGCATTAAGGTTAACTAAGGGCTAAACTAGTAATTACACTTTTTAAGTTGAGCAAGGAGGAGCCGGTATTTTCTGAGAGAAGGGCTTCTTTTTTCGTAGCTTGGAGAAGACAATCCGTGCTGTGCTAGAATCCGGGCGGAATAGGGTCGGGACGGGCGGATTCTGGCCTTGGAATCCGAGCGGATTCAGGGAAATCCGGGCGGATTGTGGAGGTGGAATCCGAGCGGATTGTGGCAAAGCCGCTCGGATTGTCTTCTTTGCAAGGACGGACGGATTGGTGACAATCCGCTCGGATTGTCAGTCAGCAACAAATCTTCTTCTTTTCTTCCCTTTTCTTCATAAATTCCTTGGGGACTCAAGGATCTTTTCTCAACATTGCTCTTCTACTATAATATGTACAAAGGCCTTCTAATCTTGTCTCTCCTTGATGCTTGGTCATTGAATTCGATCAATTTAGTCTCGTTTTGCCATGAAAATGCAAGATTCTTACTCCTTTCCTACCAAGGGATCAAAATCTCAAAGAATATGCAAAACAAAGAACTAAAGATAAGAAATGACCCAAATAAGCACTAAAAAGCATGGGAACAAGGCTAATTCGGGGGCTAAATATGCGCCAATTATGGTCACATCATGCTTTCACCAAGTGCTGCTTAATTAGAGAAATCATTTGGTCCCTCTTCTGTAATGATCTATCAATTGCCTCTATTTGTGATTCACATGGTAGAGGCTGATTGTAGACCACTTCTCATGGAGTATGGCTAGTAGCAGTACAAAAATGAGTGTTGAACCACCATTCAACTAATGGCAACCACAGACTCCATTCCTTAGGTTTATTCCCACACATATACCTTAAGTATGCTTCCAAGCACCTATTTACCACCTCTGTTTGCCCATCAGTTTGGGGGTGATAAGCTGAAGACAGTTTGAATTCAGTGTCATGTAAAGAAAATAATCCATGCCAAAATTGACTAAGGAACACTGAATCCCTGTCACTCACAATGCTTCTAGGCCATCCATGTAACTTGAATATGTTGTCAAGATATGCTTGAGCCACTTGAACTGATGTAAAAGGGTGAGCTAGTGCCACAAAAATGAACACTTTTGCTTAATCTGTCCACCACCACAAATATGACATATTTCCCATTAGATTTAGGAAGCCCAGTTATGAAATCCATGGATATGTCTACCCACATCTCCTATGGTATTGGGAGAGGTTGTAATAAGCCTGGATAAGCTGCACAATCAGCTTTGGCAGCCTAGCAAGTTGTACACTTTTTTACAAACCTGGCCACATCTTTTGTCATGCCCTTCCAATGAAACAAATCTTTTACTCTTCTTAGATTAATATCTCTCCCAGAGTGCCCTGCAGCCACTGTAGCAATTGTTCTTTCAATTGCACCTTATCCCCAAGCACAATCTTTCCCTTTCTTCTAAGGAAACCATCTTGAAAAGAGTAGTGGTTCACAACTTGTTAATGATTTAATTTCTGGATAATGGTTGAGAGGTGATCATCAGTTGAGTAGCTATTAATAATGAGTTGCCTTAGGTCAGATGACAGCACTGAGATAACCATTAATAGAATTTCTGACCCATGAACCCTTGATAAAGCATCAACAACCAAATTCTCTTTCCCACTCCTGTACTGTATCTTATAGTCAAATCCCATTAATTTAGACAACCAAAATTGCTGAAATGGAGTAGAAATTTTCTGATGTAATAACCATTTCAGGCTTCTTTGATCAGTCTTGATAAGAAAATGATTACCTTAGAGATACTGTTCCCATTTCTTCCCATTTCGATACTGTAAATACAATTGCTAGTAACTCTTTTTCATATACAGATAACCATTTAGGACCCAAAGCTCTGTTAATGTAGGCTAAGGGATAGTTCTCCTGAATAAGAACCCCCCCTATTCCATCATTTTAAGCATCTGTTTCCACAATAAATTGTTTTGAGAAATTAGGTAAGGCTAGAACTGGAGCAGTAGTCAGGGCTATTTTTAATTTCTCAAAAGCTTCATTAGCTTCTTGATTCCAAATAAATGGTCCCTTATTCAAAAGACTAGTAAATGGCCTGCTTATTACAACATAAAACTTAACAAATTTTCTGTAGTACCCAGCCAAACTTATGAAGCTTCTCAATTCTTTGACAGGCCATTTTGCAAGAGCCTCAATTTTCTTTGGGTCAGTCTCAACTCCATTCCCAGATATAAAATGACCCAAATACTCAACTTTCTTCATAGCAAAGGAACATTTTGATGCTTTGGCTAACATGTTATGGTTCTGCATTAATTGAAATACTTCTTCCCAATGTTTCATATGCTCTTCTTGTGAATTGCTATACACTAGTATATCATTAAAGAATACCAGTACACATTTCCTCAACAGTTTCTTAAAAACAGAATTCATCCACCCTTGAAAAGAAGATGGTGCGTTTGTTAGGCCAAAAGGCATTACCAAGAATTCATAATGACCCTCATGAGTCTTAAAAGTTGTTTTGTAGACATCTTCTTTATGCATTCTAAGTTGGGGGTAACCAGCCCTCGAATCCAACTTGCTGAATATGCTTGCCCCTAATAGCTTATCAATGAGCTCATTAATTACTGGAATTGGAAATTTGTCTTTGATAGTTCTCTTGTTGAGTTGTCTATAATCAATACAAAGCCTCCAAGTACCATCCTTCTTTCCCACCAATACCATTGGTGATGCAAATGGACTATTGCTATTCTAAATAATCCCATTTTCCAGCATTTCTTCTACCAATTTCTCAATAATATCTCTTTGCTTCAGTGTGGATATATGTATGGCCTAATACTCACCGGACTTGCCCCTGGTTCCAATGGTATTTTGTGATCAAATACTCCCCTAGATGGAGGAAGACATTTGGGTTCTTCAAAAACTTTTTTATACATGGTTAAGAGAGTTTGAAGTTCAAATGGGTGTGTGGTTCAGTGTCTGTGGTCATGGACAGTGGTTAAACTCTATATCCAAGTTGCTGTTAGGGGATACTAACTATAGCAAACACAACTGAGAAGCTTAGGACACCAGTTTCTATGAAATTTCTCCCTTATGAACTTTAAACGGGGTTGCTGGTACCCCTGCAATTTAACTGAAGAACCCTTCCATTGAAACTCCTTAACCAATCTTTTAAAATCCCATTGAATAGAGCCTAGAGTACTCAGCCATTGCACTCCGAAGACCATGTCACAACTCCCCAATGGAATTAATAAAACATCAGTAGTGAATTTTTTGCCATGTAAATCTTAAGTGAAGTTCTTACACATGTACTAATAGGCCAAGCGGTTTCCATCAGCCATTACTGCCACAGCCTGGGGTGGTATCTTTTCCAACAGACAACCCAATTTCTTGGCGAAGTTCAGGTCCATAAAATTATGTGTACTGCCACCAGGATATGCAAGGGTTTCCTTCCATATGTACCCACCACCCTCATAGTCTAGTAACTTTGACTACCAGAAAGTGCATTCATAGAAATACATGGTTCACTCAACATTTTCTCATGCACTGTTTCCTCATCTTCATCATCATCCTTTAACTCTAGCAACTCTTCCTCTAACTCATCTTCTCCCAAAATCTCTACAGTGAACAATTGAGTTTTCTAAAACTGACAATTATGGTTTTTATCATAGGGTTTATTACAATAATAGCATTCTCGTTTAGCCAATTTCATCTCTATCTGAGGCAGGAATATAGGTTCGTGGATTAAACTTGGAAAGGCTTTAAAGATGGTTTAAGCCCTCCAACAAAACAGTCCAACAAATATTCAGCACTTAAACATGGATGTCTTTGCATCATTAAACCTTTTAATGCCTCAAATTCATCAATATAGGTGTTAAATGATCCCAACTGATGTAATTTGTTAAATTTCTCAATTATATTATGAGAGGTTTCATCTCTAAATCTTGCTAGCAAATCAACAACAAATTCATCCCATAAAGCCCCCTTATAAACAGTAAGATAACTAGTAACCCATGTCTCAGCTTTACCAATCATACTCAAAGAAGCAAAATCAACCTTTTGTTCATCAAGAATTCGACACAAAGAGAAATATCTAACACATTTCTTAACCGACATAAATGAATTAGAACCATAAAAACTGGAAATTCAAACTTAGGAGTATACCCTAAAGGTCTGGGAGTATGCGTGTCTGAATTGGGGTGTTATAATAGCCCGTATTTTAATAATAATTTATAAGAATAATTTATGTAATTTAATAATTAGTTAAAGGCATTTCTAATAATAATTACAACTAAGACGATAATTAATTAATAAATTAATAATTCAAGTCGGGAATTGGGCTTAGCTAATAGTACAGTATTGGGCCGTGTGATATAATTAGGGGACGGGTCTTATAGGCTTAATAATTAAGTAATCGAATTTTGTATCGGGAATTAATAATAAACAATATGGAAATAATAATTATATCAATAATTATCATAATAATAATAATAATAATAATAATAATAATAATAATAATAATAATAATAATAATAATAATAATAATAATAATAATAATAATAATAATAATAATAATAATAATAATAATAATAATGTTATGGCAATAATAAGATAATTGGTGGAAATTCTAGTTATGGTAAGACTAGTAATATATGATAATAATAATAATAATAATAATAATAATATAATTTATAATGGTAATTCTTATAATAATTAGAATAAAGTAATTATAATAAGTTTCGTAATTGACCTCACATACTCTTTAATCTTACACTATAAATACCATAATAAATCTAAAAATAATTCATAAAAGAAGAAAGAAGAGATCTAAAAGAAAGAAGAGAAGAATTAAGGAAGAGAAAAGCAAATGAATTAATTTTGTTATCGCCTCAAGGTAATTCTTTAAGACCGTTTTATGTATATACTTTGCGATATTATAACTTGTTATCTAGACCACCATAGGACAAGTCGTGACCATCGTTGTGACCGTGGACCACCAGGGACCACTGTTGACCTCATTGGACCACCATTGACCGACGGGAGAGGGGTGTTCAGGCGGGTTTTTATGGGTGGTTGTATGGCGTGTTTTATATGGTTTTGAACCCCTATAAAATCGTGACTGACCTGGGTTTGGGTTAGGGTGGTACCTAGGGTTTAGTCGACCACTGTGGAGGGGGGGGGGGGGGTTAAGGTTGCTTAAAGGCGGCGGTTTTCACGTTGGGTGGCCGGATTTTCGTGGGTGGTTATATGGTTGTTGAATTCGATTTAGACACGGGTTAACCTCTTTCTGTGACTTGACCGCACTCGGGTCTGGGTTGGTTGGCTTGTGGGTGGTTAGTCGGCTATGGTGGAGGTGTCGTGGAGGTTTCAGGTGGTGGTTTGTGGTGGGGTTGGCCGAAAATTCGAAACAGGGAAGAGTTGATTGTTGTTGTTGCTGACGGTTTTAGGGGTTGTTGTGGTGGCGGTGTTTGGTCGAGGGGAAGGAGGGACCACCCCTGGAACCACCGTGGGTCATTGGTGGCAACGGTGGTGGCCATAGGCGGTGTGGTTGGTGTAGATGAGGGTGTCGGGTGCCGGGTTTTTGGTATTTGGTGTTCATGGTCGTGGTAGCTAGGGCGTGTGGTTGTGGGGTTCTGGTGATGGCTAGGCTGGTGGTTAATGGTCGTATGTATGCATCGTAGTGCGGGCTTGAGATGGAAGGTGGTGGGGGTGTAATTGGTGGTTGGTAGTGTCAGGAAAGGACGGGTGAAGGAAGGGTGTTGAACATGGTTTTAACGTGTTGTATGGGGTGATGTTTGTGGATGTGCGTACACGGGTTCTATGGTTGGCTTTTATTTAATAATCAAGACGGGTTGACTCGGGTTTTGGTGGGTAATCGGGTTTTGAATTTAATAAATGGGTATATCTTTAGTTGAGTCGGGATTAATTAATTAATTAATTAATTAATAATCGTTGAGTCGGGTTTCTAAGTTGGGTTTGATGCGGGTTTTTGTATATCATAATAATTAATCATAATAGGTTGTGAATAAAATATGAAAATTAATAATGATAATTAATATGGATAATTAATAATAAAGTATAAATAAATATTTAATATAGAATAATAGTGATTAAATGTTATTTTATGTTAGGTGACGATTGTGAAGAATTATAATCGGATTGCTTTATTTATTGGATTGCTTGAGCTGCGTAATTGGAATTGCTTGCCAGGTAGGGATAAATCCTACTCAACTTTTACTCGATAATGTTTGTTGGATGATTTATATTAAACTGAATTGATCATATGAGAATTGTGTTAGTTGATATCATTGAAATTGTTGGAAGGGAGAATTATTTTGTATATGTTGGTTGGATTAGTTATGATGGAGTTACTGTTATTGCATTGGTTATTCAGTTTAATACTGGCAGACATCCCTTCGTGGTGATGTAGATTATTATTGAGGTTATATTGGCAGACGTCATGGTAAGAGCCTACGGGTGACGTATTTCAGATTTATTCTGGCAGACGATATTTTATCGAATTTACTCGAGGCAGGCCCCAGATTGATCTGCAGGCCATTTGGTGGATATTAATCAACTATATGTTGAGGTAGACATTACCTTATGGTAATGTAGTGTGTGTTTACTCACCTTCGGGTTGAGGCTGCCCCGGCCAGGGATTGGCGGGATGATTAGTGTAATGAGTAAGTAAAAGAAAGGAGCACGTTGTCAGGGGGTTGTGCAATGAAAAAGGAAATTGGATTATTTATCGTATGTTTTTGTTGTTAGTATTTATTCCTACTCAACCTCTCGGTTGACTGTGTATTCGTGAACACCTGCGGTGAACCGTTTTATGGGGAGCAGATTTGACAGTACTAAAGATTAGCTGACTTGGGAGCATTGGGATGAGAGCTCGACTTGGACCATAGTTGAAGTCTAGATCACATAGAATAATTATATCACTTTATTTATTTCCGCTGCGAGTTTTAATTATTTTATATTAAGTTTTAAGTTGGATTAAGTTGTAATAAACATATATTCACTAAAGTTTTAATTTAAAGTACTTTGGCATTGTTGTACTTTGTTATTCACTACCTCGGGAAACCGAGATGGTAACAGTTCTCATTTACTTGGGAATGTCTAGCTAAAGGCTCCCGAATAAATGGGGGGTGTTACCAAGTGGTATCAGAGCAAAACGATCCTCAGGCCTAACCAATGAATAATAATGAAGTTAGGACGTGTCTAATAAAATGAACCCCGGGTAGAAACTGTTAGGAGCCCTTCTTAGTGCGGTTAAGAAGCTAGCCTTAATTCGTACCATGGCCCTTCCAGTTTTGAACCGGGAACCTTGAGAGAATACTTGAGAGTGTGGGGTAATTTAAAATAAATATAGTATATTTCTCTTCGGAATTTTGTTTGTCTTGATTGCGTATTGTTGTCATTAATGGTTGCGGTTACGGGGGCGTAACCTTGTTTTACGGAGGAGGGATGTGATATGATTTCTTTTAAGCATTATTTTAAGCATGTTGATATGAGGAAGTATGTGGACATGTATGTGGAAGGAGTGAATATTATTAAGCATGTGAAGTATTAATTGTTGTGTGGAATTGTGAAGAATGCGATTTTGGTTGATTTCACAAGATTTTTACCCTTTATTGATTTGGCTGCCATTTACTCTCTGTTTAAAATTATTACACGAGATTTTTATGTGTGATACCCTTTTGAGTTAAATTTCATATGACACTGGTCTCGTGTTCAAATAATATACAGTTAAGGAGAAATAAATATTTTAGTGGACAGTAGTCGAAATATTCCTGTACAGTGATGTTTTCGCGCCATGTTTTTGTAAAATTTGCCATTTAAAAACTACTTAATGATTTGTTATAATTCCAACTTCACTGTTTAAAAGACTCATGTATGTTTCTAAATTAGTAAGCCACGTTGTAGGAAAATATTTTGACAATTTACTGTGATTTTTACAAGTTGACCTAAGTTCCTGACAAGTTGCTGTAAAGTTTCTGTTTCGACAAAGTAGTTTGTAAAATGCATTATAAATCGATCCTATGAGTTTTTGACTTGATTCTTTTTCTCATGGTTTACTAACTCTCTGTATTTTATAAAAAGTATATGTACTCAAGGAGTCATTAAGTTATTATTTATTAACGATTTTTGGAATTTGTAATATGTTTTGTTATTCTTGAAAATGGAAGCTCTATGCTAAAGTTTCTAAAAGTTATTTTCTCATATCTTGATATTTTCATGTTGTGAATTATGTGAAGTAGGATGATATGTCTAGAGATATGAGGAATGTGTTGCCCTAAGCCATATATATGTTCACAATAATTGCATCCGTGTTTAAGTTAGATATCATCATTAAAGAAAAGATTAATTAAACAGTTTGCGTATCTTTTGTTATAGATCTTGGCAATGTATTCGCCTATAGCTAAAGTAAGAAGTTGGAGTTTAATTAAGGATTAGTTCGAATATCCTATATGATGTGGTTTTGCTATTTGGAAGAAAATCAAAGATTTTGTTATTCATTTAATCATACTTGGGGTTGTGTTTGAAATAATAGTTGACTTGTGTTACAGTGTGTGTTCATGATGTTGTGGCATTACAACAATGATTTGGTGGTTCCTATCGTTTGTTGTTCCGAACTTCGAGGACGAAGTTTATTTTTAATGGGAAGGAATGTAATACTACGAATGTTTTGAGTTATTGTTGTGATACCTTGTGATAAGATTGACATAGTTGATAATTGTAAATGGATGATTGTGTTTTCATAAGTTGGATGGTTCTTAGTTGTGTGGATGCTTATAGGTGTTATTGTAGTAGTTATGGGCGAACTTTGGGACGGAGTTCATTTTAAGGGGGGAAGACTGTAATAGTCCGTATTTTAATAATAATTTATAAGAATAATTTATGTAATTTAATAATTAGTTAAAGGCATTATAAAATGCATTATAAATCGATCCTATGAGTTTTTGACTTGATTCTTTTTCTCATGGTTTACTAACTCTCTGTATTTTATAAAAAGTATATGTGCTCAAGGAGTCATTAAGTTATTATTTATTAACGATTTTTGGAATTTGTAATATGTTTTGTTATTTTTGAAAATGGAAGCTCTATGCTAAAGTTTCTAAAAGTTATTTTCTCATATCTTGATATTTTGATGTTGTGAATTATGTTAAGTAGGATGACATGTCTAGTGATATGAGGAATGTGTTGCCCTAAGCCATATATATGTTCACAATAATTGCATCCGTGTTTAAGTTAGATATCATCATTAAAGAAAAGATTAATTAAACAGTTTGTGTATCTTTTGTTAGAGATCTTGGCAATGTATTCGCCTATAGCTAAAGTAAGAAGTTGGAGTTTAAGTAAGGATTAGTTCGAATATCCTATATGATGTGGTTTTGCTATTTGGAAGAAAATCAAAGATTTTGTTATTCATTTAATCATTACTTGGGGTTGTGTTTGAAATAATAGTTGACTTGTGTTACAGTGTGTGTTCATGATGTTGTGGCATTACAATAATGATTTGGTGGTTCCTATCGTTTGTTGTTCTGAACTTCGAGGACGAAGTTTATTTTTAGGGGGAAGGAATGTAATACTACGAATGTTTTGAGTTATTGTTGTGATACCTTGTGATAAGATTGACATAGTTGATAATTGTAAATGGATGATTGTGTTTTCATAAGTTGGATGGTTCTTAGTTGTGTGGATGCTTATAGGTGTTATTGTAGTAGTTATGGGCGAACTTCGGGACGAAGTTCATTTTAAGGGGGGAAGACTGTAATAGCCCGTATTTTAATAATAATTTATAAGAATAATTTATGTAATTTAATAATTAGTTAAAGGCATTTCTAATAATAATTACAAGTAAGACGATAATTAATTAATAAATTAATAGTTCAAGTCGGGAATTGGGCTTAGCTAATAGTACAGTATTGGGCCGTGTGATATAATTGGGGGACGGGTTTTATAGGCTTAATAATTAAGTAATCGGATTTTGTATCGGGAATTAATAATAAATAATATTGAAATAATAATTATATCAATAATTATCATAATAATAATAATAATAATAATAATAATAATAATAATAATAATAATAATAATAATGTTATGGCAATAATAAGATAATTGGTGGAAATTCTAGTTATGGTAAGACTAGTAATATATGATGATGATGATAATAATAATAATAATAATAATAATAATAATAATAATAATAATAATAATAATAATAATAATAATAATAATAATAATAATAATAATAATAATAATAATAAAAATAATAATAATAATAATAATAATAATAATATAATTTATAATGGTAATTCTTATAATAATTAGAATAAAGTAATTATAATAAGTTTCCTAATTGACCTCACATACTCTTTAATCTTACACTATAAATACCATAATAAATCTAAAAATAATTCATAAAAGAAGAAAGAAGAGATCTAAAAGAAAGAAGAGAAGAATTAAGGAAGAGAAAAACAAATGAATTAATTTTATTATCGCCTCAAGGTAATTCTTTAAGACCGTCTTATGTATATACTTTGCGATATTATAACTTGTTATCTAGACCACCATAGGACAAGCCGTGACCATCGTTGTGAACGTGGACCACCAGGGACCACTGTTGACCTCATTGGACCACCATTGACCGACGGGAGAGGGGTGTTCAGGCGGGTTTTTATGGGTGGTTGTATGGCGTGTTTTATATAGTTTTGAGCCCCTATCCAATCGTGACTGACCTGGGTTTGGGTTAGGGTGGTACCTAGGGTTTAGTCGACCACTGTGGGGGGGGTGTCAAGGTTGCTTAAAGGTGGTAGTTTTCACGGTGGGTGGCCGGATTTTCGTGGGTGGTTATATGGTTGTTGAATTCGATTTAAACATGAGTTAACCTCTTGCTGTGACTTGACCGGACTCGGGTTTGGGTTGGTTGGCTTGTGGGTGGTTAGTCGGCTATGGTGGAGGTGTCGTGGAGGTTTCAGGTGGTGGCTCGTGGTGGGGTTGGTCGGAAATTCGAAACAAGGGAGAGTTGATTGTTGTTGTTGCTGGCGGTTTTAGGGGTTGTTGTGGTGGCAGTGTTTGGCCGAGGGGAAGGAGGGACCACCCGTGGAACCACCGTGGGTCATTGGTGGCAACGGTGGTGGCCAGAGGTTGTGTGGTTGGTGTAGATGAGGGTGTCGGGTGTCGGGTTTTCGGTATTTGGTGTTCATGGTCGTGGTAGCTAGGGCGTGAGGTTGTGGGGTTCTGGATGGCTAGGCTGGTGGTTAATGGTCGTATGTATGCATCGTAGTGCGGGCTTAAGATGGCAGGTGGTGGGGGTTTCATTGGTGGTTGGTAGTGTCGGGAAAGGACGGGTGAAGGAAGGGTGTTGAACATGGTTTTAACGTGTTGTATGGGGTGGTGTTTGTGGATGTGCGTACACGGGTTCTATGGTTGGCTTTTATTTAATAATCAAGACGGGTTGACTCGGGTTTTGGTGGGTAATCAGGTTTTGAATTTAATAAATGGGTATATCTTTAGTTGCGTCGGGATTAATTAATTAATTAACTAATAATGGTTGAGTCGGGTTTCTAAGTTGGATTTGATGCGGGTTTTTGTATATCATAATAATTAATCATAATAGGTTGTGAATAAAATATGTTAATTAATAATGATAATTAATAATAAAGTATAAATAAATAATTAATATAGAATAATAGTGATTAAATGTTATTTTATGTTAGGTGACGATTGTGAAGAATTATAATAGGATTGCTTTATTTATTGGATTGCTTGAGCTGCGTAATTGGAATTGCTTGTCAGGTAGGGATAAATCCTACTCAACTTTTACTCAATAATGTTTGTTGGATGATTTATATTAAAGTGAATTGATCATATGAGAATTGTGTTGGTTGATATCATTGAAATTGTTGGAAGGGAGAATTATATTGTATATGTTGGTTGGATTAGTTATGATGGAGTTACTGTTATTGCATTGGTTATTCAGTTTAATACTGGCAAACATCCATTCGTGGTGATGTAGATTATTATTGAGGTTATATTGGCAGACATCATGGTAAGAGCCTTCGGGTGACGTATTTCAGATTTATTCTGGCAGACGATATTTTATCGTATTTACTCGAGGCATACCCCAGATTGGTCTGCAGGCCATCTGGTGGATATTAATCAACTACATGTTGAGGCAGACATTACCTTATGGTAATGTAGTGTGTGTTTACTCACCTTCGGTTGAGGTCGCCGGCCGGGGGCGGGATGATTAGTGTAATGAGTAAGTCAAAGAAAGGAGCACGTTGTCTGGGGGTTGTGCAATGAAAAAGGAAATTGGATTATTTATCGTATGTTTTTGTTGCTAGTATTTATTCCTACTCAACCTCGCGGTTGACTGTGTATTCGTGAACACCTGCGGTGAACCGTTTTATGGGGAGCGGATTTGACAGGTACTAAAGATTAGCTGACTTGGGAGCATTGGGATGAGAGCTCGACTTGGACCATAGTTGAAGTCTAGATCACATAGAATAATTATATCACTTTATTTATTTCCGCTGCGAGTTGTAATTATTTTATATTAAATTTTAAGTTGGATTAAATTGTAATAAACATGTATTCACTAAAGTTTTAATTTAAAGTACTTTGGTATTGTTCTACTTTGTTATTCACTAACTCGGGAAACCGAGATGGTAACAGCTCTCATTTACTTGGGAATGTCTAGCTAAAGGCTCCCGAATAAATGAGGGGTGTTACAAGTGTCTCTCTGTAGAAGGAGATGGCCTTTCACCCAAAGAATACCCTATATCAATGTCATCATTTGAGAAATTTGAGTCTCCAATTTCTGTTTATGCTATGATTGTGTTTCCAATTGAGCTTGCAAACCGTTAATTTGATCGTCCATGGTTGTCTTCTTGGTTCTTGTTTTTGGCGCCAGGACAAAGGAGCCGAGCTCAACCTTGATGACTGAAGAATTAGAGCGAATAGTAGAGAGAGATAGAAGAGGGATATAAACTGTAAAAATGAAATGTATATAATGATTGAATGAATTGTTTGCTTACAACTTCTCTAGTATTTATAACAACTCTAACTAACTGCCAGGTTATGACAGCTGAGCACTCTTAACCGACTTAACAAACTAACTTTAACCAACTCGAATGCTATTACAACTAATTTCCTAACAAACTTGCTGTACTACATCATAAGGTGACTTAAGGATAATCACCTGGTTGAGGTGATATTTCGGCAATAGAAACATGAACCTAATTACAGTAAACATGAACCTTTAACCAAGCATTCCTCTCATGTGTTGAGGTGATAGTTCAACAATATAAACAGGAACCTAATTATAGTAAACACTGTCAAGGCTCTACTGAACCATTATATAAAGTAATCAAGCTAAGCAATAAAATCATGAAGAAAGGATAAGATTTACCGTGTATGAAATAGTCCCAACACCAAAACCATCGAGCAGTCGTCCCATGTACAAGAATGAGACATTCTTCAAAGTACACCAGCAATTAAGATAAACAAGTTTGCAACAAAGCTTCAATCAGTAAAATGTACATTAGACTCCTATGATAATAACTCCTTCATATGTTGATCACTTACTTTGGAAAAGGATATCACAAGCCATCCTATAACGTTTGGTATCACGGCAATCATCAGAGACTGCATTTCAATCAAAGACAACATTATCATTAACATTTACTCCAGAAGATTTATCCCTTTTATGTCCTAGTTAAGAGAATTACCAATGTATGTAACAGTTTTAACTTGTTAACTAAGATAACAGATCAAAATGTCATACCCTTTTACGCCCAATGTATTCAGAAATCTGTCCACTAGCAATTGCTCCAACCATTGCTCCCACATTCGCAAATGATCCGAACATAGAGAACTATTTCCCCCACAATAAACCAAAAACAATGATTAACCAATGTCTAGATTAGACCATCCACAAAATCCATTTACTAAACCCGTATAACTTTACCAGCTAAAGTAGCTGACGTATTTAAATTACCTCTGAAACTTCAAGATCAAGATCCTTAATGATTGCGGATTGAGTTGGTGATGAATACCCACACTACAATTCAAACAACCAAATAAAATATAAACTCAAAAGAAAAAAAACAAGCGCCACAATAATCTTCGGACTTATTAACATTCCCCTTCTCTCATTCCATACGGAAATGGAATAAAACGAGGGAATTGAATAAATGATACAAAGTATGTACTCCCTCCGTCCCAATCATTATGATTAGGACGGAGGGAGTATTATGTATAATACATAAGGAACAAAAAAAATTACGGTGAAACCATATTGGATGGGGCCAAGGGCGACAACAAGAACGCAAAAGACGATAGAGACAGCAGAATCACGGAGATTAGTAACGGAGCCAAAAATGCTAGATTGTCTAGAGCCAAGAAATATGGTTGACCCGCTAGTCATGGGATCTTTACCGGTACCGGAAGCGGTAGGATTCATACGGTACCAGCTTCCGGTATGAAGGAAAGGTTTCTTGAGGTCGGCCCTAGGATCCTCCGCATCGCCGCTGTTCATTTCGCCGGAGATATGATCGTGATTTTGTTGGGTTAATTAATTAATTTATTTATTTATTTATGTGATGGGGAGGGAAGAGCAGAGAAGGGAAATAGTAAATGAATGAAATGAATAGGTTGTTGGATGGCGCCAATTTTTGGTTTTAATTAATTAGGAAAATGAAAGGCCGCCACCGGGTGGCACTCAATTTGGGCGCCACTCTCTCGCAGGGGTGAGTGGGGATCCCTTCAATTAAGAATGCATGTGAGAGGGTGACACCCAATTTGGGTGTCACCCGGTTGCGCCCTATCACTGTCCAATTTATTATGGATCTTTTTTTTCACATACGGATTTTACTCTTTCACATAAGACTTTTACAACTATACACTTGTCAATTTTTTAATTTTCTCACCCAATAGATTTTTTTCTTTCTTCCCTAATTTCCGTTCATCACCCACACCACCTTTCTTCACCACTCACACCACCTCCGTTTTCCAACCCTTGTCACGGTCGATCCGTTTGCCGACGACGCACCACCGTTCACCACCTCCGACAATCATCCCCAACATCGCCTTCCCCTCTCCCGCATTCTCTCCCCCACACTCCTTCCCGCCGACCACCACCTAACCATCACCACTCCTTCCTGCCGACCACCTGACCATCCACTCTCAAACGCACAACCCAATGGTCCTCACTCCGGTCGTCCCAATCGCACCAACTAAACGCACCACCCACCCCAGCCGTCCTCAATCGTACCAGCCGTATGCACCACCGCCGGCCTCCAGCCATCTACTCTCCCCATTACAATTTGGCATAAACAAAATCATAAGGAACTAATTAATTTCACTAATTGAAACCCCAATAATTCCAATGAAACATACTAATAATTGCTAAACAACAAATTTATGTCACTAATTTGAGAATTATAATTCATTATTCAAGTTTATAGATTAATTAGACTTGATTTTAGGGAAAAGGTATGTATAATTGTGAATTTGATTTAAGTTTAGGAAAAGGGTACGAGACGAAAATTTAATGAAAAAGTGTTTGTGAAAGAATAAAGTTCGAATGTGAAAAAGTAATTCCGGGGTGTATTTGTCGTTTTGGTAATTGGTGTGTTAAGATTTGCATTAACGTGGGAAAGTATCTTTGTTTTCTTGTCTTTTTTTGGCGACGACTCTTTTTTTTTTTGGATATTTGGAACCTGTTCTTTCTTGCTTATTTTTAGCTCAGTTCAGTTCAGCTCTATTCAATTCAGCTCAGCTGAGTTCAGTTCAGCTCCATTCAGTTAAGTTATGTTCACTTCAGTTCAGTTTAGCTCAATTCAGTTCAGCTTAGCTCAATTTAGTTCAACTCCACTAAATTCAGCCCAATTTAATTCCACTCATCTTAAACTTAATAGTTTATTGTTATTATTATTATTATTATTATTATTATTATTATTATTATTATTATTATTATTATTATTATTATTATTATTATTATTATTATTATTATTATTATTATTATTATTATTATTATTATTATTATTATTATTATTATTATTATTATTATTATTATTATTATTATCGTTATTTTTATTTTATTTTATTTTAATAAAAGGATGCGCGCAGCTTTCATTAAAAGAAAAATAAAAGTTTACATGAAATTGGTGGGGAGCCGAGAGACAATCTGGGCTCCCACACCTTTAGCAATAACAACGCTAAGTCTAGTAAAAATGTAAGCGGCCACCCGAGCCCCCGCATCCTGAGATACCGAGAATTTCTGGATCCGCCTGAGCAAGGCAACAGCATCCGAACCCAGCTCCCTAAGTGAAGAGGAAGAGAAAAGAAGGAAACCATAACCCGCTACCGCGCACAAATCCCCATACTTAGCACACTTTCGCTGAGAAGCATCAGCGACAACCCGGCCAGGCACAAAATCCGCCATCCCAGTCTGAGTTAAAGGAGAAGAACCTGTCAAGTGAACGCACACATCACGCCCCCTGTCCCAAGAATAAAGCAACAAATCCGCAGGACGAAGAAAGCCACCATGTCCATCAACCAAACCAATATCAACCTCCTTTCCCGCAGTAATACCAGATCTATAACATATATCGAAAAGAGTGTCCCGGACAAGATTATGCCGATGTTTAACGCCCACAGTACTGAAGGAAATGTAGATTCATATACATACTAACATACTCATATATGTTAAATTAATTTGTCATAAAATTAAATATGGATTTTATGCATGCAAACATATGATAAAATAGAGGAGAAATCATATTCTTACATTGGATTTCGATTTAATGGGCACAAGAGAGATCACCTTTCTCTCTTGTTCTTGAGCTTTCCAAATGGAAGAACAAGGATTCAAGTGTAGAATCCCTCCCAAAAGCATATACCCAAGGAATACATCTTAATAAACCAATACTATTTAGATCTAGTAATAATAGTGGTTTTACAATAAAATTGATACAAATAAATTGTATTTTTACTCTTGAGAATTTCGGTCAAGAGATGGTAATATTTGTGAGTTTTATTTCTCTAGAATTATCATAAATTGTAGAGAGTATTGATGAATTTTCTTACACTAGAAAATTTTGATGGGAAGAAAGAATAATTATTAAAGAGAAAAGCTCTTCTCTCTTTTCATTTGGAGTGGCAAAAAATAGGCTTGGGTAGGATGCCCAATACCTTTTCATTTTGCTCTTCTCAAAAGCTTAGGTTTTGCATGCCTACTAGTTAACTTTTATCATTGTGTCTACCACTAAACAATTAACACAATTTTATTCCACTAACTCCTTCATTATTTCGGTACATACAAAATAAAATGGATGGTCCATTTTATTTTGTCATTTGTCAATTGTAACATATGTGACATGTTACTTGACATATGAAATTGTAATGTATTTTTAACATATTAAAAATCAACATACTCATAAAATATGTCATATACAAAATCGACTAGTAATTCGTAATTACTTGTACCAAAATGGTTTCCAAATTATAAACTACAACATTCTGCATTTATAATAATTTATTCATTCCGTTTCATTTGTTTCTTTAAACAATAATTTCATCCAAGTAATAAAATAATTCGATTACTTAGACCGTGTCTTATTTAATCATATTTACAATAAGATACGTAAATTATACTCACAAAATCATCCGTCAATTTTAAGCAATTTAATTAACTCATATCGGTATATGATTAATTAAATAATCAATTAAGAGTATTTCCCTATAGGTATGACCTAAGGGGATCGATCACCACCGTCGCACGACAGTAATGTCAAACTCTAGTCGACCAATCATTACCGATATGTGTGGACCATTGATCGTAAATATTACATCCCACATGTATTCTTAAAATGAGATTTTAATAATGATGTTTAAATCATGTGATCGCACTATTGTTGAGGACACATTTCCCAACAATCTCCCACTTGTCCTCGACAAGTGTGCGTCACCAACTCTCTTGTCCTATTACTATCTCCCACTCAATGCAAGGTGTCTTTCAGGTCGTACTTGCAAGTGATCATATCGAGAGTGGTTTCCTCGATCTGGAGAATAACTGTTTGACCGGATTTATCCACTCTGGATACCTTCCGAGCGTGGCCACGCATTTCCAGTTCATTACTCCTCGAGTGGCCCTGAGATATTGTTTTAACCCTGACAAGGGGATGGACAATTCCTATCGCACTCATTCCCTTCGACTGGCCACAGCCATCATAACCCAAAATATGCCCATTTGACCCCATTTACGAAGGTCGTAGTAACACAAATCAAAGTTAATCTGAAACTGAGCCATCTTAGGTGAATAGTCTTTAGTCAAAAGAATCGACTCATTTGAATACTATAGTAGCTCTCGCCACGACCAGGCTATATAAATTTGCCAGAACTCTATAAGCGGTCATAAGGCCCGACAAAATGTTCCTAACGATCGCCTATGTGATCGACTAGTCATCTCACATGACTCTATGGCACTTGAACTTGCCATCAATCGCATCACACTCTAGTCACTTCGAGACGTCACCTCATACAAGTGACTATGGGCGAATACCATGCTAATCCGTGTTCACTTTAACGGGGTTCAATTGTCTCTACAACCCGTTTGGATGTAACCAGGTATAATAAAAGAGTTTTAAAGTAAAACTCGAACGACAAATGCGATTATCACATATGAATAGTCAATGCTTGATTACTATTTCATGTTCTATAATCTAATTTGATCTTGTATGTAGTTGTTCATTTCAATTCAATTGAAATGACATGATTCATCATGTTTAGCCTATGAGAAGGCTTTGGTTAGTAGGTTTTATCAACTTCTTGTACCTTACTCAACCTTACTACATATTCGTTTTCCTTTGTAATGTATACATTTGCATCACAAAACTTTCTGAGTACGTGTCGAGATCCAATCAAGACATAGGCCCTCTTAGCCTAAGAATAGCTCCCACTGTTTTCACAAAGGTGTGGGGACTCATCCTCTTGCACATCTCATGATTGCAAGTGTACTCAATTTCCGTTATAAATATCTCTCATTGTTCTTTATTGCCTAGAACGATTCTAGAAAATCTACTTCTTAATCATCATAGCCACAATGGTATCTTAACCATCCTAATGTGTTTTGATTATGGTTTTGTCGGAAACCATGCGCAACCTCAATTGTCAATTGTCACTTGTGTAACACCCTTACACAAAATTGCATCATAAACACTTTGCTTTACTTCCTTAATGCTTCTGCATGCACTTAAGGGTAATCTTTATGGCGTACTTGGCAAAGATTACTTAAATTCGATTTTGAAAACAATTCATCATACTCAAAGTATATGAAGTGTTATACATCATTATTTAATTGATCCGGCAGCGGAAGCAAAAGAAACCAATCAAATATGTTCAATTTAATTGAACTGGTCATGAATCTTATCAACATAAGACTTCTTATTGACTCTAATATCACGTGGATTTATCTTCATAAATCCGTATATTAAAGATGTATTATGATACTCCAAAAAGTCTAAAATCATTCGCAATGATCAATATGTCATCCACATATCGGACTAATTAAAATTTCCGTAACTCCCACTAAACTCCATGTGTAAACACAACTTCTCGACTTATCGAGAAATGTTTTATCACATGATCAAAATGTTGATTCCAACTCATTGATGTCCTACTTAAGACCCTCACTTAAGTTTTACATTATCTTAGGATTGCAAGAATCTACAAAACTCCTGACATGTAGTGAATACATTCCTTCTTTTGAAGAAGTGGGTTTTATATTCACTTGCTGTGTGCATATCTTTATAATGAAACACAATCCCTAAGAAGATCCAAATAGACTTAAGCATTTCAATTAGTGCAAAACCCTTTGCAACCAATCTTGCTTTGAAATATCTCTTTATTAGTGCAAAAACCCTTTGTCACTAATCAAGCCTTTTATTTCGGATTTTCATGGCTCTAAGCCTTGTATTGAGTTGTGACTTAAACACTCTTATGTAAGTCATATATTCATTACTTTCTAGAAGTAATCAATTTGAATCAAACGATTTCTCTTGTAAGTTATAAGCTCTTTGCTTTCTTAAAAGTAGCATGAATTCATCATTTTCAACAAGTGATGAACTTTAACCTCCTAGGTTTTAAAGAAACAATGTCTTACACAAAACATCTCATGTAGCCAAGAAAGACCAGTTTCTTGCGACATAACATCTTTGTGGCTCTTTGAATAATTTCTCCCACTCTGTCTTCTAGAAATAAACTTGTATTTTAGAAAGACAGCTTCATGAGCCGCAAACCCGTCGTACTCGTGATAATTGAAAGGGAAAAATGAGCATTTGTTTCTTGTGAAAACTTACAAATATGGCACATTACCATTTCATATCTCATATGATTTAGTGGAAAATAATTTAGACAAAAATGATAAATTCCCCAAAAGGATCAAGTAACTCAAAGTAACTTGATTGAAGTCCAAACCATATCGAATAGCGTTTGAATTCATATCCAACCACACATTATTCCATAATGCGTGTTAAGAGAGATTAACTTGTGATACTATATCACATTTCCTTTGGCTTATATCAAAGTCTTCACTTTGATAATCCCATCACGACTTAAATCGTGATTCCTTGAACTCTTTGAAATTCTTCAAAGATTTCTCTATTTACCTTATTAAGTGAACATATTAGCGTCAACTTAAATCGTTGGTAAAAGAAAATGATCAACCTATTTTGGATCGATGATTTACAAACTCGATCTCCTTTTCAACCAAAAGGCACGAGACATCTTGCTTTGAATACAAGATACGCATACACCATTAACAATCTAATGGTTTCAAGAGTACTCGATAACTCTTTGCGTTCATCATTCCAAAATTTAAGGTTTAATCTTGGGTTACCAGTTTGAATCTTACATCATCTACATGATATATCATTCTAGTTTGGTTTAGAATATAATCACCTTGATAATGGGCTAGCCATACATCAAATCGTGGTTTATAGGGTCACAAAAGTGAAAACCTCTTTTGTATCTTAACAAGTTTATATTCTTATTTAGAGTTTATGCACTTAATAGTCATAATTAAGTACAACTTTAAATCCAAAAACTAGATTGAGTACACAATTACTCTATCTCTCGACTTCATTGTTGCTAGTCGTCATATTCTAATCATTCTATGTATCAAGTACAACGATGTAAACCACCATCGGTTTCAAATATTGACGAAGTGGTACTAGCAAAATTTATGTCAATCATATAAACATTTAAAGAAGAAGATCCTATTAGATGTCCCAAAACTAATTTGTTGATTCTTCAATAATTTGGGGTAGTTTCCTTTCTTGTGTCCAACATTTAAGACAATGGAAACTTTATCGGTCGGAATTGATAGGTTTAGTATCGTCATTCTCAACAACTTTACCTTTAACATTACCTTGTATCAATTCCATTATAATCTTTACTTCTTGAACCTCGTCCTCATCTTAACGGTTTAAGAGAATGCTCCCACTCATTTCAATGAGTCTTTACTTAGAGAAGCAAAGTTGAATCTTATGAAGATTACTCTTCAATTTAATTGTTTTAGTCTTAAAACTTTCTTTGAAGTGGTTGCATTATTTTGGTCAATTACGAATTCTCAAAATCTAATCACCAAAACAATTTATCGCTTCAAGGTACTTAATTCATTTAAGTATATGGAAAAACAATCCATTGTAAGTAGATGTGTTAGTCAAGAATCAAAACCTGTTTGATAATGAATAACTTTAATCTATACTCTTTACAAGAGATCCTTAGCAATGGTTCATTTGAGGTTTTAGAAGCAAATTCATATTTGTCTTTAGTTACGATGTTATAAGGAGATTTGAATCAAAATCGAAATGATATCGTATATGAATTGTGGTAAAGAAATAGAACAATATGATAACGGAATAGTGGAAAACAAAACATTCATCGTTATATTAATACTTGTAAACAAGTATAGCATTTACATAGTGACCTCTACCCAACTATGATAAATGATTCCAAGATCCAAATTCATATTAACTTGGGCACGGGGTAGCCGATGAAACCCTTATCAATATAACTCGGTGGATTAACTCTTTAATCGATTCTACTTTTAGAACTCTCGGTCGATAAAATTACTCTAATATTTATCTATAGCCCAAAACACATCAACAAGGGCACCGGGTAGCCGATGAAACCCTTATCAATTACTTTTGTTGAGTTCAATCCAAATTTCGAATAAATGTGTCCATTATCCAAACCCACATTAACTTAGGCACGGGGTAGCCGATGAAACCCTCATCAACATGAATTCGGTGGATAGACATTTATCACCCACTTCCCCTACGTAACAAGGTTTGTACCCCGGGGTAGCCGAGTGCACTCCCTCGCGAAATAGGTTTTCATGGTTTCTACTATTTGGTAAGGCTATGTCTCAATTAATTGTTTTAGCGAGAGGTCATGTCAATTTATTATCTATCACGTTTTAAGTGAACTAAAGCGGTGAACTACGATAATTCTAATTGACACGGTCGAAAAAACTCGATAAAATGACAATGCATGTTTAGTTATGGCGATTTAGCAATGCATGTGACATAAAATAAAATGCAAGCATAAAAGTAAATAAATCCTAGTATGGCCTTTCCTAAAATAGAAAACTATTTATCTATTACATATTCGGAAACCAACTCCATTGGTCCCTTGAACTTCGGTTGTGGCACGCATCTCGAGGTAACACCGTCTTTATGCATCGCCATTCTTGAAGAAATCCGTCTTTGGGAACTCCGAGAATAAATAAAATTACATAATAAATTACATAATTTCCTATTATACATTTGTAACTAAAATAAAATAAATCTATTAAATTACAAAACGGTGATACGAGATCACAATAAAAATTTACAACCGAATCGATATTCCCATACATTTCGGGAAATACCAATTAAAATCTAAGGCCATACTAAGTAAAATTACATAATTCAAAAATTACATAAATTAAAATTATGACAATCATAAAGAAAATGCAGCATTATAATATGTATGAACATGTTCAATTTTATGCTAAATCGCCTTTAATTAGCTAATATCATATATTACTCGGTTTTTACGGATTTGCGTGATTTCAACATTTTATAATCACAAAAATACATAAACTCATATTTATGCATAAGTTAATTACCCTAACCTTTTAGGACTCAAAATATAGTCTTCACTAATAATTTGACCATAATTAACCTTTATTTACAAATTTGTTCATAAATGGACCAAAATTACAAAAATAAGCCATTAAACTTCAAATAAATCACAAAATTTCAAATAAATTTGAAATTTGAAATTTAAACTCATGAACATTCTGGAAAATTTCCATGACACTCATAATGTTCAAAAACTTAGGTTAAAAATTTCGAAAAATTACCGAAAAAACAATGTTGCGGTTTATCGATTTTTAATAAAATAATCATAAAAACATGGAAAAATTATTTTCACTAACTTTTAAATTTTAGATCTGAAAAAGATAATAAAATGCAACATTAGACGTTTTTCCTAAGTCATAGATTATGTTTTATTAATTTTCCACTGACAATGTCACTATTTATGCTATTTTTCTTCAAAAATCCATAAATCATGCAAAAAGACTTCTTTATAGCCATTTATTTTACACACATCTTGTAAAATTGCATGTGACAACATATTAATTTTCTATGACCAGATTCGAAATTTAACTCATATTAACCTATTTTTCACCTAAATCCGAATTTAATAATGAAAAATTCATTTTTCGAGCATAACAAGTCCAAAAATTATGAAAATTTACAGGTTATCTCAAAATAATATATGTAACAACATATCCAAAAACCAACTGAAAATTCGAAGTATAGCTAATTTTAGACCAAAAATGACATTTTTACTCATAAAATCACATTTAAATGCCATTATTGTAAATTATGAACAATAAAAATCCGAAAAATTAACCAAAATATCCTAAAACATTTTAGGACCAGAAATATTAACATGCAAGGATTAATTTCGTGATATATCATAATAACACAAATTTTTACAAGTTTTATTTGTTATTCTTATAACTCGGAAAAACTTTTAACCAATTTGCATGCAAACAACCGTGGCTCATGATACCGATTGAAGGAAATGTAGATTCATATACATACTAACATACTCATATATGTTAAATTAATTTGTCATAAAATTAAATATGGATTTTATGCATGCAAACATATGATAAAATAGAGGAGAAATCATATTCTTACATTGGATTTCGATTTAATAGGCACAAGAGAGATCACCTTTCTCTCTTGTTCTTGAGCTTTCCAAATGGAAGAACAAGGATTCAAGTGTAGAATCCCTCCCAAAAGCATATACCCAAGGAATACATCTTAATAAACCAATACTATTTAGATCTAGTAATAATAGTGGTTTTACAATAAAATTGATACAAATAAATTGTATTTTTACTCTTGAGAATTTCGGTCAAGAGATGGTAATATTTGTGAGTTTTATTTCTCTAGAATTATCATAAATTGTAGAGAGTATTGATGAATTTTCTTACACTAGAAAATTTTGATGGGAAGAAAGAATAATTATTAAAGAGAAAAGCTCTTCTCTCTTTTCATTTGGAGTGGCAAAAAATAGGCTTGGGTAGGATGCCCAATACCTTTTCATTTTGCTCTTCTCAAAAGCTTAGGTTTTGCATGCCTACTAGTTAGCTTTTATCATTGTGTCTACCACTAAACAATTAACACAATTTTATTCCACTAACTCCTTCATTATTTTTAAGTACATACAAAATAAAATGGATGGTCCATTTTATTTTGTCATTTGTCAATTGTAACATATGTGACATGTTACTTGACATATGAAATTGTAATGTATTTTTAACATATTAAAAATCAACATACTCATAAAATATGTCATATACAAAATCGACTAGTAATTCGTAATTACTTGTACCAAAATGGTTTCCAAATTATAAACTACAACATTCTGCATTTATAATAATTTATTCATTCCGTTTCATTTGTTTCTTTAAACAATAATTTCATCCAAGTAATAAAATAATTCGATTACTTAGACCGTGTCTTATTTAATCATATTTACAATAAGATACGTAAATTATACTCACAAAATCATCCGTCAATTTTAAGCAATTTAATTAACTCATATCGGTATATGATTAATTAAATAATCAATTAAGAGTATTTCCCTATAGGTATGACCTAAGGGGATCAACTGATCACCACCGTCGCACGACAGTAATGTCAAACTCTAGTCAGCCAATCATTACCGATATGTGTGGACCAGTTGACTGTAAAATATTACATCCCACATGTATTCTTAAAATGAGATTTTAATAATGATGTTTAAATCATGTGATCGCACTATTGTTGAGGACACATTTCCCAACAAGTACCAGTACAAGGAACAGCGTGGTCCTCAAAACATGCTCAGTAAAAACCCGAGAGCAAGCAGGACAGGGCCTAGATACCGTGTGATGCCTGTCGTTGTATGCACCAAAAATAATATTTATAGTCCAAACTACTACTATAGCCAGTGGCAGTCAGGGTCGAACCACAGGGAGGCGATGCAATCAATAGTTGTCCGATTTTGGTCTTTAAAGTAACAAGTGTGGGGGTTTTGATTTGAGTTGGTCTATACTAATGGCAATAAAAGAAAAGTAAACTAAGCTAGCAGATGAAATCAAGAATAAAAAGGGTGCTAAGATGGTTGGTTCACTATAGTTTCGGCGGCAGTATACTAGGTAGGTCTAAAACAAACACGTGAGACGGGAAAATAAGAAGTCCTCTCGGTCCATTCTTACAGGTAGCATCTTTCGATCTCGCTACAGGTCCCTAATATCACTAATACTAACTTCCGTCCTGAAAAGTGAATAAAAAAGCTAAATTAACTCATCTCTCGATCTTATTAATTTAGTCGTCTGAATTAGGTAGGCTATCTCCCTTCCCTATCTTTCGATCTTTATTGGGTCGGTCAAATCCTAGGCATTCAACTAGTCGCGTGCACTCGATTCGTTAAACATAACAATTTAATTAATTAAAACGAAGGTGATCTCACGTAGCCGGTCGATCGACCAGGTAGGTCAGTCGATCGACCAAGGCGCGATTCGGGTCTACTATTCTAATGCGGCCTACATCTACAGATTCCCTACATCCTAGCACAGGGTATTTAGCTACTCATAACTATTATGAAAACAACAATGAAATTAATGAATAAAGATACTGAATGCATGATTAAACTAACGAAACAAGCAATTAACATGAGACGATAAATTGGCTTTTGGGAAACTACTCTAACAATTCTAAACTACGAACGAAATAAAGCAGTAAACTGAAATTGGAACAGAGAAATACCGAATGGAATTGCAGAGAAAGGAAGAATCCGAAAAGCAAGAACGAAGGTAAATTGTATTCGAACAATTATGCCCTAAAAACTAAACTCAATATAGAACCCTAATAAATTTGATGATAAAAAACTTGATAAAAACTGAAAAGTGTCAGGTTACGTTATACAGGAATATAACGTAACACTTATTCCTAAACCTAATACACCATGGGCTTCTTAATTCTCGATCTTTTTATTCACGCCAGCATCACGGTTTGGTCGACCGACCACTAGGACCGGGCCGATCGATCGGCCAGTCCGCATCGAATGTGGCTCCTCAGTATAAATCGTGCTCGTCGATCGACCATAGAGGTCAGTCGATCGACCACTTTAGCTGGTAGTTGCTTTTAATTCTTCATAAAATTGTCTTTCAGGCCTCGAAATGCGCACCAAGCTCGTTCCTTGAGTTAATACTTCACGTTAAATGCAATGCAAGGTACTCGGGGACGTATTTAGCTTGATTTCCGCTGGATTCTTCACATTTCTGCAATAATGTACAAAAACACGAAAGTAGACGGAAATAGGGAGAATAGTAGCATAAACTACATAAATGAGCTCTGAAATGCGTGTAAAATGAATTGTAAAACATCATATAAAAGACACGCATCAAACTTCCCCAAACCAAACCCTTGCTTGTCCCCAAGCAAGAACTAGACTCGATCTTAAAACCTAATGGAACGAGATCAATCTCAGAGCGAAATGCAACATGTAAAGCCTAAACCAATTTTATGCAATAACTGATGCGTGTCGTTCAACACCAAAAATAAATGCCAACAAGCCTATACTTTAAATAGCTAGGGAAGTCGGGTCGAATCCACGGAGAGGCTTTTCTATTAACTGTAGTCTAATCTGTCGGTCACAAACTGGGGGGGTTTTGATTTTGATATTCTAACTACTAAAGTTTAAGGGAAAGAGAGAATAAGGGTATAAGAGAAAAAATAGAGAGAGACGCAAATAAACTATCAGATAAAGAGAGATATGCCAGGATTTCGGTCTGCCGTGTTCTACACACTATCGGAATAACTAGGTTGGTAAGTTTATTAGTAGGAAGGGCTAGGTTATCTCCTTTCGGTCTCAAACCCGACTACACCTTTCGGTCTAAAGTCGCCCTAAAGTCATCCTATTTGACTTTCGCCCTCATAGGAGTCAATTATCAGAACTAAGCAAGTCTACCCTTCCAATCTTTCGATCCAGGTCGGGGGTTAACTAAACAGACGGTCTCCTACATGCACTCATTCAACTGAACTACAAATAAGTTGCTTAAACTTGATTCCTACCGCATAACTACCCTAGTAGCCGTCCTAACATGCTTCTAACACGGTTTCCCTCATCCCGGCATATAAAGACATTAGCTACGCATGCTAATTATATTAACTAACATAACTAATGATGAAATGCTAACGGAAAACATGATGTAACAACAGTATAAAGCAATGACGAGATTAAGGTAAGAATTAACAATGAAATTAAGAGAGCAAATATAAAACATAAACAAGAGAAGAGATTAAGGGAAAGAATTATACTATAATAGCAAATCCGGCGTAAAGAACAACCGAATCTCCGATCGTAAAATTCCAAGCAGTGAACAGTAAAAAGCAGTAAAAATATATGTGGAAAGTTGAAGGATAGGTAAAGCTCATGACCTAGCAACTCGTCTAATAGTTTATATAACAAAACTCACGAGTTAACTTATTAACCTACGGGCTTTAATAGCCCACGTAAAGGAGAACCCCTCGATCGAGAGGTTAAGGCTCTCGATCGAGTACAGGACAGCTCGATCGAGCACAGGGCAGCTCGATCGAGGGCTTGACAATTCGATCGAGCACAGGGCAGCTCGATCGAAGGCATGTGTTCCTCTATGTTCTCGATCGACAGCCAAACAAGGTCGATCGAGGTCTTCAGTCACTTCTCAGCTTCCGTAGTAGTTCTGACTTGCTTAATTTGGTTGACTTTCGTCTTCACGCTTTCCCATGCACGAGTCCTTCGTCTCCTCTTCCGTCCATCTTCCAGATATGCTATCTCGAGGCCACTAAAGGTTGGTTTCCGCTACAAATCTGCAAAATAGCAACAGACGCACAAAGTAGCCTATTCGGGGTATAAAGTGACATATTATCACTCAGATACATAGAAATGCATGCCAAAAGAGACCGTAAAAGTCTATATAATATGCACGCATCAAACTTCCCCAAACCAAACCTTTGCTTGTCCTCAAGCAAACCAAATGCAACTAAGGACCTAATGGAAAGGAGTAATTTTTCAGAGCTAACTACTAGTCAATGCCAAACCGCTTTAATGCACAAAATCAACTACTGCCAAGCTCAAAGTAAGTGAACAAATTTATACATATCATGGAATTACATTGGATGTTCGACCTTGCAAGGCTCATAAATTTGGACTCTCCCGGTTCACTCTTCTCTCAGCAAAGCAAATGGTAAGTAGGAATATGTGTGCAGAGAAAGAAGAAATTACAGACTCTCACCTAGGCTGCAACCAACACAACATGTAATGCTAACTAACATGAGTAATGATTCAATCACCGTACACACGCAAAACCACCGTTCAAGGACTATCACGTGCCGAACAATTGCATATATGGATATGTGAGGCTCAATTGGTAAGAAAGGGCAGAACAAATATGGAGATGTGAAGGTAAAATAGCCGAGCTAGAACCTACCCAAGACCATAATAAAATACATCCCATTCTCCCAATCATGTAAATGACTCAATGCCTTATAATTTGGCGTATACAACACAAGAATCCATAATGAAAATACCTCGTAAAGTATGAATAAGCATGAGAGGTAAAGAATACATTTTTTTTTCTTTTTTTTTTCTTTTTTCCCAGCCATTTTTCTCTTCCCTTTTTTTTCTTTTTCTTCTTTTTTTTTTCTTTTTGATGGCTGACACAGGACAGCCCTCTCGATCGAGGAATGGTGCCACTCAATCGAGAGGTTCCAACTCCAATTTACTCGATCGACCACATGGCATGTCGATCGAGGACTATTAGGACCATCAATGGCTCGATCGACCATGAAAGCTCTCGATCGAGCACTAACTTCACCGTACTCCAACATTTCTCATTAATACTCACTGCAACAAAACAAAACGAGCCATAAACTGTACAAATATAACAATTTCCTCTACTACTACCTAGCTCGGCACAATGGTAGGCTAAATATGGGATGTAGATAAGGCAACTGGCAGATATGGCTTAATGTGGAGTTAATGGGGCAAAACGAGAAAGGGGAGATGCAATAGTTCTCAAAACACGTGATACCGACCACAAACCCATGCGTGCAGGCAAAAGGAAATCAAAACTCATATACATGCAATACAATGAAGTGCGGGGAGTAACTACTCTCAATTACTAATGAAAACTGGTCATTAATGTCACCAGTTATGGCTCTATATCTTAGAATATATAAGTAGTTTGCCAAAATTACGAGTCAAGTCTAATAATCTGTAGTAAATTCCACGACAAAATTTGAGAAATCACTTTTTTTCTTGCTAAGCAGCTGTGAAAAGGCAAGGAATGGCATATTTGACCAATAGCGCAATGTCATCATTAAAAAACTCCAATCCGACTCAACTATATGCAAAAGTAAACGTGATATTTTTGATATTTTTGTGTTTTTCCTTTTTTTTTTTTTATAAAGGGAAAGCAAAAACATAATGCAGTAAACGTGAATGCAAAACAAAATGCAAATGCAGACGCAAAAGGATGCATATACCCTCCCCAAACCAAAACAGACAATGTCCTCATTGTCGTCACAACTAGCTAACAGCAGCAAAATGGGAGATGGGGTACGCAAACCTAATACATGCTCCTAAAATTCAATAAATAAATACAAAGATGGAAAAAGAAAAGAAGACGGTACTCACAAGACGGCTTCCCCTAACCAGCAACAAACTAGGGGAGCCTCTAATCGTCATCTCCAGCCACATCCTCCGCACTAGGTGTAAATGGGGGGTCCTGCTCCTCCTCTCTGGCAGCTCGCCGTGCCGCCTGCTCAGCCCGCAACCGCAACTCTCGTGCTACCGGTGTCTCCTCCACCTCGTCCTCTGAGTCTGAAGGTAGTGGAGGGTACCCACCCTCTGGGTATCGGTAGAAAGAAGGATGCGGCCACCCTTCTGGAATCGGTCGCCGTGCTCGGATATGGAACTCGTAGATCGGGAAATAGGTAAGAGCCTGATCCCGTCTCATGTCTGAAAGGTACCTGCACATATCCAGAAGCAAGGCATCACGACGCCCTTGGTCCAAGACCTCGGGCGCCACCAAAGCAGGAGGGCAAACAAAATTGGCTGGCAAGGCCGAACCAGAAGGAGGAGGGGTAAGTGAAGGCGTGGGCGTGGGTGTGGGTGTGGCCTGAGACTGAGCCTGAGGGCCAGAAGACTCTCCAGCCTCCCGCTTCCTCTTCTTAGAAGAGAAGGGAGTAGGGGTGAAGGTAAGGTGGTAGGTGGGTGGAGGTGGCCTCGCTCCCTCAGCAGCAGTCGGGAGCGGTAAAAGTGGAGGAAGGGTAGGGCACGGCAAGGTAACAGACGCGGAACCACAAATCTTCCACGTCCTCATGCCCTTCTTCTTAGGGCACCAAGCAAAGTCAACCATGGCAGACAAGTCACGGTAAGCACTTATGAGGCGCGAGAAGTCCAGGCACAGTGGGGTAAAGATGGCGGGCTATCCTAGTCACTAACCCGCCACAAACAACAGAGGTCTTGACCTTCTTCCCAATTCCGTTCCAATGCTGAGCTACCAAATAAGCAATTTTTAAAACAAACGGGGTACCGTAGTCAATGTTGAGGTACCCCGCGAGAATTGCTAGCTCAGTGTTGGTCACGTTATTGGGCTCAGGTCGCCCAAAAATGGTCTCTCCCATAAGTCGCAAGAAGTAACGGGGAGCAGGTAAGTGTACGTGGGCTCCTCTGCGAGCAGGGTAGGGAGTGTGAGAAAGCGCAGCCCAAAGTGGCTGAAGGATGTCCCGAGGTGGCTCGATAGGGCCGTCACTAACGAGGCCTTGAACCTCCCCAAACCTGGCGAAAGTCTAATGGTGCGACTCATTTCGGAGTCGAAAGTGAATGCAAGGACTAGAATGGTTAAAAGCGTAAGAGTCGGTGTCAAAGGAGTAGGAGCTGAAAAACTCGTAAGTAGGGATACGAATAGCAGCTTCCTGCAAGGTAATCAGACCCGACATACCCGTCCCATTCAACAGACTACAGACTTCCTCATAAATTCCTAGGGTCTCTAGGTCAGTCCGTGCAATGAAACGGGTGTAGGAGATGGGGCAACGAAGTAAAGCGGAAAACCGAGTTCGGTGATCCGCGGAAGCAAAACGTACCGTGGGCAACTCCGGTAAGGGAGTAAGAGCGGCCTCTCCTGTAACAATGGCCCCTGAAGTGCTGGAAGTAATGGCTAGCTGACTAGCCTGCTGACTCGGCTTAGGAGGCATCATACCAGGTTGCGGGAATCGAGGCGTGGCTCCTTGACCCAGCATAGAAAAGGGCCTGGCAGGAGTAGAGGCGGCAGGTGTCAGCCCTCCCACAGCCTTGGCTTGCGTGACCTCGGTGGCGGCTGTGGGTTCCTCCGTCACTGAGGTAACAAAGCAAATGAGGCTGCAGTGGTGGTAACAACTGGAGTAATGATACCAACAGAAGAAGCAGCCGTCTGAGCACTAGCAGCGGTCTCAGGTACGGTCTCAGTGATGGGGATTTCTTTACTAGAATCCATAACTACAATAGCATCAAGAATAATAATTAAAATACGATTTCAATTCGGAAAATTCGTCCTAAACAATCACATAAACCCTAAATCACGAAAAGGGAAGGGGGATTGCAATTAATTGAAAGAGAAGAGTAAGGACGAACTTACTTGATGCTGGAATACCCACAAAAGCTTAATTAATCAAAGCAATAAACACAAATTCGAAAAATTCGAATTGATAAACCCTAAAAACCCGAAAACTCGAATTAATCGAAAAAGATGGAGTTTGGGAGAGGGCTTTTGATTAATTTGAGTTGGTAATTATATGGGTAAATTATTGTAGAGGGATTTTGGGCAAGAAAAATCAATGTTGCAAGGTAATTGATCAATTAAAAAACGCAGGGGTGAAGAATTTAGGGTCGAGTAAAATAAAGAGGACGATCGAGAAAGAAACTCCCTTTATATACCCGTGGAGCTTCTCGATCGAGATACAAGTCTCTCGATCGAGAGCTTTAGCTCTCAGATCCTCTCGATCGAGTTAATTCATACCTCTCAATCGAGAGGTGGATGTCCCTTGACCTTCTTCTTACTCAATCGAGATGGTATTCCCTCGATCGAGCTCTTTTGCTTCAAAAAATCTTCTCGATCGAGATATGACTCCCTCGATCGAGCTCTTTCCCTGCTAGCACGCATATCAATGTATCATCTTTTGAGTGCGGCTTTCTGTACCTGCAAAATTAACAGTAAAAATATCTCAAAAACACCAAAGAAATTGTCTCGATCCACAATTGTCTTCTACGCTAGAAATGTCTATAGTCTAAGTGTCTAACGTAAAATAAAGAAGTTTAAAAACAGTAGAAGGAATTCAAAAATCTATTGTCTATTACAATTTGCACGGGGTTGCAAACCCGGCTATAGCTCAATTAAGTCCTTCAGGCCTCTGCTAGGCCTCTGGCTCACGGAGTTACCCTCAGCAGCGGTAACTTCCAACTTCCTTCTCCAGACATAAGTACCACTTTCCGACGAATGCCCCAACTTTATTTCTTCCGCTAGAATACGTGTCATATTGCCACCGTCACCCTTTCCCATTCCAACATTGGGGCTCACTTCGCCTTGGTCAAGCGCCAAAGCTCCCCATCCAGGTCCTGTACAAGTAACGACAATAGCACTGTCCTCCTTATCGCTCTCATTCCGAGGCGGAGGTGTAAGTGTAACAGGTAGAGTAGCAACACGTGGGGACTCAATATCAACAACGGGGACGGAAGGTGACTCAATCATGGGTGGTGTATCAATACCAACCGCAGGAATAACATGACACTCCAAAACACGCATGGAACCCCTATGAGTAGCGGGTTTAGCGAAAACCAATTCCTCACCACCGACATTAAACGTAAGAGTGCGCATCCCGACATCTATAACCGCTTGCGCAGTGTGCAAGAACGTTCTTCCCAAAATAATTGGGGTGTGATTATCTTCGAGTATGTCTAACACGACAAAATCAACAGGAATTAGAAATCTTCCTATTTGCACAGGAATATCTTGTAGCACTCCTAAAGGTCGTGACAAGGTCCGATCAGCAATCTGGACCGTCATGTTGGTGCAATGGAACTTAGTGAATCCTAACCGTTTGGCCAAAGACAAGGGTAACACGCTAACACTTGCTCCTAAGTCACACAACGCATTATCAATTAATTGAACACCAATGTGACACGGTATCGAAAAACTACCAGGGTCGGCAAGCTTAGGTGGGGTCCTATTTTGGAGGTGTGCAGAACACCCCTCCGTCAGAGCTACTGTCTCAACATCATCTATGGTCCTTTTACGCGTTAATACTTCGCGCATAAATTTTAAATATGAAGGTACCTTTTTTAGCAGCTCGATAAACGGGACACTCACGTTCAATCCTCGCACAAGTTCACCGAAACGAGCGAACTCAGGCTCCGTCTTCTTGACCCTCTTCAGGCGCCCTGGATATAGAGCATCTTCAATAGTAGCTCCGTTATGCGTGTCACAAATCAAAGCGTTATTAATCATACGCTTGCTCAAGGGTCTCGATCGACCACTTTCATCATCAGAGTCTCTCGATCGAGCCCACATCTCACTCGATCGAGAGACTTCACCACCAACAGTGCTCGATCAAGCTATAGCAGCTTCTCGATCGAGCTCTTTCTCTTCATTTCCTCTCGATCGAGGAACACAAGCCTCTCGATCGAGAGCTCTTAGATTGTCAGCAGCAACAACTTTGGAATTCGTGCGGAGACATCGATTACAAGAACATCAATATCGAAATAAGTCACCCGCTTCTCAATGTTATCATATTCAGCGTTTCTTTCCTCTTTTCAGATTGAGAAGGCAACTGTCCGGGTTGCCTCGTGGATTGATTTGCGGCGACTTGAGCTATTTGGGATTCAAGAAATTTGATAGTAGCATTGGTTGCTTGGTCCGACCTACTCACTTGTGTACCGAGAGCTTGAATCATGGATTTCAGCTCTCCTACTTCTGAAATTCCTCCAGATGAAGAACTTCCTTGCTGCAGAATTGGATATTGCGGAGGCTTTTGATAACCTTGTTTATGCGGTGGCACATAAGCCTGTTGCTGCGGTGGAGGAGTAGGATTAAGGATATTTTGACTCAACCATCGCAAATTTGGATGGATATAACCTGAATTATACCCTTGATGGTACTGTTGGAAAGAGAAGACTTGCTCCCTATCAGCAAAACAGTCAATAGCAATGTGTCCCGGCTCGCCGCATCTCTTACAAAGATTCGTATCGTCTTTCTTTAGCATGTGAACCGTTTGTTGACTTTCTGGAGACTGCATCTCCAATCGGTCAAACCTAGCATTAATCTTATCGAACTTAGCATCCATATCTTCACATTCGATATTAGCTATCGTCCGTGTACCATTCCGCGGATTCCCATATTCTGCGGTATGATTAGCCATTTCCTCGATAAGCTTCCATCCCTTATCATCATCAACCTTGCGCTGGAATCTCCCATTGGCAGCAGCATCTAAAATAGCTCTATGATCATCATACAACCTGTTATAAAATTGGTTGCACAAAAATCACTATTGGAATCCATGATGGGGTACCGATCTCACAGCTTTCTTAAAGCGGCACCATGCTTCAAACAAATTTTCAGAACCCGTTTGCTTGAAATTAGTAATCTGGGCCCTCAATGCATTGGTCCTCTGCGGAGGAAAGTACTTCTTATAGAAGGCCAGAGCTAAAGTAGTCCAATCCGTGATACCTGCTGCTTCTCTATCCAAGTCCGTCAACCATTCCCTCGCGTTATCGGTCAGAGAAAAAGGAAAGAGAACTTCCTTTATCTTGTCTTGGGTCACTCCCTTGGACGTAGGGATAGACGAACAATAATCAGCAAATCTTTCCATATGTTTCCTAGGATCCTCACCCGGGACCCCCCGATACAAATTCCGTTCGACCAAATTGATGTAGGATGGCCGAATATCAAAGGTATTGCCGTCCTCATCAGTTGACAACTTGAATCCCTTCGGAATATAATCAGCAGTAGGCTCCGAAGGACTTACGATATTAGGCATTTTGTCTGGAATAATAGTCTCACGAATAGAAGTTTCCTCAATAACCGGACTGTCAGAAGTACTCAAGACTTCCTCCCGACGAACTCTTTCTAACTCCCTCTTTCTGCGTAAGAAGGACCTTTCGGGTTCAGGATCAGCCTCAACTAATTCACCCCTATGAGACCTGCGCATACACAGCTAAAAGGAAGTAAATAAGAACAGTCTTAAGGAAATAAAATTCCTTAAGACAAGACAGAAAATAAACAATACGAGATAATAAAAATTGCCTCCCGAACGGCGCCAAAATTTGATGCGTGTCGTTCAACACCAAAAATAAATGCCAACAAGCCTATACTATAAATAGCTAGGGAAGTCGGGTCGAATCCACAGAGAGGCTTTTCTATTAACTGTAGTCTAATCTGTCGGTCACAAACTGGGGGGGGGGGGTTTGATTTTGATATTCTAACTACTAAAGTTTATGGGAAAGAGAGAATAAGGGTATAAGAGAAAAAATAGAGAGAGACGCAAATAAACTATCAGATAAAGAGAGATATGCCAGGATTTCGGTCTGCCGTGTTCTACACACTATCGGAATAACTAGGTTGGTAAGTTTATTAGTAGGAAGGGCTAGGTTATCTCCTTTCGGTCTCAAACCCGACTACACCTTTTGGTCTAAAGTCGCCCTAAAGTCATCCTATTTGACTTTCGCCCTCATAGGAGTCAATTATCAGAACTAAGCAAGTCTACCCTTCCAATCTTTCGATCCAGGTCGGGGGTTAACTAAACAGACGGTCTCCTGCGTGCACTCATTCAACCGAACTACAAATAAGTTGCTTAAACTTGATTCCTACCGCATAAATACCCTAGTAGTCATCCTAACATGCTTCTAACACGGTTTCCCTCATCCCAGCATATAAAGAAATTAGCTACGCATGCTAATTATATTAACTAACATAACTAATGATGAAATGCTAACGGAAAACATGATGTAACAACAGTATAAAGCAATGACGAGATTAAGGTAAGAATTAACAATGAAATTAAGAGAGAAAATATAAAACATAAACAAGAGAAGAGATTAAAGGAAAGAATTATACTATAATAGCAAATCCGGCGTAAAGAACAACCGAATCTCCGATCGTAAAATTCCAAGCAGTGAATAGTAAAAAGCAGTAAAAATGTATGTGGAAAGTTGAATGATAGGTAAAGCTCATGACCTAGCAACTCGTCTAATAGTTTATATAACAAAACTCACGAGTTAACTTATTAACCTACGGGCTTTAATAGCCCACGTAAAGGAGAACCCCTCGATCGAGAGGTTAAGGCTCTCGATCGAGTACAGGACAGCTCGATCGAGCACAGGGCAGCTCGATCGAGGGCTTGACAATTCGATCGAGCACAGGGCAGCTCGATCGAAGGCATGTGTTCCTCTATGTTCTCGATCGACAGCCAAACAAGGTCGATCGAGGTCTTCAGTCACTTCTCAGCTTCCGTAGTAGTTCTGACTTGCTTAATTTGGTTGACTTTCGTCTTCACGCTTTCCCATGCACGAGTCCTTCGTCTCCTCTTCCGTCCATCTTCCAGAAATGCTATCTCGAGGCCACTAAAGGTTGGTTTCCGCTACAAATCTGCAAAATAGCAACAGACGCACAAAGTAGCCTATTCGGGGTATAAAGTGACATAATATCACTCAGATACATAGAAATGCATGCCAAAAGAGACCGTAAAAGTCTATATAATATGCACGCATCAATAACCAACAATCAATTAGCAATGTGAATCATGCGAACGAGTTATGTAGTCGTAAAAAACCTGCTGAACCGTCAACTGTAGAGACTTATCAATTCGGACTCTCCCGGTCGCTCATATCACTCAATAAATACAGGTGAATATATGTAAGATAAAAAGAAGTAAATGTAATGACGCTCACCTAACTACGACCTATAAGAACATGCCTGCAGTCTAATATGAAAATAATCTCTACAACCGTACATATGCATTCCAACCAATCAAATGACCATGACACATGCCGAGGTAAATATGGATATGTGAGGTACGGGTTAGAAGAGGCTAAAATAAATTTGGATAAAAACAGAGTTAAAAGCCAAGCTAGTAACTAAGGGAACCAAATTATGACAACATCCAACTTCTTGCTCAAAATTTCAATCGAACGGTGCTAATAGCAAGCACAAATCTCACAATCTCCGATATAATCAACTCCCCATAAGAAATGAATGCAACATGGGAGCAAAAATCGCCATTTAATAAAGACTTTGAATTATGCAATTTTCTTTTCTTGGGCTTCAGTCGATCGACCAATGAATCCAGTCGATCGACCGTCCTCTACAGCACACATGCGTTTCTCCCTTTTTTTTTTCTTTTTCAATTCTATTTTTTTTCTTCTTTCCTTCCTTCCTTTTTCATCTTCCCAACATCATCTAAAAAGAGCATTTGCAACCAAAAATGAAGTAACAATCCTAAGAACATAAACTACTAGCTTGACAAGGGCAGGCTAAATGTAGGATGTAGTTAACGGGACAAAAAGGCTATTTTTGGCTTTGTGAAACTTATGGGCAAAATGAATAAAGGAAACCTCTTCCACATGTGTCAGCTAACCACAAACCGAATGCATACAGGTATTTAAGCAGATTAAGTTCATATTTATGCAAATTGATGTAACATGTCTTATAAGGAGTAACTACTCACAATCCTAAATAAACTGGTCATGAATGACACCAGTTATAAGCTCTAAACCTCAGAATATGATATAGTTTGCCAAAAATCTAAGTCTAAACCTCGGAATATGATATAGTTTGCCAAAAATCTAAGTCAAGTCAAAAGTTCAGCAAGATATTTAACGAAAACTCGTAGACTATGCATATATGATTCTACTAATAACATGTCAATTGGCAAGGCTTAGGCATAAATGGCTGAAAATGCAATGTCATCATTGAAATACTACCGTTCCGACTCAACCTATATACTAAGATAAACGTGCATTTTTTTGAAATTTTTGAATTTTTTTTTTGAATTTTCAGTATATATGAGAATTTTCTGTATATATGAGAGAAAATAAACAACAATGCAAGACAAAATGTAAACATGAATGCAAGCAAATGAAATGCAACGCAAAACCCTTCCCCAAACCAAATCACACAATGTCCCCATTGTGCAAAATCATGTAATGAAGTAAAAGGAAAACGGGAATTTGCGTTAAATTAACTAAACAAGACATGAAGTAAGGACTCGGAAAACTCACAAGACTTTAAGCGCAGCAAAAGGAAACGTCCCCAAACCAGCGTGAGATAGGAGGTTTCAGTAGCCAGCAGTGCTACCAATAAGTACCTGAAAAGAAGCAAAAGTACCATGCGTAAATCCGAGAAAATAATTATTGAAACGCAAAATTATGTGTAAAATAAAGAAACGGAAGAAAATAGAAATGAGTCGGAGAATAAAGTGGAGAAAAGACTCCCTCAACTCCGCAAATCGATCAAACACAGCAGGGGAATGATCGAAAATAGGTACAGCAGCGAATCATGGTCGATCGACCACCGCACCCAATCGATCGACCAGGGTGAACAGGAACAGAAGCTCCTGGAAGTCGCAGCTCAGTCGATCGACCACACAGGCCAGTCGATCGACTGAAAAACCTGTTGTAACTTTCTGATTTCTTCAATTAGCTCAATAAATTGAGCTATTAAGGTCTATAGACCTGCAAATACACACAATAACGCGCCCAAAATTGCGCAAAACCCAAAGTAACAGTCTAAAGTATATAAAATCCTAAGCAAACTCATTAAAAATGCGAAGTCTCGCGCACACGAAAAACGATAAATAGTCTTAAAAAGCAATAAAATGTTGTATGAAAAAGCCTTAATCAACTAATAATTGATCAAGAACGGCCACTGAATGGCCCACTTGCTCGGCTTCTGGCTACAAGAAGTAGCCTCTACAGTGCTCATCTTCTCAACTGCACTCTTCTCAACTCCAACATCCGCAGAACTCAACGGATCAACGGCTTCAAAGATCTCCCAATCAATGACGTCGTCCGCTCATCGAATCCAAATCGGACTCCGTCACTTTGACGAGCTCCCGATCGGCTCTCATCCCGTGCCATAGCTAAGACATCCTAAACCGCCTCTTTGAACGATTGGCTCCTTCACACCGAGCAACATGCGGCTCTTCCTTCCCCAAACCAAATCTGCAACATCCAAAACAGGAGAATCTTCCTCCAATTTGCTCCCAATCTGGGGCGGAGGTGTTATAGCAGAAACAGGCATAGAGACAAGCATGTCAGATAGCATAAAATAGGATTTCTCTTCAGAAACCGTATTACAAGTGACGGGCCACATGGGGTCTTTCTTCTTAGCTGTCTGGGCAAAGACAATGGAATGCTTCCCTACTTTAAAAGTCAATGTTCCCGAACCAACATTTATACCTACACCAGCAGTGTGCAGAAGTGTTCTACCCAATATGATAGGAATGTGGGCATCCTCGGGCATATCTAGTACAGCGAAGTCAACAGGGAAAAAGAACTTTCCTATTTGCACGGGAATGTCCTCTAAGACTCCTATAGGCTGGACCGCAGATCGATCAGCCATCTGTACTGTCATATTTGTAACTACAAACCTAGTCAATTTCAACTTCCTAGCAAGACTCCAGGGCATTATACTAATACTGGCTCCTAGGTCACACAAGGCCTTCTCAATAGAAAAGGTGCCAATACTACATGAGACTGAAAAGCTACCTGGGTCTTCTAGCTTATGAGGTGCAGTATGGGTCAAATAAGAGCATGACTCCTCAGTTAGTGCGACAGATTACACAGTTTCAAGTGACTTCTTTTTAGATAAGAGTTGCTTAATAAATTTCATGTAAGCAGGCACTTGATTAACTAACTCAAGAAAAGGAACTTCTACATTTAAGCTACGAATAACATTTTCAAATTTGTTAAACGATACATGTTCCTTCGTCGACACCAATCTCTCTGGATAAGGGGCTGAAAGAAGTAACTTAGCCCTCTCCTCTAGGTCTCTCATGCCGGCGTCAGTGGATTTGGGCTGAAAATCCACTACTTTCTCCTTGTTGTAGCTTGACCCCTCTTCAGACCGTCTCAAAAATGAACCATTAATCGTCCTCGGGTCATACTTTAGAACCGGAACTGACCCATCAGCATTTGGGTCTTGCCTCAATATTTTCGGAGTAGTCGTACTCCGAAACAAGTGGTCCCTCAAGTTATTTGGCATTGGAGGATGAAAAGACTCACTATCAACAGCGTTGTCAGTCGATCGACCATGCATGATAGTCGATCGACTGACTTCTACAGGAACATAAGTCGTTCACTTCGCCGACTGGTCGATCGACTGGGTATGTCAGTCGATCGACTGACATACCTGCTGATCGTCTTTTTTTTTGTCGTTATTCGTCACTGCCTTCTTCTTACTTGGTTCCGCCTCATCTTTTTCAGTAACTTCCTCGACCATAGCGGGCCCATCAAGGGTAGACCCACTCCTCAAAGTAATAGCATTAAGGGTCTCCTTTTGATCCGTCTGCGACGACAAATGTCCCGGAGCCCGAGTTGCACTCTTGCTAGCCAATTGAGCAATTTGGCTCTCTAACATCTTCATCCCAGCCTCTCTAGCTTAAGACTCTTTCAGCAACAAATTTTTCAACTCGGCAAATTCGGAACCTTGGGACTGCTGCTGCTGCTGTGGAACATATAAAGGCTTTTGATATGGCTGCTGCTGCTTATGAGGGGGCACATAATTCTGCTGCTACTGCTGTGGAGGTGGAGTCGGATTTAGGACATTTTGGCTACTCCACCTCAAGTTCGGATGGACATTCGGCTCAAAATAGGTGTTTGTCTGCCTATAATGTTGAAAGGCAGCACAAGACTCATAGGGAATGCTGCAGTTGTCTGAAACATGTCCTTCTCCTCCACATCTTTTGCAGACGAAAGGACCGTCTGAAACAGCATTCACATGATAGATCCCTCCTTTTGAAGCTCCTCCCAACTCGTACTTATCAAATCTCGCCGTGAGAGCCTCTAATGCAGCTACAGAAGGGGATTCGGTACTTCTCCTTTGACTTCCCCTGGAATTTCCATACTCAGCTTTATGGGTGGCCAAATCATCAATAATTTTCCACCCCTTAGTCTCTCCAACATTCTTCTGGAATCCACCATTAGCTGCCGCATCCAGGATAGCCCTCTGATTGTCATAAAGCTCATTATAAAATTGATTGCATAGGCTCCATTTCTCGAACCCATGGTGCGGAATAGTTCGCACCAGCTTCTTGAAACGGACCCATGCCTCATGAAAATTCTCATCCGGACCCTGTTTAAAGCTCGTGATCTGAGCTCTAACGGCATTGGTCTTCGAGACAGAGAAATATTTCTTGTATAATGCCAGGGCCAGCGACTTCCAATCAGTGATCCCGTTAGCAGCTCGATCCAGGTCTCTGTACCACTCCCTTGCAGCATCACGAAGAGAGAATATGAACATGGTCTTCTTCACCTGGCCCTGGGTCACACCGGTTGGTGGGGGTATGGAACAGCAATAATCAATGAATATCTCCATATGCTTAGCTGCATCTTCATTTGCAGCTCCCCCAAATTGGTTTCTCTCAACCAAGTTGATATAGGACGTTTCGCTCGAATTTTCGTCCGTCCTCGGTAATGCGAATCCCTTATAGAGATTCTCGGATGTCGGCTCAGTGATCAAGCTATACTTGCTTCTTCAGCCATGTCTGGAGATGTGACGGTCTCAGCTGAAGAAGTAGAAATAGGTGACGAAGGTGGATCCACCTCAAAAAGCTCGTTCTCGTAGTAACTAGACAGAGTACTCAGCTCTTCCTCTGTCGGCAATACTCTAGATGATCGTCTCAATTCACGCAAAGTCTTCTCAATCTCAGGATTGAACGGTAGTAATTCACCACCCTGTGACCTGCGCATAAGAAGAAACTACAAGTAGAATATGAGAATAGTTTAAGGAATAGATGTCCCTTAAACTAATAGAAAGACTAAAATTAGAAACAACTAAAAATTTTAAACAATTGCCTCCCCGGCAACGGCGCCAAAATTTGATGCCTGTCGTTGTATGCACCAAAAATAATATTAATAGTCCAAAATACTACTATAGCTAGTGGCAGTTAGGGTCGAACCACAGGGAGGCGATGCAATCAATAGTTGTCTGATTTTAGTCTTTAAAGTAACAAGTGTGGGGGTTTTGATTTGAGTTGGTCTATACTAATGGCAATAAAAGAAAAGTAAACTAAGCTAGCAGATGAAATCAAGAATAAAAAGGGTGCTAAGATGGTCGGTTCACTATAGTTTCGGCGGCAGTATACTAGGTAGGTCTAAAACAAACACGTGAGACGGGAAAATAAGAAGTCCTCTCGGTCCATTCTTACAGGTAGCATCTTTCGATCTCGCTACAGGTCCCTAATATCACTAATACTAACTTTCGTCCTGAAAAGTGACTAAAAAAGCTAAATTAACGCATCTCTCGATCTTATTAATTTAGTCGTCTGAATTAGGTAGGCTATCTCCCTTCCCCATCTTTCGATCTTTATTGGGTCGGTCAAATCCTAGGCATTCAACTAGTCGCGTGCACTCGATTCGTCAAACATAGCAATTTAATTAATTAAAATGAAGGTGATCTCACGTAGCCGGTCGATCGACCAAGGCGCGATTCGGGTCTACTATTCTAATGCCGCCTACTTCTACAGATTTCCTACATCCTAGCACATGGTATTTAGCTACTCATAACTATTATGAAAACAACAATGAAATTAATGAATAAAGATACTGAATGCATGATTAAACTAACGAAACAAGCAATTAACATGAGACGATAAATTGGCTTTTGGGAAACTACTCTAACAATTCTAAACTACGAACGAAATAAAGCAGTAAACTGAAATTGGAATAGAGAAATACCGAATGGAATTGCAGAGAAAGGAAGAATCCGAAAAGCAAGAACGAACGTAAATTGTATTCGAACAATTATGCCCTAAAAACTAAACCCAATATAGAACCTAATAAATTTGATGATAAAAAACTTGATAAAAACTGAAAAGTGTCAGGTTACGTTATATAGGAATATAACGTAACACTTATTCCTAAACCTAATACACCATGGGCTTCTTAATTCTCGATCTTTTTATTCACGCCAGCATCACGGTTTGGTCGATCGACCACTGGGACCGGTCGATCGACTGGTCTGCGAATATAATGTAACACTTATTCCTAAACCTAATACACCATGGGCTTCTTAATTCTCGATCTTTTTATTCACGCCAACATCACGGTTTGGTCGATCGACCACTGGGACCGGTCGATCGACTGGTCTGAACTGAACAGTGGCTCCTGTATATCGTGCTCTGGTCGATCGACCACAGAGGTCAGTCGATCGACCACTTTAGCTGGTAGTTGCTTCTAATTCTTCATAAAATTGTCTTTCAGGCCTCGAAATGCGCACCAAGCTCGTTCCTTGAGTAAATACTTCACGTCAAATGCAATGCAAGGTACTCGGGGCCAGTTTAGCTTGATTTCATGGATTCTTCACATTTTCGCAATAATGTACAAAAACACGAAAGTAGACGGAAATAGGGAGAATAGTAGCATAATCTACATAAATGAGCTCTGAAATGCGTGTAAAATGAGGTGTAAAACATCATATAAAAGACACGCATCACCGTGAATAACCGAACACCCAGACGATACCCCAGCACACTACGGTAAGTCCTCTCGTTCATAGTCTGACCCAACCCCGAGATAGGAACCGCACGTAACCAATCGTTGTTATTATTATTATTATTATTATTATTATTATTATTATTATTATTATTATTATTATTATTATTATTATTATTATTATTATTATTATTATTATTATTATTATTATTATTATTATTATTATTATTATTATTATTATTATTATTATTATTATTATTGTTATTATTGTTATTATTGTTGTTATTGTTATCGTTATTATTATCGTTATTATTATTATCATTATTATCGTTATTATTATTATCATTATTATCGTTATTATTATTATTATTATTATTATTATTATTATTATTATTATTATTATTATTATTATTATTATTATTATTATTATTATTATTATAATTATTATCGTTATTATTATTATTATTATTATCATTATCATTATCATTATCATTATTATTCTTGTTGTTGTTGTTGTTGTTGTTGTTGTTGTTGTTGTTGTTGTTGTTGTTGTTGTTGTTGTTGTTGTTGTTGTTGTTGTTGTTGTTGTTGTTGTTGTTGTTGTTGTTGTTGTTGTTGTTGTTGTTGTTGTTGTTGTTGTTGTTGTTGTTGTTGTTGTTGTTGTTGTTGTTGTTGTTGTTGTTGTTGTTGTTGTTGTTGTTGTTGTTGTTGTTGTTGTTGTTGTTGTTGTTGTTGTTGTTGTTGTTGTTGTTGTTGTTGTTATTATTATTATTATTATTGATACCCGTCGTTGTGAGTACCAAAAATAAGATTTATAATTTCCTATTAAGACTAACCTAGGCTAGTGGTAATAGGGTCGAACCACAAGGAGGCAGACGTAATTTCTAGCTGTCTAATTCTAGTCTAAGGTAACGAGTTTAGGGGTTGAGTTGAATTGGTCTATAGCTAAGAGTAAATAAAGACAATAAACTAAAAAGACGGATTAAACAGATAAAGAGGGGGGTACTAGGATGGTCGGTTCATTATAGCTTCGGCAAAGATACTAAGTCGGTCTGAATCAAACACATGTGAGGCGGAAAAACAAGAGGTCCTCTCGGTCCACTCTTAACAGATAGCATCTTTCGATCTCGCTATAAGTCCCTAATATCACTAATACTGACTCTCGTCTTGAAAAGTGACTAACGGTCTAAACTATACCTATCTTTCGATTTCAGCACAGTTTAGTCATTTTAATTGGTGGTCTAACAACTGTCCCTATCTTTCGATCTAATGGGTCAATAATAAAACAAGCATCTAACTGGTCGCATGCATTCGATTCGTTAAATACAACATTAAAATCAATTAAAACGAAAGGTAACCTCACGTGGTCAGTCGACCGACCAGGTATGGCGGTCGATCGACTGACACGCGAATTCAGTCCAAAACAATACTACGCCGCCTACGCTATAATTCGCCTACATCCTAGCACAATTAATCTAGCTACTCATGGTACTGATTAAAACAACAATAACAATATGAACTAATGAATTCATGCTTGAAGTATTCAACTAACAAATAGCGATAAATGATAATTTGCTTTGGATACTAACTAGCAATTCTATACTAACAATGAAATAAGGATAAATCGAAATAAGGAAGAAGAATACCGAGATTGCAGAGGAACGATTGAGAATAAGAACGAAAATTCCAATGCTAATCAATATTCCAAACCCTAATTATAAAACTAAATATTACTGTGTAAAAACTTAGGGAAGATCCGGAATCAAAACTGAATACTTATTCTGATGTTCTAGGTTACATTATATAGCCAACATACGTAACAACTTAGTATCAAAACCTAAACATAATGGGCTTGCGCTTCCTCGGTCTTTTAATTCTCGTCTGAGATAGAAGATTGGTCGATCGACTGATGGTAGTGGTCGATCGACTGATCTTCAGTGTACAGTAGCTTCTGGAACCCGCATGTTGGTCGATCGACTGATGGTAGCGGTCGATCGACTGCTTGAGCTGCTACTTGACTTTTATAATCTCGTGGATTTGTCTTTTGGGCCTTGAAATGCGCGCCAAGCTCATTCCTTAAGTGGATACTTCACGTCAAAATGCAATGCAAAGATACTCGGGGATGGATTTAGCTTGATTTCCCGGATTCTTCACATTTCTGCAATAAAGTACAAAAAAACGAAAGTAGACGGAAATAGGGAGAAATGTAGCATAAACTACATGAATGAGCTCTGAAATGCGTGTAAAATGGGATGTAAAACATCTATAAAAAACACGCATTAAACTTCCCCAAACCAAACCCTTGCTTGTCCCCAAGCAAGAACTAGACTCGATCTAATGGAACGAGTTCAATCTCAGAGCGAAATGCAACATGTAAAGCCTAAACCAATTTAATGCACAACCAACAATCAACTAGCAAATGAATCATGCAAGTGAGTTATGGAGTCGTTAAAACTACTGAACCGTCAACTGTAGAGACTTATCAAATTGGACTCTCATGGGTCGCTCAAATCACTCAAATAAGCACAGGTGAATAATGTAAAGATAGAAAGAATTCATTTGTAGTGACACTCACCTAACTACGACCTATAAGAACATGCCTGCAGTCTAATATGAAAATAATCTCTACAACCGTACATACGCATTCCAACCAACAAGAGACCATGACACATGCCGAGGTATATATGTGGATATGTGAGGTATGGGTAAGAAGAGGCAAAACATTTATGGAAAAGTGGAGGTACAGGTGATCAAGCTAGTACCGAAACGGAACCATATGGCAACATCCAACTTCTTGCTCAAAAACAAATGGAACGGTGCTATAGCAAGCACAAATCTCATAATCTCGAGGTATAAAAGTAATCAACTAACTCCCCATAAAATATGAATAATACATGGGAGCAAAAATCGCCAAAAGATAAGGATTTTGAATTATGCGAATTGATTCTTTCTCTTTTTCTCGAACCTCAGTCGATCGACCAAAAGGGGCAGTCGATCGACTGCACGAACAGTACATAACCTCTTTTTCTCTTTCTTTTTGAATCATTTTTTTCTTTTTCTTTTGTTTTGTTTTCTATTTTTTCTTTCCTTCCTTTTCCCAACTAAATCTCAATAAGAGCATCTACTACCAAAAACTAAGTAACAATCCCAAAAACTAAACTACTAGCTTGACCAAGGCAGGCTAAGTGTAGGATGTAGTAAATGGGACAAAAAGGATATTTTTGGCGGTGTGGAGCTTATGGGTGAAACGAGAAAAGGGAAACCTCTACCACATGTGTCAACAAACCACAAACCGAATGCACACAGGTATTAAGCAGATTAAGTTCATATTTATGCACATTGATATGCCATGTCTTATAAGGAGTACTACTCACATTCCTAAATAACTGGTCATAGATGTCACCAGTTATAGGCTCTAAATCTCAGAAATATGATGTAGTTTGCCAATTTTCAAAGTCAAGTCTCCAAGTACAAAAATAATTAACGAAAACTCGTGGGTATGCATTTACGATTCTACTAATAACATGTTAAACAAGCAAGGCTTAGGCAAAACAGGTGCAAATGCAATATCATCCTTGAAATACTACCGTTCCGACTCGACCTATATGCTAAAATAAACGTAAATAAACGTGCATTTTATTGAATTTTTTTGAAATTATTCAATTTTTTTTTTGAATTTTTTCGTATATATATATGAAATGAAAAAGCAATGCAAAACAAAATGTAAACGTGAATGCAAGCAAATGATATGCGACGCAAAACCCTTCCCCAAACCAAATCACACAATGTCCCCATTGTGCAAAATCATGTAATGAAATAAAAGAGAAATGGGAATTTGCGGGAAAAAGAAGTAAATAAGACATGAAGTGAAAATCGGGAGCTTACAAAACTTTAAGCGCAGCAAAAAGGAAACCTCCCCAAACCAGCGTGAGCTAGGAGGTTTCAGTAGTCAGCAGTGTTACCAATAAGTACCTGAAAGACAAATAAAACCCACGCATAAAATCGAGAAGACAATTTGGAAGCGGTAAATATGTGCACAAATGAGAAAATTAGAAGAAATAAATAATTTGACGGAAAGTAAAGTGGAGTAGAAAACTCCCTTAAGTCCGCATATCGACCAAACACAGCAGGGGAGAGGTCGTGAACAGTCTGACGCGTCCTTGGTCGATCGACCAATGTGTCGAAACAGAGCTCCCGGAAAGTGCAACTCGCCGATCGACCAATGTAGCCGTCGATCGATCAAAATATCGCTTGTACTCCTTATTTCTTCGTATTTGCTCAATTACTTGAGCTAAAGAGGTCTAAAAACCTGCAAATGCACAATAATACGCGCCCAAAATTGCGCAAAAACCCAAAGCAAAGTCTCAAACGTTTAGAATCCTAAGCAAGCAAAATAAAATGCGAAGTTTCGCGCACACAAAAGCAATAAAAAGTGTCTAACAAAAGCAAATAAAATGTTTGGAAAACATGTGATCAACTAGTAGTTGATCAAGAACGGCCACGAAATGGCCCACTTCGTCGGCTTCTGGCTACTAGAGGTAGCCTCAACGGTGCTTATCATATCAGCTGCACCCTTCCTAGCCTCCACGTCCGTATGGCTCAACGGATCAACACTTTCATCATCTCCCCAGTCAATGACCTCTTCTTGCTCATCACAGTCCAAGTCGGACTCCCTTGCCTTGACCGGCTCGTCATCAACTTCCTCATTAGTGGCATAGCTAAGGCAACCAAGACCTCCTCGTGAAACAATTGGCTTCTTTGCGGCTGGAGTGACTTGCAGTTCTTCCTTCCCCAAACCAGCTCCTGCAATATCAGAAATAGACAAATCTTCCTCCAATTTGCTCCCAATCTGGGGCGGAGGGGTTACAACAGGAATAGAGATAGGTAAATTAGGAAGCACAAAGTACGATTTCTTGTCAGAAACCGTATTACAAGTCACAGGCCACATGGGGTCCTTTTTCTTAGATGGTTGGGCAAAAACAATAGAATGCTTGCCCACTTTAAAAGTCAATGTTCCTAGAACGACATCTATGACTGCACCAGCAGTGTGCAGAAATGGCCTACCCAAAATAATGGGAATATGGGCATCCTCAGGCATGTCAAGTACCACGAAGTCGACGGGGAAGAAAAACTTCCCTATTTGGACAGGATGTCCTCCAAGACTCCTCTTGGCCGGACCGCAGATCGGTCACCATCCATCTTGTCATATCATCACTGCGAACCTAGTCAATTTGAGCTTCCTAGCTAGACTCAAAGGCATGACGCTTATACTAGCTCCTAAGTCACATAATGCCTTCTCAATAGAGAAGGTACCTATATTGCAAGGAACAGAAAAGCTACCCGGGCCCTCTAGCTTATGGGGTGCAGTATGAGACAAATAAGAGCATGACTCTTTGGTTAACGCGACAGTATGCACATTTTCAAGTGACTTTTTCTTAGACAGGAGTTGTTTCATGAATTTAGTGTAGGCAGGCACCTGATTGACCAACTCAAGGAAAGGAACTTGTACATTCAAACTACGAATAACCTTTTCAAATTTATTGAAAGATATCTGTTCCTTTGTCGGCACTAGTCGCTCTGGATATGGGGCTGAGAGAAGTACCTTAGCCCTCTCTTCTAAGTCTCGCATGCCGACATCCGTGGACTTAGGCTGAAAGTCCACCTCCTTCTCCTTATTGAAGCTTGAACCCTCCTCGCACCGTCTTAAATGTGAGCCATTGACCGACATTGGGTCGAACTTCGAATCGGGACGGACCCATCAAAGACTCGGGTCTTTCCCAACACTTTCGGAGTTGTCGAACCCCGGAACAAATGGTCTCTCAAATTATCGGGCATTGAAGGACGAAATTTCTCAATATCGCAGGGTCTCGATCGATCGACCGCCTTTCTCGTCCGATCGACCGAGATGTACGATTCCAAAGCTCCTGTAACTCGCATATCGGTCGATCGACGGGTATATCGATCGATCGATCGATATACCGTAGACGCCTTTTTCTTTGAATTATTCGTTCTGACTTTGTTTTGACTCGGTTTTGCCTCATTCTTTTCAGGGGCATCCTCGACCATAGCAGGCCCCTCCAGGGTAGAACCACTCCTCAAAGTAATGTCATTCAGGGTCTCTTTCTGGTCAGTTTGAGTGGGTAAGTGTCCGGGAGCTCGAGTGGTACTCTTACTAGCCAATTGAGCAATTTGGCTCTCTAGTAGCTTCATCCCTAGGCCTCTCTAGCTTGGGACTCCTTCAAAAATAAGTTCTTAAACTCAAAGAAAATCGAACCATGGGATTGTTGTTGCTTTGCTGCGCACACAGGAGGCTTTTGGTATTGTTGTTGCTTATGATGAGGGGGCACATAAGCTTGTTGCTGCTGCTGTTGTGGAGGTTGAGTCGGATTTAGGACATTCTGGCTACTCCACCTCAACTTGGGGTGGACATTCGGCTCATAGTACGTGTTTGTCTGCCTATAGTGTTGAAAGGCGGACAAGACTCGAAAGGATCTGGACAATTCTGCGAGACATGCCCCTCGGATCCACATCTTCTACGAGGCGAAAGGACCGTCTCAAACAAACATTTACTTGGTACATCCCACCTTTAGAAGCTCCTCCTAATTCATATTTGTCAAACCTTGCAGTGAGGGCTTCTAGTGCAAAGAACAGAGGAAGATTCGACTCTCCTCCGGTTTCCTCTCGAATTCCCATATTCGGCCTTATGAGTGGCCAAATCATCGATGATCTTCCACCCCTTGGTCTCTCTCATGTTCTCAAGAAATCGGCCATTGGCTGCAAGATCCAATATGGCCCTCGATCGTCATACGATCCATTATAGAACTGACTGCACAAGCTCCATTTTTCGAACCCATGGTGCGTTATGGTTCGCACTTTGTTTCTTGAAACGGACCCATGCTTCATGAAAATTCTCGTCTGGCCCTTGTTTAAAGCTCGTGATCTGAGCTCTAATGGCATTCGTCTTCGAGGCAGAGAAGTACTTTTTGTAGAATGCCAGGGCTAAGGAATTCCAGTCGGTGATCCCATGGGCGTCTCGGTCCAGATCTCTATACCACTCTCTTGCAGCGTCACGAAGAGAGAAAATGAACATGGTCTCCTTGATCTGATCTTGGGTTACACCGCCCGGCGGGGGTATAGAGCAACAATAATCAATAAAAATCTCCATGTGCTTGGCTGCATCTTCATTTGCAGCTCCCCCGAACTGGTTTCTCTCAACCAGGTTAATGTAGGAAGGCTTTGGCTCAAATTTTCTCGCCTCCCCAGGTAGTTCGAATCCTTTGTAGAGATTCGCAGCTGTAGGTTCTGAGTGACTAGCAATGGTTGCTTCTTCAGCCATGACTGGGATTTCTGGAGAAGTAACTGTCTCAGCTGAAGAAGTAGAGGCAGGAGATGTAGGTGGATCTCCTTCGAACAGAGCGTTCTCGTAGTAGCTTGACAGAGTACTCAGCTCTTCCTCTGTCGGTAATACCCTTTGTGATCGTCTCAACTCGCGCAAGGATTTCTCGATCTCAAGATTTAATGGTACTAGTTCACAACCCTGTGACCTGCGCATAAGAGGAAACTACAAAAAGAATATAAGAAAAGTTTAAGGAACGGAAGTCCCTTAAACTAAAGAAAGACTGAATAAAAACAGCTAAAAATTAGAACAATTGCCTCCCCGGCAACGGCGCCAAAATTTGATACCCGTCGTTGTGAGTACCAAAAATAAGATTTATAATTTCCTATTAAGACTAACCTAGGCTAGTGGTAACTGGGTCGAACCACAAGGAGGCAGACGTAATTTCTAGCTGTCTAATTCTAGTCTAAGGTAACGAGTGTAGGGGTTGAATTGAATTGGTCTATAGCTAAGAGTAAATAAAGACAATAAACTAAAAAGACGGATTAAACAGATAAAGAGGGGGGTACTAGGATGGTCGGTTCATTATAGCTTCGGCGGCAGCATACTAAGTCGGTCTGAATCAAACACATGTGAGGCGGAAAAACAAGAGGTCCTCTCGGTCCACTCTTAATAGATAGCATCTTTCGATCTCGCTATAAGTCCCTAATATCACTAATACTGACTCTCGTCCTGAAAAGTGACTAACGGTCTAAACTATACCTATCTTTCGATCTCAGCACAGTTTAGTCATTTTAATCGGTGGTCTAACAACTGTTCCTATCTTTCGATCTAATGGGTCAGTTATAAAACAAGCATCTAACTGGTCGCATGCATTCGATTCGTTAAATACAACTTTAAAATCAATTAAAACGAAAGGTAACCTCACGTGGTCAGTCGATCGACCGGTATGGCGGTCGATCGATCGACACGCGAATTCAGTTCAAAACAATACTACGCCGCCTACGCTATAATTCGCCTACATCCTAGCACAATTAATCTAGCTACTCATGGTACTGATTAAAACAACAATAACAATATGAACTAATGAATTCATGCTTGAAGTATTCAAATAACAAATAGCGATAAACGATAATTGGCTTTGGATACTAACTAGCAATTCTATACTAACAATGAAATAAGGATAAATCGAAATAAGGCAGAAGAATACCGAGATTGCAGAGGAACGATTGAGAATAAGAATGAAAATTCCAATGCTAATCAATATTCCAAACCCTAATTATAAAACTAAATATTACTGTGTAAAAACTTAGGGAAGATCCGGAATCAAAACTGAATACTTATTCTGATGTTCTAGGTTACGTTATATAGCCAACATACGTAATAACTTATTATCAAAACCTAAACATAATGGGCTTGCGCTTCCTCGGTCTTTTAATTCTCGTCTGGGATAGCAGATTGGTCGATCGACTAATGGTAGTGGTCGATCAACGATCTTCGATGTCTGATAGCTTCGAACCGCATGTTGGTCGATCGATCGATGGTAGCGGTCGATCGATCGCTGAGCTGCTATGACTTTTATAATCTCGTGGATTTGTCTTTTGGGCCTTGAAATGCGCACCAAGCTCGTTCCTTAAGTGGATACTTCACGTCAAAATGCAATGCAGCATACTCGGGGATGGATTTAGCTTGATTTTCGCTGGATTCTTCACATTTCTACAATAAAGTACAAAAACACGAAAGTAGACGGAAATAGGGAGAAATGTAGCATAAACTACATGAATGAGCTCTGAAATGCGTGTAAAATAGGATGTAAAACATCATATAAAAGACACCGCATCAATTATTATTATTATTATTATTATTATTATTATTATTATTATTATTATTATTATTATTATTATTATTATTATTATTATTATTATTATTATTATTATTATTATTATTATTATTATTATTATTATTATTATTATTATTATTATTATTATTATTATTATTATTATTATTATTATTATTATTATTATTATTATTATTATTATTATTATTATTATTATTATTATTATTATTATTATTATAGTTATAGTTATAGTTATAGTTATAGTTATAGTTATTAATATTAATATTATTACTATTATTATATCACAATTATTATTAATATTATTATTATATTTTGTAACACCCCTTCTTACCCGGCCAAGGTAATTGGGAGATGTTACCATCTCGGTTTTCCGAGGCGGTAAAATCGGAGTTGCAAATAAGAAACAATTAATATAAATAAATTATTTAGTGGATTACATAACCATAAATGAATAAATGAAATAAATGACACAACTCATAACTAATATACTCTTCTTCAGAATACTATCTCATGCCGGCTCGACTCGAAGCCTGAAGCTCGTCCCGTCTCCCGCGTGACACCAAAACAAACTGTACTTAACCTGCTCCCCATATGATTGGAAATATCATATGGATCGACACAGGCCACCCCGGAAATAGGTGACAATTACACAGACACACAACACGTCAGTTTCAATAATTACTCATGCAACACAACATGATAGGTAAATATGCAATATGCCTATAATATGAATGAGGTACTATCAACAACCACCATGGTACCGGGACACGCCCAGACATACCAACAACCACACTGGTACCGGAACACGCCCAGACGTACCAGGTTCGGAAGCCAACCGGATCTCCTGCCAGACGTTGTGTCTCAACCACACGAGTCCCTCCGTAACTTAAGCCATTAATGTTCACATCCCTCTTAGAGTGCGTAGCTCCAAGAGGCGACTCAAGCGTAAGACGGTCTCCCAACCGTGTCATGTCTCCTCAATAACAAAGTAACACCGACAATGATCTCCAACACAACACAACAATGACTATCCATGGAAAATGCAACACAACACCAATTATATGACTTATCATGAACTCAATCCCAATATATCATGGATAAAACTTTCTCAAATACCAACATGTTATCCCAATCGACTCATACATAAAAATGATGATGCAAGACACATAAATATGCACACAAGATATTGAAACCGAGTAGGATAAACCTACCTTTTAGCATTTATCACAAGCAACTCGAATCCCATATGCTTCCATCTCGCAAGACCGTCTTAATCCTATACAAATCATGTAATACTATCATAATTACATCCTACACTATTATACACCAAAAAATCCCTTAATATCACTCACTAATTACCCATATTACATATACTAATTACTAATTAATTACCCAGCACAAAACCACCCAAAAATTAGGGTTTAAACTAATTAAGAAGGGTGGATCTTAACTTACAAATGTTGAGGAAGGAAGGAAAAGGATGAAAAATCCATGAAAGCAAGCTTGAATCCCATATAAGAGTGTTTATGGAGGTTTTAGAGAGAAGGGAGAGCATTTGAAGTGAGAAAGAAGAAGATAGAATGAATGAGGATAAGGGGATAAGATTTCCTTATCCTGTGTTTTGATTTAGCGCCACTCTATCGAGTGGCGAGTCCAATCGGTGGAGTGTCACTCACTCGGTGGAGTGTCACTCACTCGGTCGAGTGCCGAGTCCACTCGATTGAGTGACCCTCACTCGGTCGATTGCAACGCAGTTCTCAGCAATGACCAGTTTTCGTAAAAAAGTCATATCTCACTCGTTCCTTGGTCATTTTGGGTGTGTGACCTACCGTTGGAATCGTAAGAGAACAAGCTATTACCTCCTATTAGAATCACATTAATACCAAGTTTATATCTCAAGATATGACAATTTTAAGATGACTCTTCTATAGGCAGACGTTATAACAACTCCACTAAGTCTAGTATAAGTTATACTTGGTCCCCTTTATAGTCATAATTCACTCCCGAGTGGCTTCTCGTATAGCACAAGGTCTTATCACGCATCCCACGGTTCTTTTCCAGGTCCCAAAATATCCAGGTATTACAATCTCCCCCTCCTTAAAATGAACTTCGTCCCCGAAGTTCGCCTCACTCTCTCTTTTCACAATTATTCCTCAAGCTTTCCTTACGTCTCATTATCGATTCTCAAGTACTCTCTCACCATTACCGCTGTCCTTTACTCTATCGTAAGTTTTGTCAAGATTCTTATTTTCATCATCACTCTTATTAACCACACATGTTTATCATACTCATCCCAAAGTTCTTTGCTCAATTCTCATTACTTCTTTACGTGTCATACTATTTCTTTCCTTAATTTCCAAATTATTACATTCACTCCCCCTAAAAGAGAACTTCGTCCCGAAGTTCAACTTTGAAACTTCATAATGTGCTCTCATATGCTCGTTACCAAATTCCACAAATGACTATGTTCCGGGTTCATCACTCTTTCTTACTTATTGCAAATCCGTAATCAAATCTCATATAATCATAATTCCATCAATCTAATCCTACTCGACGAGCCTCTCAAATGTCAAAGCACAAGGTGCAGCCCACGGTTCAAAACTCTAATCCTATAATAACTCCCAACTCATGCTGGTTATATGAATACATATCTATCAGAGGGTATAACTCGATTATTATTACATATATATATCACGTTAAATCTCACACACTTACATGCATGCACATCAATCACGAATATGCGGGCTCCATAAACTAATCCAATAATGCAAAATTAGTCGTTATGTGACTCAACCATGATCAACATTCCCATTTCCGAACATCATGCCACGCATATACCGCGTCAAATCCACCACATGATCACACATGTGTTACCACATCCGTTCCCATCCATCCTCAATACTTCCGTTACTAGCATCATGAGACTTCGATTATGCATTCAAGATTACTATGCGTGTAACACCCCCATTTATTTAAGGGCCTGGACTAGGACTCCTCAGATAAAGAAGGGTGTTACCATCTCGGAAACCCGAGGCAGTAGATAACAAAGGAAAAATAAACAGTACTTTAAATTGAAAGTTATAAATATTTACAACTCAAATGGAACATGTCCCAAAACTGAAAATAAAGTCTGATAGCTAAACTGAAATAAAAGTGGGCTAGCTCGAAGTCAGGTGATCCATGCTCTCTCCCTGCCAGCTCCATATGTCTCAACAACCTGTCAATCTGCTCCCCAGTAAATGGATCATCACAGGCGTACACGAATACACAGGGTCAACCGCGAGGTTGAGTAGGTAATACGATATAATAAAGAATGCAATGATATGATCCTCCAATCTCAACTCCATCACATACATCCCCGGAACGCCCAGCCATATCGATCCCCGGCAGACTATATCAATCGACCGTCGTCGATATACCAGCTCGTAGCTGAGGACACCAGGGCAAGTCCTGCAGAACCCGCCTGGGCCTTAATCGCAATAATCTCATCTCCTCCAACTCCATGCAATGTATGAAACGTATGAAACAATAATGCTCAACAAGATAAATAAGATAATCAGATATGTCATATAATCACCGAACATGCCAACTCTTTATAATCGTAATAAATCAATCAGTGTATTCCCCTACCTCAGTACTACAGTCAAATAGTCGGGTGCTCAGTAATATTCCACAACAAATTCGCCCTCTGAAAGATAAATAAATGATAAACAATTACTTAAACTATTCCCTTTCCCAAAATAGAAAGTTACTAAAAATAGAAACTTCTTTAATTGGAAAGTTTTCTTAAATGGAAACTTTCCCGATATAGCAGTTTTTCCATTTTAACAAACCCGACTCAAAACCCATCTCTAAATATCGATTTCAAACTCAATATAACTCAATAACCATGGTCGCACTGGACCGTAAAAATAACTCGGCTCAAAGGCCCCATAACTCATAACTCAATACCAGTAACCAATCTCAATTTCAATATCGATATTGTCAAAGGTCCAATAATGAACCGTGTTCAACACTTCGAGTACAAGGCTCTAAGCTACTCACCCACGAGTCAAGGTCAAAGAAAACGATAATAAAAACACAATAGGGGGTACAAATACTGGTGGTAATGTACAATGCCGAATATCAAGATAATATCAAGATAATCCTTTATACCATATATAAATCATTGATTACTTCTGTATCCTATCACTTTGGCCAAATAATGGGACAACTTGCAACTAAAAGCTCCTTTAATCATACAGCTAATTGTCATCAATCATCCTGTTACTCTCGTATAGGCAACGTATACATTGCCACCTCCAAGCTTGTTTACGTTTTAAGCATAGACACTCTCGTTGCTCTAAATCCGAATTTCCACAAGCTCTAACTTCCGTGGCCATAAACAAGTACAAATCCTCAAATAAACGAAGCCCATCTCACAACCATTAACTTGACGAAGCGAAATTATTATACTATTGTAGTATTAATTCATATATTATAACAGTAACTACCATCAAGTATGAAAAGAACAATCACCATATAATTTCAAATATGAAAAGCAGTTAGCACATATTTCATACAACCCCGAATAATAGTAAGAGTATTAGGATCGGTAGAATCATGTTATCTTAACCCGCAAAATAATGCACATGGCACATGGCTGACTCGAGGATGGGATGATAATAATTTAGGCAAAAACAAATCAAAGGAAAAGAATAGGCTAAAGCTCCACGTGTGATTGAAAGCGCCTCGAAGCCAACGATGGGTAACTTGATAGGCCAACATAGCAAGGTTTATATATAATGAAATCATGGAAATTGGGCATTACGTTTGATAATCATTCACGGTGATCATCTATTACCATCAATAATATAGTAGGCTCAGAGAAATTAAGGTGGGAGTGTTTGACGGCACCTTTGAATGGAATAATATGAGTTTCTCTAGTATTAGAATTAGGGTTGATATAAATATTAGATAGCTAGTGATTATTTATAAAAGACATAAGTTGGGCTCGAGCTTTATTTGATCCGATATTACTCCGGCTTCAATTCTTTTCCAAATAAAATAGTAAAATAATATAAATAAAATAAAATAGAATAAAATAATAAAATAAGCCTAAAGAAAATAACCAAAATATTAGGAGTATTACATTCTTCCCCTCTTAAAAGAAACTTCGTCCCCGAAGTTTGAATTTTGAAAAATAAAACAAATTTGAAAATTTGAAAGGTATTACATTCTTCCCTCCTTAAAAAGAACTTCGTCCCAAAGTTCGCCACCCCGTAACGATAACCAAACATCCACAAGCATAAGACAAACACAAGTAGTACGTATACATAAGCTCTAAAACGCGAAGTGTTATACTCTATTCCCCTTAAGAAACTTTGTCCCCAAAGTTGAACATACGACAGAAGTATGTGGCACTTAAAGAACCACAACATTGACCGAATAATAACAAATTAAAACAGCAGACTCCATGCATGGTCAATTCTCAGTCAGCCAATCATAACATACCACTTAGACAGATCGTAAACCATCAAGATTTTACAATCCTATCCTCCTTAAAACATGGTTACGTCCCCGTAACCCCATTATAAAATTCCACATCCAATGTTCAAGAAGATTACTGAAACAATAGACACAAATCATTTGATAAGCTAATTACTCTATACTGGCAACTAGCATCCGACTTTTCAAGCAACAAAACACACTTGTCAATTTCATGCTACGCATTACACAAAATCAAGGTAACAAACACTTGGATGCTTTGACACCAAATTAACACATTTACATCAATGTAGACAATCAACTAACTCATAGTTCATACTTGACGAATTAAAATATTTCATATCAAGAAATCATATCATAGAAGTAAAATCCATATTTCTGCAAATCAGGTTTAGAGAAAGACACTAGGCAAAATTCAAGCAATGTAATAGCGTTTGTATAATTGAGACTACTTTACATAAAACTCATCGAAACAAATAAGATTATATTATCATATAACAAGGTTCATACTTATATCATATGCCTACCATTCATGCTACAGAATTCATATCAGAGTATTACATGGTTACATCACATAATTCATATTTGATTAAACTTTTATATGAAACTCACATAACTTACAATTTCAATAATCAAACATCATGCAACAACTTTCAAAATTCATAATTAAATAACCGCTTAGCTATTTTGCGAGCTATTATCGTTTTTAGGAAATATAATGAATTAACTAATCATAGGAAAGAGAATCAATTGCAAAGCTTAAGGAATTTATTTATAACAAATTTTACAACTCAATTGGTCGGAACAAAAACTTTAAAGCAATTAGACAGAAAATTGGGCAACTTGCAAAAATCACTATTAAATAACGACTCGTTAAGATTTTACGTGGCTTATCATTTTGAAAACGTGAATGAATATTCTAAACAGTGGAGTTAGAATTATACATAAAAAATAAACAAGTTTTAAATGGTTTCTTTTTCAAAACCATGGGTCGAAACAGAATCTGTGCAAGAATAACAATCGACCCTTTGTCAACTAAAATATTTATTTCTCTCAAAATATAATTCATATTAGCATGAAACTAAAAGCATTGAAAAGCTAAATCAGAATTTTATCACACATAAAATTTTCACCATCATATAGAGAACACATTTTAAATGGCAGCCTGTACAAACAAGGTAACGTTCTGGAATTTATTAAAATTTTTGGTTCCTTTAAATTACTTCACATTATCACACAACCATTCTTCCTCCAACACATGTTACATATCATTTGAGGCATAGAAATCACGTTGCACCATATACATGTAATTGCCATCTAGAAAACGGTAAAGATTGCGAAACCGAAAATAAAATCAACTAAATAACTCAATAATCATGTATGTATAGACAATGCATTAGTTTCTCATCGTAACAATCACAACTTATTTAAATACGAAAATATACCCTAGAAATCACTAAGGTGTCACTTATTGAATACTAACCTTATAACTAAATTAAATGTACATAATTAGACATAAAAATTGGCATGAAATTTTCAACACACAACTATATAACATTCATGGCTTAGGGCAACACATTCCACATACCACTAGACGTGGATTGCTAAGGCAATTAGTAAAATAATAACAATCATAAATCTCAAAATTCGATCACATTTGCCTAGTAAGCAAAACAGTAAACTCTTGCAAAGAATAAGACATTCAACAAGAAGTATATACACACTTAGAATAACAGCAAAACAATTATCAACGGACACGACACCCGTTTCGGTCTACTAGCTTTACACCTAGGACTTAACTTGATTCTTCATCCTGTAACAACATAGCCTGGTTGGCTCTACTAACCATTCCAGTCAATCATGGTCATATCCCTCCTACATCTAACCTCTTAGGTAGCTATAGCTTATGGTGCCTCTATGATCAACTCATTAAACATATCATTATATTATATCTCTACCTAAGGGTTCGGGATCGAAAAAGCCGCATGCATATCATCATATAATTCATAATTCACAACTCATGTCATCCATACACTAAAATATCACTCAATTATTCAAATAAGTCAGCATGCCAATATCAACCATATTCTTTCATTGCACATCTTTAACCATGTATCACATCATTACTTACCTCATTCCGCTCCCCGCAAAACTCGTTAGTATAATATAGGCAAGGTCGATCCTTTATTTTGTTACTACCCACTCTCTCGCATCACTCAAGGGTTACCAGTTAGACCGAAAGGGCCAGTGGCTTGGTTTAAGGGGGCCCCTAACTCATTCCAATCATGGGGGCTCCTAACAGTTACTAGCCTGGGTTCACTTTATTTGACTCTTCCTATGTTCATTATTTTTGTTCATTTATTTTTAGGCCTGAGGATCGTTCGCTCTGATACCACTTTGTAACACCACCATTTATTTAAGGGCCTGGACTAGGACTCCTCAGATAAAGAAGGGTGTTACCATCTCGGAAACCCGAGGCAAAGAGATAACAAAGGAAAAATAAATTTAAATTGAAAGTTATAAATGTTTACAACTCAAATGGAACATGTCCCAAAACTGAAAATAAAGTCTGATAGCTAAACTGAAATAAAAGTGGGCTAGCTCTAAGTCAGGTGATCCATGCTCTCTCCCTGCCAGCTCCATATGTCTCAACAACCTGTCAATCTGCTCCCCAGTAAATGGATCATCACAGGCGTACACGAATACACAGGGTCCACCGCGAGGTTGAGTAGGTAATACGATATAATAAAGAATGCAATGATATGATCCTCCAATCTCAACTCCATCACACACATCCCCGAACGCCCACCATACCGATCCCCGGGCAGACTATATCAATCGACCGTCGTCGATATACCGGCTAAATGGCGAGGACACCGGGCAAGTCTGCGAGAACCCGCCCGGGCCTTAATCGCAATAATCTCATCTCCTCCAACTCCATCTCCGATGCAAATGCAATGTATGAAACGTATGAAACAATAATGCTCAACAAGATAAATAAGATAATAAGATATGTCATATAATCACCGAACATGCCAACTCTTTATAATCGTAAGAACTCAATCAGTGTATTCCCTACCTCGCATCGTTATGCAGTCAAATAGTCGGGTGCTCAGTAATATTCCACAACAAATTCGCCTTCTGAAAGATAAATAAATGATAAACAATTACTTAAACTATTCCCGTTCCCAAAATAGAAAGTTACTAAAAATAGAAACTTCTTTAAATGGAAAGTTTTCTTAAATGGAAACTTTCCCGATATAGCAGCTTTTCCATTTTAACAAACCCGACTCAAAACCCATCTCTAAATATCGATTTCAAACTCAATATAACTCAATAACCATGGTCGCACTGGACCGTAAAAATAACTCGGCTCAAAGGCCCCATAACTCATAACTCAATACCAGTAACCAATCTCAATTTCAATATCGATATTGTCAAAGGTCCAATAATGAACCGTGTTCAACCGTTCGAGTACAAGGCTCTAAGCTACTCACCCACGAGTCAAGGTCAAAGAAAACGATAATAAAAACACAATAGGGGGTACAAATACTGGTGGTAATGTACAATGCCGAATATCAAGATAATATCAAGATAATCCTTTATACCATATATAAATCATTGATTACTTCTGTATCCTATCACTTTGGCCAAATAATGGGACAACTTGCAACTAAAAGCTCCTTTAATCATACAGCTAATTGTCATCAATCATCCTGTTACTCTCGTATAGGCAACGTATACATTGCCACCTCCAAGCTTGTTTACGTTTTAAGCATAGACACTCTCGTTGCTCTAAATCCGAATTTCCACAAGCTCTAACTTCCGTGGCCATAAACAAGTACAAACCCTCAAATAAACGAAGCCCATCTCACAACCATTAACTTGACGAAGCGAAATTATTATACTATTGTAGTATTAATTCATATATTATAACAGTAACTACCATCAAGTATGAAAAGAACAATCACTATATAATTTCAAATATGAAAAGCAGTTAGCACATATTTCATACAACCCCGAATAATAGTAAGAGTATTAGGATCGGTAGAATCATGTTACCTTAACCCGCAAAATAATGCACATGGCACATGGCTGACTCGAGGATGGGATGATAATAATTTAGGCAAAAACAAATCAAAGGAAAAGAATAGGCTAAAGCTCCACGTGTGATTGAAAGCGCCTCGAAGCCAACGATGGGTAACTTGATAGACCAACATAGCAAGGTTTATATATAATGAAATCATGGAAATTGGGCATTACGTTTGATAATCATTCACGGTGATCATCTATTACCATCAATAATATAGTAGGCTCAGAGAAATTAAGGTGGGAGTGTTTGACGGCACCTTTGAATGGAATAATATGAGTTTCTCTAGTATTAGAATTAGGGTTGATATAAATATTAGATAGCTAGTGATTATTTATAAAAGACATAAGTTGGGCTCGAGCTTTATTTGATCCGATATTACTCCGGCTTCAATTCTTTTCCAAATAAAATAGTAAAATAATATAAATAAAATAAAATAGAATAAAATAATAAAATAAGCCTAAAGAAAATAACCAAAATATTAGGAGTATTACATTCTTCCCCTCTTAAAAGAAACTTCGTCCCCGAAGTTTGAATTTTGAAAAATAAAACAAATTTGAAAATTTGAAAGGTATTACATTCTTCCCTCCTTAAAAAGAACTTCGTCCCAAAGTTCGCCACCCCGTAACGATAACCAAACATCCACAAGCATAAGACAAACACAAGTAGTACGTATACATAAGCTCTAAAACGCGAAGTGTTATACTCTATTCCCCTTAAGAAACTTTGTCCCCAAAGTTGAACATACGATGTAAGTATGTGGCACTTAAAGAACCACAACATTGACCGAATAATAACAAATTAAAACAGCAGACTCCATGCATGGTCAATTCTCAGTCAGCCAATCATAACATACCACTTAGACAGATCGTAAACCATCAAGATTTTACAATCCTATCCTCCTTAAAACATGGTTACGTCCCCGTAACCCCATTATAAAATTCCACATCCAATGTTCAAGAAGATTACTGAAACAATAGACACAAATCATTTGATAAGCTAATTACTCTATACTGGCAACTAGCATCCGACTTTTCAAGCAACAAAACACACTTGTCAATTTCATGCTACGCATTACACAAAATCAAGGTAACAAACACTTGGATGCTTTGACACCAAATTAACACATTTACATCAATGTAGACAATCAACTAACTCATAGTTCATACTTGACGAATTAAAATATTTCATATCAGTAATCATATCATAGAAGTAAAATCCATATTTCTGCAAATCAGGTTTAGAGAAAGACACTAGGCAAAATTCAAGCAATGTAATAGCGTTTGTATAATTGAGACTACTTTACATAAAACTCATCGAAACAAATAAGATTATATTATCATATAACAAGGTTCATACTTATATCATATGCCTACCATTCATGCTACAGAATTCATATCAGAGTATTACATGGTTACATCACATAATTCATATTTGATTAAACTTTTATATGAAACTCACATAACTTACAATTTCAATAATCAAACATCATGCAACAACTTTCAAAATTCATAATTAAATAACCGCTTAGCTATTTTGCGAGCTATTATCGTTTTTAGGAAATATAATGAATTAACTAATCATAGGAAAGAGAATCAATTGCAAAGCTTAAGGAATTTATTTATAACAAATTTTACAACTCAGTTGGTCGGAACAAAAACTTTACAGCAATTAGACAGAAAATTGGGCAACTTGCAAAAATCACTATTAAATAACGACTCGTTAAGATTTTACGTGGCTTATCATTTTGAAAACGTGAATGAATATTCTAAACAGTGGAGTTAGAATTATACATAAAAAATAAACAAGTTTTAAATGGTTTCTTTTTCAAAACCATGGGTCGAAACAGAACTGTGCAGTAACAATCTGACCACTGTCAACTAAAATATTTATTTCTCTCAAAATATAATTCATATTAGCATGAAACTAAAAGCATTGAAAAGCTAAATCAGAATTTTATCACACATAAAATTTTCACCATCATATAGAGAACACATTTTAAATGGCAGCCTGTACAAACAAGGTAACGTTCTGGAATTTATTAAAATTTTTGGTTCCTTTAAATTACTTCACATTATCACACAACCATTCTTCCTCCAACACATGTTACATATCATTTGAGGCATAGAAATCACGTTGCACCATATACATGTAATTGCCATCTAGAAAACGGTAAAGATTGCGAAACCGAAAATAAAATCAACTAAATAACTCAATAATCATGTATGTATAGACAATGCATTAGTTTCTCATCGTAACAATCACAACTTATTTAAATACGAAAATATACCCTAGAAATCACTAAGGTGTCACTTATTGAATACTAACCTTATAACTAAATTAAATGTACATAATTAGACATAAAAATTGGCATGAAATTTTCAACACACAACTATATAACATTCATGGCTTAGGGCAACACATTCCACATACCACTAGACGTGGATTGCTAAGGCAATTAGTAAAATAATAACAATCATAAATCTCAAAATTCGATCACATTTGCCTAGTAAGCAAAACAAGAAACTCTTGCAAAGAATAAGACATTCAACAAGAAGTATATACACACTTAGAATAACAAAGAAAACAATTATCAACGGACACGACACCCGTTTCGGTCTACTAGCTTTACACCTAGGACTTAACTTGATTCTTCATCCTGTAACAACATAGCCTGGTTGGCTCTACTAACCATTCCAGTCAATCATGGTCATATCCCTCCTACATCTAACCTCTTAGGTAGCTATAGCTTATGGTGCCTCTATGATCAACTCATTAAACATATCATTATATTATATCTCTACCTAAGGGTTCAGGGATCAGAAAGCCGCATGCATATCATCATATAATTCATAATTCACAACTCATGTCATCCATACACTAAAATATCACTCAATTATTCAAATAAGTCAGCATGCCAATATCAACCATATTCTTTCATTGCACATCTTTAACCATGTATCACATCATTACTTACCTCATTCCGCTCCCGCAAAACCGTTAGTATAATATAGGCAAGGTCGATCCTTTATTTTGTTACTACCCACTCTCTCGCATCACTCAAGGGTTACCAGTTAGACCGAAAGGGCCGGTGGCTTGGTTTAAGGGGGCCCCTAACTCATTCCAATCATGGGGGCTCCTAACGATTCTAGCCCGGGTTCACTTTATTTGACTCTTCCTATGTTCATTATTTTTGTTCATTTATTTTTAGGCACGAGGATCGTTCGCTCTGATACCACTTTGTAACACCCCCATTTATTTAAGGGCCTGGACTAGGACTCCTCGGATAAAGAAGGGTGTTACCATCTCGAAACCCGAGGCGATAGATAACAAAGGAAAAATAAACAATACTTTAAATTGAAAGTTATAAATGTTTACAACTCAAATGGAACATGTCCCAAAACCGAAAATAAAGTCGATAGCTAAACGAAATAAAAGTGGGCTAGCTCTAAGTCGGGTGATCCATGCTCTCTCCCCGCTCCCATATGTCTCAACAACCTTTGTCAATCTGCTCCCAAGAAATGGATCATCACAGGCGTACACGAATACATAGGGTCCACCGCGAGGTTGAGTAGGTAATACGATATAATAAAGAATGCAATGATATGATCCTCCAATCTCAACTCCATCACACACATCCCCGGAACGCCCAGCCATACCGATCCCCGGCAGACTATATCAATCGACCGTCGTCGATATACCGGCTAAATAGGCGAGGACACCAGGGCAAGTCCTGCAGAACCCGCCTGGGCCTTAATCGCAATAATCTCATCTCCTCCAACTCCATCTCCGATGCAAATGCAATGTATGAAACGTATGAAACAATAATGCTCAACAAGATAAATAAGATAATAAGATATGTCATATAATCACCGAACATGCCAACTCTTTATAATCGTAAGAACTCAATCGATGTATTCCCCTACCTCGATCTTCGTTGATCAAATAGTCGGGTGCTCAGTAATATTCCACAACAAATTCGCCTTCTGAAAGATAAATAAATGATAAACAATTACTTAAACTATTCCCGTTCCCAAAATAGAAAGTTACTAAAAATAGAAACTTCTTTAAATGGAAAGTTTTCTTAAATGGAAACTTTCCCGATATAGCAGCTTTTCCATTTTAACAAACCCGACTCAAAACCCATCTCTAAATATCGATTTCAAACTCAATATAACTCAATAACCATGGTCGCACTGGACCGTAAAAATAACTCGGCTCAAAGGCCCCATAACTCATAACTCAATACCAGTAACCAATCTCAATTTCAATATCGATATTGTCAAAGGTCCAATAATGAACCGTGTTCAACCGTTCGAGTACAAGGCTCTAAGCTACTCACCCACGAGTCAAGGTCAAAGAAAACGATAATAAAAACACAATAGGGGGTACAAATACTGGTGGTAATGTACAATGCCGAATATCAAGATAATATCAAGATAATCCTTTATACCATATATAAATCATTGATTACTTCTGTATCCTATCACTTTGGCCAAATAATGGGACAACTTGCAACTAAAAGCTCCTTTAATCATACAAACTAATTGTCATCAATCATCCTGTTACTCTCGTATAGGCAACGTATACATTGCCACCTCCAAGCTTGTTTACGTTTTAAGCATAGACACTCTCGTTGCTCTAAATCCGAATTTCCACAAGCTCTAACTTCCATGGCCATAAACAAGTACAAACCCTCAAATAAACGAAGCCCATCTCACAACCATTAACTTGACGAAGCGAAATTATTATACTATTGTAGTATTAATTCATATATTATAACAGTAACTACCATCAAGTATGAAAAGAACAATCACTATATAATTTCAAATATGAAAAGCGATTAGCACATATTTCATACAACCCCGAATAATAGTAAGAGTATTAGGATCGGTAGAATCATGTTACCTTAACCCGCAAAATAATGCACATGGCACATGGTCCGACTCGAGGATGGGATGATAATAATTTAGGCAAAAACAAATCAAAGGAAAAGAATAGGCTAAAGCTCCACGTGTGATTGAAAGCGCCTCGAAGCCAACGATGGGTAACTTGATAGACCAACATAGCAAGGTTTATATATAATGAAATCATGGAAATTGGGCATTACGTTTGATAATCATTCACGGTGATCATCTATTACCATCAATAATATAGTAGGCTCAGAGAAATTAAGGTGGGAGTGTTTGACGGCACCTTTGAATGGAATAATATGAGTTTCTCTAGTATTAGAATTAGGGTTGATATAAATATTAGATAGCTAGTGATTATTTATAAAAGACATAAGTTGGGCTCGAGCTTTATTTGATCCGATATTACTCCGGCTTCAATTCTTTTCCAAATAAAATAGTAAAATAATATAAATAAAATAAAATAGAATAAAATAATAAAATAAGCCTAATGAAAATAACCACAATATTAGGAGTATTACAATGCGACACATACATCATGACAAAGACTCACATAATACGGATGATACCCGTCGTTGTGAGTACCAAAAATAATATTTATAATTCCTACTAAAACTAACCTAGGCTAGTGGTAACAGGGTCGAACCACAAGGAGGCGAATGTAATTAAAAGTTGTCTAAATTTAATCTAAGGTAACAAGTGTGGGGGTTGAGTTGGTTTGGTCTATAGCTAACAACAATAAAAAATTAAACTAAAGAAATATATTAAATCAAATAAAAAGAAGGGTACTAGGATGGTCAGTTCATTATAGTTTTGGCGGCAGCAAATTAAGTCGGTCTAAATCAAATACATGAGGCGGGAAAACAAGAGGTACTCTCACTACTACACAACCCTTGCATTTATGACGCTTTTTCGAGCATTTTTTGACGCTTAAAAGCGTCAATATTTTGTTTATTGACGCTTTTAAAAAGCGTCAATTTTTGGGGCGTCGTTATTTTTTGACGCTTTTTTTTGTCAACAAATATGACGCTTTTAAGCGTATTTATGGACTATTGACGCTTTTAATTGTCAACAAAATTGACGCTTTTAAGCGCCTTTATAGACTATTGATGCTTTTAATTGTCAACAGAATTGACGCTTTTAAGTGTCTTCGGTGGCTATTGACGTTTTTTTCTGTCAACAAATTTGACGCTTTTAAACATCTTCATGGACTATTGACGCTTTTAACTGTCGACAAATTTGACGCTTTTAAGCGTTTCAGCGACTATTGATGGTTTTATGTATCACTCGATGGGACGGAATTAGGCGTCAACTATTTATATATTGACACTTCTTGTCACGTTATAATTTCGGCTTTTTTATTTCTGATAAAATCGTACGTACGTAGAGATTAATTACATACACCTCGTATAGTCGTATGTACTGACGTACAGTCGACATTTTTATATATATATAATTAATAACGTACCCACGTACTTTTATAAATAACCATACGTACGTTTGATACATACATATACCGTCTCCGTCACAAATACTATAGCTAGCATTGACAATTTAACTAATATAAACTAGTACATACTTTATAGTACGACAAAATCAAAAATATCAAAAGGGATTAGGAAGATAGTAAAATCCAACATAAAGTTGTCTAAAAAAAATCGTAAAAAATACTATGTAACTAGCTAGACAAGGACACTCAGTAGTTTGAATGTGGTAGGGGCTTCAATCATGTAGGCGCAATGTCAAAGGGACTTCAATCATACATATGAAGGTGCATCTTCAATCAACATTTGAAGGCGTATCATTACCATCTATCTGATGAATCTGAAACCTATAACGGGCAAAGAAAATATAATTTATATGATTATATTTGATTAGTACATATACACTTCACAAAAATGTTTCAAAATTGTGTTGAATAGAATTACCCGTCGAAAGGCAAGAAGAGATAAAATTAGCGAGAGGATGAGACTACTACACAATATTCAGATTCAGTTTAGTAAAGCACAAAAGCACATTCTAAATTGCATTCTGACCAAGCTGCCAACAAAAGAAGCAAAATTACATATGAATGCAGATTCACTAAGGGATTCACCAAACCCAATCAACATTCCTGGTCATCGTTAGAAACAAAATTAAAGAGTTAGCCGTGTCGTCGGCAGTGACGAACACAAGGCACTAAACACCCTAGGAATTATCTAAACTCATCATTAAATTATTAAAATAATAGTTAAAAAAAAAAGTAAACCAGGTAATCCAATATTCCCGACCGCCCCTTCTAACCCACTATAAGTTAACAAAACACTAAAGTCATGCTCTAGGAAATAAAAAAGCAGACACAAACGTGAGAGCAGTCAAGAACCCAAGACGAAGCATATTACAGAATGCATATTACAGAATAGAGACAAGAGAGTAAGTCCAAGACTATAGGCTCTAATGAAAAATTGCAAGTGTTCAAATTAACTCAGCAATAAAACAAGCAGAATTAACCATGGCTTTAGAGTTATTTCACGGAAATAATCCAAACTAAGCCTCCCTTCTATTAATCCAAACTAGTGTTTAACTCAGAAAAATCTCAACTATTACATCATTTAACTTCACTGAACCCTTGAAAGGAAAACCTATACAACCAGTTCCTTTACTATTATAATCAGAAACAAAGACAACACATCATCTTCAATTCTTTATCCTCTTAATAAAAAACCCTAAATCAATTTCCCTCAAATTGATTTCCTTATAACTATTGAACGAATTGATCATATAACCCCGGAGTTCTGCATTCCAAATTACCCGGTACCGATTTCAGCCTTCAAATGGTTACACAGTTGATCAATTAATATGAAGGAGAGCAACCATGTATGAGAATATGGTGGGGTTTGAGGAGAAGCACGAGAATTTAGAGACGAGTTGGGGCAGTAAAAAGTGTAAACCTACCTTGATTATCTCCCCTATATTACGCCTAATCCCTCTTTTATCATTTATTCTCTACTACTTATTTATATTTTATTATTCTAGAAAAAAAAACGTATTCATTTTTTCATTCACCTGGGGTATCAAAAGAACAAAATAGAAGGTGTAGAAGAGAAAAATAAAAAGGAAAGGAGTTGTAATAAGTAGGTGGGAGAATATGGAGGGATTGAAGGGATAAGGTGGACTATGTATTCAAGGTAGTTTTGAATGTTATTAGTGCTGTTGGTGGAAGTTGCAGTGCTAGTGGATTTGTGAGGGATTGAACATGGATTTGAAGGTGGAGGCCAGAATGATGAATAATTGTTCTAAAACCTTAAGCTCATCATCAATTATAGGTTAACAACAATTAATAATCATGGTTGGGACTCAAGTTTAATTTATATATTGTTAAATTTAAATGTTCATGATGCATTTACTCCAAATAAATAAAGGAAGGTATGAGAGGAAATGAAGAAATGAAAAGGAAGAAGAGATGAAGAATAACATGAAACTGTAGAAGGAACAAGACGAAATAGAAAAGGACCCACACCATTACCTGTTGAGAAATTAGCTATATCAGGTCAAATATGGGACGAGTTCAGTGAAAGTTAAATTAGGTAATAGTTGAAATTTTTCTGAGTTAAACACTAGTTTGGATTAATATGAGAAGGAGAGGTTTAGTTTGGATTATTCACATGAAATAAACCTATTAAATAAACCTTGCTTAAGAAAACACCACCATAGGAAAATAGCAATAGATGACACAAGTAAACAAGAATGAATGACATTGATCACAAAAATAAAAAAAAAATAAATAAAACTGCTTTGACGAATTGAGAATTATTTGATTTATTGTTACCTTATATCCCAAAATTGATTAATTAGAAACTTTGAAACGAAACCAACAATTTAAGTTAGCAGCAATATCCACAGCGGCCCTGTGATTCAAAATGGAAAAACGTGATCACTGACCAAATTTTTAGACGACAAAATATCACTAAATGAAATGAAAGGGAATAGAAATGCAGTAAATCAATAGCCTGTTTATAATGACTTGTAAAAGAAAGGGAATTGAAATGCTAATTGTAGAATGTTATTCGTTATGATCTCGTAAAACACTTTACGTCATTTCTACAATTTAAAAATCAACTAGAGCTGCTAAAATTTACTCTAGAAGCAAAATAAGAAGGAAGAGCAGCCATCAACAATTTTACTGATCTACCAAATAGCACGAAAAAGAAATGCAGCTTGTGCATATAAGTGAGCTGCTTATTGCCTTATGACTGCGCATTTGTTCGCTGCTTGTGCATATAAGTGAGCACAAGCAGCCACTATAAGTCATTATTGCCTTTTAACTGCGCATTTTTTCGCTACTTGTGCATATAAGTGAGCTGCTTGTGCTATAAGTGAACTTGTTTCACTGCTAGCTCCAAAGCTTACGCCCCACAAGAGTCACAACTGTACAAAATTTGATATACAAAAAATTCGAACATGTGTATAAAGCCTAGCAGTATTGAAAAAAAAAATTGATATACAAAAAATTTAAAATAACTCAACACAAAAGTTTAAAGTAATTAGCCGGGGGCGATTTACTTCTAAGCGGAAATCACATGGTCTGAACAAAAACAAACATTTGGAGAGAAAAATTGAAAAGAAGAGAAAAGATTGATACATACCAAGTGTCTGAATAGTCCCGAGCAGCGAACTATCTGAATCTTATCAAGCACCGAACTATCTGAATATGTCGCGAAAGCAATAACTTAATAATCTGCTCATGCTTATAAGAAGAAATAAGCTACAGATACATACCCCATGGACATCAGTGAACTTGCTGACCAAAAGATGTAATGATAAAAATTCAGTAAATTTATGACTTCAATTTTGCATGATTCATCCTAATTGATGCGTAAAATAGTAAAAAAGTTGATCTATAAGAGTTTTTGATGCACAAATACAAGACCGAATATGATCGAGTAAGTACTGTTCTACATCGAAGAAGTAGAAGGGTGTCAACCATTTTACAAATTAAAGACAATCACTTTTTAAAGACAATTATATTTGCCAACAAAACTTGGTCTGTTAAATTTATCGAATTAACAACATCAACTCTGACTCAAAACCAATTATCATCTGCAGATGAGAGGAATCAATTGAACAAAGGAGTCCCAAACACACACGAATTGCAGAAAGATTGTAACGGAATGATTGAAAGCACAACGAAAATCCAATGCGAAATAATATCCCGAACCCTAATTATTTGATAAACTAAAACTGAATGTAAAACGAGGTAAAAACTGGATAGCTCTTCTGAAAACTCATGCTACGTTATATAAGAAAAGTACGCAGCTATTATTCCTAAACCTAATAACTCATGGGCTTGATAAATCTCGATCTTTTAATTCTCGTCTGAAGTAGCGGCTTGGTCGATCGACTGAGGTAACCGGTCGATCGACTGCTCTGAGCTGAACAGTAGCTTCTGGATCCTGTGGGTTGGTCGATCGACTAAGGGGGCCAGTCGATCGACTGCTTTAGCTGGTAATCGCTTTTAACTTCTCGTGGATTTGTCTTTTGGGCCTTGAAATGCGCACCACACTCGTTCCTTAAGTGAATACTTCACGTCAAATGCAATGCAGGATACTCGGGGACGGATTTAGCTTTATTTCCGTTGAATTCTACACATTTCTGCAATAATGTACAAAAACACGAAAGTAGACGGAAATAGGGGTAATGGTAGCTTAAACTACACAAATGAGCTCTGAAATGCGTGTAAAATGAGGTTTAAAACATCATATAAATGACACGCATCAAACTTCCCCAAACCAAACCCTTGCTTGTCCCCAAGCAAGAACTAGACTCGATCTAATGACCTAATGGAGCGAGTTCAATCTCAGAGCGAATTACAACATGTAAAGCCTAAACCATTTTAATGCAATAACCAACAATCAATTAGCAATTATGAATCATGCAACCGAGTTATAAAGTCGTTAAAAACTGCTGAACCGTCAACTATAGAGACTCATCAAATCGGACTCTCACGGGTCGCTCAAATCACTCAAATAAGCATAGGTGAATATATGAGGATAGAAAGAATTCATTTTGTAAAGACTCTCACCTAACTACGACCTATAAGAACATGCCTACAGTCTAATATGAAAATCATCTCTACAACCGTACATATGCATTCCAACCAAACAAATGACCATGACACATGCCGAGGTAAATATGGATATGTGAGGTAATGGGTAAGAAGAGGCAAAACAAATATGGGAATGTGGAGGTATAGGTGATCAAGCTAGTACCTAAACAAAACCATATGACAACATCCAACTTCTTGCTCAAAAACAACAATAAAACCGGTGCTAATTATCAAGAAAAAATCTCGCATTCTCCATAAAAATTAATCAACTCCCCATAAGATACAAATGCAACATGGGAGCAAAAATCGCCATAAAATAAAGACTTTGAATTATGCGATTGATTTTTTCTCTTCTCGGCTGCAGTCGATCGACCAATAGGGCCAGTCGATCGACCACGTTCTAAAGTACACATGCGTTTCTTTTTTTTCTTTTTCGAATCATTTTCCTTTTTTTTTCTATTTTTTTTTTTCAATTCTGTTTTTTCTTTCTTTCCTTTCTTTTTCATCTTCCCAACATCATCTCAAAAGAGCATATGCAACCAAAAATGAAGTAACAATCCCAAGAACATAAACTACTAGCTTCACAAGGGCAGGCTAAGTGTAGGATGTAGTTAACGGGACAAAAAGTCTATTTTTGGCAGTGTGGAGCTTATGGGCAAAATGAATAAAGGAAACCTCTTCCACATGTGTCAACAAACCACGAACCGAATGCATACATGTATTAAGCAGATTAAGTTCATATTTATGCACATTAATGTAACATGTCTCATAAGGAGTAACTACTCATAATCCTAGATGAACTGGTCATATATGTCACCAGTTATAGGCTCTAAACCTCAGAAAATGATGTAGCTTGCCAAAATTCTAAGTCAAGTCTCAAGTTCAGCAAATAACTAACGAAAACTCGTAAATATGCACTTATACGATTCTACTAATAACATGTTAATTAGCATGGCTTAGGCATAAACAGATGCAAAGGCAATGTCATCATTGAAATACTACCGTTCCGACTCAACCTATATGCTAAAATAAACGTGCAATTTTTTGAATTTTTGAAAATTTTCAAATTTTTTGGATTTTTGTATATATATAAAATGAAATGGACAATGCAAAACAAAATGTAAATGTGAATGCAAGCAAATGATATGCGACGCAAAACCCTTCCCCAAACAAAATCGCACAATGTCCCCATTGTGCAAAATCATGTAATGAAGAAAAGAGAAACGGGAATTTGCGAGAAAATTAAATAAATAAAACATGAAGTGAAAATCGGGAACTCACAAGACTTTAAGCGCAGCAAAAGGAAACCTCCCCAAACCAGCGTGAGCTAGGAGGTTTCAGTAGCCAGCAGTGCTACCAATAAGTACCTGAAAGACAAACAAATACCACGCATAAAACCGAGAGAGAAATAAAGAAGCGATATTTTGTGCATAATTGAGAAAAATAGAAGAAATAAATAATGTGACGGAAGATAAAGTGGAGTAGAAAACTCCCTCAATTCCGCAAATCGACCAAACACAGCAGGGGAGAGGTCGTGAACAAGTACAGCAGTGCAGGGTGGTCGATTGACCACATCACCCAGTCGATCGACCAAGGTGAAAGGAACAGTAGCTCCTGGAACTGCAGACCAGTCGATCGACTGGAAATACTGCTGTAACTTCAGGTTTCTTCGCATTTGCTCGATTACTTGAGCTAATGAGGACTAAAAACCTGTAAATGCACATTAATACGCGCCCGAAACTGCGCAAAACCCATAATAAAGTCTAAAGCACTTAAAAATCCTAAGCAACAAAAATAAATGCGAAGTCTCGCGCACATAAAAGCAATAAAAAAAAAGAGTTTTAAAAAAGCAATAAAATGTTTGTAAGGCATGTGATCAACTAATAGTTGATCAAGAACGGCCACGGTATGGCCTACTTGGTCGGTTTTTGGCTAGAAGAGGTAGCCTCAACGGTGCTTATCTTCTCAGCTGCACCTTTCTCAACTTCAGCATCCGTAGAGCTTGACGGATCAACAGCTTTGTCATCTCCTCAATTAATGACCTCTTCCGGCTCATCAAAGTCCAAGTCGGACTGTCTCACTTTGGCTGGCTCATCTTCAAGCTCCTCATCAGTGCCATAACTCAGGCATCCAAGACCGCCTCTTGAAACGATTTGCTCCTTCACAGCTGGAGCAACCCACGGCGCTTCCTTCCCTAAACCAGTTCCTGCAATGTCTAAAACAACAGAATCTTCCTCCTTCTTGCTCTCAGTCTGGGGCGGAGGTGTTATAACAGGAATAGGAATAGAGACAGGCATATCAGGAAGCACAAAGTATGATTTCTTTTCAGAAACCGTATTACAGGTGACAGGCCACATGGGGTCTTTCTTCCTAGCTGTTTGGGCGAAGACAATAGAATGCTTCCCCACTTTGAAGGTCAGGGTCCCAGAACCAACATCAATAACTCCCCGGCAACGACGCCAAAATTTGATACCCGTCGTTGTGAGTACCAAAAATAACATTTATAATTCCTACTAAAACTAACCTAGGCTAGTGGTAACAGGGTCGAACCACAAGGAGGCGAATGTAATTAAAAGTTGTCTAAATTTAATCTAAGGTAACAAGTGTGGGGGTTGAGTTGGTTTGGTCTATAGCTAACAACAATACAAAATTAAACTAAACAAATATATTAAATCAAATAAAAAGAAGGGTACTAGGATGGTCGGTTCATTATAGGCGCCAGCAAACTAAGTCAGTCTAAATCAAACACATGAGGCGGGAAAACAAGAGGTCCTCTCGGTCCACTCTCAACAGATAGCATCTTTCGATCTCGCTATAAGTCCCTAACATCACTAATACTGACTCTCGTCCTGAAAAGTGACTAATAATCTAAACTTTACCTATCTTTCGATCTCAGCATAGTTTAGTCATTTTAATTGGTGGTCAATCAACTGTCCCTATCTCTCGATCTAATGGGTCAGTCACATCCTAAACATTTAACTAGTCGTGTGCACTCGATTCGTCGAATAAAGAACTAAAACAATTAAAACGAAGGTAAAACCTCACGTGGTCAGTCGATCGACCAGGTATGGCAGTCGATCGACTGACACGCGATTCAGGCCGTGTTCATTCTACGCCGCCTACACTATAATTCACCTACATCCTAGCACGAATAAATTAGCTACTCATACTAAGACTGATAACAACAATAAGATTGACTAAATAAACAGAAGAATTTATGCTTGAAATAAAAGAGCAAACGATTAACATAAAACGAGGATTACGGCATCGGGAAACTAACTAGCAATTTCTATCTATCAACGTAATAAAGATGAACTGAAATAAGAGTAAGGGAATACCGAAATTGCAGAAAGATTGTAACAGAATGATTGAAAGCACAACGAAAATCCAATGCGAAATAATTTCCCGAACCCTAATTATTTGATAAACTAAAACTGAATGTAAAACGAGGTAAAAACTGGATAGCTCTTCTGAAAACTCATGCTACGTTATATAAGAAAAGTACGCAGCTATTATTCCTAAACCTAATAACTCATGGGCTTTATAAATCTCGATATTTTAATTCTCGTCTGAAGTAGCGGCTTGGTCGATCGACTGAGGTAACCGGTCGATCGACTGCTCTGAGCTGAACAGTAGCTTCTGGATCCCGTGGGTTGGTCGATCGACTAAGGGGGCCAGTCGATCGACTGCTTTAGCTGGTAATCGCTTTTAACTTCTCGTGGATTTGTCTTTTGGGCCTTGAAATGCGCACCAAGCTCGTTCCTTAAGTGAATACTTCACGTCAAATGCAATGCAGGCTACTCGGGGACGGATTTAGCTTGATTTCCGTTGAATTCTTCACATTTCTGCAATAATGTACAAAAACACGAAAGTAGACAGAAATAGGGGAAATGGTAGCTTAATACACAAATGAGCTCTGAAATGCGTGTAAAATGAGGTGTAAAACATCATATAAATGACATGCATCAACGGACATTGTTACCATGTCTAAATGAATTCACGGCAATTAACGTATATCGCAAACAATCATCACATCATTCTTGTCATCCAATTTCGCATGTCAATTAACAACTTTCATTTAAATTTCACACTTAAATAGCAAAAGCCATAGAATATGGTTAAACGTACACAATCCATAAGGTCTCATCCAAATGGGGTCAACATGTTCATCCGACACAAATCAACCATTATAAATCGTGAAAATAAGGGTATACACCCAATATTTGGGTCGCGTATTGACGAAATAAAGGTCAAAATAGACCACTCGGTCGAGTGTAGGAGGCCACCCGACCGAGTAGGTGACCACTTGGTCGAGTGCATAGTACACTCGGTCGAGTGTCACCTGGGAAGAAGGTTTTCATTCTCAACTCGGTTCCGAACTTCCCTATTTCATCACACAAATGGTAATAGACTCCGATGGCGACTAATACACCATCAATTAACCAAATTGAACAAACTGTTATCCCTATGACCATCATTATTACACAATTAAGATGAAATGTTCGAGACACACTACCGACACAAATATACTGTTTCATGGACACAGCCTAACCACTCATTATTCTCTAGAAATAATAACAACATCATTACTCAATTAATCACTACAACAAGGTCACGATGTACACCGTAGGCGTTCCACCTGACGATTGAGAGGCAACTTTACAAACAACATCTATACTACCGCTCATAGGCCGGAACCTCACCCAACTACTTTCACACTCCATGCATACATAACTAAATTAACCGTTCATACTATATAACACAAATGATCAAATACCTCAACAATATGATTGAATTCTCGAGCATTACATGCCACACTCTTATTCTTATTGCCGCGAAAACCAAGCTTGGTATTACTAAATTCACCATCATATATCTCAATTATTAAAACTCAAACTCATTCCTCGTTCTAGTGTTCATTCTCTTATTACGGTTTCATAAATCTTTGTCATCATTTCTTAAGTCAAATCTCACGCCTTCCAAAAACTTTTATCAACTCATGTCGTCACTCTCTTTTCACTCTTGGTACCTCACTATTTTCTCATCATTCCATAAATCCCAACTCAAACATATGGTATCCCAAAATACTCGAGTCATACTCAATAAGGTCACTCTCACATGTCCTTTAAATTCCGTTCGTAAACTATGAGTCTGAACAATCGCTAAATATCCAACCTTGGTCGCCCTCCAATCATCATTTATAGGTTGTCTCTCATGATCAACTCACCCAACTCAAAACTTTGCATAGACTAACAGATCTTGCTAGCGTTTCCAAATTCTAAAACTCGATGACTATATCCAATTCCACGCATCTTGTCGGAGACATTTGCCTAAGGGCTAGGGTTTGAAAATCATCCTTTTGGTTCGCACAAACTCTATACCCGGAAATCGCGGGGGTTAAATCCCTTGAGGTACCACCGGCTCTTGGTGAGCATCTCTTGCTTGATTACTGCTCGCGTTCCGCGACAGCCTTGACACGCCACGGAGTCCATTTCACATGTCAAATTCCGGATAGGAGTGGTGAGAACTAAGACAATCATGAATGGATACGTAAGAGGTAAGAATCAAATGACTTGGGGGGGGATTGAAATTTTCCTTAGTGCTTTAAATCAACGATAAACACTTGAAAATAAACCCTTGACACGAGTTTGTCATTGAGAAGAAGTTTACTTAACCCGAAAATGGAATTAAAGAAATTACTGCATGACTTCCTTTGTATTTTAATCAATCGCAAATTGTCTTAATAGCACACTTGAAATATCATGAACTTTGTAAAACGATGCAACTTCAAAACTCAATTCTACCAACTTTACTAACTTTGTAAAATGCTCTTCCTTATTATGCAATTTTACTCAAACTTGACTCAAATGCGAATTGCTATATTAAAACTTTAACATAAAGGCCATTTGTCTCAAATTTCATGCAATCTTTAATACGGAATAATCCGACATAAGATGGCACATGTCACTATAAGTCAAGTTAAAAGCATTAAGAATCAATTAGGATAAAACCTAACTTGGAAAAGTCAAAATCCGGGTAGGTATACCACCTATGTTCGAAAAATTTAAGGCGAATAAATCTCTTATGTACGACTTCACAAAGCATTATAACCAAAGATTAGGATAATAAGGAGTAAATGAAGTACATCACGAGCATAAAATCAAAGCTTATGTATACTTGTCACAACATTTTCGGGAAATTTGTCAACCTTTAAGACGGGAAAAAAAATTCAACGTAAAGCTCCTCCAAGTATTATTATTTGAGATTTAAGGTAACCATGAGTTAGTAAAACATGTAGTGAGCATAAATTCAAAATTTTGACATGGTTAGTACCGAATTTTTGAGAAATTGGTCATATTTTTAGGATGAAAACTCCTTAGTTTAAACCATGGTATAACAACAATCATTAAATTTATAGTCTAGCAACATACTTGAACCATATTTAAGACATAATTTAGAATTTGTTCATGGGTACTTAGAAAAACCTCGAAAATTTTCTGAATTTTAAGACAAAATTTGTTCGTTTTAAGACAATATACCACATTACCAACAAAGATGGTAGTCTTATAAGGCAAATAAACCAAGTTTTACTCAAGAAAAAACAAAATTTGGGCATGACCTCTCTATATTTCGAAAATTGAAGACGGAGTTTTAAGACAAAATTTTTTACATACCAAATAAGATCCATCAATAACAACAAAGGTTAAGCCTTTGTTGTTCAATTAAACCCAACAACAAGCATCAAAAATCAATTTATAAGCTCAAGAATACCATTTTCATGTTCCACCATTTATGTGGCAAAATTGACATAAAAATTTGATTTCTAGCAACAACAATGGTGTAGAAAGCTATTTACTACCATAAATTAAACAAAAACATGCAAATAATTGACAAATCTTGGACAAATTAATATAGATGTAAACAAATTAAGATGCAGAAAATAATGGGAAAGATGGTCTACTTACATTGCTAATTAAGAAGAGATTTGAGACGGAAAATGGAGTAGAAAGCTTAACCCGAGTAACAAATTACAAAAATGGAGTTTTGGAATTAATTTTTGATAAATTTTGATGTTGAAGTTATGGGGGTGAAAAGAAGATAAGAAATGAGTAAAGGATTAAACCCGTGTAAAAATCTCAGCTACAGCACCCACTCGGTCGAGTGGTCGGGTTCACTCGATCGAGTGCCCCATTTTCCAGAATGTTTCCAGTTTCTTGAAACTGGTCCACTTGGTCGAGTGCCAAGGTTCACTCGGTCGAGTGCACTGTAATCGGCTGAGTGTGGACTCGTACTCGGTAGAGTGGTTGATTATGGTTGAAATTTCGAGTCGAAATAGAACGTTGAAATCCCTACAACATAAAGAGAAGGTTCGGGAGTCCACCGGCTATCGGTGACTCACCCGAGTTAGTCCATAAGTCATCCTATTTACCGTCTTTGGTACACTACTGTAGTAGTAGTAGTCACTCTACCAACATCCATTACTAATCATACACCATCAATAACACTAGTAGGCATTTAATTAACACGCATTGCAATTTCAAAGAGCGGAATCATTATTCGTATACCAACAGATATTAATCGTTTCTAAACATGCTACTCATATCAATCTAGATTTCAACTTCCTTACACATTCACACATCATGGAAAATAACTATATCATACAAGAACTTAATGTAAATCACATATTCATGCAATCATACAACTTTTCATATAGTGTTCACCCATACTCTTAACCACCCACGTAGTGACCAACCGAGACAATAGGCACTAGTTTTGATATGAGGGCGCCTACTCATCCAAAACCGACCTCCTAATGTACTCATGTTGGGTTCATTTTATTAGACACGTCTAGGTTTATTTTGATTCATTGATTTAGTTTCCAAAATCTTCGCTCTGATACCACTTTGTAACACCCCCTTCTTACCCGGCAAAGGTAATTGGGAGATGTTACCATCTCGGTTTCTCGAGGCGGTGAAATCGGAGTTGAAATTAATAAATAACTAATATAAATACAGTATTTAGTGGATTACATAACCATAAATGAATAAATGAAATAAATAATACAACTCATGACTAATATACTCTTCTAAAGAATACTATCTCATGCCGACTCGACTCCAAGCCTGAAGCTTGTCCCGTCTCCCGCGTGACACCAAAACAACCTGTATTTAACCTGCTCCCCATATGATTGGAAATATCATATGGATCGACACAAGCCACCCCGGAAATAGGTAACAATTACACAGACACATAACACGTCAGTTTCAATAATTACACATACGACACAACATGATAGGTAAATATACAATATCCCAATAATATGAATGAGGTACTATCAACAACCACCACGGTACCGGGACACGCCAAGACATACCGACAACCACACTGGTACCGGGACACGCCCAGACAAACCAACAACCACAAATAGGTACCAGGACACACCTAGACGTACCGGGTTTGGAAGCCAACCGGATCCCCTGCAAGACATCGTGTCTCAACCACACGAGTCCCTCCGTAACTCAAGCCATTAATGTGCACATCCCTCTTGGAGTGGGAAGCTCCAAAAGGCGACTCAAGCGTAAGACGGTCTCCCAACCGTCTTATGTCTCCTCAATAACTAGGTAACACCGCCAATGATATCCTACACAACACAACAATGACTATCCAACACAACACCAACTATATGACTCATCATGAACTCAATCCCAACATATCATGGATAAAAATTCCTCAAATACCAACATGTTATCCCAATCGACTCATACAGAAAATTGATGATGTAAGACACACAAATATGCACACAAGATATTGAAACCGAGTGGATAAACCTACCTTTTAGCATTTTTCACAAGCAACTCGAATCCCACATGCTTCTGTCTCGCAAGACCGTCTTAATCCTATACAAATCATGTAATACTATCACAATTACATCCTATAATATTATACACCAAAAAACCCCTTAATATCACCCACTAATTACCCATATTACTGATGTGACCATAATTGGCGCATATTTAGCCCCCGAATTAGCCTTGTTTCCATGCTTTTTAGTGCTTATTTGGGTCATTTCCTATCTTTAGTTCTTTGTTTTGCATATTCTTTGAGATTTTGATCCCTTGGTAGGAAAGGAGTAAGAATCTTGCATTTTCATGGCAAAACGAGACTAAATTGATCGAATTCAATGACCAAGCATCAAGGAGAGACAAGATTAGAAGGCCTTTGTACATATCATAGTAGAAGAGCAATGTTGAGGAAAGATCCTTGAGTCCCCAAGGAAATCCCCAAGGAATTTATGAAGAAAAGAGAAGAAAAGAAGAAGTTACTATGCTGACTGACAATCCGAGCGGATTGTCGGATTGTCAGCAATCCGTCCGTCCAGCCCGTGCACAATCCGAGCGTCCCACGCCAGAATCCGCTCGGATTCCCCCTCAACAATCAGTCCGGATTCCCCAGAATCCGCTCGGATTCCACCGCCCAAATCCGTCCGTCCCGACCTTATTCCACCCGGATTTCTTCACAGCACGGATTGTCTTCTTCAAGCTACGAAAAGAGAAGCCCTTCTCTCAGAAAATACCGGGTCCTCCTTGCTCAACTTAAAAAGTGTAATTACTAGTTTAGCCCTTAGTTAACCCTAATGCATCCTCCCTAATTTTCACTATAAATACCCCATTAGGCTAATTAGAGGAGCATGTTCTTCTTATCAATAATTAGTGTAGTTAATATCAATCAAATCTCTCTTCAATATTGTAATCAAGTATTAATCAAGTTTTAATCCAAGTTTTAGTTATTTAATCTCTCTTTTGTTCATCCTTTATTTTGGGTAATTGAAGATTATTTGGGTTATTATTGGGAGATTGACAACCTCTTAATCTAGCATTCAAGTACTTCTATTATTCTTGCTTTATTATTGAAATCATTAGTAGGTATAATCTCTTAATCCCTTTTTAATTATTGTTAATTACTTTCATTTATTCATCATGTTTCATATTGTTGGTATGATTGACAACCTTGCTAGCATGATCAACATGATGATGAGTGAGTAGTCTCTTAGCTAGGGTTAATGGGTGATTAGGGGAAACCAACATGGGGAATGATTCATGCTTAAATTAATATGCTTTCATGTTTTATTTGCTTGCTTGTTTTGATCTCAACTCATGCACATGTTATATTTGATGAAATGCTAAGCCTATGAATCCTTGCATTTACTATCATCTCCTATCTTTTCAATGAGACTTGTAAGACATAACCCAACTCGAGTCTCATTAGACCATGCATGTTGTTGAGTAGGGAAGATTAAGTCGACTTGTAGGTGTTGTACAATCTAATCGATTCGGCTCCGGGACCCAAACTTTCCTAGGATTGTAAGATATAACCCAACTCAATCCATCACAACAATAATTGCTTGCTTATAAATTGAGAACATGTTTGTATGGTCATATCCCATGATTCCCCTATGACCCCATGACACCCTAGTGCCTTTAATCAATTGTTTACACCCCTTTAATTCATCTTGCTTGTTTATTTTCATTGTTATTCTAGTTTAGTAACCTTCTACATCAACCCAATTTGTGACACCCCTTAGACACCACTAGTTACAATAGAAATCTCATTTCAACTCCCGTCCCTTGGGATCCGACCTTTACTTGCCTCTTTACTAATTGTAGAGTTGCTTGTTAAGCTATAAATTGTGTTTTGATTCGACCGTGACCAACGACCACATCTATTAATTTGTGAACACTTAGCGGCCTCGCATCAAAAATGGCGCCGTTGCCGGGGACGGTGTTTGTTTGATTTAGATTTCTTTTTATTGTTATTAGTTGTGTCTTTCTTCGCCTTGAGGAAGTAAAACTCCTCAAGGTTTGTTCTAATCATTTTTCGAGTTGTTTGATATTTTGCGAGATGGATTTCATAGATTGTTTTGTAGAGGACCACTTGAGTATCCCTTACTTCAAGGATCCCATGCAAGCATTAGAAGCCTTAGAAGCAAGTAAGGCTAAGAGCATGTATTGGGAGTTGGAGGTGGATCTCTTTGAGGCCGCTCTAGCTAACAAGGAACTTACTCATGCACAATCCGAGTTGGTGCATAATATTCTAGTAGAAGCATGTCAACCCATAGAGGATGAGCAATCCATCCTAGAGGATATTCTACAAACTCAAGAGCAAGAAGAACCCATCATGGGATTTGAATATGATGAGGTTGATGAAAGTGAAGTTGAGTATGCTATGAGAATGGAATGTCTAATGGAGATGGAGCAAATTCTCAATGAAACTCCAAAAGAAGAAAGTAAGGTACAAACTCCTACTTTGAAACCCCTTCCCCCAAATTTGAAATATGCTTACCTTGATGAATCAAAGACCAAACCCGTGATTGTTAATGATAGACTTGATGATGACCAATTGGGAAAATTGCTTGATGTGTTGAAACAACATGAGAAGGCTATAGGTTATAGTCTAGATGACCTTAAGGGGATAAGTCCCGACTTTTGCATGCATAGAATTCATCTATAGGACGACCATAGACCTACCATTTAACCCCAAAGAAGATTGAACCCCCACATGCAAGAAGTTGTCAAAGGAGAGGTCATGAAATTACTTGATGCGGGAATCATATATCCCATATCGGATTCTTTGTGGGTTAGCCCCGTTCAAGTAGTACCTAAGAAAGGAGGTACCACGGTAGTGACAAATGAAAAGAATGAACTAATACCCACAAGAATGATTACCGGTTGGCGTATGTGCATTGACTACCGGAAATTAAACTCCGCAACAAGGAAAGATCACTTCCCCTTACCATTCATTGACCAAATGCTTGAGAGATTAGCCTCTAACAAATTCTTTTGTTACCTTGACGGTATTCGGATTCTTCCAAATCCCTATACACCCGGATGACCAACATAAGACCACCTTCACATGCCCTTATGGCACTTTTGCATATAGGAGGATGCCTTTTGGATTATGTAATGCCCCCGCCACTTTCCAAAGATGCATGATGAGTGTCTTCTCCGATTACTTAGAAACCATAATGGAAGTTTTTATGGATGATTTTAGTGTTTATGGAAAGGACTTTGACTCATGCTTGCATAATCTTTCCCTTCTATTGCAAAAATGTGAAGATGTTAGCCTTGTTTTAAATTGGGAAAAGTGTCATTTCATGGTCAATGAAGGAATTGTTTTGGGTCACTTGATTTTGGAAAAGGGCATCGAGGTCGATAAAGCTAAAGTTGAGGTGATAGAGAAACTCCCACCTCCCGTGAATGTTAGAGGGGTGAGAAGCTTTCTCGGTCACGCGGGTTTTTATCGTCGTTTCATAAAAGATTTTTCGAAAATAGCAAAACCCCTCACTCAACTTTTGCTTAAAGATGCCCAATTCCAATTTACTGACGAGTGTGTTGAAGCTTTTAATAGAATCAAAGAAGCACTAATCTCGGCACCAATCATTCAACCCCCAAATTGGGAGTTACCTTTCGAGATTATGTGTGACGCTAGCAACTACGCCGTTGGAGCGGTTCTTGGCCAACGGGTAGGGAGAGCCCTTCATGCCATCTATTACATAAGCAAGACCCTTGACCCGTCCCAAGTGAATTATGATACAACCGAAAAGGAGCTTCTTGCCATTGTATATGCTTTGGATAAATTCCGTTCCTACTTGCTTGGATCCAAGGTGATTGTATTTTCGGATCACCGTGCTCTTCGACATCTCTTGATAAAGAAGGAGGCAAAACCAAGATTGTTAAGATGGATTTTGCTTCTTCAAGAATTTGACTTAGAAATAAGAGACAAGAAAGGAGCCGAGAATGTAGTGGCGGATCACTTGTCAAGAATCCGGTTTCATGATGAAAATGGAGAAACCTCGATCAATGACTCATTTCCCGACGATATTTTGATGGCTATTCAAACACAACTTGAAAGGCACATCACCCCATGGTTTGCCGATTATGCCAATTATATTGTTGGAAAAGTGCTCCCTCCAAACTTGAACCACAACCAAAGGAAGAGATTTCTATTCGAAGTGAAGAGGTACTTTTGGGATGACCCAAACCTCTACAAGGAGTGTAGTGATGGGCTCTACCGGAGATGCATCCCTCAATGGGAAATCCAAGGAATCTTGGAAGGATGTCATTCATCACCCTACGGTGGGCACCATGGAGGAAGAAGAACCGTTGCAAAAATCCTCCAATCGGGCTTCTATTGGCCTACAATGTTCCAAGATACAAGAGAATTCATCATTCATTGTGATGCTTGTCAAAGAACGGGGAATATATCTTGGAGGAACGAAATGCCACAAAGAGGCATCCTAGAGGTAGAAATCTTCGATGTTTGGGGAATTGACTACCAAGGGCCCTTTGTGACATCCAATGGGAATAAGTACATCCTTGTGGCCGTCGATTATGTCTCAAAGTGGGTGGAGGCAATTGCCACCCCAAATGATGATGCAAAAACGGTCACCAAGCTTTTCAAGAAAATAATTTTCCCAAGATTTGGAGTTCCTAGAGCAATCATTAGTGATGGAGGAACACATTTCCATGAGAAAAAGCTTGCATCCCTTTTGACCAAATATGGTGTTCAACATCGAACCGGCTTGGGATATCATCCTCAAACAAGCGGTCAAGTGGAAATTTCTAATAGAGAGATCAAGCAAATCCTTGAAAAAGTTGTGAACAAGACTCGGAAAGATTGGAGCACAAAGCTTGATGATGCTCTTTTGGCTTATAGGACGGCCTACAAGACTCCCATAGGAGCCTCCCCCTACAAGCTTGTATATGGAAATGCATGTCATTTGCCAATTTAATTGGAGTACAAAGCTTATTGGGCAATCCGAGCACTCAATCTTGATCTCAAATTGAGCGGTCAAAGGAGGATGATTCAAATCCAAGAGTTGGAAGAATTCCGACTACAATCCTATGAGAATGCAAAGATTTACAAAGAAAGAACAAAATTGCTTCATGACAAAAGAATTAGACAAAAGGCCTTGCATAAGGGAGACAAAGTCCTTCTATTCAATTCCCGCTACCGACTCTTTCCGGGAAAATTGAACTCTAGATGGATGGGTCCCTATGTGATAACCGAAGTTGGAAAATATGGAGATTTCGAACTCAAGGCGGAAGATGGAAGTAAATTCAAGGTAAATGGTCAAAGGTTGAAGCCCTACTATGAAGGAGCATTTGTTGGAGAGGTCGAGGCTACCTACCTCGGGCCTCCTCCCCCTTGAAAGGACCATCTAAGGGAGAGTTTGGTGGAGTCCTCCCTAAACCACCACTTGTAAATATACTAACCCTCTAACTTGTATTTATTTATTGCATTTGTTTTAATAAGTAGCATAGACTCTTTTCATGAGCGTAAGTGAGGGAGGGTCACTAATGAGTTTTTGAATGAAGGAAGGAGCAAATCCTCGAGTGTGGGGACGCATTGAAGAAAGGAAAGAAAGTCAAAATTCGCAGCCAGAATCCGCGCGGATTCCCTGGAATCCGGCCGTCTTGTCAGAATCCGGGCGTATAGGGGAGAAACCGTACGACCAGCTGTGCTGAGAAATTGAAGATTTCTGGACTGAGGTAGAATCCGAGCGTCTTGGGAGGAATCCGCCCGTCTTGTGGAATCCGACCGGATTTGAAGAAAGACGCCCGTCTTTTCACCTATGCATTTCAAGGAAAATCTCTCAGAATCCGCCCGTCTTCTCAAAAAGACGCCCGTCCGACCTTGAAAGAATCCGAGCGTCTTATGCTCGGGACGCCCGTCTTGTGATGTCAAAATTTTGGGAATTTCCTCTGTGGCAAAATCCGAGCGGATTGTGAAGAATCCGCCCGTCCCGTGAAGCAAGAATCTGAGCGTCTTCACCTCGAATCCGCTCGTCTTCTCACAGCGTCTTGACCCGACTTCTTCCTAATTAAAATACCCCCCCACCACACATACTTTGACACATCACTATTCCTTCCACTTACCCTATAAAACCCACCTCCTTATGACTCCCATACATATCCAAATCACTCTCTTTACCCTCAAAATTAAAAATCCCCAATTTTCTAGGGTTTCCAATTCTCAATCAACAAGGAACATCCTTAGCAATATTCAAATCAAAAGAACCCAACAAAAGAAGCAAGAATGGCACCAAGGAGATCCTCCTTTAGAAGTGCAAGAAGACCAAGGATGGTGGGAAGTTCCTCTACCTCACATCTCAACACCATTAGAAGGGAAAATGTAGAGATTGTAGATCTCACAAGGCTCGATGATTTCTCGAATGTGGAATTCCTTGATGATGTGCAGCGATTGGTCTTCCACCGACTCTTAAGTAAGAATATTCTTCCCACTAAATTTCTTTGTCATGCTACCTTAAGAAAGCTTGGGATTTTTCACCAAGTAGAAGCACTCTTTGAGGTTTTTGGTCTTTCAACTCTCTTTCGCATGTATGAACCAACCTATCGGTCCCTTGTGCTAGAATTCTTAAGCTTTTTGAAGATTACAACCGTAAACAAAGTGATATGCATAGAGTTTAGGTTGGAAAACGTCTCTAGGATGATGACCCTTGTCGAGTTTGCCAATGTGTTCGGACTTGATGTTTCGCCTACCCGAACATCAAAGCCCAAAAAGTATAATGTTGCACCATTGTGGAGGGCCATGACGGGCCGGGATTTCATTCTTACTAAAGAGTGTCTTGGATTTCACATCCAAAACCCGATCTTGAGGCTTACATATCCATTTCTTTCGGGTACTCTCTTCGCCCACCGAGATCCGGCCATCGTCAACCAATTGGACCTTGTATTTATGGAATCATACCTCAACATTCAAGGGAGAGATGGGTATCACTTCAATGCACCTCTAGTTTTGCTAGAGAAGTGGGCAAGGTTTAGAAATGGGGATGATGATGGAATGAAGCACATAGTGAATGGTGGACTCATAACTAGACTTGCAAAGCACTTTAACCCAAGGTTCAATGAGAACAATGAGTACACTCCACTTACGGGGGGAACAAGAATTAATGAAGACCTCCTTGTCGTCCAACACCATTGGATAACCCTTGAGGGGGTCGATAAGAGGATAAAGTGGTTGACAAAACGGAGCGATCCTATCTATCTCCCAATAACCGATCTACCACGGATCTCCCCAAGAAGAGGAAGCTTGTCCCCAATGCCCTCCTACCTCATCCCAAGTCAAACAAGGCAAACTCCACCACCACAAAATCCACCACCACAACAACAAGAACAACAAACTCAAAATGAGAAGATAAAAGTGCCTCCTTACCCCTTTCCCTACCAACCATATAACCATCCAAATCCCTTCATCCTCCCCCGTGACGACTTTGTCACGGGAATTTTGCAAGATTTACACTACCGTCAATATGAGACCTCCGTGGACACTTACTACGCTCTTTACCCCCAATACCATGAGATGGCTCAAAAAGGACGGATTAGTGAGGAAGGAGCTTTCCCCTCATGGGCTCAAATGGAATTGCTCTTTCCCAACTCGGAGAAGGCCAATGAAGGGGCGAACGGTCGCAAAGGGGAGGAGAGTGGCGATTCTTGTGGAGGTGATACGGTGAAGCTTGAGAGTGAGGAAGATGAATTCATGGATCCAAGTTTAAGTGATGCTTCAAAGGATATTTGGGATAGCGATATAGAGGGAGATGATGCGGATGCCTAGGAGACTACTTCATCACTAGGTGGAGCAAGCATGAGCGGCCACCTAAGTTCAAGTGAAGTTCTCTCATCTCTCCTCTTTATCTTTATTTTTCATGAAAAGAAGTTTGTGTCTTGTCTCTTTGTATTTTATTTAATTTTGATCATTGTTGGTTTAGTCCTAGCCCCATCAAAGGACTCACACCTCGGTACCATTGAGGTGTTCTTATTTTATTGTTCCCATTTGTAAAATCCAAAATGACAAATTAGTTTCATGCATAGCATAGTGTGTGCATGAACTATACCCATCCTTGGACATTAGCAATAGTGTCTTACTCGGTTTGGGGAAGTTAATGCATACACAACGGGAGGTAATCTAAATTATCCTCTCCGTCATAACAAAAACCATGCATCATGTAGTGTAGCTTAGTGTAGATTGCATTTAGTATATAAATCATGCATCATCTTTGCATAATTTCCATCATTTTGGCCATTGAGGACAATGCCCATATTAGTGTGGGGATGGGAATTCTAACATTTAACTCTTATTCAAAAACCCATAAAAATTGAAAAAATTCAAAAATCATAAAAATTGAAAAAATTGAAAACCCAAAAACAAGTTCATTTCCTTTGTGTATATTGTCTTGTATATATTGTGTTTGTTCATCCTTGTTCACATTGATCGACTACGCCACATCCAAGACATGAGGATATTGAAGACCGCATGGTATGATCTTTCCAATCTCCTTTTTCCTCTTTATGTTAATGACTATGTGGCTTTATTTTGATTGATGCGGTATAACAATGTGAACTTAGGAGTTGCATTTAGTTTATATGTCATATTAGTTGGTAGAATCATATGCATTAGGATGTTTATATGGTAGTTGCATCATGGCATGTAGTTTGCATGTTAGAAAATTTTGCGAAACCGTCTACTTGGGAAGCTTGACAAGTGTATATAGGCCCTAGTAGATGCCTTTTGTTCTTAAGACTTTGCTTGTTAGAATACTTGTAAAACACCCTAGGATGTGTCATGCTAGTATCCTTTGACCCATGGATTAAGGCCTAGTCAAGAGTACCTTGTGGTGTGATAACTCCTTGGCTACCGTTTATTCCAAGGTGACCCTTGAAACCATGCAACCATCATTCATCCATGTTCTACCATATTTTTGTCAACAAAAGGGAATGGGCACAAAAAGAAATCAATTTGAGTTCAATGAAATGAAAAATGAAAGAAAGTTTGCAAAAATGCATCAAATGAAAAGAGGAGCAAAAATAGAACTCCTAAGCTTCAAATACAAGGCACCCTCGTTACTAATTGGGGTGACTTTGAAAATGTTCAAAAAGAAATGCTAAAAAGTTATCAAGTATTGAAATGCCAAAAATAAAAAAGAAATGGCAAAGAAAGTGTTCTCAAATGTCAAATGCCACAAGAAATTGGGGGGGAAAACAAAAACAAAAGCAAACTCCCAAAAGTGAAACTCAATTATCTATTGATCCCTTTATCCATCATATCCATTTTTGTGCATGGTAGAGAGGGGACGACCCTTCTTCTTGTCTAGGCAAGAGGGGGAATTCCGCGATCCTCCAGTGTTTCTAACACCATAGGGAGTCTACTCTTGACAAAAGCATTTAACGATTGAGGACAAAGGTACCCTAGCTTGACACAACTTGGAGGTGATTTATTGGTATCCTTCTAGGCTTAGTAGTTTGAACAAATTGCATCTATGAAGGATTGTGTACCCTTGAATTGCTTCCCTTGTAGATAATTTCCGCCACTTGATGAGGGAGTGGCTATTCTTTTTGTAGATGCATCCATTATGTGTTTTTGTGTGCTTAATGTTTGGATGTGTCGCCATTTTGGCAAGACCCACCTTGCCTTGCAAGAAGGCATCCTACCTCATGGTTGTTTTGTTGTGAGTTGAAGGGGCAGAGTGAGACCCGCTAATTGTCTCATATCGGCTATATTATTAGGATAGGTTAGTATTGGTCCTAATCTTTGTCACCTCTTTACTCGGGACGGGATTGCACAGTCATGATCCGAGCGACTCCTGCACGGGACGAGCGGATATCCAAACAGACTAGTCGCGCATCAGTTGAGGTCAAGCGGATCGTGGTGGGAGTAGGAGCTTGATCTGCGCATTTCCCTCGGGACTTGCAATTCTCTATTCAACACTTAGCATTGTTATTTACTAATCTACCCTTGCTTAACCTAATGATGTACCACTATATATATTCCGTTTGTAATAATCAAGAGACTAAGCCCTCGGAGTGGAGGCAAAAACCTTTCTTAGATTAGATTAGGAGTAGATTAGAATAGACTAATCTCAATCATTCCACATTAATATTTCCTTAATTATTGTTCAAGCTTATTATTATTTGGTAATTTGAAGATTATTGGGTTATTATTGGAGAATTGACAACTCTTCATCAATAAATCAAGTTTTCTTCTATTATTCTTTCCTTTCCAATTATTCATCTTAAGTTTGGTATAATCTCTTTACCCTTTACCCTTTATTGTTTATTTCCTCAGTTTCTTATCATGTTTATACTTGTTGTAATGATTGGCACCATTGATAACATGTCTTCTATGATAATAAGTGAGTAGTTACTTAACTAGGATTAGTGGGGAATTAGGAGAAACAAACATGGGGATTGATCTATGCTTAATCTAATGTGTTTTCATAATTAATTTGCTTGCTTGTTGTGATTTCAACCTATGCACATGTTATGTTTGATAAAATGTGGGCCTATGAATCCTTGCATTTTTTACGCATCTCCTATCCTTTCAATGAGGCTTGTAAGACATAAACCAACTCGAGCCTCATTAGACCATGCATAGAGTTGAATAGGAGGAGACTAAGTCAACTTGTAGGTGTTGTACAATCTAGATGACTCGGCTTCGGGACTTAAATATTCCTAGGGATTGTAAGATATCCACTAACTTGATCCCATCACAACATAAGTACTTGCTTCTAATTGAGAACATGTTTGTATGATCTACTCTCATGAATCCCCTATGAACCCATGACATCCTAGTATCTTTATTAATTGTTTACATCTCTTAATTTATTGCTTGTTGTACTTCATTACTTTCATTAGTTTAGAACATAATCAATTGTGACACTGGCATAAATTGAGATAGATAGACTTAGAACCCAAAGCACACCGTCCCGTGGATCGACCATTCGACCTCGTCTTAACCCCTAACTAGTTGTTTGTTGAGAAATATAAATGTGTTTGATTGGGCGTGTGACGACAATGCTACATCAAGGACGTCTCCCAAACCTTTGCATTAACTCCTAACAAGTCCTACCCGGGTTTATTTTACTTCGACTCTCTACATTCATTGGGTTCATTAGTTACAAGTTCCAAAATCGTCATTCTGATACCAGTTTGTAACACACCCATACACCAAAGTGCCTTACTAAGACCACCTAATGCATGAGAATGCTACCTTCTCAGTTACCCGAGTCATAGTAATCAAAAGTGACCATCAAGAAACGTACATTTAGTAAATAGATTTAAAGTGTTTATATCAAAACCAAAACTAAGAGAATACGATACAAGTGTTCCAAACCAAAACCAACTGATATAAATAAAATGTTATGACACTACAGCAGAAGACTACTACTCGTACTTGCGGTGACTCATCCCCAGCTAACCCGCGCTCATCCATGCCATACCTGCTAAACAACTGCACACCATCCCCGAATGGATCACCACAATTTTCATAACATTTAACGAGGTCAGTTACTGCATAAACAATATAAGATAAAACAACAAACAATTACACAATCACATCTCCAACACCGTCACATCACCAATCATCGGACTACACACTAAAGTGTGTAGCCCTACCAGAATATCCATCGCAACAGATATTCCACACCGCCAGTGGGGGACCGCAGCCGTTCCCACCTAAGCCCCACTCATCTCCATGGAGCGAATATACCATGTTCCTTAATATGCACATCCCCCTTGCGAAGGGAACCATAAGGGACAAATCAAGGGCGTGAAGCCACTCCCGCAAGTGACTCCACTCAGCCGAGGGCACATCTCACAAACCACAGACAATCAACAACAACTAATTACAATATCAACAATACCAAAACCAATTACAATATATACACATGCCAATCAACCAACAACCATCTTATACAATTTACACAATAACTGAGTAGGGAAACCCTACCTGGAATGAAATCACCAATCAACAATCACAAGCAGCGGATCAAAAGCGTTCCTCTAAAAAATCATCTCCTATAATCACATAACCATACAATTACAATCTACAATCAATAATACTCCCAAAATCCCCAATTCACCCAATTAAGGTTTAAACCAAAAATAATGAATCGACATAAAAATGGTACAAGGACCTTACCCACAATACGACGATCTCAACGGTATAAAGAACTCCGAAATCCGACGACTCTAGCCCTTGGATTTGATAGCAATTCGAGAGAAGGATTCAACGTACTTTTGTTTTCTTTTGTAAAAAGGTTTAGAATAAAGTAGAAAGGTAAAAGAAACTGACGATAAATACTTTATATATCATTCACGCGTTGCTATCAAACCCGGCCAAAAACCCGTATAACCTGACTAACTCGATCGAGTAACTAAGTACTCGATCGAGTACCGCCTACTCGATCGAGTTGCCCTCACTCGATCGAGTATCAATCAGGAAGAACACACTCCAGAATGCTAATCTAACTTACTCGACAGAGTAAGCCCCGCTCGATAGAGTACCAAACAGCTCATAAATCCGTGGTATTACAGTTAAGTTCATAGGATAGTATTTTTTTCCCATTCCCGTCTTCTGTGTATGGGCGATTGTCAATGATGCACATCAAAGGTTTGACATACAAAATTCTAGTTAGGCGTTCAAAATATGATATATTAAAAGATTCGACATCAGATGCACATCCGTCGAATGATTCGACATCAGATTCGTATGATTCTTCGTCAGAAGATGAATTATAAGACGACATAATTAATGAATACTCTTTTGAATATAAAATTTGATATAGGAGTATTAAAAAAAAGGCTTTAGATTTTGTTGTGAATATTAAAAGTTTAATTATAGGGTTCTAATATATATAGGGGTTTAGAGGTCATGCATGTATTGGAAACGGTTTAATTAAATATATGAATAATTTCAATGGTTCAAAATTGACAACGATTAAGGAACAACCGTAGTTATTGGATACATTGATAACGGTTTTTGTAAAACCGTTGTCATTTTATATAATTAAATTATGTTAAATTCCTATGTATTATTATTATTTTATTGTTTGATCATTATTAATTACTATCCATTCACATGCACACATAATTTGCTATAAATATGTACCAATTCATCGAGTAATTAATTATCACATATAATTTAATTACAAATTTTATACCTCGATCATCATGTCATCGTCTTCTACAACCGCTGAATCACAATCAAACACCCGTTATGTCCATCCTATTACGTGTATTATACACCACCTTCCAACCAAAATTGAAGACGATGGTAAGGGTTCTTCGAAAAGTTTAACATGGATGAGATATATGCTTTGTCAAGGTGGTTATACGAACGTTAAAAAGGTCCACCCAGCTTAGGCTAAATATCGTGGTTTTCTTGGTTACGCAATGACCGAGTTTAAGGTTTTGGGAAGAAGCTGGACTGTTTTTGTCAAGCGAGAAAACCCTAGTCAAGATACGAGGATAATGACACTAGAAAACACAATTATTATACGGATAATGGGTTACAAGCACAATATCTATGGATTGCGACCGATCGTGACATTAATCTATTAAGAACATATCGGTACGATATTAACACCGTACCTCATTCATGGGAGGCAAAACAAGTGCCTCCTAATAGGAATATTGAATACGAATATAAATAGTACGTCATTGATCTAGTTGATACATAAGCCAACTTTCAAAAAATATCATCCCCATTACTCAAAATTCAAAAAACACGATGGCATTTAACCCAGCTTTTATCAACAACGAAGAGTGGATTAAACAAACGATTCTAGATGAGGAGAAGGTGCTAGCCGGCCTTCCCGCTAATCAACACCCACTAATCAAAGAATCCATTGAACATAGCCGGAATTATTGGAGTAAGAGGCTTGATGCAGTCTGGCTTGTCAACCAATCGTTATCATCCTCATCACCGTCCCCATACCCTCGTCGGCCTGATACTCGCAACTTGACTGCCGCAAGAGATATGTTGAGTTCTACTCTTCCTACCTTATCTCCACATGCAAGACAGGTTCTTGCATACATTGAATCTGTTATTGCAAAATACGAGGCTAATGACCCGGAAGTTGCCGGTATACCAGAGTGGCATGGTTGGTGACGGTGTGAGAAGAACTTTTTACTCTTAACCGGGATTATTCCGGATTATTTTAAATCTTTTAATGTCTGATGAATCTAATATTAATGTATGTTGGTTATTTCTAATGAAAGAAATGATACGTTTATTGAAATTTTTCTTGCTTGATTTGACTAATTTATTAAACTTCATAGGTCAGTAATCAAGATTGATCTTCCTCTCAACGGATTTTGAATATTGGACCGTTTAATTTATTATTTGACCAATGCATGCTTATTATGGACCGTTGTGATCAATTTTAAATTATTAGAACGGTACTTAGATAAAAGGACAACGCGTTATGAAACCCTTATCCTAAAATACAAATATAACAACGGTTAAGAGAAAACCATGGTCAATTATCACATAAAAGAACGACTTTTTAGCAACCGTTGTCATTATTATTCACTATTTCCTAGGTATTGACTTTTTATTATTCATGATTTGATAAATACATGCTCTTAAATTGGCCGTTCATTATCTTAATATGAATTTAAATTTATATTTAAATTATATGACAACGGTTTTAATGAAGCCGTTATGAACGTTTTAACAAAGGAGAGCAATTTTTGATAAACAATTGTCTTATTTTTTCACTATGTATGATATGACAACTACATGCATGCCTATGGACCGTTCATTATGTTTTGGTTTGAATCAACGTTTCACTTATTGGTCGTTTGAACGTTTTTAAGTTTTCAATGCTGCATAGTTACTGCACGCCGTGCAGTGTATTTAACGTTGCATTTATTTGTTGTTTGAATATAACTTATGGATGAAATTGCTCTTAATTAATTACGGAGTATATCCTTATACTATAAATAGCCCAACATATATGGACTACTTAATTAAAACATCTATCCATTATTCTATATTTACCACAAATAGCATACAACATACTTCACTTAAGATTTAATTATTATGTCTTCATCTACTACTCAATTCTTGGTTACCCATTATATCAATCCAATTACTTGCATAATGCACAATCTTCTTGTCAAATATAATGACAAAGGTAAACCGTTTTCTAAGAGTCTTACTTGGTTGAGGGACACGCTTCGTAATAATGGCTACACAAATGTCAAAAAAGTACATCCAGCGTGGAGAAAAGATGGTGGTTTTCATGGGTATGCCCTGATCGAGTTTCGAGGGTGTGGGCAAGATGATTTTCGCCAAGCGAAAAAACTTGCTACAAGGTATGAGTCACGTGATCATCAATCGAGGAAACATGAGCACTATAACTATGATCCTGATCGTTATGTTTAAGGTGGACCGTACTTATGGATTGTTGTTGCTGAGGACGGTCATATGCCGAGAAAGGAGTACCCGCACAATTTTACTACTGTACTAAAATCCTGGGAGGATGAAGAAGTGCCTCATTTATGATCAGGTTTATCCTGATTACCCACCCCCGAGTGAAATTCCTATTTAGGATTTTAAGTAATTTGCATGCATGCCGTTTGTTGTTGGGCATTTTTTTTATATTGGTTTTTTCCTCTTTCGTTTTGTAATATTTATTGCTTATTATTTTTTTTCTTCTTTTCTGTAATATGTTTTTAATGTTTCAATAAAAAAAATGCATGTTTTTTATTGCTTGTTTTAATTAGTGTGTGCGATATATACACTTTTAAATACGGAGTAGTTCTTATTATACATATGCAAACGCTTAATATTTAAATTAAATAATAAACACGGTAATTAATTATGAAATAATAATAAATATTTACTTTGCATTAAAAACAAATAAAAATAATGGAAACATTTAACAAATTATTACATAACTAGCTTATTAGAACCCATGGTTCCTCTATTATAATTTTATATAGATTTATAAACATTTAAAATAACGAATCCGATATTATTGTTATAAAAATATTAAAAAGATTGATTGTTTTGCCAAACAATAAATATTAAAAATAAATGTCAACGATTTATCCTCGACCGTTGTTGAATAAGTACAATTAACAACGGTTTTTAACAACCGTTTTAGATTTATTTAATTCAATAGGGTGTTTCATTAGAATCACCACTGTACATTTACTCATAAAGTGTATCATAACAAAAGCATCAAGTTCTCATTAATCTTGTCGTCGCCGTCCCCGTCGTTATTCCTCATAGCATATAAAAGGTGATCTCATTTTCCTAGTCTGGTTTCATTTGAATTAGTTTATCTATGGCTCGAACTTGGATGATTGATGGTAAAAAAAGGTGATCCAATTTATGATGATGGAATAGTTGAATTTTACAATTTTGTTCGTCAAAATTGTAAAGGCTTCTCACCAATCTTGTGCCCTTGTAATAAAATTTAGTTTTTCTCTCTCCCAGACGTGAAAATACACTTAAAAAAGAATAGTTTCAGTCGAGATTATTGTCTTTGGATTTTTCATGGAGAATCAGAGGATGAATCTGATGTAGAAGTTCGTTTAAATATTGGCGATGAGGAATCTAATGCAAAAGAAGTAAACAATCATTATTCATCCGAAGTTGGTTTAGATAATGGAGATTACTTAGATTTTATGTCTCTTGAAGATGATGGATTCGATGTTTTTGAACTCCCGGTGATGGGGAAATAAATACTGATGACTTATTTGAGAAGTTGAGTCAATCTGAAATGCCTTTATTTAATGGTTGTATGAAGTATACAAAATTGTCTGCAGTGGTGAAGTTATATAATTTGAAGGGGTCATACGGGTAGAGTGATAAGAATTTTACCAATCTTCTAGCTTTGTTATGTGACATGATTCCTGACGGTAACGTTCTTCCTTGTCGGACATATGAGGCTAAAAAGATGATAAAAGAATTGGGTATGGAATATGAGAAAATACATGCATGTCCCAATGCTTTGTATGGCATACTAAGGAAGGGATCCCAGCTAAGGTGTTGTGGTATTTTCCAATAATATCAAGAATCATAAGGATGTATTCGAATGTAGAAGATCCAAGTGTTGGAATATGTGTCATCCGACAATAATGCGATCACAACTGTCGATCATGATGATCACATGTTTAAATCTCATTTTAAGAATACATGTGGGATGTAATATTTTACAGTCAACTGGTCCACACATATCGGTAATGATTGGCTGACTAGAGTTTGACATTACTGTCATGCGACGGTGGTGATCAGTTGATCCCCTTAGGTCATACCTAAAGGGTGACACTCTTAATTGATTATTTAATTGATCGTATGTTGATACGGGTTAATTAAATTGCTTAAATTTGACGGACGATTTTTTGAGTATTATTGACGTGTCTTATTGTAATTCGATTAAATAAGATACGGTCTAAGTAATCAAATTGTTTTATTCCTTAGATAAAATTATTGTTTACGAAACAATTGAAACTGAATGAATAATTTATATAAATACAAGACGTTGTGATTTATAATTGATAAACTATTTTGGTACAAGTAATTATGAATTACTAAGTCGATTTTGCACATGACGTATTTTTATTAATACGTTGATTTTTAATATGTTAAAAATACATTACAATTACACATGACTAGTAACATGTGACAATTGACAAATGACAAAAAATAAAATAGACTTCCCATTTTATAAAAGTGCCGAAAATGGAGGGAGTATTAGGTTTAAATTGTGTTAATTATTTTTAAGTGGAAAACATGATGATTACAACCTAATATAGCCATGCATACCTATGATTTCTTGGGTAGAAAAACTTGCTCATGCATTGGGCATCCTCCTCCCCTCCAACCAGTTTTTGCATGGTAAAAGCCAAGGGTTTTTACTCTATTTTTTTCTAATATACACTACAAATTAATAGTGTGATTCATTCATTCTTTTGATCATCTAAAACTTATAGAAATTTTAGAGAGAAAATTACTCCATTTCTTCCCTTATCTTGGCCGAATAAACAAGAGAGTAAAATAATATTTTGGGTCATTTTTAAGCAAGATTAATAATATTACTAGTTTATAGTATTGTTAATTATTAAGAATTACACCTTGGGTATTCACTTTTGGGAGGGATTCTATTTTGGATCCTTGTTCATCCATTATAAGGAAGCTCAAGAACAAGTGAGAAGGAGAACTCATTTGTGCCCAAAATCCGAAACTACAATAGTAAGAAATGACGATTTCTTCTCTTATCTTATTTATGTTTGCATGCATAAGATCTAGTTTTAATTTTATGACTAAATTAAAATGTCACATATATGAATATGTAAATTAATGAGATTTTTATGATAAAAATGTTGGCATTAAAATGTGATTTTTATTTATGGATTTTATTGTTCATTTTATATAATATTTGCATTAAAATTTTTGTTTATTTATGGATTTTATTGTTCATTTTATATTATATTGGCATTACAATGTGATTTTTATGATAAAAATGTCATTTTTGGACGAAAAAATAGCTAACCTTCGATTTTTTCAGTGGTTTTTGGATATGTTTACTCATATATTATCTACTGATGGCCTGTAAATTTTCATGATAAAATGAGTTGTTTTGCTCGAAATATGGATTTATCAAATTAAAATCGTATTTAAATGGGTAAATAGGTTAATATGAGTTATATTTCGAAAATGGTCATGGAAATTTAGTATGTTATCACATGCAATTTCACAAGATGTGTTTGAAATATTCGGATATAATGAAGTCTTTATGCATGATTTATGAATTTTTGATGAAAAATCGCATAAATAGTGACTATAATTAGTAATAATGCTAAAACATACTTCATGACTAAGGAAAAACGTCACATGTTGCATTTTATCATATATTTCAGATCTAAAAGTGAAAATTTGATGAATATAATTTTTCTCATATTTTTAGGGTCATAATTGTTAAAATCGATAAATCGCAACATTATTTTTCTCGATAAATTTTCGAAATTTTTAACCTAAGTTTTGAACATTATGAGTGTCATGGTAATTTTTCCAGAATGTTCATGAGTTTAAATTTCAAATTTTGAATTTATTTGAAATTTTTATGATTTAATTTGAAGTTTATAGCAATTTTGTAATTTTTAGGTCCATTTATGAACAATATTAAGAAATCAAGGTTAATTATTGTCAAAATGTTAGTGGAGACTAATTTTGAGTCCTAAGATGTTTAGGGTAATTAACTTGTACATAAATATGAATTTATGTAATTATTGTGATTTTAAAAGGTTAAATCACGCAAATCCGTAAAAACCGATTAATATACGATATTGGCTCTTTCAAGGCGATTTAGCATAAAATTTAGCATGTTCATACATATTATAATGCTTCATTTTATTTATGATTGTCATATTTTAATTTTATGTAATTTTTGAATTATGTAATTTTACTTAGTATGGCCTTAGTTTTAATTGGTATTACCCGAAATGTATGGGAATAACGATTCGGTTGTAATTATTGTGATCTCGTATCACCGTTTTGTAATTTAATAGATTTATTTTATTTTAGTTACAAATGTATAATATGAAATTATGTAATTCATTATGTAATTTATTTATTCCGGAGTTCCTTGAAGACGGTGCCATTCGAGAAGGCGGTCCATTAAAGAAAGTGTTGCCTTGAAGTATGTGCCAAGACCGAAGTTCAAGGGACCGAAGAAGTTGGTTTCCGAATTTGTAATAGTTTATTAGATTTACTATTTTAAGAAGGCCATACTAGGATTTTATTTTTATGCTTTGCATTTTATTTATATGTTGCATGCACCGCTAAATCTCCATAACTAAATATGCATTTTAAATCGAGTTTATCGACCGTGTCAATTACAATTATCGTAGTTCACCGCTTTAGTTCACTTAAAACGTGATAGATAATAAATTGGCATGACCTCTCGCTAAAATAAACAATTGAGACTTAGCCTTACCAAAAAGTAGAAACCATGAAAACCTATTTCGTGAGGGAGTGCACTCGGCCTTACCGGGGTACAAACCTTGCTACGTAGGGGAAGTGGGTGATAAATGTCTATCCACCGAATTTATGTTAATAAAGGGTATTTCGGCACACCGTGCCCTAAGTTAATATGAATTTGGATCATGGACACATTTATTCGAAATTTGGATTGAACTCAACGAAAGTATTCACGACGATTTCCGGATGTGTTTCGGGCTAGAGATAAATATTAATGTAATTTTATCGACCAAGATTTATAAAAGTAGAATCGATTAAAGAGTTAATCCACCGAGTTATGTTAATAAAGGGTATTTCGGCACACCGTACCCCAAGTTAATATGAATTTGGGTCTTGGAATCATTTATCAAGTTGGGTAGAGGTCACTAGATAAATGCAAATAAAACTTGTTTAAATTAAAATTTACGACTGTTATTATTATTTTGAAACGACAAGTGTTTTATTCCTTCTATTTTTGTTTTGTAGACCACTTTTATTTCTCATAACAAATGGCCGCACCAAACACCAACGCCGTGCCTCTCACTAATGTTTCATGGCTCCGATCCTTCATGGATCGTTGTAAACTTGAAAAGAATTGGTCAAATTTCTCCGATTGGGATGCCCAACTCAATTAGCCGCCCAAGGTGACGACGAGCTTCGTTACCTCACCGAGGCCTCTCCACCCGAACCTAATGCTAGGTCGAGTGCCGCCACTAGGGAAGCATATGAGGCTTACCACAAGAGTCCGCCGCTATGAAAAATGTGTTGATTTTTGCTATGGAGGCGGATCTCCAAAGGAGAGCCTTTAAAATGGGCACCGCTAATGAAATCTATTCCAAACTTGTGACAATGTTTTCACAAACACCGAGGATCGTCCAATATGAGGCGGCCTCGGTATTCATTGATCTCGATTTCAAGGAGGGCCATAAGGTTAGCCCTCACGTGCTCAAATTGTTGGAGCTAGTCGAGACTTTGAAGATTCGAAAGGTTGAAATCCCCAAAGAGCTCATTGTAGATAGGATTCTACACTCCTTATCCAAGGTCAAAGCATATGTACAATTCCGGGTGAATTTCAATATGCAAGACAGGGACGTGTCTCTTGAAGAGTTCCTCAAGTTACTTGTGCAAGCCGAAAGAGACATGGAGCTAAATGTTAACCCACCTAAGGATGTGCTTAATATAAGCACTAAGAGCAAGGGGAAGTTCAAGAAGAATGGGAAAAAGGGTAAGAGGCAAGCTCCCATGTCCACCAAGGCTAAGACTTTTGAAGCTAGCACTTCCAAAACCAAGAAGGGTCCTCTTGATAAATGTCATTATTGTAATGGTGTTGGACATTGGAAGAGGAATTGTTCCAATTATCTTGGTGACATCAAAGCTGGAAAGATCACTCCAGTAGGTAAATGACTATCCTTTCTTTTATGTTTCTAATTCAACTATGGTATTTTGATACAAAGTTGTGATAATGTATCCCCTTTTTATTGTAAATAGGGCCTCCTCCAAGCAAAGACAAGGGAAAAGAGAAGCAAGCTTGAGAAATCATGAAGGAGCTAGGAGTAGCTACCGATGAAGCTTGGCTTTTATTATTGTCTTTATTTTAATATGAATTTTAGAACTATTTTGATTTCCGTGTTCGACATGGAAATGGTTAATCCTTTCTAAACAATGGTTGTATTTTGGATTATGGTGGCTTGGCTTGCAACCCAAGTCACCCCTTTTATCGTATTTGTTTGTTCTAAAAATTCATCTTTATATGCTTGCACATAGAAACATATGATCATCTACTTAACGTGATCCAATAGACAACTATAATGATGGGATTCATTATATGTCCACAAGCTTAAGGCTTGTGTATGATCAATCATAAAGTGATGTTGAGTTGATGAACTCTTCTAAAGGGATGTCAATTACCAAGTACAATCATCAAAATCTAAAATCTATTAGTCAATCTATGAGATAGTCCTCCTTCTACTTCAAAAATCATTATTTGTGTCTCATATAGCTATCTTTGAATATCTAGTGTATTTATTCTACAGATAGAGTGGGAGAAAAATGATTACACAAAGACGACACAATGTATACAAAGAATAATTTGTATGCTTGAATAAATGAGATCTACGAAAGAAAGAATGATTTGTATACCTAAATAGATAGTATACACGAATATATGAGATCTATGGTCTCAAATAGATGAGATCTACATGACAAAAGAGACCAAGTGAAGTAATCAAAAGAACATGTTCTTAAGATAACTACACGAGGAGACCAAAAGGAAGTTTTGAAAGAAAATGACTAAGGAAAAGTCTCGACAAGAGATTTTGCTAGTTTATGACCTAGATATAAATAAAGTTTCAATATTGATATTTACTTAAGAGCCTAAATGGAACAAAGTTGCATCCTTCAAAATAAATGAGATTTATGATTAAAAGTTGCAAAGAAAGATATGCCGATGTCTACAAGAGCTAAGTTAATTGTTAACCACGCTAGTGTCGTTACTTAACCTCATTATGAAAATGAAATGGTTAAATCTCCTTCCAAAAGGGGTATTTTGAGAAGGACGTATATTAAATGGAATTTCACATTTAAATAATGACATTGCTACGCATCATTATAAAAATGAATGAGTTAGAGATTAAAATCTCTTTCCATAAGTTTAAGATTGAAACCTTTTCAAAATAGGTATTTTGAAAAGATATGTTGGGAACATATATGGTTTTATCTTAATAACTTGGCAAAGCAAAATGTATTTCAATTCTTGAAATGTTTCGATTGAGTAGTCAATTACGAAACATGTGGAATTGAGTGTGATTTTGAAATTATCATGTGAAGACATGAAATTTAGTGGGAGCTATCATCTTGTAAAATTTATAACTCATTACTCATTGAGAATGACGAGCTAGTACTATCTTCACAAAGAAGTATTTGAGTTTTCAATTCTGGATGAAAATGGACTAAGATGAATCCAATCACATCATGGGTGTTGGATTGGCATTGAGATATGCACATCAAATCAACGAGAAACGTAGGTTTACCTTATCGATGAAAATGGAATTACCATAAGCAGTCATGGTCATTCATTGAACCTAAGAATGGTTGATCACATGATTAAAGATTACTAATGTTTCCGCCATTAGAATAATCATGCACATGTCCAATAATAAATCATATGCTTAAGAGCATGATGAGTCATTGGTAAGCCATAGAAGAATCGTTATGAATTCTCAAGAAGAACTAATGAGCTATTCTATTGTTTGACAGAACACTCGCTTATGTGACAAGAAGTTGCACATATTGAAGTTCGAAAACGCGTAAGGATTTATGAAAATCCTAAGCTATTTAAGCTAAAAAAGAGAAATAAAAAGTTTGAGAAGATACTTGGTTATAGTAAGAAGTTACTAAAAACTAGTATTTTCAAAATTGATAGGACTTATGAGAAGCGTTAGGCTAATCATCTTGACAATTGTTACAAGATCCTACAAAACATATACCTAGTACATTATGAGTTGAAAGAACACTTGACTAGTGCAAGTTATTTCGTCCACCATAATTCGTTTGTTATGTGATAAACAACAAGTTCTCTCAAAGTAAATAACCTGTACCTAGTTTGGGAAACTAGATATGTACTTGGTAAGATTCATGCTATGTGAGACAAACATGAAAATAGAGGAAAATGCAATTCAAGAGTTTGAACACATGGACACATGGTGTGTTAAACTCATGTTGCAAATAACTAGTGTTTACACACTTACAATATACATCACAAGGTGGTAATATGGTATTGACTACCCGAATGTGATGTCGACATTTGTCGTTTGAGTTACTGTTAACTCACCTTATACTTTGTTACATCAAACGGGCTGTAGAAACAATTGAACCCCGTTAAAGTGAACACGGATTAGCATTGTATTCACCCATAGTCACTTATATGAGGTGACCTCTCGAAGTGACTAGAGTGTGATGCGATTGATGGCAAGTTCAAGTGTCATAGAGTCATATAAGAATGACTAGTCGATCACATAGGCGGACTGTTAGGAACACTTTGTCGGGCTAATGACCGCTTATAGAGTTCTGGCAAATTTATATAGCCTGGTCGTGGCGAGAGCTACTATAGTATTCTAATGAGTCGATTCTTTTGACTAAAGACTGTTCGCCTAAGGTGGCACAGTTTCAGATTAACTTTGATTTATGTTACTACGTCCTTCGTAAATGGGGTCAAATGAGCATATTTTGGGTTATGATGGCTGTGGCTAGTCGAAGGGAATAAGTGCGCTAGGAATTGTCCACCCCTTGTCAGGGTTATAACAATATCTCAGGGCCACTCGAGGAGTAATGAACTGGAAATGCGTGGCCACGCTCGGAACGTATCTATGGTAGATAATTCCGGTCAATCAGTTATTCTCCAGATCGAGGAAACCACTCTTGATATGATCACTTGAAAGTACGACCCGAAAGACACCTTGCATTGAGTGGGAGATAGTAATAGGACAAGAGAATTGGTGACGCACACTTGCCGATGACAAGTGGGAGATTGTTGGAATATGTGTCCTCCGACAATAATGCGATCACAACTGTCGATCATGATGATCACATGTTTAAATCTCATTTTAAGAATACATGTGGGATGTAATATTTTACAGTCAACTGGTCCACACATATCGGTAATGATTGGCTGACTAGAGTTTGACATTACTGTCATGCGACGGTGGTGATCAGTTGATCCCCTTAGGTCATACCTAAAGGGTGACACTCTTAATTGATTATTTAATTGAACATATGCCGATACGGGTTAATTAAATTGCTTAAAATTGACGGACGATTTTGTGAGTATTATTGACGTGTCTTATTGTAATTCGATTAAATAAGATACGGTCTGAGTAATCAAATTGTTTTATTACTTAGATAAAATTATTGTTTATGAAACAATTGAAACTGAATGAATAATTTATTATAAATACAAGACGTTGTGATTTATAATTGATAAACCGTTTTGGTACAAGTAATTATGAATTACTAAGGCGATTTTGCACATGACGTATTTTTATTAATACGTTGATTTTTAATATGTTAAAAATACATTACAATTACACATGACTAGTAACATGTAACAATTGACAAATGACAAAAAATAAAATGGACTTCCCATTTTATAAAAGTGCCAAAAATGGAGGGAGTATTAGGTTTAAATTGTGTTAATTATTTTTAAGTGGAAAACATGATGATTACAACCTAATATAGCCATGCATACCTGTAACACCCAGTAAATTTGAAGACCTTTATTATATTTTAAAAGTAATATTTTAATCCATTTTAATTTAATATTAATTTATTTGAAATAATAATAATTTGATAAAATATAATTTTATTTTAGTTTGAAGTAATTTAATCACTTTTGATAGTTTACAAATGTTTAAAAGTAATTTAAACTATATTTAAACCTTTCACTTTGATAAAATAGATTTCTGATAAAAGTCGTAATATTGGGATTTTCCCATTTCTTACGGTCGTTTGGTAAACGAGTTTGGATATTGGGCATATGAGTACTTAATCTTTTAGTAAAATCGTGTTTAAGAACTTTAATATTTTCGGAAATCGCGTTCGACGAATATTTCTAATTACCGTCGAAGCAAACCCAAAACGTAAACAATTGACCACCCTCCCCATGCCATTTGGACCGGCCCCCCTCCCTCCATTTGTCTCCTTTTTCAATTTTCATTTCCTCCATAATTCACTTTCTCTCTTCCTTTCATCAAACAACCAAATTTCTCTCAAAATAACCTCCTTACAATCTCTAAAACCACCGTAAATCCTTCATTTCTCCACCAATTTGCATAAAACTTATATATTTGGAATCCTCTCTTCAATCCTCATCTACTAGTAAGCTTTATTTTCATTTTCCCTAATTTCGTTTCGGGTCTTATCTTTTTAGGGTTTCGAATTTAGGACTAATTTATGTGTTTTTGTTGTTCTTATAGGTGAAGAATATGAAGATGAGTTAGGAGACTCATATATTGTGGAAGATGATGCATAATTTCGGTCTATAGGATCTTTCTCAAGTTTATTTTGCTCTCTTTCTAGCTTAAGGTAACTATTTCGAGTTACTCGGCGAAATAATGTCACATTAGTGTTGTTTATGATGTGTTTGATGCTTATGTGATTAATAACATGTTAACTTTAATTTTCACATGAATTGTTGTTGTTAAAGTTTGTTAAATATGTTGTTTTTCACATGTTTAAGTGTTGAAACGGAATGAATATTGTTGAATGTTGCTTGAAAGGGATGTTGTATTGATGTTGGAACAAATTGCAAATGGAGACTTGTGTTGACCGAGAGAACCGAACCAAAACAGCCCGGTTCAGGCCCGGTCTGACCCGGTTCATGGCCCGTTGTGTGGGTCGGGTCTTGGGTCTATTGTTTGATGTTTTGGGTCTTTTGTTTGCGTATTTATGTATTTTGGTATTTTTGGCATGTGGGTAATCATTATTATGCGAGAATTTAATTGAATTGGATATTTTGTAAGTTGGAATATATTTCCTTATGTTGATAGTTTTTCACATGATAGAAATTGGAAATGGCATGAGAATGATATTGTGATGAATTTTGTGATTTGAGCCAAAGTAGGCCAAGACTCTAAGCTGGGCCAATTTGGCCAAATGAGTTTGGTCAAGCTAGGTTTAAACCGGTTAGCCTCAATTTGACCGATGATCTGTCGCGGGACTAGGGTCGAGGATTTGTCTATGAGTATGATTGTCTTTTCATATGTTGGTTGTTGGATGAATTGGTTGCCTTATACTTGAGTCTTCTTGCCTTGTTGCCATTTTAGCTTGTTCTCATGAATTATGAGATTAACGGTTTGCTGAGTTTTGGATTACTAATGAGATTGTGGATATTGTTGGATTGTCAGCTGAATTTACATTTTTGTAGTCTTTCACAAAGAAGGAAGTTATCCTAGAGTCCTTGATTTGAGTATAAGTATTTATGTTGCCAGTTTGGACTCTTTGCCACTCTTATGGTTAAGTGGGTGTCCTACTTGTCTTGTGTGGTGTTGGTATCTTAGACCATCGTCATAGATAGGCCCATATAGTCTTTGACTAGTGTATGTTCACCGCTTAATAGCCTTTGTGTCTTAGCTTGGTGGGTTTATATCCAAGTTAGGGTATGACTTCCTGACGTACTCTTAGAAGTATGTAGTCAGCTTAAGTACTAGCCAACCCTTTGGTGGACTCCTTAGGGGTACTTAACTACTCATGTGTTGTTATCATGGGTCTTGGATGCGGTAGTTTTCCGCATGTCGCTAGGTCTGCGCAGGTTTAGGACTAGGGTGTTTACTTTACCTCGTGGTATAGACTCGAGTTACAGAGTGACTATTGACTGTACTAGGAACTTATGCCTGTCTCTAGATATATTGTCCTTTCTTTTTTGATGATTCTATGAATCATAGAAGGTGAGATGCAAGCCGGCTATGGTTGATAGAGTTTAGATTCCTGGATGTTATGTGATTCACATGATAGTGTAGTATGAGTCGGTCTAGTATTCAAATGCTAGGACTATGTGTTGTTATATTGTTGTTCACATGATAAGCACGATTGTCTAGCATCTATATGCTAAGACTATGTGTTATTCATATTCATATTCTTATGTTTACATGTTATATTAATTATGACATTTCGTGGCTGGGAGAACTCGGAGTTACTCCCCACTGACTGTGGCTTTCGTATTTGTATAAAATGGGATCGACAGGTATGGTGATGCTTATATGGGGTTCATGGACGAGCTAGCGAGCAAAGTAACCTTGGGACTTACGTAGATTTGGTTTTATTTGTAGAGACTCTTATACGAGTTTTTTTTATGTCACATACATTTTAGGGACATATGTCTCCCTCTTTACATTTGGTTGTATAACTTTGCTATTCGCGACTTTAGCGATGGTTATGTTATGAAACTTCTATTTAGACCTTATATGTTTTGACACCTTTCAATTTGGATATCTTTATAACAGGTTCAGGTTTTAAAAATTACAGGTTTCTACCCAAATGAACCTATTACAAACATATCCATGCAGTTTTATTCTAGGATTACGTGTTTACTTTTCCGCAATAAATGAGGGTGTCACAATACCTATGATTTCTTGAGTATAAAAACTTGCTCATGCATTGGGCATCCTCCTCCCCTCCAACCGGTTTTTGCATGGTAAAAGCCAAGGATTTTTACTCTATTTTTTCTAATATACACTACAAATTACTAGTGTGATTCATTCATTCTTTTGATCATCTAAAACTTATAGAAATTTTAGAGAGAAAATTACTCCATTTCTTCCCTTCTCTTGGCCGAATAAACAAGAGAGTAAAATAATATTTTGGGTCATTTTTAAGCAAGATTAATAATATTACTAGTTCATAGTATTGTTAATTATTAAGAGTTACACCTTGGTTATTCACTTTTGGGAGGGATTCTATTTTGGATCCTTGTTCATCCATTAAAAGGAAGCTCAAGAACAAGTGAGAAGGAGAACTCATTTGTGCCCAAAATCCGAAACTACAATAGTAAGAAGTGATGATTTCTTCTCTTATCTTATTTATGTTTGCATGCATAAGATCTAGTTTTAATTTTATGACTAAATTAAAATGTCACATATATGAATATGTAAATTAATGAGATTAATATTCTAACACCAAGAATGATGACTTGGCACAGTAGTTGAAAAATTCGAGATGGAAAGTTAAGACACCCAGCGGATGGTCGACAATGGAAAGAATTTGACGCTAAGTATCCTGATTTTGCCAATGTAGCAAGGAACTTGCGTCTAGCACGTTCCACTGATGGAATGAATCCTCATGGAAACATGAGTACCCAAAATAGTACTTGGCTAGTAGTGTTGGCCATTTATAATTTACCCCCATGGGTTTGCATGAAACGGAAGTATCTGATGTTGTCCTTGGGAAAGAGGCTTGCCCATTGTGTGGAGAGGATATTGTATCAGAATACTTGAAACATTCTCGCAAGCATGTGTACATGGGAAATCGTAGAGGGTTAGGCCGTGATCACCCTTATCGTAAGCTTCACAAGGCGTTTAATGGGTGCGCCGAGCATCATGTGAGTCCTAAGATTTTGAATGGGCATGAAGTGTATGAGAAAGTAAAAGATATTGAGATAACGTATTGGAAGAAAGGCTCTAAGTTGTCTTCTCGGGGTTATAAGAAAAAATCCGTATTTTTTAACAAACTTTTGTACTGGCGTGACCTCCTGGTAAGACATTGTCTAGATGTTATGCAAATAGAGAAGAACATTTGTGATAATATAATCAATACTCTTTTGAATGTTGCGGGTAGGACAAAAGACAACAAGGCAGCTAGGGATGATTTGGCAAAGATAGGTATTAGGCCCAAGCTGGGAGCTAAAAACAAAAAAGGAAATTGGTCTTTTATTCCACCAGGAGCTCATACTCTTTCAAGGAAGGAGAAAATAGAGTTTTGTGAATGCTTGCATAGAATTAAAGTGCCATAGAGCTATTCGTCTAATACTAGAAGCCTTGTATCAGTGAATGACCTAAAACTTACAAGATTAAAGTCACATGACTGCCATACATTGATGCAACAAATATTAGTCGTGGCCATTCGTTCTATTCTACCTGAAAAGGTTTGATATGCAATAACTAGATTTTTGCATCTTCTTCCAATCAATAATTAGTAAAGTCATTGATCCTGATGAAGCGAATTCTTTGCAGGACCTCGTTGTCACCAGTCTTTGTCAGTTTGAAATGTATTTTCCTCCATCATTTTTCACTATCATGGTTCATTTGACTGTCCACCTAGTCCGAGAGATTTTGTATCTCGCCCCAGTGTATTTGAAATACCAGTATCCATTTGAAAGATTGATGAAAGTTTACAAGGATTACACATCTAATAGGTATCGTCCAGAAAGGTGTATTGCTGAGCGACACTAGTAGAAAAAACCCCTATTGCGTCACTTGAATTACGTCGGTTCTAAAAAACACGATGCAAAAAGTACTCATTTTTGGCGGGAATGCAATTTTGCCCTATAGATAAGCTTAATGCGTCAATTTTTAGAAGAAACTGACGTATATAATGCATGAGTTCTCAGCAAAACCGATGTATTTGATCAAATATATCAATTCTTTTACTAAACCTACTTATTTGATATTGCGTTTTTCCATCAATTGTACCTGAAACCGATGCAAATGATATTAATTAAACACACAACTGCTATACACTCGCAGCCTCTCAAAACTTCTCTTACATATCAAAGAATTCCCTACATTCCCAATTACTCATCCCTTGTTCTTCTTCTTCTACCGATCACCAAGCCTCATTGGGCTGCTCGATCGTCGCACCACCACCACCCCACCACCACCATCGTACCGTGTCCTTTGTTATCGTGTTCCTGATCACCCAATAAATCCTAATTAAACACTTACACTGGCAACGGCGGAATACCGTAATCCATGCATCACTCTTGGCCACCATCGACACCACTCACTACCGTTGTCTACCACCCATGACGCTCGACCAACTCCACAACACCCTAACGCTTTTCCTCGACACACGTCGCTTTCTCTTGACAGCCTCACCTCTCTCTCTCTCTCTCTCTCCCTCTCCCTCCGCTTGTTCAACTTCCCTTCACCAGAACTCGCCGCCAATTTCTATTTCATTCCTACCAAATCGATTTGGGGCCTCAAGGTATATTTTTGGAATATAGGGTTTTGTTTTTTTGTAAATAATTTGTTTTGTAGCTTTGGTTTCACTATGTTATAATGATATAAATTGAATATTTTAAGATATTCGATTATTTTGCTAACTAGAGACTTTGAAACTCAGGTATTCAGTCTGATTTTAAGACGGAGTCCAAGTTTCATTTTTATCGCGATATTAGAGTAGCAAATATTTTGTTAACTAGAGACTTTGAAACTCAGGTACTTCCCACTCTAACTTGTAGTACAATGTTTTGGCTTAAATCTTTTAGGGAGTATAATGTTGCGAGTTGATAAAATTATGTATATACTGTATGACATATGAATTTGTTTCCTGCTGATTTTGGGTTAGCAAAATGGCTATTAGATAAATAATTCTACAGTAAAGGGAATAGTGTTTTTGGCTCCTATATGGAGTGTGTTCATGTCATGTTATGTCTTTTCCTCGGACGAGTCCTCCTTTCTTTTTCTGAATCTCGTTCTAGTGTGGATTTATTTTCCATAAATCTTGAATTGGGTGGGTCTTATGATGTCTCAGTTGCATCTGAGTCGAGTTGATGTCTACTATTTTAGTTGTGTATGGTTAGGGAGAGCAATGGGTTTTCTGTAAGCATAGAATCAAGACATCGAGCTGAACCTTGTCTTTGCACCAATGTTCTGTTTGTTGGATTGTTATAGCATTGAGATGTGAAGTTTAAGTAGAAGAAATTTTTTAGGGTACCTTATTTGCACTGATTGGGGTGGAGCTCAAAGATTAAGTAAGATACTGTCATACATCACGTAGACATGGATGACTTTTGTCCACACCACTTTGTGCTCGGCCTGACACATTACTCGCATCAACTCGTCAAGCACTTCTCAATAAGATGCTATATGACTTCAATTGATTAGTTCTAACTTACTAAATCTAACATTCTTGAAGCACTTCCCCCATAAGTTTTGTATCTTGCTTAATCTGCATTTTGTGCTTTATATATTACCAACCATAAGGCAGAAATTGTTGGTGGAAATTTGAATGGAAATAAAATTTTAGTGCAACTACAAATAGTTCTCCCCTATGGCATGCAAAAGTACATTAGTTAGGGAGCTGCTTGGATCTTTATGTTATACGTATGTTCTCTGGTCCATGTTTGCCGGTTTTGTGACTACTGCTTTACTTTTTAAATATCAGGATTTTGATATCTCGCAAGATTCAATTATGCAGAATACAGATGAACAGACAATCCGTAGTCGTAATGGTTGTAGAGTTACAGATCAAATTTTGCGTTTGGTTCAAAATATAAATGTATGCATCTTGTGTTACAATTGATTCTATAAGTTAAGGGGGATACTTTGAATTTCCGTTTCTACTTGAGACTTTTTATTGTTGTCAACTTGTCATTGATATTTGTATCTTTCAAACTAGTTCTGTTCGATTAATTTTGTATTGTGTTTGAGAACTTCCGTAAAACACTTAGATGCATGAGATTTTGGGCAAAACGTCGTGGTGTCTACTCAAATGTACGTAATAATTTATTTCCTTCTTTTGGAGCCCATAACAAGACATCTAGTTGAGCCTGCTAGTTACTCTTTGTTGTTATTTTACAACTTGAGCAGTTTAAGTCTAGCGTTTTTAGGCTGTTGTTTGGAATCAATGATCAACCACTGTCCATTTTGTGGTTATGACGGAACAGTTTCAAAGGGGCCATGAAGTTTGCGAGGTATTTGTTTTATGTTTTAGAGTGGTGATGTGGCCCAGCTATTGTCTGTGGCAGCATTTCCTTTCTCTGATCTCTAGATTCTATTGTTCAGATTTTTTTGCTTGTGTTATCATGTAGTAGGATGTCTAGTTATAGAGCGAGCTTACTAAAATGGTATATTGTTTTTGCATAATATGCTATCAAACGTTATTATAGTCGGTCATCAATCATAACATATCCCCGTATCTGTTTCGTATTTATAATTTGGATAACTCATTATTAGTATTAGATGAATAGTATTTTTATAAAAATGGCCTATCTCACAAGGCGAGACTGTCTTATTAAAATCATTTGTGACTTATGTGATACATTTTCGTTATGTTGTGTTTCATTTATGTCATTTTCGTGACCCTGATTAGGAGTAAGAATGTTATTTAAAGTTGGGTATTATGTACTCGAGTCGAGTTTACACTATGTGCAGGTATAGTTTGGCAAATGACATTAAGAATTAAGACATTGGGTGATCTTAATTCGCTTGCTGTTGATGTTAGGATTTAGGTGTCTTAGTTAGTACTCTGGCTAAATATTTTTGGGCATTGTATTTTATTGCAAACAAGGATTATAACAGTTGCGTGTTATTCAGGAACCCATTTATTCTTCATCACCGCTTTCTGTTAAGCAAACCAAGTGAAAGATGTTGTCGAGTCGCAAGATTCTCAAGCTTTCTTTACTCTTTTGGCCTCTGAAAATAATGGGATTATTTCTACAGGCTTTCGGAAGGTAAGGGAATCAGTTAATCAGTGTTAACTTTTTTATTGAGCTGATGAGGGTAGGTAACTGCATGTTCTGGGTTATTTATCAAGATGGTGGCTGCTGTTATCTCCACCACTCATTCTCCCTCTTTCAGTTTTAATCTACTCCTCAGTTCCTTCTTCTTACTCATTTAATCTACAATAATTATTTGGGTCAATGTGTGGTTGTGTTTCTGAATTGGGTGCGTTGATTGGGGTGATATAGGTTGTTGATTGTCATATTTGTGGTGTGACCCGAATTCTGTTCTTTGCTTTGCTTACGTTGAATTTACTGATGAAGCAATGCATGTGGTTATCAAAACTCCGGTATCCTGTTTTTAAAAATTCGATGGTGATGTTTGGGTTATAATCCTGCTAATATTTCGAGTCGTTGGATTATTGCATTTGGGCAGAGTGTGCTGAGAATGATTGAACCTGTCAGGTACAATGCTTGATTTTTCCCTGTCAAAGTTCTACCTTCTAAGACTGCCATTGCTCCGGTTAATCCTACTTTCCTACCCAGCGTGAGTTGGGTCCACATTCGTTCAAGCTCAGATTCTTTGCTGGTTTTAGCATAGCTGACTATGATGATAATCCCGAGTTTATTATGAAACATATGATGCTTTTGTCTGCAGTCCGAAGACGAGAGGGAAATGTGTGCAAGAATTGTTTATTGTACCAATATTGACAAGAAGGTATTGTTTTTTTTTATTACTTTTATGTATTCGTGATCGGTTGATTTTAATTATTTGTGGACTTCTTACTTAAGTTTTTGTTGCTTGAATGTTAAACTAACGCAGGTACACAAGCATACCTTAAGTTTTTCTTTGAAACTTTTTGTGGAGAGGTGTGTAATGTTCTGGCAATTACTCTGATTACTTGTGCAAATTGCTGAATACAGCTTTAAAAAGAGTAATACTTTCCAGGGTAATCCCTTGAGGATGCTTGGTGACTATCTTTAATTTCATTTTCCTCTTTTTTGTGACTGACTGAAACAGATCACAAGAGTTGTTGATGACATTTGAGTAGGGGTTGCACTTAAAACACTTTTAATTCTCGGAGTTACAAGGTAATAACCTATGGATATTCCTGGAGAGGGTCAAGGCCTTTAGAGCAGACTAGGTTGCGAGGCGATCTATGTGTTCTTCTACTACTACGTTCGAGCACTATTGACTTGAGTATATCCGATTGAGACGTTTAGTTGTGTTAGGTTTGTGGCATCGAGTTTGGATTGATATATAGTTTTATGTAAGTTTACTAGGTGCTTAGTAACTAAGGCGTTTGTGGGATTATTTGTACTTTGGATTGTATTTGGAACGTTTTTGGGTTGAATAAGATTTAATATTGTTTTACATGTGATGTAGTGGTTGGTTGGATTTTTTTTTGCAGGTTTTAAGTTTTGGTATTCGGATTGTGAGTTTTATGGGGATGTGCTGCCGAAATTGCTATTCGGCAACAAATTTTTATATACAAAAAGAGCATTAATAAATTGCGTCAGTTCTTGAAAGAAATGATGCAAATGAGGAATATGAATTGGCCCTAAAACAAAATATCAATTGCATCAGTTATGATAACAAATGACGCAAAAAATAAAGAAAATACATCGGTTCTATAAAAAACTGACGCAAATAACATCTATTTGCGTCGGCTGTACATATTTATTGCGTCATTTCTAACCTTAGAACTAATGCAAATGGTGATTTTTTGGGTTGATTTTCAAAACACATCCGACGCAAATATTGAACTTTTTGCATCGGTTCCACAACTGATGCATAGAAAATCTGATCCCTCGATATATGTCAGTCCAAAATCGACGTAAAAGGCCCTTTACAAATGACGCAATAGAGGTTTTTCCCATTAGTGCGAGCTATTATCAATGAAGCTCTTTCATACTGTTACGCGCACCTCTCCTTGGACGATTTAATTGGATCTTCAAAGAATCTTCATTTGACTGGATGAAAGGACAAGGTGTCAGGGGTCGTGTTTATAAAGATATGTCACTTGACATGCGGCATAGAGCTCATGCATACGTTCTTTTTAGTGACGACGAGGTTCAGCCTTTCATTATGGAACACCAACGTTACCTTAAAGAAAAACAGCCTCATAAGAGCGAAATGTGCTATGCAAATGAGCATAACAAGTGTTTTCAAGAGTGGTTAAAGGATATTATTTATGATGATGAGAACCGATATTATGATTACTCACCAAGATTACTACATCTCGCTTTCGGTCCTAATGCTCGTGCAACCTTTTATAGCGGGTATGTGATCAATGGGTACACTTTCTACACCTGCGATCAAAATGAGTTGAGCACAACACAAAACAGCGGAGTTTGCTTAGAATCTGAGGCAATGTACTTTGCTAGTTCAAAAGATAAAAATCTTGTTTTGGGTACAATGCAATATTATGGAATTATTCTTGAAATATTTGTGATGGGGCATATTCTGCACCCGCTGACCGAGTCAACATATTGAGCAAGGTCAAAGATATCCACAGCAAGTCAACGTATCAGACAGCCTAACCGACGCAGCCTGTCGGCCTGTCATATCCAGTCCCCTCGGCTAGGCAACTAGCCAACCGGGAGGCATATCCGCGTACTCACATCCAAGTCCCCTCGGCATGGAGTCAACCAGGCCCGCCGGCCTGCCATGGGTCCCTCGGCCGAGGGTAGAACAGTCTTTCCACCTGCCCTGCCACTTGGCCACTTGGCCACTACGTGACAAAAGGTGAAAGTCTATAAATACTCCTCAATCCTCATTGAGAAAACGATCCAATAATCCACAATTCACCCTAATACTCATTATAAATCTGGTTATAAACTCCCTTATCTCTCTACAATATACTTTGCCAAGTAACACACAACTTAATCTCTTTAAGTTTACTGACTTGAGCGTCGGAGTGAGTTCGCTCGGTACCAAGCCGAGCCCTCAGTTTGTTCATTGTTTCAGGAGAGGCCGAAAGGAAGAGTCAAGCAAAGTCATCATTCTACAAGCTTACGTGGTAACAAATCCTGCTCCGGAATTACACCCGGAACAATTAGCGCCGTCTGTGGGAAAGAGATACTAAAAGCTAGTCACCTCCCTTATAAAAAAAAAACAAAACAAAACCCACCCAGCAAGCTAAGAAGATGTCAAAACAACAAGAAATAATTGTGAGCGACGAAACTGCATTCTACCAGGATGACACAGTCACTAATTCTGAGATCGGGCAGTCCCCCACCGGCCGAGTAATTCAACCGCGTACGGGATGCGATCTAAACAAACACCGCCCTCACGGTCAAGTCACCGTCATGGGACATGTGGTCGATGCGCCAAATCGAAGCTATTCCTGGACCTGATGGGTAGTACGCCGATCACCCCCGCCGCAACGACGGTGACGGCAGCACACCCACAGGTGACCAGGGCCCATAAAGTGACCCCGAACAACTTGTCCGGGGCGATACAAGGAGCCATGCATACTAGGACGCCGGCGGAGCCCGTGCTGCCAGTGGCAGACCAAAGTCCTTCCCCCACTCGCGGGAGGACAGCGTCGCCGCGGCAACAACGAGGCCACCCCCGAAGAAATGAAGAAAGAAGTCCGACTCACCAAAGTCGGACAATGACAAGAAGCCCTTCCCGCCACGGGGAGAGGAGCCGGACTAATGTCGCGAGGAGCCGATCGCCGCGTGTCATTCGACACGTGGTCAGACAGCCCCTCAGTGCCTATGTCCTCGAAGTCTCCGTGCCGACCAAACTGAAGCTGCCGTCCCTATCATGCAAAGGGGACAGTGACCCAACCGACCACGCCGAGGCTTCGAGTCTTACATGTCGGTATGGGAGCAGCCTGATGAGGTATGATGCCGAGTCTTCCCAACAACCCTGCATGGGATGGCCCAGAGTTGGTACAAGGGGCTGCCTAATGGTTCGGTATACTGCTACGCCGACCTAAGGGATAACTTCATAGCCTAGTACGCCTGCAACAAGAGAAGGGCCGTGGAGACATCGGATCTCCTCACTATCCGACAGGGGGAGGACGAATCTCTACGAAGCTATGTGAAGAGATTCGACGCAAAAGCTCAGCAGATCCGTGAGCTGAACACTGAACTGGCGGCCTTCGCACTGATGAAGGGCCTCCCGAAAGGGGAGCTCAAAAATGAGCTGATCAAGTGCGAGGACCTCAACCTGGACTCCGCCAGAAAGATGGCCGACCGAGCCGTAAAGGTGGAGGACTATCACAAGACTGGGTAGGCCACGTGAAGCCGGGCACCCGCACAGAGGAGCCGCCGAGACAACGTAGATGAAGGACGCCGTGATACGAACAGGTCACGGCCTGAAAGATTTAACAAGAAACAGAGCTCGGCGGGCGCCGGGGGGAGTTCGGGACCATACACCCGGAAGCGGTACAACGGTCTCACCCCCCTGGTCAAATCACCGGCCGAGGTCTTTGCCCTAAGTAAGAATGAAGGGCGAGAGTGGGCAAGACCCCCAAGACGAGGGGGAAGGCGACGCAAGCCAATTTTGCGATTACCACGGCCAGCCCGGCCATAAGACCGACAAATCGTCGGCATCCAAGAACGCCATCGAGAGCCGATCCGAAAGGGGCCCTCGGCAAGTATGTAGGCGGGACCCGGAAACGAGCTCCGACGGGGCGAATAGAAAATCAGTATTCCAGAGGATGGGAGTGATCCAGGTTGTTATCGGAGGAAACGATAACGGAGGGTCAGCTAATGGGCACAAACGGCACCTAAATGAGCTTTACCAAGCCATCAACTTTGTGCCCACCACAGCGATCCCCGCTTCCACCGTCCCCGATATAACCATCGGAAAGAAGGACTACGAAGGAGTCGTAGCCCCGCACAATGACGACCACCGTAGTCCACCTGGACATAGCCAACCACTTGGTTAAGAGGTGCCTAATTGATACAGCGCCTACACGAACATCATGTTCGGGGAATGCTTTATCAATCTCGTCTCAAGATTGAGGACCCGAGCCCCCGCACCAACCCACTATACGACTTCTCCGGGTCTACTGGTACCCACGGGGTCTATCGGGATCGCCGGTGATGTTTGGCCAAGCCGATGCGGCCAAGAATGTTTTATCTGAGTTCGTGGTCATTGATGGTTCGTCTGCCTACAACGTTCTCATAGGCCGAGTCACATTGAGCGAGGCCGATGCAGTGATGTCCATCCGGGCCCTGACATTGATGTATGTTTCGGACCGGGGGGAGGCACAAAACCTCGTCTCAAAGGACGAGAGAGATGAAATTGTCAATGTCCAAATATCTCGCGGGGTGTAACATGCAATCCCTCAAAGTGGCGAAGAAATCGAGAAGGGAAGAGCCCATCCTTACAACAGGAGGGTGATCCGATGAACACCGCCGGCATGGTCGAGGGAGCCGAGACCGAAGAAATAGAAATTGACCCGGGACGCACCGTAATCGCTTGTCGGTGTCGGCACGGAGCCAAAATTCGAGCCGATCTCCTAGACTGGCCGAGAAAGAACAAATACGTCTTCGCGTACTCGCCGCCGAGATGCCAGGCGTGAGCCGAGAGGTGATCGTTCACAAGCTGAACGTACTCTCCAACGCTCGCCCTGTCAAGCAGAAGATGAGGAACTCCTCGGCCGAGAAAGATGAGGCCATCAAGGCCGAGGTAGACAAACTATTAGAGGCGGGCTTTATCATGCCTTGTACTTACCCTGAGTGGCTAGCAAATGTTGTAATGGTGAAGAAGACATCAGGGGGGTGGAGGATGTGTGTTGATTTTACAAATCTTAATAAAGCATGCCCTAAAGATTGCTATCCCTTGCCTCGAATAGATAGTTCAATTGACGCGACGGCGAGCTACACTATCTTGAGCTGCTAGACGCCTTCTCGGGATACCATCAGGTATTCATGGCCGAAGAAGACATGCCTAAGTGCGCATTCATCACCATACACGGCACATACATGTATAAAATGATGCCGTTCGGTTTGAAAAACGCTGGCGCAACTTACACTAGGCTGGTGGACAAAGTGTTTCAAGATAAAAAAGGGCGAAATATCGAGGCTTACGTCGACGATGCTATTGTAAAAAGCAAGTCTGACAGCGAGCACTTGGCCGACTTGAGCGAAACATTTTGTTCACTAAGGAAATATAAGATGAAACTTAACCCGATGAAATGCAACTTCGGTGTCCGGGCAGGTAAGTTCCTCGGCGTGCTTGTCAGCGCCAGGGGAATTGATGCCAATCCGGAGAAAATCAAAGCAATACTAGACCTGCCGGAGACGAGAAATCGAAAAGAGGTGATGATGTTGACCGGGAGGATGGCGGCTCTCGCCCGTTTCATCTCTCGGTCAGCCGACAAGAGCACCCCATTCTTCAAAGTGTTGAAGGGGAATAAAGACTTCAGGTGGGGAGGAACGGAGCACAGCTTTCGTGCAATCAAAGCTCATCTTCAAACTCTCCCGACCTGTCCAGGTGCCGACGGGGGGAAACGCTATATCTATACTTAGCGATTACCTCGGCCACGGTCGATCTTAATCGTCGGGGAAGAGAACAAGCAAAGAACACCCAATCTACTTTGTCACCATACACTCTACCCGCCGAAAGAAATTACCCACGATTGAAAAAAAAATTTCTTTGTTGCGTTACTGCCGCAAGGAAATCGAAACCTTACTTCGACGCGATCGCATCCGTGACGGTCTTAACCGACCAACCATTGGAGAAAGCATTGGAAAAATTTGAACAATCCGCGGGCTCATCAAATGGGCGGTAGAGCTATCCGGCTTCGGCATTCAATACAAAGCCGAGGCCCTCGATAAAGGGGAGACAATTGCGGACTTCCCGGCCGAGTGCACATACCAAGAAGAATCACAGCCAACGTATGGGAAGTATATACCGACGGATCCTCTACGGCAAAAACAGCTCGAGCCGGCATCCTTATCATCAGCCCAAACGGGGACGAGTTTGAGTATGCCTTGAAGTTTACCTTCTCGGCCTCAAACAACGAATCCGAATACGAGGCGGTGATAATCGGAGTCGAGCTAGCTAGAGTCTGTGGGGCGGAACACATTGTGTTGAAGACAGGACTCACTATTGGTGACTAACCAAATCGGAGGAGAGTATGAGGCTCGAGACGATGGGATGGTAAGATACCTGGAAAGAGTAAAAGCCGACACCGCAAAATTGAAATCTTTCCAAATCCAATGCATCCCAGTGTCGAGAACAACCGAGCCGACGCTCTCTCAAAACTTGCCGATTCAACCATCAAGAATGTCACCAAACCGTCTTTGGTGGATATCAGGAATGCTAAAAGCATCACTGAGACCGTCGGCATGGTGGGCGACATCGAAGCCGAGACGATGTGGATGACTCCGATAATGAAATACAAACTAACAAAAGAGTTACCGGAGGACCGCAGTCTCTCTCAGAAGATAAAAAGGATCGCCGCAAGGTACTTGGTATTTGAAGGAGAATTGTATAGAAGGTCCGTAATAAGACCACTTTTAAAATGTGTCGGCCCAGCCGACGCGGAGCTCATACTGACAGAGATTCACGAAGGCATCTGTGGACATCACATGCGGGCAAGAACGCTAGCCCACAAAGCTCTCCGAGCCGGCTACTTCTGGCCTACCAAGCTTGAGGATTCCAGAGCTAAGACCAAGAAGTGCAAGAATTGTCAGATGCATGCTCCAGTGATACACGCACCTTCCCGAGACTTGCAACCAGTACTTAGCCCCCTACCATTTGCACAATGGGGGATGGATTTATTAGGGCCATTTCCGACGGCCTCGGGAGGAAGGAAGTACCTCATCGTCGCCGTTGACTACTTCACCAAATGGGTCGGCTGTCGCGGTACCTGCCAAGACCACGGCGGCCGTAAGAAAGGTAATCTGGGAGAACATCATAACTCGTTTTGGGTTACCCCAAGTCATGGTATTTGACCACGGCCGAGAGTTTTGGAGTGACATGGTGATGAACTGGCTGGAAGAGCTCGGTATCAAATTCGCATACTCCTCCGTCTGCCACCCTCGGAGTAACGGGCGAGAGGCGGCTAATAAAACAATATTGAACGGATTGAAAAAGAAGGTTGAAGATCTAAAAGGGAGGTGGGCTGATGAACTACCCGGCGTCCTGTGGTCACTTCGAACCACGGAAAAAGAAGCAACAGGGTATAGTCCATTTCACCTAGTCTATGGGTCTGAGGCCGTCCTGCCAATTGAAGCAACGATGCCTACATTTAGAACGCAAACCTTTGACCCAGTCGAAAATGAGGAAGGCCTGAAAGCCTCCCTAGACCTGGTCGAAGAGAGTCGAGACACGGCACGGCTCAACTTAGCCGTTTACCAAAACAGAATGAGAAGAACCTACAACCGAAGGGTCCACAAAAGGGACTTAAGAGTAGGAGATCTAGTCCTAAGAAAGTCGGCCGCCACCAACAAAGGAAACATCCATGGCAAAATGACGGCCAACTGGGAAGGACCCTACAAAGTGGTTGAAGAAATGAGGCCGGGTACATACCGGCTGACAGACATGGAGGGTGTGCCTCTAATGAGCCACTGGAACACCGACAACCTTAGAAAATACTTCATATAGCGGCGGAGGTGTCCGAGACCGTTGTGGGCACCCCAACGCATGATTATATCTAATGAAAAGTGTTCCAAGTTTTCCATCAAAATGAAGAGTCCCCCTCCATAGTCCTACCAAAGTAGACGCCGCGGCCAAAGCCGGGCAGTCACTACCCAAGATAAAGAGCGTATGAGCACTGTTGAGCAAACGCAAATCTGACCGCCCCGGCCAATCCGGGAGTGGCAGAGGAAGCGATCAATATGTCTAGATACGGAAAGCAGTCAAAACGTAAACTCGATTGCCTCGGCCAAAGCCGGGAGTGACGAGGGAAACGCGATCTGCCAACAACAGTTGATACTTGCGAAAGCGACCAATATGCTTAAGAACGTATAAGTACAGTTGAGACGCAAATATGACGCCTCAGCTAGACTGAGAGTGAACGAGGAAGCGATCAATATAGTCTATAGATACGAACGCTGTCGAGCCGTAACCCCGATTGCCTCGGCCAAAGCCGGGAGCGGCGGGGACACAACGACCGATACGCTAACATGTTCACAACGGCGGTTGGGAAGCGCAAATCTGACGCCTCGGCTAAGACCGGGAGTGAAGGAGGAAGCGACCGACATGCCAACATGTTCAAGAGCATGTTTACAACGGCGGTTGGGAAGCGCAAATCTGACGCCTCGGCCAGACCGAGAGTGAAGGAGGAAGCGACCGACATGCCAACATGTTTAGAAAACGTTTAAAGTACAATTGAGATGCACATTCTAACTGCCTCGGCCAGGCCGAAAGTAAAAACGAAAGAGCACTCAATATGTTAAAAACGTAAGAAGACAACTCAGATGAAAATGAGATAAAAACCTCGGCCAAGCCAGAGGCAAAATAAACAAACTCTTATTAAAAATGTTCACAGGTAATACAAGAAAGAAGTCGACGGCCGTCCCCATAGGGATAGCCTAAACACTACCTACCAAAGTTCAACAAAAAACAAGAAAGGTACAGCAAAAGGTTACAGACATAAGAATTGAAAGCGCCAAAAAAGATGGCAGGGAGGAAAGGCTCAATAGTTGGCCCCCGAACAGCTGAAACTGTCTGAAGGGCCGGGTAAATCTGGTGACGACCGCCCGTCTCCCTATGCTTGTTCCTTCTCGCCACCGGCGGCAGTAACGACATTACCATCAGTGGGCGACCCAGAAGCCGACTTGGCAGCTTCACCTGCCTTTGCCCTCTCAGCTTCCTCCCTGGCCGCCTTCACCTTTTCAGCATGGGCCGCCTTCTCCGCAGCCTCCTCAGCGGCCTTCGCAGTCTTTGCCTCCTCCGCAGCCTTAGCCTCCGCAGCAGCCGCCTTCTCATCAAGAAGCCGGTCGAAATCTTTCCACGGGAAGGAGCCGTCAGGAAAGAGCTCTTTAATTACCTCCCTGGTAGCATCTTCGGCCTGGTCCCGGTACCGGGCACACATCTCAGGGATAATGGCAGTTTGGAGCGTCTCAATGTCCTTCTCCCTCTGAGGAAGGATGGCCCTTGTGTTCCTGTGCCCCTTCGCCTGAGCCGAATACAGAGACTTCCATTCTTCCCTCTTACCAACCATAGCATCGTAAGCGCCCTGAAGCTTCTCTCGCTCCTCCCGCAGCTTAGCGGCATCAGCCAATGCAGCCTCAACCTTGGCCCTCTCGGCTAAGACCACCTTTTCAGCGTCCTCCCTAAGCTTTCGCTCAGCAAGGAAGTCTTTCTCAGCGGCCTGGAAGTCCTTCGCCGACCTCTCGGCCTCCTTCTTAGAGGCAGCAAGCTCGAGCCTAAGCCGTTCAAGCACAGGGGCAGCTTCAGCCATGACCTTTTCTTGCTCCATGATATGAGCACCGGCTAGGTCAGTCCACTTCGCCAGCATCTTGGACAACCTTATGCCTTCTGCCCTAATCTGGGCGGGGGAAGGCTTCAGGGATGAGGAGTCGACGGTGGCATTTTTATCGCCCGTCTGCACAGGCCGCTTCTCCAATTTCCGTTCAGTGGGACCGGTAGCCGGCGGCGGTTGATCTACAAAAAATTCAGACAAAGCATCCATGTCAACATTCATTGACATATCAGAGAGCCTGTCATCAGGAATGCCTAAAGAGCCCGCTAAATCCGAGCCCTGGGTTAGATCCGTACCAACCTTGGCCTTCTTGGTTGGAGGCCCCTTTTCTTTATCGGCCTCGGTAACAGCGGCAGCAGCAGACGCTGTCTCTTTTCTCTTATTTGAAAGAGGAGGACCCTCCGCAACGGTGACTTCCTCTTCAACATCGACGACCACCACCACCTGCTCCTTTTGGACCACAGGGACTGAAGATTGAGCTGGGGTTGACGTCGTTGCCGCCGTAGACGTTGTCTTTGATCTCCGGCGCGGCACGTTACCGGCAATCTGCGCCTGAGCCGCCGTCACATCCAGTGCCTTCAACTGCTGCTCCATAAGTTCGTTTGGGGCCGGTCTGCGATCACGTGCCGCGGCCTTAGGACAGAGACAGGCAGTTCCGGGCCAAATCGGTCTGCAAAAGAAATGAAGCAGGAGTTAAGCAAAAGAAATAAAACAAGATTCAAAATACAGAAACATAAAAAGCAAAGATGGGCCTCACACCGACCCCACTCACCCTGTTCGAGGGCCGGTATGAGGCCGACGTGGCGAAAGGATCATCCCGAAGAACGATCTGTGTCGGGGGCATCCATCCCTTCGGCGTCCCATCCTTCTCAGCCTCAAACAGCTTCATTGCCCGTTTTTCGTCCTCATTAAGATAGACCCTGCTGGCGTCCATCTTAAGCTTACTCCGGGAGACATATTTGTCATGCTCCCCTTGGTTCTCACACCGCAAATTAACGCGGTCCTGGAAGGATCGGGGCAGCGGATAGTCCTCCGGAACCTCAACGTATACCCACCACCCCTTTCAGTCCTTGCAAGAAGTAAGCTTAGAGACGGTGATATAACCCGGCTCAGTCTGTATGCTATACCACCCCGTGCCACCTAGGACATTCTGTCGAAGGTGATGAAGCCGGCGAAAGAGATTCACCGTTGGGGCCTCCCCTTTGAAAAGACACAACCATACAAAACCAACAATCGTCCTGATGGCCAACGGATGCAGTTGGGCCACGGCGACATTCATGGCTTTAATAATGGCAGCAACGTATTCATTCAGAGGAAACCGGAGCCCATACTCCAGGTGTTTGATGTATACGCCGATACAACCCTCGGGAGGGCAACAGACGGCCTGACCCTCCTCAGGGATAACAATTCTATTCCCCCTGCCGAAGGAGTAATGGTGTTCAAAAAGTTCAGAACCGGAGCAGCTAGCGAACTTATTCGTCCAGGCACGATCAGGACTGATCGAACATGCATCACCGTGACCCGAAACAAGCGGCCTCTCTACGGCAGAAGGGGTCGCCTCATCATCCTCATCATCAATACCCTCCAAATATCTCTCATCAATTTCAGGAAAAGGAGACCGGGGTCCCCCGAACCTTATCGGGGTGACGGCAAGTGGCTCCTGCTCGTCAGGATGCGACGGTTCGCCCCCCGGCGCAGAAGTACTAGGTCCAGCATCAGCAGAAGACATGACAACAAATACTTAACAAATAAAAGTTGAAAAATTTGTTTGTTTACCTTGGAAAAGTGTTACGCCGAGTAACGCTTTGAAGACTAGAGAGAAGTTTCTTCGAAGAAAGCTAGAGAGAAGAAATTTTTTGAGAAAATGAAATTTGTGCGGAAAATTAAGGGGCTAACTGCTCTATTTATAGAGCAAAGCCCATGAAACGGACCAATCAGGGCAAAGCCCATGAAGCGTCAACCAATCAGCACCGAGCCACGTGTCAGACATGCAGCCACGGAATGTCAATCGACATACAGTTACAAATCTTCTTTGACACGCTCCTTGACAGAATGCCAATCGACGTATCTTCTTCAACACGCTCCTTGGTATCTACTTGCCAAACGGCCCGCTGTTCAACCAAGTTTGGCAGCACCGGCCGGGAGCAATCAAAAGCACACGGCACTCTCAACCTCGGTCTCAGCCAGCGCCATTTTATTTTCCACATTTGATGACCATTACACATCCATGTGGAGGGGGGATATGATACGGCCTGAGCAGAACCAAGCCGAGGAAGAAGAAGCCAGGGAAGAGATTCAACTTGCGCAGAATGCGCTCAACACTCATCGAAGGACCATACCACGGCATAGACTACGCTGGGGGCAAATTGACGGGGCATATTCTGCACCCGCTGACCGAGTCAACATATTGAGCAAGGTCAAAGATATCCACAGCAAGTCAACGTATCAGATAGCCTAACCGACGCAGCCTGTCGGCCTGTCACATCCAGTCCCCTCGGCTAGGCAACTAGCCAGCCGGGAGGCATATCCGCGTACTCACATCCAAGTCCCCTCGGCATGGAGTCAACCAGGCCCGCCGGCCTGCCATGGGTCCCTCGGCCGAGGGTAGAACAGTCTTTCCACCTGCCCTGCCACTTGGCCACTTGGCCACTACGTGACACAAGGTGAAAGTCTATAAATACTCCTCAATCTTCATTGAGAAAACGATCCAATAATCCACAATTCACCCTAATACTCACTATAAATCTGGTATAAACTCCCTTATCTCTCTACAATATACTTTGCCAAGTAACACACAACTTAATCTCTTTAAGTTTACTGACTTGAGCGTCGGAGTGAGTTCGCTCGGTACCAAGCCGAGCCCTCAGTTTGTTCATTGTTTCAGGAGAGGCCGAAAGGAAGAGTCAAGCAAAGTTATCATTCTACAAGCTTACGCGGTAACAAATCCTGCTCCGGAATTACACCCGGAACAATTTGTTTTAGATATCATGAATTTTGAGATACCTATATTTCAGTGCAAGTGGATTGACAATAATAGTGGTGTGAAAATGGATGACTTAGGCTTCACATTAGTAAATTTTGATAAGGTTGTCAACAAGGAGGATCCTTTCATATTATCTTCACAAACAAAACAAGTGTTTTACGTTACAGATCCTATGGATAAGAAATGGTCAGTTGTTCTATCTTGCCGTCGCCAAATTCCAAATGATGAAGATGTCGAATTTGAAGGATTTGATCACACTGTTATATCGCAACTTGATAAGGAGGTTGAAAATGTTAACATGCCAACCATGTATACACGAAATGATCATGCTGAAGGTATTTGAATTAATGAAGAGACTGGCAAATCAAAAAAACGTTCTCGGCAGCAGTGACATTGCATTTTTATTGCATATTTTGGATTACAGTATATAATTTACTTCATCTTGTAATTATTTTATTTTTCTTTTTAAATACACTTACCAAATTGGCCTGGGTTTATGCAATAGATTATAATAATTTGGTTTGTGTTACTGGAAACGTGATTTGTTGTTGTATACTTTTTAGCTGGCGGGAAAGAAACACCGATATTTGTATATTTATTCAAAAAAATGAATTTTGGAAAGACAACTTTTGGAAACGATTTTTAGTTATCCGTTTTTAATTTATAATATTAAATAATTGGTTTGTTTGAACCCGTGTATAATATTTTTTTCATATAATCTTCCAACCAATAAGCACTTGCAAGTCTATTATTTAAGACACATAAACTCAACCACATAAAACCCTCGAACACTAAGCTTCCCCTGACCCACAAACCTGTTGGAATATGTGTCCTCCGACAATAATGCGATCACAACTGTTGATCATGATGATCACATGTTTAAGTCTCATTTTAAAGAATACAATTGGGAAGTATTTTTTCTGTCGACTGATCAACATATATCGGTAATGATTGGCTGACTAGAGTTTGACATTACTGTCGTGCGACGGTGGTGATCAGTTGATCCCCTAGGTCATACCTATAGGGCAACCCTCTTAATTGATCAATTAATTGATCGTATAACGTTACGAGTCAATTAATTTAATTAAAATTGACGGACGATTTTGGAAGTAATATTTACGTATCTCATTGAAATTGATTAAAATGAGATACGGTCTGAGTAATCGAATTGTATCATTACTCAGATGGAATTATTGTTTAAGGAAACAATTAAATTTGAATGAATTATTATAAATACAAATTGTTGTGATTTATAATTGGTAAAATATTTTGGTACAAGTAATTATGAATTACTAAGTCAATTTTTGTATACGACGTATTTTTATTAATACGTTGATTTTTAATATGTTAAAAATAAATAACAAATTTATGTAACATATGACATGTGATATATTGACAATTGACAAAAATAAAATGGATTCCATGTTATCTATGTGTACCGAAAATAAGAGGCTCATTAGGCTAATATTGTGATGGATATATTAGTGGAAAACATGATGATTACAAAATAGCTAGCCATGCAAAATCTATTGTTCTTGTGAAGGCAACCATGAGCATGCATTGGCTCTTTTGTTCCTCCTCTCCCACCCGGTTTTGGGAAGAAAATGTGGTTTTTCTTCTTATTTTTGCCTAATATTCACTAAGATAGAGACTTGTGATTATTATTCATTCATCCCATCTAAAAAACAAGAGTTTTAGAAAGAGAAAATTTCCTCCATTATTCCTCTCTCTCAACCGGTTTTGGGAGAGATACCAAATAATTTTGGGTCAATTTTTTCTTACAAAATTAATATTATCTAATATACATTATATTAATTTTATTAAGAGTGTGCTTTGGGTATTAATCCTTGGGAGAGATCCTACACTTGGGTCTTTGTTCATCCATTGAGGAAAGCACAAGAACAAGAGAGAAGGAGATCTCTCTTGTGCCCTTATAAACCGAAAATCACAATGTAAGATGAACATTTCTACTTTATATTGTTTATAAGTTTGCATGCATAAGATCACTTATTATTTTTATGACAAATTAAATTAAAACATATATGAATATGTTAGTATATAGATCTACTTTTCCATCAATCGGTATCATGAGCCATGGTTGTTTGCATGCAAATCGGTTAAAAGTTTTTCCGAGTTATAAAGATTAACATATAAAACTTGTATAATTTATGTTATTATGATATATCACAAAATTAATTTTTGCATGTTAAAGTTTCTGATCCTAAAATGTTTTTAGGATATTTTGGTTATTTTATGGATTTTTATTGTTCATATTACATAATAATGGCATTAAAATATGATTTATGAGTAAAAATGTTATTTTCGGACTAAAATTAGCTAAACTTCGAATTTTCCAGTGATTTTTGGATATGTTGTCACATGTATTATTTTGAGATTACCTGTAATTTTTCATAATTTGTGGACTTCTTATGCTCGAAAAATGGATTTTTCATTGTTAAAATCGGATTTAAGTGAAAAATAGGTTAATATGAGATAAATTTCGAATCTGGTCATAGAAATTTAGTATGTTGTCACATGCAATTTTACAAGATGTGTGTAAAATAATAGGCTATATTGAAGTCTTTTTGCATGATTTATGGATTTTTGAAGAAAAATAGCATGAATAGTGACTTTATTAGTGAAATATTAATAAAACATACTCTATGACTAAGGAAAAACATTATATGTTGCATTTTATTATCTTTTTCAGATCTAAAATTGAAAAGTTGATGTATATAATTTTTCACATGTTTTTATGATTATTTTAGTTAAAACCGATAAACCGCAACATTGTTTTTCCGGATAAATTTCGAATTTTTAACCTAAGTTTTTTGAACATTATGAGTGTCATGGTATTTTTCCAGAATGTTCATGAGTTTAAATTTTAAATTCAAATTTATTTGAAATTTTGTGATTTATTTGATGTTTATAGCTTATTTTTATATTTTAAGTCCATTATTGAACAAATTTTAGAAATATGAGTTAATTATGGTCAAATAATTAGCGAAGACTAAATTTTGAGTCCTAAGAGGTTAGGGTAATTAACTTATGCATAAATATGAATTTATGTAATTTTTTGTGATTATAAAATGTTGAAATCACGCAAAACCGTAAAAACCAAGTAATATACGATATTGGCTAATTAAAGGCGATTTAGCATAAAATTGGGCATGTTCATACATATTATAATGCTGCATTTTCTTTATGATTGTCATAATTTTAATTTATGTAATTTTTGAATTATGTAATTTTTACTTAGTATGGCCTTAGTTTTTAATTGGTATTTCCCGAAATGTATGGGAATATCGATTCGGTTGTAATTTATTGTGATCTCGTATCACCGTTTTTGTAATTTAATAGGTTTATTTTATTTTAGTTACAAATGTATAATAGGAAATTATGTAATTTATTATGTAATTTTATTCATTTCGGAGTTCCCAAAGACGGATTTCTTCAAGATGGCGATACATAAAGACGGTGTTACCTCGAGATGCGTGCCACAACCGAAGTTCAAGGGACCAATGGAGTTGGTTTCCGAATATGTAATAGTTAAATAGTTTTTCTATTCTAGGAAGGCCATACTAGGATTTTTTTTATGCTTTGCATTTTATTTATATGTCGCATGCATCGCTAAATCGCCATAACTAAAACATGCATCCTCATCTAATCGAGTTCATCGACCGTGTCAATTAGAATTATCGTAGTTCACCGCTTTAGTTCACTTAAAACGTGATAGATAATAAATTGACATGACCTCTCGCTAAAACAATTAATTGAGACATAGCCTTACCAAATAGTAGAAACCATGAAAACCTATTTCGCGAGGGAGTGCACTCGGCCCTACCGGGGTACAAACCTTGTTACGTAGGGGAAGTGGGTGATGAATGTTTATCCACAGAATTCATGTTGATGAGGGTTTCATCGGCCATACCGTGCCCAAGTTGATATGGATTTGGATCATGGACACATTTATTCGAAATTTGGATTGAGTTCAACGGAAGTATTCGTGACCGTAGTTGCATGTGTTCCGGGCTATAGATAATTATTAAAGTAATTTTATCGACCAAGAGTTCTAAAAGTAGAATCGATTAAAACGCTAATCCACCGAGTTATATTGATAAGGGTTTCATCGGCCATACCGTGCCTAAGTCGATATGAATTTGGGTCTTGGAATCATTTATAATAGTTGGGTAGAGGTCACTATTTAAATGCTCATATCTTGTTAATTTATTTACAAGTGTGATTTAAAAAGACAACATGTTAATATTTCCTTTTCCTCCATATTTGTAGTTCATTACAATGAATCCATCAAACGCTACCGCACCAATAACTATTGAGTCTTACCACAATGTTTTTGATGACGTTTGCTTCAACAATGATTTCGACACTACTAGAGAACTTCATTTTGGGATAGGTTCGGATGGAAACCTAAACTTCATCACTTCTTCTAAACCACCTACTACTACTAGACCTCGTGTGAGCCCGTCTCAGGAAGACTACCTCATACAATCTATAGGGTCTTTGTCTTTGGAAGATAAAGATGCCAAAACTAGTGGGAGCTCAAGCAATCAAGTTCCTGCTTCAAAGGGCAAAAAGTTCAAGAAGAAGGGAAAGAAAATCAAAAACTTCAAGCAAGTTAATGATGAGTGCCATTATTGCTATGGCATGGGACATTGGCTTAGGAATTGTCCCGTATATTTGCGAAATATAAGGGAAGGAATCATCGTTCCAAAAGGTAAAATTCCTAAAGAAATTTATGTTATTGATATAAATTATACTTCCACTACGACATGGATACTAGATACCGGTTGTGGGTCTCACCTTTGTAACCATTTACAGGGTTTAAGAGATGTGAAGAGGCTTAGCAAGGGAGATGTGGATCTACGCCTTGGAAATGGAGCTCGAGTAGCGGCCGAATCCAAAGGAACTTATGTTTTAACTTTGCCTAATGGATTTGAGTTGTATTTACATAATTGTTTTTATGTGCCTACACTCTGTAAAAACATTATTTCAATCGCTATGCTAGACATAGACGGTTTTTGTTTTGTCATTAAGAACAATCGTTGTACTATTTCTAGGAACGACTTGGTTATAGGCCAAGCTTCCTCTATCAATGGCATTTACATTTTAGAGACCTCAAATCCGACTAATGATATCTATAACATTCAATCAAAGAAACTCAAATCAAGTGACCCAAGTGAAGCGTTCATTTGGCATTGTCGATTAGGTCACATAAACGAGAATCGCATCAAAAGATTAATTTCAACTAATGTGATTACACCATTTGATTATCAATCATATGGTACATGCGAATATTGCCTACTTGGCAAAATGACTCGTAATCCTTTTAGTGGTAAAGGGACACGAGCAAGTGAGCTATTGGGACTCATACACACCGATGTGTGTGGACCAATGAGTATCACCGCTCGTGGTAATTATGACTACTTTATAACCTTCACCGACGACTTAAGTAGACATGGGTATGTCTATTTAATGAAACATAAAAGTGAAGCGTTTGAGAAATTCAAGGAATTTCAAAACAGAGTAGAGAACCAATTGGACAAAAAGGTAAAAGCACTACGTTCCGATCGTGGTGGGGAATATCTTAGCCTTGAATTCGATTCACACTTGAAAGATTGTGGTATTATATCACAACTTTCTCCACCTGGAACACCACAACTAAATGGTGTTGCCGAAAGGAGAAATCGAACCCTACTTGATATGGTTCGATCCATGATGAGTCAAACCGAGTTACCAAACTCGTTTTGAGGATTTGCGATTCAAACCGCAATTAGATCTTTGAACAATAGTCCCACTAAATCCACCGAGAAGACTCCATATGAGATGTGGACGGGAAAAGTTCCCAATATATCCTATATGAGGATTTGGGGATGTGATGCTTACGTCAAAACTAAGAATGACAACAAGCTTGCTCCAAGATCCGAAAAATGCACCTTTGTAGGTTACCCCTCGGATTCTCGAGGATACTACTTCTACAAACCTCAAGAAAACAAAGTGTTTGTGTCTAGAGAGGCTGTCTTCTTAGAAAGTCAATTCATTTCTAAGAGACAGAGTGGGAGAAATTTTGAACTTGATGAAGTTCAAGAGCCACAAACCGAGAAAGAGACGCAAGAAGATGTTCCTTCATCGTCTAACGCGGTTGTACCTCCTCCACTAAGAAGAACGAGTCGAGTAATTCGCCATCCCGATCGATATGTGGGACTTATCGAAGAAGATGGAACACTCGATGTATTGCTTATAGAAAGTGACGAGCCCGCTACCTACAAAACCGCAATCTCTAGTCCTAATTCCTCCTTATGGCTTGAAGCCATGAAGTCCGAAATGGATTCTATGCATGAAAACCAAGTTTGGGACTTGGTAGATTTGCCTAAAGGGACAAGACCCCTTCAATGCAAATGGATATTCAAAGTCAAGAATGGCATAGAAGGACATGACGATGTCTACAAAGCTAGGCTAGTGGCAAAAGGATTTACCCAAGTCCAAGGTCTCCATTATGATGAGACCTTCGCCCCCGTAGCCATGCTAAGATCCATACGGATTTTGTTAGCGATTGCCGCATTTCATGATTATGAAATATGGCAAATGGATGTCAAAACCGCTTTTCTAAATGGGCATTTAGAAGAGGAGGTGTACATGATACAACCCGAAGGTTTTGTTGATTCTAAAATCCTAACAAAGTATGCAAGCTTAAGAGATCCATTTATGGTCTTAAGCAAGCATCTAGAAGTTGGAATCATCGATTCAATCATGTTATAAAGGAAAATGGTTTCACTCGAAGTGTTGAGGAACCGTGTTTATACATGAAATTTAGTGGGAGCAATGTTGTGTTCCTAATCTTGTATGTCGATGACATACTACTCATTGGAAATGATATTCTAATGTTGTCTTCTGTTAAGAACTGGTTAGGTAACCACTTCCAAATGAAGGATTTAGGAGAGGCACAACGCATATTAGGTATCCGGATCCATAGAGATAGATCCAAGAGGATATTGGCACTAAGTCAAGAGTCTTATGTTGATAAGATTCTTCGACGGTTCAGCATGGACAAATCCAAAAGGGGTTTAATACCTATGGTAACTGGGACAATATTGAGCAAGACTCAATCTCCCTCCGAACCCCATTATGTTGAACGCATGAAGACGATCCCTTATGCTTCCGCTGTCGGATCAATCATGTATGCTATGATATGCACACGTCCTGATGTCTCGTATGCCTTGAGCATGACGAGTAGATATCAAGGAAATCCAGGTGAGAGTCACTGGATTGCTGTCAAGAACATCCTTAAGTACTTGAGAAGAACTAAGGATTCTATCTTAGTGTTTGGAGGAGACACCGAACTTCGTGTTAATGGTTACACGGACTCAAGCTTCCAAACAGATAGAGATGACATGAAATCACAAGCTGGTTTTGTTTTCATGCTCAATGGTGGAGCCGTTAGCCGGAGAAGCTTCAAGGAAGCTGTAACCGTGGATTCAACAACGGAGGCTGAGTACATTGCAGCATCGGGAAGTCGCCAAGGAAGTCATGTGGATCGGCAATTCACGGAAGGTCTAAGAGTAGTACCTACTGCCAATGATCCCATCACTCTCTATTGTGATAATAGTGGGACAATCTTCTAAGCTAAGGAGCTGAAGTCTAGTAATAGATCTAGACATGTACTTAGAAAATATCATGTAATAAGAGATTTCATTGAAAGAAAGGAAATTGCGATTTGTAAGGTTGGGACGGATGACAATATAGCCGATCCGCTCACCAAGCCTTTATCGCAGGCTAAGCATGATGGACATGTTGCGTCCATGGGACTTAAACGTGTACCAAGTTTTTGCTAGATTTTGAAATGAAATAAAAGTGTTATTTTTGTTCATGTTCACAATCACTTTTGTCTTTTATCTTTAATTTATACATTGTTACATCCAAACGGGTTGTAGTGACAATTGAACCCCGTTAAAGTGAACACGGATTAACATAGTATTTGCCCATAGTCACTTGTATGAGGTGATGTCTCGAAGTGATGGCAAGTTCAAGTGCCATAGAGTCATGTGAGATGACTAGTCGATCACATAGGCAGACTGTTAGGAACATTTTGTCGGGCCTTATGACCGCTTATAGAGTTCTGGCAAATTTATATAACCTGGTCGTGGCGAGAGCTACTATAGTATTCAAATGAGTCGATTCTTTTGACTAAAGACTATTCGCCTAAGATGACACAGTTTCAGATTAACTTTGATTTGTGTTACTACGACTTTCGTAAATGGGGTCAAATGGGCATATTTTGGGTTATGATGGCTGTGGCTAGTCGAAGGGAATGAGTGCGATAGGAATTGTCCACCCCTAGTCAGGGTTATAAAATATCTCAGGGCCACTTGAGGAGTAATGAACTGGAAATGCGTGGCCACGATCGGATTGTATCCATGGTGGATTAATCCGGTCAATCAGTTATTCTCCAGATCAAGGAAACCACTCTCGATATGATCACTTGCAAGTACGACCTGAAAGACACCTTGCATTGAGTGGGAGATAGTAATAGGACAAGAGAATTAGTGACGCACACTTGTCGAGGACAAGTGGGAGATTGTTGAAATATGTGTCCTCCGACAATAATGCGATCACAACTGTTGATCATGATGATCACATATTTAAGTCTCATTTTAAAGAATACAATTGGGAAGTATTTTTACTGTCAACTGATCAACATATATCGGTAATGATTGGCTGACTAGAGTTTGACATTACTGTCATGCGACGGTGGTGATCAGTTGATCCCCTAGGTCATACCTATAGGGCAACACTCTTAATTGATCAATTAATTGATCGTATAACGTTACGAGTCAATTAATTTAATTAAAATTGACGGACGATTTTGGAAGTAATATTTACGTATCTCATTGAAATTGATTAAAATGAGATACGGTCTGAGTAATCGAATTGTATCATTACTCAAATGAAATTATTGTTTAAGGAAACAATTAAATTTGAATGAATTATTATAAATACAAATTGTTGTGATTTATAATTGGTAAAATATTTTGGTACAAGTAATTATGAATTACTAAGTCAATTTTTGTATATGACGTATTTTTATTAATACGTTGATTTTTAATATGTTAAAAATACATAACAAATTTATGTAACATATGACATGTGACATATTGACAATTGACAAAAATAAAATGGATTCCATGTTATCTATGTGTACCGAAAATAAGAGGCTCATTAGGCTAATATTGTGATGTATATTAGTGGAAAACATGATGATTACAAAATAGCTAGCCATGCAAAACCTATTGTTCTTGTGAAGGCAACCATGAGCATGCATTGACTCTTTTGTTCCTCCTCTCCCTCCCGGTTTTGGGAAGAAAACCCTTGTGGCTTTTCTTCTTATTTTTGCCTAATATTCACTAAGATAGAGACTTGTGATTATTATTCATTCATCCCATCTAAAAAACAAGAGTTTTAGAAAGAGAAAATTTCCTCCATTATTCCTCTCTCTCAACCGGTTTTGGGAGAGATACCAAATAATTTTGGGTCAATTTTTTCTTACAAAATTAATATTATCTAGTATACATTATATTAATTTTATTAAGAGTGTGCTTTGGGTATTAATCCTTGGGAGAGATCCTACACTTTGGTCTTTGTTCATCCATTGAGGAAAGCACAAGAATAAGAGAGAAGGAGATCTCTCTTGTGCCCTTATAAACCGAAAATCACAATGTAAGATGAACATTTCTTCTTTATATTGTTTATAAGTTTGCATGCATAAGATCACTTTTTATTTTTATGACAAATTAAATTAAAACATATATGAATATGTTAGTATATAGATCTACTTTTCCATCAAAACCTCCGTCATCGTCGTCGCCGTCGTCGTTGCCATTCCTATCCCCATATCAATCGTCATCGCGATTGCCTTCGCCGCCGCTGCCATGTTTTCCTCTCAACTCCTCGACTCCTCGACTTCTCGTCTTTAATAAAGAAGTAAGTAAACCCTACTCCTCCGTCTTCTCAAATTAATTTCTTTGTTTCCAGTTTTAGTTGTAAACCCCATTTAATGTTAGTTCTGATTTAAACGACACCTAAAATTCTACTTTATTAATTAGTTATGATAATGCTTAAAGCTTAAAGTTTTTTGTTATTTTTAAGACGGTGTTGTTGCTATGTCCACTTCATACTTAAAGCTTGTTGTTATTTTTGTGATAATTTGACTTTATTTTAAGAATTTGAGACGGTGTTGTTGCTAATTTGAGATGGTGTTGTTATTGTGATAATTTGAGATGGTGTTGTTGCTAATAATGCTATAATGTTGGTTTTTGCATTGCTTATTTAGTGTTTGCTATGTGGGTTTTTGTGTTTGTGGCTTTAGATATAGGTGGAAGCGGAAAATAAATGAAGGAAACGAGTCTAGCGATGAATCATATGAGGATTTGGATAATTTGGATACCATTAAGGGGCGATAGCGTCAAACGGTTTCCCTAGACGCAATAGCTAGATCAACACCTAATGCTCTTCAATGGGATAGCAAAACGGGGCTGCCATGAGGTCAATATGCTGGCTTTTTTACGAGTTGGATTGGTTGTGTTGTAAGACAGTGGGTGGCTCTACATTTGAAGCGCTTCGATAGGCTGAGTGCGCGGACTAAAGGTTTAATGAGAAATAAAGATGAATAACAATAATATTAAAGAGTCTAGGGATCGGATTCACTAGGTAGTCATCAAAGGGTAAGGTTTAATTCATTGATTGAGCAATTTATATTAGTGAAAGTCATATGATCGGTCGATTCTAATACGTGTTTTTAGATCTAAACTTAACATGCAATCATTATTATTAAGTCGGTCTAATTCAATTATCGTGGCCAATACTAGTCTTAACCCTGTCGGTAATAATCCTAGTTTATGCAAGACTAATTAATCAATTCTGTTCAGTAATTAATCAACTAGATTTAAGACGATAATTAAACATCAATCAAAAGCAATTTAACAATCAATTCATAAGTAACCCCTTTTCTAACAACCTAGATCCCCTTTCACCCTAGATAAAAGGTTTAGCTACTCATAATACTTACAATAACAACAATATCAATAATAAGAGACATGAGTAAAAGCATAAAAGATGAACAAGTGATCAAAATAATAATTGAGGAAAGATTACAACAATACCGTAATATAGCTTAGATCCGGAAGTAAGAACAATAATTAAACTAAACTAAGTATTCTAAGAGAGTTTTTGAGGAGTTCTACAAAACTAGGTAAAATAAGACGTAAAATAAACTAGGGTACGGTTTTAGGTATTTATAATAAAACATAGCCGACTTAAGGAAAATTGCAGAAAATATAGAAATAATAGGTTCCTCGATCGAGCCCTATTGTACTCGATCGAGTACATGCTTCCTCGATCGAGCCTGGCCATAGTTGATCGAGGCATCACTTGTTTCTTCTCTTTTCTTCGTGTTTTCTTCTTAACTTCTCTTCCTTCATTCTTATGGATTCCCGTGCCATGCTCCGTGTATTCCTCCATGTCTACTCCGTGATGCCTATTTCATTCCTTTGCTCCTCAAATGCATGTAAATGATATAAACTAGCACGAAAACCGTATCAAAAGAAATTAAGGAGAGGCATAAATATGTATATAATTATGACTCATCAATACACTTACCAAATTGGCTTGGGTTTATGCAATAGATTATAATAATTTGGTTTGTGTTACTGGAAATGTGATTTGTTGTTGTATACTTTTTAGCTCGCGGGAAAGAAACACTGATGTTTGTATAATTATTCAAAAAAATGAATTTAGGAAAGACAACGGTTATAGATGAATCGTTGTTCATGTTGTAAAATGAAAACGGCTCCATCAGTTGTTAAATATTTTGGAAACGATTTTTACTTATCCATTTTTAATTTATAATATTAAAGAAACGGTTTGTTTGAACCCGTGTTTAATATTTTTTCATATAATCTTCCAACCAGCAAACACATGCAAGTCCATTATTTGAGACACATAAACTCAACCACATAAAATCCTCGAGCACTGAGCTTCCCCTCACCCACAAACCTCCGCCATCGCCATCGCCGTCATCGTTGCCATTCCCATCCCCATATCCATTGTCATCTCGATTACCTTCGCCGCCGTTGCCGTGTTTTCCTTTCAACTCCTCGACTTCTCGTCTTTAATAAAGAAGCAAGTAAACCCTACTCCTTCGTCTTTTTAATTAATGTCTTTGTTTCCTGTTTTAGTTGTAAACCCTATTTAATGTTAGTTGTGATCTAAACGACACCTAAAATTCTACTTTGTTAATTAGTTATGATAATGCATAAAGCTTAAAGTTTTTTGTTATTTTTAAAACGTTGTTGTTTCTATGTCGACTTCATACTTAAAGCTTGTTGTTATTTTTGTGATAATTTGACTTTATTTTGATAATTTGAGACGGTGTTGTTGCTAATTTGAGATGGTGTTGTTAATGTGATAATTTTAGACGGTGTTGTTGCTGATAATGCTATAATGTTGGTTTGTCCTCTGTTAATTTAGTGTTTGCTATGTGGGTTTTTGTGTTAAACGAGTCTAGCGATGAATCATATGAGGATTTGGATAATTTGGATACCGTTAAGAGGCGACATCGTCAAAAGGTTTCTCTAGACGCAATAGCTAGATCACAACCTAATGCTCTTCAATGGGATAGCAAAACGGGCCTGCCATGTGGTAAATATGCTGGCTTTTTTGCGAGTTGGATTGGTTGTGTTGTAAGACAGTGGGTGGCTCTACATTTGAAGCACTTCGATAGGCTGAGTGCGCGGACTAAAGGTTTAATGAGAAGAATAAGGGTATGTATATACAATAATAAATGCTGAGCTATGAAATTAACTAAATATTGTACAAGTGCTATTAGCCGAAACTAACCAAATATGCTCATATAGCCAGCTTACGTTGTCCCCGAAGAGAATGAGAAGTATGTCACGAAGAAACCAGGGGATTCCTTCAGATCATGGAAGGCAAAGGTTGCTCGGAAGCACATGATCAACAAGGTGACTGAGGAGACTAACAAGGAACCACCAAAGAAGTATGTGTATGTCACACAGAAATAGTGGGATAAAAATATCGCGTATAGGCAGACGCCTAAGTTTAAGGTAATGACATGCACATTGGGATAACTTTATTAATTAGTAATTACACTTATATTTAAAGAAATAAACTACATTTAGTGTTTGGTCATGCTTTCGTCACTCGAAACAATTCATTTGAAGGCTATGAGTAAGAAGAACAAGGAGAACATTTCAAAGAAAAAGACCGTCTTTTACGGCTCCCAAGGTTGTTATAGATTGATTAATCAAAAACTTGTAAGTACTTAATTATTATATTAGTTATTTTATTATAATGTTGTATATATGTTCATATTAATGCGAAAATTTTTTTGATAGGATATATAACATTGTGATGAATGAATAATAGAAGGAAGAGCGTGGAATGTTCGATCGTCACGACGCTTGGTTAGCCGGTCACATTCCTAAGACTGGTCGGACAAAATCTGAATATGATAAGGCTGTCAAAGAGAACATTGTTAGTTTAAATTAATTTATATTAGTAAATATTTCACTCATAGCAGTTGGTCAGAATCTCAATATTAGTTGCATTTATAATTGGTGTATTATATATAATGTAGAGGCGGTATGAGAAAGAGGCTAAGGAAGGAAAATGGAAGCTTAAAGGACGCGATGTAACACCCCCATACTCCAAGTGCCTTACCAGGACCACTTAAGGCATGGAAGTGCTACCATCTCGGTTACCCAAGGCAATGTGTATCAAATAGACAATAACAAAATATACTTAAATAAATATTGTTTAAAGTGATCATACAACTCCAAAATCAAAACTGATAAAGTAAAATACAAATGTTCTCAAACTGTCAAACCAACTAAACAAGATATAAAAATGTTCGACATAGCGGAAGACTTCTAAGACTACTCGTGATGACTCAACCCAGCTATCCCATGCGCATCAACTCATAGCTACTCAATAACTGCTCACCATCTCCGAATGGATCACCATAGTTTTTAAAACAATTAAACGGTGTCAGTACTGATTACAAAAAACAAGCAGCTGCAATAAAACAACATTACAAACCAATCCAATCCACCAACTCCGTCACATCACCACACACATGACTACACACTAAAGTGTGAAGTCCTGCTAGAATACTCATCGCAACAAGTATTCCACAACGCCAGTGGGGGACCGCAGCCGTTCCCACCTAAGCCTCGCTCATCCCATCCGAGCGATAAACCCATGTTCCTTAATGTGCACATCTCTTCTGTGGCGGGTTCCACAAAAAGCGAATGAAGGGCGTGAAGCCACTCCCGCAAATGACTCCACTCAGCCGCGGATGCACCTCGTAAACCACAGACAATTATACAACAATCACATTATACTATCAACAATCACTAATTCCAAATCCAATGCCAATATGATATACAACAACAACAAACAACCACCAACACATCATGTAATCAATACTGAGAAGGGAAACCCTACCTGGAATAGCAATCAGACGAGACTGTCTAGCAGCTAATCAGAACTTCTCCTCTACGAATCCTCCTCCTATAACATGTATACATGAAATTACTACCAACACATCATAATACTCCCAAATTCCCCCAAATCTACCCAATTAGGGTTTAACCAAACTCAACGTAAAAATTATACAAGAAGCTTATCCTTGACGCAACGATCACAACAGTATAACGAACGAGACAATCCGACGATCCTAGCCTTGAGATTTGCTGATAATGCGAGAGATGCAAACAACGTAACTTTTAATCTTCTCTTGGAAGGTTTTAGGATGATAAAAGTGTTTAGAAAACAATGACAGAAGCTTTTATATTAATCTCGCGTTATTAACAAAACCCGGCTAAACAACCCCGTAAACCACACTTACTCGATTGAGTAAGTCACTTACTCGATCGAGTGCCACTTACTCGATCGAGTGTCACCCTTACTCGATCGAGTACCCATCAGGTCAGCTCTTGTTTTGCGTAAAAAGATACTTACTCGACAGAGTAAGTCCCACTCGATAGAGTATCCATAGACCTAGAAAACTGTAGTATTACAGTATTCCCTCCTTAAAAGAACTTCGACCCCGAAGTTCAATCCATAAACAAAAACAAAACACACTATTTCCACTTCGACACAACAACATAACCAAAACTCAAAACAAAACTAAAAACAAAACTCCCAACCAACACTCAAATCGACTCAAAACAACTACTAACTTTACTAAAACAACATAAAACACACAAAAACCTTATGCGACCATCTCCTACCCCCTAAAAGAAACATGGTTATGTCCCCGTAACCACACATACGTGAACAAAAAGAGACGGATATTGCTCTCTCATAACCTCCTCCGCCTCCCAAGTAGCTTCCTCAACCTCATGGTTAGACCAAAGAACCTTAAGCAACACTGTTTCCCCATGTCTACTTTTACGAACCTTACGATCAAGAATCTGTTTTGGCACCTTAAGATAAGACAAGGACCCATCTAACTCGATGTTCTCTACATCTAACACATGTGAAAGGTCACTCACATACTTCCGCAACTAAGACACATGACACACATTATGCACCCTATCCAAAGCAGCGGGTAAAGCTAACCGGTAAGCAACCTCACCCACACGATCCAAAATCTCATATGGTCCGTTAAACTTCTGGCTCAGCTTCCCTTTCTTACCAAATCTCATGACCCCACGCATAGGAGACACTTTCAAAAGAACCTTATCCCCAACCTGAAACTCTATGTCACGACGATGTAAATCTGCATAACTCTTTTGTCGATCCTGGGCCGCTTTAATCTTTTGCCTGATCAGCTTAACCTATTCTACCATCTACTGCACCGTCTGCGGTCCTAAAACCACTGCCTCAGCTCTATCATCCCAGCAAATCGGACTTCTTCACCTCCTCCCATATAAAGCCTCAAAAGGTATCATGCCAATACTCGTGTGACAGCTGTTGTTATAAGAAAACTTAATCAGATCCAATCTCTCCTCCCAGCTACCACCAAAATCCATAACACAAGCTCGCAACATATCCTCTAAAGTCTTGATGGTCCTCTGTGTCTGGCCATCTGTCACAGGATGAAATGTAGTACTCATCTTCAAAGTAGTTCCTATAAACTCCTACAACTCTTTCCAAAACCGCAATATGAACCTCGCATCTCTATCTTACACTATATCCATAGGCACCCTGTCCAAACGAACCACATGCTTCCTATAAGCCAAAGCTAACTGTATCTTGGTCCAATTATCCTTCATCGGCACGAAGTGAGCTGACTTGGTCAAACGATCAACTATAACCCATATCATGTTATTACCATGTTGACTCCTCGGCAAACCCACAATAAAATCCATAAAGATGGACTCCCATTTCCACTCAAGTACCTCAAGATACTGAATCTTACCTTGTGGTCGTCGTTGCTCTCCCTTAACCCTTTGACATGTCAAACAACGAGCCACAAACTCAGCTGTTTCCTTCTTCATCCCAGGACACTAGAATATCTTCTTCAAATCTTTATATAACTTGTCACCGCCTGGATATACCGAATATGGTGTGCAATGAGCCTCTGTCATGATCATCTTTCTCAATTCCTCATCATTGGGTACACACCACCTACCATCGAATCGCAGACTACCATCTGTATGAATAGAGAATCTAGACACTGTCCCTTTCTCCACTCCAACTCTCCACTCCTCAATCTTAGGATCCAAGGCCCGTTTCCTGCGAATATCATCATAAAGGTCTGGCTCCACTGTCAAGTCCCCTCTAGCATCCCCTTTCTGTATCATATATATCCCCATCTTCCCAAACTCGTCTCTCAAGCTCATCAAAGACATAGCTGTGCAAAGAGAATGCACACTCTTCCTGCTCAGCGCATCTGCAACCACATTAGCCTTCCCTTCATGGTATATAATATCAATGTCATAATCCCCAATCAGCTCCATCCACCTTCTTTGTCTAATGTTCAACTCCTTTTGAGTGAAGATGTACTTGAGACTCTTGTGATCTGAAAACACCTTAAAGATCGCCCCATAAAGATAGTGCCTCTAATCTTGAGAGCAAACACAACTGCACCTAACTCCAGATCATGTGTCGGATAGTTCTCCTCATAAGGCTTCAATTGCCTAGAAGTATAGGCAATCACTTTCCCGTTCTGCATCAACACACATCCCAAACCATTCTTTGAGGCATCTATATATACCTCAAAGTTCTCACACCCTTCAGGTAATGCTAAGATTGGAGCTGTGGTCAAACACTCCTTTAATGTTTGGAACGCCGTCTCACAACTTTCATCCCAACACAACCTGTTCTCTTTCTTCATCAAAGCTGTCATAGGTCTGGCTATATTGGAAAAGTCTTTCGCAAACCGTCGATAGTACCCTGCCAAACCCAAGAAACTCCTGATCTCTGCCACATTCTTCGGTGCTTCTCACCGAGTAACTGCCTCTATCTTTGTAGGATCCACTGCAACACCTTTCTTTGAAATCACATGCCCCAGAAAAGAAACTTCCTCTAGCCAAAACTCACACTTAGACAACTTTGCATACAGCTGATTGTCTCGCAAAGTGTGCAACACCAACCTCAAATGCTTCTCACACTCCTCCTTAATATTAGAATAGACTAAGATATCATCGATAAAGACCACCACAAACCGATCCAAAAACTGACTGAAGACCCGGTTCATCAAATCCATAAACACTGCAAGTGCATTAGACAACCCAAACGGCATCACAACATACTCATAGTGACAATACCTCGATGTAAAAGTTGTCTTCTGTATGTCCTCCTCCCGAATCTTCACCTGATGATAACCCGACCTCAAATAAATCTTAGAAAAGACTGCTGCTCGGATCAACTGGTCAAACAAATCATCTAACCTTGGCAAAGGATACCTGTTCTTCACGGTAACCCTGTTCAGTTCTCTGTAATCAATGCATAGCCTTAAACTCCCATCTTTCTTTTTCATAAACAAGACTGGTGCTCTCCACGGTGATACACTAGGTTTAATGTATCCCTTCTCAATCAAATCATCTAGCTGTTTCTTCAGCTCCTCCAACTCCTTAGGACCCATGCAGTACGGGGCCTTAGAGATTGGTCTCGTCCCTAGTTTCAGCTCCACACTGAAATCTATCTTCCTCTTCGGTGGCAAACCCGGTATCTCCTCCGGAAAGACATCTGAAAACTCTCCCACCACTGCTATCTGCTCAACTGTCGGACTCACCATACTATGGTCTTTCACATGGCATAAGATCAACGAACACCCCTTCCTCAGATAAGACTTCAAGATCACTGCTGCAATCAACTTAACTTTGGGGTTGACAACAAACCCACGATAAGACACACTAACTCCCTTAGGACCTCTCAAAGAGACTCTCTTTTGATGACAATCTATTCTAGCCTTGTACTTACCCAACCAGTCTATACCAACTATCATCTCAAAACCATCCAAAGGAAACTCTAACAAGTCCACTGGTAGGTCAACCTGCCCAACTATCATAGACACACCCCTATACAACCGTCCACAAGATACAGACTGACCTGACGGTATAAAAACTTCCTCTTTTATAGACTCATACTCTCTCAAACCCAAAAGCTTAGCATGACTCGATGATACAAACGACTGTGACGCCCCCTAATCAAACAAAACAAAGATAAAGACTCCTTAACAAAAAAAGTACCCGTGATAATGTGAGCATCATCCTCAGCTCCTTTCTTCTCCATCATAAACAGCTTACCACTGGTCTTCTGTCCACCTCCCTGGACAGTACTAGCAGAAGTAGACGGCTTAGCAGCCGACCCTTGGTTGTTGTTCGTCGCCGGTCTCTGATATGAATTACCGCCATTACGGTTAGCCCCACCATTATTGTTACTTTGACCACCCTGATTATTCCACGACCCAGCCGGTCTGTTACTAGCATAGCTCTGAGATGGACCCTGAGAGAAACTCCCGTGTGACTGTCTCTGAAAAGCTCTGACCACAGCACTGGTACACTCATATCTCTTGTGGCCCACACCCCCATAGTTAAAACAAGATAAACCCCAGATGCTACCACCACCACCACGGCCACGCCCATAAGAAGCTCCACCACTGAACCCCGACCCCGAAGAGTAAGCTCTCACCTGGTTATGGCCGCCCCTCTTGTAACTAGACTGACCACCACCCTCACTCTCAGCCTTCCTCTTCTCAGAGGTTCTCTCTCTGTTCTCCTTAGCCATCTCAACTAACCTCTCAGCTCTCCCGGAACACTTATACACCTCCTTAACATCAGTAAGGACTCCTACCGGCAACTTCTCTATAATCTTGGGGGTCAACTCCTTCTCAAATCTCAATGCCAAATTCCCTTGGCTCAGCCCTATATCTTCTGCATACGTAGACTTCTCATTGAACTTGTGATAATACACAGCCACTGTCATATCAGAAGTCATCTTGAAGTCATCAAACTCCTCTCTCAGCTTACTACGCACATGTTCCGGCACAAACTCACGTCTCACAGCCCTCTTAAACTCGCCCCAAGGTACAGCAGTCAACCCCTGTTTCACATACAAGTCCAAGGCACTCTCCCTAACCATGTCCCACCACTTACCAGCCGCATCCCTTAAGTAGAACGCAGCTTGTTCCACTTTGAAATCCTCAGGACAATGAACCACATTAAGTATGTTCTCCATCTCTCTATTCCAATTATCCAGCAGAATTGGCGCCCCAGTGCCAATGTACTTCTTAGGGTTAAACCTAGTTATATTGATAGTCATCTTGGCGAAATCAACACCCGCCTCTTTATCTTTCCCGGACTTCTTTAAAGCCTCAGTAAGACCATCTTGGTGCTCCAACATTTTAACAATCTCATCAACACTCATGTTTTCAGCCCTATCATACAACGCGGTTCTCTTTGGCGACATCTTAAAACTATATAAGAAAAGGTAAACATAAAAACACATCCCATACTCAAAACACGAAAACGACCTGTGTAAAACCCACTTAATCGAGTACCACAACCCACTCGATCGAGTTGAGGCCACTCGATCGAGTTGCACACTTACTCGATCGAGTGCCTCGACTCCAGAACCTGACCAGAATGCATTCATACACGTACTCGACCGAGCCACCTCCTCACTCGATCGAGATAACCCCACTTGATCGAGTTTCCAAACCTACTCGATCGAGTGCCCAAAAACAGACTACTGCCCAGAAACGAAAAACAACCCACTCGATCGAGTCACACCTACTCGATCGAGTGCCCCCCACTCGATCGAGTCATGCTAACTCGTATACTACCCGCATGTGTATCTCAACACTACCAACCAACTAAGATTATATGAAGAACGACAAACGACAAACATACACACTTGTTATATATATATTTATATCACAAAAATATCCTACTCCACATATTTCTAACAATGCCACGTTATAAAACATTCATCATACAATCTCGCTACTCAATCAATAACATATGTACTCATATCATCACCATCTTTCACCACACATCTCCTATCCTCCACATGCATTCATCCATCAATTCACATTCAATATAAACATGCACCATACTTAGACAAACACATAACGTTCCCATGACACACCCCATTATGACCGGTTCAAAGTTGTAGGGCGAGATCGAGACTTTAGGACGTCTCCCAAGTCTTTGCATTAGCTCCTAACAACTCCTACCCTGGTTCATTTTATTTTTACTCCCTAAGTTCATTGGGTTCATTAGTTACAGGTTCCAAAACCGTCGCTCTGATACCACTTTGTAACACCTCCATACTCCAAGTGCCTTACCAGGACCACTTAAGGCATGGAAGTGCTACCATATCGGTTAACCGAGGCAATGTATATCAAATATACAATAACAAAATATACTTTAATAAATGAGTTTAAAGTGATACAACTCCAAAATCTAAAACTGATAAAGTAAAATACAAATGTTCTCAAACTGTCAAACCAACTAAACAAGATATAAAAATGTTGGACGCAGTGGAATACTTCTAAGACTGATCATGATGACTCAACCCAGCTATCCCATGCGCATCAACTCATACCTGCTCAATAACTCCTCACCTACCCCGAATGGATCACCACAGTTTTTAAAACAATTAAACGAGGTCAGTACTGATTACACAAAACAAGCAGCTGCAATAAAACAACATTACAAACCAATCCAATCCACCAACTCCGTCACATCACCACACACCTGACTACACACTAAAGTGTGTAGTCCTGCCAAACTCATCACAACAAATATTCCACACCGCCAGTGGGGGACCGCAGCCGTTCCCACCTAAGCCCCGCTCATCCCATTCCAGCGATAAGCCCATGTTCCTTAATGTGCACATCCCTTCTGTGGCGAGTTCCACATAAGGTGAATCAAGGGCGAGAAGCCACTCCCGCAAGTGACTCCACTCAGCCGAGGACGCACCTCGCAAACCACAGACAATGATACAACAATCACATTATACTATCAACAATCACCAATTCCAAATCCAATGGCAATATGATATACAACAACAACAACAACAAACAACCACCAACACAACATGTAATCAATACTGAGTAGGGAAACCCTACCTGGAATAGCAATCAGACGAGACCGTCTAGTAGCTAATCAGAATTTCTCCTCTACGAATCCTCCTCCAATAACATGTATACATACAATTACTAACAACACATCATAATACTCCCAAATCCCTCAAATCTACCCAATTAGGGTTTAACCAAACTCAATGAAATACTATAAAAATTATATAAGAAGCTTACCCTTGACGCAACGATCACAACGGTATAACGAACGAGACAATCCGACGATCCTAGCCTTGGGATTAGCTAATAATGCGAGGGATGCAAACAATGTCACTTTTAATCTTCTCTTGAAAGGTCTTAGGATGATAAAAGTGGTTAGGAAACAATGACGGAAACTTTTATATTAATCTCGCGTTATTAACAAAACCCGGCTAAACAACCCCGTAAACCACACTTACTCGATTGAGTGTCACTCTTACTCGATCGAGTACCCATCAGGTCAGCTACTGTTTTGCGTAAAAAGATACTTACTCGACAGAGTAAGTCCCACTCGATAGAGTATCCATAGACCTAGAAAACCGTAGTATTACACGCGATGACATTCTTGCTTGGGCAATTGGCAAAGCAAAGCGTACGGGTCGTGTGATAGGGGTATCGGCGTATGTTGGAATCACCAAATATTTTGGTAACACTCAAACGTAGAAAGTGGATGGTGATGATTTCGAGAAGGTAATTATATATATATATATATATATATATATATATATATATATATATATATATATATATATATATATATATATATATATATATATATATATATATATATATGTATAGAGAGAGAGAGAGAGAGAGAGGTGGGCTCAAATGAGTCCTTTATATTTGTTGAGTCCATAAGTCCTCTTAGAGGCTCTTATATCTTAGTAGGTGGATGGTTAACATTAAAAAGCAAAAGGCACACACATCACTAATTAAAGTACCAATGCACGTAAATGTTTTTCATTTTCATTTTTCTGGGTGTTGCAATGATAATGAGTTGAAATAAACGCGTACTTAGAGAGAATGCACACTTGAGAGAGAAAGATTAACCGAATTACTTGATTTCAGCAATGGCTCGGAAAAAAGGAACTCTTAAAATTCAATCTGCTAATAATAATAATAATCAAAAATTCAAAAATATTAGTTCATCAGGTAGTATTAATAATTCTCCACAAAATAGTAGTAATATCTCAAATAATAATTATTTGAGCGAGGTTCCTGCAGTAGAAATCGGCTCTACGAGTCAGGTCAATGATGCTCCGATCATTCCGGAGATGGAGGTTCATGCGTTTGATTTGAACAAAGAGATGAATCCTGTTCAGGAGGACTCTGATAGTGAGGAGAATTGGGAACATGTGGATAAATCAAAGCGTAAATCGCCATCTTCGAATGATTCAAATGGTTCAGAAAAGGTAACACTTAAACTAGAATTGGATGATGTTAAGTAGGAGCTAGATTACCGGTCAACGTCTGTTTATTGCTATGTTTTGGGTGCGAATCCTCCAGGTTATGCTTTAGGGGGATTTGTGCGTAGGATATGGAAATTTCATGATATTGACAATGTTGCTTACCTTCCTAATGGTATATGCTTAGTAAGATTTAAGTCTGAGGCCACCAAACAAACTATGCTAAGATCAGGACCTGTATTCTTTGCCAATAAGCCTCTGATTGTCAAGGAATGGGTACCTGAAACTAAGATGGTTAATTCCGAGATTGATGTGGTCCCTATCTGTATACGATTTTATGGTTTGGATCTTAAATTCTGGGGTTTGGCTCTGAATAAAATTGCTAGCCTGGTTGGGAAACCTGTGAGACAGGATATTGCTACTCAGATTTAATCATTCCTTGGATTTGCACAGGTTATGATTAGAGTTTCTATGGGACAGAACTTGATGTTATTGAATTTATTGATGAGAATGATGTACTACATAGACAGATAGTACACTATGAATGGAAACCTATTAAGTGTACTGACTGTCAAGGTTTGGGGCATAATGTTGATGTCTGCAGGAAAAAGAGGGAGCAGGTTAAGGATAAAGGGAAGGCAAAAATGGAATGGAGACTAAAACCAGTGCCTCCTCCACCAATCCTTGCTCATATACCTACTCCTCCTCCTCAGCGAATGCCACCTACTACTGCAGTTACAGCTGACTTGTTCCCTACAATTGACACTAATGCTGTTGTAACCCCGATGCCATTTACTGGAAGAATGCAAAACACAATAACTACTGCTAAAATTATCACTCAAATAATTAGACAGGGTATTGATAAACCACTTGGTTATGGGAGAACATTCAGGATAGAGTAAGACTGTCCCTTGGAAGAAGTGTGGGTCCTGACACTGGGGACAGGGGTAGTAGATTGTTTGTTGAAAATGACTAGCTTAGCTTTTTGGAACGTTAGAGGAATAAACAGACCAAATAAGCAGGGAGATGTTAGAAGGCTCCTGCATCAGAATAATATAGGTCTGTGTGGCTTATTAGAAACTAGAGTTAAGAGTGCTAGTATTAATAAAGTTAAGGATGGCTTAGGTCAAAAATGGAATCTTATCTACAATAATGATATTAAGGAAGGAGGGAGAATTTGGCTCATTTGGGATTCCTCTGTGTACAAAGTTGACCTCATTCAAAAGGATGCCCAAGCTATTCATGTGAAGGTGTTATTCCAACCTAATCAGTTTACTTGGTTTTTATCCTTAGTTTATGGTTTTAACAAAGGGCATGAGAGGATTGGTTTGTGGCAGTCTCTTGTTGATATGGGTAGCACTATTAATGCTCCTTGGTTAGTTATGGGAGACTTCAATAATTTTTTGCATATGGATGAAAGACTGGGATCTGATGTTACAGCAGCTAAGGTGAAAGAATTCCAAGAGTGCTTGGATAACTGTGGCTTAGTGGACTTGTGTGCCTCTGGTGCTTTCTTTACTTGGAACAATAAACAGCAAGGACGGGCTAGGGTATACAGTCGTATTGACAGAATTTTTTCTAATGATGAGTGTATTATTATTGGACCTGAGGGCAGTTTTTCCTTCTTACCTGAAGGTCTTTATGACCACAACCCCTGTGTCATGGATCTTTGGCATGAAAGGGTAAAGATTAAACCTAGGTTCCATTATTTTAACATGTGGGGTAAGAGTGATGATTTCCTAGATATTGTGGGTAGTGTGTGGTCTCAGCAGGTCTTAGGATTTAAGATGTTACAGGTGGTTAAAAAGATGAAGTTTTTAAAGCATCCTCTCAAGTACTTGAATCAACACAACTTTGACAATATTGAGACTGCTGCTCATGTTGCTGAAACCTTGTTGTATGATATACAAAGTAAGATTCATGTTGATACTTGTAATCATGCCCTTCAAGACGAAGAGATAATTGCTTCTAAAACTTATCAAGAGTTGGAGGATGCTAGGAGAAGCTTCCTTGCACAGAAAGCTAAGATACATTGGATGAATGCTGGTGATGAGAATACGCATTATTTTCACTGTTCTATCAAGGCTAGAAGGAGTCATAATAAAGTGCTGAGCATTAAGGATATGTTGGGCAGAGAGTGTAACACTAATGCAGCTATTGAGAATGCTTTCTTAGAGTACTATATGGCTATGTTTGGTAGTGATCACCTTGTCACCCCTGTGTGTATGGATGTTGTTAGAGCTCGTACAATTGTAAGAAAGGAGCAAGCTATTGCTATGGCTAGGGATATCTCAGAGGAAGAAATCAGGAGTGCCCTTATGTCTATTCCTGCTGACAAGTCACCTGGCTCTGATGGGTTCACTAGTCAGTTCTTCAAAGATGCTTACTCAATTGTTGGTCCAGATGTTATAGCTGCTGTCAAAGAATTTATTTAAGTCTGGCAAGCTCCTACAGGAGCTGAATGCAACTATTATCACTCTGATTCCCAAGAAGGATTGTCCTGAGTCTGTTAAAGACTTCAGACCCATTACGTGTTGCAATGTGTTATACAAATGCATCACTAAAATTATATGCTCAAGACTTAATGAGGTACTAGGAGGCCTAGTTAGTAGTAATCAGAGTGCTTTTATTAAATCTAGCGATATCGTGGACAATGTTCTGATATGTCAGGATCTGATTCGATTGTACAACATAAAGAGTTGTTCTCCCAGGGCCTTGATGAAAATTGACCTTTGTAAGGCTTATGATTTAATTGAATGGAGTTTTATTGAGAGTATGCTTCAGGGGTTGAATTTCTCTACTAAGATGATTCAATGGATAATGGCTTATGTTTCATCTCCATCTTTCTCCCGCTCTCTCAATGGGGCCATGTTTGGCTATTTTAAAGGAAAGAAGGGGATCAGACAGGGTGATCCAATGTCCCCTCTTTTTTTAACCTGGATTCTTTTGATTCTCACCAACAAGCCTGGCTTCCATTTCCACCCTTTATGCAACAGATTAAAATTGAGTCACCTCTGCTTTGCAGATGACCTCCTCCTTTTTTGCAGAGGTGATTTCAGTTCCATTAAAATTCAGATGCGAGCTCTTAAGACTTTTGATGAAGCTTCAGGTCTCAAGGTTAATCATGAGAAGTCTGAAATTTTTATGAATGGGATCTCCCCTGGGGATAGAGATAAATTCTTGAGACTCTTTGGGTTTCGTGTTGGGGTATTCCCTTTCAGGTACTTGGGCATCCCTATTTCCTATAAGAGGCTGTCTGTGAATGAATGCAACAAATTAACTGAGAAAATGGTGGCTAGGATTAGGAGCAATGGGGCTAGAAAGCTTAGCTATGCTGGGAGGCTTGTGCTAATTAAGGATGTCATGTCCCAACTTCATTCTTATTGGTGTAGGATCTTTGTCCTGCCCAGTTCAGTCCTTAAGAGAATTGACAGCATTTGCATGAACTATATGTGGTCAGGAGACCTTAATTATAAGCTCCCTCTAGTGACTTGGGAGACCTGCTGTAGACCCCTATGTGAAGGTGGATTAGCTATAATCAAATACTGTGATTGGAACAAGGCTATGCTGGCTAAGTATACATGGTGGATTGCTAGCAAGGCAGATCACCTCTGGATCAAATGGGTGAATGCTATTTATATTAAGGATTAGGACTGGTGATCTTATAGTCCTTCTCCTAGTTCTAGCTGGACATGGCGTCAGATTTGTAAAGTGAAAGATCAGTTTAGGGGTGGCTATACAAATGATACCTGGATGGGAGGGGATTACACTATCCAGAAAGGGTATGGCTGGCTCCAAGGCTCCAGGATTCAGGTGAAGTGGAAACCTGTTATCTGGAACAGATTAAGTCTCCCTAAACACTCTTTTATATTTTGGCTATTTGCTTTGCAAAGATTACTCACAAGGGACGGGCTGGTTAAATTTGGTATGGATACTGACACCACATGTTAATTGTGTCACTCCTCTAATGAATCTTGCTCTCAACTGTTTTTTGATTGCATATTCAGACAGCATTGTCTCAGGTTAGTCCAACAATGGCTGGGAATTGATCTCGCAGGGCAGGATCTTCTTGAATAGTGTATGAATTGGAAATGCAGGTCCTTGGCTAAGAAACAGGTTGTTTTTGCTGGGTTAGCAAGTCTGGTGTATCACATCTGGCAAGCCCGTAACAAATGCAGAATTGAGGGGGCTGTGGTTTTTCCTTGTGTGCTACTTAATCAGATGAAAGAGGCGATTATGCGTAGGATTATTGATAGATTATCTCAGTTTAAACATGGAATAGATTGTAATTGGCTCCATAGTATTCGTAAGTAATGGGTCTTGTAAGGCTACTATACCTTACAACTATGGTGATGTAATATTCTAAAAGTTTATCAATATATTCACATTTCACTAAAAAAAAAAAGTACCAATGCACTAATTAATTACTCATTCACTAATTAATTGCCTTTCTTTCTCATAGTCAAGTTTATGCCATTCTAGTATTTTTAGAGTGTAAATGTTTTTTTTACGAGTGTAATGTTTACCAGTGTAACTTTATTCTTTTACGAGTGTAACTTTAATCCTGAATAGTGTAATTTTATATTAAAAAGTTAATTTGACATTTATTATTATTATTTGTAATTTTAAAACAAGTTTATGGCATTTTAATAATTTTAGAGTGCAACTTTACTCTTTAACGAGTGTAACTTTAATTCTGAATAGTGTAACTTTATATACAAAAGTGATTTGACTTATATTATTTTGATTTTTTGTAGTTTTAAAACAAGTTTATGACATTTAAATAATTTTAGAGTGTAACTTTAGTTTTTAATGAGTGTAACTTTAATTCTGAATAGGGTAACTTTTTACTAAAAAGTGATTTTGACATATATTATTTTGATTTTTTGTAATTTTAAGACTAATTTGTGACATTTTACTATTTTTAGAGTATAACTTTAGTCTTTTACGAGTATAACTTTAATCGTAAATAAAATAACTTTATACTTAAAAGTGATTTTAATTTGATTTTTTTTTTTAATTTTAAGACAACATTATGACATTTTAGTATTTTTAGAGTGTAACTTTAATGTTTTACTAGTATAATTTTATACAAAAAAGTTATTTTGACTCATATTATTTTAAATTTTTGTAATTTTAAGACAAGTTTATGAACTTTAGTCTTTTGTGAGTGTAACTGTGGTCTTTTACGAGTGTAACTTTAATCCTTATTAGTGTAATTTTCTATTACAAAGTAATTTTACACACCTTATTTTGAATTCTTGTAACTTTTACTGAATTACAAGTGTAACTTTAGTATTTTACGAATGTAACTTTAGTCCATTGAGAGTGTAATTTCAGTTCATTGGGAGTTTGATTTAGTCCACTGAGAATGTAACTGTTTTGTATCGATTTTGCGCAAGGCGAAATCAGGTCAAGGTAGAGTTGTGTAAGGTTAACTAGCTCTAGGTAGTCTGATGGTCAGGTCGTCAGGATACAATAATAAACTGTAAATGAAATAATAACAATAACAATAAGACAAGCAATTTTGTATGTGGAAAACCCTTGAATGGGAAAAAACCACGGGCACCGAGCCAGGAGAGGATTTCACTATATTGTTTGGGAGAAAGATTGTATGAAAAGAACAAAGTTAATATTTCTCTATGCAATACGTGTGCTTCTTCCTGTCTGTGTCTGATCTACCTCCAATATCTTCAAAGTATTCCTTATATAGGCTTCCTCCTTGAACGGCTGCCTGATACGGTATTAATTGCGGTTTATTCTCCATAATTACCAGTAATAATAGCCAATTATTCCTCCCTTAATTACTGCATTTACTACGTAATCTTCATACTTAATGCTGCCTATATAATTACCTTATAACACGCGTATAAGGTCTAATATCGTCTTGATATTTCGAACGTTGTCTTCTCCATGGCCTGGCGCCTATCTTCATGTGCCCTGATAGCCTGACATCTTGACAGCCTGGTAGTCAGGTTCAGGTGAGATACTGATTAGGAAGGTCTGCGGATTTCCAGGCCTAACAATTGCCACTTATCTCCTCATTTGCAGTGTGCCAGGACGAAAAAATGAGGAGATAACTTTATTTTTGGGAAGATTACCCAACGGTTAAGTTTTTGCCTAGTCAGTTCCCTGTAACGGCTATTTTACTGCAGTTGCTGACGCGTGTGATATTTACTGCAACTTCCTTAATGATTATCCACTTTCTTTGCGGCTGAAAACCCTAATCCTCTTCATTATAAATACTTGTGTGCTTCATTAAGTTGAACTCACCAAAGCAGTATCTTCTTATTTTCTCTCTTTGATAATCTTTTTCTTCAGTTCTCTTAATTTCCAACTTCTTCAATCTTTAATCAATTCTTCATAATCTTTCAAATAATGGCTGCAAAGAAAAAATCAACCAGGGCAGCGGTTCCTGCAACTCCTCCTCCTCAGAATCCTGAGGAAACTTCTTCTGAAAATCTGCCTGCTTCTTCTGCTGCTCCATCTCCCACATTAAATAAACCGAGTGATTCTCCATTGGAGATGATCTCAATATTTCATGGTGATTTTCAATTCAAGCCTACGAAGGCTTTAAATGAGGATCACTCTCCTGCAAACCGTTTGAAGCCTGAGTTTGAGAAGATTTTGAAGGATAAGGGGATCATCCCTGCTGATGCTGAAGTCTGGATCCCTGAGAATTCTCCTATCAGGGCCGACTGGGCTTGTCCTGGTTGGTTCTACATCCATGACTGGGCTTTTAGGGCAGGCTGTAAGCTTCCTTTTTCTCCTCTTATGGTTGAGGTTATTAAAGAGATTGGTGTTCCATCTTATCAGTTAATGCCAATGGTGTGGAAGGTTGTATGTTCCATTGAGAATCTCTGTAAAAACACAATATTTCTTTTTCTCTTGACGATCTGAAGACTTGTTATGCTGTTAAAACAAACAGTCATGGCCGTATAAGTTTTAAGGTCAGGGCGTCTACTACTCCTCTTTTGAGTAACTTGGACAGTGGCCATGATAAAGGCTGGGCTGCTGGGTACATGTTTGTCAGGACCAATTCTGTGGGCCCTGACTTGGCGTATTTAAATCGTGAGGCCTGCGTTGCCGGTGAGTCTTTTGGTTTCTTTCTTGGCCCTGCATGTTTTATTTGTTAGTAAAAAATAAAAATGAAATTTATAATAAGCCATACCTCTTATGTGTGCAGTTGATGACTGGGTTACTGAAACTGAGTATCCCACTCCTAATGTTTCTGCTTTCCTTGCTATTCCTCCTTTGGAGAGGTCCAGGCCTCTCTGTTATGGGGTTGGTCACCTTCCTCGCTGTTTGAAGGCTGACGGTGCTCCCAGGGCGGCTAAAGCTTCAGGGGCTGCTAGTGCCACTACCTCAGGCAGTAAGTCTATCTTAATCTTTCCTTTCTTTTTACTTAGGCTTCCTGATAATGTTTGGTTTATATTGTCGATCAAATGTTTCGTGTTGCGACCACCGGTCGTCTATTCGCCTTGCCAGGTTTGGTATGGTGACCTTTCCTTTCAGCCAGTGGCTAAGATTAAGAAGGAAGAATCCCGGGGAAGCGGGGATCTTGAGCCTATTGACTTGACTGAACGTCGATCTTTGCCAATGTCATTGCAGACCTGCTTTTCTTTGAAACAAGTTCAGCAGACCAAAAAGGAAAATTGAAGATGTTGATGTTTACGCCCTTGGTCGGAAGTGAGAGCCAGGTTGGACAATATGGAGGCTTCTAGGTGAAGATCGGGGGATTATCTTGCTTCTAAATCGATGTCATGCTCACCCTTGACCCTGTTGAGACTGCTACTCAGGCAGTTGCTTTAGTGGATCATTCAGTCAACCTCTTGGCTGGTGCCTTGGCTGCCGTAAGGGAGGTAGGTTGGAACAATTTCTATGTGTATTTTGTTTTGGTAGTTTTCTATTATTAGAGTAAGTTACTCATTCTTTTCTCTTTATTTTTGATCAGGTTGTTGCGACCTGTCTCCATAATGCCTATCAGGCTACTTCTTTGGTAGCCAGAATTGATCTGATGAGATCAGATTATGATAGGCTAAAGTCTGAGCTGGATTTTGCACGAGCTGACCTGGCTGCTAAAGCTGCTGACTTGACAAGGGTGCAGGCTGAGAGGGATGTTTCTAAGACTGAGGCAGTTTCGAGCAAGCGGCTGTTGCAGGAGGCCTTGGACAGAAATGAGGAGCTCACCCAAGAGAGGGATGACTTGGAGTTTAAGCTGGATGATGCTTCCCTCTATTTCTATATCAAGGGAAAGGCGGCTACTATGTCGGAGTCTGTCGAGGCCAGGGCGAAGTGGAACCCTGAGGCTGAGATGGCTTTTGCTGCCTCAAAGTATCCTGACCTGCATAATATGGAGAATGAACAGGAGGTCGACTCTCCAGGGGAGCAGGACGTTGACGCCGATCCGGCTAAGAGAGGGGAGTAGGTTGTTGATGCTGCTGCTGTTTCTAAGGAGAAACGGTAATATATTTTTTCAGTTGGTATTTTGGCCCATCCAGGGGGGATGTCCCTGGGCAAACAATATTTTTATTTTCCTGTCTTGAGTCAGGGAGACTATCCCTGGCCTTTATGAATATTTTGGCACCTTTGCCCCAGGGGGTAAAGGTTTTTATTGATATAGGCATGGTGGCCTTCTTTTGGCTGATTTCACTTTTGACTTTGCTTGGTTTGTGAGTTTCATCCTGTTGGGTCTGTCAAATATTTTGTTTGAATGACCTGCACATTATTTTCGTTTTATATTGTTTTTTCATGAGTAATTCAACCAAGTATAGTTTTTTGCTATAGTGGTTGAAGAGGTGGGAAAACCGGCCTGTCAGGAGGGCTTATGTCCCCTGCCTAGCTGGAGGGCTTGGTATTCGGCCTGTCAAGAGGGCATTTTAGACTAAGTGTTTGGGAGAGAACATCCTTACACCTGTCTTGCTGCGTCCAGCCGGTTGTAATCCGTGGCGGTTAACCTAGTCAGGTCAGGCAATTATTTCATGCCTGATTGGTCCTGACTTTTTACTGTATCTGGTGGCGGTTACCAACTCGTCAGGCACAGTTAAGTGCAAAAAAATTTTGTTTCAGGAATGTATTGTAGAGTAGCCCTCAATCCTGAATATTTATGCATATAATCTTTTATTATGTATAATTGTTCAGGATTCAAAGAGTAAATAGATATGTTAGTTTGAACAGATATAAAATACAGACAAGGCATGTAAAACATGTAGTTCATCACGTAGCACGTTAGGTTGAATAGTGATTGAATTTATACCTGGTTGTAGCCTGATCTTTACATATGGAATAATTTTAAATGAGTTACATTCCAGGATCTCGGGATCATTTCCCCTTCTAGCGTTTGGAGCCTGTATGCTCCTTGTCCAACAATTGTATCAATTAAGTAAGGGCCTTCCCATGTGGGAGCCAATTTGCCTGCTGATTTTTCTTTTTTATTTGGAAATACTTTGCGTAGGACAAGGCCCCCTTCTTTAAAGACCCTGACCCTGACGTTTTTATTGTAAGTCCTGGCGACTGCTTGTTGATATGATGCCATCCTGATTTTGGTAGTGTCTCTTAATTCTTCTGTCAGGACCAAGTTGTCTTGCATCAGGTCTTTGTTTGCTTCAACGTTGTTCAGGCTGCATCTGGATGTTGGTACTCGCACTTCCGCAGGAATGACAGCTTCACAACCATACACTAGGGAGTAAGGTGTTTGGCCTGTTGCAGTTTTTGGAGTTGTCCTGTCTGCCCATAGTACTAATAGAACTTCTTCAGCCCATCTGCCTCGTCTTCTTTTCAGCTTCTTTTTTAGGCAGCTTATGACTACCTTGTAGCTTGACTCCGCCTGGCCATTAGCTTTTGGGTATCCAGGGGTTGATGTTACTAGGTTGATATTCCATTCTTGGCAAAATGCTTGGGTCCTTTTCCCTACGAACTGAGTTCCGTTGTCGCATACTATTTCTGATGGGACTCCATATCTGCAAATGATGTTTGTCCTGATGAAGGATATTACTTCTTTTTCAGTTACTTGCCTGAAAGAGTCAGCCTCAAATCCATTTGGAGAAGTAATCAGTCATAGCTAACATGAAGACTTTTTGTCTTGGAGCTACAGGCAGTTTTCCCACAATATCCATGCCCCACTTTATGAATGGCCAGGGTGTAAAAATTGAATGGAGGAGTTCAGATGGTTGATGTATGATTGGTGCATGAATTTGGCAGGCTTCGCATTTTGAAGAGTATTCCAGGCAGTCAGCCCTCAGTGTAGGCGATGTGCTTTGTCCGAGAACTTTGCTTGCCAGGCTCTTTCCTCCCTTGTGGTTGCCACAGTGTCCATCATGTATTTCTTGAAGTACTAGTTTGGCTTCGTCAGGCTCCAAGCATCTCAGGTAGGGTCCAGCCTGCGATCTCTTGAACAGAGTGTTATTGATGATAGCATAAGTTGAAGCTCTAATTTTAAAAGCCCTTGCCTCATGTCTACCCTGGGGTAGTATTCCTCGAAGAAACCAGTCATAATAGGGTTTAGTCCAAGAGTTTTTGTCTGATTGACAGATTGACTGATCAATTGTTTCTTTGATGGTTGGCTCTAATAAGTGCACAATTGGTATTTTGTCAAAAACAGTGGGGGTGAAATTTGAACCTAGGCTGGCCAGAGCATCAGTCTGGGTATTCAGGTCTCTTGATATTTGATCTATGTCAAATAAAGCAAATTTAGCGGTAAGGTTTTTTGCATATTCTAAATACGAATCATTTTTGCATACTTAGCCGTATAAATTCCCTTTATTTGATTAGCAATTAAGAGTGAATCAGTTTTTACCTTTAGGTTTTGAACACCGAGGTCTAGACATACCTTTAAGCCTGCTATCAGGGCTTCATATTCTACTTCATTGTTGGTAGCTTTGAACTCACAGCTTACAGCCTGAGCTATCACGTCTCCCTGTGGTGATTTAAGTACTAGTCCTAACCCTGTCCCCTTAGCGTTGGATGCCCCATCTATGAATAGGGTCCATTCCTGGTCTGGGGTTTTATTTTCTAGTTGGTTGACCTCTTTTATCAGGTCTGGTTCCAGGTTAGGGCTAAAATCAGCCACAAAGTCTGCTAGGGCCTGCGATTGGATCGCTGCCCTGGGTTCAAAAGAGATGTCGTTTGTGCTAATCTGTACTGACCATTTGGCCATCTTGCCTGAATGTTCAGGTTTACGCAGGACAAATTTTATGGGCAGATTGGTCCTGACTATAATGGGGTGACTTTCAAAATAGGGTCTCAACTTAGTGCATGACATAATTAAAGCTAAAACATATTTTTCAAGTAGTCCATACCTCAACTCAGCATCTAGCAGGCTTTTACTTACATAGTAGACTGGATGTTGTTGCCCGTCCTGTTCTTTCACCAGAACTACGCTGACTGCTGTGTCAGTGACAGATAGGTATACTGACAAAGGTTCTCCCTTTTCTGGCTTAGCCAGTAAAGGTGGAGATGATAAATAGGATTTTAGATCCTGAAAAGCTGCCTCATGCTCATCCGTCCACTGGAATTGTTTACTTTTCCTGAGGAGGTTATATAATTTTTTGCATTTCTCAGAGGATCTTGATATGAAGCGGTTCAGGGCAGCTACCCGACCTGTCAATTTTTGGATATCCTTGACAGACTTGGGTGACTGTAGTTCCAGGATAGCCTTTATCTGTTCAGGGCTGGCTTCAATGCCTCTCTTTGTGACCATATATCCGAGAAATTTGCCTGCAGAGACCCCAAAGTGGCATTTTGTAGGGTTTAGCTTCATGTTATATTTTTCTAATATCTCAAATGCTATTTCTAGATGCTTCACATGATCTTCTGCATTCTTGGATTTCACCACCATGTCGTCTATGTATACTTCCATGATGTCGCCTATCTGGTCTTTAAACATCATGTTGACCAGGTACGATACGTTGCCCCTGCATTCTTCAGGCCGAAAGGCATGTCAGTGTAACAGTATATGCCTCGGTCTGTAATGAATGCAGTACTCTCCTGGACAGCAGGGTGCATCTTTATCTGATTGAATCCACTGGAAGCATCCATGAATGTTAGCATTTCGTGGCCTGCTGTGGCGTCTACCATGGCATCAATATGAGGCAGGGGGAATGGATCTTTAGGACAGGCTTTGTTCAGGTCAGTGTAGTCTACATAGACTCTCCACTTCCTATTCTTTTTCTGCACAACAACTACATTAGCCAGCCATTCAAGGTACATTACTTCCCTGATCATCCCCATATCCAAGAGTTTTTCTACTTCCTCGTTAATAATAGTATTTCTTTCAGCTGCAAACTTGCGTCTTTTCTGTAGTACAGGCTTAAAAGATGGGATAACATTGAGCTTATGAGTAATTATATCAGCGCTAATTCCAGTCATATCAAAATGAGACCAAGCAAACCAAGATAATTTATTTTTTAAGGAATTTTACCAGTTCAGGCCTGACACTATCTGGTGCATCAGATCCTATCAAAACTTACCTGTCAGGGTACTCAGGGTCTAGGATTACCTGATCTGTTTCCATTCTGGGAGGTGCTACATAAGTGCTCCTGACAGGGTACTGTAATTGCTATGCCAGGGACTTACCTGCCTTGGAAGGCTTCAAGGCTGTTGTGTAGCATTCCTGGGCTGTCTTGTGATCCCCTTTGATTGTGGTTATGCCCCAGTCTGTTGGTATCTTGATACACTGGTGATAGGTTGATGGTGCGGCTTTGACATTGTGAATCCAGGGTCTACCCAGGATAGCGTTGTAGGAGGACAAGCAGTCAAGGACTCCAAATTTCTCATAAGATGAGACTCCTTCCACGTAGGTTGGGAGGTGGATTTCTCCTAGGGTGCTCCTGGTTTCACCACTGAATCCTACTAGGACGCTTGGATTTTTTGGTGATTTGGTCTTTATTGATTTTCATGGCTTTCAGTACGTCAAGCATGATCAGGTTCACTGAGCTGCCTCCATCTACCAGGATCCTTCTTACCGTGGCTGTTACAATCTGCATAGAAATTACCAGGCCATCATGATGAACATCAGGGATGCCTACCAGGTCACAATCATTGAAAGTGATTGTCGGGACAAGATCCAGCTTGCATGGTGACACAATCCTTGGTGTCCTGACTATCTTCTTTGCGGCTGAACTTGTCAGGCCGCAAATCTCCGAACCGCCAGATATGAATTTTACTTCATAGATTGGTGGTGGTGGAGGGATACTACGATCCTGCTTGTGCTCCTGGTTTTCCTTATCCTGAATTGTGTTCCTGCCCTTCGTCTTGATCAGGTCTTTTAAGTACCCTGATTTTAACAGGTAGGCTACCTCCTTCCTCATAGTGAAACAATCATCCGTGGTGTGTCCAATATCAATGTGAAATTCGCACCATTTTGAATTGTCTCTTCTGGGATTTGGATTTTCTGACTTCCTGGGCCATCTAACAACTGATCCTATGTTGTCAAGTCTCTGGATTAATCCTGCAATATCAACACTGAAGTTATGTTCGGAGATAGGTGGATAAACTTTAACCTTACCTTGATACTCATGGGCCAGGTTAACTTCTGACTGATCTGGCCTGGAATATGGAGTAGGTCTATAATTTTTTCCTTTGTTGCTTTTCCTATTACTTCTTTCATGATCCTTTGGTCTACTGGGTGATTCAAGTTTGTAGCTTTTATCTTCTTCCAGCCTGATGAAAGCAAGAGTCTTGGCCTGAACATCTTCGAAGGTGTGGCAGGGATACTTAGTGAGTTCGCTGTATAAGTCACTATATGGTAGTAACCCCATGTCAATGCCTCCACTTTGTTCCAACGTCACACATGGGTATAGACACTTTCTCTTTGTTGAATCTTGCAAGAAATGTCCTGAGAGTTTCATCAGGCTTCTGTGTAACTCGGTAAAGGTCACTGGATCGTTTCTCCAACTCCCTGCTACTCGCAAAATGTTGGTTGAAACTGTTGATCAGGTTGGCAAAGGAGTGGATGCTGCCAGTTGGCAGGTTGATGTACCATTGCAGGGCAGGGCCAGTCAGGGTCGTTCCAAATCCCTTGCACATGCAAACTTGTCTGAACTCGCAGGGAATAGATGCAGCCAGCATTTTCTGCTTGTAAAGAGCCACGTGATTTTGTGGATCCGTGGTTCCATCATAGACCCTCATGGATGGAATTGTGAACTTTTTTGGTAGATCTACTTTTGCTATTTCGTCTATGAAAGGCGAATCAGCATAGCTGTCTGGGGCAGCTTCTTCCATGCTGGAAGGTACTCCTGGTATCTTATCGAATTTTTCGTTGAGTTTCTTGATCTCCTGAACTATTGCCATCATGATGGCTGCTGCGGATTCATCAGGTTTCTCTTTATCATCATCTTTTGGTTCATCATCACCATCTACGTTAATGGCTTTAGGAATACTTGGGCTCCCAAAACTGGAAAAATCAATGTTTTTAATGATTGATGAAAATGGGGTTCCTGGTTGGAATCTAGAGCCTGCCCCTTGGGTTTTTTCCAATTTTTGCTTCAGGGCTGACTCAGATTCTTTCAATTGCAGGATTTCTGCTTCAGTTTGGGCCACTTTTTCTTTCAGGCTTTCCAACTCAGCGATTTTTTGGAGAGCTGCATTCAATTGTTCTTCAACGGTGGGTTGGGCCATTTTTGTAGGTTTTTTGAGTTTTTGTAAGATAAGAAAAAAGGGTTTAAAGAGCTAGATGCCCCACGGTGGGCGCCAATTGTTTTGTATGGATTTTGCGCAAGGCGAAATTAGGTCAGGGTAGAGTTGTGTAAGGTTAACTAGCTCTAGGTAGTCTGATGGTCAGATCGTCAGGATACAATAATAAACTGTAAATGAAATAATAACAATAACAATAAGACAAGCAATTTTGTACGTGGAAAACCCTTGAATGGGAAAAAACCACGGGCACCAAGCCAGGAGAGGATTTCACTATATTGTTTGGGAGAAAGATTGTATGAAAAGAACAATGTTAATATTTCTCTATGCAATGTGTGTGCTTCTTCCTGTCTGTGTCTGATCTGCTTCCAATATCTTCAAAGTATTCCTTATATAGGCTTCCTCCTTGAACGGCTGTCTGATACGGTATTAATTGCGGTTTATTCTCCATAATTACCAGTAATAATTGCCAATTATTCCTCCCTTAATTACTGCATTTACTGCGTAATCTTCATACTTAATGCTGCGTATATAATTCCCTTATAACACGCGTATATGGTCTAATATCGTCCTGATATTTCGACCGTTGTCCTCTCCATGGCCTGGCGCCTATCTTCATGTGCCCTGATAGCCTGACAGCCTGGCAGTCAGGTTCAGGTGAGATACTGATCAGGAAGGTCTGCGAATTTCCAGGCCTAACAGTAACTTTAGTCCATATCGAGAGTGTAACTTCAGTCCATTAAGAGTGTATCGTCTATCGAGAGTGTAACTTTAATACATTATAGGTGTAACTTTAGTCCACCAACAACCTCTGCCGCCGTCAACAATAACTTCGACTATTTTTTCAGGAGATAATACGATTTTTTTTAAAAAAAAACCTCTTAGTTAGTAGATCTAAGATGTCGAATTTAAACAAGACGAGATTTCAAAAAAATATAAAATAACACGATATTTGAAAAACGAAAATTGAAATATATAACAAGACGATATTTAAAACAAAGTAAATTTGAGCGAAAAAAAAAGAGATCTGAAAAACGAGATCTGAAAAAATGTGGTGTTAGATTTGAAATATAAAATTAGAAAAAAAAAACCACAATTAACATTACCAAACAGAAACACCATCAAAATCACAGCTTTAAAATCTAAAGCTCATTGATGAAATTAACAAAGACCCATTTTTGTAAGATGAATACTAGATTAAATGGTTGGGTTTTACTAAGAATAAAATAAATTGGTTGCATAAAATTAACGGAAAAAAATGAAGATAATTTAAAAGAAGATCTCGACATCGCAACCCCTCGCCTTATGGGTGATGTTTAAAAGAGTTGTAAACGAGTGTAATTTTATATAACTGCCGCCTACCACCACCACCGACATCACAACCCCTCGCCTTTCCCCACCAACCGCAACAAACATCACCATGAGATCTGAAAAAAAGAAAAAGAAAAACTGAAATAAAACACCAACTACAGCAGGCGGCGACGGTGGTGGCATTGCAGAAGGTGGCGACGAATGGTGGGCCTTCTGGTGGCGATGAGTGGTGACGAAAAAGAAAGGAGAAGAAAAGGAGGAGGGTATTGGTAATGTCTGGTTTGTGCCGTGTAGAGGTGGATGTTGTCGGGTTTGTGCCGTGTGGAGGTGGATGTTGTCGGGTTTGTGGGTGTTGTCGAGTTTGTGTGTTGTGTCGTGTGGAGGTGGTGGTGGTAGTGGCGGTTTTTCTCAGATCTGAAAAAAAAAGGGAAAGGAGAAGAGGGAAGCGGCGGCAAGTGTGGTTATGGAGTGGGGGGTGTGCGGTGGTGGAGGTGAATGGTGGTGGAAGTGTTGTTTTGTTTCTTTGATTTGAGGGGTGATTTAATTGGGTTTTTTGTGAGAGAAATTAAATGTGAAATAAGGGGGGAGTGAGTTAGAGAGAGAAACGAGAAGCTATATATATATATTGAATTAGGGATGTATTTGTGATTAATAGTGTGGTTATGAGAGGGTGTGTTAAAACACCTTACTAATTACCATTTTTTGTGTTTTAATCTCAGCCTTCCATTCTCATGATCCAAGGGCCTCTAAGAAGACTTATGGACTCAACACTAAGGAATGGACTCACTTGATCCCATTTATATATATATATATATATATATATATATATATATATATATATATATATATATATATATATATATATATATATATATATATATATATATATATATATATATATATATATATATATATATATATTAGGGTCGAAGTCAGTGCGAACTAAAGTACGGTGCGAACTGTACGAACTAACCAACTAAAGTCATTCTCAGGCGCGCTTTCTTATTTCTCTGCCCAACTAAAACAATTCAACACCCTCACACATCCACCAACAGCGCCACTTCCACCGTCGACCATCATTTCCACCGCCGCTTCTACCACCATTCCCAAGGACGCATTTCAGTGTATTATAGAAGAAAGGTTAGTTTCATTTCTTATTTTAATCTCTGAAGATTTATTTAGTATTTTGAATCTATTCCATTATGTAGATTTAAGAAGTGTTTTTATGAGAAAACATAAGATTATAATCAAAAAATTGATTTGTAGTATGGTTTCTAATTAAAAATTAGGGTTTATAAAAATTGGTCAAATTTCGTGGGGTTAGTTCAGGGATGCTGCTGGTGGTGGTGCTGGCAGTAGGGGTGGTGGTGGTGGTGCTGACAGTAGGTGTGGTGGTGGTCAGTTTGGTTGTCGTAGTTGATCTTTAGATCGTGGATACACGAAATACTAGCCAGGATACACATGGTATTACTACTGGATACACAAATCGATTTGTGTATCTAGTAGTAATACTATTTGTATCCAGTAGTAATATCATGGGTATCTAGTGTATCTGGTACTTTTTAAGACGACTTCCATGGTTTATTTTCCAAATTTCTATATGTTTCAATTCAGTTCTATACGTCTATCTATGTGCTGGAGATGTGTTTCTAATTGTCAGTTTGTAATTGGTAATTACAGGGAGAATTTCAGGAAGACTCTAGTTTGTAACTGGGAAGGACAAGACTATTAAGTCAAGGAAAATGGGTCTGATTGGGATGAAGAAGACTCTAGTCTTTTATACAGGCCGAGCTCCTAAGGGGCAGCGTACTCATTGGGTCATCCACGAGTACCGCCCTACTCTTCAGGAGCTCGATGGCACGAATCCTGGGCAGGTATATCTCTAATCTACCTTGCTTCTGAGTTCCATATAGTTAAAGACTCATCATTTGTTTGAATTTTTATGTCCATTTTTCCTGCTTGCTATGTTATATACCTTTGATGTAAGGTTTGCTATGCTTATCTCCATTTTTTGTAGACACTACTTTGATATCGGAAATATTATTCCTATGAGGACTACGTGTTTTATGCACCTTCAGCTGACGTGAATATTACTGATAGGGAGGCAAATATAATGATAGACGTGTCTGTTATTCACCATTATCGATTGCTTACGTGCATTTTTTGAATAATGATAGAAATAGTTTTCAGCATCTTCCCTGGCTGTATATGCTAATAATAGTTACCCTTGGTTGTTGTTTTAGGTAGTCAAATTTAGTTGAACTCCTACCGGTGTAAAATTTTCTTATCATTTTTTTTGCAGGGTGCTTTTGTTCTCTGTCGCTTGTTCAAAAAAGCTGATGATCTACTGGTGTAAAATTTTCTTATCATTTTTTTTTGCAGAGTGCTTTTGTTCTCTGTCGCTTGTTCAAAAAAGCTGATGATCTGAAGCATGAGGAAAACGATGACGGTTCCAACATTGAGGATCTGGAAACAAATGTATTCTCTCCGAATCCAACTAATATCTCTCAAGAGGATGCACGATCTGAACTCGCGGTTGTGCAGGCTTCTCCATGTTCTGTTGAGCAAACTGTTGAGCAACATATGCTGTTGGAGAACGGCATTGTCAAAACTTATGATAGTATGACATCTGAGGCTAGAATGCTTGATCATCATAGCTATAACAATGGTAATTTTCGTCATAGATCTCAGGTGAATGAAGAAACGGCTCATGAGGTGAGTATTTAGCAATTGGTTTATGGAATGTATAAATTCAGCTTCTATTTCAGGATTTATCGTTGACCTTTTTTTTTCTAATGTTTTTTAGGCATATTCATATATAAATGGAACTACCTAGATCCGTGCTCCCTGTGAGAAAGACGTGCATGTGAATGAAGTAATGAAATATTATCATGATGATCATCTAAAGCCACAGCCCTTGCAGATGATGGGTGTGAACCAGGAAATGGTTAGTATCGAACCCCTATACCCTACAGATTTTGGTAATGGTTTTACCGAGTTCGAGTTTCAGGACATCAATGGAAGAGATCCTATTTCTGATTTCCTTGAATCTACTATTGTATATCACGACGACGCTCGCTTCTTCAAAGTTAATACTCAAGGCCCTGCTTTGACTGAAAGAGATAAGCGTGAGAATGTTGATCTAATGGGCTGGAAGAAAGCATTTATCAATGAAAGTGGATCCTGTAGTGGATCTGACATCGAAGTAGTTCAATCGCAGGTACTCAATACATCTGTAAATGGTGTCAATTGTAGTTCTATGTCTCAGTGGTGGCCGTCTGTGTCAGGAGACTTGTCGCCAGATCATTGGTTTGATCACTGGTTCATTAACTTTTTTCAGTCGTATATGATGCCCCAGTAAACCATATAGACTCTGCTGAGTATGTGCTTTTGTAAAACATTCACAACAATTATTTGCAGATCCATTCTTTGGCTTTGAAGGTCCTGGGACAACAGGAAATTGAACTTTTTTCAGTCGTATTGCCTGATTATCTAATTTATTCAGCAAGAGACCATAACAAAAATTGATACAGTTGAATACTGAATAGATGTATTAGTAATGCCATAAGTTTCTTCTAAATGTCGATTGACACCAGGCTTAAACTAATGGGTTTAATGTATTGATCCTTTGAAGGGAGCTTGTTGATTGGTAGAACCAAAGAGGAGTCTTGCCTTTTGAAGAAAAGGGTTCAAAAATTACATGCAGCTGGACTAAGGGCAGAATACTTAACTGACAATGATTTACTAGTTGAGGAACCGGAACTTGAAGTTAGCCCTGAAAGTTGTGCTGCCTTTCTGCCCGATGATGAGCATATAGATGTCCGCAATACAGTTTCCTTTCTTGAAAAGGTGTAGTTTTAACCATTGCACAATATCAAGACAAGAAACTTCAATTGGCATACCTGAAATTTCTCGTGCAAATCTGGGGACAAGTAAATATCAAGACAGTACCACTGTCAGAAAATTCAACTGTGAGGGAGTATAAATGAGACTTGATCATCTATTGCTGAGGTATAATCTCGAGTCTATAAAAGTGAAAATTAGAGATATGTATCTAGCAAGTGAGAGGAGTGTATCTAGATAGAGGTTTGTGTCTAGCAAGTTAGAGGAGTGTATCTAACTAGCTAGAGGTATGTATCTAGCATGCTAAAAGTTTTTATCTAGTATGAAACCGTCATTATCTATCGACTGTACAGGAAAAATACCTTGAACTGATTAGTTCATCTGAGCAGAATTTGCGTGTTTCTGGCCTTGAACGAATTAAGAGGTTAAATATTTAATCAAATATTTACAAATGGCAGTTCGGGTTAGCTGCTTCTTTTTGTAGGGAATATTTGTTATCTTGCATTTGACTTGTAATTGGATGTTTCAATAGAAGAAGCAATGTATGAACTAACCAAAAAAATAACTTATGTAAAATGAATCCCTTGTTCTTCCTCGTTGATGCATGCAAGTGTGAAATGACATGGTTAATTAACATCGACTTTCTTTGCTAGCGTATATGATGATCTTTTGAATTTGAACGAGTGTATTTAGTAAGGTAAATGAGTGTATCTAACAAGGTAATGAAGTGTATCTAGCAAGTTAAAAGAGTGTATCTAGTAAGATAAATGTATGTATCTAGTAAGATAAATGTATGTATATAGTAAGTTAGAGAAGTAGATCTAGCAAAGTAAAAATATGTATGTAGCAAAGTAAAGATGTGTATCTAGCAAGGCGAAGGAGTGTATCTACCTTAAAAGAGTGTATCTAGCTAGCTATATGTATTTAGCAAATTAAAAGAGTGTATCTATCTAGTTAAATGTATGTATCTGGAAACTTAAAGGAATGTATCTAGCAACTTAAAAGACTATATATACCGCAGACAATTGTACATATTGTTTAGCTTAACAATATGTACAAACAAGTATCGATTTTATGGTCTTATGATCAATTATCTATAATAAAAATCATTATTTTGCTCATGCTCCGAGCTCAAAAACAAACATAGGCACTTCCTATTTTGCCATGGTTTTGAGCAACAAAATTTCAGTAGCTTCTAGATTGTTTTGAGGCTAGATACACTCTTTTATCTTCTTAGATACACATGTTTGGTAAACTGAATACACATCTATGACATACTAGATACACCTCTTTAGATGGCTAGATACACATCTCTCGCAAAGTCAATAAAAATGTTAATTATTGTTACCAAATGTTACAAAAAGCTTATCTCACACGCATTTAACACATTTTACCATATGAAATTCGTATAGTCGCTAAATTGCTTAATTCATACATTTCCCCCATTAGAATTATCATTGTAAATCGGGCTTCCTAAAAATGAGTTATAATGCAAAGCAAAACTTGTGGTGATACTAATAGTTGACCAAATTTATTATGAAAACAGTGTCCAACATTTTCTTATGTAAGTACACTAGCACGAGTAGTTAAGTGAAACTTCAATAGCACTAACAAGCAAAGAATCAGTACTACTAGATATACGAATTAAGCAATTTATAATCTAAACATTTGTGTATGAATTGAGTTAAATACAAATTCAATGAATTATCTCACATATACATGGTATTACTACTGGATACACAAATCGATTTGTGTATTCGGTAGTAATACCATGTGTATCCGGGCTTATTTAGTGTATCCACCGCTTCACCATGGTTCAACAAGCCCACCATAACACCACCACTACGCCGCTCAACACCATACAACCACCATCAGTGACATTGATAAATATCACACAACCACCAGCCCAACCATCTCAGCAGACACCCCTCGGCCACCACATCACCTTCACCTCTCGACCACCGCCAACACATCACACTCAAGCCCCACCATTTAACGAACAGGAAGCCACGACAAACCCAAATAAACCAAACCTCGACCCCAGACTTACCTTTCCACGACTGACCCAGATTAAAAGCTCGACCCAGACCCGCAACTCACACCTCACTATTTTTGGCGCACCACCGCACCTCACCCTTTCTCCGCCGCCAACTAATTCCTAGCATAAAAAATGCGTCAAACCCAATCAAATCTAACTCACTCAACAAATCTGACCGTCATTTCAACCTAATACATCATCACCAAGCCACCTAACACGACTAAATGTGTGCGAAAAACGGTGGAGGACGACTAGATCTAGTCGGAAGGAGCGAGGCACACGGCAACACTTTTATAGATATGTCGTCGACATCAAATCTGACCGTCAGTTCAACAAGAAGAAAAGATATGTCTTCGACATCAAAAGACCGATGCGTGGTCACCGTATTTTAACGCCGGAGATGTCGTCCGTGGTGTCGGCACACGGCAACGCTTTTACAGTTGCTAAAGAGAAGACACAGAAGAGAAAGATGGAGAGTGTGGAGTAGCGGCGTCGGCGTTGTCAGAGGTTTCCGACTGGAACAAAAAGTCCGGCATAGGCGAGCGGAGGTTGTAGGTAGGAATGAGAGAGAAAGAGATTGAGAAGATTAGTTGAGTGCTAGAGCCACTGTGTGTGTCAGAGAGGTGTGTAAGTTTTAAACATTAGTGCGTGATATGTGAGGGGTTTAAAGTCAGTTCGTAAGTTCGCATCGAACTTTAGGTTCGCACAGGATCCTATTTATATATATATATATATATATATATATATATATATATATATATATATATATATATATATATATATATATATATAGGGTTGAGATCCCATGAGAACCCCCTTCACATGAGAACCATGAGAACCTCGGGTTCAAAACTATTGTATCAAAGGTTCAAAACCTTTATACCTCAGGTTCAGAACTTTTGTACTAAAGGTTGAGCCATTTCAGACAGTATAGTAATCACTGCCTTATCATTCACGGTATTATTTTCTAAAGTCAACTTTTACTGCAAGGATAGCCTATTCCATTTTTCTCTACTTTCTATTCCCTTTCATGTTCTCTTTACAATTTATTTTACGTTGTTTTGTCATGGTCGTTGATTTATCGATGATTTGATGGTTGGATACTTAAATGCATGTGTGGTTAGCTAGTGTGCTTACACGTGATTTTGTATGTTTAAATTAATACTCTAATTAATTAGTTTCTGCGAGTAACAATAAATTTATTGAATGTTTTTTGGGATTTGGATGGACAAAATGATTAAGAGCTGTTGCGAAAATCAAAACAACTAAAACATGAGGATAATGGTTGTCATCAATATGTTTATTCATATATGACTCATGTTCTAGATGACGACGGCATCATCCCAATCCGATAAAACGCAGAGAAGTTGCTTTATGTCCTTCTGCACGCACCACGAGAAAATAAATATTGTTATTACTACATTTAAATGCATCATTGGCCAAATGACGAGTTGCGCATATGGTTATTCGGCATTAAATTTATAGTTTTAAGTTATATAACTAATGTAAGTTATGTTTGTTTAAATGAAAATGTATATGATAAGCATTATACCCAGTGAACTTCTTTAAATTTTTGATATAAAGGTTTTGAACCTTTGGTATAAAAGTCTTGAACCTGAGGTTCTCATGGTTCTCATACAAACAGGGGTTCTCATAGGATCCTAAATCTATATATATATATATATATATATATATATATATATATATATATATATATATATAGAGAGAGAGAGAGAGAGAGAGAGAGAGAGAGAGAGAGAGAGAGAGAGAGAGGGGAGGGGGAGGGGAGATCAACTAAGTCCACTATATCCTTATAAGACCATAAATCCTCATCTAGACCCTTGGATGTTGAAGATGGATGGCTAAGATGAACCTCCAAAAAGGGTGGTTAAGGGCCTAATTTAACACACTTATTACTCCTTCACTAATCCACCTTATTTAATGAGTGTAACTTTAGTCAAAAATATAGTAACTTTTTACAAGTATAACTTTAGTGTTTTTACGAGTAACTTTAATACTCAATAGTGTAACTTCAGTGTTTTACGACTATAACTTTAATCCAAATTAGTGCAACTTTATACTTAATAGTGATTTTGACAGATATTTTTTTACTTTTTGTATTTTTAAGACGAGTTTACAACATATCAGTAGTTTTTAGAATGCAAGTTTAGTCTTTCAAGAGTGTAACTTTAATACTAAAAAGCGTAACTTTAAACAAAAAAATGATTTTGACGGATATTTTTTTGACTTTTTGTAATTTTAAGACAAATTTACGACATTTCAGTATTTTTTAGAGTGTAACTTCAATGTTCTACGAGTATAACTTTAATCCAAAATACTGAAACTTTATACTAACAAGTGATTTTGACGTATATTTTTTTGACTTTTTGTAATTTAAGACAAGTTTACGACATTTCAGTATTTTTTATAGTGTAACTTCAGTGTTTTACAAGTGTAACTTTAATCCAAAATAGTGCAACTTTATACTAAAAAGTGATTTTGATGGTTTTTTTTTACTTTTTGTAATTTTAGGACAAGTTTATGACAATTTATTATTTTTAGAATGTAACTTCAGTGTTTTACGAGTGTAAATTTAGCCAAATTTATGTAACTTTAGTCCTTTTGGATAAATTAATTGGAATTTATTTAATTCTAAGACAAGTTTATATAATTTTAGTCTTACTGTATTTTAAGTCCTTTTTGTATAACTTTTGTCCAAAATTGTGTAACTTTAGTCCAAATTTGTGTAACTTTAATCCATAATTAATTAGAATTTATTTAATTTTAAGACAAGTTTATATAGTTTGTTTGTCTTACTGTAAGAGTCCTTTTTGTATAACTTTAGTCCAAAATAGTATAACTTTAGTCCCAAATTGTGTAACTTTTGTCCAAAATCATGTAACTTTTGTCCAAATTTAAATTTAGATTTGAAACCAACACAATAACAAGAAGAGATTGAAGTTGCACATAATGCCACTGAAATTGTGCATAATGGCCATTGAATTTGCACATAATGTCATTGAAATATACACTGAAGTTGCATATATAGCCATTGAAATTGCACATAAGACAAGCTCGCGGCAGTTCACCGGAGTTGTTGATGATCGGCGACAGCGATGATTACTGGTGGTAGGTGACGACGGCTGGGTGGTAGGTGGTGGTGGAGGAATTTAATGGGTAGTTGGGTTTGAGGAGAAATATGATTGGGAGAGATGAAGTTTGGATGTGAGAAATAATGACGCGCGTGTATTTTGGTTATAAAAGTTGTTCTCACCGTTTTCACCGAGTGTTCGTTCTCACCGGATCCGTAACAAAGTCTCAATAATTTCAAAAAGTCAGGAGATTAAACCGATCCCACGTTCTTCTCTCATAACTCGTGTCATCGTTCTTGTACACATACACGACTATACACGACTATATATATATATATATATATATATATATATATATATATATATATATATATATATATATAAGAGATCAACTAACTCCTTCATATGCTAATAAATCTATAAGTCCTAATGAGTGTCGTAGGATCAAGCAAATGAATGGGCCAAATTTGATGCAAAAAGTGCATAATGTACACTAAACTTATAATTTCTTATTTACCTCTCTCCTCTTACCCACTACCCCATGCATACAACTGTTCCATCCCATCAGTCGTCTGTCATTTGCCTCCTCACTTCCCACACAATTTCAAAACAACTTGCGGGTTTTTTTCCCTCTATTTTCTTTCATTTCATCTTCCCTTCATTTTCTTCATCTTGTTTTATAAGTTTCTTCATCTTTTATCTACACCAATTCATTACATTCACCGTTTTCTTCAACTCGCCTGCAGCTCACCATTTTGATATCAAATTATTCATCTAACTCTCCATTTTCTGATAAAGCATTTTTCTTTCTCTTATTTACTGATTTTTATTTATTTTTCTAATTATCGGCCTTATTTTACGAATTTGTTGTTTGTTAATTATTGTCTTGTTAAACTATCATAAACCACTTAATTTGATTTCTTATATATAACCCCCCTTCTCCCCGTATTTTCCATAGTCACACAAACAAAAAGAAACCAAGAGGGTGAGCGTTTGTGCGGCTTCTACTCTGGACTCATAGCTATCATCGTCGTAATTATGTTACCATCATCATCATCGGGTATGTTCATCGTGAATTCCGTCAAAAGCGTTCTTGGACTAATTAAGGTAACCATCTGTTCTTTTAATATAGAGTTGGGTTCGAGTTTTATTTATGTACGAATTCAAGTCCAGTTTTATCGTCTAATTTAGTAAGTAATATAGATCTATCTTAAGGTCCGTCTTAGGCTATATCTGTGGTGTTTGAAAAGAGTTTTTGGTTGTTATAGTTGATGGCCGTGACCTCTGTTTTAGTACGGTTTCGACAAAACCTCATCGAGACCGTGCATCTTGTATGGACGGAATTGAGGTGCGAGATTGATGTAACAAGTCGGGTTATCCTTGGGGCTGGTAGTTATTGTGTTTTCGGATTATCTCGTTGCCGTCACGACGCTACCATAAGTGCCCTATTTAGGGCCGTGGCTTTGCAACCCTCAGTGGTGGTTAGTGCTGATGGAATAGGGTCGGGGTGGTGCAGTCGTAGCGGGTAGGACGTGTATTAGGTGATGTGTGGTGTGTGGGTAAACCGAGTGGTACAATTGGTTGTGATCCCTCGTGGGGTTTAGTTTTCAGTACTTGTCGTTAGGAGCACCTAGACCAAAACACAATTTATAACTTCACCAACAACTCTACAATTAGTAAAGAGGCAAGTAAAGGTCGGATCCCAAGGGACGGGAATTGAGATGAGATTTCTATTGCAACTAGCGGTGTCTAAGGGTGTCACAATTGGGGTTTGAAGTAGAAGATCACTAAACTAAATAGCAATGAAAGTAAACAAGAAAGATGAATTAAAAGGGATGTAACCAATTGATAAAAGGCACTAGGATGTCATGGGATCATAGGGGATTCATGGGAATTGATCATACAAACATATTCTCAAGTTATAAGCAAGCAATTATTGTTGTGATGGATCGAGTTGGTTTATATCTTAAAATCCTAGGAAAGTTTGGGTCCCGGAGCCGAATTGATTAGATTGTACAACACCTACAAGTCGACTTAATTTTCCCTACTCAATAATATGCATGGTCTAATGAGACTCGAGTTGGTTTATGTCTTACAAGTCTCATTGAAAAGATAGGTGATGGGTAAAAAATGCAAGGATTCCTAGGCTCGCATTTCATCAAACATAACATGTGCATAAGTTGAGATCACAATAAGCAAGCAAATAAACTATGAAAGCATATTAATTTAAGCATAAATCATTCCCCATATTGGTTTTCCCTAATTACCCATTAACCCTAACTAAAGGAACTACTCACTCATTATCATGTTGAACATGCTAGCAAGGTTGTCAATCATACCAACAAAGTGAAACATGATGAATAAATGAAGATGATTAACAATAATTAAAAAGGGATTAAGAGAATTATACCTACTAATGATTCCAATAATAAAGCAAAGCATAAAAGAAGTACTTGATGCTTGATTGGAAGGTTGTCAATCTCCCAATAATAACCCAAAAAATCTTCAATTACCCAAAATAAAGGATGAACAAGAGAGAGATTAAGAAAATAAAACTTGTATTAAAACTTGATTAAATGTTGATTACAAGATTAAAGAGAGATTTGATTGATATTAACTACACTAAAGATTGCTAAGAAGAACATGCTCTTCTAATTAGACTAATGGGGTATTTATAGTGGGGATTAGGTACATAAATTAGGGTTTACTAAGGGCTTAAATGACGATTAAGTCCTTGAGGAATCGCCGGTCTCTAGGGAGACCCCGGTCTCTTTTTCGCCGGTCTTAGAAAAAGATGTGCATCCTTCCTTGAAGCTTGTAGAAGACGAAATGGGACTGTCTGGGAATCCGGGCATCTTTAGCACGAGACGGGTGGATTTGGGAGCTTCTGGACGGGCATCCAGAGGGTGAAGACGGGCGTCTTCTGGAGGTTCTGCCCGGGCGTCTTGTGGAGGAAGACGCTTGGATTGTAGGTGAGGGACGGGCGTCTTCAGGGCAATCCGCATGAATTGTCAGGCAGTTTCTTTCCTTTATCTTTTCTTCCTTTTTCTTCATAAAATCCTTGAGGATTTCGTCGGGGATGCAACGATCTTTTCTCATCATTGCCCATCTACTATAGTATGTACAAAGGCCTTCTAATCTTGTCTCTCCTTGATGCTTGGTCATTAAATTCAATCAATTTAGCCTCATTTTGCCATGAAAATGCAAGGTTTGCACTCCTTTCCTACCAAGGACACAAAACCTCAAAGAATATACAAAACAAAGAACTAAAGACAATAAATGACCCAAATATGCACTAAAAAGCATGCGAACAAGGCTAATTCGGGGACTAAATATGCTCAATTAATGGTCACATTAAATATCCCCAAACCGAACCTTTGCTCGTCCCGAGTAAAGAGGTGACTAAAACTAGGACCGTTATTTAAACTAATCTAATAGCATAGCCGATATGAGACAATTAGCGGGTCTCACTCCGCCCCTTCAACTCACAACAAGACAACCATGAGGTAGGATGCCTTCTTGCAAGACAAGGTGGGTCTTGCCAAAATGGCGACACATCCAAACATTAAGCACACAAAATCAAGTAATGGATGCATCTACAAAAGAATAGCCACTTTCCTCATCTAAGTGGTGGAAATTATCTACAAGGGAAGCAATTCAAGGGTACACACTCTTTCATAGATGCAATTTCTTCAAACTAATAAGCCTAGAAGGATACCAACAAATCACCTCCAAGTTGTGTCAAGCTAGTGTACCTTTGTCCTCAATCGTTAAATGCTTTTGTCAAGAATAGACTCCCTATGGTGTTAGAAACACTAGAGGATCGCGGAATTCCCCTTCTCGCCTAGACAAGAAGAAGGGTCCTCCCCTCTCTACCATGCACAAAAATGGATACGATGGATAAAGGGATCAATAGATATTTGATTTTCATTTTGGGAGTTTGCTTTCGTTGTTGTTTTCCCCCCAATTTCTTGTGGCATTTGACATTTGAGAACACTTTCTTTTGCCATTTTTTTTTATTTTTGGCATTTCAATACTTGACAACTTTTCAACTTTTCTTTGCATTTCTTTTTTTTTTTGAACATTTTCAAAGTCACCCCATATGTAGTGAGGGTGTCTTATATTTGAAGCTTTAGGAGTTCTATTTTTGCTCCTCTTTTCATTTGATGCATTTTGCAAACTTTCTTTCACTTTTCATTTCATTGAACTCAAATTAATTTCTTTTTGTGCCCATTCCCTTTGATGACAAAAATGTGGTAGAACATGGATGATGGATGCATGGTTTCAAGGGTCACCTTGGAATAAACGGTAGGCAAGGAGTTATCACACCACAAGGTACTCTTAACTAGGCCTTAATCCATGGGTCAAAGGATACTAGCATGACACATCCTAGGGTGTTTTACAAGTATTCTAACAAGCAAAGTCTTAAGAAGAAATAGCATCTACTAGGGCCTATATACACTTGTCAAGTTTCCCAAGTAGACGGTTTCACAAAATTTTTCTAACATGCAAACTACATGCCATGATGCAACTAGCATTTATACATCCTAATGCAAATGATTCTACCAACTAATATGACATATAAACTAAATGCAAGTCCTAAGTTCACATTGTTATACCACATCAATCAAAATAAAGCCACATAGTCATTAACATAAAGAGGAGAAAGGAGATTGGAAAGATCATACCATGCGGTCTTCATGATCCTCATGTCTCGGATGTGGCGTAGTCAATCAATGTGAACAAGGATAAAACAAACACAATATATACAACAATATATACATGACTACACTACAAAGGAAATGAACTTGTTTTTGGATTTTCAAATTTTTTCAAATTTTTATGGTTTTTCTAAATTTTTTGATTTTTTTGGATTTTTGAATAGAAGTTAAGTTAGAATTCCCCATCCCCACACTAATATGGGCATTGTCCTCAATGGCCAAAATGATGGGAAATCATGCAAGCATGATGCATGAATTCTACACTAAATGCAAGCTAAACTAATCTCCATTACATGATGCGTGGGTTTTTATTTATGACGGAGAGCGTAATTTAGATTACCTCCCATTGCGTATGTATGTACTTCCCCAAACCGAGATAAACATTATCTCTAATGTCCTAAAGTTGGGGGTAGTTCATGCACACAAGATGCAATGCATGAAACTAAATTGTCATTTTGGATTTTCAAAAGTGGGAACAATGAAATAAGAACACCTCAATGGGGCCGAGGTGTTAGTCCTCAATGTTGCTAGGACTCTCCAACTAGAGACAAAGTCAAATAATGTACAAGTTAACAAAACATAAACTTCTTCCATGAAACTTGAAAATTAAAGAGAGGAGATGAGGAAACTTCACTTAAGCTTGAGATGGGTGCCTCACGCCCGCTCCATCTAGCTATGAAGAGATCCTCTAGAGATCGCCTTCATCTCCCTCTAGATCACTATCCCATATTTCCTTGGATGCATCACTTGTATTCGGGTTCATGAACTTGTCCTCTTCACTTCCAAGCTCCACCGTGTCCCCTCCGCAAGAATTGTTGCTCCCTTCCTCTTGTCGCCCGTTTACCCCTTCATTTGCCCTCTCCGAATTGGGGAAGAGTAAATCCATTTGTGCCCAAGAGGGAAATGCTCCCTCCTCACTAATCTTTCCCCTTTGAATCATATCGTGGTATTGAGGATAGAGTGCATAGTAATTGTCCACGGTAGCTTCATATTGTCGGAAGTGCAAATCTTGTAGAATTCCCGTTACAAAGTCATCACGGGGAAGGATAAAGGGGTTGGGATGGTTGTACGGTTGTTAAGGAAATGGGTAGGGAGGCACTTTGATTTTCCCATCTTGAGGTTGTTGCTCTTGTTGTTGTTGTTGTTGTTGGGGATTTGGAGGTGGTGGTGCTTGCCTTGCTTGGGTTGGGTTTGGAGGGATGAGGTAGGATGGGATTGGTGATAAAGTTCCTCTTCTTGGTGAGATTCTTGGTAGACCGGTCATTGGTAGGTAGATTTGATCACTTCCTTTTGTTATCCACTTAATCCTTTTATCAACCCCCTCAAGGGTTATCCAATGATGATGAATAAGAAGAAGGTCTTAATTTATCCTTGTATTTCCAGAAAGAGGAGCATACTCATTATTCTCATTGAATTTTGGATTGAAATGCTTTGCAATCTTCGTAATGAGCCCTCCATTAACAATGTGTCTCATCCCATCATCATCACCGTTCCTAAACTTTGCCCATTTTTCGAGTAGCACAAGAGGCGCATTGAAGCGGTACCGACTCCTTCCTTGGATATTGAGATAAGACTCCATGAACACAAGGTCAAGTTCGTTCACTATTGCCGGATCTCGGCGAGCAAGTAGAGTGCCGGAAAGGAACCGGTAAGTAAGTCTCAAAATACGATTTTGAATGTGGAAAGCTAGACACTCCTTGATGTACATGAAATCTCGGCCGGTCATGGCCCTCGATAGGGGTGCAACACTATATCTCTTCGGTTTTGATGTCCGGGTAGGCAAGACATCGAGACCAAGCACATTAGCAAATTCCACTAGAGTCATCATTCTTGAAACACTTTCCAACCTAAATTCTATTCATATTGTTCTATTCGAGGTTGTAATCTTCAAGAAGCTCAAAAATTCAAGCACAAGGGATCGGTAAGTTTGCTCATGCATGTGGAAAAAGGTAGAGAGACCAAACAACTCAAAAAGAGCTTCCATTTGGTGATAAATCCCAAGTTTCCTTAAAGTATCATGACATAAAAAATTAGTAGGGAGAATGTTCTTACGAATAAGCCGGTGGAAAACGAGTCTTTGCACATCATTGACGAATTCAAAATTTGAGAAATCATCAAGCCTTGTAAGATCCACAATTTCTTCATGCTCTCTTCTTAATGTGTTGATATGGGAGGTAGAAGAGCTTCCTCTTACCCTTGGTCTTCTTCTATCCCTAAAGGAAGATCCCTTTGGTGGCATTATTTGATTGTTGAGCTGGAATTTTTGATTTGCTTAAAGTATAAAGATGCTCCTTGTGGATTGAATGTTGCCTTTGGAACCCTAGAAAATTGGGGCTTTTTGATTTTGTGGGGTAAAAGAGTGATTGGGATATGCTTTGGAGTCATAAGGAGGTGGGTTTTTATAATACAAGTGGAAGGAAGGGTGATGTGTCACAAATTGTGTGGTGGGGTGTAATAAAATGAGGAAGAATCGTGGTTGATTTACCGCAGGAAGACGAGCGGATTCGAGCATAAGACGCTCGGATTCCAACATTTCGGGACGAGCGGATTTGAGGGAAGACGCCCGGATTCGGTCACAGTTGATTCTCCAAAAATATGACGTCGCCAAGACGGGCGTCTCGAGCCCAAGACGCTCGGATTTTCTGAAAAGAGACGGGCGTCTTTTCCTTAAGACGGGCGGATTCTGAGACAGGAACCTTTCTTGAAATGCGATGGCAAAAAGACGGGCGTCTTTCTGCAAAGACGAGCGGGTTCTTCAGGACGAACGTCTTCTCTGCTGGGATGCTCGGGTTCTTCGACAGTCCCAAAAATTTCAATTTCACAGCCTAAATGGACGGACGGATTCTGCCAAAGTTGCCCGGATTGCAGCAGGACAGGCGGATTCTAAGGAAGACGCCCGGGTTCCTTGCTGCGGATTTTTCTTTGTTATCCTTGACTTCGACAAATGCTTCCCCACACTTGAAGATTGGTACCTTCCTTCATTCAAAATTCGTTAGTGACCCTCCCTCACTTACTCTCATGGAAAGAATTTTTTTTTATGTCCGGTTCTTAGGAAGAATCTACTGACTTCTTTCTTCGTCTGGGGAGGGAATGCAACAAAATTATAAATACAAGTTAGAGGGTTAGTATATTTACAAGTGGTGGTTTAGGGAGGACTCCACCAAACTCTCCCTTTTGACGATTCTTTCAAGGATGAGAAGGCCCAAGGTAGGTGACCTCGACCTCTCCAATAAACGTTCCCTCATAGTATGGCTTTAATCTTTGACCATTGACCTTGAACTTGCTTCCATCTTCCGCCTTGATTTCAAAATCCCCATATTTTCCAACTTCGGTGATCACATAGGGACCCATCCATCTAGAGTTCAACTTTCCCGAAAAGAGTCGGTAGCGGGAATTGAATAGAAGGACTTTATCCCCCTTGTGCAAGGCTTTTTGCTTAATCCTCTTGTCATGGAGCAATCCTGTCCTTTCCTTGTAGATTTTGGCATTCTAATAGGATTGTAGTCGTAATTCCTCCAACTCTTGAATTTGAATCATCCTCTTTTGACCACTTAATTTGAGATCAAGGTTAAGTGCTCGGATTGCCCAAAAATCTTTGTACTCCAATTCGATTGGCAAGTGGCATGCTTTTCCATAAACAAGCTTATAAGGGGAGGCTCCTATGGGAGTCTTATAGGCCGTCCTATAAGCCCAAAGAGCGTCATCAAGCTTTGTGCTCCAATCTTTTCGGGTCTTGTTTACAACTTTTTCAAGGATTTGCTTGATCTCTCTATTCGAAACTTCAACTTGACCGCTTGTTTGAGGATGATATCCCAAGCCGGTTCTATGTTGGACACCATATTTGGTCAAAAGAGATGCGAGCTTTTTTTCATGAAAGTGCGTTCCTCCATCACTTATGATTGCTCTAGGAACTCCAAATCGTGGGAAGATTATTTTCTTGAAGAGCTTGGTGACCGTTTTTGCATCATCGTTTGGAGTGGCAATTGCCTCCACCCACTTTGAGACGTAGTCTACGGCCACAAGGATATACTTATTCCCATTGGATGTCACAAACGGTCCTTGGTAGTCGATCCCCCAAACATCGAAGATCTCCACCTCTAGAATGCCTCTTTGTGGCATTTCATTCCTCCACGAGATATTCCCCGTTCTTTGATAAGCATCACAATGAATGATGAATTCCCTTGTGTCTTGAAACATTTTAGGCCAATAGAAGCCCGGTTGAAGAATTTTTGCAATGGTCCTCCTTGCTCCATGGTGCCCACCGTAGGGTGATGAGTGACACCCTTCCAAGATTCCTTGGACTTCCCATTGAGGGATGCATCTCCAGTAGAGCCCATCACTACACTCCTTGTAGAGGTTTGGGTCATCCCAAAAGTACCTCTTTACTTCGAATAGGAACCTCTTTCTTTGGTTGTGGTTCAAATTTGGAGGGAGTACTCTTCCAACAATATAGTTGGCATAATCGGCAAACCATGGGGTGATATGCCTTTCAAGTTGTGTTTGAATGGCCATCAAGATATCGTCGAGAAATGAGTCGTTGATCGGTGTTTCTCCATGTTCATAATGAAACCGGATCCTTGACAAGTGATCCGCCACTACATTTTCGGCTCCTTTCTTGTCTCTTATTTCCAAGTCAAATTCTTGAAGAAGCAAAATCCATCTCAACAACCTTGGTTTTTCCTCCTTCTTTATCAAGAGATGTCGGAGAGCACGGTGATCCGAAAAGACAATCACCTTGGATCCGAGTAACTAGGAACGAAATTTGTCCAAATCATAGACAATGGCAAGAAGCTCTTTCTCGGTGGTATCATACTTCACTTGGGAGGTATCAAGAGTCTTGCTTACATAATAGATGGCATGAAGAGCTCTTCCTACCCGTTGGCAAAGAACCGCTCCAACGGCATAGTTACTAGCATCACACATAATCTCGAACGGTAGTTCCCAATTTGGAGGTTGAATGATTGGTGCCGAGATTAGTGCTTCCTTGATTCTATTAAAGGCTTCAACACACTCATCAGTGAAATGGAATTGGGCATCTTTAAGCAAGAGTTGAGTGAGGGGTTTCGCTATTTTTGAAAAATCTTTTATGAAACGGCGATAGAAACCCGCGTGGCCGAGAAAACTTCTCACCCCTCTAACATTCACGGGAGGTGGGAGTTTCTCTATCACCTCAACCTTAGTTTTTTTCGACCTCGATGCCCTTTTCCGAAATTAAATGACCCAAAAAAATTCCTTCATTGACCATGAAGTGACACTTTTCCTAATTTAAAACAAGGCTAACATCTTCACATTTTTGCAATATAAGAGAAAGATTATGCAAACATGAGTCAAAGTCCTTTCCATAAACACTAAAATCATCCATAAAAACTTCCATTATGGTCTCTAGGTAGTTGTAGAAGACACTCATCATGCATCTTTGGAAAGTGGCGGGGGCATTACATAAACCAAAAGGCATCCTCCTATATGCAAAAGTACCATAAGGGCATGTGAAGGTGGTCTTATGTTGGTCATCCGGGTGTATAGGGATTTGGAAGAATCCCGAATACCCGTCAAGGTAACAAAAGAATTTGTTGGAGGCTAACCTCTCAAGCATTTGGTCAATGAATGGTAGGGGGAAATGATCCTTTCTTGTTGCGGAATTCAATTTTCGATAGTCAATACACATATGCCAACCGGTGATCTTCCTTGTGGGTATTAACTCATTCTTCTCGTTTGTCACCACCATGGTACCTCCTTTCTTAGGTACCACTTGAACGGGGCTAACCCACAAAGAATCCGATATGGGATATATGATTCCCGCATCAAGTAATTTCATAACCTCTCCTTTGACAACTTCTTGCATGTGGGGGTTTAATCTTCTTTGCGGTTGAATGGTAGGTCTATGGTCCTCCTCTAGATGAATTCTATGCATGCAAAAGTTGGGATTTATCCCCTTAAGGTCATCTAGACTATAACCAATAGCCTTCTCATGTTGTTTCAACACATCAAGCAATTTTCCCAATTGGTTCTCATCAAGTCTATTATTAAAAATCACGGGTTTGGTCTTTGATTCATCAAGGTAAGCATATTTCAAATTTGGGGGAAGGGGTTTTAGAGTAGGGGTTTGTACCTTACTTTCCTCCTTTGAAGGTTCATTGAGAATTTGCTCCATCTCCATTAGACATTCCATTCTCATTGCATATTCAACTTATTCTTCATTGTCATCAATCTCATCACATTCAAATTCCATGATTAATTCCTCTTGCTCTTGAGCTTGTAAGATGTCTTCTAGGATAGATTGCTCATCTTCTATAGGTTGACATGCTTCTACAAGGATGTTATGCACTAATTCGGATTGTGCATGAGTGAGTTCTTTGTTAGCTAGAGCGGCCTCAAAAAGATCTACCTCCAATTCCCAATACATATTTTTAGCCTCACTTGCTTCCAAGGCTTCCAATGCTTGCATGGGATCTTTGAAGAAAGGTATACTTAAGTGGTCCTCTAGAAAACAATCTATAAGGTCCATCTTGCAAAATATCAAACAACTCGAAAATAGTTAGAACAAACCTTGAGGATTTTTACTTCTCCAAGGCAAAGAAAGACACAACTAATAACAATATAAGAAAATCTAAATCAAGTTAACACCGTCCCCGGCAACGGCGCCATTTTTGGTCATGATTCCTCGTGGGGTTTAGTTTTCAGTACTTGTCGTTTGGAGCACCTAGACCAAAACACAATTTATAACTTCACCAACAACTCTACAATTAGTAAAGAGGCAAGTAAAGGTCGGATCCCAAGGGACGGGAATTGATATGAGATTTCTATTGCAACTAGCGGTGTCTAAGGGTGTCACAATTGGGGTTTGAAGTAGAAGATCACTAAACTAAATAGCAATGAAAGTAAACAAGCAAGATGAATTAAAAGGGATGTAAACAATTGATAAAAGGCACTAGGGTGTCATGGGGTCATAGGGGATTCATGGGAATTGATCATACAAACATATTCTCAAGTTATAAGCAAGCAATTATTGTTGTGATGGATCGAGTTCGTTTATATCTGACAATCCTAGGAAAAATTGGGTCCCCGAGCCGAATCGATTAGATTGTACAACACCTACAAGTCGACTTAATCTTCCCTACTCAACAATATGCATGGTCTAATGAGACTCGTGTTGGTTTATGTCTTACAAGTCTCATTGAAAAGATAGGTGATGGATAAAAAATGCAAGGATTCATAGTCTCGCATTTCATCAAACATAACATGTGCATAAGTTGAGATCACAACAAGCAAGCAAATAAACTATGAAAGCATATTAATTTAAGCATGAATCATTCCCCATATTGGTTTCCCCTAATTACCCATTAACCCTAGCTAAAGGAACTACTCACTCATTATCATGTTGAACATGCTAGCAAGGTTGTCAATCATACCAACAAAGTGAAACATGATGAATAAATGAAGATGATTAAAAATAATTAAAATGGGATTAAGAGAATTATACCTACTAATGATTCCAATAATAAAGCAAAGAATAAAAGAAGTACTTAATGCTTGATTGGAAGGTTGTCAATCTCCCAATAATAACCCAAATAATCTTCAATTACCCAAAATAAAGGATGAACAAGAGAGAGATTAAGAAAATAAAACTTGTATTAAAACTTGATTTAATGTTGATTACAAGATTAAAGAGAGATTTGATTGATATTAACTATACTAAAGGTTGCTAAGAAGAACATGCTCTTCTAATTAGACTAATGGGGTATTTATAGTGGGGATTAGGTACATAAATTAGAGTTTACTAAGGGCTTAAATGACGATTAAGTCCTTGAGGAATCGCCGGTCTCTAGGGAGACTCCGGTTTCTTTTTCGCCGGTCTTAGAAAAAGATGTGCATCCTTCCTTGAAACTTGTAGAAGACGAAATGGGACTGTCTGGGAATCCAGGCGTCTTTAGCACGGGACGGGCGGATTTGGGAGCTTCTGGACGGGCGTCCAGAGGGTGAAGACGGGCGTCTTCTGGAGGTTCTGCCCGGGCGTCTTGTGGAGGAAGACGGTCGGATTGTAGGTGAGGGACGGGCGTCTTCAGGGCAATCCGCACGGATTGTCAGGCAGTTTCTTTCCTTCTTCTTTTCTTCCTTTTTCTTCATAAAATCCTTGAGGATTTCGTCGGGGATGCAAGGATCTTTTCTCATCATTACCCATCTACTATAGTATGTACAAAGGCCTTCTAATCTTGTCTCTCCTTGATGCTTGGTCATTAAATTCAATCAATTTAGCCTCATTTTGCCATGAAAATGTAAGGTTTGCACTCCTTTCTTACCAAGGACACAAAACCTCAAAGAATATGCAAAACAAAGAACTAAAGACAATAAATGACCCAAATATGCACTAAAAAGCATGGGAACAAGGCCAATTCGGGGACTAAATATGCTCTAATTATGGTCACATCAACGATGTAGTAGTTGCAACTCGCAATGGTGAATTGTTGCGTGACGGTAACATGAAGATTACAGGGACAACCTTATTTTAAAATTGCATGATGAGTCGTAGGTGGGAGTGTAGTTTAGGGTGTAGCAGGGGCGTGCCCACGTGTATGCTTGGTGTAGCAAATGCTACACCCAAAAAAAAATTGCGTTGAAATCGTCCAATTTGCTATACCATAATTGCACATTTATTGCTTAGCAATTAATTGTTCTAATTGTATTTATTATTGTATAATTCTTATACTCACAAAAAAAACTTTTACCTCTTTAATCCCCCTTAATTCCGCCTATTTAATGCACTTATTAATGTTTTTTATATATCAAAACGTTCAAATACCAATTCATAATTTTTTTTCTTCATTAATCTCTTTCTTCTACCAAGTTACCAAACAATGCAAATCTGCCCAACGCAATTTCCAACTTGACTCTACTCTCATCCCTGATATTTATGTTATATATATGTAAATAATATTTTGCTTAATTTTATATTCTTAACAATTATTTACTCGATATTTCATAACTTGTTATCATACAATATTTATATTTATATACTAATTCATCCTAGACATGAAAATGTCACCCGATCGGAAATAGAAATGTAAATATGAGGTGAGATAGGAATTGATTTACTAGCACTGCACATTTTATCTCAAATACTATCACTAATTCATCCCCGACATGGAAATGCTCGTCTTAGCTCTATTCTATTTCGTTTTTTTTTCTAAATAGATTTATTTGTTAATAATTACTGTATAATTTACTCCCTCCGTCTCAATCATTTAAAATACCTCTCACAAATAAAAAAAGGTAAACAAATGAAAGAGCCGGGGGAATTATCTTCTAAAAATTAAAATATACGTACAAAAAATATATATAATCAATCTCAACTGAATTTCCAAGAATTTTGAGACAATTTTGAGATTTGAGCTGAGCGAGTTTAAATCTGGTCATAGTTAATGACATCCCGCAATTTTAAGTAACACGATAATTTTGCTACACCAAAAATAAATTCCTCGGTCCGCCCCTGGGGTGTAGTGATGCAAAACTACATTTATTTGATATAAACCAAGTAATATAAGTGTGTTATATACGTAATTATAAAGTGGGAAGTGGACCATTTAATAATTAGGTCGTAATATAATTATATAAGTGAAATAGTTAATTTAGCTATTAATTAATATTATAATATATGTTAAAATTGTAGGATTCGACTTTGTAGAAGACCGTTACTAATTATTAGCTTGGCCGCTTGGATTTGCTTGTTAGGTAGGAATTACCTACTCAACTCGTATTTTATTATTATGTGAATGTATATTGAATTGTGATGGATTACAAGGTTAATATTAATAGTATGAATGAGTATTGGATACGCGGTATATGTGTATGCCAAGTTATTAACGGAGCCGTATGACTGGATTGCTATTTTTCATTATTGTTGGTTATATATGGTATGGTGCGATGGTTGTTCTATTGAGCATAACACGGAGGGTGTTACTCCCAATTGTGCATAGCGAGTAATCGTTACTGCCAGATGTGCATAGTAAGTATTTACTACTACCACCAGAGATAATTGTGCATAGTAAGTAATTACTACTGCCAGAGATAGTTATGCATAGTAAGTAATTATTACTGCCAGGTGAGCATGGTACGCAAGTACTACCGCCAGTTGAGCATAGCACGGTGTTAAAAGGGTTGTGCTACTGCCAGTGACGTAAGTGAGTTGTACGGATGAAGTGATGAGAATTTGAAGGATGTCTATTTTGGTTGGATTATTATTGTTGTTGTTTAGTTTATTCCTATTCAACCTCGTGGTTGACTGTGTATTCGTGAACATCTGTGATGAACCATAAATGGGGAGCAGATTTGCAGGTGCTTAAGATTAGCTAACTTGGGAGCTTATGGGATGCGTGAGGACTCCGGCCAGTCTACCTAGAAGTCTAGACCACATAGTTCTTTATTAACTTTATTTATTTCCGCTGCGAGTTGTATTTAATTTTATATTAAGTTTAAGTTTGGTTATGTTGTAAAAAACTTGTAATTGCTAAATTTTATTTAAAGTACTTTGGTTTTTTGTACTTTGTTATTCACTACCTCGGAAAACCGAGATGGTAACGCTCTCATTTACTTGGGATGTCTAGCTAAAGGCTCCTGAATAAATAGAGGTGTTACAAATAGCTTCGTGTGTATTCCTGTTTCTCATCATTTATTTTCTTCAGATGGTTGATGCCGAGAATAGGGCCAAGAAATCTGATGCCAAGGTAAAATTTTCGCCTTATTTGTATAACTCTTATACCATTATTCACAATCCATTACTGAAGTTATACACACTGTTAACTGAAGTTATTCAAAAAGAGATGAGAGTTATACAAAAAAAGCCTGGAGTTATAAAAAGGGCAAATTTTTACCTTGGTATCAGATTCCTTGGCAGTACCTTTGACATCATCAATCTAAAAAAAATGATGACAAATAGGATTAGTTGAAGTTATACATACTGTGAGTTGAAGTCAACTTATATTATGTATACCTCTTAGCCCTTTTTTTTATAACTTTAGCTAACAGTATGTATAACTCTAGTAATGGATTGTGAAACTTCTAATTATGTGCAACTCTTAGACCTTTTTGTATAACTTCAACTTATATTATGTATAACTCTTAGCCCTTTTTGTATAACTTCAACTTATATTATGTGTAACTTTTAGGCCTTTCTGTATAACATCAACTAATCTTGTTTATCATCCTTTTTTTTAGATGGATGATGTCAAAGGCACTGCCAAGAAACCTGATACCAAGGTAAAAGTTTGCTCCTTTTTATAACTTCAGTGTTTTTTTATATAACTCTTAGACATTTATGTATAACTTCAGCTAACAGTATGTATAACTCCAGTATTTCTTTATGAAACTTCTAATTAAGTGTAACTCTTAGTCCTTTCTGTTTAACTTCAGCTTATTTTATGTGTAACTCTTAGCCTTTTATGTATAACTTCAGCTAACATTGTAACTTTTATATTATGTGTAACTCTAATGCTTTGTTTCTGTGACTCTTAGGCCTTCAGTTCAATTGTTTTTTTTGTATTTCATTGTGTACTGTTAAAATTCAATAGCATGGTGTCTAATTTTGTTTGTCATCCTTTTTTTCCCATAAGCCTGATGTCAAGTTAATGTGGGTGAATATCCGTATACTACCCCTTTAATTGTAGGACTATAACGTAAGATTTACATGTGAATATAGTCATAAAACATAAAAACGATAAAAACGATAAGGAACAAGAAATAACCTCGGGTCCTTTAAATTGCGGCGTAAAGAACAGAAATCAAAGCAGATTTCCTCCTAATCGTTACACCCAAGACTTTGTCCGAGATATGCCCTTGTGCTAGAACAGTGTTCTCCGATTGCCTTGCAATATAGGGAGAACTGATGTGAGTTTTGTCGAGATGAGAGATCTCAGGTTTTTCAGAGGAGAATGCTCTTCAAAACCCTAGTTTTTCTGCAAATGAAATTGTCTAGGTCAAAAGGAGAGGGAGTCTCTCCTTTTGTTTGGTTCGGCCGGACCGAGTGCATGCATGGGGAAGTGGGCTTCCACTTCCTCTTAATTTTAGCTCGAGGTCCGATTCGCAAATGCTAAAATGTATATGACGGGTTTATATTATAAATCATTATCGGTTATCGGAAATTAAGGCATCGGCTAATAATACGGGTTAGCTGAATTATTAATTCGTGTCCGACAAAGCGATGTTGTATAATTATATTCAATATACATTAATTAAATATAAATCGCTTATATTTAATTTTACGAATTAACTCGTTAATTCGCCTTAGCCCATGATATTTAATCCGTATTAAATATAATATCTCAACATCACATATTTGACTAATTACTAATCAAATAACTCGGACTAACGGTTAGTCAATTTTGGCATCTACATGACAAGTATTTCCATCTTGTCACGTCTCTCGACGTATCCTATAGGTGTGACTTTTAGGGACCAGTTGATCACCGCCATCTGTATGACAATAACGTCAAACTTATCTAGCAAGCCAACCGTTATTGATAAACGTGGATCAACTGATAATAATACCAAAGTATGCCCTTTGATCCTTTTAGAGGTTTATAGGTCCTTGCACTAACTGTTAAGGACACCAACCCCAACAAGCTCCCACTTGTCCGTACAAGTGCATGTGCAATGACGTTATCCGCACTAACTGGAGGACACAAGCTCCAACAAACTCCCACTTGTCCGTACAAGTGTATGTGCGATAACCGATTCTCATATTCATTTAAAAATTTCTCCCACTCAATGTAAAACAATTTGCAGATCCGGATCCGCAAAGGTCGTATTTTACAATCGATCTGTATCTAGAGTGGTTTCCCCGACTAGAGAGTAACTTAACTGATAAAACGAATCCGTGTCCGAGCATGGCCATGCATTTCGATTCTGACTCCTCGAGTGGCCCTGAGAAATATCGAGTACCCGATAAAGGCTGAATATTTCCTTCAACTCGACTCCTTCCGATCTAAGCACGACATGAAATGACCCGGAAAAATCTACTTGGCCCCTGTTACGGATGACCGTGAGAAAGAAACCAAAGTCACCCAAAATCTGCCGTAGTCTCAAGAGACAGTCGATAGTCAAGAGATTCGACTCTAAGGATCACCATGGAAGTCCTATCCACGACCGGGCAACGAATGTTATAAAACATTTAGGACTCCACGTCGATGTCACAATGGTGTCCTACGAAATATCCGTATAAATCGCCTCTGTGATTGGTCAGTCAACCGGTTGACTTATGGCTCGTTGAACCCACCATCAACCAACGTCACAAAATAATTGCCAGAGTTATCAGCTCATGTGGGCAATTAAGGACTAACAAGATATGATGTTTGTTCAGTTCACTTTGTGGTGTTCAAAATCGTCGTACAATTCCACATGAAAAACAAAATATATATATAAAATATCAAAACGATGATGTCGTATAGAGTACAAAGGAGAATGAATCTGATCCATAAAAGAGTACTACAACTTAGGAACACGTTTAATTCCCATGGAATTAACGTGTCCTTCATGCTTATCTTGTCGTAATGCTTTAGTGAGAGGATCTGCTATGTTGTCATCTGTAGCAATCTTTTCTATCACTCATCTTTTTGCTCCACGTAATCCCGGATTAGATGAGCTTTCCGTTGTACATGTCTAGACTTGTTGCTAGACTTAGGCTCCTTAGCTTGGAAGATGGCACCACTATTGTCGCAATAGATGGTGATCGGGTCATTCGAACTAGGCACTACAGAGAGCCCATGTAAGAATTGACGCATCCATATCGCTTCCTTTGTAGCCAGGCGCGGCATAGTACTCGGACTCGATCGTAGAATCTGCTTTATGTAACAGTTTGTTTCGAACTCTTCCAGGTGACAGCGGCGCCATTAAGAGTAAAAACGAATCCAGAATGAGATTTCGAGTCATCTCGATCCGTTTGGAAGCTAGCATCTGCAGAATCCGGTTGCGCATAGCGTTTGAGAGCCTCCATAAGTCAATGCCCAATCTTTAGTCCTCCTAGGTACTTAAGAATGTTCTTGACAACCAGCCAATGTGGTTCACCTGGTTCTTTGTTGGAATCGACTTGTCATACTCAATGCATATGCCACGTCCGGACGTGTGCATATCATGGCATACATGATTGATCCTATAGCCGAAGCATAAGGAATCCGTGTCATGCGCTCTTTCTCTTCCGGTGTCTCTGGTGCCCGAGACTTGCTCAAATGCACCCACAGGAGCCATGGGAAGGAACCCCTTCTTGGAGTTAGTCATGCTTTGAATCTCTCTAGGACTTTGTCTATGTAAGACTCCCGATCGAGAGATAACATCCGTCGTGATCTATCTCGATAGATACGGATGCCTAGAATTCTTTGTGCCTCTCCCAGATCTTTCATCCGGAAATGGTTTTTCAACCATACTTTCACCGAAGTTAAGAGAGGTATGTCATTCCCAATCGGGAGTATGTCGTCAACATACAATATTAGGAAGACAATCTTGCTCCCACTCGACTTGATATATAGACATGGTTCCTCGACCGATCGAGTAAATCCATTTTCTTTTATCACTTGGTCGAAGCGATGATTCCAACTCCGTGATGCTTGCTTAAGTCCATAAATGGAACGCTTAAGCTTGCATACTTTCTTAGGATGTTCAGGATCGATGAAACCTTCGGGTTGTACCATGTACAACTCTTCCTCCAAAAAGCCGTTTAAGAAGGCGGTTTTCACATCCATTTGCCAAATTTCATAGTCATGAAAAGCAGCGATCGCTAAGATAATCCGAATGGAACGCAAAGATAACTACGGGTGCAAAAATCTCATCGTAGTGCAAACCTGGCACTTGGGTGAAACCTTTTGCAACTAGTCGTGCTTTGTAGATATCTTGCTGACCTTCCACAGAATGCTTTATCTTGTAAAGCCATTTGCATTGAAGGGGACGAACCTTAGCAGGTAAGTCAACAAGATCCCATACGTTGTTCTCATACATAGAGTCCATCTCGGATTTCATGGCCTCAAGCCATAGTTTCGAGTCAGAACTGGTCACGGCACCTTTATAGGTTGCGGGTTCACTACTCGTTAAGAGTAGAGCGTCATCTATGTCATGTTCCTCGACCATACCAATGTATCTGTCCGGAGGAATAGAGACTCTTCCCGACCTCCTAGGTTCCTCGGAATATTCACATGCAGGGGGATTGAAGGAATAGGTTCCTCCAATAGTTGCTCGGTATTTGGTTCTGGAATCTCCGACAAGTCGAAGGTTCTATCACTCTTTGCATTCTCGAGAAATTCCTTCTCTAAGAATGTCGCACTAGCCGCAACAAAAACACGTTGTTCGGTTGGCGAATAGAAGTAATGACCACGTGATCCTTTAGGATAACCTATAAAGTATGTCTTGACCGATCGCGGGCCGAGCTTATCTTCAAGTCTCCACTTGACATAAGCCTCGCAGCCCCAAACCCGTATAAAGGACAAGTTAGGGACCGTTCCCTTCCATAGTTCATATGGAGTCTTGTCAACAGACTTTAGACGGACTTGGTTAAGTATTAGAGCGGCTGACAAAAGAGCATAACCCCATAATGAATCGGGTAAAACCGTGTGACTCATCATGGATCGAACCATATCAAGTAGTGTTCGATTTCTCCGTTCGGACACACCATTCAATTGAGGTGTTCCGGTGGAGTTAAGCGTAGGGCAATCCCACGGTCCTTTAGGTGTTGATCAAACTCGTGAGAAAGATACTCGCCACCACGATCCGAACGCAGTGTTTTAATCTTTCTACCTAATAGGTTCTGTACCCTATTTTGGTATTCCTTGAATTTCTCAAAGGATTCACTTTTGTGCTTCATTAAGTAGACATAGCCATATCTACTCAAATCGTCCGTGAAAGTGATGAAATACCTATAGCCTTCTCGTGCGGTGATTGACATAGGACCACATACATCCGTGTGTATGAGCCCTAATAGGTCGGCCGCGCATTCCAACACCTTTGAAGGAAATACGAGTCATCTTACCGATGAGACATGATTCACACGTGCCAAATGATTGAAAATCAAAGGCCGAGATAGCTCCATGTTTGATGAGCTGTTTTACGCGTTTCTCATTAATGTGTCCCATACGGCATTGCCATAGATACGTTTGATCTTTGTCACCAACCTTTAACTTTTTATTCATTACGTGTAATATTTCCGAGGTCCGATCTAAAACATAAATTCCGTTCATGGAAACGCCTTGTCAGAAATCATATCGTGTAATGAGAAAATGCAAGCATTGTTTTCTATTACAAATGAAAAATCAAGTTTATCAAGCGCAGAAATCGAAATAATGTTTTTGGAAAGACTAGGAACATAATAGCAATCATATAATGATAACTCAAATCCGCTTGGAAGCTGGATCACATATGTCCCCTTTGAGATGGCGGCTACTCTTGCTCCATTCCCAACACGCAGTCCACCTCACCCTTTACGAGGGGTTCGATGTTTCGGAGCCCCCGCACATGATTACACAGATGAGAACCACAACCAATATCAAGTACCCAAGTTCCGTAACTTGCGTGGTTAATCTCAATCATGTGAATAAAAGTAGAAGAGAGAGAAGACATACCAACGGGTTTAACACGACCTGCCTTTAAGTCCTCATGATAAACAGGACATGTGCGTCTCCAATGCCCAGTCTTGTGGCAATGATGGCATTCCATGTTTTCACTCTTGCTCTTTGTCATGCCCGATGAGTTGCTCGCCTCACCAGGACCACTCTTACCTGAACCCGACTTCTTGAACTTCGCCTTACCTCTCGTTAGGTTTGCGGAGCTTTGCCCTTACCTTTCCCTTTGTTTGACACAACGAGAACATCCTGTTTCGAGCTCCCATCAACTTCATGTCCTTCTCGGTGCATGTACGAGGAGGGAGTGCAATTCATGGGGAGTTTTCTTCAAATCATTCATATAGTAATTCGCTCTGAATTGCGAATAACCATCGTGGAGTGAATGAAGAATACGGTCGATAACAATATTCTCGCTGATGTTACAATTAAAGGTCTCCAGTTTCTCGACATTCTCAATCATGCTGAAAATGTGTGGGCTAACAGTTGGCCCTTAAAGTCTCGCATCAAAGAAGCGAGTGGTATGCTCATAGGTCACGATTCTCGGTGCTTTCGAGAATTCCTTGGTGAGCGTGGTGAAAATCTTGTTTGCACCATGGGCTATGAAGCGTTTATGCAAATTGGGTTCCATTGCAAAAATAAGTACGTTCTTTACCGCACCCGCTTCTAAAGCGAAATCGTTATACTTGTCGATCTCGTTTATTCCAGGCCGTGGGGCACAGGGTTTAACGGCATGGGCTCAAGCGATATCCCGAGCTTCCCGTCGGCGGCGGCATTCCGTAATCTTTGCCTCCCGATCCGCTGAAGTTGGATCCGTCATTCTTCAATCGAGTAGACGATTCATCGACTCATGAAGATCCTAAGCCCGGACTCACGGTCCAATGTGGCACTTGGCATTGGGTTATCACTTGAACCACCATTTGATGTTTAGCGATTTAAAATCGTGATCTACACCGAAAAAGAAAGAAAAACAAAACGAAATAAGCAACTCATCGAGGTGATTTAAGTCTATTTTAAAATTCATTTTAAACATGTAGACTCTCCCACTTGCATAATTGATCTCCCTCAAGAATGATACAAGTGATCCCAAGACTCAATTTCGTAAACCGATAAGCCAACTGTTTAGCTAATTCTTTCGTAAGAACTCTTGGTCGATAGATTTCCGTAAATCCTATCTATAGTCCACCATGATCACGGATCGTTTGAGTGACCATAGTGTTGAGATAAAATAGGTCAATCGGTTCCAACTTACCCGACGTAGAAGGGGTCATAGTATGCCTACCGACGAAGAAGGGACTCATTTGAGTTTGACCTATAAAGACCGTTCTCAATTTTAGTTTATACGAGGAAGATCCCATCAACAAAATTATAATTCATTTTAAGTGAACGAATAACTAGCGTCTGTCGTGAATGAATTTATTTGGATGATGGCTTAAAACGTGTGACATGAGAATGTCAATGAAAACTAACTCGTGACCTCTATATGTGTCAGTTTTCATGCAATAAATTACAGGTGGTTTGGTTTTTAGGCGGAATATGATGCAAATAATCGTTGCGAAAAATAAATAAAGGAATGCAATACGTAAATAAAAATTTCCTAGTGTGGCCTATCCTAGTATAAGAACAAAATACAACTTTGGAATCCACCGTTGGACCCGAAAAGCTTGTCTTGATGTTCCATCTTGATCCAAGTAGCGGGAGTGAGCATCTGGTCTCCGTCTTTGGTCTTCTCAAAAATTACAATTAAAATTACAAAATATAAACCTATTTACATTCTAATTAAAAAACTGTAATTACAAGTGAAAAATCCAAAACGGAGATACAAGATCTCAAAATACAACCAAGACCGTGTTCCATCATTACGGTAACACGTTCTACTAAGGCCACACTAAGTTACAACCGTTTGTAAAAAAGATAAATACGTAATAAAAAGGCATTCACGACATTCATAAATATGCGATAAATAAAATGCATCAACTAAAAAAAAATTCATTCGTGACATAATTCCGTAATTATGTTAAATTTATCCAAACCACCTTTTAATGATTAAAATTCATGTGATAAAACCGCTTCTATCATTTAATCTTAATCCATTATAATCCGTCATTTTAAAGACGCTTTAAAACAACTATATGGTACGTGAGTGAACCGATTCACTATTAAGCGAGTGTACTATATCCGTATAAAGTACATATAGAAGCCAAAAGAAAATTTAAATCAAAAGAAACAAATTTTCAAAGCTTTTAAAGACGAAATCCCTCGATCCAGGGACATGAGTGCTCGATCGAGGAACTAAAAGGGTCGATCGACTGAACTGCAAGTCGATCGAGGGGTATGCTAATCATGGAGCACTCGATCGACTAAACTGGAGGTCGATCGAGAGCTTATATCAGCAAATCTACTCGATCGAGTACGAGGACAACTCGATCGAGCAGAGGGGTTTTGAAAGCAGGTCGATCGAGTACAACAGGGACTCGATCGAGCAAAAGTTTTTAAAACAGGTCGATCGAGTACAACAGGGACTCGATCGAGCAAAAACAAGATGACAAACTCTCGATCGAGTAGAAATACGCTCGATCGAATGCTTATATGGCTGAGACTTCAAAACCCTCGTGAAACAGTTTGTCGAGACAAAATCAATTGCAAATTCGATCAAAAATGCATTAAAACAAATTTGACAATTGACAAAAACTTGACATGTTGCTATAATCTCTGTATAAAATAACAACATGTAAAAACAACATGAAATTTGAAACAAAAACAGCCGCGTAAAACATGGCACGGTTTGGTTTTCGAGACAAAACAACAACAAGAGCAATCGTGTAAACAAGACACGGTCCCCAATGCAACCAAAAAAAAACGCACAAATTAAAAAATTTCTGCCGAGTAAAAAAATATGGTCTGCGTGGAAAAAATGTGAGCCGTGACATTTTTTAACCATAATTCATCGTTTCAACAATCGTTTGATGAAAAACACATATAAAATTTTACGTGGCCTCGCTCTGATACCACTTGTGGGTGAATATCCGTATACTACCCCTTTAATTGTAGGACTATAACGTAAAATTTACATGTGAATATAGTCATAAAACATAAAAACGATAAAAACGATAAGGAACAAGAAATAACCTCGGGTCCTTTAAATTGCGGCGTAAAGAACAGAAATCAAAGCAGATTTCCTCCTAATCGTTACACCCAAGACTTTGTCCGAGATATGCCCTTGTGCTAGAACAGTGTTCTCCGATTGCCTTGCAATATAGGGAGAACTGATGTGAGTTTTGTCGAGATGAGAGATCTCAGGTTTTTCAGAGGAGAATGCTCTTCAAAACCCTAGTTTTTCTGCAAATGAAATTGTCTAGGTCAAAAGGAGAGGGAGTCTCTCCTTTTGTTTGGTTCGGCCGGACCGAGTGCATGCATGGGGAAGTGGGCTTCCACTTCCTCTTAATTTTAGCTCGAGGTCCGATTCGCAAATGCTAAAATGTATATGACGGGTTTATATTATAAATCACATCGGTTATCGGAAATTAAGGCATCAGCTAATAATACGGGTTAGCTGAATTATTAATTCGTGTCCGACAAAGCAAAACGATTGTATAATTATATTCAATATACATTTAATTAAATATAAATCGTTTATATTTAATTTCTACGAATTAACCGTTAATTCGCCTTAGCCCATGATATTTAATCCGTATTAAATATAATATCTCAACATCACATATTTGACTAATTACTAGTCAAATAACTCGGACTAACCGGTTAGTCAATTTTGGCATCTACATGACAAGTATTTCCATCTTGTCACGTCTCTCGAACGTATCCTATAGGTGTGACTTTTAGGGACCATTGATCACCGCCATCCATATGACAATAACGTCAAACTTATCTAGCAAGCCAACCGTTATTGATAAACGTGGATCAACTGATAATAATACCAAAGTATGCCCTTTGATCCTTTTAGAGGTTTATAGGTCCTTGCACTAACTGTTAAGGACACCAACCCCAACAGTTAAGTGTAAAGAGAGCACACGATACCATGATTTCGTGTTGACCTATAAGGCTTGTTTCTCTGATTGAAAAGCTTAATGAGGATCATGTGGCTGCCGTAAAGAAAATTGGGTTTGTCGGTCTTTTGGAGCTTAAGATTAGCAATTTCCCACTTCCACACGTATGACTATTTTTGGAGGCCTTCTCTGATGGGTCATATGTGTTCATGGCCTCTCGAAAGAAGGAGTTTATGATCAGTAAGCAAGACATGCATGATTGCTTCTTGATACCTTTTGGCCCCAATCCTCTTCCCTTGTACCAACTGGCCCTCAGAAAGACTCTAAGAGCCCTGCAAATAAGGCGCTGAAGGACAAATGGCAGAAAGCTTACAGAGTCAAGAAAGCCTCCAGTTCAATAAATTCAGGTAAATTTTTGAGGGAAGTCGAGGCTTAGAAAGAGGCAGATGATCATTTTTGCCGGCTCTTTCTTTTTTTTTGTATGTCTTTACTCCTCGCCCCGACCCTAAATAACGGGATAGATTTAACGCTTTTAAGGGCTGTAGAATACCCTAAAGCCATTCCGCATTTTGACTGGTGTTCTTATGTGTTGGGAAATTTGGTCAAAGTCGGGTCAGATTTAAAAAAGGCAACGATGTTGGGTGCCTGCATCCCCTTCCTCATGATAACCTACTTTTAGCGATATGATTACCGCGGTAGTACCTGCCCCTACCATCTCCCTCTAATTTAGCATTGGGATAAAAAGACGCTTGTAAGTAGGATAAAATGGGAGGTGTCGAAAGGGGTATTGGGTAGGCTAACTTCATATAAGGTCAAGTATCTACGGTGCCTTCAGGAGCCCTCTAATATTTTGAGTTTGGACAGTAACACCATCAGTGGCTCTGGTGAACCCCAACTACTCTTGTTATCTACCCCTGCTCAAAAACCGAGAAGAAGTTCATTAAGATTGAGCTACCCAGGAGTCGAGGATGACCAGGAATTGAAAGCTAGGGCTATCGACGTAAGTTTTCTTTAGTTTACATATTGTGCAAATTGATTTTCTTTGAACTGAACGAACCTATATAATAATATAACTAACTTACTGTACCTCTTCAATGCAGGGTACACATGAGCTTTATCTACAGATGCAAAGGAACGCTATTGTGGTCGACTCATGGTACGCAGACGTAACTGCAAGGATCACATGCGCAACAAGTGATCTGACAGGCCTATTACCTAGTCAGTCATCCCAAAAATTCTTTGAGGGCGAAAAGTTTCAACAATTCATCGCTGAAGTAGAAGATATTACAGAAAGAATGAAAGATTTTGTTTATGATGCACCCGTATTTAAGAGGGAGATCGTGATCCCCCAAAAAAAACATGACAAAATTGACGCATCTACGCGTCAAATAAGTGAAGTGCTGTCTAATATAGTTAATGATGGGGGGTGGCAGGGTTGTTAAGTCTTGCGCTGATAAGCTCGGAGAGTCGGACAAAGCTGACCTGCTTATGAAATCAGTTGTAGTATCATTGTAACACCCCGTAAATTGGAAGACCTTTATTTTATTTTAAAAGTAATATTTCAATCTATTTTAATTTAATATTAATTTATTTGAAATAAAATTTATTTAATAAAATATAATCTTACTTTATTTTGAAGAAATATAATTATTTTTGATAGTTTAGAAATGTTTAAAAGTGATTTAAACTATATTTAAACTTTTTCCTTTGATAAAATAGATTTCGGATAAAAGTCGTAAAATTGGGATTTTCCCATTTCTTACGGTCGTTGGGTAAACGAGTTTGGATATTGGGCATATGAGTACTTAATCTTTTAGTAAAATCGTGTTTAAGAACTTTAATATTCTCGGAAATCGCGTTCGACGAATATTTCTAATTACCGTCGAAGCAAACCCAAAACGTAAACAATTGACTTACTCTTCCCATGCCATTTGAGCCGCCCAACCTCCTCCATTGTCCCCTCTTTCAATCTTCATTTCCTCCATTCTCAATCTATCTTCTCCTTCTCTCAAACACCAAAAACCTATCAAAATAACTTCCTTATAATCCCTAAATCCACCATAAATCCTTCATTTCTCCACCAAATCTCATAAAAATTATATATTTGGAATCCTCTTTTCAATCCTCATCTCCTAGTAAGCTTTATTTTCATTTCCCCCAATTTTGGTTTAAGACTCATCTTTTAGGGTTTTCGAATTTAAGCTTAATAATTGTGTTTTTGTTGTTCTTATAGGTGAAGAATATGAAGATGAGTTAGGAGACTCATATATTATAGAAGATGATGAGTGATTTCGGTTTCTAGGGCTCTTTCTCAAGTGTTATTGTTCTCTTTTTCTAGCTTAAGGTAACTATTCCGAGTCACTCGACGAATTAATGTCTTATTAGTAGTTGTATTTGTTGTTTGTTGTTGTTTGTTGTCGTTTGTTGTTGTTGTTGTTTGTTGTTGTTTGTTGTTGTCTGAGATGATCTTGTTGATAAATGAATGAATGGAGTAAGATGAGTATGCTTATGTTTAATTTATGTTACCCATTTGTATATTATTGTTTGGAACAAATTTGGATGAGGAATTATGTGTTGTGACAAGTCCGTGTTATGGCTGGAACGCGTCAGTACAGGACTGAGACGGTTTCCAATGTTTCCAAAAATATGACAGATTGAACGGCATCGAAAAATTAGGTGGTTTAGCCACTTGAATCACTCAATTCGGAGTCTGTATGAGTAAATGGCGTCGTTTTATCGATTAAAAATTTATAGAAAAATTTACCCTTGTGTGAGACAGTTATTTATGCTATTTTCTTATGCGATAATTTTGTGGAATTAGTTATTTTGTAAGTTGGAATGTTTTCTTTATGTTGATAGTGTTCACATGATAGAAATTGGAATATTGCATGAGAATGACATTGTAATGAATGTTGTGATTTGGGCCAAAATGGGCCAAGACTCTGAGCTGGGCCAGTTTGACCGAATGAGTTTGGTCAAACTAGGTTTAAACCGGTCAGCCTCGATTAGACCAATGACCCGTCGCGGGACTCGGGTCGAGGGTTTGTCTTTGAGGTGAGATTGGTTGTTATTGGATGTTTTATGTTGATGCCTCGATATTTGTGATTATCATTTCACATGTTGGTTGTTGGATGCTTTGGATGCCTTATACTTGAGTTCGGTTGCCTCTTTGCCATTTTACCTTATTCTCATGGATTATGGTACTGTTGGTTAGCTGGAATTTGAATTATTATTGATATTGGAGATATTGTTGGATTGTCAGCTGAATATGCTCTTGCGTAGCCTTTCATATGCTAGTGTGTGTATGATCATTTGTGTGTGCAAGTTTGGACTCTTTGCCCCTCTTATGGTTAATTGGGTGTCCTACTTGTTTTGTGTGGCGTGGGCTAAAGTATTCAAGCTGGGACTAGGTCCTAGGTGAGGATTTCGGCCTTCGTCATAGATAGGCCATTATAGTCTTTGACGAGTGTATGTTTGTGGCTTAATAGCCTTTGTGTCTTAGCTTGGTGGGTTTATATCCAAGTTAGGGCATGACCTCCTGACGTACTCTTAGAAGTATGTGGTCAGTTTAAGTACTAGCCAACCCTTTGGTGGACTCCTTAGGGGTACTCATGTGTTGTTATCATGGGTCTTGGATGCGGTAGTTTTCCGCATGTCGCTAGGTCTGCGCAGGTTTAGGACTAGGGTGTTTACCTTACCTCGTGGTATAGACTCGAGTTACAGAGTGACTATTAACCGTCCAAAGAACTTATGCCTGTCTCTAGATATATTGTCCTTTCTTGTTTGATGATTCTATGAATCATAGAAGGTGAGATGCAAGCCGGCTATGGTTGATAGAGTTTGGATTCCTGGATGTTATGTGATTCACATGATAGTGTAGTATGAATCGGTCTAGTATTCACATGCTAGGACTATGTGTTGTTATATTGTTGTTCACATGATAAGCACGATTGTCTAGCATCTATATGCTAAGGCTATGTGTTATTCATATCCATATTCTTATGTTTACATGTTATATTAATTATGACATTTCATGGCTGGGAGAACTCGGAGTTACTCCCCACTGACTGTGGCTTTCGTATTTGTATAAAATGCGATTGACAGGTAGGTGATGCATATATGGGGTACATGGACGAGCTAGCAAGCAAAGTAACCTTGGGACCTAGATTGGCTTTATTTTATTGTGACCCTTAAACACTTTTTATGTCATATACTTTTTAGGGACATATGTCTCCCTTTTTCATATTCGGGTTGTATAACTTTGTTTTGCGACTTTAGTGACCTTGCATGTTTGACACCTTCCCATTTGGATATTTTTATAACAGGTTCAGGTTTTAAAAATTACAGGTTTTTACCCAAATGAACCTATTACAAACATATCCATGCAGTTTTTATCTAGAATTATGTGTGTAATTTTCCGCAATGAATGAGGGTGTCACAGTTGGTATTAGAGCATATTTGCTCCCGACGCACGTTTGTGCACCCCCGATAAAAATAACTTGACCTTAAAATAATAAACTTGAGAGATGGGTAGGATGGGTAGACTTAAGGACCTAAGGTGGTAGTCTGTAGTGTGTTTGCTCTTTGTTAAGTTCTAACATGTTTGTTGATTGTCAATCATTTTTGTTACCCTTGGATCAATGACCGTGAGCTTACCCGTGTCGTGATCAAGATTTGGTGCCTATCGTCGGGCATTGGAGATTTGTTCAACTTATGAAGAATGCTTCTTCTTCCTCGAAGTTATCCCTCCATCTTTGTGTACCTTGCCTTACTCTTTACTTCTTAATGCTTGCCTCTTCTTCTAAACTCTCTTTTCTTTCCTTAGGAGTGACTCTTGTACCCTCCCAACTTGTGTTTTGTTCCTTGCTTACCTTCCCTTAACGCCTTTTTATAGTACTCTTTCTTTTGAGGAATGTTGGCCTTGGTTAGAGAATTTGACTTTTGAGGAGATTGTTTGTGGTTAACCCATAACCCTGGTTTTGAGTGGTTGTGATGTTAGAAAGACCTAGGTAGTGTGATGAGACATACTTAATGATTCTTAGACCTAGATCCTTAATAGAGTGAGTATTCTTGATTGGTGGATTTTATGTTGTCAAGTGTGAGTTGCGTTTGTTACTAAGGCTATAGAACTTGGCTTTGTTGTTTAGGTTTGGGATTTGAGAGCCTTGGGAAGTGTAGTGAGACATGTCTTGGGATACTAGTGCCTGGTACTTGACTTTAAATGGATGGAATTGAATGGTGGAATATTTGAGGAATCCTTTCTGGGAATTTATAGCTTGGTATTCGGATCTTTGATTGAGGATTTTACTATTTTGAGAAACCCATGGTTGACACTAGTTGGATATGAGTATAGCTTTGTTGGAACTTTGACCTTGATCTTGTGGAAGTTGTTTGTGGATGTTTGAGGATTTGGAGTGGTGAAATCACACTTATAGTGGAGTACCCTGTTTCAGGGAATAGATTAAGATGAAGTAACATGAGCGTTTTGAGGAAATCCTTGGGAGTGATGTAGTTATAAGTTTTGTTGCTAAGAAGTTTTCGGAACCGCTTAGGTTGATGTTGTTGTTTGAGATTTGAGTACCTGGCGTTTCCTTGTTGTCTAATTTCCTTTCTTCTTTGACCATAAGCGTTACCGTTCATACCTCCTTTCCTCGCTTCATCATGCTCATGATCTTGAATTAGCCGCCGTGGTACATGCCTTGAAGACATGAAGGCATTACATTATTAGAGTTCATTGCCGCATTTATACCGATCATAAGAGTTTGAGGTGTATCTTTACCCAGAAAGAATTGAATATGAGACAAAGAAGATGGCTAGAGTTGGTGAATGATTATGATGCCGAGTTGATTTATCATGAAGGGAAAGCAAATGTGGTGGCCGATGCTTTGAGTAGGAAGACTAGTCACTCTTTGAGCACTATCCGTGTGTTACCTGATGAACTTACCACGGAATTTCAAAAGTTAGGGATTAGCCGTGTTGGGAAGGGCTTTAACTATCTTAGTGCCTTGAGTGCAGAACCCGACTTTTACCGTTAGATCCGTACTTGCCTACCTGAGGATGCTACTTTCAAGTCCATTCAAGCAAAAATCCAACTTGGGCAAGCTAAGGATTGTGTGGTGGATAGTGATGGATACCTTCGTTACCAAGGTAGGATGTATGTTCTGAGAGTAGCCGAGTTGAGGAAGAAGATCCTTGATGAAACTCACCTTTCTCCTTACTCTATTCATCCTGGTGGTGACAAGATGTATAAAGACTTGAGATTACAGTTTTGGTTGCCTAGGATGAAGATTGATGTCCTAGAGTATGTTAGCAAGTGTCTTACCTGTTAGAAAGTGAAGATTGAGCATCAGAAACCCGGGGGTTTGCTACAACCTTTGGATGTTCCCCTTTGGAAATGGGAGTCCATCTCCATGGACTTTGTGATGGCTTTACCTAAGACTGCTAGCAGAAAGGATGCGGTTTGGGTGGTTGTAGATCGATTGACCAAATGTGCTAGGTTTATACCTATCAAGGAGACGTGGAGATTAGATGTCCTAGCTGAGGTCTATGTGAGGGAGATAGTACGCTACCATGGAGTGCCTAAGGATATAGTTTCAGATCGTGACCCGAGATTCTGTTCCCGTTTCTGGACTGCTTTGCAAGAAGCCATGGGTAGTAAGCTACTGATGAGTACCGCTTTTCATGCCGCTACAGATGGACAGACTGGGAGGACTATCCAAACTTTAGAGGACCTCCTCCGTGCTTGTGCTTTAGACTTCCACACTTCTTGGGAGAAATGTTTACCTCTTGTCGAATTCTCCTACAACAATAGCTATCATTCCTCTATCAAGATGTCACCTTATGAGGCTTTGTACGGTAGGAAGTGTCGTAGTCCTGTCTGTGGGGATCAAGTCCAAGATGCTCATGTGTTGGGACCCGATTTGGTGACTGAGACCATCAATCAGGTTCAGATTATTCGAGAGCGTATGAAAGCCGCTCAAGACCGACATAAATCTTATGCCGATGTCCGTCGTCGACCACTTGCCTTTGAGCTTGATGATCGGGTATTCCTTAAGGTGTCACCTATGAAAGGGGTGAAACGGTTTGGTGTGAAAGGAAACAAGAGTCCCAAATACATTGGACCTTTCCCTGTGCTTGAGAAGATTGGTCCCATTGCATACCGTTTAGAGTTGCCCCCGAACTTGAGCAAGGTTCATAATGTCTTCCATGTATCTCAGTTGAGGAAGTACATTAGTGATCCGAGCCATGTTATTCAAGAAGAAATCCCAGATTTGGAACCTAACTTGGCTTTGGAAGAAAGGCCGATCCGAATCCTCGAAAGGGCAAACAAGCAACTTAGAAACAAAGTGGTGCCCCTAGTTCGTATCCTTTGGCGTTGTGGAAATGTCAAAGAAGAAACTTGGGAGCCTGAATCTTCTAAGTTAGCTAAATATCTAGAACTTTTCTCGTGAGGTAATTCTCTCTCCTTTATCTAATTCTTGTGAGTTTTAGCTATCCTTTCGAGTGTTCCTCTCCTTCCCTGGAATATTCTCCGCGTTAGTAGTCATTGCTTAGTTGTATAAAAGTCGTAGTTAGAGTTTGGTCATAGCTAGTGGAGTTATTATCCATATTATAGAGTTTCGAACTAAAGATTTTTGAAAATGTTTTAATGTTTTCCACTGGTTTTAACGTCAATGAGTGGTAAAGCTCGTTATTGGAGACGTCCGATAATTTGTTTTCTCATTTGTTGGTGTAAATATATATATTTTTATGTCTTTGATTTGGAATGTTGATGTTCTTTAATGGCCGATGAGGATATTCCGTTCTATTGAAAAGACACTTATATTTCATACGTTCACATTTTGAATATTTTGTTTACTTGATTTTAAAGAGATAGACCTACATATGTACAATGTTCCTTCTTCTAAGTTTCGGGGACGAAACTTCTTAAAAGGAGGGATGATTGTAACACCCCGTAAATTTGAAGACCTTTATTTTATTTTAAAAGTAATATTTTAATCTATTTTAATATAATATTAATTTATTTGAAATAAAATTTATTTAATAAAATATAATCTTATTTTATTTTGAAGAAATGTAATTATTTTTGATAGTTTAGAAATGTTTAAAAGTGATTTAAACTATATTTAAACCTTTTCCTTTGATAAAATAGATTTCGGATAAAAGTCGTAAAATTGGGATTTTCCCATTTCTTACGGTCGTTGGGTAAACGAGTTTGAATATTGGGCATATTAGTACTTAATCTTTTAGTAAAATCGTGTTTAAGAACTTTAATATTCTCGGAAATCGCGTTCGACGAATATTTCTAATTACCGTTGAAGCAAACCCAAAACGTAAACAATTGACCCACCCTTCCCATGCCATTTGAGCCGCCCAACCTCCTCCATTGTCCCCTCTTTCAATCTTCATTTCCTCCATTCTCAATCTATCTCCTCCTTCTCCCAAACACCGAAAACCTATCAAAGTAACCTCCTTACAATCCCTAAATCCACCATCAATCCTTCATTTCTCCACCAAATCTCATAAAAATTATATATTTGGAATCCTCTCTTCAATCCTCATCTCCTAGTAAGCTTTATTTTCATTTCCCCCAATTTTGTTTTAAGACTCATCTTTTAGGGTTTTCGAATTTAAGCTTAATAATTGTGTTTTTGTTGTTCTTATAGGTGAAAAATATGAAGATGAGTTAGGAGACTCATATATTGTAGAAGATGATGAGTGATTTCAGTTTCTAGGGCTCTTTCTAGAGTGTTATTGTTCTCCTTTTCTAGCTTAAGGTAACTATTCCGAGTCACTCGACGAATTAATGTCACATTAGTAGTTGTATTTGTTGTTTGTTGTTGTTTGTTGTCGTTTGTTGTTGTTTGTTGTTGGTTGTTGTTGTTTGAGATGATCTTGTTGATAAATGAATGAATGGAGTAAGATGAGTATGCTTATGTTTAATTTATGTTATCCATTTGTATATTATTGTTTGGAACAAATTTGGATGAGGAGTTATGTGTTGTGACAAGTCCGTGTTTTGGCTGGAACGCGTCAGTACCGGACCGAGACGGTTTCCAATGTTTCCAAAAATATGACAGATTGAATGGCATCGGAAAGTTAGGTGGTTTAGCCACTTGAATCACTCAATTCGGAGTCCGTATGAGTAAATGGCGTCGTTTTATCCATTAAAAATTTATAGAAAAATTTACCCTTGTGTGAGACGGTTATTTATGCTATTTTATTATGCGAGAATTTTGTGGAATTTGTTATTTTGTAAGTTGGGATGTTTTCTTTATGTTGATAGTGTTCACATGATAGAAATTGGAATATTGCATGAGAATGACATTGTAATGAATGTTGTGATTTGGGCCAAAATGGGGCAAGACTCTGAGCTGGGCCAGTTTGACCGAATGAGTTTGGTCAAACTAGGTTTAAACCGGTCAGCCTTGATTTGACCAATGACCCGTCATGGGACTCGAATTCGAGGTTTGTCTTTGAGGTGACATTGGTTGTTATTGGATGCTTTATGTTGATGCCTTGATATTTGTGATTATCATTTCACATGTTGGTTGTTGGATGCTTTGGATGCCTTATACTTGAGTTTTGGTTGCCTGTTTGCCATTTTAGCTTGTTCTCATGGATTATGGTACTGTTGGTTAGCTGGAATTTGAATTATTATTGATATTGGAGATATTGTTGGATTGTCAGCTGAATATGCTCTTGCGTAGCCTTTCATATGCTAGTGTGTGTATGATCATTTGTGTGTGCAAGTTTGGACTCTTTGCCCCTCTTATGGTTAATTGGGTGTCCTACTTGTCTTGTGTGGCGTGGGCTAAAGTATTCATGCTGGGACTAGGTCCTAGGTGAGTATTTCGGCCTTCATCATAGATAGGCCATTATAGTCTTTGACGAGTGTATGTTTGCGGCTTAATAGCCTTTGTGTCTTAGCTTGGTGGGTTTATATCCAAGTTAGGGCATGACCTCCTGACGTACTCTTAGAAGTATGTGGTCAGCTTAAGTACTAGCCAACCCTTTGGTGGACTCCTTAGGGGTACTCATGTGTTGTTATCATGGGTCTTGGATGCGGTAGTTTTCAGCATGTTGCTAGGTCTGCGCAGGTTTAGGACTAGGGTGTTTACCTTACCTCGTGGTATAGACTCGAGTTACAGAGTGACTATTGACCGTCCTAAGAACTTATGCCTGTCTCTAGATATATTGTCCTTTCTTGTTTGATGATTCTATGAATCATAGAAGGTGAGATGCAAGCCGGCTATGGTTGATAGAGTTTGGATTCCTGGATGTTATGTGATTCACATGATAGTGTAGTATGAGTCGGTCTAGTATTCACATGCTAGGACTATGTGTTGTTATATTGTTGTTCACATGATAAGCACGATTGTCTAGCATCTATATGCTAAGGCTATGTGTTATTTATATCCATATTCTTATGTTTACATGTTATATTAATTATGACATTTCGTGGCTGGGAGAAGTCGGAGTTACTCCCCACTGACTGTGGCTTTCGTATTTGTATAAAATGCGATTAACAGGTAGGTGATGCATATATGGGGTACATGGACGAGCTAGCGAGCAAAGTAACCTTGGGACCTAGATTGGCTTTATTTTATTGTGACACTTAAACACTTTTTATGTCATATACTTTTTAGGGACATATGTCTCCCTTTTTCATATTTGGGTTGTATAACTTTGTTTCGCGACTTTAGCGACCTTGCATGTTTGACACCTTCCCATTTGGATATTTTTATAACAGGTTCAGGTTTTAAAAATTACAGGTTTTTACCCAAATGAACCTATTACAAACATATCCATGCAGTTTTTATCTAGAATTATGTGTTTACTTTTCCGCAATTAATGAGGGTGTCACAATCATAGTCACAGATTATGGAGGAAGTGGTAGGCGATACGGTATCTGGAGAGGTTGGAGCTTATCTAGAGTCTGTGGTAGATGATAGCGTAGGGATAGAGGAACAAGATGTTCATTGCCCGGTCCAAACCGAAAGAGAGTTGTTGGAGGCGATGTACACAGAGGAGGAAATCGACATAGCTTTCTACGGTCAAATGCAGCCACAACTGGGCTTGTACAAGGGGAAGAGGTTCATGAACAAGTACCTGGAAAGGGAACGAAGTAAATTGTTGCAAGTTTGTCGGAAGTCGATCAACCGTTAAAGGAGAAGGAAGAATCTGCGGTCAAGGCATCGCCAATGGATACACAACAATTTATTGAGTGTGTGTATTCCACTGTGGAAATTAATGAAGCTTTACTTGGACCTCCAGTGGACGGGAGTGGTCCTGTTGCTGAGATAATTCTTTGTGAAACTGTTCTAATTATGTGTAACCCTTATGCCCTTTTTATAACTTCAGTTTATTTTTCATATAACTCTTAGTTCTTTAAATTTCAACTTCAGCTAACAATATGTATAACTCTTGTGATTCTTTGCGAAACTTCTAATTATGTGTAACTCTTAGGCCATTCTGTATAACTTCAACTTACATTATGTGTAACTCTTAGCCCTTTATGTATAACTTTAGCTAAAATTAGTACTTTTATATTATGTGTAACTCTAATGTTTTGTTTCTGTAACTCCTAGGCCTTTCTGTATAACTTTTATTGTTCTTTCTGAAACTTCTATTACAAATAGCATGGAGTCTAATATTGTTTGTCTTCCTTCGGGTTTCTGTACAAAAGGCCGCAATTGAAAATGTGGAACAACAATATGTCAACGTGGTTGAAAAACTAGTTGATGATGATGGTGCGCCGGTCAACCCGGTGGACCAGTCAACGGAATGGAGTGTCTCTCAGATCCCACTGACTTTCTACAGCACGACGGAATTAAACAAGGCCTTTGCAGTAGTTATTGAGGCTGCGAATGGTGTGGACAAAGAAGTAGGGGCAGTGGATAAGAACGTTTGTTCTATAGTGGAGCAGGTTGGTTCACCTCCCCCTATTTATGTACCGCGGAGTGACATGATCCACCATCCATTCTTACTTCATTCCACTATCCCCCTTCCGTGCATAGATGTTGAACCGGAGAACCTAGGTTGGTCAATTGATTGTGGGACACCCGAGCGTGGTCAGCACGTATGCTCACAGTTGTTGCGCTTTAATAAGAAACGGTTCAAGACGGTTTTTAGTCTGAGGAAGGATATAATGGATTATATCTTTGATCAATTTCACGACTATAACCCAGTGTAAGTAAAACACGAGTTTTCCTAGATTTCAATATGACACTTCAATTGTTACATCAATGTGTCTTAGTTGCTAATTAGCTAATCCTTTTTAGGGTACAATTGGTCACATATAACGAGCCATATTGCACACCTCGCGAGGATCTCTAGACATTGATGCCCGGAGTTCAAGTCATGAACAATGTCATTGACTGCTGGTGTTTACTACTCAATCAGCTTATGTTCGAGAACACTGCACCTGTTGCAAGTTCTCGCTATTTCTTTGGGTTGGGTCACGCCGTAAGTATACTCCGAACAAAGCATGTAATTTGTTATCAAATGTGTGTAACTTCTGATCTTGTCTGACTACCCGTCTATCATTTTAATAGGACTTTGCAATTGCAATATGGAATGGCAAAAAAAAAACAAGGTTATAGATCAATCTGAATCATTTTGTGGCGTGTGGGACCTATGGCAAGAGGCGTGTGTTAGTCCATTCCAACTCAACTCTGTTATGGTGAGCTTATTTTAAATTGACAAATACCGTAAACTCAATACTGTGCTAGTACAAGTCTTTTGAATGTAACTTTTTTTTCCCAACCAATGTAACTTCAAACACTTTATGTGCAACTGTAGGTTAACTTCAAAATACCGGACTAAAGTTATAAAACTTTAGTAGCTGATAAATTTATAACTTTATCAGCTAAAGTTACACATATCCTTATAGGATTTATACATTTATTGATTAGGAGTTACACATTTTATTGTTGAAGTTGATCTTTAATTTAAATTGAAGTTACACATATTCAGGATGAAGTTAGTCATTCGTTTAGTAGAAGTTAGCATAAAACTTGTAAATTGCATCACTATAACTTCAATGTTTTTTTGTGCAACTCCATTTCACAACCACTATAATTTCTAACACTTTATGTGCAACTATATGTTTAAGTTCAACCAATTACTGTGTAACCTTACAGTTATCAATTGTAGTCTGAATTATGTAAAATATGCATGTGTTGCATTTTGTAGGTATTCGTCCCGGTAAGCTCTGGCGATCAAGATCATTACTCTTGCATTTTCATAAATTTCCTCTCTGAGCAGATCGAGTACCTTGAAAATCGTTCTTATGATGACGGTCTACTGAAGTTACCATATAGAGAGTTCGCGTGTATTACTGTAAGATTTATTTAATGGATGATTAACTTAATTTTTTCCGTGATTTTGTAAAATGGTCATCTATTTACACGCCTTGCTAAACTTTTGCCAGGCTGATGAAATAGGAAAGTAGATGGTCTCCAAAGGTATTGACAAAGGCAAGAAAGTTAGTGGGTTTAAATTCGTAAACATTAACTTCAAATGGCATGGAGTAGGGTATTCTGCTAATGACTGTGGTGTTTACGTCATGGTTCATATGTTTCTTTATCGTGGAGAGCTATTTGAATGTACCCTAGGGACAAATGATAGTATTAACCTCATGCGGACAGAAATTGTTGCCACCCTTGTTCTCAGTGACATTAACAGGGAGAGGGAAGACGTTTTATCTAGGGTATCCGCTTTTAAGCAGGTCAAAGATGATGAACTGGCGAGGTCGATTGAGTCATAGTGGTGAGCCGGTAACACAAGTGGAAGGAAGAGAGGTATTGACTCTGACGCAAGGAACAGTTCTGCAAAATGCTCTTGCTCTAATGTGAGTGCATCCCAGAAAACTCCTGCTTCCAAAGTAGCTCTGGGTCGGACTCCATCTAGTCGGGCCCCTTCACCTGTTAGCGGCCGCTCCCATGGTAGGGGTGATGGACTTGGTTACACCCTGGTCTGCAGGGATCTGGACCCCGAGCTTGTTGTGGCCTCCAAGACGCTTAAGTTAAACAAGATATTAATCAAGGATATCCCGCCGTTGCGCAAGCAAGTGGCAGATTACTGCTTTCTTGACGACTACAATTTTGAAAATTGGTAAGTTCTCTTAACCCTGTCTAAATGATTTACATTTAATAAATTGAATGAAGCTTATATTACATATCTTAAACACACAGAACCACTTGAGTATTGTTTCATCCTTTGTAACTTCAAGTTGGAAATGTATAACTTTATCAGCTAAAGTTACACATATCCTTAATGGAGTTACACATTCTTGAGTAGCAGTTATATGTTTCCTCACTGAAGTTTAGCTTTTATTTCAATAGCAGTTACATATCCATTTAGTAGAAGTTACACATTTTCTAATTGTTTAACATTTCCTTAGTGGAAGTTATATATCCTGATTGATTAACACCTACTGTCTGAAACACAGTGAACCACTGGTGTACTATGCTCATCATGTAAGGCTTAATAGGTTGCAAATGCCGCCCATGCTACCTGAGACGCCAATGGATGATTTGGTGATTGAGTGTTGGTCCATGTTGCTTAACCGTTTGGAGGCAGAGGATAGTGAGTTTTCAAGGATGTCTTTTTTCGGTATCCGTCATATGGTATGATTGTAATCAGTTTTTTACCTTGGCTTCATAACTATGCATGTGTATCTTCAATGAATATGGTATATAACTTTAACAGTGGAATATAAAACTTCAGTAGCTGATAAATGTATAACTTTATCAGCTAAAGTTACGCATATCCTTTATGGAGTTACACATTCATTGATTAGAAGTTACATATTTCGAGCATGAAGTTAGTCATCCATCAATATAACTTCAATATTTTTCTGTGGAACTCCATTTCACAACCACTTTAACTTCTAAGACTTGATGTGCAAATGCATGTTTAACTTACACCAATTACTGTGTAACTTCAACTTACCTTATTTGTTCAGTTAAGTGAAAATTTAACCAGTCACACATGTACTACTACATGGACAGGAAACAATCTTCGACAATTTGCGAAACCCTAAGCAACAAACACAGAACACCGAAAAGATGTACACAACGTGGGACGTTTTTAGACAAAAGACTGTGACACTGATTTTAGCTTGAAGGCAGATTTACTCCTCGTACCCATTAAGATTGAAGGCCATTATGCGTGTGCATGTATCAATTCAACTTTAATTCACATACGGTTGATCTCCTTGACCATAAGTACTACCCTAATGCGGAGAGGTCAGACATATGCAAAGCGTGTCATATAATTGCCAGGCTCATTTCAATGTATTACGTTCAACTTAATATTTTGTGTGCTTTAGAAGTTTTATGATATTTTTTTTTTGTGCAGGTGGGCCACATGAGGGACTATTTGGAATCTAGAGAAGAGGACAAAGGGAAATTCATACCCGAGTTCCAATTTCGTCAGGTTCAGTTTGTTTGGCAGAAGCAATCGATCAACGACACTAAGTCTAGCCTTTTCACAATGATGCACATGTTAATGTTTCAGACAGCCACTCTAACTTCAAGCAGTATATGAATAATTTATATCTGTGTAATTCCTAGCTCGTTTTTTATAACTTTAAATTTACAACTGTGTAACTTCTACTTTGATTTGTATTAACTTTAACACACTAAGTGTGTAACTTCAGTGAGGATGTATGTAACTTTAACCCTCCACAAAAAAAACAAAAAAATTAATAATAATACGTTATTTAATAATATTTTCAATTTACAAAAATTGTACCATCTGCATGAATATATTATTTTCGAAAACTTAATGAATAATATTAGCAACGCCATGGTTTTATTTTTCAAACCACAATGAAATTAACACGATGAAACAAAAAAAATATTTCAATAACCTAAATTATATTCATGAACAATAACAAGTGCTTTGACATAGAGTTGTTCATATGTTGCTCCACTATAAGAATTGCTTGACGAACTAAATCATTGATATTAATGACTCAAAAACAAACTACTCAATGATTGAAACAAACCATATAATAAAATAAACAAGAATGCATTAATGAAGAAAACAAATAAATAATCAAGTTTTCCAACTCACTACTTACGACAACTTCAACCTGCATATCATCCATATGGTGTTTTTTTATGAACACTGACTGTAATTTTGATTGTCTTTGATGTGTAAATTTTATATAGGTATTTCGTACTTCATTTGCACTCATTTCTATGCATTTTGTGTAGTGTTTAGCTACAAATGTCCCCCGAATTGTCTACTTTGGTTTCTCTTGTCTTATTTGCAGGAATGAACTAAATAGGAGCATAATCAAGCTTAATACCTGTCCCTATGCATGCATTTAGGAGATTAGTTGAGTCGGAGCCTTAAGACTACTATTTTGAGATGCGCAAAGAAGTAAGTTAGCTAGGCGAGCAAAGGAAGAACTTCAAATTACTAGTGCCTAATTTGAAGAGTCATATCTCGGGTTCTACAACATATTTTCAAGTGATTCTAATTTCAAATGAAAGCGTGTCCTCTTAGCTTTCCAACGCCACCGGAAACGCCCTGTTTGCCCAAGTAACAAAAAATGGCAGCCATTTGAAGTTCAGTGCGCGAAGCGGGAATTGTGTGCTGGAAAGTACTCGATCGAGTACAATTGTGTTCGATCGACTCCTTTTTCTACTCGATCGAGTAGTGCCTTTTTGATAAGTGTTCGATCGAGTACCTAAACTACTCGATCGAGAGGTTTAAGCTTGGATTTGCTCGATCGAGTGATATAAAAGTCCTTGATCGAGTATTTAGCTATTATACTCGAGATTTTTATCCCGTGATAGGTTTAGTTTTGTTAATTTTCACTTTCCTATATAAGGGAGTCGTAACTAGGTTAATAGACACTTCTTCTTTCACCTTTTAAGACTTCTCTTAATACACTTTACTCTCTTAATCTTTCCCTTAAACTTTCTGCTGTAACTTTGCTCTTGGATTTCTTTGCTCGGATTTGGGTTGTTCTTTACGCCGGAATTCTTGTGATTGTAATCCCTCTTCTCTTTATTAATCTTAATCTTGTTATTAATTGCTTTAATCCCTTGTTTCTTTTATCACTAATTTTTGCCCTAATTTCATTTATGCAATTTTATTGTTATTTCATCATGCTTTCAATTAGTTCATTCACTGTTATTAATATTGACAACATTAGTAATATGAGTAGCTAATTTCTCTTATGTTAGGACTAGGGAATCCATGGTAGGATTGCGACGATGTAGCGAATAGACTAGATGGTTTACTTGTGAGAATCTGTCCCATAGCAATATAATTGTACACCAATTTTGTTGAATGTATGCTTCTAAATTACATTAATCTAGTTAATTTCATTCCTGGATCGGAAGATTGGAATGAACAGACCTGCTATGAACAGTAGACTACCCTAATGAGGACGGAAGTTAAGTTAGCGGAAATCTAGGATAGAAAGTAGACCGGAAGGACCTTTCTTGTATCCTTCTCACAGTAGATTGTCTAGGCTATTTGCAACTGAGTCGATAAACTGCCATGGTGAATCGAAATCCTGACATGCTCTCTTTTATCTGATCACATCTATCATTTACTGCTCTTACTTTATTTCTATTACCCTTTGACTTCCAGTAGTTTAGAAAATTAAATATAAAAACCCCATTTGTGACTTAGATAGACGTATTACAGATAGATACCTTGCCTCCCTGTGGAAATCGACCCTACTTATCACTAGCTTCTGTTAGTTATAATTAGGTTTATTTTTGATACAGAAACGACCGTATCAGTGTTTTTTTTATAAACAATGACTGTATTTTTTTTATGCACACTGAAATTTTCCTTTATTTTTGCGGAATGATATTGATGAACGAACAATGATTGTAGTTTAGTATTCAAAGGTGGGATAGAAATTTTCCTTTTTTTTTTGGTTTGCAGAATTATGAGGGTTTTTGTGAGGAATTTGTTGGGTTTGTTGTTGAGAGGTTTTTGAATGGTGAAAAAAAAGAGGAAACCATGCAAAATGAATTAGTTTGGCTTGGTTTTGTCCACTGGATTCTGACACAGGTGCAATTACCCTGTCATTTGCACACCCTCTCTCCTGATATCACCATTTCCAATTTTTTTTCCACCTAAAAATGCCACCTTCTCTCTTCATCCCATCCATTGGATTCACTCATCCAAGGACCCTTATAAAGACTTAGGGACTTATATGATATGAAGGACTTACTAGAACTCCTCTCTCTCTCTCTCTCTCTCTCTCTCTGTGTGTGTGTGTATATATATATATATATATATATATATATATATATATATATATATATATATATATATATATATACACACACCTACACGTATACAGTATGGTCCCACATTATTACATAGAAAAGTTAACGTAAAAAAATCTCGTATAATCACATGCACAATTCACCCAACTATAATAATAGGCGGACTCCATGAAACAATTAAAGAATGCAAACAATTACTCGTTATATGACTCGATAACTTTCAATACTCCCACTTTCGTATACATCACATCACGCATATACCGCGTTGCATCCACCGTCATACGATCACACATGTTTTATTCATACTCATTTCCATCCACTATCGACACTTCCGTTTATAAGACTTTCACAACTTTTATCATGCATTTAACGTTACCATGTGACACACATAATGACACAAAACTTCACGTAATATGAGCATTTCTATCATCTTGCTTTCATAAAATAAGATCACGGAAATTACTCATGTGTTATGTAATATTATCACGTCACCTCGTTGTCAACTAACGATTCCATCAAATGTCACTTAAAAGTGGAGTGTCACATAATGGGCTCAAACATAAATAATTCATCATGATATCATCTATGTGAAGGAAATGTAGATTCATATACATACTAACATACTCATATATGTCGAAATTAATTTGTCATAAAATTAAATGTGGATTTTATGCATGCAAACAATATAAAAATAGAGGAGAAATCATGTCCTTACATTGATGATTTCGGTATAATGGGCACAAGAGAGATCACCTTTCTCTCTTGTTCTTGAGCTTTCCCTTATGGATGAACCAAGATCCAAGTGTAGGATCTCTCCCTAAGCTTTATACCCAAGGCTTTCTCTTAATTTAATTAATATTACAAGAACTAGTATAATATCAATTAAGTAGAAAATTGAACCAAAATATTTATAAAACACTTATATATTTCGGTTTTTGGGGAGGAAGAAGATGGGAGTTTTTATCTCTCTAAAATTCTTATTTTTAGATTATGGAAAGAATGAATAATACACACATAACATTATAGTGTATTAGTAAAAATAAGAGGAAAAACCAAGTGGGTTTTCCTCTCTAAAAAACCGGACAAGAGCAGGTGGAGAGGAGCCAATGCATGGACTCATTTGTCTTCACAATGCACCATAGGGTTGCATGGCTAGATTAATAGGTAATCATTGTGTTTACCATTAACTTAATAAAACACAATATTATCCTAATCCACCTCCTTATTTCGGCACAATGGGATAATATGGAATCCATATTATTTTTGTCAATTGTCAATATGTCACATGTCTTATGTCACATAAATTTGTTATGTAATTTTTAACATATTAAAAATCAACGTATTAATAAAAATACGTCACATACAAAAATCGACTTAGTAATTTCATAATTACTTGTGCCAAAATATTTTACCAATTTATAAATCACAACAGATTGTATTTATAATAATTCATTCAATTCCGATTGTTTCTTTAAACAATAATTTCATCCGAGTAATGATACAATTCAATTACTCAGACCGTATCTTATTTAATCACATTTCAATATGATACGTAAATTTTACTTCCAAAATCGTCCGTCAATTTTCAAGTAATTTAATTAACTCGTAACATTATACGATTAATTAAATAATCAATTAAGAGTGTTGCCCTATAGGTATGACCTAGGGGGTCAACTGATCACCACCGTCGCACGACAGTAATGTCAAACTCTAGTCAGCCAATCATTACCGATATATGTTGACCAGTTGACAGTAACAATATTACTTCCCAATTGTATTCTTTATAATGAGATTTAAACATGTGATCATCATGATCAACAGTCGTGATCGCATTATTGTCGGAGGACACATATTCCAACAATCTCCCACTTGTCCTCGACAAGTGTGCGTCACCAATTCTCTTGTCCTATTACTATCTCCCACTCAATGCAAGGTGTCTTTCAGGTCGTACTTGCAAGTGATCATATCGAGAGCGGTTTCCTCGATCTGGAGAATAACTGATTGACCGGACTTATCTATCATAGATACTTTCCGAGCGTGGCCACGCATTTCCAGTTCATTACTCCTCGAGTGGCCCTGAGATATTGTTATAACCTTGACTAGGGGTGGACAATTCCTATCGCACTCATTCCCTTCGACTAGCCACAGCCATCATAACCCAAAATATGCCCATTTGACTCCATTTACGAAGGTCGTAGTAACACAAATCAAAGTTAATCTGAAACTGTCCCATCTTAGGCGAATAGTCTTTAGTCAAAAGAATCGACTCATTCGAATACTATAGTAGCTCTCGCCACGACCAGGCTATATAAATTTGCCAGAACTCTATAAGCGGTCATTAGGCCCGACATAATGTTCCTAACAGTCTGCCTATGTGATCGACTAGTCATCTCACATGACTCTATGGCACTTGAACTTGCTATCAATCGCATCACACTCTAGTCACTTCGAGACGTCACCTCATACAAGTAACTATGGGCAAAAACAATGTTAATCCATGTTCACTTTAACGGGGTTCAATTGTCTCTACAACCCGTTTGGATATAACAATGTACAAGGTGAGTTAATAATAACTCAAACGACAAATGTCGACATCACACTCGGGTAGTCAATATCATATTACAACCTTGTGATGTATATCGTCAGTGTAAACACTTATTGATTGCAATAGAAGTTTAACATCCCATGTGTCCATGTGTTCAAACTTCTTACACTTGCAATCTCCTTCACATTCATGTTCTCTCTCATAGCATGAATCTTACCAAGTACACATCAAGATTCCCGACCTTGGTTTCGGTTCTTTAACTTGAAAGAACTTTCTTATCGACTATCACATAACGAACGAATTTGTGATGAATAATATAACTTTTAGTGATCAAGTATTTCATCCACACACAATGCACTAGGTATATGTTTTATAGAATCTTGTAACAATTTGTCAAGATTATTAGCTTAGTACTTCTCACAAGTCCTAGCTTAACTAGGAAAGATTATCTTGAATAACCTCTTATTCAACCAAGCATCTTTCCAAAACTTCTCATTCCTCTTTCTAGGCTTGAAAGATTTGGGATTCTCATAAATCCTTATATGTGCTCGGATTTTCTACAATATGTGCAACCTCTTAACACACAATGGAACATTCCGTCAAGCACCGAAATCGCTCATCGGATTCTACTTGAGAATTCATGACGTTTCTATTATGGCTCACCAATCAATCATCATGCTCTTACGCATATGATTCATAATTGGACATGTACATGATTATTCTAATGGCGGAAACATTAGTTACTAATAATCATGAGATCAACCGTTCATAGGTTCAATGAACGACCATGACTGCTAATGGAAATTCCATTTTCATCCACATGAACAACCTATGTGAATGTTGATACGATGTGTATCTCTTAATACTAATCCGACATCCCTTGATGTAATTGGATTCATCATTGTCCATTTTCATCCATAATTGAAAACTCAAAAGCTTCTTTATGAAAGAAGGTATTAGCTCGTCATTATTTAATGAGTGATGAGTCGTAAATATTCGAAGGATGATAGCTCCCACTAAATTCCATGTCTTCACATGAGAATTTCCTAACTCCCACTCAATTCTACACATTTCGAAATTGACTTCTCAATCGAAATTTATTCAAGAATTGAAATATAAATTGCATTGCCAAGTTATTAAGATAGAACCATATATGTTCCCATCATATCCCTTCAAAATACCTATTTTGAAGTGGTCTCAACTTAACCTTACGGAAAGAGATTTTAAATCTCCAACACACTCATGTCATAATGATGTGTAGTAATGTCATTTTCAAATATAAACAATATTTAGAATACGTCCTTCGCAAATACCCTTTTGGAAGGAGGTTTAACCATTTCATAGTGAGGTTAAACAATGACATTTGCGTGGTTAAAACTTTGGCCATTGAAGATATCGGTATATCAATCTTTGCAACTCGATCATAACTAGTATGTTACTATGATTCATTTAGGCTCTTAAGTAAATCTCAAGGTTGAAACTATTGGTCAATTGTTTCATAAACTTAGTCAAAAACTTGTTAAGACTTTACATTAGTCATTTTTCTTCCAAAACTTTCTTTTGGTCTCCTCGTGTAGTTATCTTAAGAAAGTTCTCTTATGATTACTACACTTGATCTCTTTAGTCATATATAACTAACTTGAGACCATAGATCTCATCTATTCGGTATACTAGGTAAATAGATATACCTTTATTCAAATCATTCTTTCTTGCGTAGATCTTCATATACACAAGTACACAATTTTATCTTGCCTTGTGTGTTGTGTCCTCATTTTTCTCCCACTCTATCTTTAGAATAAATACACTATATATTCAAAGATAGCATATGAGACACAAATTAATGATGTTGAAGTATAAGGAGAACTATCTCATGGATAGACTAATAGTTATTGATTTCATATGTGTACTTGGTGATTGACATACCTTTAAGAGAGTTCATAGACTCAAAATCGCTTCATAAATGATCATACACAAGCCTTTAGCATGTGGACATATAATAAAACCCGTCATTATAATTGTCTATTAGATCACCTTTAAGTGAATAATCTTATGTTTCAAAACGCAAGCATTTTAAAGATGAAATTTAGAACATTAAAAGGATAAATGATAAAACGGGTGACTTGGGTTGCAAACCAAGTCACTATTATCCAAAATACAAACCATTATCCAAAATACCTTTCCATGTCAAACACGGAAACTTATAGTTCTAAAAATCCAAAACACAACTTAAAATAAGACAATGAAAAGCAAAGCTCCATAAAAGCTATCCTTAGCTTCTCCATGGTTTCTTATGCTTGCTTTTCCTTTCCCTTGTCTTTGCTTGGTGGAGGCCCTATTTACAATAAAAAGGGAGATACATTATCACAACTTTGCATCATAATACCATAGTTGAATTAGAAACATAAAAGAAGGTTAGTCATTTACCAACTGGAGTGATCTTTCCAGCTTTGATATCACCAAGGTATTTGGAACAATTTCTTTTCCAATGTCCCATGCCATTACAATAATGGCATTTATCAAGAGGACCCTTCTTGACTTTTGAGGTGCTAGCTTCACAAGACTTAGCTTTGGTGAATGTGGGAGCTTGCGTTTTACCCTTTCTCCCATTCTTCTTGAACTTCCCCTTACATTTAGTGCTTATGTTAAGCACATCCTTGGGAGGGTTCACATTTAACCCCATGTCCCTCTCGGCTTGCACAAGTAACTTGTGCAACTCCTCAAGAGACACATCCTTGTCTTGCATGTTGAAATTCACCCGGAATTGCACATATGCCTTGACTTTGGACAAGGAGTGTAGAATCCTATCTACGATGAGTTCTTTGGGGATTTCAACCTTTTGAATTTTCAAGGTCTCGACAAGCTCCATGAGTTTGAGCACATGAGGGCTATCCTTTTGGCCCTCTTTGAAGTCGAGATCAAAGAATGCCGCGGCCGCCTCATATTGGACGATCCGCGGAGTTTGTGAAAACATGGTCACAAGTTTGGAGTAAATCTCATTAGCATTGCCCATTTTAAAGGCTCTCCTTTGGAGGTCCGCCTCCATCGCAAATATTAAGACATTTTTCATTGCGGCGGACTCCTTTTGGTAAGCCTCATATGCTTCCCTAGTGGCCGCGGTGGACCTAGTGGAGGGTTCGGGTGGAGAGGCCTCGGTAAGGTAACGAAGCTTGTCGTCACCTTCGGCGGCTAATTTGAGTTGGGCATCCCATTCGGAGAAATTTGACCCATTCTTTTCAAGTTTACATCGATCCATAAAGGATCGGAGCCAAGATGAACTAGCGAGAGGTGTAGCATTAGGAGTTGGTGTTGGTGTTGCCATTTGTTATGAAAAAGAAGTGGTCTACAAAACAAAATATAAGGAGTAAAACAATTGTCGTTTTAATAATACTCGTAAAAATGTATGATTTAAACAAGTTTTATGCATTTTTCTAGTGACCTCTACCCAACTAGATAAATGATTCCAAGACCCAAATTCATATCGACTTAGGCACGGTGGGGCCGATACATCCTTTATCAATATAACTCGGTGGATTAACGTTTAATCGATTCTACTTTTAGAACTCTTGGTCGATAATATTACATTAACAATTATCTATAGCCCAAAACACATCGACAAGGGCACGGTGGGGCGATACATCCCTTATCAAATACTTTTGTTGAGTTCAATCCAAATTTCGAATAAATGTGTCCATGATCCAAACCCATATTAACTTGGGCACGGTGTGGCCGATACATCCCTTATCAACATGAATTCGGTGGATTAACATTCATCACCCACTTCCCCTACGTAACAAGGTTTGTACCCCGGTGGGGCCGAGCGCACTCCCTCGCGAAATAGGTTTTCATGGTTTCTACTATTTGGTAAGGCTATGTCTCAATTAATTGTTTTAGCGAGAGGTCATGTCAATTTATTATCTATCACGTTTTAAGTGAACTAAAGCGGTGAACTACGATAATTCGAATTGACACGGTCGATAAACTCGATAAAATGACAATGCATGTTTAGTTATGGCGATTTAGCAATGCATGTGACATAAAATAAAATGCAAGCATAAAGATAAATAAATAAATCCTAGTATGGCCTTTCCTAAAATAGAAAAACTATTTAACTATTACAAATTCGGAAACCAACTCCATTGGTCCCTTGAACTTCGGTTGTGGCACGCATCTCGAGGTAACACCGTCTTTATGTATCGCCATTCTTGAAGAAATCCGTCTTTGGGAACTCCGGAATGAATAAAATTACATAATAAATTACATAATTTCCTATTATACATTTTTAACTAAAATAAAATAAATCTATTAAATTACAAAACGGTGATACGAGATCACAATAAAATTACAACCGAATCGATATTCCCATACATTTCGGGAAATACCAATTAAATCTAAGGCCATACTAAGTAAAATTACATAATTCAAAATTACATAAATTAAAATTATGACAATCATAAAGAAAATGCAGCATTATAATATGTATGAACATGCTCAATTTTATGCTAAATCGCCTTTTAATTAGCCAATATCGTATATTACTCGGTTTTTACGGATTTGCGTGATTTCAACCTTTTATAATCACAAAAATACATAAACTCATATTTATGCATAATTTAATTACCCTAACCTCTTAGGACTCAAAATATAGTTTTCACTAATAATTTGACCATAATTAACCCATATTTTATAAAATTGTTCATAAATGGACTAAAAATTACAAAAATAAGCTATTAAACTTCAAATAAATCACAAAATTTCAAATAAATTCAAAATTTGAAATTTAAACTCATGAACATTCTGGAAAATTTCCATGACACTCATAATGTTCAAAATCTTAGGTTAAAAATTTCGAAATTTTTCCGGAAAAACAATGTTGCGGTTTATCGATTTTAATAAAATAATCATAAAAACATGGAAAAATTATTTTCATTAACTTTTCAATTTTAGATCTGAAAAAGATAATAAAATGCAACATTATACGTTTTTCCTAAGTCATAGAATATGTTTTATTAATTTTCCACTAATAATGTCACTATTTATGCTATTTTTCTTCAAAAATCCATAAATCATGCAAAAAGACTTCTTTATAGCCAATTATTTTACACACATATTGTAAAATTGCATATGACAACATATTAATTTTCTATGACCAGATTCGAAATTTAACTCATATTAACCTATTTTTTCACTTAAATCCGAATTTAATAATGAGAAATTCATTTTTCGAGCATAACAAGTACAAAAATTATGAAAATTTACAGGTTATCTCAAAATAATATATGTGACAACATATCCAAAAACCAAGTGAAAATTCGAAGTATAGCTAATTTTAGAAAAAAAATGACATTTTTACTCATAAAATCACATTTAAATGCCATTATTGTAAATTATGAACAATAAAAATCCGAAAAATTAACCAAAATATCCTAAAACATTTTAGGACTAGAAATATTAATATGCAAGGATTGATTTCGTGATATCTCATAATAACACAAATTTTACAAGTTTTATTTGTTATTCTTATAACTCGGAAAAACTTTTAACCGATTTGCATGCAAACAACCGTGGCTCTTGATACCGATTGAAGGAAATGTAGATTCATATACATACTAACATACTCATATATGTCGAAATTAATTTGTCATAAAATTAAATGTGGATTTTATGCATGCAAACAATATAAAAATAGAGGAGAAATCATGTCCTTACATTGATGATTTCGGTATAATGGGCACAAGAGAGATCACCTTTCTCTCTTGTTCTTGAGCTTTCCCTTATGGATGAACCAAGATCCAAGTGTAGGATCTCTCCCTAAGCTTTATACCCAAGGCTTTCTCTTAATTTAATTAATATTACAAGAACTAGTATAATATCAATTAAGTAGAAAATTGAACCAAAATATTTATAAAACACTTATATATTTCGGTTTTTGGGGAGGAAGAAGATGGGAGTTTTTATCTCTCTAAAATTCTTATTTTTAGATTATGGAAAGAATGAATAATACACACATAACATTATAGTGTATTAGTAAACATAAGAGGAAAAACCAAGTGGGTTTTCCTCTCTAAAAAACCGGACAAGAGCAGGTGGAGAGGAGCCAATGCATGGACTCATTTGTCTTCACAATGCACCATAGGGTTGCATGGCTAGATTAATAGGTAATCATTGTGTTTACCATTAACTTAATAAAACACAATATTATCCTAATCCACCTCCTTATTTCGGCACAATGGGATAATATGGAATCCATATTATTTTTGTCAATTGTCAATATGTCACATGTCTTATGTCACATAAATTTGTTATGTAATTTTTAACATATTAAAAATCAACGTATTAATAAAAATACGTCGCATACAAAAATCGACTTAGTAATTTCATAATTACTTGTGCCAAAATATTTTACCAATTTATAAATCACAACAGATTGTATTTATAATAATTCATTCAATTCCGATTGTTTCTTTAAACAATAATTTCATCCGAGTAATGATACAATTCAATTACTCAGACCGTATCTTATTTAATCACATTTCAATATGATACGTAAATTTTACTTCCAAAATCGTCCGTCAATTTTCAAGTAATTTAATTAACTCGTAACATTATACGATTAATTAAATAATCAATTAAGAGTGTTGCCCTATAGGTATGACCTAGGGGTCAATCGATCACCACCGTCGCACGACAAGATAATGTCAAACTCTAGTCGCCAATCATTACCGATATATGTTGACCAGTTGACAGTAACAATATTACTTCCCAATTGTATTCTTTATAATGAGATTTAAACATGTGATCATCATGATCAACAGTCGTGATCACATTATTGTCGGAGGACACATATTCCAACACTATGTAGTGTCATCATGCTTATATATTGCAAGTCATCTAGTATAAACTGCATAATAAGGTATACACTCAATACTTGGTCGAGTATTGGCGAGATGGGGCACAAAACAGCCCACTCGGTTGAGTGAAATGGCCACTCGGCCGAGTAGATGGCACTCGGTCGAGTGCCACCTGGGCAGAATGTTTTTAGTCCAGAATCGTTCCCAAACTTGTCTATCTTACCACTAAAGTGCAAATAAGCTTCAATGGTGACTAACACACCATCCAATAATCAAATGTAAACAAGTCTTGGCCTTATGACCACGACTACAACACACTAAAATGAGTTATCCAAGTCCTACCACCGATACAAATTCCATGTCCAATCCGACTCATGAACACCAAAGCTAATGAGATGATTTCGTCTTCTTGTGGAAGAAACTAGTCCAATAATGGCCCAAGGTGGTGTCGCCCTTATACTCGTGCTTTCTTGCCGTGGTTTTCTCTCCATCACGTTCGCTCTCCTCTTCCTCTTCCTCTTCCTCTTCCTCCTCCTCTTCCTCCTCTTCATCCTCCTCATGCTCCTCCTCACCATCATCATCATCATTGTTATCATCATCATAATCTTACTCTATATTATCCATCGCCACTCTGGACGTACCTGTTCCACTCTCTTCCCCTTAGAAGGCATTGCCAAAGAAGCTTCCACTCGAGTAAGACGGTCCCGCCCAAGGACCAAGCAAGTGTCCCTTACTATGGGGAATCCGAGTGCCCCAATCTGACGGAGCCACACCATAGGCTTTGAAAATACCCGAATCATCTCCCATTTTGGTCGAATAACTAGGGTTGTAGGGTAGGTTCACTCCTTATAGAATTTCGGCTTCATGGGCACTCCTTAACACTAGATTAGTGTTCATGCGTTGGGTGATCTTCGCTATGTAGTAATTGTGATCATAGGAAGGCAGGGGTTGGGCATACCCGCTCGAATGGGGTGGAGGTGGCATGGGGCCAAGAGAAGGAACGTGGAGTATGAGGTGGTGGGGAATCAGGTTCTTGTTGATCGTTCAAGTTGCTATGTGAGAAGGTGAACTCATGAGGAATGGTGTAGTATATGGCCGGAGGGTGAGGTGGTCTTGTTTCCGTTAGGTGTGCGGTCTCGGGCAACCTCCCTCTCGCGGGGAGCCTTATGTTCCAATTTCCATATACTCTCCACGCATGACCCTCCCCCCTCAACTCCGCGAGCCAACCAAGACTCTTTTGCATGTAGGCTGTATCAAAAAGTGGTACTTTGCGGGTCAATGGTCTATCCACATCCCTCGGCTCATAATTCAACAACCTCTTGGCCAAGCGCGTCACAATGGCGCCAGAATCCAAAGAGCACTTATCCAAAGTATCCATCCTCTCAAGGGCTAAACACACCATTGACAGGGCGCTGAAGTAAAATTGCTCCTCACAGTAAGGGTTTAAATAGAAACTTAAAAGCAAAACCTCCGCCGAATTCAACCTACTAACGTCTCTTCTCCCACTAAGAAGGTGGATCATAAGGCGTAAAAATATTCTCAAAACTAGATGCTCGACGTCATTTGCCTTCATGTCACTCACTAAGGTGTTCTCATTTCCCGTGTACAAGTCAAAGAACTTAGTGACACTCATCTACTTCTCCACTTTGTCGTTCTCATACCCCGTCCTCTTGTCCACTCCTAAACAAGTCGCAAAATCTTCACTTGACAACTCAAGTGTGGTGTTATTTAGTCTTAAACCTCACCGAATGATCTCTCTTATTGAAAATAAACGAGCTTAAAAACTTCAAGGTAAGGTTGCGATAAGATATTTCCTCCAAATTATACAATCCCTCCATCCCAAGGATTTCAAAGATGTCATGCACTTCCACTTCTATTCCCAACTCCCTCAAAGCATCTTTCGACACGCATCTAGTCGAGGTTATACGCCTTTCGGCTAAGGCAAGGGAAGTGTATTTGTAGGCCTTACTCTCAAACACAATGTTAGGAAATCCCGGGGTTTGAATCACGGGTGGGGCCTCCGGGGATCGTCGGGGTTGCCTTCCACGGTTGCTTCTTGTGTTCCTTGACATGCTAAAAAATCGATTCAGAAAACAAGATACCGTAGGGAAAAGATGAGGATTAAGACAAATTTGCAAATGAGTAAAAATTTCCCCAACACTCTTAATTGATTAGCGCTATCTTGAAAGAAAATTTGGCATGGTTTCCTTTGTATTTTAATAAACCAAAATTTACTTAAGACACACATTTTCCGAAAAATAAAAAAAAAGGTTGTGGAATGGTATAACAATGTAAACCCACTTTAAGTATCATGCAAATAAATTTAGTGGTTATCAAACTTTTGGCATAATTAAATCAAGAATGAAGTTTAGACATAAAAATTTTCGGTATACCATCTAATATCTCGAAAATTGAGAGATTTTTGAGACAATATGTCAAATTTTAAAACACTACCCTGCATTATTATCAAGAATTTAAGTACGAAAGGTGATTAGAACAAGATTTTAAGTACAAAATTTACGGGTATGCATACTACCCTTTTTTTTTTAAATTTGTAGGAGGTTTGAAGACATTTTCTCCACTTTAAGGCCACACATGACATTATTAACAAAGTTTGAATTATTATGAAGAAATTAAACCATGTTTTATGTGAAAAAAAACAAAATTTGCCACATATACTAGGTGATTTTCGAGAATTTGGGTCGAGTTTTAAGACAAAATTTTCGTTTTAAGACAATTCCTCAAATCACTAACAAAGATGGTGGTCTTATAAGGCAATTAAACCATGTTTTACACATGAACAATCAAAATTTAGGCATGAATACTACCATTTTCGAAATTTATGGACAAAATTTCAAATGTAAGACAAGATCCATGACTTAACAACAAAGGTTAAGCCTTTCTTGATCAATTAAACCAAATACCAAACAAAAAATCAAATTATTGTCTCAAAAACCCAAGTTTTCGAATTTCTTCAATTTGGGGCAAAATCCAACATGAAAATTTTATATTTAGCAACAAAAGTAGTGTGGAAGGTTGTCTACTAGCATGAATTAAACAAAAACATGTAAATAATAGATAAAAATTGAAAAAATTAGAGTAGATCTAACGAAAATCAATTTGGGGAAAAATAAAAGGAAAGAGAAAATCACTTACTTTGCTTAATTAATAAAGATTAAGGAATTTAAATGGAGTAGAAGGCTTGAATCTCTTCAAAATTAAACAACAATGGAGTTTTTGTGGGACTTTTAGAGCGATTATGATGTTTGAGTGGATGAAGGAAATAAGAATATGGCTTATACATGATTTACTCTAAATTCCTCGGCCCAGAATTTGCACTCGGTCGAGTGTCGAGTCCACTCGGTCGAGTGCTCGTGCGCTCGGTCGAGTGACCTGTTTCCTGAAAATTTAAGATTCTGGAAAAATGGTCCTGTAACACCCCCATTTAATCAGGAGCCTTTAGATAGACATTCCAAACTAAATAGGGCTGTTACCATCTCGGTTTCCCGAGGCAGTGAGTACAAATTAAAACAGAACCAAAGTACTTTATTAAAACTTACTAGTCAACACTTTTATTACAATTTATTAAAACAACTTAACTAATGAAATTGCAAACTTGCAGCGGAAACAAATACAACTGTGTAATAAGATAACTAAGTGATCTAGACTTCTAGGTAGTCTTGCCAAATCCTCACGCAACCCCGTAAGCTCCCAAGTCAGCTACGTATCTGTCAATCAATCTGCTCCCCATAAAACGATTCATCACAGGTGTTCACGAATACACGGTCAACCACGAGGTTGAGTAGGAATAACTAACAACTGCAGATGACAATATAAATATGAATGTGCATGATATGACTTAATAGAACCATTCAGCCGAGTTCATCACTCGCAACACCATTCACCCGCCAATCCCTGGCCAGGGCAGCCTCAACCCGAAGGTGAGAAAATACACTACATTACTATAAAGTAATGTCTGCCTCAACACACAATTGATAAATATCCACCAGACGGTCTACAGAACCAGCCTGGGGCCTGCCTCTAGAATTCACGATTATAATCGTCTGCCAGAATAAATCTGATAACCACTATACATTACTATAAGTAATGTCTGCCAGAATAAATCTATTAACTAATGCAAATGCCATCCTTATATGAATGCAACGATAAATAATAATAATCAGCTGGATATAATCCACAATAATCAACCACAACGATATAACAAGTATACTTCCAGCCACAATACTCATGTGTGATACAACAATAACAGCCAGTTAAATAGTTATCCTACCTGATAAGCAAATATTCCGAATACAACGCTCCAAGCAAAGCAAAGCAATCCAACACGTAGAAACCCAATTAAATCGTATCAACAACTGCGTCACCTAATAAAATATCATTATTCCAATATTAATTCATTTATACTTTTATTCATTATTTATTAATCCACAAATTACATTATTTATTATCATATTTTATTCATAACTTATTATTATTATTATTAATTATTATTACGGTATATGAAAACCCGAGTCAAACCCAACTTAAAAACCAGACTAAAATAAATAAAAACCAAACCCATAACCAACCCATGCACAAATACCCAAAAACCCACGATACCTTCCCACCATTACCCGTGTAAGACCCATCACCAAGACCCCCTTCTAAAGCTATATTTCACGACTCCACTAGCCACCATCAACACCACCCAAGCCTGCCGCCTCCTAACCTGCACCACGACACACCTTAATGACCACTAATCACCAACCTAGCCATCCCCTACAACCCGAACACTCACGCCCTAGCAACCCAACCACAACCTCATCAATACCGAACACCCGACATTACTTACGACCACCACCACTACAGTCCCTCCCACCGTACACAGCACAACCACACACGACAGCCTGACCACGCCCTAGACATACGACACATGTAACACCCATACCAATCCGTGAAACCAACTCAACCCCAACACCCATGCCAACCCGCGAAACCAACTCAAACACGCAATCACCACCCTTACCACCACCATGACAGCCAGTGGCCACCACCGTGGTCTCCCTTGACCCACGGTGGTTCCACCACCTGCCACGACCACCCAGCTAAGTCCACGGCCAAGCCACAGTCAATCCACAGCTAATTCGACACAACTGTTGGAATAAGTGTCCTCCGACAATAATGCGATCACAAATGTCGATCATAATGATCACATGTTTAAATCTCATTTTAAGAATACATGTGGAAAGTAATATTTTACAGTCAACTGGTCCACACATATCGGTAATGATTGGCTAACTAGAGTTTGACATTACTGTCGTGCGACGGTGGTGATCAGTTGATCCCCTTAGGTCATACCTATAGGGAAATACTCTTAATTGATTATTTAATTAATTGTATGCCGATACGAGTTAATTAAATTGCTTAAAATTGACGGATGATTTGTGAGTAAAATTAACGTGTCTCATTATAATTCGATTAAATTAGATACGGTCTAAGTAATCAAATCGTTTTATTACTTAGATAAAATTATTGTTTACGAAACAATTGAAATTGAAATTGAATGAATAATTTATTATAAATACAAGACGTTGTAATTTATAATTTGATAAACCATTTTGGTACAAGTAATTACGAATTACTAGTCGATTTGTATATGACATATTTTATAAGTATGTTGATTTTTAATATGTTAAAAATACATTACAATTTCACATGTCAAGTAACATGTCACATATGTCACAATTGACAAATGACAAAATAAAATGGATTCTCCATTTTATGCATGTACCGAAAATAAGGGTGGGAGGATAGAATTTATATTGCGTTATTTATATTTAAATGGAAACACAATGTTAACAACCCTACTTCTAGCCTTGCATGCCTAGTCTCTTCTTGAGAAGAATAAGACCATGCATTGGCTCTCCAAAAGAGACCATCCCACCGGTTTTCCATGATGAGAAAAATAAATGGATTCCTCCATAATTCATTCACTACTTCAATTTTTTTTCTAGTGTTATAAAATGATGATGATTCTCTCTAGAACGTGTGAAACATTTTAGAGAAATAAAACCTCACAAAACTCTTCTCTCTTGACCGATATAAGAGAGGACAAATTAATATTTTGTGTCCTAATTTTAAGTAAGATTAATATTATTACTAGTTCATAATAATATTGGTTATTAAGGGTATTCCTTGGGTATATGCTTTAGGGAGAGGTTCTAATTTGGACCTTGTTCATCCATTGTTGGAAAGCTCAAGAACTAACAAGAAGTAGATCTTGTTGGTGCCCAAAAATCTGAAACACAAATGTAAGAAGTGACGATTTCTTCTCTACCTTGTTTTATGTTTGCATGCATAAGATCTTGTATTTATTTTATGACCAAATAAATTAATTCATATATGAATATGTTTACTTATGAGATTAATGAATCCTAACAAGCGGTATCATGAGCCTTAGGTTATTTGCATGCAAATGGGTTTATTGTTTTTCCGAGTTAATCTTATTAACAAATAAAACTTGTAATTTTGTGTTTATTATGATATATCATGAAATCACTTTGCATGTTAAAGTTTATGGTCCTAAAATGTATTTGGGATATTTTGGTTTATTTATGGATTTTATTGTTCATTTTATATATTATTGGCATTAAAATATGATTTTTATAAAAAAAAAATGTCATTTTTGGAAGAAAAATAGCTAAACTTCGAATTTTCCAGTGGTTTTTGGATATGTTTTCAAATATATTATCTATTGATAGCCTGTAAATTTTCATGTTAAAATGAGTTGTTTTGCTCGAAATATGAATTTTATAAGTTAAAATCATATTTAAATGGGTAAATAGGTTAATATGAGTTATATTTCGAATATGGTCATGGAAATTTAGTATGTTGTCACATCCAATTTTACAAGATGTGTGTAAAATATTTGGCTATATTGAAGTCATTTTGCATGATTTATGAATTTTTGATGAAAAATCACATAAATAGTGACTATAATTAGTTATAATGCTAAAACATACTTCATGACTAAAGAAAAACGTCACATGTTACATATTATCATATATTCCAGATCTAAAAGTTAAAAGTTGATGAAAATAAATTTTCTCATATTTTAATGGTCATATTTGTTAAAACCGATAAACCGCAACATTGTTTTTCTCGATAAATATTCGAAATTTGTAACCTAAGTTTTGAATATTATGAGTGGCATGGTATTTTTCCAGAATGTTCATGAGTTTAAATTTCAAATTTTGAAATTATTTGAAATTTTTATAATTTAATTTGAAGTTTATAGCATAATTTTGTATTTTGGTCCATAATGAACAATATTAAGATATCAAGTTGAGTTATTGTCAAAATGTTAGTGAAGACTAATTTTGAGTCCTAAGTGAGTTAGGGTAATTAACTTGTACATAAATATGAATTTATGTAATTATTGTGATTTAATAAGTTAAATCACGCAAATCCATAAAAACCGACAAAATATACGATATTGGCTCTTAAAAGGCGATTTGGCATAAAATTAAGCATGTTCCTACATATTATAATGCTGCATTTTATTCATGATTGTCATATTTTAATTTTATGTAATTTTTGAATTATGTAATTTTACTTAGTATGGCCTTAGTTTTTAATTGGTATTACAAGAAATGTATGGGAATATCGATTCGGTTGTAATTTTTGTGATCTCGTACCACCGTTTTGTAATTTAATATATTTATTTTTATTTTTATTACAAATGTATAATAGGAAATTATGTAATTCATTTTGTAATTTAATTATTCCGGAGTTCCTTGAAGACGGTGCCATTCGAGAAGGCGGTCCATCAAAGAAAGTGTTGCCTTGAAGTGCGTGCCAAGACCGAAGTTCAAGGGACCATAGGAGTTGGTTTCCGAATTTGTAATAGTTTATTAGATTTACTATTTTAGGAAGGCCATACTAGGATTTTATTTTTATGTTTTGATTTTATTTATATGTTGCATGCATCGCTAAATCGCCATAACTAAACATGCATTCCATTATATATCGAGTTTGTCGACCGTGTCAATTACAATTATCGTAGTTCACCGCTTTAGTTCACTTAAAACGTGATAGATAATAAATTGACATGACCTCTCGCTAAATAAACAATTGAGACTTAGCCTTACCAAAAATTAGAAACCATGAAAACCTATTTCGTGAGGGAGTGCGCTCGGCCACACCGGGGTACAAACCTTGTTACGTAGGAGAAGTGGGTGATAAATGTCTATCCACCGAATTCATGTTGATGAGGGTTGTATCGCCAAAGCGTGCCCAAAGTTAATGTGGATTTGGATCTTGGACACATTTATTCAAAATTTGGGTTGATCTCAACAAAAGTATTCTCGACCATAGCCGGATGTGTTTTGGGCTAAAGATAAATATTAATGTAATTTTATCGACCAAGAGTTTTAAAAGTAGAATCGATTAAAGAGTTAATCCACCGAGTTACATTGATAAGGGATGAATCGGCTACACCATGCCCAAGTTAATATGAACTTGGATCTTGGAATCATTTATCATAGTTGGGTAGAGGGCACTATGTAAATGCTTTACTTGTTAAATTATTTACAAGTATTATTATAACGATCAATGTTTTGTTTTCATTATTCCGTTATCATATTGTTCTATTTCTTCACCACAATTTATATACGATATCATTTGGATTCATATCTCCATTAAAACATCGTAACTAAAGACAAATATGAATTTTCTTCTAAAACCTCGTGTTATCCATTGGAAGGATCTCTTGTGAAGAGTATAGATAAAAGTTATTCGTGATCAAAAGGGTTATTGATTCTTGACTAACATATCTACTTACAATAAATTGTTTCTCATGTGCTTAATTGAGTTAAGTACTTTGAAACGTTAAATCATTTTGGTAACTAGATTTGTTGGAAATCGTAATTGACCAAAATACCGCAACCACTTCAATGAAAGTTTTAAGACTAAACAAACGAATGAAGAGTAGTCTTCATGAATTTCAATTTTGCTTCTCTTAGCAAAGACTCATTGAAATGAGTGGGAGCATTCTCTTAAACCATTAAGAAAAGGATGAGGTTTAAGGAAGTAAAATTAGAATGGAATTGATACAAGGTAATGGTAAAAGTAAAGTTATTGAGAATAACGATACTAAACCTATCAATCCCGACCGATAAAGTTTCCATTGTCTTAATTGTTGGACGCTAGAAAGGAAACTACCCCAAATTATTGAAGAATCAACAAGTTAGTTGTGGGACATCTAATGGGACCTTCTTCTTTAAATGTTTATTTGATTGACATAAATTTTGCTAATACTACTTCGTCAATATTAGAAACCGGTGGTGATTTTCATCATTGTATTTGATACATAGGATGATTAGAATATGACGACTAGCAACAATGATGTCGAGAGATAGAGTCATTGTGTACTCAATCTAGTTTTGGGTTTATATTTATACCTTAATTATGACTATTAAGTGAATAAACTCTAAATAAGAATATAAACTTGTTAAGATACAAAAGAGGTTTCACTTTTGTGACCCTATACACCATGATTTGATGTATGGCTAGCCCATTATCAAGGTGATTATATTCTAAACCAAACTAGAATGATATATCATGTAGATGATGCAAGACTCAAATTGGTAACCCAAAGATTAAACCTTAAATTCTGAAATGATGAACGCAAAGAGTTATCCAGCACTCTTGGAACCATTAGTGTAATACTCCGTATTTTATATTATTATTTAAGTCGGGTTAATTGTTCAGTCGATAATTACGTTAAGTTATTTTACTTGACTCGCGTTGTATCGTAAGATCGAGTTGTTTCGTAAGTTAATTGAGACGAGTTTATATGGAATCCGAGATGTGAGCTAACCCTTCTACCCTCGACCCAATAACATGTTTAACCCAATTAACCCAACACCCAACATGATATTTCTAACCTAAGTTTGTAACCTAACACTACACAACCCTCATCTCACCCGCCTCCCTCTTTTCGACGCACACCAACACACACACACGATCAAAGGAAGAACAATTGTCGAGCCTTTCAATTGATTGAAGATTTCTCATCGATTTCAACCTAATTCGATTTCCCTGTTTGTAAGTCGATTTCATTCCATTGTTTATACTATTTTAAATTCGTCTTCTTCGAAAAGTTTGAAAAGAGAGTCTTGTTTATTTGATGTCTAGTTTATGCATATAAAATCTCATAGTCAAATTCTTTATGGTTTGTCCTAGGTGATTTATTTATGAACATGTCGCTGAAAAGTCCGCGAATCTGATTTGGTTGTGGAAAATGATTTGAAACCTTAATTTTTATGTTGATTCAGTTATGAGGCTTGTTCATACATCATATTTGTATAGGCTAGATGATAATAGGATTTGGAATTTCTGAAAAATAATGTTTTAAACTCGTTTTATGAATCAATACTTTTTATGCGACGATTTCTGTCAGTTTTTGGAAATCAGTCTGAAAACCCTTGATAAGTTTGGAATTAGAGGAAAACACGTTAGATATAATTTGTAGCTAAGACTCATGGGGTTCCAATCCAGTTGGCCTTGAATCAATTTGATTTTCCTGGAATTCGTTATGTATTTTATTCCGAGTCTGTCATGTGCTGGAAAATCAGGAAAAGTCGTGTTTGTTCTTTAAGTGGATATTCCTATTAAGTTATGATGAGTCTAGGTTGTGTGCATGATTATTTGATTGAGTAAGTGGTAATTATACATAGTTATGTTATGTAGGTGATGGATAGGTGAAGGATCATAATTGATTTCTTGTTTGAGCTCGGATTGCGAAAAGGTAGGGAAATACACTTGACTCATTATCGTTGTTGTTGAATTGTGTTGACTTGTTTGTGTTTCATATGACCAAACTGTGAACGTTGACTTGATTCGTGGTTGTTGATTTATATTATGATTCATATACTGGAATGTGATTGACTGAATTGATCGTATTGAGTATGTTATCACAACATTTGGTAACCGCATGATTTTATGGTTGATCGTGCAATGATATACATATTGTGTTGCATTAATTTCTCGAGCATTCATATGCATTGGAGATGGAGGATGTTGTGGTGACGTGGTGTGGTGATGATGATGTTGTGATAAGGCCCAAAGCGGGTTCTCGGGACTTGCCCTGGTGTCCTCAACTGCGAGCGCGATCGGCTACGGTCGATATATAGTCTACCGGGGATCGGTATGGTCAAGGGTTGTCCGGGTTATGAGATATGAGTTGAGATGGAGATGGAGGTGACGGAGGAGCATGCATATCATATTTTGTTGTTTCATTGTATTCCCTACTCAACCTCGTGGTTGACCCTGTGTATTCGGGAACACCTGTGATGACCCAAATATTGGCGAGCAGACTTGACAGGTTTAAAAGATAGGACGGGAGCTTGATGGGCGTGAGACACTGGATCAGAAGACTTAGTAGCTAGATCATCATTTAGAAGACTTTCACTTTCATTTATGTTGGTTCTTTGTAATTTGATGTAAAAGAGGTTTTGTAATAATTAAGTTAAAGTAATTATATAATTTGCCTTGGAGTTTAATTTTTTATTCACTACCTCGGGAAACCGAGATGGTAACAGTTCGGTTTATTAGGGAATGTCTTGCTAAAGGCTCCTTCATAAACCGGGGTGTTACAAAGTGGTATCAGAGCAAACGATCCTCAGGCCTAAACCAATGAATCCAATGAACGTAGGATGTGTCTATATAAAATGAACCCCTGGGAATAAATCGTTAGGAGCTCACGGTGCGGTTAAGAAGGCGCCCTTAATGCGTGCTCTTTTGCCCTCTCAGTTTTGAACCAGGTAACCCGAGAGAAATCGAGTGAATGGGGTAGTTAGAAGGAAAACCTTGGATATAATCGAGTGGGTGTACACTTAAGACCCATATATTCTAACCATTCTGCAGGACAACGTTACGGTAAGTATTTTGTATGAATGATGACGTGATCATATGATGTTGTGGAGATGAGAAATAAATTTTCGTGTTCTGGTTGATAATCGATGAAGTGTTGGATTGTGGTAATCGTGAGCGTGAAAATAATTGCGAATTGATGATATTTATTTGGATGGATGTTGAATGACGTGTTGATAGATCTAATATGTCTAGCGATATGCGGTTATGTGATCCCGAAGCCATGCTAGTATAGTATTGTGATAGTGATGAGGAACACTATTGAATTGCATGTTTCTAGTCATAGCAATCGTGATTTAGATGTAAGGAGTAGATCGAGATGCGAAGGGATTCTATGGGATAGATGTTTACGTAAGTACAAAGTGTGAGATTTAAGTTGGGATGGGTTAGTATACATAGTATGTTCATAAGAGCTTGTAACATAGTAAAGAATGATTTAGTGCTGAAACTCGTTTTGTTTGATTTTACTCTTTAATTGACCTTACTGCCATTTCTTTTCTGTTTATTGCCTATAGATGAAAATTTTATGAGAGATATTCTCGTGAGTTAGTGTTCATTTGGCGTTGGTTTCATGCTTATAGGATATACGGATTAGGAGTAATAAATATTTTAGTGGGCTGTGGTCAGGAAGTTCCTGTGCAGTGATGTTTTGACCAACGATTTTGTAAAAATCCTCATTTAAATTGTAGTAATAATTTTTCCATAATTCCAACTCCAACGATCAGAAGATTCGCATATGTTTTCAAATTGATAAGCCACGAAAATTCTTGATGTCTCTATATTAAATGGTAAATTTTGCAAACTGACCCAAGTTTCGGACCGATTCTTTGTCACATACTTGTTTGGACCAACTGAGTTGTAAAATTCTTTAAAAATGGAATTCTTGTGCTTTAGACCTAATTCTTTTTCCCTTGTGGTTTTAACTCTCCTTATTTTATAAAACTAATATGAATCAAGTGTTAATCGAACGGTTATTTATTCGTGATCTTTGGAAGTTACAACATGAATCATGACTTGTAAGATGTGCGTACTACGTTGAGTTTTCATACAATTGTTTGGTTATTTCATGAGCCTTATTAATGTGACCTTATAACGTTTTTATATGATGATAGTAGCACGCATGTTCAGTAGTTATGTATCTTAACAAGTGATAGAATTAAAGTTTAGTTGATAACATTGTTGGCATGATAGTATGAGTGAAATTGAATAGCTTAATTTGAGTCTTAATCGAGGGTGAAATACTTTATACGAGTCCAGTTGTTTGCATATTTTATATATGTTTGGTATGTTGTAATATCTCTGGTGTGTTCATCATATTTGTATAGTGGTCGGATATATATAAATATAAAACTATATTGTCATATCTTGGTAAAGTTGGTGGCGTTAAATGTTAACTTGATTGTTCTAAAATACTCGCATGAATATTTATAATAATTATGTTTAAATTTTTACACATGGATGGTAGTAAAGAGTATGTCTAAATGTTCACATATGTAGGATGTCATCTGAGTTCTAATGTCTTTTATGTGAGTCTGTGTGCCTATAGTTATACTTATTACTTTCATTGCATTAATTTATTTCAGTTGAACCTCAACTTATGATATGATAATAAAATAGTGATGTTGTTCCTTATTGGATATGTTCATAGTTGTATTGTCACAAAATACTAAAGTGAGTCTTGCAATTGTATGGGCGTGATATAAAGGAAACTGTTTGATGTAGCACGACATTTGACATATCTATATTCTCGAGTCTTTGCTATCAATTATATTTTAATGAAGATTGTTTATGATAACTATGTTGGCAATTATAATGGGATAACCCTTTGATGATTCACATGATGTGCGTTGGTTTAAATGATAGCCGTTATAGTTACATTCAATTGAGCCTACGAGTTGCCTAATTATTCCAATCGTGCAAATCGGAGAAGTTGTTCAAGTTGCTAATCTTTTATCATAGATAGTGTTCTACAAAGTATATGATGGCAAATGTATATGTTTAAGCTATTTATGCGATATCTTTTGTTTTGCTGAAAATGAGTTATACTAAGTTGCTGGACACAACTGAACGATATGGTTGCTAAAATGTTAAACACACGGGTGATATGGAAGTAATGTAGTTGTTGTCATGGATCATATGTTGTAACTTTTATTGGGAAATATGTTTTCAGAATTTAGATCATACAAACTGACCAATTCGTGTTGCATGTCTGATGAGTCAAATGGTTTTGATTACGTGTTATGTTTTCTATGGTTTCAAGGTGTTTAAGTAGTGCATATGCACCGCATGTTTTAATACTCCTGGTGATTTATTAGTAGTAGGGCGGAATGAATGCACATATGGTTCAATTGTTCGGAATTAGTAATAGTTTTGACTTGGGAGAGGAATTTAGTGGGGTCAATGTTAGATTGTATGCTGGTATACGTGTATCCTTGTGGTGGATCTTTTTAAGGTTGTTGTTCTCTGGTAGATAATGCGAACTGTGATAATCTTGAGTTGACCAAAACCCTGGTACTACAACAACTACTCTGAAAACTTGTTATATAACTTTCGCACACTTAAACCTCGTGAATGAATCCTTTATCTTAACACCCTTCTACGGTAGCACCCATGTGTCTTAATTGGTTTAACTTTCCACTCTGTAGGATGGACCCCTACAATGTACACCCGCGAGACTGTTACATGTCACTTGATGCTGACTTCAATGAGCATTGTGAGAAACTTCGTGCTGCCATGGACAAGTATGGCCATAATGGGCACCCTGAGTACTTAACTAATACTCAGTTAAGAGCGTATACCCTTATCGATACTATCCCTGACTCTGGCATACTAAAGGACAACAAACACTTCTATATGAGAGAGTTGTCCACCCATTGCATGAGGTTATGCCGTGACCCAAATTACTGCGGCGGGGCCAGTTACCCGCCCGAGCATACCTTTGACTTTATATCAGGCGACCTGAGATACGAATCTTACGCTAATGTACCTGATGCCGAAAGTACGACTGAACCAACCAAACCAGACTTTGGGGAAGAGGTGAACCAGGAAGGGAATGACATAGAAGTCACCAGAATCAGAGTAGGCGCGACCTAAGGACTGTTAGATTAGAGCTAGTAACACCATGATCGGTCCTCATGAAACCGTGTAAACCTTTGGCTCTTTCTTGTTGTTCTTTTAGTTTGATGTTGTGTTTTTAAGTTAAGCATGAGCTAAGTAATAAGAGTTACTTGTTGACAATCAGTTAATTCCATAATAAAACCTTGTTTTCGACTTTAATGTTACTGCGCAATCTCTTATCATGTGTTCTTTTCTGTTACATGTTGTTGACCGTGATTTTGTTGCATAGGAATATGAAAGTTGAAAAGAGGTTACGAGGACGTAACCATGTTTTTAGTTGGGTAGGATTGTAAAATATTAATGTTTATGTTGCACTTGTTTATAGATTGTGGTTTTGATCAAGTTGTAGATTGTGGTTTTGATCAAGTTGATGTTTCGTTGTGTGGTACCCATACAAATGAGTTCTCTATGTTGTGTAATTAAACTACTGTTATGGTGCTCTGATAGTTTGAGGTGAACGACGGTAGTAGGATGATGGAATGATTCGTGGTGATATGTTTGCATGAAGTAAGTTCCGGGACGTAACTTTCTTTTTAGGAGGGTAGAATGTAACATTTTGTTTTATGGGCCTAATTTCATGAGTTCTTATATTAGAAAATCTGTTTTGGTACCCACGGTGATGCGTGGAGGTTTGATAAATGAGCGAACTTCGGGACGAAGTTCATTTTAAGGGGGCAAGACTGTAATACTCCGTATTTTATATTATTATTTAAGTCGGGTTAATTGTTCAGTCGATAATTACGTTAAGTTATTTTACTTGACTCGCGTTGTATCGTAAGATCGAGTTGTTTCGTAAGTTAATTGAGACGGGTTTATATGGAATCCGAGATGTGAGCTAACCCTTCTACCCTCGACCCAATAACATGTTTAACCCAATTAACCCAACACCCAACATGATATTTCTAACCTAAGTTTGTAACCTAACACTACACAACCCTCATCTCACCCGCCTCCCTCTTTTCGACGCACACCAACACACACACACGATCAAAGGAAGAACAATTGTCGAGCCTTTCAATTGATTGAAGATTTCTCATCGATTTCAACCTAATTCGATTTTCCTGTTTGTAAGTCGATTTCATTCCATTGTTTATACTATTTTAAAGTCGTCTTCTTCGAAAAGTTTGAAAAGAGAGTCTTGTTTATTTGATGTCTAGTTTATGCATATAAAATCTCATAGTCAAATTCTTTATGGTTTGTCCTAGGTGATTTATTTATGAACATGTCGCTGAAAAGTCCGCGAATCTGATTTGGTTGTGGAAAATGATTTGAAACCTTAATTTTTATGTCGATTCAGTTATGAGGCTTCTTCATACATCATATTTGTATAGTCTAGATGATAATAGGATTTGGAATTTCTGAAAAATAATGTTTTAAACTCGTTTTATGAATCAATACGTTTTATGCGACGATTTCTGTCAGTTTTTGGAAATCAGTCTGAAAACCCTTGATAAGTTTGGAATTAGAGGAAAACACGTTAGATATAATTTGTAGCTAAGACTCATGGGGTTCCAATCCAATTGGCCTTGAATCAATTTGATTTTCCTGGAATTAGTTATGTATTTTATTCCTAGTCTGTCATGTGCTGGAAAATCAGGAAAAGTCGTGTTTGTTCTTTAAGTGGATATTCCTATTAAGTTATGATGAGTCTAGGTTGTGTGCATGATTATTTGATTGAGTAAGTGGTAATTATACATAGTTATGTTATGTAGGTGATGGATAGGTGAAGGATCATAATTGATTTCTTGTTTGAGCTCGGATTGCGAAAAGGTAGGGAAATACACTTGACTCATTATCGTTGTTGTTGAATTGTGTTGACTTGTTTGTGTTTCATATGACCAAACTGTGAACGTTGACTTGATTCGTGGTTGTTGATTTATATTATGATTCATATACTGGAATGTGATTGACTGAATTGATCGTATTGAGTATGTTATCACAACATTTGGTAACCGGCATGATTTTATGGTTGATCAGTGCAATGATATACATATTGTGTTGCATTAATTTCTCGAGCATTCATATGCATTGGAGATGGAGGATGTTGTGGTGACGTGGTGTGGTGATGATGATGTTGTGATAAGGCCTAGGCGGGTTCTGCAGACTTGCCCTGGTGTCCTCAACAAGCGAGCAGTGGATCGGCTACGGTCGATATATAGTCTACCGGGATCGGTATGGTCAGGTTGTCCGGGTTATGAGATATGAGTTGAGATGGAGATGGAGGTGACGGAGGAGCATGCATATCATATTTTGTTGTTTCATTGTATTCCCTACTCAACCTCGTGGTTGACCCTGTGTATTCGTGAACACCTGTGATGACCCAAATATTGGCGAGCAGACTTGACAGGTTTAAAAGATAGGACGGGAGCTTGATGGGCGTGAGACACTGGATCAGAAGACTTAGTAGCTAGATCATCATTTAGAAGACTTTCACTTTCATTTATGTTGGTTCTTTGTAATTTGATGTAAAAGAGGTTTTGTAATAATTAAGTTAAAGTAATTATATAATTTGCCTTGGAGTTTAATTTTTTATTCACTACCTCGGGAAACCGAGATGGTAACAGTTCGGTTTATTAGGGAATGTCTTGCTAAAGGCTCCTTCATAAACCGGGGTGTTACAATTAGATTGTTAATCTTATGGTAAATGCGTATCTTGTATTCAAAGCAAGATGTCTCGTGCTTTTGGTTGAAAAGGAGATCGAGGTTGTAAATCATTGATCCAGAATAGGTTGATTATTTTCTTTTACCAACGATTTAAGTTGACACTAATCTGTTAACTTAATAAGGTAAATAGAGAAATCTTTGAAGAAGTTCAAAGAGTTCCAGGAATCACGATTTAGTCGTGATGGGATTATCAAAGTGAAGACTTTGATATAAGCCAAAGGAAATGTGATATAGTATTACAAGTTAATCTCTCTTTAGCACGCATTATGGGATAATGTGTGGTTGGATAAAGAAATCAAACCTTGTTTGATATGGTTTGGACTTTAATCAAGTTACTTTGAGTTACTTGATCCTTTTGGGGATTTTATCATTTTGTCTAAATTATTTTTCCACTAAATCTAAAACGAATCATATGAGATATAAAATGGTAGGGTACCATTTTTGTAAGTTTTCACAAGAAACAAATGCTCATTTTTCCTTTCAATAATCACGAGTACAACAAGTTTGTGGCTCGTGAATCTGTCTTTCTAGAATACAAGTTTATTTCTAGAAAAAAGAGTGGGAGAAAATATTCAAGAGCCACAAAAGAATTGTGAGAGCCACAAAAGAATTGTGTCAAAAATTATATGTCGCAAGAAACTGGTCTTTCTTGGCTACGTAACGTTGTTTCTTCGAAACCTAGGAGGTTAAATTCATCACTTGTTGAAGATAATGAATTCATGTTACTTTTAAGAAAGTAAAGAGCTTACAACTTACAAAGAAATTGTTTGATTCAAGTTACTTTTGGAAAGTAATGCATATATGACTTACATGAGAGTGTTTAAGTCACAACTCAATACAAGGCTTAGAGCCATGAAAATCCGAAATAAATTCCAAGTGAATTGTTAGATATCAAAGCTTGATTGGTGGCAAAGGGTTTTGCACTAGTTAAAATGCTTAAGTTTATTTGGATCTTCTTAGGGATTGTGTTTCATTATGAGATATATAGCGAGTAAATCTAAAACCCACTTCTTCAATTAGAAGGAATGTATTCAATACATGTCTTGAGTTTTGTAGATTCTTGCAATCCTAAGATAATGTGAAACTTAAGAGAGGGTCTTAAGTAGGACATCAATGAGTTGGAGTCAACATTTTGATCATGTTATAAAACTTTTCTCAATGGGTCGAGAAGTTGTGTTTATACATGAAGTTTAGTAGGAGTCACGGTTATTTTAATTAGTCTTATATGTGGATGACATATTGATCATTGGGAATGATTTAAGACTTTTGGAGTATTATAATACATCTTTAATATCCGGATTTATGGAGATAAATCTACATGATATTAGCGTCAAATAAGAAGTCTTATGATGATAAGATTCATGATTAGTTCAATCGAGTTGAACATATTTGATTGATTCCATTTGCTTCCACTGCCGGATCAATTAAATAAGTAATGATGTATAACACTTCATATACCTTGAGTATGATGAATTGTTTCAAATCGAATTTAAGTAATAGTTACCAAATAGCCATATTGATTATTCTTAAGTGCTTGAAGAAGCATTAAAGATGCAAAGTTAAGTGTTTTTGATGCAATTCACAAATTTGTGTAAGGGCTTACACTAATGACTGTTGAGATTGCATAAGGTTTCGGACAAAAACCATATTCGAAACACCTAAAAATGGTAAAGGAACCATTGTGGCTACGTTATTTAAGAAATGGATTTGCTAGAATTGTTCTAGGCAATAAAGAACAATGAGAGATATTTACGACGGAAATTGAGTACACTTGCAATCATGAGATGTGCAAGAAGGAAGAGTCCCGCACACTGTGAAAACAGTGGGAGCTATTCTATGACTAGAGAGCTTATGTCTAGATTGGATCTAGACACGTACTCAGAAAGTTTTGTGATGCAAATGTATACATTACAAAGGAAAACGAGTATGTAGTAAGGTTGAGCAAGGTACAAGAAGTTGATAAAACCTACTAACCAAAGCCTTCTCATAAGGCTTAACATGATGAGTCATGTCATATGTCATTTCAATTACATTGAGATGTACAACTACATATAAAATGAAAATGGATTATAAAAATATGAAGTAGTAATCAGGTATTGACTATTCATATGTGATAATCACATTTGTCGTTCGAGTTTTTAAATCTAAAAACTCCTTTATACTTTGTTACATACAAACGGGTTGTAAAAACAATTGAACCCCGTTAAAGTGAACACGGATTAGCATTATATTCGCCTATAGTCACTTACATGAGGTGACGTCTCGAAGTGACTAGAGTGTGATGCGATTTATGGCAAGTTCAAGTGCCATAGAGTCATGTGAGATGACTAGTCGATCACATAGGCAGACTGTTAGGAACACTTTGTCGGGCCTAATGACCGCTTATAGAGTTCTGGCAAATTTATATAGCCTGGTCGTGGCGAGAGCTACTATAGTATTCTAATGAGTCGATTATTTTGACTAAAGACTGTTCGCCTAAGGTGGCACAGTTTCAGATTAACTTTGATTTATGTTACTACGACCTTCGTAAATGGGGTCAAATGGGCATATTTTGGGTTATGATGGTTGTGGCTAATCAAAGGGAATAGTGCGATAGGAATTGTCCACCCCATGCCAGGGTTAAAACAATATCTCAGGGCCACTCGAGGAATAATGAACTGGAAATGCGTGGCCACGCTCGGAAGGTATCTATGGTAGATAATTCCGGTCAATCAGTTATTCTCCAGATCGAGGAAACCACTCTCGATATGATCACTTGCAAGTACGACCTGAAAGACACCTTACATTGAGTGGGAGATAGTAATAGGACAAGATAATTGGTGACATACACTTGTCGAGGACAAGTGGGAGATTGTTGGAATAAGTGTCTTCCGACAATAAGGCGATCACAATTGTCGATCATAATGATCACATGTTTAAATCTCATTTTAAGAATACATGTGGGAAGTAATATTTTACAGTCAACTGGTCCACACATATCGGTAATGATTGGCTGACTAGAGTTTTATATTACTGTCGTGCGACGGTGGTGATCAGTTGATCCCCTTAGGTCATACCTATAGGGAAATACTCTTAATTGATTTGTGAGTAAAATTAACGTGTCTCATTATAATTCGACTAAATTAGATACGGTCTAAGTAATCAAATTGTTTTATTACTTAGATAAAATTATTGTTTACGAAATAATTGAAATTGAAATTGAATGAATAATTTATTATAAATACAAGACGTTGTAATTTATAATTTGATAAACCGTTTTGGTACAAGTAATTACGAATTACTAGTCGATTTGTATATGACATATTTTATGAGTATGTTGATTTTTAATATGTTAAAAATACATTACAATTTCACATGTCAAGTAACATGTCACATATCTTACAATTGACAAATGAAAAAATAAAATGGATTCTCCATTTTATGCATGTACCGAAAATAAGGGTGGGAGGATAGAGTTTATATTGTGTTGTTTATATTTAAATAGAAACACAATGATAACAACCCTACTTCTACCCTTGCATGCCTAGTCTCTTCTTGAGAAGGACAAGACCATGCATTGGCTCCCTAAAAGAGACCCTCCCACCGGTTCTCCATGATGAGAAAAATAAATGGATTCCTCCATAATTCATTCACTACTTCAATTTTTTTTCTAGTGTTAGAAAATGATGATTCTCTCTAGAACTTGTGAAACATTTTAGAGAAATAAAACCTCACAAAACTCTTCTCTCTTGACCGAAAGAAGAGAGGACAAATTAATATTTTGTGTCCTAATTTTAAGTAAGATTAATATTATTACTAGTTCATAATAATATTGGTTATTAAGGGTATTCCTTGTGAATATGCTTTTGGGAGAGGTTCTAATTTTCACCTTGTTCATCCATTGTTGGAAAGCTCATGAACTAACAAGAAGGAGATCTTGTTGGTGCCCAAAAATCCGAAACACAAATGTAAGAAGTGACGGTTTCTTCTCTACCTTGTTTTATGTTTGCATGCATAAGATCTTGTATTTATTTTATGACCAAATAAATTAATTCATATATGAATATGTTTACTTATGAGATTAATGAATCCTAACAACACCATACAACAACCACCAATTCGAAAACCACCGCACCAACCACCACCTGCAACCACCCCGTTGCCACCCCTAGGACCGCCTACTGCCGACATAACCAACCACCCAGGTACTAGGTCAAGTCGTCATGTATACATGGGTTAAAACCCGTCTTAACTACCCACGGAAGCCGCCTTTTAGACGCCCAAACCGCCACACACGGTGGTCAACAATGGTCACAAACAGTCTTAATAGAATCACGGTGGTCAAAAGTAACTACTAAGGTCAATGTCATGTATCATGGTGGTCTATACGGTGTATAAACGTTAACTTAAATTATTAAGACGATATAAACATAAATTGTGACGATCTTTACCTTTTATCGTTAATTGCTCCTTCCGTCTCTTAAATCTCCTTCTCTTATTTTTATAAATTACTTTTCAGATTATTATGTATATATAGTGTAGAATTAGAGAGGATATGAGGCCAATTAGGAAACCATTGCCTTATTTCGATTATTATTAGGAATTACCATATTATTTATACTTATTATTATTATTATTATCATATATTATTAGTCTTACCATAAATAGGATTTCTACCAATTATCTTACTATTGCCATAACATTATTATTATTATTTGATATAATTATTATTACCTTTACTTATTATTATATCCATATTATTATTATTATTATTAAATCCCGAAATAATTCCCAATCACACACATACTAAATTAATAAATCTCGGTCCACATAACCATGGCACACGACCCAAAGCTCAATTATTAGTTAAGCCCAATTCCCGACTTGGATACTTAATTTATTATTTAAGAAATGCATTTAATTAATTATTAAATTACATGAATTATTCTCATAAATTATTATCAAAATATGGGGTATTACAGTCTTCCCCCCCTTAAAATGAACTTCGTCCCGAAGTTCGCCCATAACCACTACCACAACGCTTATAAACATCCACATAACTAAGCACCATCCAACTTATGATAACAAAATTATTCATTTACGATTATCAACTACACCAATCCAATCCCAAGATATCACAATAATAACTCAAAACATCTGTAGTACTATATTCCTTCCCCCTAAAAATAAACTTCGTCCTCGAAGTTCGGGATATCAAACAATAGGAATAAAGAAATCATTTGTTGTAACAACACAAAACATGTAATACACATAAAACATTTACGATTTTATCATAACATCGATTAATGGGTAAATAGATAACAACAATTTGTGAATTACTTTGATAACAAACCCACCTTGTATAGTATATTCGAACTAACATTATTTAAACATACCACTTGCGCGTTTATTTCTTACTAATGACATCCAATTTAAACATGGATGCAATATATATTTATAGGCTTAGGACAACACATTCTGCTTATCACTAGACATATCATCGTACTTCACGTAATTAAGAAAATCAAAATATCAATGTGCAAATGATAAGAAACAACACTTACATTTTTTTTTCAAGGCTAAGAAAACATGTTACAACTTCCAAAAATCATTAATAAATAATAACATAATTACTTCTTGAGAACTTATACTTCTTAGAAAATAAAGAAAGTTAACAATGCATGAGAGAAAGAACAAGGTCAAAAAATCATAAGATCAATTTATAATGCATTTTACAAACTACTTGGTCGAAACAGAAATTTCACAGCAACTTGTCATAAACTTAGGTCAATTTGTAAAAATCACTATAAAATGTAAAAATATTTTCTTGTAACGTGGCTTATCAATTTAGAAACATATACGAATCTTTTAAGTAGTAGAGTTAGAATTATACCTAAATAATAAGTAACTTTTAAATGGCAAATTTTAGAAAAACATGGCACGAAAACATCACTGTACAGGAATATTTTGACCACTGTCTACAAAAATATTTATTACTTCTAAACCGTATATTATTTAACCATGAGACTAGCGGCATACGAAATTTAACTCACAAGGCTATCACAAATAAAAATTTCGTACAAGGATTTTAAATAGGCAATAAATGGCAGCCAAAACAATCAAGTGTAAAGTTTCGAGAAATCAACCAAAATCGCATTCTTCACAATTTCACGCAATTCCCTTAATACTTCACATGTTAATCATACTCACACATCTCTCCTTAAAATCAGGGTTACGTCTCCGTAACCGCAGTCATTAATGCAACAATATTCAACAAGGCAATCAAAACTTCCAAGACAAAATAAACAATATTCATTTTAAATTACCCCACATTTTAATATCTCTCAAGGTAACCGGTTCAAAACTGGAAGGGCCAAGGTACGAATTAAGGGATCCTTCTTAACCGCGCTAAGAGGGGATCCTGAGAGTTTCTACCCGGGGTTCATTTTATTTAGACACGTCCTAAGTTCATTATTGTTCATTGGTTAGGCCTGAGGATCGTTTCGCTCTGATACCACTTTGTAACACCCCCATTTAATCAGGGGCCTTTAGCTAGACATTCCCAACTAAATAGGGCTATTACCATCTCGGTTTCCCGAGGCAGTGAGTACAAATTAAAACAGAACCAAAGTACTTTATTAAAACTTCCTAGTCAACACTTTTATTACAATTTATTAAAACAACTTAACTAATTAAATTACAAACTTGCAGCAGAAACAAATACAACTGAGTAATAAGATAACTAAGTGATCTAGACTTCTAGGTAGTCTTGCCAAATCCTCACACAACCCCATAAGCTCCCAAGTCAGCTACGTACCTTTCAATCAATCTGCTCCCCATAAAATGGTTCATCACAAGTGTTCACGAATACATGGTCAACCACGAGGTTGAGTAGGAATAACTAACAACAGTAGATGACAATATCAATATGAATATGCATGATATGACTTAATAGAACCATTCAGCCGAGTTCATCACTCGCAACACTATTCATCCCGCCAATCCCTGGCCGGGGCAGCCTCAACCCGAAGGTGAGAAAACACACTACATTACTATAAAGTAATGTCTGCCTCAACACACAGTTGATAAATATCCACCAGACGGTCTCGAGAACCACTGGGGCCCGCGAGAATTCACGATTATAATCATCTGCCAGAATAAATCTGATAACCACTATACATTACTATAAGTAATGTCTGCCAGAATAAATCTGCTAACTAATGCAAATGTCATCTTTATATGAATGCATAGATAAATAATAATAATCAGCCGGATATAATCCACAATAATCAACCACAACGATATAACAAGTATACTTCCAGCCACAATACCCATGTGAGATACAACAATAACAGCCAGTTGAGTAGTTATCCTACCTGATAAGCAAATATTCCGAATACAACGCTCCAAGCAAAGCAAAGCAATCCAACACGTAGAAACCCAATTAAATCGTATCAACAACTCCGTCACCTAATAAAATATCATTATTCCAATATTAATACATTTATACTTTTATTCATTATTTATTAATCCACAAATTACATTATTTATTATCATATTTTATTCATAACTTATTATTATTAATTATTATTACGGTATACGAAAACCCGAGTCAAACCCAACTTAAAAACCCGATTCAAATAAATAAAACTCAAACCCATAACCAACCCATGCACAAATACCAAAAAACCCACGATACCTTCCCACCATTACTCGTATAAGACCCATCACCAACACCCCCTGCTAAACCAATCTTTCACGACTCCACTAGCCACCATCAACACCACCCAAGCCTACCACCTCCTAACCTGCACCACGTCACACCTCAATGACCACTAATCACCAACCTAGCCATCCCCTACAACCCGAACACTCACGCCCTAGCAACCCAACCACAACCTCATCAATACCGAAAACCCGACATTACTTATGACCACCACCACTACAGTCCCCCCCCCACCGTACACAATACCACCACACACGACAGCCTGACCACGCCCTAGCCATACGACACCTGCAACACCCATACCGAACCATGAAACCAACTCAACCCCAATACCCATGCCAACCCGTGAAACCAACTCAAACATGCATTCACCACCCTTACCACCACCATGACAGCCAGTGGCCACCACCGTGGTCTCCCTTGACCCACGGTGGTTCCACCACCTGTCACGGCCACGCAGCTAAGTCAAGGGCCAAGCCACAATCAACCCACAGCACCAACCACCACCTGCAACCACCCCGTTACTACCCCTAGGACCGCCCACTGCTGACATAACCAACCACCCAGGTCCTAGGTCAAGTCGTCATGTATACATGGGTTAAAACCCGTCTTAACTACCCACGGAAGCTGCCTTTTAGATGCCCAAACCGCCACACACGGTGGTCAACAATGGTCACAAACAGTCTTAATAGAATCACGGTGGTCAAAAGTAACTACTAAGGTCAATGTCGTGTATCATGGTGCTCTATACGGTGTATAAACGTTAACTTAAATTATTAAGACGATATAAACATAAATTGTGACGATCTTTACCTTTTATCGCTAATTGCTCCTTCCGTCTCTTAAATCTCCTTCTCTTATTTTTATAAATTACTTTTCAGATTATTATGTATATATAGTCTATAATTAGAGAGGATATGAGGCCAATTAGAAAACCATTGCCTTATTTCGATTATTATTAGGAATTACCATATTATTTATACTTATTATTATTATTATTATTATTATTATTATTATTATCATATGTTATTAGTCTTACCATAAATAGGATTTCCACCAATTATCTTACTATTGCCATAACATTATTATTATTTGATATAATTATTGATATAATTATTATTACCTTTACTTATTATTATATCCATATTATTATTATTAAATCCCAAAATAATTCCTGATCACACACATACTAAATTAACATATCTCGGTCCCCATAACCATGGGACACGGCCCAAAGCTCAATTATTAGTGAGCCCAATTCCCGACTTGGATACTTAATTTATTATTTAAGAAATGCCTTTAATTAATTATTAAATTACATAAATTATTTTCATAAATTATTATCAAAATACGGGGTATTACAGGTCCACTCGGTCAAGTAAGATGGACCTCTCGGTCGAGTGTCTTGTACTCGGCCTAGTGTTGGCTCACACTTGGTCAAGTGCTTCACTATAGCTAACAATTTTCGACTAAGATAAAAGAGTACCGTTTCTGCAACAAAAGAGAATGTTCGGGAGTCCATCGGCTATCGGTGACTCGTCCCGAGTTAGTCTGCGCGTTATCACGCTTTTCGCCTCTAATACACTACTTTCACATTAGTGAATACTCTACTGGCAACCACTACCAACTCGTACCCTATGATAATACTAGTGAGTCTAAACCACATTCGCGACATTAAAATGTCAAAGGACAGAACTAATGTCACCCATATGCTATCATGTAATAACCACTTCAAAACATGTCATACACATCCATCCTTCCATTCCACTTCCAAACGTTAACATACACCATATGAACGACTACCTCACGCAAGAATCTTATGTAAGGAACTTGCCAAATTAGCATTTCACACACGTAATCATATCATGTTTCATATAGCGCCACCCACATTTATAACAACCCACGTAGTGACCAACCGAGACAATATCATCTAGATTTGAAATGAGGGCACCTACTCATCCAAAGCCGACCTCCTATTGTACTCATGTCGTGTTCATATTTTATTTGACGCTCCTAGATTCATTTTGGTTCATTGGTTTAGGTTTCACTAATGCATGTAACCATAATCAACAACATACTATGACTAACTGACATGACATATGAACTCCTCAACCCGTCTCCTACCCATCTCATCATACTCATATTCATCTCATCACAATCCCGACAACGGCATCGCAACACCGCACCAACAGCCAGACCGCGGCCCAAGGTACCTACATCGCAACACGAAGTACCTGAGTCCACATCGCAACAGGAATCGGGTAACTCGGACCATTAATGTGCGCACCCTCATTGAAGGTGAGGGACCCTTCAAGGAGCGATCTCAGGCGTGAGGTCGACTCCCAGACCTCCTCACTAAATCACCGCACCCCATATCTCAAGACTAATCAAGACGCAACCCACCATACTCATACCACTAATCAACTACCACAACTACACGTACCAAAACCAAATAATACCACGATTTTCGTGAAATAACGACACAAAAATTACAAGTATAATGAAAACCGAGTAGGGAAAACCTTACCTTTTAGCATACTCCATAAGCCAACCGACTCAAACAAGATCCCGACTCATAAACCGTCTCGTCCTAAATGCACATCATTTAATAACTATCACAACATGTCCTATAGTATTACACACTAGTGTGTTGCCCGTGCGTTGCATGGATTCTAAAATAATTGGCCAAATTTATATTGTGTAATGCCGGTTTTAGCCTTTATTGGATAAGTGGATTGTAGGACAATTTTAATGCTGTCATAATTTGATTAGGAATCATTATTCATTCAACATTTAACTTTATTAGATTATCTAAAGAGAACATTGTGTTAAATACAATATGTAGACGTCTTCTCTCTTTTGATCTTTATATCTACAGTATGATAAATGAGTAATATAGATGTGGTATATTCTTAGGTGTCTTGAATCCTTTCTTTTTGGACTTCTCATCCCCAGCTCAACCACGTGTTTGATGTCCTTAATTATTGTAAATGGCTCTTTGAGACAATGAGTTTAATTTATGCTCTTTTTTCATCATCAAAATATTCTTGTTACCCATTTTCCTTTTAGCTCCGTTCTAACTATTCTCGGTCCTCCTTTAAGATTTTCTCCTCATACCCTATTCTATTCAAAAGAGTGCTCTTACCCTTACTTTACCCTTTTCTTCTTGGCCTAACATCTTCTTGTTATATTGCCAACACTATCAATTTGATGGGTTGTGACAACTTAATGCTAAACCCCTTGGACCCCCTATGACTTTCTTCTACTCATTTTCATTGCTCTTCTTGTTATATTGCCAACACTCTTGAAGCCCGTCCTAACCTAATCCAATCTATTGGGTTCCTCTTGATTCCCATTGGAACAAAATCAATGTATTTAGCCGCCTCATTTTGTGCAACTTCTCTTTTGGTGTGTAGTACCGGTTGAGTTGCCTAGGGCATTGGTTAGAAGTATGAAATTTCTAGTGTACCGCTTCTACCCTTATGAAGTGAACTATTTGCCATTTAGGTTGGCCTTCTTCCTGGTACAATCGCGTAAGTTATGACATTGGGATATATACAATATGTCATCTCTTCTCTCTTTTAATATAGATGCGTCATGCAGTACACTCTTAGGTGTCTTAGATCTCTTTTTTTTTTGAATCTCTCCCTCCACCTCAACCACGCATTTGATGGGGTTTGATGTCTTTTGTTATTGACAACGACTCTTGGAACGTTACTGACAATGAGTTTAATGTGTGATTTTTTGGCCATCATCAAAATATTCTTGTTACTCATTTTCCTTTTAACACCGTTTCGTGTCTTATATCAGCTTTTAATGCTCCTTTAAAACCAAACAAAATCACCTTACACTTTTCTTTCTTGGCCCAACCTTAAATGGTTAGTATCTACTCGTAACCAGCACCATATTTCTCTTTCTTTTTGGCTTGGCTTGGCGTGTGTAACTATCATTCTAAGAGCACCTTCTATATTGTTTTGAACTATCCCTCGCTTCACAATGTGTAGGGTTCTTTTCAGCTCTCACTTACCTTCTACGTACTACATTAATTTGACCCCCAGCCTAGACTCTTTCAAAACTTCAATCACTCAGCTCCTACTCATCTTGATATACTCTTGAAGATCTTTTCTCCCTAATCATTTGGTGGTTATGGTCAAGGGTTCGTGTTTGAACAAACAAAATGAAAACTAATTCTAAGTTCAAATCAAATTGATGAGACGTGTTGTATCTAAACCAGGAAAAAATTGTAACACCACAACCCAAACCGGAAGCGGTGACTCATGATAGCTCGACAGCTGTCTAGACAGGCCCACATATCAACACATTAACACGGGTCTTTCCACCGCATTTTGTCCTCATTCATGGGCATCCCGGGAGGTCACCCATCTTAAAACTACTCTCTGTTAACTATGGAGTTCTTTGGCATAGATATCCAGAAAAGAAAGTAAAAATTATAAGATGTGTTGTTTCTACGTAAACAAACTTATCGTTGTTTGCTTCTCAATAATAATGGAATAGAGTAAATAGGCAGTTTTTAGTAAAGAAAATTATTGAAAATAAGGAATCATATAATGCAAATAAGTCATAATCCGGTTTTTGATTATCTTAATACAGACCTATTAATAATCAACTTATCTAATCGCATATGCATAGAAACAAAGTACTCAATTTTAGTAAAACAAACCCCCACCATGGTTTCTGATACATGCATTTTATACAGTCTTTTTAGGCTATTTTTGCACGTATTTCCAAGTACTTTTGTACCGTTTTATAATGCATTATGCCCCGAAATGGCTACTTTGGTTCGTTTGGTCTGTTTTGTAGAAATGAACCTGAAAGTAGTGGAATCGTACCCCTTTCGTCCTGTTTTGCATGCATTTTGAGGAGACAGGAACTTTAGAGCGAGATACTGCATTGGGATGCGTGAAAGAATGGTCAACGAAGCAGTTGGCAACGAGTTGAAGCTGTTTTGAAGGAAGAACACTCGATCGAAGGCTTTTCTCGGTCGATCGAGTGGTTTCACATGCTGCGGAAGTCAATCAAGTACTTTATTGTACTCGATCGAAATGCTGGAAATCAAGTTTACTCGATCGAGTAATATTTCTTCTCGATCGAGTGATTTACTTGCTGAAGTCCTCGATCGAGTTGTCTCAAACCACTCGATTAAGAGGTTTTGAGCCTTTACGGGCTTTAATTAGTCCGTGATGCTTATTTAGTTAATGGACTTAGTTTTTCTATTTAAGCTTTCAATAATTAGGTTTTAATTACGTTTTACACTGCTTAACATTAGTATTACGCCACTCTCTCTTTTCTTAATCTTTCCCTTAAACTCTTCACTGTAACTTGGCTTTTGGGATTATTTTGCTTGGATCTTGTGTTCTTTACGCCGGAATTCTTGCTATTGTAATCTTTTCCTCCCTTTTAATCTTAATCTTTCCTTTATTGCTTTAATCTCTTATTTCTCTGGTCATTAATTTCTGCCCTAATTTTATTTATGCGATTTAATTATTATTTCATCATGTTTATTATTAGTTATTTCATTATTATTAATCTTGACAACATTAATAGCATGAGTAGCTAAATTCATTCATGTTGGGATTAGGGGATCTACGGTAGAAATGTGACGATGTAGCGAATAGGCTAGATGACTTATTTGTGAGAATCTGTACCTGATACCGTCGTTTTGTATCAAAATTAAATTTATAAATCCGAACTAAAACTATAGCTAGTGATAGTAAGGGTCGAACCACAGAGAGACAAAATCAATTATATTTGCTATTTTCAGTCTATAAAAGTAACAATTAAATGGGGGTTTTGAATCTGTTTGATTCTAATGACTAATTGCTAAAATACGAAATTTCTCAACAAGATAAAAAGAAGATCAGGAACTTCGGTTCACCATGGCTAAGGTCAGGTCAATAAGGTAGTAGAGGTCCTGTAATACGGTCTCAGGAAATATGAGCAAGCCTTTCGATCAATGCTCAAATTAACCTTACGGTCTTCTAATTCCCTAGAATTTCTCAAAACTTTCGTTCAAAGGAAATTCCAAATCTAATGATAACTTAACTACTAATCTTTCAATCTAGCATGATAGGTTTATCAAAAGAAAACAAGATCGATATGGAAGAAAATCATACTAATAAAATTGACCCTAATTTACACCATGGCTCACCTCGTTCCCAATCAAGAAGATTAGCTATGCATGATTAAAATTATAACAATTGCAAAATTAAAAGTAAAGAATAAGCTTGACATGATTGGAATTGAAATTAAGACAAAAGATTAAAACTGAATTGCTGAAAATAAATTAGTAACAACAAGAATTAAATTGACAAGAAAATGAAAGAAGAAGGAAATTGCATTAAAGCTTACTAATTAATTGATGAACAAAGTAATAGAAATCGGAATCCGTCGTCGCACTTTCTTGTCTCCCAACTAGATCTAAAACTCAGTTCTTGAATAATGAAAAGCATTACCTAAATTATTCCTCCGTTCTACTGATAAACGATGCCAAAAATTTAATTAGAATTGGGCTTTTTAAAAGTCTAACACGAAAAATCAATCTCAGCCTCGCGGCCTGGTCGATCGACTAAGGGGCATGGTCGATCGACCAGCCAGTGCAGTACAGTAACTCCTGCTGAATGTCCACGGTCGATCGACTGAAGAGCTTGGTCGATCGACCAACTGAGCTGTGCAGTAACCTCATTTCCTCTTCAAATCAGCCACTTCACTCCAATGCACGCATCCCAAAGTGAGTGAGTACGAACTCCCTTCTTCCAAGCTTCCCTGACGTTGCCTCCGGAGGACGATTTAGGCTTGATTTAGCTCATTTCCACTCATTCCTACAATAAATCATAGAAATTGCAAAGTAAACCGTTTCGGGAGAAATAGTAGCTTTAAGCTAACGAATACGCATGGAAATACGTGCCAAAACTGCAAATAAAGTGTATAGAATATGCACGTATCAAATCTCCCCAAACCAAACCTTGCTTGTCCCCAAGCAAGCACTATGACTCAACTAAAAACCTAATGGAAAGGAGTATATCTCAGAGCTAGCTACAAGTCAATGCTAAACCGTTTAATGCACATAATCAACTACTGCAAAGCTCAAAGCAAGTGAACAAATTTATGCATATCATGGAATTAAATCGGGCGTTCGACCTTCCAAGACTCATAAATTTGGACTCTCCCGGGTCACTCTTCCCTCAGCAAGTCAAATGGTAAGAATATATGTAGAAGAGAGGGAAGAAAATACAGACTCTCACCTAGACTGCGACCGACAAAACATGTATGCTTGACTAGTATGAATAATGATTCTAGCTACCGTACACACGCATAACCACCGTCAAGAACTATTACATGCCGAACTATTGCAAGATTTGGATATGTGAGGTTAAGTGGGAAAGAAAGGGCAAAACAAGTATGGAAATGTGAGGGTAAGAAGCCAACCTAGTACCTAACAAACCATCAGAAACCGTATCCCGTTCCTCCAACTCAAAATATAAATAATTACCTCTAAATGTCGAGGCAACACACTATCCCAGAACAGACACCTCCAATTCATGAAATAAGCACATGAGGTGTATTCTCAACTCAGCCGAATTGTTATTTTTTTCTAAATTCCTTTTTTTTTTCTTCTTCTGTTTTTTTTTTTCATTTTCTTTTTCCTGGATGGGTAGTCGATCGACCATCAAACCCAGTCGATCGACCACCTTCGCTGGACTATACTCACTGCCCAGATCAACTTCTTTTTTTTTTTTCATTTTTCTGAGTTTTTTTTTCTTTTCCTCTTCTGACTTTCTCTCTTTTTTTTTCAGGTTGACACATTAGCAACTCCTGCAATTCTCATAAATACTCACTCCAACAGTACAGAAACGTACCAAAACTGCTATAATTCGACAAATTCCTCTACTACTTCCTAGCTCGGCACAATGGTAGGCTAAGTATGGGATGTAGTTAAGGGCAACTGGCAGATATGGCTTATAGTGGAGTTAATGGGGCAAAATGAGAAAGGGGGAGATGCAATAGTTCTCAAAACACGCAATACCGACCACAAACCGATGCGTATAGGCAATAAGCAATCAAAACTCATACACGTGCAAAACATGAAATGATGGGAGTACTACTCTCAATCCTAAACTAACCGATCATGAATGTCACCAGTTATAGGCTCTATATCTCAGAAAGTATAAGTAGTTTGCCAAAAGTAAATGAGTCAAGTCTAATAACCCGAAGTAAATTCCACAACAAAATTTGAGAAATCACTTTTAATTCTCGCTAAGCAGTTGTGAAAAGGCAAGGAATGACATATATTTGACTAATAGTGCAATGTCATCATTAATAAACTCCGATCCGACTCGACTATATGCAAAAGTAAACGTGATATTTTTTATTTTTATGAATTTTTGGATTTTTTTTTTCGAAAGAAACACAAATGCAAGCTAAAATGCAATAAACGTGTGACTGAAATGCAATAAAAAAAAAACGCAGATGCAAAAGACATATGCAAATACCCTCCCCAAACCAAAATGCACAATGCCCCCATTGTGCTCAAAGAAGAAATCACCAAAGATTCACAACAATATAGGGAAGGATAAAAGCAACAAAATAATAAAAGGAAACTAACAAAAGGGATCGGAACTCACAAAAGAAGACCTCCCTAAACCAGCCAAAAACAGGGGAGGTCACAAGCATCTAATCTCCACCGTCATACTCGGAACCACTATCCTCATCTGACCCTGAGTCATCCTCCTCTTCCGCCGCAGCAGCAGCGGCAGTAGTAGTAGTGGGAGCATCTCTCGCGGCAGGCTGAGGGTAACCGCCCACCGGAGGAACAAAGAAGGACGGGTGAGTCCAGGCACCTCGAGGGAGCATCCCCGTCCGGGCGTACTCCTCGTAAACTGGGTACAGGGCCAGGGCCGTGTCTAATCTGTGCTGATCAAAACTCCTGCACAAGTCACCCAACACACGTGACATCGCCCTTTGGTCCATGACCGCAGGGATAACAGTAGGTGGAGGGGGACGAAAAGTGGATGGGAAGCCCATGGGGGCAGGAGTAGAGGAGGATGTGGCCTGCGAAACGGAGGCACGAGCTCGCCTCGAAGTGCTAGCAGTAGCGGTGCCCGCCCCAATAGGGAGCCTGTAGTTAGGCAAGGGCGGGCGACCTGCCCCCAAAACAGTGGTAAGGAACAGGATAGGAGGGAGGCCAAGGACAGGGATGCGGTCGCAGATGAAAGAGTCAATCTTCCACCGACTCCGACTGTCGACCCACTTCACAGACCTCGCGTAAGCAAGATCCATGAAGCTTAGGTCAGGGTCAATAGGGGCCTCCTCTCGAGGGAAAAGAAGAACTAGACGGTTGGCGATACGCGTCACCAACCCACCACAAGCAATAGTGGCCAAAGTGCCCTCACTTATACTGTGAAAGTGAGAGGCAGTCAAAAACGCGATGTTATAGATACGGGCTACCCGACTTTCAATGTTCAGATAGCCCGCCAAGATAGACAGTTCAATATTATTCACATTATTTGACTCCTTGCGGCCGAAAATGGTATTACCCATCAGCCGTAAAAAATAACGAAAAGAGGGCAAGTGGAAGGAAGTGCCCGTCCTCTTAGGGCCGTTCCAGTCAGAGATACACGACCACATGATCCGGTGAACATCAGAAGTTTCTGAGGTGGTACCCTCGAAATAAAGACCCAAAAAATCCAGCAAAGTCGGCTAGTGTTAGGGAGTAGGTGACATTGAATAGCCGAAAAGAAATGCAAGGGCCATCCCTGTTGGCTTCAAAAGAAGCCTGGTCAAAAACATAAGACGAGAAAAACTCGAGGGTCAAAGTGTAGTAAGTGAACTCAGCCATGTCCACAAGACCCGACATTCCTGTCCCATTTAGCAGAGATACAACAGACTCGAAACATCCTAATTTCTCTAAAGTAGGCCGATGAAGAAAACGGGTGGCCTGAACTTTCATTTTTGCGACAAAGAGAGCGAATTTAGCTCGCTGAGTAGAAGTGGAGAAAATAACCTGCGGATAGTCAGGTAGACTATCCGTAGTATCCTCGATCATCAATGGCGGACCCCGCGGCCGTTTGGCAGCTCCCTGACTGGACTGACCTTCGAACATCGGCTGCTTTCCTTTCGTCATTGTTGCTTCCTGCAAACAACAAATTAGCAACAAGCTTAACCTAATCCCTAACACTGACAATTTAGAAAACCCGAAACAAAATCAGAACTGAACATGAATTTAGGGTTTCGAAAAATTTGCGGAAAAAGGCTATAAGCATCTCCTAGTTGCTAAATTGTCTCGAAAATCAAGGGAAAAGAGTAGCAAAGGCAATTAAAGCATAAAAGTCGAAAGAAATTGGCCTGAAATCGATTTTCCCCAAATCGATTTTTCGATCAAAAGGTAGCTTGTCTCGAAATATGGGCATAGAAATGCAGAGAGAATCGAAAATAAAGGATTAAAAGAAGATTAGAGACATACCTTTGACGAGAACTTGAAGATTTAAGCAAGAAAAATCGAGATTAAGGGGGATTTGCAGGAAAATCGCAAGAAAGGGGCAGAACAAGGGTTTCTATTTTTTTTGTTTGATTGAATGAGAAAGAATGAGTGAAATAGAAATCAAAACTTCCCTTTAATTTTCCTTCTGATGTCGCGTGGTGGTCGATCGACTATCTTATCCAGTCGATCGACCACTCTCCCCAGGAAATAGCTTCTGCCCTTTTCTGCTCAGTCGATCGACTGAGTAACTTAGTCGATCGACTGTGTACGCTAGCAATTAAACACAAAATCGTCAAAAATTTATTTTTCCACTTCATTTTCCCGTCTTTCTCTCATGAACATTCAGTAAATCACCCTACGCACTGTGCATAAAATAAATTCCTGCAAAAAAAAATCTCAAAGGCGCACATTTTTCAAACCAAGAAATTGCTAATTAAAAGAAAATAAGCTGAAAGTCCTAATGCAATTCAAATGAAATAACAATGTAAAAAACCTAATTACAAAAAATGTACAAGCCGGGTTGCCTCCCGGTTAGCGCTGGTTTAAGAGGTCCTGCACGACCTTTTTACCTCAGTTTGCAGATTCTAAAATTGGGTCAAAGTATAGTACTTCGACCTGCCCAACGAAATCGTCTGCACCGTGATAATGTTTTACATATTGGCCATTAACTTTGAACCTTTCTCCAGCAGAGGTCTCCAATTCAACTGATCCGAATTTTGTAACTGCTGTGACCGTATAGGGGCCAGTCCACCTGGATTTCAGCTTACCAGGAAATAAACGGATACGAGCATTAAAAAGAAGTACCTTATCGCCAATATGGAACTCGCGCTTGATGATTCTCTTGTCGTGCCAGCGCTTCGTTTTCTCTTTGTAGATCCTAGCATTATCATAGGCCAGCAGCCTAAATTCCTCACGAGAGAGGTTAGGATCCAAATTCAAATCACATATAGCCCACCAAGACTTACGCTCCAACTCAACAGGTAAATGACATGTCTTACCATAAATCAATCGGAATGGTGACATCCCAATTGGCGTTTTAAACGCAGTCCTATAAGCCCATAAGACATCATCTAACTTAAGACTCCAATCTTTCCGTGATTTAGAAACAACTTTAGCTAAAACCTCTTTCAATTCCCGGTTAGAAATCTCAACCTGACCACTAGTTTGGGGATGATACCCCTAACCTCTACGATGTTGGACACCGAATTTAGTCAATAAAGCACTAAGTTGTTTCTCTTTAAAATGCATTCCCTCATCACTAATGACAACCCTAGGGACACCAAAACGAGGGAAAATAATCTTTTTAAATAGTTTAATCACGGCCTTTGCGTCGCAATGGGGAGTAGCGATAGCTTCTACCCATTTGGATACATAATCTACAGCTACGAGGATATATTTATTACCTTGACTGCTCGGAAAAGGTCCTTGATAATCAAGGCCCCAGACATCAAAAATCTCAACCTCTAGAATGCCTACCTATGGCATCTCATGTCTCTTGAAAATAATCCCCGATCTTTGACAGGCATCGCACTCAGCAACAAAATTGCGACTATCTGTATGCAAAGTTGGCCAATAGAAACCAGATTGGAGTACCTTAGCCACAGTCCGGGACGGACCATGGTGACCACCATAGGCAGAAGAGTGGCAAGCTTCTAGGATATCCTTCACCTCCCATTGAGGCACACATCTCAAGATAAGACCGTCTGCGCATTCCTTGAAAACATAAGGATCATCCCAAAAGTATTGTCTAGCATCATAAGCGAACCGCTTCTTCTGCTGCCATGAAAGCTCGGGTGGTATCTTACCTGTCACAGCAAAATTAGCATAATCAGCAAACCACGGAGGTGGATAAGACCCTGAAGTAGTAATAGCTAACAGACTCTCTGATGTGTGTCTTTTATATGATGTTTTACATCCCATTTTACACGCATTTCAGAGCTCATTCATGTAGTTTATGCTGCATTTCTCCCTATTTCCGTCTACTTCCGTATTTTGTACATTATTGCAGAAATGTGAAGAATCCAACGGAAATCGAGCTAAATCCGTCCCCGAGTATCCTGCATTGCATATGACGTGAAGTATTCACCAGAGGAACGAGCTTGGTGCGCAATTCAAGGCCCAAAAGACAAGTCCACGAGTTTATAGAAGTCTAGTAGCAGCTTAATCAGTCGATCGACCACCTCCATCAGTCGATCGACCAACCATCGGGTTCCAGAAGCTACTGTTTGCTGAAGACCAGTCGATCGACCAGTCCTATCAGTCGATTGACTCAACTGCTATTCCAGACGAGAATTAAAAGACTGAGGAAGCGAAAGCCCATGATGCTAGGTTTAGGAAATAAGAAGTTACGTTAATTGCTATATAACGTAACCTAGAAACATTTAGTTAGGCATCTAGTTTTTATTCAGAAATTCATCAGTTTTACATTAGCTTTAATAGTTAGAGTTTGGGATATCGTTTGCATCAGATTTTATTCATACTTCTAATCATTCCGTTACTGTTCTCCTGCGATTTTCGGTATCCCTCTGCCCTAATTTTAGTTTTTCTTTATTTCTTCATTAGTATAGAATTGCTAGTTAGGTTCCCAAAACCAATATTATTTGTCTATGTTAATTGTTTACTTTATCGTTTCAAGCATGAATTCATTAGTTAGTTCCATCATCGTTATTATTGTTTTTACCCTTAGCATGAGTAGCTAGATTATTTGTGCTAGGATGTAGGCGAATTTTAGCGTAGGCGGCAAAGTATTGAACACGGACTGAATTCGCGCGTCAGTCGATCGACTGACATTCTCGGTCGATCGACTGACCTCGTGAGGTTACCCTTCGTTTTAATTGATTTTAATGTTGTATTTAACGAATCGAATGCATGCGACCAGTTAGATGCTTAATTTATGACTGACCCATTAGATCGAAAGATAGGGAAAGTTGTTTGACCACCAATTAAGATGACTAAACTGTGCTGAGGTCGAAAGATAGGTATAGTTTAGACCGTTAGTCACTTTTCAGGACGAGAGTCAGTATTAGTGACATTAGTGTGGACAAGGCCCTCGGGAACTGCGTCCGCGGGATCCACACCAGGCATAATCGACTCGAGGTTCTTTCGAATCGAATTAAGACATATTAGAGTCGCCACCAAGTTTTTTTGGGAACTTGGAACCGTTCAAGTCAACTTTACACCTTTCATCGAAAAGCATAAAGCCAATCGACTACGAGTGATTAAAGATAAAGACTTGTACCCTATATCACTCGATTTGAATGACTCTCGTAATCCAATGGTATTTAGACGGATCCACAAACCATAGATCTTGAGTAAGGGGTGAGGGTACGTGTTGGGAAGCCCATAAGGACACCCAACCCCGCCCGTCAATAACGGCCTCTACTAAGTCAAGTGTCGAATTTCAAACAAGGTCATAGCTACTACGATGTATGATATGCAAACGTTGTTTTAACCCTATCATGTGACAACAATTTCTATGTCGTTTTAGATGCAACTAAACTAACTTTGTCAAAGTTGTAATTTAGCATGTGGGTTGATTGATCTAACAACATATAAAGCAAACAAACAAGGCTTAAGGGGGAATGGGGGAGCCGTTGGGATCTACCTATTACAAACCAGGCATTTCATGCCGACACAACGATAAATAAATTACAACTCGATCTAATTACAATTGCTACATACAACTCAAAACACGACACAAAACACACGGCCATTGGGCCTTGAAAACCGTGCACATGAGGGTGGCCCACGGCTCACATGACCCACGGTCCTTGGGTCACTCCTCGTAATGCGTGCTCGCGCTTAATCTCATCGAATTAGACATAAGGCTACGCACCAAAGCATGCATTAGCATAAACCGGGCCATGTTGCTTTAAACAACATGCGGTTTACTACGCTCCTACAAGCATTGGGGAACAACCGTCTAACCAAACAAGACCAAGGTTTTTGAAGAGGTTTTGACTCAAAAGAAGTAAAACAAACTCGAAAATTACAACTCAATAAACAACGATAAATTACAAGCTAACAAACGACAAAGAACGAAAGGTAAGAAATAAAGCGAGACAAAGAAAGACGTGGCTAACCCCACGGCCTAAAGCCACGGTCAAGATAAAGCCAACCTAGTTCCTAAGTTAGATTCATTGGTTAGATCGAATGATTGCGAAAAGGGATAGGAAACAAGTTAGAAAACGAGTTAAAAACGATGTCGATTGATTGTCGCGCAAGGGTGCATTCTACACGGCCTAAAGGGTCTAATTAGGTCAAATTTGCTAATTAATTTAACTCATCGAGTGTCAATAAGAAGGTGCTAATCACGCACTCTTATACTAGCGAGAAATTAGGTGAAAGAGAGAGATGCATTCAATTAATTACAGAATCGTCGATTGATTTTATAACTTACGTCGAAGCCACCTATCGTGTCTAATTAGGTTATTAAATTAAATTAATGTCATCTAAATACGTCATAGGTTAACAACCAGAGGTTAAACTAACATGCAACGGGTCCTAGGGTATATCGATTTGGCCGAAACGGTAAAGGGGTCGAAAGCGATGAAAGTTAGACAACTCGTTTTATTTATGCCCTACCTTGAACACGAGGATATGTAAATGAGACGGGGGTGTACGACCGACAGAAGTAGCGGTTTCTTTTCCCATCTCAAGTCAACGTGGGTGTTCATGGTGGTACTTTAACTCATACTCGGACTAACTAGTTTCATAGTTAATTAAAACAAACGATAGACAAAACGAAAACAAACAAAAAACAAACTATAAAAAAAGCTTAAAAAAACGAAATAAAAAGAGAAAAGAGAAGGGGATTTGATGCACCCTCAACCTACATGTATCGTTGACACCGTCTTGGGTCGTAATCGATGGTAGATTTTATCTCGAGAGGCCGTCGTCGACGAAGAACAAAGCAAACACGGGTTTTGGAAAGTTTCTGGACAGCGATTTTAAAACAGTGATATCTCCCTCGTTTCACGACGAAAATTCGATCCGAAAGATGTTTTGGAAACTAGAAAGAAAGGAGAACAAGGATCTTAAATCAACCCTGGCTCGTTTTGGGTTATTGGGCACGAAAAACGAGCACAAACAGAACTGGACAGACAAGAGTAAACCGCGAAAACAGAGTGTTATTTCACTCTGTTTTTCGAGGGATCTCGTGTGCTCTCAAGGTCAATTTGGCTCGTAAATCTTTGTCTAATGTGTAGATGGATGTTATGTGGTTAATTAGGAACAAGAAACTCGAATTTTTATGGAGTTTTGATGGAGGAACGAATAGGTTTTCGAAGAGGACACACAAACAGTTTCAGTTTGTGTGTCGGTTTTGGTTAGGGTTTTTGAAGGATGTTTAGGGTTTGTTTCTGAGGTTTAAAGCTTGTATGTGATGCTTGGATGTATGGAGGACTTAGAGGAATGAATGTATGGTGAAGGGGTGGTATTTATAAGGAGTTAAAATAGGTTAAAAGAGAGGGAGGGCAAATCGGGCTAGCTGAACATAGCTGCTGTCCAGCAGCTTTTGGGGGGGTTTCTAGGGTTCGTTTTGGGGGTTTTCTTGGTGATTAAGCTAGGATAATATGGGTAGGATACTAGGGTATGGGTTAGGGTTAATGGGTACGGGTCTTGGTGGTGTTTGGAGCGGGTTTGGGCTCGAGAATTGGCGGCCAAAACAGGGGCCTGTTGCGGTTTAGTGCGGGCTGCTTGGGGTTGGTTTTGAACGAGAATTTGGGCTGCTTGTGAGGGGGTTCGAACATGGGTTGATGGGTATTGGTCTAGGTGGGTTAATGTACTCGAGATTCGTGCCAATTCGCAAAGGAAACGGGCTCAAAAACCGAGCTAAAAACGAGCTCAAAAACAAGTGTTCAAAACGAGTTTTCTTCGCTTTTTTAAAATCGATTTTTCAAATCAAATAACCCATTAAAATAAATGACTTTTCAAATCAAATATACTCATAAAATGATTTTTCAAATCAAATACTTATTTTATTTTCAATAAAATAAACTTAAGAAAATAAATTCAAAGTAAAATAAAATAAATTGAATTTACCTAAAAGACCATATTTTAAATATCATTTAAAATAACAAAATGAACTCACTAAAAAACATTAATTTAAATATCATTTAAAATAATAAAAATGAATTCACTTAAAAAAAACATTAATTTAAATATCATTTAAATTAATAGAATACTTCATCGACGGCGCCCATTCTACCTCGTAAACGAGCTCCAAATAATGACAATGACAACTAAAGAATACATGTGTCCTATCATCATCGGGTGTTTGTCGGGTTCTCTATAAATTCCAATATCGACGGATACGGGTATCTACAGAGCCCCCACTTTGACTGAGGCTTGGACAAGGCGAAAGTCAAAGTATACCCCAGGTCCCTTTCGACCTGAGGATTCTTCGGGTCGTTTATAGTCCATTAGACTTGCGTATATAAGCTCGCCAGCCATAAGAAGAGATCATACCTGAAACTTCGTTGGGGATTGGCTCTTGCTTTTGTTGTGTCAAATTATCGTCGTTGGTCATCGACCCATAAATTGCATAAATGGTGGATTGAGCCTTATCCTTAGGCGCCTACGTATCCGTTTCTGACGGAATCAAACCCGCGTCGTAGTTCGGCCACTGCTGACACTTGCCCAAAGTTTATCATCTGCTGGCGTTTGTCCAAAATTCATCGTCTGCTGACATTTGCCCAAAATTTATCATCTGCTGGCACTTGTCCGAACGGGACGGGACTTTCCAAGGAGGTTGCCGCCGCTTTCCTCATTTGCTTTCAGCTACGGAATTCTTCCATTTCAAACTCTTGTATCGAATTGAATTCTGAGTGGATGTCATCCATTTCATCTTGATAATGGTCTCTGAAGCCAACGGCTTCAGAGCCCCCAGTTTGTGATGGCTCTAAAGTCGAAGACTTTAGAGCCCCCAGTTGAAGCATATCCTGCTGCATTTGAAACACAAAAACGTACTAGCAATAATCATCACATAAGCACATTTGGATCATCGATCCTAAAATTAGATCATTTGAAAGATTGGGTCATCGACCCAAAAATAAAATTTGAAAATTTTGAGTAACTGGGCCATCGACCCGAATTTTGAATTTGACATCACTTGGAATATTGGGCCATCGACCCGAAATTTGAGTTTGAAAGACTGGGTCATCGACCCGAAATTTGAACATGTTGAAAATTTTGAATAATTGGGCTGTCGACCCAAATTTTGAATTTGAAATGAATCCCTTGGATGTTGGGTCGTCGACCCAAAATTTGATGTAAAAAGTTTTTGAAATTTCGGAATTCTGAAATCTTTGGCATTTTGAAATCGAACCTTGACGGGTGAGCAGGAAATACGACTCAGACATTCCGTATGACTCCTAAACAACGTGGGCGTAGCCCGCTACCGTAAAACAAAAAGGAAAATAAAACCGTAAGTGTGCACGAGTTTTAATTCAATTATTGACTTGTTGGGGGTAAAAATGTAAATTGGCCGTTCCGGCGCCAAAAGATGGCCAATGGGAATCACAAGGCCATCGTACTTGAGACAAAGATATCGTATGGCATGGGCGTGCTCCCAACGGCACATGGGAATCAAGATCACTTGGCATTGACTAGGTGGATTAAACTCACAGAGCAACAACGTTGGCTTCGCCCAGACACTAAACACAGACTGATTTTATGAGAACAGTTGGACATCACACATCACTCTTGTTGAGAACATTCTGCCACTCTTCTCCTCGCCTCCTTTCTTTTCAGCGAGTTTTCATCATTTCTTGCCACCGCCTTCTTTCTTTTCAGCGGGCTTTTACTATTTTTTCTTCCACGCCTTCTTTCTTTTCAGCGGGTTATTCATATTTTCTGTTCCCAACACAAGCCCACATCTATGTGCCTCAGCATCTTTGCCTAAACCGTTAGATAAAGCTCATTCCGAGACTGGACACTACTCATCTGAACCTATATCCTTATCCTAGCCTACATCGAGTGCTAAGACCGACTCAAACAAAGGTGGCTTCATTTGGACTTGGTTAAGACCCGTAAGAAACCGACAAGATGACAACTTGGTTGATGAGTGGATTGAATCCCTTATTCTGAAGGACTGCCTACGTATTCGCGTGGAGCGAAATCAAATCCGACGTAGTTCGATCAAGGTGCATAAAACTGGCATATTGATTGTGTGTACACACTCGAAGGTTTCACCTAAGGTATCATGTCATATCCCATTCTAGCCTGTAAAGTACCGTTAAATCCCGTGTCTAGGGTTGGTACAAAAGGTTGTGGTTCTTTGGGATGTGGAGCTTGGTAAAAAAAAAAAAAAAGGCTTGAATAGTGGACCGTCATTCTGAAGGTTCATTTTCTGGTGCTAAGGCCAATGGGTTATGGCTTACATCGTGGTTGGAAAAGGTGTCTCGGGTTTGATGAACCACGAGTGCAAATGGGTTGGAAATCGATGTGGGATCAAATTTCCATGTCTGGACCCAAAAGGCTAGGTATAACAACACAAGCGGAATGATTCTCAAAATTCCCGATTATCCCCTTGTAACTGTCTCAGGAAGAACTTAGAGGGTAAAGAGGTTACTACTTAAGCTTTTGGGCTTCGCCCATTGAACGTCAACTATGGGTACTTGACTTGGCTTCTGGCTTCCGTAACTTCGACATTCAACCAAAAAGCATTCCGCAATAACTTCAACATCTTTTTTTTCTTTTGTCTTTTTCTTTCATCTTTTTTTTTTCATTTTTCTTTTTTTTCATCTTTTTTCATTTTTCTTTTTTTTTCATTTTTCATTCTTTTTCATCTCTTTGAAAATGATCTTCTATTCATTCTCTTAGTCATAAATGGATACACCTTGAAAACTGGGCTTCGCCAACTAATTGGGTAGGAACTAACAATTCCTTGTTAGAACGAGTTGATATCTTCTCTCTTCGAGATGGGATGATTTTGCTGGGGAAAAGGCTTGCCTTCCATCATCGATAGGGGAAACAAGGAGCTAGTCCGGGTTCGTCATAGAATCACCTAAAAGCTTGTCACAAACATTGGTTCAGATGGAGGTTTTCTACCGCCAGACATGGAATAGGTAAAGGAAACAGAAACGGGATCCTAAAGTATCCTTACATTTTGAAACGGGACATATTTCTACCCCAGGGATGCCTTTGAGTGTGTTGTGCATTTTATCATGTTTCGGAATGATTGAGGATTGAAAACAAGGGATATTTGGAAACGAAACTGCAACTTTTATTGGAATGACAAAAGCTTAACAGACTCGAAGGAACGATTCCTAGGACACACCCTAGGTCATCGCGGAACAAACGACTCAACTTCAGGAAAAGAAAGTCCTAGACTCGACTCGACTAAGATAAGAAAACAGATCCCGACTCATAATTTTCAAATCTAGTCTTGAGCTTTCCCTTGTTCAGCTGTCAGCTTAGATGCTCGGCTCTTGTCCTTGATCCCTTTGATGGTCGGCCTCCATCCCGAGGTAATCCTCTGAGGATCTACGCTAGTGATGGAGGTTGATGAATCGAATTGTCTTTTATTAACTTCGTTAACGAGGGGAGTACATTCTAGAGCAAGACTCCCGACTCGAATTTCATTCTTCGGGTTTGGCACGAATTCAGAGCAATCCACAAATATTTTCCCGATAAACACCCCTTTCCAGGGACATGGGCGGATAAGATGGGAATAGTCGACACTGTCTTCGACAGAAACAAAGTTAGTATGATCGCCAAATGGATTGGTGATGTTATTGGGTTTAACAGTTGGGATCAGGAGTGTTCCATTCTCGATCATATCCTGGATTTCGTGCTTCAGTCGATAGCACCTTTCAGTATCATGGCCTTTCCCTTGATGAAAGGCACAGTAGGCATTTGGTTTATACCATTTACCTTGTTGATCAGCGGGAGGGTCCGGAGTTGGACCAATAGGTTTCAGCTTTCCTTGGGCTATGAGCCTTTGGAGAGCGTATGTATAAGTGCATCCGATATCGGTGAATGCCCTAGGTGTTTGGCGCTGCGACTTCTTCGATTGCCCTTCTAAGAGATTGATGCCTTCATCTAAATGGGTCGTTGATGGGGCTTTGGTCCTAGACGATGAGGCCCCTTGGTATCCTTTTGGCTTCTCAACTTCAGCAATTCGGACATCGTCCTCTACCTTTATCCCGATCCTTATCAATTCTTTGAAAGAACCAAAATTTTGGTATTTCAGAGCATTACGGTAAACAGGTCGTAAATTCTTCACGAACTTATCTACCATTTCAACTTCATCAGGCTTCTTAGCTAGTTTCACGCTTTCAGCGCGCCATCTTGCAAGGAATTCAGTAAAGCCCTCTTTCTCCTTTTGTGTCATAACCTCCAAAGTTCTTATGTTGGTTTGAATCTCAACATTGTCGGATAGTGCTTGCGAACTCCACCGTAATATCTTCGAAAGTGGGGAAGTTCTTAAAGTCAAGATTATAGAACCACGCCTTGGTGTTCATCCGAGAGATTGAGCGAAAATTTGGAGAGCATGTCAGCAGTACTCCCTTCGATGCCAAGTACCCTTTATAGGCCTTAACATGGTGGACTGGATCTTCGGTGCCCTTGAACTTTGGGATGTCAGTGAGTACCATGTTCGTGGGCAACTTGTCCTGAACTGGGGCATAGGCCCTAGCATTCTCATAGTGGATGTTCTTCCCCTGGGAGAGCTTCAAACGGTCCTCGATGAACTTGAACCGTTTCTCCAAATCAGTCAGAGGTGAAGGGGAATCTTCACCCAGCTTGGATTCGATTGCATCCATTCGGGTCATCATGAGGTTCACGGCCTCAGTAAGCTTGTTAACAGCATCTTCCATTGCTTGACGTCGGGTTTTTGGCGGCCTTTCTACAAGAAAACCCCGTACTGAGTCAATATTTAAAGTAAGAGCCCCTGCACACTTAAGGACACGACCCCAACTTGACTCAAACAAAGACTCGACTTGAGATTGATTAAACAAGGGTTCGACTCACGGTTTGATTTAGACCTTGGTTCATTTTAGACTCGGCAAAACAACATGACTCAAACTGTCATGGCATGATTTTAAACTGGACTCGGTGTGACTAAACCCGTGATTGGACTAACATAGCCCATAGGTTCGGGTGAAACGCCCTAAATGGCCTAGCTTGGGCGTTTCTGTGGACTATCCTAGACCAAATGGTCGACCAACATGACTCAAAGCCCAAGAGGTGAGCTTGGGTGACCCAACAAGGTCGTGTTCTAGACTCTTAGAACGAAACACGGCCTAACACGGCCATGACCCGGACACGACTCGACGCATTTCATGCTTGGTTGAGGTTCGAGAAACATTTTGGATTGATTTTGAAAAACGAATGATCGATTTGAAAAATGAGATTTGAAATGGGCAAAGATGCTACGGCTATAAAAGCTTGTTTTGGGCCGAAATTCTAGTCCTATTTGGGCAGCATTCCGCGTTTTGAAAATCATGCTAGGTTTGAAAGTAAGTTGTTCAAAAGTTCGGTTTTGAAAAGGACTTGGAATTTTCGAAAAAAGGACTCGGGAAAACACATTGCACGTTGTCATTCTCATGTTATAAGGATGTATGCTCCTAGACATCTCTAAGTCTCGGCAAGTCTTCTACAAGAAGGTCTATGCCCTCCATCCTTTTGCGGTCTTATAGAGCAAGGTGTCTTAAGGTAAAGTACCTAGAAGATCGTCCCCACCATCAAGAACCACGCGAGGCGAAGTGGAAGCGAGCAATGTGCAGCTTCCTAGCATAGTGGGACGTCGCCCCCCACGCATCACGAAGAAACGCTGGGACGGCCCGGGCAAGTCCTTAAGGGTTTATGCATGAATCGTAGCACTATGAGTAATATTTTACTTTCCAACACTTTCTTTTCAAGTTTCACCTCGGAGGAAAAGACCCTAGAAACACAAAGTGTAACTAGTCCTCTTTTCCCAGTAGTCGCCAAATCAGGACAAGGCCCTCGGGAACTGCGTCCGCGGGATCCACACCAGGCATAATCGACTCGAGGTTCTTTCGAATCGAATTAAGACATATTAGAGTCGCCACCAAGTTTTTTTGGGAACTTGGAACCGTTCAAGTCAACTTTACACCTTTCATCGAAAAGCATAAAGCCAATCGACTACGAGTGATTAAAGATAAAGACTTGTACCCTATATCACTCGATTTGAATGACTCTCGTAATCCAATGGTATTTAGACGGATCCACAAACCATAGATCTTGAGTAAGGGGTGAGGGTACGTGTTGGGAAGCCCATAAGGACACCCAACCCCGCCCGTCAATAACGGCCTCTACTAAGTCAAGTGTCGAATTTCAAACAAGGTCATAGCTACTACGATGTATGATATGCAAACGTTGTTTTAACCCTATCATGTGACAACAATTTCTATGTCGTTTTAGATGCAACTAAACTAACTTTGTCAAAGTTGTAATTTAGCATGTGGGTTGATTGATCTAACAACATATAAAGCAAACAAACAAGGCTTAAGGGGGAATGGGGGAGCCGTTGGGATCTACCTATTACAAACCAGGCATTTCATGCCGACACAACGATAAATAAATTACAACTCGATCTAATTACAATTGCTACATACAACTCAAAACACGACACAAAACACACGGCCATTGGGCCTTGAAAACCGTGCACATGAGGGTGGCCCACGTCTCACATGACCCACGGTCCTTGGGTCACTCCTCGTAATGCGTGCTCGCGCTTAATCTCATCGAATTAGACATAAGGCTACGCACCAAAGCATGCATTAGCATAAACCGGGCCATGTTGCTTTAAACAACATGCGGTTTACTACGCTCCTACAAGCATTGGGGAACAACCGTCTAACCAAACAAGACCAAGGTTTTTGAAGAGGTTTTGACTCAAAAGAAGTAAAACAAACTCGAAAATTACAACTCAATAAACAACGATAAATTACAAGCTAACAAACGACAAAGAACGAAAGGTAAGAAATAAAGCGAGACAAAGAAAGACGTGGCTAACCCCACGGCCTAAAGCCACGGCCAAGATAAAGCCAACCTAGTTCCTAAGTTAGATTCATTGGTTAGATCGAATGATTGCGAAAAGGGATAGGAAACAAGTTAGAAAACGAGTTAAAAACGATGTCGATTGATTGTCGCGCAAGGGTGCATTCTACACGGCCTAAAGGGTCTAATTAGGTCAAATTTGCTAATTAATTTAACTCATCGAGTGTCAATAAGAAGGTGCTAATCACGCACTCTTATACTAGCGAGAAATTAGGTGAAAGAGAGAGATGCATTCAATTATTTACGGAATCGTCGATTGATTTTATAACTTACGTCGAAGCCACCTATCGTGTCTAATTAGGTTATTAAATTAAATTAATGTCATCTAAATACGTCATAGGTTAACAACCAGAGGTTAAACTAACATGCAACGGGTCCTAGGGTATATCGATTTGGCGAAAACGGTAAAGGGGTCGAAAGCGATGAAAGTTAGACAACTCGTTTATTTATGCCCTACCTTGAACACGAGGATATGTAAATGAGACGGGGGTGTACGACCGACAGAAGTAGCGGTTTCTTTTCCCATCTCAAGTCAACGCGGGTGTTCATGGTGGTACTTTAACTCATACTCGGACTAACTAGTTTCATAGTTAATTAAAACAAACGATAGACAAAACGAAAACAAACAAAAAACAAACTATAAAAAAAGCATAAAAAAACGAAATAAAAAGAGAAAAGAGAAGGGGATTTGATGCACCCTCAACCTACATGTATCGTTGACACCGTCTTGGGTCGTAATCGATGGTAGATTTTATCTCGAGAGGCCGTCGTCGACGAAGAACAAAGCAAACACGGGTTTTGGAAAGTTTCTGGACAGCGATTTTAAAACAGTGATATCTCCCTCGTTTCACGACGAAAATTCGATCCGAAAGATGTTTTGGAAACTAGAAAGAAAGGAGAACAAGGATCTTAAAGCAACCCTGGCTCGTTTTGGGTTATTGGGCACGAAAAACGAGCACAAACAGAACTGGACAGACAAGAGTAAACCGCGAAAACAGAGTGTTATTTCACTCTGTTTTTCGAGGGATCTCGTGTGCTCTCAAGGTCAATTTGGCTCGTAAATCTTTGTCTAATGTGTAGATGGATGTTATGTGGTTAATTAGGAACAAGAAACTCGAATTTTTATGGAGTTTTGATGGAGGAACGAATAGGTTTTCGAAGAGGACACACAAACAGTTTCAGTTTGTGTGTCGGTTTTGGTTAGGGTTTTTGAAGGATGTTTAGGGTTTGTTTCTGAGGTTTAAAGCTTGTATGTGATGCTTGGATGTATGGAGGACTTAGAGGAATGAATGTATGGTGAAGGGGTGGTATTTATAAGGAGTTAAAATAGGTTAAAAGAGAGGGAGGGCAAATCGGGCTAGCTGAACATAGCTGCTGTCCAGCAGCTTTTGGGGGGGTTTCTAGGGTTCGTTTTGGGGGTTTTCTTGGTGATTAAGCTAGGATAATATGGGTAGGATACTAGGGTATGGGTTAGGGTTAATGGGTACGGGTCTTGGTGGTGTTTGGAGCGGGTTTGGGCTCGAGAATTGGCGGCCAAAACAGGGGCCTGTTGCGGTTTAGTGCGGGCTGCTTGGGGTTGGTTTTGAACGAGAATTTGGGCTGCTTGTGAGGGGGTTCGAACATGGGTTGATGGGTATTGGTCTAGGTGGGTTAATGTACTCGAGATTCGTGCCAATTCGCAAAGGAAACGGGCTCAAAAACCGAGCTAAAAACGAGCTCAAAAACAAGTGTTCAAAACGAGTTTTCTTCGCTTTTTTAAATCGATTTTTCAAATCAAATAACCCATTAAAAATAAATGACTTTTCAAATCAAATATACTCATAAAATGATTTTTCAAATCAAATACTTATTTTATTTTCAATAAAATAAACTTAAGAAAATAAATTCAAAGTAAAATAAAATAAATTGAATTTACCTAAAAGACCATATTTTAAATATCATTTAAAATAACAAAATGAACTCACTAAAAAACATTAATTTAAATATCATTTAAAATAATAAAAATGAATTCACTTAAAAAAAACATTAATTTAAATATCATTTAAATTAATAGAATACTTCATCGACGGCGCCCATTCTACCTCGTAAACGAGCTCCAAATAATGACAATGACAACTAAAGAATACATGTGTCCTATCATCATCGGGTGTTTGTCGGGTTCTCTATAAATTCCAATATCGACGGATACGGGTATCTACAATTAGGGACCTATAGCGAGATCGAAAGATGCTATCTGTTAAGAGTGGACCGAGAGGACCTCTTGTTTCCCGCCTCACTTGTGTTTGATTCAGACCGACTTAGTATGCTGCCGCCGAAACTTTAATGAACCGACCATCCTAGTATCCCTTCTTTATCTGTTTAATCCGTCTTTCTAGTTTATTATTTACTCTTAGCTGTAGACCAACTCAAATCAACCCCCACAATTGTTACTTTAGACTGAATTTAAATCAACTAGAATTTACATCTGCCTCTCTGTGGTTCGACCCGACTGCCGCTTGCTATAGTTGTAGTTGGAAATTATAAATCTTATTTTTGACACCTCACGACGGGTATCAAATTTTGGCGCCGTTGCCGGGGAGGCAATAGTCCTAATTTTAGTTGTTTTATTTTAGTCTTTCTTAGTTTAAGGGACTTCTATTCCTTAAACTTTTCTTATATTCTTTTTGTAGTTTCTTCTTATGCGCAGGTCACATGGTGGTGAACTAGTACCCTTCAATCCTGAGATAGAGAAATCTTTGCGCGAGTTGAGACGATCACAAAGAGTATTACCGACAGAGGAAGAGCTGAGTACTCTGTCAAGCTATCACGAGAACGAGTTGTTCGAGGAAGACCCACAGTCTTCAGCCGTTTCCACTTCTTCAGCTGAGACAGTTACTTCTCCAGAAATTCCAGTCATGGCCGAGGAAGCGAGTATAGCTAGTCATTCTGAGCCGATAGCTGACAACTTATATAAGGGGTTCGAATTACCAGGAGATGCCAGGAAGTTCGAACCAAAGCCTTCATACATCAATATGATTGAGAGAAACCAGTTCGGGGGAGCTGCAAATGAAGATGCAGCTAAGCATATGGAGACCTTTATTGACTACTGCTGTTCCATACCCCCACCAGCCGGCGTGACCCAAGACCAGATCAAGGAGACCATGTTTATCTTCTCCCTTCGTGATGCTGCAAGGGAGTGGTATAGAGATCTGGACCGAGCCGTTCATGGGATCACTGACTGGAATTCCTTGGCATTGGCCTTCTACAAGAAGTACTTTTCTGCTTCTAAGACGATTGCTATTAGAGCCCAAATCACAAGTTTCAAACAATGGCCGGATGAGAACTTCCACGAGGCATGGGTCTGATTTAAGAAGCTGGTGCGAACCATACCGCACCATGGTTTCGAAAAATGGAGCTTGTGCAATCATTTCTATAATGGGCTGTATGACGATCAGAGGGCTATTTTAGATGCTGCAGCCAATGGCCGATTTGCTGAAAATCTAGGAGCAACCAAGGGGTGGAAGATCATTGACGATCTAGCTACCCACAAGGCTGAGTATGGGAATTCCAGAGGGAACCAGAGGAGAGCTGCTGAATCTTCCTCTGTTGCTGCACTTGAGGCTCTCACTGCGAGATTCGACAAATATGAATTAGGAGGAGCTTCAAAAGGTGGGATGTACCAAGTAAATGTTGTGTCAGACGGTCCTTTCGTCTGTGAAAGGTGTGGAGTTGAGGGACACGTTTCGAAGAATTGTCCTAGTCCCTTTGAATCTTGTGCTGCCTTTCAACACTATAGGCAGACAAACACCTACTATGAGCCCAATGTTCATCCCAACCTGAGGTGGAGTAGCCAGAATGTCCTAAATCCAACTCCACCTCCGCAACAGCAACCCTATGTGCCTCCTCATCAAAAGCAACAACAATATCAGAAACCCCCTTATGTGCCACAACAGCAACAACAATCCCATGGTTCTGATTTTGCTGAGTTCAAAAACTTGTTGCTGAAGGAGTCCCAAGCACGAGAGGCCGGGATGAAGCTACTAGAAAGCCAAATTGCTCAATTGGCTAGTAAGAGTACCTCTCGAGCTCCGGGACACTTGCCGACTCAAACCGACCAAAAGGAGACCTTAAACGCCATCACATTAAGGAGTGGGTCCACCTTGGAGGGGCCTGCCATGGTCGAGGATGCTGTTGAAAAGAATGAGGCAGATCCGAGTCAAAACAAAGCTGTAACGAACAATTCAAAGAAAAAGGCGTCTACCAGGTATATCAGTCGATCGACTGATATACCCGGTCGATTAACTGATACACGGGCTACAGGAGCTTCTGGAACTGTGCACAACGGTCGATCGACTGAGGACAGTGGTCGATCGACTGAGGACAGTGGTCGATCGACCAAGGTTACTGCTGATAGCGAGAGTTTTAGTCCTCCGATGCCCGATAACTTGAGGGATCATTTGTTTCGGGGCACGACAACTCCGAAGGTGTTAGGACCAGACCCGAGTGCTGATGGGTCCGTCCCCGTTCCGAAGTTTGACCCAATGACGGTCCATGGCTCACATTTGAGACGGTCTGAGGAGGGTTCAAGCTTCAACAAGGAGAAAGCAGTGGACTTCCAGCCTAAGTCCACGGATGCCGGCATGCGCAACTTAGAGGAGAGGGCTAAGGTACTTCTTACAGCCCCATATCCGGAGAGACTAGTGCCGACAAGGGAACAGGTATCTTTCAGTAAGTTTGAGAAAGTTATTCGTAGCTTGAATGTTCAGGTACCCTTCCTTGAGTTAGTTAACCAAGTGCCAGCATACACTAAATTTATGAAACAGCTATTGTCAAAGAAAAAGTCGCTTGAAACATGTTCACACTGTTGCATTAACTAAATAGTCTTGCTCCTACTTGTCTCACACTGCACCCCATAAGCTAGAGGACCCGGCTAGCTTTTCTGTTCCTTGAAATATAGGTACCTTCTCTATTGAGAAGGCATTATGTGACCTAGGAGCTAGTATAAGCGCCATGCCTTTGAGTCTAGCTAGGAAGCTTAAATTGACTAGGTTCGCAGTGACAGACATGACAGTTCAGATGGCTGACCGATCTGCGGTCCAGCCAATAGGAGTCTTAGAGGACATCCCTGTCCAAATAGGGAAGTTTTTCTTCCCTGTTGACTTTGTTGTACTTGACATGCCTGAGGATGCTCATATACCCATTATTTTGGGTAGGCCATTTCTGCACACTGCTGGTGTAGTCATAGATGTCGGTCTAGGAACCTTGACTTTCAAGGTAGGCAAGCATTCCATTGTCTTCGCCCAACCTGCTAAGAAAAAGGACCCCATGTGGCCGATGACTTGTAACACGGTTTCTGAAAAGAAATCGTACTTTGTGCTTCCTGAATTGCCTGTCTCTATTACTACTTCTGTGTTAACCCCTCCGCCCCAGACTGGGAGCAAATTGGAGGAAGATTTGTCTATTTCTGATAATGCAGGGGCTGGTTTGGGGAAGGAAGTGCCGCAAGTTGCTCCAACTGTAACAAAGCCTATCATTCAAAGAGGAGGTCTTGGTTGCCTGAGCTATGGAATTGATGAGATAGTTGATGACGAGCCAGTCAAAGCCAGAAAGTCTGATTTGGATTCTGACAAGCCCGAAGAGATCCTTGACTGGGGAGATGATGAGAGTGTTGATCCGTTGAGCCATACGGACGTGGAAGCTAAGAAGAGTGCAGCTGCTCAAATAAGCACCATTGAGGCTACCTCTAGTAGCCAGAAGCCGACGAAGTGGGCCATACCGTGGTCTTTCTTGATCAACTATTAGTTGATCGAGCTCTTTATAAACTTCATTTTATTTGCTTTTGTTAAGACACTTTTTATTGCTTTTGTGTGCGCGAAAACTTCGCATTTTATTTTGCTTGCTTAGGATTTTATACGTTTGAGACTTTGTTTTGGGTTTTGCGCAATTTTGGGTGCGTATCATTGTGCACTTGCAGGTTTTTAGACCTCATTAGCTCAAGTTATTGAGCAAATACGAATAAATAAGAGTACAAAGAAGATTTTGCGATCGATCGATCGCTACATTAGTCGATCGACTGAGTTGCACTTTCCAGGAGCTACTGTTCCTGACACTTTGGTCGATCGACTGCCATCCTTGGTCGATCGACCGAGGACACTGCTGTACCTATTCATGACCTTTCCCCTGCTGTGTTTGGTCGATATGCGGACTTAAGGGACTTTTCTACTCCACTTTATTTTCCGTCCATTTCTTTATTTCTTCTATTGTCTCATTTGTGCACAATTTTACCGTTTCGAAAATTGTTTTCTCGGTTTTATGCGTGGTTTTGCTTGTCTTTCAGGTACCTATTAGTAGCACTGCTGGCTACTGAAACCTCCTAGCTCACGCTGGTTTGGGGAGGTTTCCTTTTATGCACTTAAAGTCTTGTAAATTCCCAATCTCCACTTCACGTCATGTTTATTTATTTCAATTTACGCAAATTCCCGTTTCTCTTTTCTTCATTACATGATTCTGCACAATGGGGACATTGTGCGATTTGGTTTGGGGAAGGGTTTTGCGTCACATATCATTTGCTTGCATTCACGTTTACATTCTGTTTTGCATTGCTTTTTCATTTCATCCACATATCCAAATTCAAAAAAATTGAACAATTTTAAAAATTTCAAAAAAATGCATGTTTAGTTTAGCATATAGGTCGAGTCGGAACGGTAGTATTTCAAGGATGATATAGCATTTGCACCTGTTTCTACCCGAGCCTTGCTTGATTGACATGTTATTAGTAGAATCGTATATGCATAGTCTACGAGTTTTCGTTAAATATCTTGCTGTACTTGGAGACTTGACTTTGAAAATTGGCAAACTACATCATATTTCTGAGATTTAGAGCCTATAACTGGTGTCATTCATGACCGGTTTATTTAGGAATGTGAGTAGTACTCCTTATAAGGCATGTCACATAAATGTGCATAAATATGAACTTGATCTGCTTAATACCTGTATGCATTCGGTTTGTGGTCTGTCGACACATGTGGTAGAGGTTTCCTTTTTCTCATTTTGCCCATAAGCTCCACACTGCCAAAAATATCCTTTTTGTCCTATTTACTACATCCTACACTTAGCCTGCCTTGGTCAAGCTAGTAGTTTAGTTTTTGGGATTGTTACTCGTTTTTTGGTGGCAAATGCTCTTATTGAGATTTAGTTGGGAAAATGAAATAAAGGAAGGAAAGAAAAAAAAAGAAAAGAAAGAAAGAAAATAAAATGATTCGAAAAAAGAAGATAAAAAGAGTTCTCAGATTGTTTAGCGGTCGATCGATCGCCCTATAGGTCGATCGACTGATGTTCGAGAAAGAGAAAAAATCAAATTCGCATAATTCAATCTTTATCTTTTGGCGATTTTTGCTCCCATACCATTATTCATATTTTATGGGGAGTTAGTTGATTACTTTTATCTCTGGAAATTGTGAGATTTGTGCTTGCTATAGTACCGTTTCGTTTGATTATGAGCAAGAAGTTGGATGTTGCCATTTGGTTCCGTTTTGGTACTAGCTTGATCACCTGTACCTCCACTTTACCATAAATGTTTTGCCTCTTCTTACCCATACCTCACATATCCACATTTATACCTCGGCATGTGTCACGGTCTCTTGTTGGTTGGAATGCGTATGTACGGTTGTAGATATTGCTTTCATATTATATTGCAGGCATGTTCTTATAGGTCGTAGTTAGGTGAGCGTCATTACATTTACTTCTTTTTATCTTACATATATTCACCTGTACTTATTGAGTGATTTGAGCGACCCGTGAGAGTCTAATTTGATGAGTCTCTACAGTTGACGGTTCAGCAGTTTTACCGACTCCATAACTCGTTTGCATGATTCATTTGCTAATTGATTGTTGGTTAAAGCATTAAATTGGTTTAGGCTTTACATGTTGCATTTCGCTCTGAGATTGAACTCGTTCCATTAGGTCATTAGATCGAGTCTAGTTCTTGCTTGGGGACAAGCAAGGGTTTGGTTTGGGGAAGTTTGATGCGTGTCTTTATATGATGTTTTACATCCCATTTTACACGCATTTCAGAGCTCATTCATGTAGTTTATGTTGCATTTCTTCCTATTTCCGTCTACTTCCGTATTTTGTACATTATTGCAGAAATGTGAAGAATCCAACGGAAATCGAGCTAAATCCGTCCCCGAGTATCCTGCATTGCATATGACGTGAAGTATTCACCCGAGGAACGAGCTTGGTGCGCAATTCAAGGCCCAAAAGACAAGTCCACGAGTTTATAGAAGTCTAGTAGCAGCTTAATCAGTCGATCGACCACCTCCATCAGTCGATCGACCAACCATCGGGTTCCAGAAGCTACTTGTTTCTTGAAGAAAAGTCGATCGACCATCCTATCGATCGATCGACCAACTCGCTATTCCGCATTTGAATTAAAAGATCAAGAAGCGCAAGCCCATGATGCTAGGTTTAGGAAATAAGAAGTTACGTTAATTGCTATATAACGTAACCTAGAAACATTTAGTTAGGCATCTAGTTTTTATTCGAAAATTCATCGATTTTACATTAGCTTTAATAGTTAGAGTTTGGGATATCGTTTGCATCGATTTTATTCATACTTCTAATCATTCCGTTCTCGTTCTCCTGCGATTTTCGGTATCCCTCTGCCCTAATTTTAGTTTTTCTTTATTTCTTCATTAGTATAGAATTGCTAGTTAGGTTCCCAAAGCCAATATTATTTGTCTATGTTAATTGTTTACTTTATCGTTTCAAGCATGAATTCATTAGTTAGTTTCATCATCGTTATTATTGTTTTTACCCTTAGCATGAGTAGCTAGATTATTTGTGCTAGGATGTAGGCGAATTTTAGCGTAGGCGGCAAAGTATTGAACACGGACTTAATTCGCGCGTCAGTCGATCGACTGACATTCTCGGTCGATCGACTGACCTCGTGAGGTTACCCTTCGTTTTAATTGATTTTAATGTTGTATTTAACGAATCGAATGCATGCGACCAGTTAGATGCTTAATTTATGACTGACCCATTAGATCGAAAGATAGGGAAAGTTGTTTGACCACCAATTAAGATGACTAAACTGTGCTGAGGTCGAAAGATAGGTATAGTTTAGACCGTTAGTCACTTTTCAGGACGAGAGTCAGTATTAGTGACATTAGGGACCTATAGCGAGATCGAAAGATGCTATCTGTTAAGAGTGGACCGAGAGGACCTCTTGTTTCCCGCCTCACTTGTGTTTGATTCAGACCGACTTAGTATGCTGCCGCCGAAGCTTTAATGAACCGACCATCCTAGTATCACTTCTTTATCTGTTTAATCCGTCTTTCTAGTTTATTATTTACTCTTAGCTGTAGACCAACTCAAATCAACCCCCACAATTGTTACTTTAGACTGAATTTAAATCAACTAGAATTTACATCTGCCTCTCTGTGGTTCGACCCGACTGCCGCTTGCTATAGTTGTAGTTGGAAATTATAAATCTTATTTTTGACACCTCACGACGGGTATCACTCTCATCAGGAAAAGAATCATTAATAGGTAACGAATTCTCCCTTTCTGTCAGCTGCAGACGAGATAAATGGTCAGCCACCACATTCTCTGCTCCCTTCTTATCTTTGATCTCCAAATCAAACTCCTGCAAAAGAAGTATCCACCTCAAAAGTCTCGGCATTGCATCCTTCTTAAGAAACAGAGTCTTGATACGCATGCATGGTCGATAAACAACAACCTTAGAACCTAACAAATAAGATCGAAATTTATCTAAGGCAAAAACTACAGCCAGAAACTCCTTCTCAGTGGTATAATAATTGACTTGAGCCTCATCCAGAGTTCGGCTCGCATAATATATAGCATTCAAAGCTTTATTCTTCCGCTGTCCCAAAACTGCACCGATCGCATAGTCGCTGGCATCACACATAATCTCAAATGGAAGGTCCCAATCAGGCGGCTGAATGATTGGCGCAGAAACTAGGACCTCCTTTAACCTGTTAAAAGCTAAAAGGCACTCATCAGTAAACTCAAAGACAGCATCCTTAAGGAGCAAATGTGTAAGTGGTTTAGCAATTTTTGAAATATCCTTAATGAAACGCCGATAAAAACCAGCGTGACCAAGGAAACTCCTCACTCCTTTAACATTCACGGGAGGGGGCAATTGCTCAATCACCTGCACTTTTGCCTTATCAACATGTATACCTTTATCAGATATCAGATGCCCTAACACAACTCCCTCATTGACCATGAACTGACATTTTCCCAGTTTAAAACAAGATTAACATCTATACAACGCTGCATGACTTTATCAAGGTTAGCTAAACAACGATCAAAGTCATTACCATAAACTGAGAAATCATCCATAAATACCTCCATAATGTTCTCTATATAATCAGAAAAAATCCCCATCATGCACCTCTGAAAGGTAGCAGGGGCGTTACACAATCCGAAAGGCATTCTACGGTATGCAAAAACACACTGTGGACAGGTAAAAGTGGTCTTACTCTTATCATCCGGATGAATAGGGATCTGAAAGAACCCCGAATATCCGTCTAGAAAACAGAAAAATTTGTTAGCAACAAGTCTTTCAGTCATTTGGTCAATAAAAGGGAGGGGGAAGTGGTCTTTCTTGGTGGCGGCATTCAACTGTCTATAATCAATGCACATCCTCCACCCTGTCACAACTCGTGTTGGTATTAATTCATTTTTCTCATTCTTAACCACGGTATTCCCTCCTTTCTTCGGAACTACCTAAACTGGGCTAACCCACTTGGAGTTGCCAACTGTATAAATAATAGTTTCATCACCTCAGCCATAACAACTTCCTGCATCTTTGGGTTCAACTTGCGTTGACCCTGTCTGTAAGGCTTGTGGCCTTCCTCCAGCTCTATCCTGTGCATACAAATATCAGGGCTGATGCCCTTAATATCATCCAAAGAGTAACCTAGAGCCTTCCTGTTTTTCTTAAGCACACACATCAAAGCAGAAAGCTGGTCATCATTAAGCTTAGCACTAACAATAGTTGGGTACTACTCCGTATCATCTAGAAAAACATACTTAAGATTAGGAGGAAGTGGCTTACGCTCTTGGCACCTTTACCTCTACAGCATAGACAGAATCAGCTTCAATGGTATAGCAAGTGTTTACCAAATTCTCGTTGACCAGGCTTAAGAGCATCTCATCTTCTTCCTCATTGAGCTCGTAGCTCTCCATTGAGGCTACCAAAGCATCTGGCTCCTCGGCATTCTCCGCTGTATTACCTGCACACTTATCTAAACGGGTTAGATCAGCTAAGGGATCCTTGGCTAAGGATTCCCTCCAGTTATAATTAACAGCCCTGTCAACAATATCAATGGAATAACATGTATCATCATCGCAGTTCGGTAGCCTTACGAGCAAGATCGGAACTCAATGGTGTCATCCCCTACCTCTAAGGTAATGATTCCACGTTTGACATCTATTACAGCTCCAGCTGTATGTAAAAATGGTCTACCTAAAATAATAGGTATCTGACTGTCCTCTACAATGTCCAAAACAACGAAATCGACAGGAATAAAAAACTTACCCACTCGAACGGGTACATCCTCTAAGACTCCTAAAGGTCTCTGAGTCGATCTATTTGCCATCTGAAGGGTGATATCGGTTACCTTAAGTCTACCAATATTTAGCCTTTTACAAAGAGAATATGGCATGACACGGACACTGGCCCCTAAATCGCAAAGGGCCTTTCCAATTTCATGGTTACCTATAGTGCAGGGAATTGAAAAACTACCCGGGTCCTTTAATTTAGGTGGTATATTAATTTGCGAAATAGCATTGCATTCTTCCGCAAAAGCAACATTACCATCATCATAAAAATTTCTCTTACGATTCAAAATGTCTTTCATAAATTTAGCGTAAGAGGGTACCTGGGTAATTAGGTCAATGAAAGGAATTGTTACCTCGAGATTCTTGACCATCTCCAAAAACTTACCAAACTTGCGCTCCAGCTTAGTATTCTTTAAACGCTCCGGATACGGGACTGCAACACTAGCCTTAGGATAAGTAACCTTCGGCTTTCGTAAGTTTAAAACCTCCGTCAAATCATCAATAAGTGTAGAATCATGCAAACTAGTTGACGGATTTGCGTCCTGCACTGGAGACCCGGTCGATCGACCATTGGGCTCGGTCGATCGACCAATCACACTGGGCGTGAATAGTTCCTAGACAGAGACTTTTTCATCTGACATCCCGGTCGATCGACTGCTGTTGTTGGTCGATCGACCGGTAGTACTGGCAATAAAGCTCGTTTTTGCACCAGAAATTAAATTCTTCTTTTCGTCCTTTCTCGAGTCTTCTCTTGGCTTATCAGGACCATCATAAGAAAGGCCACTTCGGAGATTGATGGCATTAATGGTTTCAATTGGCCCTTCACATTTGCTTGAAGAATTGGCGACTTGCTTAGCCTCTAAATTCTCTAATTGCTTGACAAAATTCTTTGTAGACTCAATCCCGGCTGCTTCTATTTTCGCGACTTGAACCAAAAGAGTTCGGATTGTCTCTCTCAATTCCTCGGTCTCATTTGAGTTATGAACAGGAATTTCAATTTCTCTCTCGGGAACCTTAGAAGTCTCGAGCTTTTCGAGCCGGGTTGTAATAGAAGCTATAAGTGTCGCAACGGCACTCATTTCATCACTTTACTTTCGCAAGTTTCCACGTGAGCTCCTAAACTCAGCTCTATGGACTGCCATCTTCTCAATAGTGTTCCATCCTTTATTCTGACCAGTATTATTTTGGAATCTACCATTTTCAACTGCGTCCAGGATAACCTTGTAGTCATCATATAAAGCATTATAGAATAAGTTGCAAAGGTACCACTGCTGGAAACCATGGTGAGGGACGGCCCAAACCAAACTCTTGAAACGTCCCCATGCTTCACAAAAGCCCTCATCAGGTCCTTGCTGGCAATTTGTAGTTTTACTTCTCAACGCATCAGTCTTTGCAAGTGGGAAGTACTTTTTGTAGAAAGCTAATGCTAGAGATGTCCAATATGTGACTCCAGCTGCTACCCTATCAAGGTAGCGGTACCAATCTCGCGCCGAATCCTTCAAGGAGTATAAGAACATTATCCCCTTTACTTCATCCTCGGGTCACCCCCCGTGCATGTATGGAACAAAGAAGAGAGTCCGTGAAAATGTGCTTCAAAGGATCCTCGTCCGGTAGACCAGCAAACTGATTTCGCTCCACTAAATCAATATAAGAGGAGCGAAATTCGAAGTGACCAGTAGTGGGGGTAGGTAATACGTGTCTCTTTGGAATGTGCTGCTCTTTTGGCTGAAGATTGTCATATATCGTAGTCATGTTCGCAAAACTGAGAGTACTCAAGTCTTCCTCTCAAAAACCTGTTTTCTAACTGTGCAAGAGCAAAACTAGAAGCAAGAGTAAGCAACGGCCTAAAGGAACCAAAGTTCCTTGAGACAAGAAAAAAAAACTAAAAATAAAGCAAACAGAATTACACCGTCTCCCCGGCAACGGCGCCAAAATTTGATACCGTCGTCTTGTATCAAAATTAAATTTATAAATCCGAACTAAAACTATAGCTAGTGATAGTAAGGGTCGAACCACAGAGTGACAAGATCAATTCTATTTGCTATTTTCAGTCTATAAAAGTACCAATTAAATGGGGGTTTTGAATTTGTTTGATTCTAATGACTAATTGCTAAAATACGAAATTTCTCAACAAGATAAAAAGAAGATCAGGAACTTCGGTTCACCATGGCTAAGGTCAGGGCAATAAGGTAGTAGAGGTCCTGTAATACGGTCTCAGGAAATATGAGCAAGCCTTTCGATCAATGCTCAAATTAACCTTACGATCTTCTAATTCCCTAGAATTTCTCAAAACTTTCGTTCAAAGGAAATTCCAAAACTAATGATAACTTAACTACTAATCTTTCAATCTAGCATGATAGGTTTATCAAAAGAAAACAAGATTGATATGGAAGAAAATCATACTAATAAAATTGACCCTAATTTACACCATGGCTCACCTCGTTCCCAATCAAGAAGATTAGCTATGCATGATTAAAGTTATAACAATTGCAAAATTAAAAGCAAAGAATAAGTTTGACATGATTGGAATTGAAATTAAGACAAAAGATTAAAACTGAATTGCTGAAAATAAATTAGTAACAACAAGAATTAAATTGACAAGAAAATGAAAGAAGAAGGAAATCGCATTGAAGCTTACTAATTAATTGATGGACAAAGTAATAGAAATCGGAATCCGTCGTCGCACTTTCTTGTCTCCCAACTAGATCTAAAACTCAGTTCTTGAATAATGAAAAGCATTACCTAAATTATTCCTCCGTTCTACTGATAAACGATGCCAAAAAGTTAATTACAATTGGGCTTTTTAAAAGTCTAACACGAAAAATCAATCTCAGCCTCGCGGCCTGGTCGATCGACTAAGGGGCATGGTCGATCGACCAGCCAGTGCAGTACAGTAACTCCTGCTGAATGTCCACGGTCGATCGACTGAAGAGCTTGGTCGATCGACCAACTGAGCTGTGCAGTAACCTCCTTTCCTCTTCAAATCAGCCACTTCACACCAATGCATGCATCCCAAAGTGAGTGAGTACGAACTCCCTTCTTCCAAGCTTCCCTGAAGTTGCCTCCGGAGGACGATTTAGGCTTGATTTAGCTCACTTCCACTCATTCCTACAATAAATCTTAGAAATTGTAAAGTAAACCGTTTCGGGAGAAATAGTAGCTTTAAGCTAACGAATACGCATGGAAATACGTGCCAAAACTGCAAATAAAGTGTATAGAATATGCACGTATCAGTACCCATGGCAATTTAATTATAATATCGACTTAGTTGAGTGCACGCTTCTAAGTTACCCTTTAATCTGGTTAAATTTATTCCTGGATCGGAAGATTGGACTAAATAGACCTACTATGAACAGTAGACTACCCTAATGAGGACGGAAGTTAAGTTAGTGGAAATCTAGGATAGAAAGTGGACCGGAAGGATCTTTCAACATCCGTCCCACAGTAAATTATCTAGACTATTTGCAGTTGAGTCATTAGACTACCGTAGTGAACCGAAGTCCCGACATGTTCTCCCTTTATTGATCACTCTTATTACATTTTCTGCCTTTTTATTGCTCTTTCTTTACTACTCTTTCCTTTAAGCCTTATTAGTTTAGAAAACCAAAATTTAAACCCCCATTTGTGACCAAATAGACGAACCTTTAACAGATATCTTGCCTCCCTGTGGAGATCGACCCGACTTCCCTAACTATATTAGTTAGTGCCAGTTGGTTATTTTTGGTAGGTATACGACTACCCTGTCAGTTTCATAACTACCTTCTAATTTAGTATTTCCTCCATCCCGGTTATTTTTTTCCCTATTTTATTTATGGATGTCTCATTCAGATGTTTACCTTTCTATTTTGGAAATATTTTTAAAAGGTAATTTTATTGTCTACATATCTTATTGTCCACTTGTCACAAAAAATAACAATACCCACATATAGTCCCCTCCTCGTTCCTTGGTCTTTATGCCAAAATCAATGGTAAATGAATGACAAACAAAGAAAGTATAACAATAATCAAGTCAAATACTCCGTATGTAGTTAAGATATAAAACTTAAAGTAATCCGACAACCAACATTATATTCTTAGCATGGATATTTCATTCATCCAGCAACTTTTTCACTCTATTAGCCATAAGCAAGAGGCGACTCTCATTACTAAGCTATGTACGTTCGCGCCGAAGAAATTATTATAAAACTACTGTTGATAAGGAGTAGGACTTAGTTTAAGTTTTTATTAATCTTTTCATTTTGTGAAACTATAATTGATACGAAGTAGGACTTAGTTTATTATTATCAATTTAAGTTTTATTAATATTATTTAAGTATTTTGATAAAGTTGGAGACTATCACGTAGCTCGAAAAAAGTTTCAAATATATATTTACTAGATTTAATGCCCGTGCGATGCACGGGCCTTTTAGTATTGTCATTAAATGTAAACGTGTTATATTAAAGACCTATGTAATTCTTAATTACAGAAATAGAAAATATATCTTCATGATCAGATAAAATCAAACATTTTAAATGTGTCATCTTAAGATTTTATTTATTTATTTGTGACATACTCCCAGATAAGAAGATAAAGCGATAGATATAACAGATGCAAATGTACAATTGCATGGATATACTTTGCTGATTAAAATCTATTTGCACGCGTACTTATACGGTTACATAATTAGTTAGTCTTACACCATGTTCTTTTTTTACTGAAAGGAGCTAAACTGAACTAAATTGAATGGAACTGAACGGAATTATATGGAGCTGAACTGAACTGAATGGAATTGAAGTAGAGTTAATTTGTGAAGAGATTAGCTGAACTAAACCGAATGAAAATGAACTGAACTAAACTACACTAAACTGAATAGATCTTAGCTTAACGGAACTGAAATGAGCTGAAATTATGCGAGAAAGAACATAGCCTTACATTTGATCAATTTTCTAATTGTAACCAATACTCAAAGTACAAAAATTGTTATGCTTCAAAGTACATTTGCTTTGCTTAATAGTAACAAATGAGCATTTAACTAATAAATATATCGTGATACAAATAAAAGGACCTGAATTGAATGGAGTGGAACTGAATTGTATGGAGCCGAGCTTAGGTGAATGGATATGAAGTTGAGCTTGCACAGAACTGAATGAGGTTGAACTCAACTACACTGAACTGAATAGAGTCAAGCTTAGCTGAACTAAAATGAGCTGAAATTAAGTCTGAATGAAGTTGAACTGAACTACACTGAACTGAATAGAGTCGAGTTTAACTGAACTGAAATAAGCTAAAATTAAGTTAGAAAAAACAGGACCTTACCCTTGATCAATTTCGTAATTGTATTGCTGATATTCAAATTACAAAAACTGTTATGATTCAAAATACAATTGTTTTGTTTAACAGTAACATTTTCCTTATTTGGATGATGTCGTCAATGTATATCATAGGATAAAACTACATCAGTGTCTTTGTTATACAAACCGTAGACTATGTATTGTTTTGTAAACTACTATATACGGAGTATTAATTAGTAGCTAGCCCTATGTTCGTATATCAAGTTGATGAATTTAGAGTCCATTTTTGAAATAATGGTCAAAAATAAAATATTTGTCGTTTTGGGTCGGTTTTGAAAATATTTGTCAAAATGGTGTCCACGTAGGCTCGGGATTTTTAGACCTGAAACACGCCACTACTAATGGCGTGTTTTGTGAAGGAAACACGCCATTAGTAGTGGCGTGTCTTTACAACATTTTTTTCCCCAACTGACTGAACTTAAAAAAAAAAAAAAAAAAAAAAAAAATTCCTTAAAGACACGCCATTAGGGGTGGCGTGTTTCCCCACCGAAACCCGCCATTCCCAATGGCGTGTTTGTTTTAGTCCATTTTTTGATGAAGTTTCTTTCCGTACTCATTATAAACACGCCATTGGTAGTGGCGTGTTTTAGGTCCAGAAATCCCGAGCCTACGTGGACACCATTTTGACAAATATTTTCAAAACCGACCCAAAACGACAAATATTTTATTTTTGACCATTATTTTAAAAATGGATTCATGAATTTAAAGTAAGCCAAAGCTTATCTAAAAATATACTCCCTCCTATTCTAAATAATATCCTTTCCTTTTTATCTATTCATAATGCCTTCTCCCTTTTCTTGTTTAGTAAAGCTATAATAACTTCCCTTTCTCCAATCACCTAACCCCACTACAATACTTTACCTTATTTAATCCATCTCCTTAATTTTAGTGCCCCATGAATATGGGAGGTTATCTAGAATAGGAGGGAGTAATTAATGATATATCTCAACTATAACATATTTATAATTTGATCTTGCTCCATTTAGATTATTAATGTGTATCCTTAGGTCACACATTAGGAAAAAAACATTATAATTTTACTAATAACTTTATATCATTATTATGTTGCAGGAATTATGGAACACCGAGACTGAGATATTTGTGTCGCGTACTTGTGTTAACATTGGAATTCTTCAATGCTTGTAAGTTGTTAACGCGTAGCTCTAGGAATTAAAGCTTCTCACTTTTATAATACACATGTTAAAACTTATCAAATTAAGCAAAAATAGAAACTGGTATAAAGATAAAAATATGGTTGCTACCTCAATCAAGCTGATTCAGGGCAATTATATACGTACGTATGGTTAGTGTTTTCTAATTAAACTGAGTCTTTTTTTAGACTAATACACTTTGGTTATTAATATCTTATTTCTAGCTTCCTTAATAATAAGATACATTAAAATTAGTCAAATATCAATTCACATAGGTATATAATTAAGACAAATATTTTCTTTTCCCTATCTATTCTACTTATGTGTTATTCATCTCACATAGACATATTTGACAAATCTTAATCATAATCCTGATCAAATGGTAAGACAACTTTTTTCATTCTACCTATATATCATCTCAATCACGTAGCACCTTTTATTTTAGAATAGAGTAGTTCATAGGGTTATTACGTAACAATCAAATAGACACATAGGAAATTATCAAATTGTGGATGTACAAAATAGTTCCAAACCATATTGGCATATTCATAGAACTGAAATAACAATATTCTTCAATAATTAGCAATATAGAACTTCGTTCTTTCGAAACAAATCATCGCAACTTCTTCTTGAACTGATTCAAGACCGGAAAAATATTCGCGAATCCATCATAAATCTCTTCCCTCACCTTAGCACCTTTAAGCACAATCTTCCCAGAAACGAATATAAGTAGCACAATCTTCGGTTTCATCATTCGTTAAATCATCGTCCCGGGAAATACTTCCGATACATAAAGCACGTAGTCACCCTGACCTGCCATAAGCAGTTCCAATTTAATAGAGAATTTCACGTCACACGAACCTACTATATTCTTAATCTTGAAATTAATAAAATTTGTCGGAAATCGCAACTTTTGAATTATTCTAGAAAACTTACCTGCAGCTAGCTTCGAGTTAGCCTCCGGTACATACCAATTTCCCTGACGCGAAGATCAATGCTGTCCTCTTAGGCTCCCTTATTCGAATCGTGATCACTTTTGATTGTATTCCACGTTACGTGCATGGAGTGCTATTGCTGTTAGGTTTAACTTGCAACCCTGCAAATAATTTGCACGATTAGATTAAAGGAACACCAAATAAAAAACACTTAAAAATTTGAGACATACTACGTTAACTACTACTCTTACTACGCAATGGCACATTCAATTACATTCAATAGCATGAAAAATAATGTAAATCACGCATGACGATAGCCACGTTAGAAAGTAAAAAAATATCTAAATTAATAATGTTCTATGAAACAATTAAGTATAAATACGCATTAAGCTATGTAGAGTTTCAATCAGAATCAAACTATTACTCTTATCTAACGATCAACTTCTTATTTTTTTTAATTCTAGCATTTACATGTTTGAGGTATTGTAAAACTCCTATTGCTATTGTTAGTTATATTGTAAAACTTCTTATTTATTTATTTATTGCTGGGAAGTGATTCGTAGAAGTTGGACTCTCTATAATCGCTCGAAAAAAGCTTTCTTTATTAATATAGATAGATATGGATTACAAAACCTCCTTAATATTACCCTTTAATTATTTCCATAATACTCATAATAATTACGAATTAGTACACCCACAAAACCCCCAAAGTTAGGGTTCATAAGAAGAGGAAGCAAGCGTAGATATTTACTTACAAGGTGGAAGGAAGAAGGACAAGGTGTGCAATTATCTAATTCAAGCTAAGCATCCATGGAGAGGTGCTTAAGAGGGTCTTATAGAGAAGGGAGAGGATTTTGAGTGGAAGAGGAAGAAGGATAAATAAATTAGGGTTAGGTGAAATGTCATCTCGTCTTAAGTTATATCGGCTTCTGACAGGCTGCACTCAGTCGAGTGCCAAATCCAATCGGCCGAGTGCCTCCCACTAGGTCAAGTACAACTCGTACTCGTCCGAGTTCTGCTTACTCGGTCCACTGGACTCTCCACTAGGTTTCGTATAGGTTATACTTGGTCCACTATGCCGTTATGTCTTACTCATGAATGGTCTCTCGTCCAGCCTAAGGGTCCTCTCACGCATCCTAAGATTCCTATATTGGTCTCTAAAATATGGAAGGGTATAACAATATTCCCCCCTTGAAATGAACTTCGTCCCCGAAGTTCGCCTCATTAACGTCATCATCATTCTTATTGTGCTAACATCATCCTCTTCTTTCTCACCATGCTCCCACGTGTTTCCCTATCCGTTTTCACCCTTTTTGCACTCATCATCTACCATACTATGCTCACTATTTTACTTGAAATTCCCAATTATTACATGAGTGGCGTACTCGACCGAGTGCGTACGGGTACTCAACCGAGTAGGCTGTATGGCAAAGTTTGGGGATTTTTTGGAAAGAGGACACTCGACTGAGTAGGGCTGCTCACTCAGCCGAGTGAGGCTTCCCACTCGACCGAGTGGTCCCCTAATGTAGTCAATATTACTTCTCTTATTGTGAGACATATACTGACATTTGCCATAGTTCTTGAAACTATAATGGCGCTAAGGAAAGCTCAATCGGCAATCGGACCATCCTGTAGGTCCGAAGAAGAAGTGCATAGGATAGTCGCGCAAAATGAGGCTCTTACGGAGGCCCTCAGGAATGTTACTAGAGGGGAATTAGTGTTTGATGCCACGGCCATAAGCAATGTTATGACTCGCCATTCACCCACCAAGTATGACGGTGTGGGAGAGCCAAACCTTTTTGGCAATTAGATAACGGAAATGGAGAACATCTTGGAGGTAGTGCAATGCCCTGATGAGCTCAAGGTGGAGCAAGTCGCATAATATCTCGGAGGACATGCGGGTGTGTGATGGTACAAAGAAAGGAAGGCAATGAAAGAGTACTACAAGGATCAAGGGGAAGATGCTATTCCATAGGCAAGCTAAGGAGAGGTTGGTTAACATGACCAAGGAGGCTAAGGAGAGGGCCGGAAAGAAAAGGAAGGCCGAGAGTGAAGGAGGAGGAGCTCATCAAAAGAAGTCCAACTATCATCAATCTAAGTCACATTAGGGTGGACTCAATGGAGGCGGTTATGCAAGGTTAAGCGGAAATGTAGGAAGGCCATGAGTGAAGGCGGGGGCTTGAGATGCTTCAATTGTGGTAGCATTGGCCACAAAAAAAAATGAGTGTAAAAACGCCGAAAGGGGGTCTAATCGAAGGTTTAGGCATGGGAGCTCCTTCCCAAAGCATGGTGAGTAATCGCAACTCTGAGCCGTGGACCAACCAAAGGAATCCAAGCTTCAACTTCATTAGCGGGTATGGAAGAGGAAACTTCAACCGGGGGCGCCATCTCAAAGGCCGAGCTACAACGGGAACTAAGCTTCGAAGGCTAGACCAACTACTTCAGCGAGCACCGTGCAAGGGGCGGCCAAGACTAGTCGCAAGCACTTCGCCATGGAGAAAAAAAAGCGCCAAGGAGGATGCTCATGTGGTCTCCGGTCAATTTCTTGTTAACTCTCAACCTTGTTTTATTTTGTTTGACTCGGGGGCTACGCATTCCTTTGTGTCTAAGAGTCATGTGTCGACCCTAGGTTTGGGGGAAGGTGATTTTGTGAGTGACGATCTATCGTTACCTTCTGGTGAGTCTGTCATATGTTCAAAATTGTTTAAAGGGGTGTAGGTCATGGTGGGAGAAGTAAACTTTTCGGTCAATCTTTTTGAATTTCCTTTGGACGAGTTTGAAGTAATTTTGGGGATGGATTGGATAAGTAAGCATAAGGCCAATATATATTGTCATCAAGAGAAGATAGCTTTGAAAGGACCCAAGGGTGTTGGAGTGTCGTACAAAGGTTACTTGGTTAAACCCAAGGTGAAACTCATTACGGCGATAACTTTAAAGCCATGTTTGAAGAAGGGTTGTCCTATGCTTTTGTGTCATGTGTGGGACACTAGCATGAAAAGACCCTAAGCTCAAGATATAGTGATAGTGGGAGAATTTGTGGATGTATTTTCGTAGGATTTGCCCGGATTACCTCCACCAAGAGAAATAGAGTTTAGTGTGGACTTGAAACCGGGAGCGGGACCAATCTCTAAGGCTCCATACCGGATGGGTCCGAAGGAGTTGGAAGAGTTGAAGAAACAACTTTGTGAATTGGCGGATAAGGGATACATTAAGCCAAGTGTTTTGTCGTGGGGAGCACTGGTACTATTCGTGAAGAAGAAAGACGGTAGCATGAGGTTATGTATCTACTATCGAGAGTTGAATAACGTTATCATCAAGAACAAGTATCTGTTGCCGAGAATTGATGACTTATTTTATCAACTTAGCGGAGCCGGTAGGTTCACCAAGATCGATTTGAGATTGGGCTACCATCAATTGAGAATCAAGGATGTAGATGTTCCAAAAACCACGTTTCGACTAAGGTATGGACATTAAGAATTTGTGGCGATGCCCTTTGGGTTGACAAATGCCCCGGCCGTGTTCATGGACCTCATGAAGAGCGTATTTAGTCCATACTTGGACAAGTTGGTGGTTGTTTTTATAGATGACATCTTGGTCTATTCTATGACCAAATAAGAGCATGAGGAGCATTTGAGGATCGTGTTGCAAACGTTAAGAGACAATCAACTTTACACCAAACTTAGCAAATGTGAGTTTTGGTTGGAGAAAGTAGCTTTATTAAGGCATGTGGTGTCAAAGGAGGGACTGTCCATGGATCCATGCAAGATCAAAGCCGTTTCAAAGTGGGAGGCACCCAAGAATGTTGCGGAAATACGGAGTTTTCTTGGTCTAGCTGGCTATTACCGATGGTTTGTGAAAGATTTCTCAAAGATTGTTAGACCGTTGACATCATTGATGAGGAAATAAAATCATTTCAAGTGGGACGGGTGATAGGCTATCGCAAAACTAACAAAGATACCCTAAACTTGGCTAACAAATAAATGTAGTAAAGTAGGGGTTGAACACAAGATGACGAGAATTGCGTAGTGAATTGCTATGAGTAGAATTCTATCTAGGTCGGTTCGATTATTTGTTTTGTTTGGTTTGATAAACTTGTAAATAAAATGATGTAAATTAATAATGATAAAGAATTTTAGGGGAGTCGGGTCACACATGCAAAAATGTAGATGTTCAGGTTAAACTAGGAATAGATAATATCGTTAATTTTTTAGGTCTTATGACAACCACCTCTCGGCCTTACTGTCAAACATAGAATGGGTCCTAACGAGCTCTTGCTATGGCTAGGTCGGTCTACTAAAACATGCTTAGTCTAATTCATATTCGTGCCTCTCGACTTATAAAAGTGAATTAACAAATTAATCAAAGATAGTGATCAATTACCAAAGATTAGCAAATAAAACAAGCATGTGATAGAAACTATTAAACAATATTATAGCATCCTAATTTTAACAATTACAAATATTATTCTTGCATGACATCCCTAATCCCCAGACAAAATGGACTACTCACTCATATTAGAAATTAAACTAATGACATATGAATTAATAAGCATGATGATAAAATTATAACTAAATGAAATTATAAGAATTATAAATATGCTAAATGATGATAACATATGATTAGTGAAATGCTTAATGATAAGATATGTAAATGAAATTGCTAGAATAAACTATGATGATAATAACTTGATTATGAATTGTAACAAACTAATAACAATATGTAAAATGCTAAAAACAATAATGAAAACCATATGATAAAGGAAATGATGAATGAAGTAACGATGTAAAGCCAGTAATGAAATTACCGTGATGAAGGAAATAGCACTTGAGCAAGAAGAATTCAAATGACAAACCCAAATAAATTGAATGGAACGATTGTATTATAAAGAACAAATGCTTAATGAAATTGTTTATAACAAAGGAATGCTTAAAGTAAACCTAATAATTCTGAAAACTAAGAGTACTTGTGTGCTTAAGAGTGTATAGAGTGTATGAAAGATGATAAAAGATATCCCCTAATGACGGATTAAGCACCCTTTATATAGGAATAAATGGTGAAATGTAGAAAAACATAGGGGAAGGCCCCGATTGTGGACACCCCACCCGAATTGGGGATGAGGGTCTCTCGGTTTAATGCCTTAAATCCTTAATTAAATAGCATATGACATCCTATATTACGTCATTAAGCTCCTTAATTACTCGAGTTAGAGCACCAATATGGAATCCTACGCTTGCAATTTGACTTGGTCTTTTGGACTTTGTTTTGGGCTTCTTTTCATTTCTTTTCTTGCATCAACCCATGTTCATTTCTTCATGCTTGGGATTTCGTTGCTCGGAATTCTCCAAAACGCCCTTCCATTTGCATGATCTCATTTCTTTTAGCCTCGTGAACTTTAGTGCTTGCAAATTTGACGGTAAAAAGCTACCGAATGTTTCATTTCCTACAAAATACAATGAATACAAGCAAAGTCACCTATAACACAGAATTAGCTCACAAATACACTAATAAAAGTGCAATAATCAAATGAAACCAACCTAAAATAGGGGGTAAAATCGTATATAAATTAGACACATCAAACTCCCCCAAGCTAAACCCTTGCTTGTCCCCAAGCAAGAAAACAAATCCCATCAATTACATAATCCCCAAAACAAGTTAACAAGCATAATGATTCAAATCTCGAAACAACATGGGCATAAGGATAATTCAAAAATATGGATGAAATTTACATGGCGGCGTAGCATGAATGACTTCAAATGAACTTTTCGGCCCTTGCATGATCTTTTGACTTTGAACTCTCACGATTCACTCAATGCTCATTTTTATGTGAAAGGATTTTTATGTGAGTATCACTCAACTATCCTTGACTCATGAGAGTGTGCCCGCAATCTAATATGGTAGTCATTTCTAATCATAAGTCAAAACAATCAAATGCAACCATGAATAAGAAGCCAATGGGTAAGAAGAAGGCAATGTGTAATGGGTAATAAGGAGGATCATATGAAATATGCTATGTGGAGCTAAGTCAAGCTAGCAACAACCAAGTGAAAGGATTCTCAATCCCAAACTAAACCCAATATTAGAAGCTAGAAACAACAACATAATGACCTCTTTCACTAAAAGTCATAAGAATACTCTCCAAAAAATCATGATAAAAATATGAGAGTTTCTTAACTCAACTTCTTCTTCTTTTTTCATTTCAATTCATGCTTCTTTTTTCATTTTTTTTCACATTTTTTTTCAACTTCTTTTCATTCTTTTTTTCATTTTTCTTCTTTTTTCCAACTTTCTTTCCACTTCTTGCTTTTCTTTCATAACCGAATTCCGGAAAGTAGCAATTCCATCACAACCAAGCTCACAATGACACAATTAAAGCATATCCCAAATGAGCACCCTAACACCAATGACATAACTACTAGCTTAACAAGGTAGGCAAGTATAGAATGTAGCTAGATAATATGTAAATATGTGTAAGAAGGGGCTAGAAATGGGCAACATAGTCAATGTGAATGGCTTCAAAAGCATAGCATATTATGAAAGTAATGCTCATAAAGAGATGAAACAAAAAGCATACTTGGGCGTTTTGGAGAATTCCGAGCAGAGAAATCCGAAACATGAAGAAATGAACATGGGTTGATGCAAGAAAAGAAATGAAAAGAATCCCAAAACAAAGTCCAAAAGGCCAAGTCAAATTACAAGCTTAGGATTCCATATTGGTGCTCTAACTCGAGTAATTAAGGAGCTTAATGACGTAATATAGGATGTCATATGCTATTTAATTAAGGATTTAAGGCATTAAACCGAGAGACCCTCATCCCCAATTCGGGTGGGTGTCCACGATCGGGGCCTTCCCCTATGTTTTTTTTACGTTTTGCCCTTTATTCCAACATAATAAAGGGTGCTTAATCCGTCATTAGGGGATATCTTTTATCATCTTTCATACACTCTATAAACTCTTAAGCACACAAATACTCTTAGTTTTCAGAATTATTAGTTTTACTTTAAGCATTTCTTTGTTATAAACAATTTCATTAAGCATTTGTTCTTTATAATACAATCTTTCCATTCAAGTTATTTGGGTTTGTCATTTGAGTTCTTCTTGTTCAAGACCTATTTCCTTCATCACGGTAATTTTGTTACTAGCTCTACATCGTTACTTCATTCGTCATTTCCTTTATCATATGGTTTTCATTATTGCGTTTAGCATTTTACATATTGTTATTAGTTTGTTACAATTCATAATCAAGTTATTATCATCATAGTTTATTCTAGCCATTTCATTTACATATCTTATCATTAAGCATTTCACTAATTATATGTTATCATCATTTAGCATATTTATAATTCTTATAATTTCATTCTGTTATAATTTTATCATCATGTTTATTAATTCATACGTCATTAGTTTAATTTATAATATGAGTGAGTAGTCCATTTTATCTAGGGATTAGGGATGCCATGCAAGAATAATATTTGTAATTGTTAAAATTAGGATGCTATAATATTGTTTAATAGTTTCTATCACATGCTTGTTTTATTTGCTAATCTTTGGTAATTGATCACTATCTTCGATTAATTTGTTAATTCACTTTTATAAGTCGAGAGGCACAAAAATGAATTAGACTAAGCATGTTTTAGTAGACCACCTAGCCATAGCGAGAGCTCGTTAGGACTCATTCTATGGTTGACAATAAGGCCGAGAGGTGGTTGTCATAAGACCTAAACAATTAACGATATTATCTATTCCTAGTTTAACATGAACATCTACATTTTTGCATGTGTGACCCGACTTCCCTAGACTTCTTTATCATTATTAATTCACATCATTTTATTTACAAGTTTATCAAACCAAACCAAACAAACAATCGAACCGACCTAGATAGACTTCTACTCATAGCAATTCACCACGCAATTTCTGCCTCCTTGTGTTCGACACCTACTTTACTACATTAATTTGTTAGCCAAGTTTAGGGTATCTTTGTTAGGTGTGCGATTTCCTATCAATGGGAGTTGTGAGAGGGCCTTCTTAACCCCAAAGGAGCACCTAACCATGGCTCTGGTGTTAGCTTTGCCAGAAGGAAGTTAGAATTTCGTGCTCATGCAAATTGGTAAAGTAATCGCTTATTTGTCGCAACAATTAAAGCCATATGAGGAGAATTATCCAACGCATGACCTAGACTTTGGAGTCGTCATGTTTGCTCTGAAGATATGGTGGCATTACCTGTATGGAGCAACCTTTAAGGTGTTTTCCAATCATAAAAGTTTGAAGTACATTTACACCCAAAAAGAGTTGAACATAAGGCAAAGAACATGGGTAGAACTTATTGGGGATTATAACATGGAAATTGTTTACCATGAAGGGAAGGCTAATGTAGTAGCCGATGCTTTAAATAGGAAGTCGGTTCACTCTTTGTGTACCGCCTTGTCCATAATGAGGATTAAGGAAGAACTGGGAAAGATGGGTATTCATGTGATCCGGAAAGGAGAGGCAATTGGTGACTTAACCTTGGAGCCCGAATTGTATGATAAAATCCGGGAGAAACAGGTGAATTATCCCAAGATTCAAGAGTGGAAAGAAGCCTTGGAAAAGAGTGAAAACTCAAGATTTGAGTTATATGTGGACGAAAGTCTTAGGTTCAAAGGAAGATGGTGCATACCAAATGATGAGGAGCTTAAGAATAAGATTATGGATGAAGCTCATAAGACATCTTACTCGGTGCATCCGGGTGGTGATAAGTTGTACAAAGACCTCAAGAAGACGTTTTGGTGCTTAAACATGAAGAAAGAAGTGGCGGAGTTTGTGGCAAGGTGCTTGACTTGTCAAAGAGTGAAAGGGGAGCACAAGAGACCGCAACGGAAAGTTCAACCAATAGATGTGTAGAAATGGAAATGGGCGTCGATATCAATGGACTTTATTGTGGGATTACCTAGGACTCAAAAGGGCAACAATATGATTTGGGATATCATGGATAGGCTTACTAAGTCGGCTCACATCATACCAATGAAATATACTTGGAGCAAGATAGAGTTAGCTAACGCCTACTGGAAGAATGTGGTCAAGCTTCATGGGATACCAAAGGACATTGTATCGTATCGCGATTCTAGGTTTATCTCTAGATTTTGGCAAGATTGCAAAGTTCAATGGGTACTCAATTGAAGATGACTACGGCATTTCACCCTGCAACGGATGGGCAAATGAAGAGGACTATCCAAACTCTAGAAGATATGTTGAGGGCGTGTGTAATGGAGTTCGAGGGTACTTGGGAGGAAAGGCTAATGCAAGCATTGGCATGACCCTATTTGAAGCTTTATATGGGAGAAAATGTCGAAGCTCCATATGTTGGGATGATGGTACCGAAGCCGTCTTGTTCAGACCCCCAAATGATCCAAGACATGATAGACCAAGTGCATATAATCCGAGAAAAGAAGAGAGCGATGCAAGATAGGCAAAAGAGCTATGCCGATTTTAGAAGAAGCGACATTGAATTCACGGTGGGTGACAAGGTTCTACTCAAGGTCTCTCCTATGAGAGGAGTGATGAGATTCGGGAAGAGAAGGAAGTTGAGCCAAAATTTCATCGGTCCCGTAAGAGATATTGGATAGGTTCGGGGAAGTGACCTACCATTTAGCACTTACCCCGGCACTTGATCGTGTTCACAATGTATTTAATGTGTCTCAATTACGGAAGTACATAAGTGATCCTTCCCATGCTCTAGAAGTGGAAACAACTGAGTTTGATGACGCCTTAACCTATGTCGAAACTCCTAAGGAAATCTTAGACCGGAAAGTAAGAAAGACAAGGTATGGGGAAAGGGTGTTGGTGAAGGTATTGTGGTCTAACCACCAAGTAGAATAGGCTACATGGGAAGTAGGGGAAGCAATGAAAGAGCGGTACACTCAACTTTTCGAGCAGGTATGAGTTCTATTACGAGGCTATAACCTTTTTTTTTAGAGGGGTGGAGCGAATTACGCAAGTGCAAGTTCCTTCTTTTGCAAATTAATTACTTCACCTTCATAGTTGGTTATTAGTGGTGTTAATCATTAGTTGTCTCGACGTATGCGAGTATGTAAGTGTCTTGGGTAGTAGTATTAGAAGTACCTTGTTTGAGTCGGGTGTGAACTTCGGGGACGAAGTTCGTTTTAAGGGAGGAAGACTGTAATATCCCGTACTTTATAGTGCTACACTCGGCCGAGTACAGTTGAGTACTCGACCGAGTGGATGTTCACTCGCACGAGTACGCTGACCGAGTGACCTTTGGGGCTCTTTACCAGACTCTTATTATGAGTCACTTGGCCGAGTGGCTGGTGCACTCGACCGAGTGCAGTGCACTCGACCGAGTGCCACCGAGCACTCGACCGAGTGTCAATGTTCAGTCCTTTTCCGCGTTTGGGCTTTGTTATTGGGCTTTGGTAGTTAAGCACTCTTTTCATATTTTTTCACTCACTTTCACTCATAAACCCTATCTCCCTTATCTCTGAAAATCCCCAAAAATCCTCTCAAACCTTATCCACTCAATATCTTGCCCATACTTTGAAGAATTGATTCTCCAATTCACACCCTTTTGTCATTTGTTTACATTTGTAAGCATACACTCACCCTTTTTCCTTTATTCTTAATTAGTAAACTCTAGTTCTTTAGTATGTTGTCTTATGGGATTTTAATTAGGGTTTTGACTAATTAAGTGGGTTAATTAAGGGGTTAATTAGTATTATTATTTTTGTAGTATTTGGTTGTGATCGTTAGTCATTAATTGTGTAGAAGAAGACTTCATTAATGAGCCCATCATGCTTGCTTGCCTAATTACTTGAAGATTTGCAAGAGGTAGAGTTTCCCTACTTAGCTTTGATAATATGGGTGTTTGCTCTTGCATTAGTTGTCATGAATTACATAATACATGTTGTAGTTGAATAATAACATAAGTAAGTGGGTAATTAGGGTTTGGTTGCATACTAATGTTGGGTGTTCATCATATCTTATGATTGGGTAAGTGGATTTGGCATCATGGTATCACTTAGTTGCATTATAACATGAATTGGGAAGTTGTCAATTGATTAGTTGGTGTATCAGTAAACATGGGGATTCTTGTCATAACATGGTTTATTATTGTGTGGAAAGTCTTATTGGCATATTGTGCATATTTGGTTTTGTGGATGTTGGAGGTGGTGAGTGGAGGATTTGGGAATATCATGTTAGTTGTTGTTGAGGAGACTTAAGATGGTTGGGAAATTGTCTTACGCTTAGGTCGCCTCTTGGAGCTTCCCATTTCAAGAGGGACGTGCACGTTAATGATTCGAGTTTGGATGGACTCGTGTGGTTGAGGCACGATGTCTGGCAGGAATCCGGTTAGCACCCGGCTCCAGTACCACGGGTGTGTCTCGAGTACTTTGTTACGGAATGTGATCCGGCTCTGGGTGATGGTGTAGCGATGCCGTCACTGGGTTTGATACGGAGGAGATATGGAATTTAAATAACTTGCATTATTACATCACCATTTCATCTCATAATCATGTAGCATGTCACCTTCATATGATTTTAGTAGGCGTTCGTATTATTGAAGCTAACCAATGCGTTTTCAAATATTTGTGATGAACAATATAATGATTTCCGCTCATATGAGGAGCAGTGGCTTGACAGGTAGCTTGTTCATACGTTGGAGGCTTGGGAGGGGTTCTCGCATAGCATATCGCCATTTCTTGTTGTCTTAGCCTTTTTGACATTATTAGACTCCATTTGTTTCGATTGGGTTGTATAACTTGGGATTGCTATTTGAATCCCCAAACATGTAAACTTAACTTAACTATCTTAACATTAAACTTATATATGTTAAATTGCATTACTTCGTTTGTTCGCACTACAAACTTGGGAAACCAAGTCATTTGACACCTTCATGGGTTAGGATAGCCTTGAGGAAGGCCTCCCGACTTATGGGGGTATTACAATTCTTTCACTCCCGCTCAAGTTGAAACTATTGGTAATCCAAGTCCCAACTTGTATTGCAAGTGATTGTATATCTCTCCGTTGAGCGCCTTTGTAAATAAATCCGCTATTTGCTTCTTGCTCCAAGCATGAGTGTGGACAACGCCCGCGGGATCCACAGGGGCATATCGATTCGAGGTTCCTTCAAATCGAATTATGATAAATTAGAGTTGCCACCAAGTTTTATGGGAACTTGGAACCGTTCATGTAAACTTTACACCTTTCATCGGAATGCATAAAGCCAATCTACTACGAGTGATTAAAGATAAAGACTTGTACCGTATATCACTCGATTGAATAACTCTCGTAATCCAATGGTATTTAGACAGATCCACAAACAATAGATCTTGAATAAGGGGTGAAGGTACATGTCGGGAAGCCCATAAGAACATCTAACCCCGCCCGTTCGATAACGGACTCTACTAAGTCAAGTATCGGATTTCAAACAAGGTCATAGCTACTACGATATATGATATGCAAACATCTTTTTAAAACCCTAACATGTGACAATAATTTCTATGTCAGTTAATGCATGAATTAAACTAACTTTGTCAAAGTTGTTTTAGCATATTGGTTGATTCGAAATAAAAGATGCGGAAACACGGCTTAGGGGGAGTGGGGGAGCCATTGGGATCTATCCTATTACAACCCAGGCATTTCATATTGACACAACGAGAAAATAAAGATACAACTCGATCTAAAATACAATGCTATACACGACACTAACTCACAACATATACACGGCCATTTTGGTCTAGAAAAACGTGCACAAGGGAGGTGGCCCACGTCTTACATTTCTCATGGCCATGGGTCACCCCTCGTAATGCATGCATTCATTTAATCTTATCGAATTAGATACACACCAAAGCATGCATTATCATAAATCGAAGCATGTTGCTTTAAGCAACATGCGATTTACTACGCTCTTACATGAATTGGAGCACGACCATCTAATCAAACAAGACTAAGGTTTTTGAAAAGGTTTTGACTCGATTAAAGCAAAAACTATACTAAACAAATTATAAGATTTAAATTACAACGCAAAAATACAAAGTATGAAACAAAGACGAACAAGCAAAATAAACCGAGTTAAAACAAACGAAAAACACGGCCATGCACACGGCCACCCTAGTTCCTAGGTTAGGTTCATTAGTTAGATCGATTGATTGCAAAACCAAGTTATAAAACAAGTTAGAAAACAAGACGGATCGATGTTAGAAGATGTCGCATGGGTGTGCATTCTACACGGCCTAATAGGTCTAATTAGGTCATAATATTAGTCAAATAGTTACTAGTTACATGCTATGAAAAACCTGTTGAAGGCCGAAGGGCAAGTCGATGTACACGAGTTAATGCATTGGTACGAACGGTCTATAACAATGTTAATTATCATCTTAGTTATGACTAATCCCAAAAACGAGGATATGTAAACGAGAAAGGATGTTATCGGCCGATCTAGCGAATCTAAATCCCATCTCGAGTCAACGCGGGTATTCGGAATAGCACTTTAACTCATAATCGGACTACGCTAATGTTTCAATGTTATTTAAACAATATAATACGATACAAAAAGATAAACAAACTAAAAAAACAAAATAAAACAAAATAAAGCGAAATAAAAGGGAGAAGGAAGGAGTATCGATGCACCCTCAAACCACATGTATCGTTGACACTATCTTGGGTCGTAATCGATCATAGATTTTATCTCGAGGGGTCGTCGTCGACGAAGATTGAAATAATGAACACGTTTTTTGTAAATCTAGACAGCAACTTTCAAACCCAAATATGTCACTCGTTTGTTAGCGAAAATTGAATCCGAAAGATGTTTTGAAATCTGCATGAAGTCTAGTTTTTTTAAATTATAAAGAGACAGAAGTAAGTTTTATTGAATGGGTACAAAAATTGAGGGCAAAGAGGCCTGGTTGCAATGGAATTAATGCGAAATCAGACTTTTTTCACAATCTGTTTTTCGTGCTGATTCGAGAGCTTATTAGAGTTTTTTGGTGGAGATTGATGCTTGGGAATGGTGCGTCAATATGAGGAGATGTTAGAGGAGTTCAAGTGTGGAAGAGGGGAGGTATTTATAGGGAGTTTTGAAGGGTCGGATTAGGGTTTAAGAGAGGAGAGGCAGACGGGTTTCTGTTTTGCTGCTGCTGATGGTTGGTCGGTTTGTGAGGGTATGAGAAGAGTTTTCTTAGTGAACAAGCTATGGGAATGTGGGTCAAGTATTCGGGTATGGTTTAGGATTAATAGGCATGGGTATAAGACTTATTTCAAGGAGGTTTGGAGGTGGGTTTAGGGGTGTCAAACTGGGGTTGGATGGGTATAAAGCTAGGTGGGTTAGTGAACTCGAGATTCATGCCAATTCGTAAAGAAAATGGGCTCAAAAACCGAGCTATAATCGAGCTCCAAAACGTGTGAACAAAACAAATTTTCAACTTTCGAAATCGATTTTTCAAATCAACTAACATATTAAAAATGATGTTTCAAATCAAATAAACATTTCAAAAAATGATTTTTCAAATCCAATATTTATTTTATTTTCAATAAAATAAACTCAAGAAAATAAATTCGAATTCAAACGATAAAATGAATTCACTTTAACAAGACATTAATTTAAATATCATTTAAATTATAAAATACTTCATCGACAACGCCCATTCTACGTCATAGAACGATTTCCAAATAATGGCAATGCCTGACGGAGTACATGTCGTCCTATCATCATTGGTTGTTTGGCGGGATTTCTATAAATTCCAATATTGACAAATACGGGTATCTACAGAGCCCCCACTTTGAGTGAGGCTTGTACAAGGCGAAAGTCAAAGTATACCCCAAGTCCAATTAACTGAGGATTCCGCGGGTCATTTATAGTCTATTAGACTTGCTTATATAAGCTCGCCAGCCATAGGAAGAGATCATACCTGAAACCCAGTTCTGGACGCCTCGACTTCATCATTAACCCATCAACATTGGTCATCGGCCCCTTCTCATCATTTTCATCGACACTAGTCATTGACCTATCATTTTGAATAAAAAGTGGGTTGAGTCTTATCCTCAGACGCCTGCGTATCCGTTTCTGACGGAATCAAACCCGCGTCGTAGTTCGGCAACTGTTGACACTTGCACAAAGTTTATCATCTGCTGGCACTTGTCCAAAATTCATCATCTGCTGACACTTGTCCAAAATTCATCATCTGTTGACACTTGCCCAAAGTTTATCATCTGCTGGCAGGTGCCCACATGGGACGAGACTTTCCAAGGAGGTTGCCGCCACTTTCATCATTTGCTTTCAGCTACGGAATTCTTCCATTTCATACTCTTGTATTGAGTTTAATCCTCGGTGGATGTCATCCATTTCATCTTGATAATGGTCTCTGAAGCCGCTGGCTTTAGAGCCCCCAGTTTGCGATGGGTCTAAAGTCGAAGACTTTAGAGCCCCCATTGCAAGCATATCCTGCTATATTTGAAACACAAAAAATGTACGAGAAATAATCACATAAACACATTTGGATCATCGATCTTGAAATTGGATCATTTGAAAGACTGGGTTATCGACTCGAAATTTGAATTTGTTAGAAATTTTGAATAAATGGGCCATTGACCCGAATCGTTTGAAATGCTGGGTCATCGACCTGAAATTTGAATCTGTTTGAAATGAAATACTTGGGAAGCTGATCATAGACCCGAAAAGAATTTTTTTTTTATTTGAATTTCTGAAAAACATTTTGGAGGGAGTGATGGGTATGCATGAAATGTAACCCTGGCGACATTCTGTACGACATATAACAGGCGTGGGAGTAGCCTGCTACCTTAAAACAAAAAAGAAAATAAAATCCCAAGTGTGCATGGGTTTTAATTCAAGTATTGACGGCTAGGGCTAGAATTGTAAATTGGCCATTCTGGCACCCGAAAAAAACAAATCCACGAAACTTAGCGCGTTCGAGAATCAATGTAACCTCAAAACGGGCCTAAGAGGCACGCGCTCCGAGGTCCACTCGGCTACCAAAAAAATGGCATTCCTAGGGGTCTCTTCCCTAAGTGTTGCTTCCTTCTTATATTTTTTATATAAAGCAAGGAGATGTAGAAAGAAGACATCACTTTTCTTTTCTTTTATCCATCCTCAAACAAAAGTTGTTCACACCAAAATATAAAAATTTACTATGAATAATTTGGCGAGTGCGATGCGAGCATGGGAGGCAGATCTCACTTTTGCGGAAAAACAAAAACTGAAAACTGTTCAGCTAGTGCAATTACTTTCTTTGCGTCAAATTCATCCGCAGACCGCCCTGCTTGACTTTTGCCTCACCTACTGGGATCCTATCAACCATGTGTTTGATTTTCTTAAAGGGGAAATTTGCCCTTTACCAGAGGAGTTTTCTGCCTTAGGAGAATGGAATGCAGAAGCTATTCCCGTTATACCTAAATTTCATTCAGGGTGGCGAAAAATATATCAGGACAACCTTGACCTTCCCAGGACAGACGCAGAAACTATGATTGATGGTAAGGAAGTCGATCTTCTTGCAATATACCATAAATTTCGTAACTTGCAGGGTAGCAATTCGACCACATTGCATCGTCACAGAGCCTTTGGATTGATAATGCTACACCTCTATGTCTTCAAGGCTAGAATGAGCGGGACGACCTGCACGGGGCAACCAAAGTTTTTGACCATAGTGTCTTAGATGGAGACGGGTCATAATCTTTCTTGGATTATTTTGGCTGAAAACATTAGGGCACTGGGTGCCAAGAAAGCAAACCTGGACACTGAATGGTTGGGATGTACTCGCTTATTGCAGGTAATCCACCATTATTCGCCACAATTTTGCCACAGTTTTGCCACGATTATGTTGTATTTTGCTACAATTTCTCTGTATTCTGCCACGATTTCTCTGCATTCTGCCACGACTTTTCCTTTTCGTCATCTTTTCCGGTTTTTTTCTTTATTCTTTTTCTTTTTCTTCTTGTTTTTTTCGTTTTTTTTTTTCGTTGTTTTTTTTTTATCTTATTTTTTTTGGTTGGTTTTTTTTGTCTTCTTTTTTTTTTCATCTTTTCTTCGTCTATGTCAGGTGTGGCTCTGTGAGAGATTCAGACTTATTGCCCCACCAATTGAAGCAGCGAAATATCTTGCCCGTATGTTGACAATGCGCGCAAAACGGTATGAAAACGGACACTAGCGTGATATCGCTTATTGAGAAGGCAAGATGATGGAAGAGAGCGGTCGTCCATCTGCTGGTTTATGCCTTGGTTTTGCCTTTCCTCTTTTACTACTATTCCGGATGATAACAGAACAAGGCACCTATAATTGCTAGGTTTAGAGCGATCTACTCATATTTACTCTGACTGTGTCCTGCGCGAGATGGGTCATAGGTAGGTGATCCCAAAATTTGATGATGTCCTAGGACGAGCAAAGGAGCTGAATTCTGCTATATGTGTCAATTGGCTTCAAAGGGGGCCTCAGAGGCGCCTTTGGTATGTAGTTGAGCATCCCCAGAGAACATGGGTGTCCCCTTCTTACACAGAATGGGTTACTGCCAGATCTATCTTAGACAAAGAGCTGTTGCAAAAGGATGAGGCCGCCGACATCAAATATCATGACAAATGCAAAGGGGAAAGGAAAGATGTATGAGTCTTTGACTACTATTTATTATTTAATACTACAATTTATTGTTTGTCGCTTGTTTTTTTCGAAAAAAATTGTAATGGGCATCGCCTGATTCTAATAAAATAAAAACTTTTTTTTTATTAAAATTCCCAGTTTCTGCATGAAATTTTATTTATTAAAAATGGTCGGTTGTACTCTTTGAAAGATTTGCCTATGTATCTGTTGTCAACAGAATCAAACCGAACTCGTAGTTCCACAAAAAACAAATGCGATACAATTCTTAGTTTATAACGCATAAGCAGCGAAGCAAAGTGTCGCGGCCAAGACTCGTCTGAAAGCACTACAATTCAAAATTTTATTTTATGACATTGAGAATGTGTTCTAAGGATAGTATTTCTCCAGTTGGTCCAAATTCGTTTGATTCGCGAAGTCATTCCCATCCAAATCTGTCAATGTAACAGCACCTCCAGACAATATCTTCTTCACCAAATAAGGACTAGTCCAGTTTGGTTTGAATTTACCCCTCGGGTCAATCGGTGGCAGAGCGCGAATGGATTTCAGAACTAAATCTCCCTCTTTGATTCGTCGAGGCTTCACCTTCTTGTTAAATGCCCTTTCTATCCTTTTCTGATAGAGCTGAACATGGTGTAATGCGTTTAATCGCCGCTCGACGAGCATGACCAAGGAATAATATCTAGCTTGCAACCAGTCAGCTTCTGGGACCTGGCTTTCTAACAGAATTCTCGAAGAGGGTATCTCTAATTCGATAGGCTAAACTGCTTCCATCCCATATGTCAAATAGAACGGAGTTGTGCCCGTGGTGGTTCGAATATACGTCCTATATCCCCATAATGCGAAAGGTATCTATTATGGCCATTCGTGATAATTATCAGTCATCTTTCTGAGAATTACAGTGATCATTTTATTAGCGGCTTCCACCGCGCCATTTGTCTTTGGTCAGTAAGACGACGACTTGTGGTGCATGATTTTATACTTTTCAAGTATTACAGCGGTTTTGGCCTAGAAGTGAGTGCCACGGTCGCTAACGAACTCATGTGGCACCCCATATCTACAAATGATTTCATTCTGAACGAACTTTGCTACCTGCTTCGCATTTAGCACCTTATATGATTTGACTTCTACCCACTTCCTGAAATAGTCGATGGCAACTAGAATGAAGCAATGTCCACCTGTTCCAGATGGGTTGAATTTCCCGATGATGTCGATTCCCCATGTCGATAAAGGCCACGGTGACGTCAAAGTATATAACAGTGATGGCGGCACATGTTGCACGTTTGCAAAGATTTGACAATTACGGCAATGCCTGACGTATTTGCAACAATCTGTTTCCATCGTGGTCCAATAATATCCTAGCCTCATAATTTAAGAGACTATCATATGATCATTCATGTGTGGACCACACTCACCGTTATGGACTTTTTCCATAACTCTTTTTGCAGTTGGCACGTCTAAGCATCACAGAAGAATGTTTGGTGTGGTCTTTTTGTACAACTGTCCATCGCTGGTTCTAATGAATTGGGCGGCTAGCATTCGATTAGCTCGGTTTTCGCGGTTATCTGTGTTGGGTGTATACTCTTCTGATTCTTTGAATTTTAAAATGGCTTGATACCAAGGTTCAGCCTCGGTTTCCTCCGCATCTTCGATTGCATTAACATAAGTTGGTGACGACCTTTGTTCGACACACAGTGGCATACTATCCATCTGATCTGGCATATTGATTAGAGCAGCTAGCTTTGATAGTGCATCGGCAAACTGATTTTCGTCTCTTGGTAGGTGAACATATTTGACATCAACGAACGACTTCTCTAGTTCCTCTATCCTTGCTTGATATGGAGCTAGGCTATCGCTTTGGGTTTTCATGTCCCGGCCACTTGATTGATTACCAATAAAAAATCCCCATGTACTACAAGCTTTTTTATGCCCAACTCGATAGCACTGTGCAAACCGAGTAGGCATGCTTCATATTCGGCAGCATTATTGGTAACATTGAAGTCCAACTTGATCGAAATTGGAACATGTTTGCCTTCTGGCGAGATGAGTAGAACTCCTATCCAGTATCCTCTGTAGTTCGATTCCCCCATCAAAATAGAGGTCCCACGTATCATTTTCTATATGGACAATGTCTTCGTCGGGGAACGACCATGTATCCACAACCTCGGTTTCTTCTATTGGATTGTCAGCCAGGAAGTCTGCGACCGCCCTGCCCTTTATCACCTTTAGCGGTACATATTTTAGATCAAAATCAGAAAGCATTAAAGTCCATCTTGACATTCTGCCATTTAAAATTGGTTTTTCAAATAAGCACTTGATTGGGTCCATCTTCGAGTGAACATAGACACTATGGTTAAGCATGTAGAGTCGTAACTTCTTTGTTGCCCAGACTAAAGCCAAACATGTCTTATCTAATTAAAAATACTTGATCTCGTATTCTAAGAACTTTTTACTAATTTAGTAAATTGCTCTTTCTTCTTCATCGACTGTCTGGGCTAGCATTGCACCCATTGCAGTATCCGTAACTGTTAGATACAGCAACAATGGTAACCCGGCTACAGGTGGACTAAGCACAGGAGGGGAAGATAGTATTTCTTTTGATTTTTTCGAAAGCAGCTTGACAGTGATCGTCCTACGTGACATGTTCCCCGACCTTCAACTTCTTAAAAATTGGCTCATATATCATACTTAACATCGCCACAAATTAGCTTATGTATTGGATTCTTCCTAGAAAACCTTGAATTTCTTTCTCGGTCTTAGGGTGAGGCATTTCTATTATGGCCTTGATCTTTGATAGGTCGACTTCGATGCCACGGTTGCTAACGATGTGACCCAACAATTTGCCAGATGTAACTCAAAATGCGCACTTTTGTGGATTCAACCTCATGTAATACTTGCACAATCGTTCAAAGAATTTGCGTAGTGCACCAAGGTGGCTGCTACGCTCTTTTTATTTGACAATAATGTCGTCGACATAAACCTCGACTTCCTTGTGCATCATATCGTGCAACAGTGTTGTCGCAATCCTTAGCTACGTAGCCCCATCATTTATCAACCCAAAAGGCATTACTGTGGAGCAATACGTTCCCCATTGCGTTCTGAACGCAGTCTTGCGCATGTCCTCTTTGGCCATCTTAATCTGATTATAACCAGCATATCCATCTATAAAGGATAGTAATGCGTGATTTGCCGTGTTGTCAACCAAAATGTCGATATGAGGCAATGGAAAATCTTCCTTCGGACTTGCTTTGTTTAAATCACGGAAGTCAACACAAACTCGAACCTTACCGTCTTTCTTCGACACTGGTACGACGTTAGCTATCCAATCTGAATATTCTGACACCTTGATAAACCCAGCTTTAAAAAGTTTGTCAATTTCTTCCTGACTTTCAAGGACCACTCTGGAGCATTTTGCGTAATTTCTTCTTGACTAGCTTGTAACCCGGTTTGATCGGAATCTTGTGTTCGGCAATTTCCCTGTCAATACCTGGCATGTCTTTGTAAGACCATGCGAAAACATCCTTAACTCATTCAGCAAATCAACGAACCCTTGTTTCTCTGCGGGACCTAAGGTAGTTCCGATCTTAATCTCCTGCTGTTCTAAGGTTGTACCCACATTGATAGTTTTGGTATCTTCGATTACCGATGTTTTCTGTTCATACTCCTCTAACCCTTTTACCAACTGCAGAGGTGGTTCCATCTCTTCTTCTTGTTCTTGTTCTTCGACAACCTGTTTGTCCTCAATCTCATTCTCAATGTCATTATTAAAACAAGCATTTTCAAAGTTTGAATTGCAATGTAAAGGAGACGAGTCGTAAGCAAACTGGTTCATATTATTATTAATTTGAAATTGCGCTAACATTTGAGCCAACTGGTCAGAGCTTAGCGGCGAGATAAAACTACTCAGGACGGGCCCCGGAATACCAGCACTAGAAGGGGGTACATAGGAAGGAATGGTTAGGGGAGGGGTATTTTCAACACCTTACTCCTTAGACTTAGCCTTAAGACCTAACTAAAACTCAGACTCAGACTCAGTACTGGAATCATCATCTGGGTTGAACATTTCTCCCTCTCCAGTTATCAACTTGAAAAGGAGCCCCTTATTATCGGTCCATTTCATCGTTTTCCGCCATCCCGTTGATGCGTGCATTTTATATAAGTATTTTGTACTTCATTTGCACGCATTTCTATGCATTTTGTGATTAGCTTATATACTCGGGATTTTTAACCCGTGTTAGGTTTATTTTATGTTAATAATGACTTACCTATATAAAGGAAGTCAGGATTAGGTCATAATCATCTTGGACACCGTTCCTTGACTCCTCTTTCATCACTTATGATACTTTTCTTTCTCTCTTTTCACTGTTAAACACCTCTTTTCTTTATTGTTGCCGGATCTTAATCTGTAACTTTCTCTCTCCCTTTACTCACTTTATTTAATTTGCAATGTTTGTTTCTTTCTCATCTTTTGCTCTTTTCTTATTCATGTCTAGCTAATTCCCATGCTAGGATTTAGGGGAGTCAATGGATTGTTATTAATTGCTAATTAGTTTACAGATCTTTCGTTGTCGCTATGTCTATGTTGTTAATCATTGCTCATAATTATATCTAGCTAATTGAATCGATGCACTTAGCCTTTTTAACCTTAGTAAGCCTTGAACTAGACTGGAAGGTTGGAAGGGGTGAGACCCGCAGTGAACAATAGAATGCTTTAGTGAGGGCGGAAGCTAAGCTAATAGTATTTTAGGGAGAATTGAGACCGGAAGGAGATATTCGTTGCCCCTTAGATCGACACATCGACTGATCTGTTATCTTAGTTGCAATTAACTGACGTTCATTGATGACCCGATAATCCTAGTTCTCTCTCTCTTGCTAACTCTTACCCTTAATTATCTTCCTTTAATCTTGATTAGTTTAGTTCAAACAATTAAAACTCCCATTTCGTGACCATAGACAGACCGAATTGACAAGTAGATAGTGACCACCTCCCTGTGAAGATCGACCCTACTTACCGCTGACTTCTGTTAGTTGTACTCCTTGAGACAGTTCTTATCTTTTTCTCTAGTGTTGTTTTGATAGGCCCTACAGGTCCTACCTAGACAGTTCTAGGTAAAAGATCGTCAAAGGGAAGGGTGAGTACCTTTGATCTTCCACCTATGTTCCATTCTATGGCGCAGAAGGTGGTTTACTGTGGGAGATGTGGTGTTGCTGGGCACAATGCAGCTGTTTGCTTAGCGGGAAATGACGAGGTCTGTGCGTTCAAGCAGCGTAGACAAGCTAGCCATTCCGTTGCAATTGTGCCGCCACATCTGCTTTATCAACAAGGCTATCAAAAGACTTCTTTAATTTGGCCACCGTAACAACAAGTTCCTCCTCTTGATCAACAGAAAGAAGTCGTTGCTGAGTTGAAATCTTTGATTAAGACACTTACACTCCGGCTGCAAGAGGATGATAGACATAAAGAAGCTCAACTTATTAAGCTATAGAGTCTCAAATAGCCCAACTAGCTGCTGTAGCTGCTGAGTCGAACATTAGGGAACCAGAGAAGGTATGCGTTACCTACACCGAAAGTGGTCTTTTCCATGAAGGACCCGAGTTGCCTAGCGCTACTGACGATTTGTATGACTCGGAATATGATGATGTATCTGAAAACGAAGCATTACTTGAAGATTTCTGCGTTGTACAGCAACAAGTACTCGATCGAACTGGTTACAGTGTTCGATCGAGTGGAATATCTGAGGAAGTGTTCGATCGAACAGAAAATACCACTCGATCGAACAGATGTTATGAGGAAGACCTCGATCGAGCAGATCATGTTGTTTGATCGAGTGAAATTCAAGAGGAAAGCTTCCGATCGAGTATTATCTCTACTCGATCGACCATATTGGCCATGGAGCGTAATGACATGTCACTTTGGTCCGCCTTGGATGACGATATGGACGATGACAATGGTTACGGTGAATCTCCCCTTTTCAAAGCCGAGCTGGATGCGCTTGAGGCTGCGATTTACGGGACGAAATCCACTGAGGAGGGTGACGAAAAGACAGCTGAGTCGGTAATTGTTCCTAGCACGGATGAGGTAATATATTCTTTTGTCAATGATTCCGACTGTGAGAGCAACCCACCTGAGGTAGTTAGCGATAATTTCATTGTTGTTAGTATTAATAGTACGCTATCTCATATGACTCCTATTTTTTCTTTTTCCGATGCTCTACCCCCTCCCAGTTGGACAAGTAATTTAACAGTTTTTCACCATAATTTTCATCGTAAATTTGTTAATCTGAAGCGGTGCCTTAGATTATTGTTAATTGCTCCTAAGCTCCTTTATTTTGTGGATAAATTTAGGAGCTGTCATAGGAAAGTTGTTAGGCTTAAACAATGGTATATTTCAATTTCCTATATCATTATTCCACTATGGTGCTACTTACAGTTTTGTGTAGCACATGCGCAGCTATTTGATCGGTTGCTGCGTGCCTTGAGCTGTTTTGACCAGGCTAAATTAGAGAGGCTCGAAGAAAAGAAGGTCAAGCTGGGATCTGACTGAAACTAGCGCTACCGGGAGGCAACCCGGAATTTAAATTTATTTCTAGTTGTTTTTTCAAACATTTTAGTTTTTGTTGCGTGCTTAATAATTGGTTTTTATAACCATAGACTGTGAACAATTTTGGACTTGATTTTTAGTCGAAATTTGTAGCCTACAGGACCTTTCGATCGAGTAATTCTTTTCCTCGATCGAACACTTTGGCAGCTATTTGTACTCGATCGAGTACTAACTTCTCTCGATCGAGTACCATCGGGTAGAATTTGGTTGATTTGCTTCTTTTGACGCTGTTCTGGAGCTATTTAGTGACCTCCCATGTTGCTGGCTGGTTTGGCGAGGTTCCTTCTTCGCGTTATCTTGTAAGTTTTCTGCTTCTACACTCTCTCTCCTTTTTACTTTGCATTTCCTTTCCCTGTTTTGGGTACAATGAGGGCATTGTACGGTTTGGTTTGGGGAGGTTATGCATCCATATCTGTGTCTGCATATTGTTTTAATTGCATTTCTGTTATCACGTTTAATTTCTGTATGCATTGTTGTTTATTTTTATAAAAAATAAAAATCCAAAAAAATTAGAAAATTTCAAAAATTCAAAAAATATTAGCATATAGGTTGAGTCGGAACGGTAGATTTCCGTGATGATATTGCACTGTAACTTGTCATTTTTACTTGAGCCTTGCACTTTATTGACAGTTATTAGCTGAGTCATACGCATATCTATGAGTTTTTGTTCAAATTTAGCTGACCGTGTAGACTTGACCTGATAAATTGGTAACCTACTCTATAATTTCTGAGATTTAGAGCTATATAACTGGTGACATTCATGACCGGTTTACATTGGAATTGAGAGTAGTACTCCTTGCATAACATGTTTATCACTTTTGCACGTTTATGAAATTCGATTTCTTGTCAATTGCATATATTCGGGTTTTTGGTTGGTGTCACATGCAGGGAGGAGCTTACAAATTCCCTTTCTTTCATTTTTCACCCATTTAGCCCCACTTAAGCCAAATTTAGCCTTTTTGACCCATTAGCTACATCCAAAACTGAGCATGCCTAGTCGAGCTAGTTAAGTTTGTCTTTTGTGGTATATTTTTCCGTCTGCGGTTTGGCCTGTGTGTATATTGTTGGAGTTGGTGGAGGATGAAGAAAGGAAGAAAAAAAAAAAGAAATTGAAAAAGAAAAAAAATGAGAAAAACGTGAATGAAGAGAAAAGAAAAAAATGAAAAAAAAGATGTGATTCACGTTCACAGTGAAAGAAAAAGAAAAAAAAGTTAGGAAGTTTTTGTATTTAAGTTTAATTGAGACCGTATATGCTCATTTTTACCTTGTGACGGTCTCACTCCTCCGTTTTATTCCATATATTTTGAGGAGATAGTGTATATGAATGGTGAGTTGTGTGCCAAATGAGGGGCACTTATGTTTATTTCTTAGTCAGTTGAGATTCGGACGGTGTTATATGGTCCTGTTTAGGAACTAGCTTGACGCTTTACCTTCACATTTCCATAATTTGTTTTGCCTTTTCTCACCTGAACCTCACTTTCCTATACTATTTGTAAGCCCTCGGCTGTGACGGACATTGTTGGTTGGAATGTATGTATGGTACTTGAATCGTGTATCATTTTTGTTGCATGCATGTTATGTAGGTCGCAGTTTAGGTGAGTGACTGTATTCTCTTTCTCTCTTACATACATATTCACCCTTTGCTTAATGAGAGAAGAGTGATCCGTAAGAGTTCGATTTTGTCAGTCTTGCAAAGTCGATAGGTCAGCTTCATTTATGGACATCTTATAACTCGTTTGCGTATTGACTGCTGTGACTATGACTGTTGATTTTTGTTTGCATTAAATTGGTTCGAGTAGACACGTTATAGCTGTAACACCCCGATTTATAAAGGAGCCTCTAGCAAGACATTCCCTAATAAACCGGACTGTTACCATCTCGGTTTCCCGAGGTAGTGAATAACAAATTAAACTCCAAGGCAAATTACATAATTTCTTTAACTTAACTTTTTTACAAAACCTCATTTACATCAAATTACAAAGAACTAACATAAATAAAAGTGAAAGTCTTCTGAATGATGATCTAGCTACTAAGTCTTCTGATCCAGTGTCTCACGCCCATCAAGCTCCCATCCTATCTCATAAACCTGTCAAGTCTGCTCGCCAATATTTGGGTCATCACAAGTGTTCACGAATACACAGGGTCAACCACGAGGTTGAGTAGGGAATACAATGAAACAACAAAATATGATATGCATGCTCCTCCGTCACCTCCACCTCCATCTCAACTCATATCTCATAACCCGTACAACCCAGCCATACCGATCCCCCAGGTAGACTATATATCGACCGTAGCCGATCCGCCTTTCGCATTGAGAGGACACCAGGGCAAGTCTGCGAGAACCCGCCAGGCCTTATCACAACATCATCATCACCACACCACGTCACCACAACATCCTCCATCTCTAATGCATATGAATGCTCAAGAAATTAATGCAACACAATATGTATATCATTGAACTGGTAAATCATAGAATCATGCCGGTTACCGAATGTTGTGATAATATACTCAATACGATCAATTCAGTCAAGCACATTCCAGGATATGAATCATAACATGAATCAACAACCACGAATCACGTCAACGTTCACAGTTTGGTCATATGAAACACAAACAAGTCAACACAATTCAACAACAACGATAATAAGTCAAGTGTATTTCCCTACCTTTTCGCAATCCAAGCACACAAGCAATCAATTATGATCCTTCACATATCCATCACCTACATAACATAATTATGTATAATTACCACCTACTGAATTAAATAATCATGCACATAACCTAGACTCATCATAACTTAATAGGAATATCAACTTAAAGAACAAACACGATTTTTCCTGATTTTCCAGCACATGACAGACTCGGAATAAAATACATAACTAATTCCAGAAAAATCAAATTGATACAAGGCCAATTGGATTGGAACCCCATGAGTCTTAGCTACAAATTATATTTAACGTGTTTTTCTCAAATTCCAAACTTATCAAGAGTTTTCAGACTGATTTCAAAAAACTGACAGAAACCGTCGCATAAAAAGTATTGATTCATAAAACGAGTTTAAAACATTATTTTGCAGTAATTCCAAATCCTATTATCATCTAGACTATACAAAGATGATTTATGAAGAATCCTCATAACTGAATCGACATAAAAATTAGGGTTTCAAATCATTTTCCACAACCAAATCAGATTCGCGGACTTTTCAGCGACATGTTCATAAATAAATCACCTAGGACAAACCATAAAGAATTTGACTACGAGATTTTATATGCATAAACTAGACATCAAATAAACAGGACTCTCTTTTCAAACTTTTTGAAGACGAACACTTTAAAACAGTATAAACAATGGAATGAAATCGACTTACAAACAGAGAAATCGAATTAGGTTGGAATCGATGAGAAATCTTCAATCAAATGAAAGGCTCAACAATTCTTCTTCCTCTCCCTTTATCTAGGTTTAGAAATGGTTTTATGAATGATAAAATGAAAAGAGGGGAGAGGGAGAGCAGCTCTTAGGTTAGGTTTAGGGTAAATGGTGGTTACATGTTCCGGGTAGGGCAAATGGGTTAAACGGGTATGGTCGTTGGGTAAATGTAGATGGGTAATTCTTGACCCAAAAGACAAAATGTGATGTAGCCCGACTCAACATATACGATATAAACTCGACTTAATAACATTCACGATATTACGATGCAACCAATATAAAATGTATAATACTAATATATAATAATATCCGTTTAATCGATTATATAAAATACGGGGTATTACAGTCTACCCTCCTTAAAAGAAACTTCGTCCCGAAGTTTACCCTCTCTACCAACCAACGCAAACGAATTATGAAACGCATATACAAAAGTATGTAAGGCACCCACCAAATTGAATATTAAACGCAGTATTACATTCCACCCTCCTTAAAATAAACTTCGTCCCCGAAGTTTAATCATAATAAACACATCATGTAACACTCCAACATAACCCACACAACGCATAACCAATATAGCCAAACTGAGAAATCACACATGAAAGTATAAAGATTTTACAATCCTACCCTCCTTAAACATGGTTACGTCCCCGTAACCTTCATTATTATAAAAAAATTTCTCAAACTACTGCTAACAACTGAAAGAGGATAAAAGATTCACAACTCACGCTCAAGTTACTAATCCCTACTAAAGACAATCAATATACAAGCTCTCTCAAGATGCCTAGGTGCTCACATATGGTTCATGTCAAATAACATCGTTTCATCAAGGTTACTAAGCAAGATCACTAACGTAACATACCACGATAATCCTATCCGGCGTATTCTCGTGGCAGCATATTTTCCAAGAAATATTGGTAACATTTATTCATGTGAATAATCAAATTATGAATGGAACAATGCTTTACAAGGTTACCAGTAAAAATCATTAGTAATTATTCATTTCACTAATCATTGTAATCTCATACCTTAGGAACATAGGGAATCAATCAACATAAGAAAAGAATTAGGGTCAAAACTTAATAAATCGATTTATGAAAATTTGTAACCTAATAGGTCCACTGACTTTCCTTTACATAATCATGTACAGATTTAGGTCAAGACACGAATCACCAATAAAATGAAGACAACCAGTTTCGCAAAGACTTATCATCCTAGAAATATTTTTAATCCTCATAATAAAGGGTTTGGGATTTATTCACGAATGACGAACGCACATTGATTGGCTAATTTTACAAACTTATTGGTCGAGTCAATCAAGCGAGTAAACAGCGATATAGGAAAGTTAACATACAAGACTATCATACATAAAATTTCGTTCTTGGTGTTAAATATATTTAAACTGCACCCAACACAATGACATAAAAGATTAAATGTATTTAACTACACCAATGTTACAAATATTCATTACATATTATGCTAATATCAACATACCATGTTAACACATAACTCACTTAAATCACCACATTACATTTCCCGTTTTGACATTCGTAACTAACCACAACCCACCAATTCACTACATGAACGAACAACATGACCAAATTAACCCACTAATTTGTGACTCCGTTCTAGCTTCATTCCTCCAGACTAGCAAATATCATGAAACCATACAACCAGACACTAGCTGGAAATCTCATTCCGAATTTATACTCACACGACAAAATTTAACTTCATTTTCAAAACTTTTACTTTCATACTGGACGGTGAATAACTTTCTTAACATAAATCTTATAACAGAGTCGTCCATAGAATCCATTTACAGCTTACTACGAAACTCAAAATCAGATAAATTTAATTCAATTCCTTCAAACAATACAAGCTTAGGTGTCGACTCATATTTCATAATTTACAGGTTCATCTTATTCATTTCAGTCCTATCTTTACTAATGAACGACTATTACCTCAACATCAGGGTTCTAGTCACACTTCTTTACTCAGTTATATACACGGCTAACACGACTACAACATTTAATCGGAGACCTTTTAGATAGTACACATTCCCTGGTGACGTCTCATCAAAGCATACGATTCGTACCATAAAGTAAAGCAAGTAACTACAATTTAACTGTGTTCAATCAAATTTTTACCTCTTTATTATAGATCTATTTATCACAAAGTTGCATGGTCACACAAAGTATAAGTACCAACTCAATTACATGTTAAATTTTAAAACGATTTATCACGTCATAAGAACTAGACAAGAGTCTAACCATATAGTCAATATAAGAAGATTATTAGTTTAGATCGGAGGCACACTATAAAATTCCCAGTTAAACTCCTTACGGAACCATCGACTGTGCGTCATGAGTAATTAACTTAATAATGTAGAAGTCAAACAACTGAAATTACAATTGAGTATTCATAGTTATATGATTCACAATAACAACAAAATTACTTCCATATCACACATATGTGTAACATTTTAGCAACCATACCATTCAATTGTATCCATCAACTCAAAGATAATTCATTTTCAGAAAAATAAAAGATATCGCATAAACAACTTAAACATGTACATATACCATCATATAACTTGTAAAACATTATCTATGACAAAAGATTAGTAAGGTGAACAAGTTCTCTGGTTTGCACGGTTTGAACAAATAGGCAACTCGCGGCTCAATTAAACGTAACTGTAACGACTATCATTTAAACATACGCATGACATGTGAATCATCAAAGAGTTATCTCATTATAATTCGACGGTTCGAGAATATATTTCAAATATCGTAACTATATCGTAACTATGTCAACTATATTTCAAATATCGTGACAATTGCAACAATCACCTTAGCCTTTCATGACAATACAACTATGAACATATCCAATAAGGAACAACAACACTATTTTATTATCATATCATAAGTTTAGGTTCAACTGAAATAAATTAATGCAATGAAAGTAATAAGTATAACTATAGGCACACAGACTCACATAAAAGACATGAGAACTCAGATGACATCCTACATGTGTGAACATTTAGACATACTCATTACTACCATCCATGTGTAAACATTTAAACATAATTATTATAAATAATCACGCGAGTATATTAGACCAATCAAGTTAACATTTAACGCCACCAACTTTACCAAGATATGACAATATAGTTTTATATTTATATATATCCGACCACTATACAAATATGATGAACACACCAGAGATATTACAACATGCCAAACATATATAAAATATGCAACAACTGGACTCGTATAAAATATTTCACCCTCGATTAAGGATCAGATTAAGCTATTCAATTTCACACATACTATCATGCCAACAATGTTATAAACTAAACTTTAATTTTTTTATCACTTGTTAAGATACATAACCAATGAATATGTGTGCTACTATCATCATATAAGGACACTATAATTTCACATTAATAAGGCTCATGAAATAATCGAACAACTGTATTAAAACTCAACATAGAATTCACATTTTAAAAGTTATGATTCACGTTGTAACTTCCAAAAATCACGAATAAATAACCGTTCAACGAAAACTTGAGTTATATTACTTTTTATAACATACAGAGAGTTAATAATTCGTGAGAAAAAGAATGAGGTCCAAAACTCAAGAATTCAATTTTTAAAGGATTTTACAACTCAGTTGGTCCAAACAAGTATGTGACAGCAATTGGTCCGAAACTTGGGTCAGTTTGCAAAACTTACCATTTAATATAGATACATCAAGAATTTTCGTGGCTTATCAATTTGAAAACATATGCGAATCTTCTGATCGATGGAGTTGGAATTATGCAAAAATTATTAATACAATTTAAATGAGGATTTTTACAAAATCGTTGGTCAAAACATCACTGCACAGGAACTTCCTGACCACAGCCCACTAAAATATTTATTACTCCTAATTCGTATATCCTATAAGCATTAAACCAACGCCAAATGAACACTAACTCCCGAGGCTATCTCCCATAAAATTTTGCATCCATAGGCAATAAACAGAAAAGAAATGGAAGTAAGGTCAATTAAAGAGTAAAATCAAACAAAACGAGTTTCAGCACTAGGTCATTCTTTACTATGTTACAAGCTCTTATGAACATACTATGTATACTAACCCATCCCAACTTAAATCTCACACTTTGTACTTACGTAAACATCTATCCCATAGAATCCCTTCGCATCTCGATCTACTCCTTACATCTAAATCACGATTGCTATGACTAGAAACATGCAATTCAATAGTGTTTCTGATTACTATCACAATATTATACTAGCATGGCTTCGGGATCACATAACCGCATATCATTAGACATAATAGCACTATCAACACGTCATTCAACATCCATCCAGATAAATATCATTAATTCGCAATTATTTCTACGCTCACGATTACCACAATCCAATACTTCATTGATTATCAACCTGAACACGAAAATTTATTTCTCATCTCCACAACATCATATGATCACGTCATCATTCATACAAAATACTTACCGTAACGTTGTCCTGCAGAGTGGTTAAAATATATAGGTCTTAAGGTGTACACCCACTCGATTATATCCAAGGTTTTCCTTCTAACTACCCCATTCACTCGATTTCTCTCGGGTTACCTGGTTCAAAACTGAGAGGGCAAAAGAGCACGCATTAAGGGCGCCTTCATAACCGCACTGTGAGCTCCTAACAGTTTACTCCCAGGGGTTCATTTTATTTAGACACATCCTACGTTCATTGGGTTCATTGGTTTAGGCCTGAGGATCGTTCGCTCTGATACCACTTTGTAACACCCCGATTTATAAAGGAGCCTCTAGCAAGACATTCCCTAATAAACCGGACTGTTACCATCTCGGTTTCCCGAGGTAGTGAATAACAAATTAAACTCCAAGGCAAATTACATAATTTCTTTAACTTAACTTTTTTACAAAACCTCATTTACATCAAATTACAAAGAACTAACATAAATAAAAGTGAAAGTCTTCTGAATGATGATCTAGCTACTAAGTCTTCTGATCCAGTGTCTCACGCCCATCAAGCTCCCATCCTATCTCATAAACCTGTCAAGTCTGCTCGCCAATATTTGGGTCATCACAGGTGTTCACGAATACACAGGGTCAACCACGAGGTTGAGTAGGGAATACAATGAAACAACAAAATATGATATGCATACTCCTCCGTCACCTCCACCTCCATCTCAACTCATATCTCATAACCCGTACAACCCACCATACCGATCCCCAGAGACTATATATCGATCGTAGCCGATCTGCCCGGCTCGCACTTTGAGGACACCGGGGCAAGTCTGCAGAACCCGCATGGGCCTTATCACAACATCATCATCACCACACCACGTCACCACAACATCCTCCATCTCCAATGCATATGAATGCTCAAGAAATTAATGCAACACAATATGTATATCATTGAACTGGTAAATCATAGAATCATGCCAGTTACCGAATGTTGTGATAATATACTCAATACGATCAATTCAGTCAAGCACATTCCAGGATATGAATCATAACATGAATCAACAACCACGAATCACGTCAATGTTCACAGTTTGGTCATATGAAACACAAACAAGTCAACACAATTCAACAACAACGATAATAAGTCAAGTGTATTTCCCTACCTTTTCGCAATCCAAGCACACAAGCAATCAATTATGATCCTTCACATATCCATCACCTACATAACATAATTATGTATAATTACTACCTAATCAATCAAATAATCATGCACATAACCTAGACTCATCATAACTTAATAGGAATATCAACTTAAAGAACAAACACGATTTTTCCTGATTTTCCAGCACATGACAGACTCGGAATAAAATACATAACTAATTCCAGAAAAATCAAATTGATACAAGGCCAATTGGATTGGAACCCCATTAGTCTTAGCTACAAATTATATCTAACGTGTTTTTCTCAAATTCCAAACTTATCAAGAGTTTTCAGACTGATTTCCAAAAACTGACAGAAACCGTCGCATAAAAAGTATTGATTCATAAAACGAGTTTAAAACATTATTTTGCAGTAATTCCAAATCCTATCATCTTCTAGACTATACAAAGATGATGTATGAAGAAGCCTCATAACTGAATCGACATAAAAATTAGGGTTTCAAATCATTTTCCACAACCAAATCAGATTCGCGGACTTTTCAGCGACATGTTCATAAATAAATCACCTAGGTCAAACCATAAAGAATTTGACTACGAGATTTTATATGCATAAACTAGACATCAAATAAACAGGACTCTCTTTTCAAACGTTTTGAAGACGAACACTTTAAAACAGTATAAACAATGGAATGAAATCGACTTACAAACAGGGATATCGAATTAGGTTGGAATCGATGAGAAATCTTCAATCAAATGAAAGGCTCGACAATTCTTCTTCCTCTCCCTTTCTCTAGGTTTAGAAATGGTTTTATGAATGATAAAATGAAAAGAAGGGAGAGGGAGAGCGGCTCTTAGGTTAGGTTAAGGGTAAATGGTGGTTACATGTTCCGGGTAGGGCAAATGGGTTAAACGGATATGGTCGTTGGGTAAATGTAGATGGGTAATTCTTGACCCAAAAGACAAAATGTGATGTAGCCCGACTCAACATATACGATATAAACCCGACTTAATAACATTCACGATATTACGATGCAACCAATATAAAATGTATAATACTAATATATAATAATATCCGTTTAATCGATTATATAAAATACGGGGTATTACAATAGCTAGCTCTGAGTTTTCATATCCGTTCCTTTAGTTTGCATTTAATTTGCTTGGGGACAAGCAAAGGTTTGGTTTGGGGACATTTGATGCGTGCATTTTATATCAGTATATTGTACTTCATTTGCACGCATTTCTATGCATTTTGTGTAGTGTTTAGCTACAAATGTCCCCTGAATTGGCTACTTTGTTTTGTCTTTTATTATTTGCAGGTATGAACCGGAAAGGAGCGTAATCAAGCCTAAAACATGTCCTTATGCATGAATTTAGGAGATGAGTTGAGTTGGAGCCTTAAGACTACTATTTTGAGATGCGCAAAGGAGTAAGACAACTAGGCGAGCAAAGGAAAAACTTCAAATTACAAGTGCCTGCTTTGAAGAGTCATATCTCGAGTTCTACAGCAGAGTTTCGGGTGATTACAAATGGAGATGAAAGCTTGTCCTCTTAGCTTTCCAACGCCACCGGAAACGCCCTGTTTTCCCAAGTAAGGAAGAAATGGCAGTCGTTTGAAATTCAGTGCGCGAAGCAGGAATTGTGCGTTGGAAAGTACTTGATCGAGTACAATTGTGTTCGATCGACTCCTTTTTCTATTCGATCGAATGGTGCCTTTTTAATAAGTGTTCGATCGAGTACCTAAAGCACTCAATCGAGAGGTTTTAGCTTGAATTTGTTCGATCGAGTGATTAGCTTATATACTCGGGATTTTTAACCCGTGTTAGGTTTATTTTATGTTAATAATGACTTCCCTATATAAAGGAAGTCGGGATTAGGTCATAATCATCTTGGACACCGTTCCTTGACTCCTCTTTCACCACTTATGATACTTTTCTTTCTCTCTTTTCACTGTTAAACACCTCTTTTCTTTATTGTTGCCGGATCTTAATCTGTAACTTTCTCTCTCCCTTTACTCACTTTATTTAATTTGCAATGTTTGTTTCTTTCTCATATTTCGCTCTTTCCTTATTCATGTCTAGCTAATTCCCCTCCTAGGATTTAGGGGAGTCAATGGATTGTTATTAATTGCTAATTAGTTTACAGATCTTTCGTTGTCGCTATGTCTATGTTGTTAATCACTGCTCATAATATTATCTAGCTAATTGAATCGATGCACTTAGTCTTTTTAACCTTGGTAAGCCTTGACCTAGACCGAAAGGTTGGAAGGGGTGAGACCCGCAGTGAACAATAGGATGCTTTAGTGAGGGCGGAAGCTAAGCTAATAGTATTTTAGGGCGAATTGAGACCCGAAGGGGATATTCGTTGCCCCTTAGACCGACACATCAACCGATCTATGATCTTAGTTGCAATTAACTGACGTTCATTGATGACCCGACAATCCTAGTTCTCTCTCTCTTGCTAATTCCTCTTACCCTTAATTCTCTTCCTTTAATCTTGATTAGTTTAGTTCAAACAATTAAAACTCCCATTTCGTGACCATAGACAGACCGAATTGACAAGTAGATAGTGAGCGTCTCCCTGTGGAAATCGACCCTACTTACCGCTGACTTCTGTTAGTTGTACTTAGGTATTTATTTTTGGTACCTGACGACGGTATCACCCATGTTACTCCTAAGAGGATCTACATCGGTAATGAGGGTAGATGGGTCGAACCATTCGCTTCTCAGGATCATGCTTACCAAATCTTCGTTTGGAATCAAGGATTTCTTCTCCTCCCCAAAGAGAAGACCCATTGCTTTCTCATCATTTATTGGTGTCGGTTCAGTCTCCACTGGCATCACAGTTAATTTCAAAAAACTGTTCATACTATGAATATTTGCGACAAGAAATGAATCCTAAAGTAAAAAAAATGAATTTTTGTTCAAGAATGAAATCTTATCGGAGAAATCTTGGAATACTTCGATTCCTGGGACCATCAGGTTTCTCTTCGAGTCGAAGATGGGTTCAGGAAAGTCCATGCAGGGAATTTCTTCCCCGGCTCTCACGAAGTGGCCGTTCAGGGTCAGGTGATATGGCTCCATTTTAATATCTCGATCTTCGATCGATCTTCCCCTTTTTTCTAGAAGATCTTTTTCAGTGGGCTCATATCCAAGCCCAAACGTTACTCCCTTAGCTACTGGTGGCTTCAGCTTCAATGTGCCCTCCCTTCTAGGATATAAAGAGAAACCAAAATACTTCCCTGTGACACCCTCATTCAATGCGGAAAAGTAAACACATAATTCTAGATAAAAACTGCATGGATATGTTTGTAATAGGTTCATTTGGTTAAAAACCTGTAATTTTTAAAACCGAAAACGAAACCTGAACCTGTTATAAAAATATCCAAATGGGAAGGTGTCAAACATGCCAGGTCTAAAATAAATCTCATAAATAAAACATCGCTAAAGTCGCGAAACAAAGTTATACAACCCAAATATGAAAAAGGGAGAAATATGTCCCTAAACGTATATAACATAAAAAGTGTTTAAGGGTCACAATAAAATAAAGCCAATCTAGGTCCCAAGGTTACTTTGCTCGCTAGCTCGTCCATGTACCCCATATATGCATCACCTACCTGTCAATCGCATTCTATACAAATACGAAAGCCACGGTCAGTGGGGAGTAACTCCGAGTTCTCCCAGCCACGAAATGTCATAATTAATATAACATGTAAACATAAGAGTATGAATATGAATAACACATAGCCTTAGCATATAGATTCTAAACAATCGTGCTTATCATGTGAACAATAATATAACAACACATAGTCCTAGCATGTGAATACTAGACCGACTCATACTACACTATCATGTGAATCACATAACATCCGCGAATCCAAACTCTATCAACCATAGCCGGCTTGCATCTCACCTTCTATGATTCATAGAATCATCAAACAAGAAAGGACAATATATCTAGAGACAAGCATAAGTTCCTAGTACCTTCAATAGTCACTCTGTAACTCGAGTTTATACCACGAGGTAAGGTAAACACCCTAGTCCTAAACCTGCGCAGACCTAGCGAAATGCGGAAAACTACCGCATCCAAGACCCATGATAACAACACATGAGTACCCCTAAGGAGTCCACCAAAGGGTTGGCTAGTACTTAAGCTGACTACATACTTCTAAAAGTACGTCAGGAAGTCATGCCCTAACTTGGATATAAACCCACCAAGCTAAGACACAAAGGCTATTAAGCGATGAACATATACTCGTCAAAGACTATAATGGCCTATCTATGACGAAGGCCGAAATACTCACCTAGGACCTAGCCCCAGCTTGAATACTTTAGCCCACGCCACACAAGACAAGTAGGACACCCAATTAACCATAAGAGGGGCAAAGAGTCCAAACTTGCACACACAAATGATCATACACACCCTAGCATATGATAGGCTACGCAAGAGCATATTCAGCTGACAATCCAACAATATCTCCAATATCAATAATAATCCAAATTCCAGCTAACCAACAGTACCATAATCCATGAGAACAAGCTAAAATGGCAAAGAGGCAACAAGACTCAAGTATAAGGCAACCAATTCATCCAACAACCAACATATGAAAAGACAATCATACTCAAAGACAAATCCTCGACCCTAGTCCGGCGTCGGGTCATCGGTCAAATCGAGGTTAACCGGTTTAAACCTAGTTTGACCAAACTCGTTCGGTCAATCTGGCCCAGCTCAGAGTCTTGGCCTACTTTGGCCCAAATCACAAAATTCATTACAATATCATTCTCATGCAATATTCCAATTTCTATCATGTGAACACTATCAACATAAAGAAAACATTCCAACTTACAAAATAACTAATTCCAAAAAATTCTCGCATAATAAAATAGCATAAATAACCGTCTCACACAAGGGTAAACTTTTCTATAAATTTTTAATTGATAAAACGAAGCCATTTACTCATGCGGACTCCGAATTGAGTGATTCAAGTGGCTAAACCACCTAATTTTTCGATGCCGTTCAATCTGTCATATTTTTGGAAACGTTGGAAACCGTCTCGGTCCGGTACTGACGCGTTCCAGCCAAAACACAGACTTGTCACAACACATAATTTCTCATCCAAATTTGTTCCAAACAATAATATGGGTAACATAAATTAAACATAAGCATACTCATCTTACTCCATTCATTCATTTATCAACAAGATTGTCTCAAACAACAACAAACAACAACAAACAACAACAAACGACAACAAACAACAACAAACAACAAATACAACTACTAATGTGACATTAATTCGTCGAGTAACTCGGAATAGTTACCTTAAGTTAGCAAAGAGACAAGTAATAACTTGAGAAAGCTTCTAAAACCCAAAATTATGCATCATCTTCCACAATATATGAGTCTCCTAACTCATCTTCATATTCTTCACCTATAAGAACAACAAAAACACAATTATTAAGCTTAAATTCGAAAACCCTAAAAGATGAGTCTTAAAACAAAATTGGGGGAAATGAAAATAAAACTTACTAGTGTATGAGGATTGAAGAGAGGATTCCAAATATATAATTTTTATGAGATTTGGTGGAGAAATGAAGTATTTATGGTGGATTTAAGGATTGTAAGGAGGATTTTTGAGATGAATTTGGTGTTTGGTGAAAGGAAGAGAGAGAGTGAATTATGGAGGAAATGAAAATTGAAAGAGGGGACAATGGAGGGTAGGTGGCCAGCCAAAAGGCATGGGGAGATGGGTCATTTGTTTACGTTTTGGGGTTTGCTTCGACGGTAATTAGAAATATTCGTCGAATGCGATTTCCGAGAATTTTAAAGTTCTTAAACACGATTTTACTAAAAGATTAAGTACTCATATGCCCAATATCCAAACTCGTTTACCCAACGACCGTAAGAAATGGGAAAATCCCAATTTTACGACTTTTATCCGAAATCTATTTTATCAAAGGAAAAGGTTTAAATATAGTTTAAATCACTTTTAAACATTTCTAAACTATCAAAAATAATTACATTTCTTCAAAATAAAATAAGATTATATTTTATCAAATAAATTTTATTTCAAATAAATTAATATTAAATTAAAATAGATTAAAATATTACTTTTAAAATATAATAAAGGTCTTCAAATTTACGGGGTGTTACATCCCAGTCTTGAGAATTAATTCGCAGATATGACTTTCCATGTCTAGATCCATGTTCTCTACCTCGGAATTTAGTTCGATGATGTTTACAATTTTGAATCCACATGAGTCATTGGCAACTTCGACCCTTACCTCAGAGGAAACGTCCCCTCCAGCTACCACAATTGATGTGGCTTCGATGGTGATGTCTTCACCGTTAAATGGGATCTTGATCTTTCGATGCAGGGTGGAGGTTACGGCCCTTGCGGCGTGTATCCACGGTCTTCCTAGTAGTTGATACGTGCATTTTATATAGTCTTTTTAGCCTATTTTAGCACGTATTTCTATGTACTTCCGTACTGTTTATATTGTATTTTTGCCCCCGAATTGGCTACTGTGGTTCCTTTTGTCCGTTTTGTAGAAATGAACGCGAAAGTAGTGGAATCGTACCATTTTCGTCCTTTTTGCATGCATTTTGAGGGGACGGGATTTTCCAGAGTGAGATCTTGCATTGGGATGCGTGAAGGAGCGGTCTACGAGGCAGTCGGTCACGAGTTTGAGCTGATTTGAAGGAAGAATACTCGATCGAGCTGTTTTATCACTCGATCGACTGGTTTCTATAGCTGAGAATGGTCGATCGAGTAATATTTTACTCGATCAAGAAGTGCTGGAAATTGAGGTTGCTCGATCGAGTAACAATTCTACTCGATCGAGTAGATTATCTGGAGAAATGCTCGATCGAGTGGTTTCAGACTACTCGATCGAGTGGTTTTGGCTGGCGTGAGCTTTAATTAGCCCGTGAACTTGTTTTAGTTAATGGACTTAGTAGTTTTTCTATTTAAACACACGTTAACTAGGTCATTAGCATCATTTTCTATTCTATCTAGGTTTTTATCTGATTATTCATCTTTCACAATAAAGACTGCGCTTCTTTTTTCCCTTCACTGTAACTTTGTTTTCGGGGTTATTTAGCTCGGATTTGTTTGTTCTTTACGCCGGATTCTTGCGATTGTAATCTCTTTCTCCCTTCTTAATATTAATCTTTCATTTGTTCATCTTAATTGCTTTGTTCTTCCTTAATTAATTTCTGCCCTAATTAGTTTATGCATTTTTATTACAATTTCATTATGTCATTTATTAGTTATTTCAATATTGTTGTTATTGACAACATTAGCGATATGAGTAGCTAAATCTTTTCATGTTGGGATTAGGGGATCTACGGTAGAAATGTGACGATGTAGTAAATAGGTTAGATGAATTAATTGTGAGACTCTGTCCCCATAGCAATATAACTGTATTTACCGACTTAGTTGAGTGCACGCTTCTGAGTCACCCTTTTAATCTGGTTAAATTTATTTCTAGATCGGAAGATTGGACTAAATAGGCCTGCTATGAACAGTAGACTACCCTGACAAGGACGGAGGTTAAGTTAGTGGTAATTTAGGATAGAAAATGGACCGAAAGGACCTTTCCATATCCGTCTCGCAGTAATTTATCTAAGTTGTTTACAGTTGAGTCAATGGTCTACCGTAATGAACCGAAATCCTGACATGTCCCCTCTCTATTGATAGTTTAATTCTATTTTTCTGCCTTAATTGTTCTTTCCTTATTTCTCTTGCCTTAAAGCTTTTAGTTTAGGAAATCAAAATACAAAACCCCCTCATTTGTGACCAAATAGACGGACCTTTACAGATATCTTGCCTCCCTGAGGAGATCGACCTGACTTCCCTAGCTATATAGTTAGTTTAGTTAGTTATTTTTGATAGGTATACGACAGCCTTGTCAAATTTTGGCGTCGTTGCCGGGGAGGCAATTGCCCTATCTGTCTTTGTTTCGTTTATTTTATCCGTCTCAGGGAATTTTTATTCCTTAAGGCAGTTCTTATTTATTTTCTTTCAGTGTTGTGTATGCCCAGGTCAGACAGGTTTGAGTTAGTTTCAGCTGATTCTGAGCCAGAGAGACTGTTCAGGCATAGACTCCGTCTGCAAAGAGAATCACGAAAGGAAGACTTGAGTACTTTCGCACCATAGCTTCAGCATTTCCTTTTTACAGAAAATCCATCTTTTGAAGAAGACACGTTCAGTTCTTTAAACCAATCAATAAAGATGCCGAACGTTGCTAGTCATTCGGAGCCTAAAGCATCATCAATTCCAAAGGGTTTCAACCTCCAGACCGAGGATGGGAATACATTTGACATCCGTCCTTCCTATATCAATCTGGTGGAGACAAATCTCTTTAAAGGTGTGGCAGGTGAAGACCCGAGGAAGCATATGAAGGTCTTTACGGACTACTGTTCTACTATCCCCGCCACAAAGGGGGTAACTCAAGACAAGATTAAGGAGGTTCTGTTTCCTTTTTCTTTGACTGACTCAGCCAAGGAGTGGCTGACTGATTTGGACCGCACGGCCGCGGGGGTCACATACTGGGAGACCCTTGATCTTTCTTTTTATAAGAGATATTTCCCTCCGCAGCACACTAATCAGCTGAGGGCTAAGATCATAAGCTTCAAACAGGCACCGGATGAAACTTTATGAAGCTTTGTGCCGTTTCAAGAGAATGGTGAGGTATATTCCTCACCACGGTTTTGATTCGTGGTTCCTGTCCAATCAGTTCTACAATGGGTTATACGATGATCACAGAGCCATACTTGATGCAGCATCTAACGGAAGATTCCAAAAGAACACCAACGATCATAAGGGATGGGCTCTTATTGAAGAGATGGCGACCCACTGTGCTGAGTATGGAAACCCGAGGAATGGTATTAGAACAGTTCATGCAATCGATAAGCAAGTCGTGGCTCAGCTGGAAGCCATGAATGCTAGGTTTGATAAGTTGGAGTTACATTATGCTGGGGAGCCTCAAACGGTCCATTTTCTTACTAGAGGGGAGACTGTCACATGTGAGAGGTATGGGCGCAATAACGGTCACACTATTGTTGGCTGTCTTACGGAGAAGGAACAGGTCCTTGCTTTTCAACAATACAGGCAAGGAGGGGGTTCCTACTATAACAACCAAGAGGCAGTCCATCCCAATTTGAGGTGGACAAGTCAAAATGTGCTCAATCCTACCCCTCCTCCGCAGCAGCAGCAGCCATATGTTCCTACTCATAAGGCTCAACAATGCTTTCAGAAGCCTCCTTCCTTTCCTACACCTAATCAAGGTGCATCATCTTCTGGTGGGGTAAGTGAGCTAGGTGAGTTGAAGACGATGTTGCAGTCTTTGACAAAGCAGTGGCAGCTGAGTGATCAACAAAAAGATGCATCTATCAAGGCACTTGAAACTCAAGTTGCCCAGTTAGCCGCGAATCAGTCCACAAGGAAACCGGGGCATTTACCGTCACAAGCCGATAAGAATCCACATGAGACGGTGAATTTAATCAATTTGAGGAGCGGTTATTCATATGAAGGACCGAAATCAGACCCGGGGAAGGTAATTACTGCTGATGAACAGTGTTCTGTTGAAGAAAAAGAGCTGACGACAAAGAAAGTACTCGATCGACTAATTTCTAGGGGTCGATCGAGTGATTTTGCTGAAGAAAGGACTCAATCGAGTAAAATTTCTACTCGATCGAGTGAACAGAAAAAAGATTTTACTCGATCGAATGAAATTTCTGGTCAATCAAGTGATTTTATTGAAGAACCTGCTCGATCGAATGGTATTTTTGGTCGATCGAGTAGTGATGATAAAGAACAACTCGATCGAGAGCCTGCTAGTGCTCGATCGAGTGAAACATCGCCTGAAAGGCCTCGTTCGAGAGGAAAGAAGCGTTCGAAGGATTTAGAGCTTGATCCGGCTGATACATTGGAAGAGAGGAACAAGGGACTCGAGATACCCATCACGGTGCCCTTCCCGAGGCGTTTGCAAAGTACTAAAGCTAATCAACAATTCGGCAAATTTGCCGAACTCCTGAAAAGCTTGCAAGTCACTGTGTCATTCGCCGAACTACTGACACAGGTACCCTCTTACCTTAAATTTATGAAAGAAATTTTATCGCGTAAGAGGCACATTAACGACCATGAGATGGTAGCTTTGACCGAGGTAGGGACGGCCCTAGTTCAGAATAAGTTACCTCCCAAACAGTCAGACCCGGGTAGTTTTTCGATTCCGTGTCATATTGTTACCCACTTAATTGATAACGCGTTATGCGATCTTGGCGCTAGCGTGAGTGTCTTACCGCTGTCTCTGGCTAAGAGACTTGGTTTGATAAAGTTTAATTGCACAAACATGACTGATGCGTGTCATTTATATGATGTTTTACATCTCTTTTTACACGCATTTCAGAGCTCATTTGTTTAGTTTATGCTACATTTCTCCCTATTTCCGTCTACTTCCGTATTTTGTACTTTATTGCAGAAATGTGAAGAATTCGACGGGAAATCAAGCCAAATCCGCCCCCGAGTAATCTGCATTGCGAATGACGTAAAGGAATTGCTTAAGGAACGAGCTCGGTGCGCGATCCAAGGCCCAAAAGACAAGTCCACGAGAATAAAGAAGTCAAATAGCAGCTCAAGCAGTCGATCGACTAGACCCATCAGTCGATCGACAAACTATCGGGATCCAGAAGCTACTGTTGCTAAGATTCAATCGATCGACCTCACTTTGCTTAGTCGATCGACCACATCGTTACTCCAGGCGGGAATTAAAAGTTTGAGAAACTTGAAGCCCGTGAAGTTTAGGTTTTGGAATAAATTGTTACGCTTATTTGCTATATAACGTAACACAAACATCCAGTCTTGGATATCAGATTTTACTTAAGTTTTATTATCAGTAACTTTGAGTTTGAGTTTAGAATAATTAGGGTTCAAGGTTTGCCTCGGTTTTGAATACAATTTGCTTGGATAATTCGGCCTTGTTCTTTTCCTTCACAATTCTACACGGTATTCTACCTTGTTTCTATTTCAATTTTTGCTTATAGTGTTAGAATTGCTAGATCAGTTTCCCAAAAAGCCGAACTGTTGTTTTATGTTAATTGTTTCTTCCGCCGTTTAAATCATGAATTCAATAGTTAGATTTATCATTGATGTTATTGTTTTTACCCTTGCCATGAGTAGCTAAATAGCTTGTGCTAGGATGTAGGCGATTTGTGGCTAGGCGGCATTAGATCGAACACGGCTGAACCAGCGTGTTGGTCGATCGATCGACCATGTCGGTCGATCGACCCGACCTCGTGAGGATTTCCTTCGTTTTAATTGGTTTTAATCTCGTATTTAACAAATCGAATGCATGCGACCAGTTAGATACCTATTTTGTGACCGACCCATTAGATCGAAAGATAGGGTAGGTTAATTGACCATCAATTAAATCGACTAAACTGTGCTAAGATCGAAAGATAGGTATAGTTTAGACCATTAGTCACTTTTCAGGACGAAAGTTAGTATTAGTGACATTAGGGACCTATAGCGAGATCGAGAGATGCTATTTGTTAGGAGTGGACCGAGAGGACCTCTTATTTCCCGCCTTACCCGTGTTTGATTGAGACCGACTTAGTTTCTTGCCACGCCAAAGCTATAATGACCCGACCATCCTAGTACCCTTCTTTTATCTGTTTAAATCATATCTTTAGTTTAATTTCTTTTTATCGTTATTAGTTATAGACCAATTCAAATCAATCCCCATAATAGTTACCTCAGATCGAACATTAACCAACTAAAGTTTACAACGCCTCATGCGGATCGACCACTGTTACCACTAGCCTAGGTTAGTCTTAATAGGAGATTATAAATTTTATCTTTGGTACTCACAACGACGGGTATCAAATTTTGGCGCCGTTGCCGGGGAGGCAATAGTCCTAATTTTAGTTGTTTTAGTTTTTAGTCTTTCTTAGTTTAAGGAACGTCCGTTCCTTAAACTGTTCTTATATTTTGTTGTAGTTTCCTCTTATGCGCAGGTCTCAGGGTGGTCCATTACTGCCGTTTGATCCAGAGATTGAAAGATCTTTGCACGTTAAGAGGAGATTATTTCAAGAACGACATTTGGAAGAGCCTAGTTCTCATTCTAGCTTTTACGAGAACGAGTGCATTCGAGGAAATCCACCATCTTCACCCGTTTCTACGATTTCAGTAAGACGATTACTTCTCCAAAATTTCATCATGGCCGAGGAAGCAAGTATAGCTAGTTTTTCGAGCCGACAGTGACAATTTATACAAGGGGTGCGAGTTCGGGAGATGCCAGAAATTCGAACCAAAGCACGCTTACATTACCATGGTCGAGAGAAATCGGTTTGGGAGCTGCAAATGAAGATGCGGGTAGACATATGGAGACCTTTATTGACTCACTTGTTGCTCCATTCCCCCACCACCGGCGTGACCCGGATCAAATCAAAGAGACCATGTTCATCTTCTCCCTTCGTGATGCTTTGCAAGGGAGTGGTATAGAGATCCGGACCGAGCGCTCCGGAGATCACTGATTGGAATACATTGGCCTTGGCGTTCTACAAGAAGTACTTTTTCTCGCTTTCGAGGACGATCACCATTAGAGCTCAAATCACGGGCTTTAAACAAGGGCCGGATGAGAATTTCCACGAGGCATGGGTCCGATTCAAGAAGTTGGTGCGAACCATACCGCACCATGGGTTCGAAAAGTGGAGTTTGTGCAATCATTTCTACGATGGGTTGTACGACGATCGAGGGGCCATTTTGGATCTTGACCAATGGGAGATTTGCTGAAAATTTGGGAGCAACCAAGCGGTGGAAGATCATTGACGATCTAGCTACCCACAAGGCCGAGTATGGGAATTCGAGAGGGAACCGGAGGAGAGAGCTGTCTGAATCTTCCTCTTCACTTGCACTTGAGGCCCTCACCGCGAGATTTGACAAGTATGAGCTAGGAGGAGCCTCTAAGGGTGGGATATACCAAGTCAATGCGTGTCGGACGGTCCCTTCCTTTGTGAAAGGTGTGGAGTTGAGGGCCATGTCTCGAAGAACCGCCCTAGTCCTTTGAATCTTGTCTTGCCTTTCAACACTATTGGCGGAACAACACCTACTACGAGCCACCACATCCAAACTTGAGTTGGAGAAGCCAGAATGTTTTGAATCCAACTCAACCTCCGCCACAAAGAAGACCATATGTGCCTCCGCATCAAAAGCAACAAAGAATACCAAAAGCCCCCTTATGTGCCGCATGTGAAGAACAAACGCAAAATTCTGAATTTTCCGAGTTTGAAGAATCTGTTCAAGGAGTCCCAAGCAAGAGAGGTCGGGATGAAGTTACTAGAGAGCCAAATAGCTCAGTTGGCTAGTAAAAGTAACACTCGAGCTCCCGGACACCTACCCACTCAACCCGAACAAAAGGAGACCCTACATGCCATCACCTTGAGGAGCGGGTCCACCCTTGAGGGTCCCGCCATGGTCGAGAAAGTCGTTGAGAAGAATGAGGCGGATCCGAGTCCAATCAAAGTCAGAACGAATAAATCAAAAAAACAGCCGTCTGCCAGGTATTTCAGTCGATCGACTGAAGTACCTAGTCGATCGACTGAAACACGGGTTACAGGAGCTTCTGGAACTGTACAACCCAGTCGATCGACTGAGGAGATTGGTCGATCGACCAATATCACTGCTGATGTTGAAGAATTTCGTCCTTTAATGCCAACTAATCTACGAGACCACTTGTTTCGGGGTACCACGGTCCCGAAAGTTTTGGGGGCAGATCCGAGTGCTGATGGGTCAGTCCCGGCTCCGAAGTTCGACCCAATGACGGTTAATGGGTCTCATTTAAGACGGTCTGAGGAGGGGTCTAGCTTCAACAAAGAAAAGGTGACGGACTTCCAGCCAAAGTCCAAGGACGCCGGCGCGCGCGAATTAGAGGAGAGAGCTAAGGTGCTCCTTACAGCCCCATATCCGGAGAGACTCGTGCCAACCAAGGAACATGTAGCTTTCAGTAAGTTTGAGAAAGTTATTCGTAGCTTAAATGTTCAGGTACCCTTCCTTGAGTTAGTTAACCAAGTGCCGTATACTAAGTTTATGAAACATTGTTGTCAAAGAAAAATCGCTTGAACATGTTCATACTCGTTGCGTTAACTAAAGAGTCTTGCTCCTACTTGTCTCACACTGCGCCCATAAGTTAGAAGACCCGGCGGTTTTCCGTCCCTTGTAGCATAGGTACCTTTTCTATCGAAAAGGCTTTATGTGATTTAGGAGCTAGCATAAGTGTCATGCCCTTGAGTCTAGCTAGGAAGCTTAAACGACCGGGTTTGCTATTACGAGATGACATCCAGGATGGTGACCGATCTGCGGTCGAGCCCATAGGAGTCCTAGAGGACATACCCGTCCAGATAGGGAAGTTTTTCTTCCCTGTCGACTTTGTTGTCCTTGATATGCCCGAGGATGACCATATTCCCATCATTTTGGGAAGGCCATTTTTGCACACCGCTTTGGTGCGATCATCGATGTCGGTCTAGGTACCTTGACTTTCAAAGTGGGAAAACACTCTATTGTTTTTGCCCAGTACCCGCTAAGAAAAAGGATCTCATGTGGCTGTCACTTGCAACACGGTTTACGAAAAGAAGTCGTATTTCGTGCTCGATGAATTACCTGTCTCTATTACTACTCCCGTATTAACCCCTCCGCCCCATCGGGAGCGAAAACGAGAAAAATTTGTTGTTTTAGATAATGCGGAGCTGGTTTGGGAAGGAAGAGCATGGATGCTCCAGTGCGACGAGCGATCGTTTCAAGAGGCGGTCTTGGATGCCTAAGTTATGGGACTGATGAGGAAGTGGAAGATGAGCCCGCCAAGGTGAGATGGTCTAATTTGGAGTCTGACGATTCCAAGGGAAGCCTTGATTGGGGAGATGACGAAGCTGATCAGCTGAGTTCTCCGTCTGTCGAAGCTAAGAAGGGTGCAACTGATAAGATGAGCACCGTTGAGGCTACCTCTAGTAGCCAGAAGCCGACGAAGTGGGCCATACCGTGGTCCTTCTTGATCAACTATTAAGTTGATCAAATGCGTTATAAACTTCATTTTTGATTTCGTTAAGACAATTTTTTTTTATTGCTTTTGTGTGCGCGAAAACTTCGCTTTTATTCTTTTTGCTTAGGTTTTTTTATGCACTTTAGACTTCTTCTGGGTTTTGCGCAATTTTGGGCGCGTATTATTGTGCTTTTGCAGGTATTTAGAGCTTATTAGCTCAAATCATTGAGCAATTACGAAGAAATAAGACACTGCAGCAGTGTTTCCAGTCGATCGACTGGAACCATTGGTCGATCGACTGAATTGCAGGTTTACAGGAGCTACTGTTCACGTCCACTTGGTCGGTCGACTGACCTTAGTGGTCGATCGACCACTGCTGCTGCTATATTCGTTCACGACCTCTCCCCTGCTGTGTTTGGTCGATATGCGGACCTAAGGGAGTCTTCTACTCCACTTTATTTTCCGTCGAATTATCTATTTCTTCTATTGTCTCATTTATGCACAATTTTTACGTTTCAAAATTGCTTTCTTCGGTCTTATGAGTGGTACTTGTCTGTCTTTCAGGTACTTTTTAGTAGCACTGCTGGCTACTGAAACCTCCTAGCTCACGCTGGTTTGGGGAGGTTTCCCTTGCTGCGCTTAAAGTCTTGTGAGTTCCCAAGTCTTTCCTTTATGTCTTTATGTTTTATTTTATATTCTCGCAAATTCCCGTTTTCCATTTTTCTTCATTACATGATTTTGCACAATGGGGACATTGTGCGATTTGGTTTGGGGAAGGGTTTTGCGTCGCATATCATTTGCTTGCATTCACGTTTAATTTTGTTTTGCATTGTTTTATTTCATTTCTCTTATTTATACAAAAATTCAAAAAAAAAAAAAAATTTTGAAAAATTTCAAAAAAAAAAATTCCATAAAATGCACGTTTATTTTAGCATATAGGTCGAGTCGGAACGGTAGTATTTCTATGATGATTTAGCATTTGCACCTGTTTTGCCTGAGCCTTGCTTGATTAACATGTTATTAGTAGAATTGTAAATGCATATCTACGAGTTTTCGTCACATTCTTGCTGAACTTGTGACTTGACTTTAATAATTGGCAACCTACATCATATTTCTGAGATTTAGAGCCCATAACTGGTGACATTCATGACCAGTTCATCTAGGAATGTGAGTAGTACTCCTTATGAGACATGTTTCCTTAATTTGCATAATTATGAATTTGATCTACTTAATACCTGTATGCATTCGGTTTGTGGTTAGTTGACACATGTGGTAGAGGTTCCCTTTTTTCTCATTTTACCCATAAGCTTCACACTGCCAAAAATATCCTTTTTTGTCCCGATTACTACATCCTATATTTAGCTTGTCCTTTGTCAAGCTAGTAGTCTGCGTTCTTGGGGTTGTTACTCATTTTTGGTGGTATTTGCTCTTTTGAGATGAAGTTGGGAAAATAAAATGAAATGAAATGGAAAGAAAGAAAAAAAAAAAAGGAATAGAAAAAAAATGATTCGAAAAAAAAAAAGAAAAGAGAAAAGAAAAGTTTATGTACTGTTCAGAGCAGTCGATCGACTGCTCCTTTAGGTCGATCGACTGAAGTCCGTGAAAGAAAAAGAAAAAAGTCAATTCGCATACTTTAATCCTTATCTCTTGGCGATTTTTGCTCCCATGTTTTATTCTTATTTTATGGGGAGTTAGTTGATTATTTTTACATCTGGAGATTGTGAGTTTGTGCTTGTTATAGCACCGTTTCGTTTGATATTGAGCAAGAAGTTGGATGTTGCCACTTGGTTCCGTTTTGGTACTAGCTTGATCACCTGTACCTCCACTTTACCATAAAATGTTTTGCCTCTTCTTACCCATACCTCACACATCCCATATATACCTCGGCATGTGTCATTGGTCATCTGTTTGGTTGGAATGCGTATGTACGGTCGTAGAGGTCATTTTCACATTTTATTGCTGGCATGTTTTCATAGGTCGTAGTTAGGTGAGAGTCACTACAAAATTACTTCTTTCTATCTTATACATCATTCACCTGTGCTCACTTGAGTGATTTGAGCGACCCGCGAGAGTCCAATTTGATAAGTCTTTATAGTCAACGGTTCAGCAATATTTTTAACGACTATATAATTCGTTTGCATGGTTCACACTACTAATTGATTGTTGGTTATGCATTAAATTGGCTTAGGCTTTACTTGTTGCATTTCGCTCTGAGATTGAACTCGTTCCATTAGGTCATTAGATCGAGTCTAGTTCTTGCTTGGGGACAAGCAAGGTTTGGTTTGGGGAGATTTGATGCGTGTCATTTATATGATGTTTTACATCTCTTTTTACACGCATTTCAGAGCTCATTTGTTTAGTTTATGCTACATTTCTCCCTATTTCCGTCTACTTCCGTATTTTGTACTTTATTGCAGAAATGTGAAGAATTCGACGGGAAATCAAGCCAAATCCGCCCCCGAGTAATCTGCATTGCGAATGACGTAAAGGAATTGCTTAAGGAACGAGCTCGGTGCGCGATCCAAGGCCCAAAAGACAAGTCCACGAGAATAAAGAAGTCAAATAGCAGCTCAAGCGATCGATCGACTAGACCCATCATCGATCGACAAACTATCGGGATCCGAAGCTCTACATTGCTAAGATCCGATCGATCGACCTCACTTTGCTTAGTCGATCGACCACATCGTTCCCAGGCGGAATTAAAAGTTTGAGAAACTTGAAGCCCGTGAAGTTTAGGTTTTGGAATAAATTGTTACGCTTATTTGCTATATAACGTAACACAAACATCCATCTTGGATATCGATTTTACTTAAGTTTTATTATCAGTAACTTTGAGTTTGAGTTTAGAATAATTAGGGTTCAAGGTTTGCCTCGGTTTTGAATACAATTTGCTTGGATAATTCGGCCTTGTTCTTTTCCTTCACAATTCTACACGTATTCTCTGTTTCTATTTCAGTATTTTGCTTATAGTGTTAGAATTGCTAGATCAGTTTCCCAAAAAGCCGAACTGTTGTTTTATGTTAATTGTTTCTTCCGCCGTTTAAATCATGAATTCAATAGTTAGATTTATCATTGATGTTATTGTTTTTACCCTTGTCATGAGTAGCTAAATAGCTTGTGCTAGGATGTAGGCGATTTGTGGCTAGGCGGCATTAGATCAACACGGCTGAACTCAGCGTGTTGGTCGATCGACCGACCATGTCGGTCGATCGATCGACCTCGTGAGGATTTCCTTCGTTTTAATTGGTTTTAATCTCGTATTTAACAAATCGAATGCATGCGACCAATTAGATACCTATTTTGTGACCGACCCATTAGATCGAAAGATAGGGTAGGTTATTTGACCATCAATTAAATCGACTAAACTGTGCTAAGATCGAAAGATAGGTATAGTTTAGACCATTAGTCACTTTTCAGGACGAAAGTTAGTATTAGTGACATTAGGGACCTATAGCGAGATCGAGAGATGCTATTTGTTAGGAGTGGACCGAGAGGACCTCTTATTTCCCGCCTTACCCGTGTTTGATTCAGATCGACTTAGTTTGTCACGCCGCCAAAGCTATAATGACCCGACCATCCTAGTACCCTTCTTTTATCTGTTTAAATCATATCTTTAGTTTAATTTCTTTTTATCGTTATTAGTTATAGACCAATTCAAATCAATCCCCATAATAGTTAACTCGATCAACATTAACCAACTAAAGTTTACAACTGCCTCCTTGCGGATCGACCCTGTTACCACTAGCCTAGGTTAGTCTTAATAGGAGATTATAAATTTTATCTTTGGTACTCACAACGACGGGTATCAATGACTGTTCAGATGGCCAACCGTAGCATATCACGGCCACTAGGTGTCATAGAAGCCATACCTGTTAAGATCGGGAGATTCTTTATTCCCGTTGACTTCGTTGTACTTGACATCCCCGAAGATGCCCATACCCTATTATTTTAGGGAGACCATTTTTATTTACTGCACGTGCAGTAATAGACGTCGGGGGCAAGACATTGACCTTTCAGGTTGGGGACGAGGAATTGATATTCCATCAGTCTAAGTCCCAAAGGGCTCCCATGCAAGCTCAGCCTTGCAATGCCCTCTCTTCTATTGACACTCCAAACGAGAATTTGGAGTATTGTGCTGCTATTGTGACCCCTCCGCCTCAGGTTGAGAGCAAAAAGGAGGAAAGTTAAATCTGCTTTTTAATTCTTTGTAGGTGCAGGATGAAAATAATGTAGGAGCTGTCAAAGGGTATTGTGCAATTAATGTCAGTCAAAGTGGGAGCAATGATGTTAAAGCCGGTGAGAACGGAGTAAGGATGAGAAAAGTTCGCGCGTATGTGGACGTCAACTATTCTCCTCCTAACGATTCAAGTTCAAGCTCGTGGAAATTGAAGAGGACGATTAATGCTGCTGAGATGACGTCCTCCAGTCAGAAGCCCTCCGAGGGGCTGCTGCATTGCTTCGAGAAGTGAGCGGGGAAATGCCCCGTGTAACAAATTGTACAAACATTTTTTAAAATTTTCCGTTGAATTTTATTTATTGCTTTTAATTAGGACAATTAGAATTTAGACATTTTTAGCATAGATTAGAAGACTATAGACTGTCACTTTTCGTATTTGGTATTCTGGGATACTTTTGCAAGTGTTTTTATGCAGGTTTGGGGAATTTTTACGCAAATTCAAGGGCTTACACGAGGAAAAGAGCTCGATCGAGTACTTTTTGTACTCGGTCGAGTGGAATTTGTTCGATCGAAACGTTTCCAGTTACTCGATCGACAAAAGCTGAAAAGGGGAGTTCTCGATCGAGTAACTTTTTACTCGATCGAGTAGATGAAAACAAGAAGTTCTCGATCGAGCAGTTCTAAACCACTCGATCGATTAAAGTTGGAATTTACACGCAGGGAGTCTCTTTAACTCCCTCCTTTGTTTTATTATTTCATTTTCTTCATTCTTATTTCGACCCCCTTCCTTATTTGCGATCAAAATTACCCCCAAAATCCTCCATTTTCTTGCCCATTTGCCAAATCCGCCACCTACATTATGTTCATTGTTAATTAATCGTCATTAGCCCTCTGTTTTCCCTTTGATTTACGCTACTTTACACGGTCTATTAAGGGTATTAGGGTTTGCGATTTTTCGATCAAAAAATCGCCCTTGTTGCTTGTTGATTGTCGATTAATTGCTATTTGTAGGTTCCTAATCATCAAGTAAGTAATTCCTACACTTCTTTGCATTTTAATTTCATTAATTTGGCTTTTTAGGAAGTAAATTAGGAATAGGGGTTTCGATTTTCCGTTTTGGGTCGAAATTTTCGACTATAATTTTGATTCAATGCTTCATTTGTCTTACTTGATGCTTAATTCCCATGCCTCGTTGATATTTACTTGTTTAATTCGAATTTTGCGAGAAATTTGCGATTAGGGCTAATTACAGTCGAAATTTTCGACAGTAAACTGGTTTTTGCTGCTGCCATTTGCTTAATTTCCCTCAATTGTTGCTTAATTTGCTGCATTTATCCTCTGCTACCTTTCTCCTATCGCTGTTTACTTGTTACCATTCGAATTTTTGAGGTAATTTGGGAATTTTTGGGCTGTAGTCGATTTTTTCGACTGTTTAGGGGAACTTTCCTGCTGATTTCATTTCTTTTGTTTTTCATCTTTGTTAAACCGCTTGTCTCTTATCAAATTCCCCTGCCCTATTTGTTCAGGATGGATTATAGCTCCATGCCTTCAACGAGCTCCGCTTCCAGTCCATCCTTGTCTCTGTCTGAGATGGTAGTCCCTGCTGCTACTACCGTCTTCGCACCTGCCAGTACCTCTGTTTTTTCTGGTTTCTGCTGCCGGTACTATGTTTACTGCGGCTAGCACTTCTGCTAGCCCCGTTTTAGCTACCACCTCAGTCACAGCCACTACTACTGCTAGCACTGCTGCTAGTCTTTCTTCCTCAATGGCGGTCACGGCTGCAGCCACAGCCTCTACTTCAGCTGCGGTGATCACACTTGTGGCGGACTCACCCGCAGTCGCAGCTGCTTTACGGGCGGCTCTAGTTCCTCGTACCGTCAGTGGACGGTCTTCTACTTCAGGTTCTAGAGGTCGTGGCCGGGGTCGCGGTCGTGCTCGTGCTACGTCAGCTCCTAGTACTCTTGCTACTCCTTCTGGCACGGTCACTATTCGAGGGGATGACTCTCTTGACTCTCACCCTCGGTTCCTTCAGGTAATTTTTGTAAATGGTATTCATCGTGAGCGATTTTATAACTTAGTTGAATGTGAGTTTCTCCCTAACCGATTCTTAGACCGTCCGGCATTTCAGAGGCTCGGCTTCTACGAGCCAGTTTGTGAGCTTTTAAGGGGCACGGGGATGGCCGGGCTCATCACTTGAGCGGCCACACTTTTAGGGAGCTGAGCCTCGAGTTCTTCAGCTCCTTTACCTTCTCCTTAGGGGCACACGACGCTGTCCCTACTAGTCTTTCTGTGTCCTTCCGGTTGTATAACCGGACCTTTTCTGGGACACTTGAGGATTTTGGTACCCGACTCGGCCTTTCCTTTACGGGCACCACTGTTGCCCCTAGGAAGGTCATTAGTCTTCTTTGGCGGGCTTTGGCACAGACCCCTTTTCACGAGCGAAATCTCGCTCAGGTCCACCTACCCCCCGCCCGTTACTTTCTTAGATTGATGGGGAGCACTATTTTTGGCCGAAAGGAACCAAACAACATCAACAACAACGAGCTCTCCATCTTAGGCGGTTTCCTGAACATCGACGGCGAGGTTCCCTTTACCCTCAACATCGCTTATTTGACCGCCAGGTACTTCCAGGCTCAGGGAGAGAAGCTCATAGGCACTATTGTCTGCGGTGGCATAGCCACCTTTCTTGCCCGTTCTCTCCTCACCGTCTTGCCTCGTGACTTACCTTACATAGACGGTGATAGGTATCTGAGCCTATCTGTCATGCACTCTCAGACTTGGCTGACCACAGACTACCGGACATGGAAGATAGATGGTTCATTGTCTGTCGACCTTCCTTGTGACACCTTGCCTTGTCTAGCCTCTTTGCCCACTGTTGCACGGGGCACCCGACCACCACCTCTACCTCAGTACCACCTCCAGGTCCGCCTACCTACTACTTTACCTTCCACGGCCACACCTACTCCGATCCATACTCCTACTCCTACTCCCGCGCCTGCTAACCAGACACAGCCGGTCCTACCGGCTAATTTTGTACCTCTACCACCCTTTAAGGCGTCCTCGGTCATGGACCAAGGGCGCCGTGACGGTTTGTTAGTTGATATTGCAGAGAGACAGGCTCGTATGGAGCGGGACTTAGCTTTGACTTTGTTCCCTCTATACGTGTATCACATGCAGCGACACCGTCTGATCCTATAGGGTTGGCCACACCCTTCCTTTTACCGGTACCCAGTTGAGGGGTACCCGGAGTCTGCTAGTGAGGAGGAGGAGGACAAGGACCCGGCGGCGGCGGCGGAGAGAGCTCGAGCTGAGCAGAGGAGGAGGAGAGAGCAGAAGGTAGATTCGGACTTCACGGTGACGGTGGAGGACGTGCGTGACAGTGACGAGGAGGCTGACGAGTAGTTGCTGGTCTACTCACTTCCCCAGTTTTCTGGCTGGTTTGGGAAAGTTCGTGTTTTGTATGTTTATTCTCGCTCTTTTATTTATTTTGTCTCCTTTTAATTTTATTGTTTTTCATTCTTTATTGGTTGTATATTCCCGTTCCCCTGTATATATCTGCTGGTGTATGCTGGAGGACAACGAGGGCGTTGTCCGTTTTGGTTTGGGGAGGGTATTGCATCCTTTTGAGTCTGCATTTGCATTTGTTTTGCATTCACGTTTATTTATTTCAGCTTGCATTGTTTATTTATTTCATAAAAAATCAAAAATTTCAAAAAAATTAGAAAATTTCAAAAATTCAAAAATATTCACGTTTATTTTTACATATTGGTTGAGTCGGACGGTTGATTTTCGTGATGATATTGCACTATAACTTGTTATTTTACTTGAGCCTTGCACTTCTGTTGATGGTTATTAGCTTTGTCATACGCATAGTCTACGAGTTTTTGTTTAAATATAACTGACTGTTTAGACTTGGCCTGATAAATTGGCAACCTACTTTACAATTACTGAGGTTTAGAGCCCATAACTGGTGACATTCATGACCAGTTCATTAGGAATTGAGAGTAGTACTCCTTGCATAGCATGTTCATCATTTTTACACTTTAATGACATTCGATTTCTTGTCAAATGCACACATTCGGGTTTGTGGTCGGTGTCACATACAGGGAGGTGCTTGCAAATTTTCCCTTTTTCTTATATTTTTCACCCATTTAGTTCCACTTAAGCCAAAACTTGCCTTTTTTACCCATTAGCTACATCCCAAACTGAGCCTGCCTAGTCAAGCTAGTTTAGTATGTCCTTTTGTGGTATGATTTTTCGTCTGCAGTTTGGTTCGTATCATTTGGTTGGAGTTGGTGAAAATAGAGGAAGGAGAAAAGGGGAAAAAAAAGAGAGAAAAACGTGAAAAGAAGAAAAAAATAAAGAAAAAGAAAAAAAATGAAAAAAGTGTGTGATTCACGTGAAAAAAAAAAAAAAAAAAAAAAAGAGAGTTGAAAAATTTTTTGATTTGTTTCAGTTGATTCATTTAAACGGTATTAAAAAAGGGAAGTTTGTGACCGTCTAACTCCTCCGTTTTATTCCATATTTTTGAGGAGATTGTGTATGAGACTAGTGAGTTGTGTGCCAAATGAAGGGCACTTGTACTTTATTTTTCAGCCGGCTGAGAATTGAATGGTCTTATATGGTCCTGTTTAGGAACTAGCTTAACGCTTTTACCTTCACATTACTAATAACTTGTTTTGCCTTTTCTCACCTGAACCTCACTATTCCCATATCATTTGTAAGCCCTCGGCTGTGACGGACATTATTGGTTGGAGTGTGTGCATTAGTATTTGAATCGTCTTTCATTTTTGTTGTATGCATGCTATGTAGGTCGCAGTTAGGTGAGTGGCTGTTTCTCTTTCTCTCTTTTACATATAACATTCACCCTTTGCTTCATGAGAGAAGAGTGACCACGTGAGAGTCCGATTTTGTTGGTCTTACAAGGTCGATAGGTTGGCTATATTTCTGAACAGCTTATAACTCGTTTGCGTATTGACTGCATGGCTATGACTGTTAATTTTTGTTGCATTAAATTGGTTCAAGTAGACAAGTTAAGCTAGCTCTGAGTTTTCATTTCCGTTCCATTAGTTGCATTTTAGTTTACTCGAGGACGAGTAAAGGTTCGGTTTGGGGAGATTTGATACGTGCATTTTGTAGTCTTTTTAGCCTATTTTAGCACGTATTTCTGTGTACTTTCGTACTGTTTATATTGCATTTTTGCCCCCGAATCGGCTACTTTGGTTCGTTTTGTCCGTTTTGTAGAAATGAACGCGAAAGTAGTGGAATCGTACCATTTTCGTCCTTTTTGCATGCATTTTGAGGAGACGGGATTTTTCAGAGTGAGATCTTGCATCGTGATGCGTGAAGGAGCGGTCTACGAGGCAGTCGGTCACGAGTTTGAGCTGATTTGAAGGAAGAATACTCGATCGAGCTTTTTTATCACTCGATCGACTGGTTTCTATAACTGAGAATGGTCGATCGAGTAATATTTTACTCGATCAAGAAGTGCTGGAAATTGAGGTTGCTCGATCGAGTAACAATTCTACTCGATCGAGTAGATTATCTGGAGAAATGCTCGATCGAGTGGTTTCAGACTACTTGATCGAGTGGTTTTGGCTGGCGTGGACTTTAATTAGCCCGTGAACTTGTTTTAGTTAATGGACTTAGTAGTTTTTTTATTTAAACACACGTTAACTAGGTCATTAGCATTATTTTCTATTCTATCTAAGTTTTTATCTGATTACTCATCTTTCACAATAAAGACTGCGCTTCTCTTTTCCCTTCACTGTAACTTTGTTTTCGGGATTATTTAGCTCGGATTTGTTTGTTCTTTACACCAGATTCTTGCGATTGTAATCTCTTTCTCCCTTCTTAATATTAATCTTTCATTTGTTCATCTTAATTGCTTTGTTCTTCCTTAATTAATTTCTACCCTAATTAGTTTATGCGTTTTTATTACAATTTCATTATGTCATTTATTAGTTATTTCAATATTGTTATTATTGACAACATTAGCGATATGAGTAGCTAAATCTTTTCATGTAGGGATTAGGGGATCTACGGTAGAAATGTGACGATGTAGTAAATAGGTTAGATGAATTAATTGTGAGACTCTGTCCCCATAGCAATATAACTGTATTTACCGACTTAGTTGAGTGCACGCTTTTGAGTCACCTTTTTAATCTGGTTAAATTTATTCCTAGATCGGAAGATTGGACTAAATAGGCCTGCTATGAACAGTAGACTACCCTGACGAAGACGGAAGTTAAGTTAGTGGTAATTTAGGATAGAAAGTGGACCGGAAGGACCTTTCCATATCCGTCTCGCAGTAATTTATCTAAGTTGTTTACAGTTGAGTCACAGGACTACCGTAGTGAACCGAAATCCTGACATGTCCCCTCTCAATTGATAGTTTAATTCTATTTTTCTGCCTTAATTGTTCTTTCCTTATTTCTCTTGCCTTAAAGCTTTTAGTTTAGGAAATCAAAATACAAAACCCCCTCATTTATGACCAAATAGACGGACCTTTACAGATATCTTGCCTCCCTTGCCTCCCTGAGGAGATCGACCTGACTTCCCTAGCTATATAGTTAGTTTAGTTAGTTATTTTTTATAGGTATACGACAGCCTTGTCAGTAGTAGATTGAAAGATGAGCAAACATCTATAACCTGGCAACTTATCTTCATCTCTACCATTCCAGTCCGTACTATTAGATCGACAAGTCCGTTCACTCGATGCACAATGCCATCGAATGTTCGAACTGTTTGTGTGGTGGGAACAAAGTCATTATTTTCGAGGCCCGGAATATGGGCTGTTTTCAAAGGGAGTACATTGACAGCTGACCCATCATCGACCAAGTTCATGGGGATATGCTTGTTGAGACACACAACAGCAATTTAAAGGGCCAGGTTATGTCGAGACCCAAATGGTGGTTGATCTTCATCAAAAAATGTTACGGCGTTAGTAAGCGCGGCCGGTTCTGGGCTATGTGAGTGACCATAACGGCAGGAGTAGCACTTGATGACAAGGTTATGTTCATTAACGCTTGGAAAAAAGCTTGGCGATGTTCAAAAGAGCTCAAGATAAGTTGCCAAATGGACACGTCAGCCTTAGTCTTTAGGAGTTGCTTGATGAGGGAAGCCTCTGAGGTCGACCCTTCACCAAAAACCTCGAATACCGCGGGCTCTTTGGAGGATATCTTGTTCAAGACATCCTTAGGAGTAGAGGTGTATCTAGCTTTCTCCACACAGTACGGGCGCCCCAATTGAGTCAAATGATTTGACTCGAGGGCGTCTTGTCTCATTTTCAAAATTTATTCTTGAGTGTGAGGAATTACCGCATATTTGGTGAGATAACCATCGTCTTCATCATCAGCCCAAATGCCATTAATTTCATTGGCGCTTTCGAGTATATAAGGAGTGCAGTCAACAGCGAAATCCCCGAACATAATTTAATTTTCCAGGCTTGGTAAGAATTTGGAACAATCCACGAACATTCTTCCAGGGAAGACCCCTTTCAGATGACACGGGCGAATCAAATGAGAGTAGTCGACACTATCTTCGGTAGTGACAAAGTTGGCGTGGTCACCGAAGGGATTGGTGACGTTGTTGGGTTTTATAGCTGGGATTGGAAGCGTTCCGTTCTCAATCATGTCTTGGATTTCATGCTTTAATTTAAAGCACCTTTCCGTATCGGGCCCCTTTCCTTAATGAAAAGCACAGTAGGCATTCGGTTTATACCATTTGTCTTGTTACTCAGCCGGTGGATCCGGAGTCGGACCGATAGGCTTCAATTTTCCTTGGGCCATTAACCTTTGGAGAGTATATGTGTAGGTGCATCCGATATCAGTGAATGTCCTAGGATCTTGGCGTGGCGGCCTTTTTTACTGTCCTTCTAAGAGATTGACAGTTTCAGCAAAGTGGGTCGCTGCTGGGGCTTTTGCCTTAGACGATGAGGCCCCTTGGTACCCTTTCGGCTTTTCAGCTTCTGTCATTCTGACATCATCTTCTACTTTTATTCCGATTCTTATCAATTCTTTTAAAGAGCCAAAATTCTTGTATTTCAGAGCATTGTGGTAGATAGTTCGTAGATTCTTTACGAACTTATCTACCATTTCAACTTCATCAGGCTTCTTGGCCAACTTCACGCTTTCAGTGAGCCACCTTGTAAGGAATTCAGTAAAACCTTCTTTGTCTTTTTGCGTCATCACCTCTAACGTTCTTATATTAGTTTGAATCTCGACATTGTCGGCATAGTGCCTACAGAACTCCACCGTGATATCTTCAAAAGTGGGGAAGTTCTTAAGGTCAACATTGTAGAACCACGCCTTCGGGTGTTCATCTAGAGATTGGGCAAAGATTTCAGAGAGCATGTCAGTAGGTACTCCCTTCAATGCCAACTACCCCTTATAAGCCTTGACATGGTGGACTGGATCCTCTGTGCCCTTAAACTTTGAGATATTAATGACTACAATTTTGTGGGAAACTTGTCTTCAACTGGGGCATAGGCCCTAGCATTTTCAAAATGGATGTTCTTCCCCTGGGAGAGTTTCAGACGGTCCTCGATGAACTTGAACCGTTTCACCGGATCGGTCATGGGTGGGGTGGATGAAGAGGAATCTTCACTAAGCTTTCATTCGATCACTTCCATTCTGACCCTCATAAGGTTCACGACCTCGGTGAGCTTGTTAAAAGCATCTTCCATTGCTTGAAGTCGGGTTTTTTACGGCTTTTCTACAAGAAAACCCCGAACCGAGTCAATATTCGAGTGTAAGAGCCTCTGCACACTTAAGGACATGACACCAACTTGACTCAGGCAAAGACTCAACTTAAAACTGAACTGACCAAAAGGTTCGACTCATGGTTGGATTTAGACATCGATTCGACCCAGACTTGAAACTCCAAGGAGACTGACGGCATTATGACTCGACTCTGAACTACACTCAATGTGACTAAACCCGTTCTTGGACCATCATGATCCATGGGCTCATGAGGAAAACGTCATGTGTGGCCTTAGAAGGACTTTTTGTGGGCTGACTCGGACCAAGTGGTCGACTTACATGACGCGAACCCAAGAGGTGAGCTTGGGTGACCCCAAAGGGTAGTGTTCTAGACTCTTAGGAAAAACCATGACTAGCCATACACGGCCAAGACTCATACACGACTCGATGCATTTCATGCGTGGTTAAGGTTCGGGAGTGAAAACCATCTTTCATTGATTTCGAAAATGAAGGATTGATTTGAAAATGAGATTTAAAATGGGCAGCATAACGGAGCTCATTTTAGCCAAAAATCTAGTCCTATTTAGGCAGCATTCCGAGTTTTTAAGACCATGCTATTTTGAAATTGAGTTATTCAAAAGTTCGGCTTTGAAATTGACATGGAAATTTTTGAGAAAAGACTCGGGAAATTCACATTGCACATTGTCATTCGCATGTTATAAGGATTTATGCTCCTAGACTCTTCTAAGTCTTGGTAAGTCTTCTATAAGAAGTCTTATGCCCTTCATCATATCAAATCTAGTAGAGAGAGGACCTTTAGGTAGGGTACCTAGAAGAGTACCTCAACCCCCAAGACCATGAAGAGGATGAAGTTGATGCAAGCAGAGTGCAAGCATCAGCATAGTGGGACGTCGCCCCCCATGCGTCACAAAGTCGCGCTAGGACGGCCCGAGAAAAATCCTTAAGGGTTTATGCATGAATCGTAGCACTACGAGTAATGTTTTAACTCTCCAATACTTTCTTTTCAAGTTTCACCTCGGAGGAAAAAAACCCTCGAAACAAAGTGTAACTAGTCCTCTTTTCCCCAGCGGAGCCGCCAAACTGTGGACACCCCCCGCGGGAACTGCTTACGCGGGATCCACAGGGGCACATTAACTAAAGGTTCCTTCGAATCGAATTAAGACAAATTAGAGTCGCCACCAAGTTTTATGGGAACTTAGAACCGTTCAAGTCAACTTTACACCTTTAGTCGAAAATCATAAAGTCAATCGACTACGTGTGATTAAAGATAAAGACTTGTACCCTATATCACTCGATTGAATGACTCTCGTAATCCAATGGTATTTAGACGGATCCACAAACCATAGATCTTGAGTAAGGGGTGAAGGTACGTGTTAGGAAGCCCATAAGGACACCTAACCCCGCCCGTTCGATAACGGCCTCTACTAAGTCAAGTATCAGATTTCAAACAAGGTCGTAGCTACTATGATATATGATATGCAAATATTGTCTTAAAATCCTAACATGTAACAATAATTTCTATGTCGTTTAATGCATGAATTAAACTAACTTTGTCAAAGTTGTTTTAGCATGTTGGTTGATTCGAAATAAAATATGCGCATTTCATGCCGACACAACGAGAAATTAAAGATACAACTCGATCGAAAATACAATGTTATACACGACACTAACTCACGACACGTACACGGCCATTTTGGTCTAGAAAAACGTGCACAAGGGGTGGCCCACAGCTTACATAACTCACTGCCTTGGGTCACTCCTCATAAGGCGTGCATTCACTTAATCTTATCAAATTAGATATAAGGTCACACACCAAAGCATGCATTAGCATAAATCGGACCATGTTGCTTTAAACATGCGATTTACTACGCTCTTATATGAATTTGAGCACAACCATCTAATCAAACAAGACTAAGGTTTTTGAAAAGGTTTTTACTCGATTAAAGCAAAAACTATACTAAACAAATTACAAGATTTAAATTACAACGCAAAAATACAAAGTATGAAACAAAGATGAACAAGCAAAATAAAACGAGATAAAACAAATGAAACACACGGCCACCTACACAGCCAAGCCACGGCCACCCTATTTCCTTGGTTAGGTTCATTAGTTAGATCGATTGCGAAACCGAGTTATAAAATAAGTTAGAAAACAAGCTGGATCGATGTTAGAAGATGTCGCATGGGTGTGCATTCTACACGGCTTAATAAGTCTAATTAGGTCATAATATTAGTCAAATAGTTACTAGTTACATGCTACGAAAAACCTGTTGAAGGCCGAAGACCAAGTCTATGTACAACACAAGTTAATGCATTTTTACAAATGGTCTATAACGATGTTAATTATCATGTTAGTTATGTCTAATCCCGAACATGGGGATATGTAAACGAAAAAGGATGTTATCGGTCGATCTAGCGAATCTAAATCCCATCTTGAGTCAAGCGGGTGTTCGGAATAGCACTTTATACTCGGACTATGCTAATATTTCAATATTAGTTAAACGATATAATACGATACAAAACGATAAACAAACTAAAAGAACAAAATAAAACAAAATAAAGCGAAATTAAAGGAAGAAGGAAGGAGTATTAATGCACCCTCAACCTATATGTATCGTTGACACCGTCTTGGGTCACAATTGATCGTAAATTTTATCTCGAGGGGCCGTCGTCGACAAAGATTGGAATAATGAACAAGTTTTTTGTAAATCTGGACAACAACTTTTAAACCCAAATATCTCACTCGTTTCTTAGCGAAAATTGAATTCGAAAGATGTTTTCAAATATGCGTGAAGTCTAGTTTTTGAAAGTGTAAAGAGACGGAAGTATTTTTGATTGAATGGGTACGAAAATCAAGGGCAAAGAGGCATGGTTGCAATGGAATAAATGCGAAAACAGAGTATTTGCACTTTTTTTTTCGTGCTGATTCGAGAGCTTCTTAGGGTTTGTTTGTGGAGGTTGATGCTTGGGAATGGTGCGTCAATGTGAGGAGATGTTAGAGGAGTTCAAGTGTGGAAGAGGGGAGGTATTTATAGTGAGTTTTGAAGGGTCGGATTAGGGTTTAACAGAGGAGAGACAAACGGGTTTCTGTTTCGCTGATGCTGCTGGTTGCTCGGTTTGTGAAGGTTTGACAGGATTTTTCGTAGTTAACAAGTCATGGGAATGTGGGTCAAGTAGTCGGGTATGGTTTAGGATTAATGGGCACAGGTATAAGACTTATTTCAAGGACGTTTGGAGGTGGGTTTAGGGGTGTCAAACTAGGGTTGGATGGGTAAAAGGCTAGGTCGGTTAGTGAACTCGAGATTCGTGCAAATTCGTAAAGAAAACGGGCTCAAAAATCGAGCTATAATCGAGCTCCAAAATGCGTGAACAAAACAAATTTTCACCTTTCGAAATCAATTTTCAAATCAACTAACACTTTAAAAATGATTTTTCAAATCAAATAAACATTTCAAAAAATGATTTCTTTTATTTTCAATAAAATAAACTCAAGAAAATACATTCGAATTAAAACAATAAAATGAATTCACTTTAACAAGACATTAATTTAAATATCATTTAAATTAATAAAATAATTCATCGACAACGCTCATTCTACGTCGTAGAACGATTTCCAAATGATGACAACGCCTGACTGAGTACATGTCGTCCTATCATCATCGGGTGTTTGGCGGGATTTCTATAAATTCCAATATCGACATATACGGGTATCTACAATGAGACGTGACAATGGTTTTGTTAACTAGATGTTGCCTAATGAAATGGCAATTGATCTCGATATGCTTAGTTCAATCACAGAAGACGGGATTTTTTGCTATGTGAATCGCGGCTTGATTATCACAAATTAAATTCATTGGCTTCAAGTGTAACACTTCTAACGATGCTAAGAAAGTTTGTAGCCAAATTAATTCGTTAGTTACCGCTACCATCGCACGGTACTCATCTTTTGCCATGGACCTCACTAATGTTACTTGTTTCTTGGTTCTCCATGACACCGATGCGTGTCCAAGTGACACAAAACACCCGCTTAGTGACCATCTCGTCGATGGGCAGCTTACCCTATCTGAATCAGAATACTCGCGGCTATAAATCAGACTCCTTGTCCAAAACAAATCATTTTCTTTGATTCATTTTGATATACCGAACTACCCTTAACGCGGTTCATTCACAAATTGCGACAATATATATAGGCATAAACTAAATTAGAACGAGTAATGGTAAGATACACCAACTGTAAAACCCGGATATTTTGGGACTTGCAAAGGATCCTCGTGACAGGACCCTCAGGCTTGACGAGAGAGTAAGGGGTGACCGTACACTAGACCAAGTAGGACTCAGACTAGACCTAGTGAGTGTGTAGTGGACTGAGTGGAGGCTTTAGTGGGCCGAGCAGGTGTCACTCAGCCGAGTACAAGCGATACTCGACCGAGTGCAGCTCATCAGTGGGCGATAAAACTTAAGACGGGAATCCTTACCCACCTAACCCTAATTCATTTCCTCCTTTCTCTCTATCAGTCCAAATCCTCTCCCTTCTCTCCAAAACCATCTTAAACACCTTCTCCATGGGATTCAAGCTTGGATTAGAGGATTGTACACCTTTCTCCTCCTTCCTTCAACCTTGTGAGTAAGATCTAGCTTTCCTCTTTCTTTATAAAACCCTAACTTTTAGGGATTTTTTGTTATGGGAAATTAATTAGTAATTAGTATGTATAATATGGGTAATTAAAGGGTTATAATAAGGGGCCTTGTATTGTATAATAGTATAGGAGATGTTATGATAGTTATTATGTAATTATGTAGGATAAGACGGTTTTGGTGAGACGGATCTTGCTTGTATCGGATTGCTTATGGAGTATGCTAAAAGGTAGGTTCATCCTACTCGGTTTAGATAATGTGAATACTTGTTAGTGTATCAATTGTCATTGTTTTCATGGTATAAGTCACATTGCATCATATTGTGATATTTGGGGATTGTTGTGCATCTCAAGTAGTTGTCGGAAATGCATTATAGTATGGTATTGAGTTGTGACAACACGAAGAGTCGGGATATTTAAGGAGTTGATGTTCATAGCATGTTTGGGAGGGAGTTCCATGATGAGTCGTATGTTGGCATACTGTATTGCATCTTGCTTTCATTGTGTTTATCGTAAATGTTGGAAGCTATGGTGGAGATATGGTTATTATTGAGGAGACGTAAGGTGGTTGGGAGACCGTCTTACGCTTGGGTCGCCTCTTGGAGCTTCCCACTCCAAGAGAGATGTGCACATTAATGACTTGAGTCATGGAGAGACGCGTGCGGTTGAGGCACGACGTCTAGTAGGGATCCGGTTAGCGCCCGGGTCCGGTACCACGGGTGTGTCCCGAGTACCTTGTTACTTGTTACGGACTGCGGTCCGGCTGTTTGGTGGGAGGTGTTGTGGTGTCGTCACCGGTTATGGTACCGTGGGTGTGTCCCTGGTATCGGTGGGATAATTGGGTAGTTGCCATGGATGTAGTATTGTGTCTTATGCATTTTATATCGTTTTCCATATTCATATGTTGTGTCATGTTTGAGTATTTATATTGTTGAAACTGACGTGTGTGGCTGTTTGTAAATTGTTACCTATTTCCGGAGTGGCCTGTGTTGATCCATGTGATATTTCCAATCATATGAGGAGCAGGTTGTATACAGGTTTGGTTTGGTATCTAGCGGGAGACGAGACGAGCCAACAGCTTTGATGATCACTGAGTCGAGTATAGTGCTCCTTAGAGAGGTTGTAGTAGTCATGACTTGTACTTTTACTTTTATTTAATTGTATGTAACTTACTAAATACTTCATTTATATAAATGTTTCTTAATTGTAATTCCGATTTCATGCCTCGGAAAACCGAGACGGTAACATCTCCCGATTACCTTGGCCGGGTAAGAGGGGGGTGTTACACCAACCTACCACGAGTCTTCGATATTTCATTATGTCCTTTAACACATACCCATCCACCAAAGCCAATTTGTGGTGGTGTTGTATTGGTGTGTGGACCGGTCTTGCACATATCATTCCAGCCTCCTCAATAATGCCCATCACATACTTCCGTTGGTTCAAAAATAAACCTCTCGTACCATGCGCTACCTCAATTCCTAAGAAGAAGAAGTACTTGAGCTGACCCAAGTCCTTAATTCCAAAGCGCTTATCTAGAAAGACCTTAAAACTGGTGCATGCTTTGCTACTATTACTCACGAGTATCATATCATACATGTACACCAATACTCTGATGAAAACACCATCTTTATTATATGTAAATAAAGAGTAATCAGTCAAAGAGTGAATGAAACCATACCTTTTCAGTGAATAGGTCAATTTTGCAAACCAATTTCGGGAAGCCTGCTTTAAACCATATATGGATTTCATCAATTTACATACTTTATTTTTCCCTTTCGTCTCAAACCTCTGTGGAATTCTCATATACACTTCTTCATCTAATTCTCCGTGCAAAAACTCGTTATTCACGCCCAATTGCTTCACTATCCACTTCTTTGCAATAGGCCACTGCTAACATACGCCGTACACTATTCATTTTTGCGATCGGTGCGCACGTTTCGTGATAGTCTACCCCTTCGATTTGCGTGAAACCTTAGCTACAAGCCTTGATTTGTATCGCTCTATTGTTCCATCGCCTCTATATTTTAACTTTGTAACTTTGTAAACCCATTTAAATCCAATAGGTCTCTTTCCTTCGGGTAATTTGACTATTTTCCACGTTCCATTTTTCTTTAATGCATCAATTTCATTCCGCATTGCATCTCTCCACTTTGAGTCCTTCGCTGCTTGTCAAAAATGACTTGGTTCTTTAACTTCATCTAACGCCGCCATGTGGGAAGGCGAAAAACAATCCGTAATAACGTAATTAACTAAAGGATAGCGAGTACCTGACTTTGGGGACTTTGTCTGGACGTGATGAGCATTGCTAATGGGATTTATTATTCTCGTCGATTTGCATATGTAATCCTTTTTCCAACTTGGCTCAAACTTTTCCCTTGCTCCTCGACCAAGCCTCTCATCTTCGATTGCATTCTGCTCATTCGTTTCTGTCACGGGATCAGTCATTGGATCATTCTGCTCGATTCCTTCAATATTCTGCTCAATTTCGTCATTCACAACATTCTCATCTCGTTGCTCACTCCCCTTGTCTAATTGAGACGATTTTGGTGCCTCATTCTCAACAATTTCGTCCTCTAAATAAGGCATCATTTGGTCTATTGTATTCTGACTTTTTAGTATATTATCAATATTTTGATTTTTTTCTTGAGTTGTCGCAAATGGAAAAACATGCTCATAGAAAACCCCGTCCTAAGATACAAACATTCATTGCTATCCCTTTTCTCCAAATTTGTCTCGTGGTTTGTCTTTGTTATGGGCGTAACAAATACATCCTAAAACTTGCAAATTATCAAACTCGGGTTTTTTATCGTATAAAAGCTCAAACAGAGTTCGTCCTTCTATCAAGGGCGTTGGGGTTCTGTTAATTAAGTGAGCGGCTGTCAACACAAACTCCCCTCGAAAATGAATAGGTAGGTCGGACTGAAACCGTAAGGCTCTAGCTTTTCAAGTATGTGCCTATGTTTTCTCTCTACCTGTCCATTTTGATGGGGTGTATCGATGTTACTAGTCTGAAAAATCATTTTGTTTTCTTTATAATAAGATTTCAAGGAATCCGATAAGAATTATGTTCCATTATCGCTTAGAACAATTTTCACACATTTTCCAAATTGTGTTTTTACCATTTGACAGAAATTTCTCATCAAATCCCCTGCCTCACTTTTATCCTTCATTAGATATACCCCAAACACTCCTACTATAATAATCGACTATCATCAAAAAATAGTGAGTAAGAGATAAACTAGCAATCCGAATTTTCCCCAAATATTACAATGTATTAAACCAAATAAAACGTCGTCACACTTTTTATTATTAAGTTTGAAACAGAACGGGGGTCACAAATATGACTTAGAGTTCCAAATTAAATTGCTACCAACCAAACGAGAAAAATGAGATAGTATACTACTTGACGGATGTCCAAGTCTTTTATGCCAAAGTCGGGCATCCTTGGTTGACGATGTCTTTGCTACCAATTCGTCTCTTTTAAGCTTGAAATGATAAAACCCCATCGTGATGCTCACCCCGTCCAATCTCCGTCCTCGTAGACCGGTCATGCATTACATAATAGTGAGGATAAAACGTTATTACACAATTATTCTCTTTTATTAATTGTCAAACGGAAATCAAATCACACATTAAAGAAGGGACAAAAAAACACATCCTCATAATATGATTTTCCCATGTTCGGCAGACCAACCAACCAACCAACAACTGATGATGTTTCATTCCATACGTTTTTAAGCCATTCTCGTCGACCCGTCATATGATACGATGCACCGCTGTCAATTAACCATTCACCAACTACATTATTATTCATACCTTCGAGCTTGTCATTACCCTCTGGACTTGTAGCCAAGAGACTACGCAAGGGCTCAATTTCTTCGCTGGTGAAGGGTACAGTCTGACTCTCCCCTGAATTCGAACTTTCTACAGCATTAGCGTGGAACGCATTCCCCTGTCCACGTCCTCCTCCTCGTCTGTAGTTACCTCGATTGGATGATCCTCCTCAATGTCCTCTTCCTATGCTACGACCCCTCAAGGCGGGTATCCATTCTTTTAGTAACAATTCTCTTATTCGTGGTGAAATTTACCACAATAGTTGCATTGTGGTGCGTTCCTATCATCCTGGTCTTTGGTTCAAATCGCTCCTCTGCCTCTTCCTGCTCCATAGGTTTTAACTGCCATGGGAGCTTCATTTTTTTCTTCTTTCATCTTAGTCACTGTCGTGTGTCTTTCTTCCAGTAAAATCAGCGAGTATGCCCGGGTAAGAGAGGTAATTGGGTCCTCCATCAACAAATTGGAACGAATATTCCCATATAAGACTGTATCGAGGCCCATCAAGAACTTATGGACCTTCTCTTCTTCTTGTTCCTAGGCCAACATCGCTGCTGCTCCAGAGGTACACTTCGACGCTCAACTATAATTTGCAAGTTCATCCCATATTGTCTTCAGACTAGTGTAATATTCGACAACTGATTGTCGTCCTTACTTGCATTCATTTAGTTCTCCTTTTAATTGATGCACTCTTGGTGCATTGCCTGCCGAAAAACGGTCTTTCAACTCTTCCCATATTTCTGCCACTGTCAATGAGAACGTGATACTCGTGTGTAATTTCGGATCAATCACGTTCCTTAGCAAAGCCTTTACCATTGCATTGCACTCCCGCCATGCCACCAATTCAAGACTATCGTCTTCTTTTCCTTCGATAGCATCTGGCTTCTTGATCTCGCCCTCCATGAACCCCAACTTGTTTTTGGCATCAAATTCGTTCTTTACGGCATTTGCCCACAGTTCGTAATTATCACCATTAAAGATAATTTGTGTGAGCATTAAATTCGGATTATCCGATTGATGAAGGTAAAGTGGCAAAGTTGTGGGAATGACTTGTTTTCATTGGATTTCTTTGGTTTGTCTCCTTCCCCTGTCATCATTTTCGTTTGTGATTTTTCTTTAAAAAATCGGATCTGGCATCATTTTTGTTTGTGATTTTTCTTAAAAAAAAATTGGATCGATACTCAGATACCATCAAAATTTAAGAGAACAAGAAAGAATTGGATATTCCGGGCAAAATGTCAAACCTCAAAACCACCGCGTACATTTTCCGTAAAATAATTCGTGGGGTTTCATGTTCATAATCCATTCCACTTTTGTTTTAGCTTAAATCATCAGATATTAATCAGAATTCAAATCTAGAAAGAATGACAACCCCATATGTTTCAACACACGTTTATATTCCTAAGGCTTAAACTCGACCAAATATGTTAAAGGCTTATTTCATAGGAATAATCCATGCTATGGGTGGTTTGCTTAAATTACTCCATCCTTTAAGTAATTCAAAGTTGATCCATCCTATCCCCCTTCCTTCTTTTTTTTACATGTTGTATAAGGTCACCTTTTCCTCCCTCTTCATTTAACTCCTAAATTTGACCCACTCCACGGCAAACGCCACACCCACATCTGCCTCTCACCCTCAAATTCTTAGATCACTAATCCCCCATTATTACACACACCACCTACCACAATCACCTACCGTACTAGCCGATCAGTATACTTGCAGGGAGTCAGCATCGAGGAGGGACTGCATGAGGAGTGGTGGTCGGAGGGAGGACCGCCGACGGCCGACGGAGGAGTAATGAACTAAGGGAGAAGAGATGAATTGGGTTTCTTTGGAATTAGGGTAAGAATTAAAGTGTCTTAACCATTAAAAACATAAGGGTGACCTGTTGTTCAGGTTGCCCGCATGTCGCCTTAGAGTGGTATTGGAAGGTATGTTGTATAGGATGGATTAAATTGGAATTACTGACAGAATGAAACAATTTAAACAGGTCACTCATATGATAGATTATTCCTATGAAATAACCTATATTAAACTCATTGCACCTTATAATTTCACATATTATCCACAAAAAGTAACAATAAAGAAAAGGTATCTGCAAGTGACTAAGAAACAATCACCACAATTTGTTGCTTCATAAAAGATTCTGAATTTCGTTTTTGTGTACTTGAAAATTAGCAAAACTAATTCCATTACTATATATGCTAGTCGCATTATGTTGGGTGAAGCTAAGACCATAGCGAGTAGCGGCACAAGCAAATTGAAGCTTCAGTCAATGAAATGAAGTTTCCTTAAATCAACACATAAGATGATAATAAACAAAGCCAGCAACCACATAAAAACCTACACAGCACTTCCAAAGTTGCACTCGCTGGTAAAAAAATCGGGTTAAAACCTTTTTTTATTTCAGATTTTGATCTTCTCTTCAAATGTCATATGCTCTTGGGAAAAAACAATTGGCTCATGGTAGAGTAGTTCTAAGTTCTTTCCTGTCAGCACCAAATGACTGCAAATAACAGCAAAATGAGGTGTTATAAAAACTTAAATTATGAACAAAACAGTAAACAAACACTACCAAAAAGCAAAGAATTTTATGATAAATTATTTGTCTACACCCTTCTCTCTTTATATATCTCCCTTTCTTACTCCACAGGGAAATATGATCAATTGCATCTGCTCTTTTGCTTATGGTAGCTCTCTTGGAAGAATCATAAGCATATAACAAATCGTAGATGAAATTGTGTCTTTCCTGTTAAAGATAATCTTGAAGCTAAAGGTTCAACTAATCTACGCGTGGAACCATTGAAAACATAATAAAATGAAAAGAAACCGGGTGCATTTTTGAGCAAGTGGTTTGCAAGAAGTAGGAGTGCATTACTCACTGGTACACGAACGAAGGAAAAGGAACAAGAAAATCCGGGTACATGTTAATAACAAATAAGAAAATGACCTCAAAAAAAAAAAGAGAAAATGTAGAGGGATTGTCTTACTATTGAACATACTTTTACCAATTATTCCCTCTATCCAAGGAGTTCTCTTTAGTCTTTACACTTTATTTGGTGAATGAGGGTGTAAACTGCTGACAATATATACCTTATGTTACCACACTCATTTGTTTGCATAAATATAAGTATACAGAATCCAATTGAACAACTCAAATACAAAAGTGAAAAAAAACCAATGGATCAATATTCAATAGTATTGCTGTCAAAAAAAAATATTCAATAGTATAGGTCAACATTTTTATCAAGTAAATTTGGGGTTATGACTCGCATAATAAGTAGTGTGCAATAGAAAACCATGCCAATAGATATATTATCCCGTGTACCCAAAAAAAAATTAGATATACTATCCCAAGACAACCATAACTTTGCCAAGTATTAAACAAGATACCCTGGCTTCACTACAGAGCAAAGTAATAATCACTACAGCGTACTACACTCATTCACCCTCAGTAGCACTAGATGCCTTAATAGAGTCCTCCCCAAATAGAGGTGTAAACTGGCGGGTTGGATCTGTTGGATCGATTTTGGCCGGGTTGCTTTGTTGAGTTTTGAGGTCCCAATTTTGGTTTGGCACATTTCGAGCCGATCAGGGAAGTTGAGCTAAAAAGGTGTCTCCAAACAGACCCAGGCTGAGAAGTTATTCCAGCTTAATTGATACACAATTATTTTACAAGTCCGATAAATGTTCGGAGAATTCATTGATCAAAGTCCCATGTCTAATAGCGTTCTTACATGCTAAGAGTGAGCCTTAATCTAGCTATTACCTAGTATTATCTATGCTGATGAACTATGAGTTAGCTTTGGTGGCTCTCAACGGGTTCCAATCTTTGTTCCCACAAATAGATCGGAAATATTTTGGAAGGAAACTAGGGTACCAAAGTATGGATATTCAAATGTAAAGGCCTCTCAAGTCTCAATCCTATATCTCGGATTAGTCCCACTAACCTCCAATCTCCATCCATATCTTCCTTATCTCGCATCCATACTTGGTAATTGGTATCTTATGGACTTGAGCGTCAAAGGCTCCACCTTTAATCATCACAAGCAAATAATACAATTCAATCGAACAGAATCTCTAATGCCAATAGTGTTGATTCCTAAGACCATTTGGAAAACAATAAAAAGTATCTTTCTTGAGACTTGGATTCCTCTACAGCCTCACCTAATTCACTCTAATTCCCGTAAACCGCATTAAGATTTGCGATTACAATTGTGGTAGGAAAAGGCAACCTTCGAGGACCTATGCCACAACAATCACCTGTCTTCAGTGCTATGTTAAACAATGAACGAAAGGTTTTGCAGTGGAACCTACCTACCAACTGTTTACAAGATACAAGTAGATGAGTGGTCAGCCATTTGACAATACAGCTCAATTTCTTGATCAAGATCAACTACCTCAACAGATCACATTAGATCATTAACAAATCATTTTGGCTGTTAGAGCCCAAAAGATTATCATTTATAAGCAAAACAAAGGAGTCATATTTACAACCACGGCCTCCTGCTGACTAATGAGACTTGGGTCAAACACCTAAAATCTTGTCACATCTAATTACCAAATTCATTTAGTAAGGGAAAGAGTGGCGATTAACTGTCCTACAGTTTATCAACATGAAGGGAAAAATGTACAATCATATTACCTCAGCCCCATAACCTTTCACATATATGTTTGTAAAAAGCTCCTTAGTATCAGGCATTGGACTCTCCTGAAAAAAGTAGTAGAAAGTTTGGGATCTCAGGACCATAATGAGGAGCAGAGGAAAAAAAATTATAATAATAACAAAAAAAAAAAGAGGGAGAACTTCTCTTGGCCCCACTGTAGGGAACAAATTGCGAATTTTTTTTCAAAATGGGCTTTTCTCACAAATTAATTAACGAAATAGGTCGACTTACCGAAAATGGGTCCACGTAGGCTTGGGTTTTGCGAAGCTGGAGAAGAATTATAGTCGCTCCCCAGGAAAGCGACTTGACTCCTAATCTTATAACGCACAATCCACCCTTCCCCTTCCCTCCGTTCATTCCCAATTGAAAAAAAAAAAAAACAATTTGAAACCCTAAGTTTATTTACTCGATTTTTCCTCCAAAAACAACTCTAAATCAGTCAATTGGTTTGATTAAAAGCCAATTTATTGCTCTCTAAACAATATCAAACAACTATTTGGGTATTTCTTGGGCAATCTTCATACATATTGAAGGTATTAGCTATTACTTACTTTCTTAATTAGTATTGATTAGAGTAGCTAGTTACTCTAGTTTATGATTATTATTCCATACATTTGATATTTGTGTTGAATTTAGGTGGTTGTTAGGGGGTGTTTGGTTGGGGGTATGGAATGGAATGGATATCACCGATTCAAGTGTTTGGTTGACCACTTTTGGAATGGATTTAGAAAGCCAAGGGTTTCTCAATCCCCCCCAATCCCTTGGAATCCCATACTCTACTCATCCCCCTAGTTTCTAAATCCAATCCCCCCTGGATACAAAACCTAAAATTTAGAAAGAAAGAAAAAAAACCCAAATTGTTGTTGTTCTACTCTACGTAAGTCTTCATCTTCTACTTTCATAATATTTTTTTTTTGCTTTTATAAAAAAATTTGTTTGTGATTGTTCATTGATATACATGATTCGTTGCAATAATACATGTGTCTAATACTTTAAACAATATTTACGGGTTGTATGACGACTCGTATGACAATTGCCTTGAAAAATTGTGTTGTTGTATAAGTAATATTGAAATATGCACGTGATTGAATTATTTTAGCAGGATTGAATAGTAGAGTTCATTGTCTATGACCAGTTACATTCCGCCTGTTGATTGAATTATTTTCGCAGGATTTAGCACATTTCGTCTGTTTTTTAAAAGTATAACTTCATTGTCTATGACCAGTTACATTCTAGTACCGAGTTTTAGTGATCTTTACTGCCATTGCTTTGCAAATTGCCATGATGAAAATTTCTGTATCAGCCTATCAAGACTCACAAGTTACGATTTTTAGTTGATGCTGTACTTGCACATGAAGTTTTTCGTATAAATATGGAGGAAGTATAGCCGTGTTCATACATCATTTACAGTGGATACTAAAAGCATTATAATCATTCCATAATCATATCCCATGAACGAATTCAATGGTACTAACAAACAAAAACCCAGGTACGAAATTTCCTAACAAATCAGACCCAAATGATCAAATCACATTAAACCCAAATGATTAACTTACAGATCGAGTTGGGTTGAATTTCGATCGCTTCATTTTCGCCCCACTTGCCCTCCCACTTGCATTTGTGTGAGAGGGAAGTGACCCGTCACTCACTTGTATGATAGAATTTGTGGTTAAATATAGGTCTTATATGATGGAATTTATAAAAATTTGACAGCTCAGCAGCTGAGCTCAGCTCCTCTACTCTACTAATTTAAATAATAGTTATTATTAATTTTGTTAACAATAATACTATTTTTTTTAATATTAATATTATTTATTAAATTATAATTATAATTAATAATATTGTTAATAATAATGTTAATAATAATAATAATTATTATTATTATTATGATGATGAATATTATTATTAAAATGAATAATAATGTTGTTGTTATAATTATTATTGGTATTATTATTAAAATTCATAACATTTATTATTAATATTATTAATGAGGCACGCCCAACCGACTTGACTCACTTGCCAATATGGGGTCTTACAAGTCAACAAGCTTGCCAACATGGTTACAAATTCGCTTGGTACCCTACGAATCACGAATCGTTAAAAGCGAATTTTATCAAGTTGATTACTGAAAATACATGTAACACATTTTCTATAAGCGAATCGCGAATCGGTAAGGCGTATTCATAGCGAATATGGTAACCGTGCTTGCCAAACCATCATTTGAGATACACATAGAAACCTATAAATATCTCACTATTCACCAATCAATGGTAAAAACTTGTCACCAACAACTTTCTCTCTCTAGAAGAAAGACTACTCGAGCTACTACAAGAGGGCATAGAGTCCTTAGCTTCAAGCAAGGTCCCGACTATCCACCAGTACCGTAAGGCATCAGGCATCAGAGAAGGACCTTTTGCGTACCCTCTGAGGCCTTTGTTACGCGTGAAAGATCCATCTGAAGAGAGAAGCATAGACTCGAGGTGCCATTTGAGAGGAGGGCGTTGACTCGACCTGAATTCGAGCAACGCTTACTTGAGTGTTTTTATTCTAAACAATTATTTTACTAATATCATTATTAATATGACATTATTATTTATTATTGTTATTAAAAATATTATTAGTAAAAAGATTAATAATTATAGTAGATAATAAGCTCGGCCCGGCCCGGCCCGAAAGAACAAGAAAGAACAGGGCCTTAGTTTATAAAGATTTGACAAGTTATAGCTTAAGACGGATAGTGTCCGTCTTAAATAAGAATTTGTGTTTGAATGTGGTCCGGCTAAAAAGGAAGAAAACTTTATTGACTTTAGAAAGTAGTGCTACTGTTCCGGTTCCTTCATAGAATAAGATGGTCTTATATCGTAAAACAATACAGATTTGTAAAAGAACTATCCTTGCGAGACGGTCTCACCCCAAAAAATACTGATTTTCTTATAATACTTCTGGGTCCTTTAGAAATTTATAGTAGTAGTAACATCGTAAATGGCTTTCGGCTGAATTTTTAATGGGTGCATATATATGCATATATATATATGGAGTGTGATCTTATTTGGTTTTAGACAGAAATGTTTTCTTCTCAATTGACTTTGATAAGGAGGAGGAAGAAGAAGCATGTTGAGTTGTTATTGACAATTATGGTTTTTATTAATATAGTCACTATTCTATATTTGGCATGGTGTATGATGGTTATTCATAAAATTGAGCGCCCACGATATAGTAAAGATGAGAAAAGATTTCTTAGGCGAAAACACTTGTATACACTTACTAAGCATAGCGATATAATTTGTAAGAGTGAACTTCGTGTCAATCGGAGAACTTTTTATGTACTATGTGAAATGGTCAGAGATATTGAAGATTTAAGTGGAACTAGAAATATGTCACTAGAAGAAATTGTTGCCATGTTTTTGTATACATTGGCACATCATTTCAAAAATAGGACAATTGGAAACCATTGATTCCGAAGCGGAGAAAGTGTGAGTAGAAACTTTCATCGTTGTCTTCTTGCTGTTTTGAAACTACATGACCATTTGCTTAAAAAGCCGACGCCTATAACGGAAGAATGCGAAGATAGTAAATGGAAATGTTTTGAGGTATTATAATTTTTTTTTCACATTATTGGATTTTTAGCCAACAACATCATTGTACTTATTTAAAAATTATTCTTTAAGGGGGCGTTTGGTTGGGGGGTTTTAGGAAAGGGTAAGGGAATGAGAACTGATAATTCCCTTTGTTGTTGTTTGGTTAAGCAAATTAATGATTCTCTTTACCCATCTATCCTATTTACAACCCTCCTAAATATTCTAAACTGAAACCCCTACCCCCCCCAAGGTTTAGAATTTCATTCCCTCCCTTACCCATCTCATTATCTCCCTTCACTAAACACACATTAACCACGCTGCTGACTATCGCTCCTCGCCGCCGCTGCTTGCCACCGCTCGCTGCTTGCCACCGCTCGCTGCCGCTGCTCTGCCATCTCCGGCCGCCGCTAATTACCGTTGTTCTCTCTCTCTCTCTTTTCAATGTTTGTCCTCTCTTCTCTCTAATAATTTCATCCTTTTATTTTTCGTTTTTTAATTTAAAATTTTTGTTTTTGTAAAGTATAAAATTTATTCATGTTTGATATCTAATTGTGCTATGTTACTTTGATTATTTTTTTTAATTTAGGGTTTTTTTAATTTTGCTATGATTATTTTTTTGAAGTAGGGTTTTTATTGTATCACACCCTGTTGGTTACGCCATCGGGTATGGAAGCTTCACGCACGTTGTCATGCATCCTATGGATTAGTTCTTGCCATAACATTTTCCTTTAAACCAGGCATATGTATCACACCCTGTTGCCACAAACTTGTTTTTGTTGCTGGTCGTAAAACTTCTCAAGTATAAAAATTATTAGATGAATTGTAAGGCTCGGAACAGTTGTATGCTACATTGTTATTGAGGCCTGAAAGTATCATTACATGTGATTCTCATTGAGGGGTTAAGACTATGATCATCTTTATCTTTATAGTAACACCCCTAGCTCTCCTATACCAAATGGATAAGGTTAATCGTATCAGCACCAAACTAATGAGAAAGGTTAGGAAATGTTTGTGGTATCCCATGCTTAATGGGTTTTTATTTGGATTAATGATTTCAGGAAAAGAAAGTTATTAGTTGGTACTTGGTATGAACTATGAGCATGCTTTGTGCATTAAAATGTTAGAATTGAAGTAAGAAACATCGGTATTGTTTGTCTTATTATAAAAGTGGTGTGATATTTGACCTATTTACAACTTTAGACGGATAGTGTTTGTCTAAAGTGAGAATTTGTGATACTTATAAAAATAGAATGCAACATGAAAAATCAAAGGGCCTGATCTTCCATTTTTTTCTATTTCATGTTAGTTACATGACTTTTTTTAAAATAAAATATAGTGGTGGGTATGTATTAGACAAATGATATGGTATTGTTCATGTTTTTTTGTTCACAGAAATGGCTCGTAATGATCTATCTTTGAGAAGGAGGAGAAATTTGGACTTTATACGATATGTTATCATCATAATAAAGTGTGTTGTGTTGCTACATTTGATGTGGTATACCATTAGGAAGAGCATACATGGCTCTCAATATTTAATCTTAGATAAACGAACTAGAAGAAAACGAAGAATGTATAATTTGAATAGAATGATTAGGGAAAGTGACATTATGTGTAGAAACTTTCTTCGTATTGATCGTGAAACATTTGGTGTACTTTTAGAAATGATTAGAGATGTGGGGGGTCTAGGTGGAACAAAAAATATGAGTTTAGAAGAAATGGTTGCAGGTTTCTTATACACAGTGGCACACCATAAAAAAAATAGAATGATAGGTGCACATTTTTATAGAAGTGGTGAAAGTGTTAGTAGACAATTCCATGCTTGTTTAATGGCAATATTGAAGTTACATGTTGTGTTGCTTAAAAAACCTACACCCGTACCAGAAGATTGCGAGGATGATAGGTGGAAATATTTTAAGGTACCATAAATAATCTCTTGTTATTTAACCATAGTAGACATATAACTTCATGTTAAATAATTTTTTTTTTCATGTAGAATTGTTTAGGTGCACTTGATGGTACAATGATTTATGTAAATGTACCTAGCGCGGACCGGTCTAAATATCGGACGAGAAAAGGTAACCTTACCATGAATGTACTAGGAGTATGTTCTCCTGAAATGGAATTTATATATGTCTTACCTGGTTGGGAGGGATCAGCACATGACGGTCGTATTCTTCGAGATGCTATTTCTAGGCCCAATGGTTTAAAAGTGCCAAAAGGTAATTCAATTAACAAAATATATTTAATAAAAATCCGACTTACATTAATAATTGTATAATTAAATAGCGTTTTTTTTAATGTCTTAAGGTTGTTATTACTTATGTGATGGTGGCTACACTAATGGAGATGGATTTCTAGCACCATATAGAGGTCATCTTTACCATCTTAAAGAGTGGAATAGTGGTCCTCATCGACCTCGGACACCGAGGAATATTTCAACTTAAGGCATGCACAAGCTAGAAACGTGATTGAACGATGCTTCGGGTTACTTAAGGGAAGATGGGGAATACTTAGAAGTCCTTCTTGGTTTAGTTTACAAACACATGGCCGTATTGTACTTGCATGTGCTTTATTGCATAATTTGGTAAAGAGATATATGTCTTCTGAATCATTCGATGACGATGAGTTATATGAAGAAATTGAGAGTGATGGAGATGAAAGTGATGACGATGATGAGGTGGAGTACATAACCTCCATTAATGTAACTGACTCATGGACAAATAAGAGAAATTCATTAGCTCAAAGCATGTTCAACAATTGGAGAGCTAGAAATCGGGTTGACTAGTTTAGATTTTCATTCTATTTGGAATACTTGGTGTTAAGTTGCTTTACTTTGTGTCATTTGGATTGTATGTTATGTTTGAACTTGAAGTTGAACTTGGTTTAGTTTTTATCATTTACGTAATTTCTTATGTATGGACTTGTGACTATATATGAACTTGTTAATGTTTGTATTTAATACAATGTTGTGATTTTTTTTAATTAAATTATATTGGTGTTGCCCACTTTCTTTTATAATGTTTTAGTAGGATGGATGAAAGTACTGCTAGTGGAGGTGCTAGTGGAGGTGCTATTGGAGGTGGACGAGGCAAGAACAAACGTTTTTGGACCAAAGAAGAAGATAATGCTTTGGTAATGGCTTTGTCTGACTTGAATGCTGATCCACACTGGAAATGTGAAAATGGATTTAGAAATGGTTACATGGTGCGGTTAGAAGAAATTATTAACAAGGCTATTCCTGGTTGTGGCCTGAAAGCTTTGCCACACATTGATTCTAGACTCAAGACACTTGTAACCAAATTTAGAGCAATTGTTCAAATGTTAGGTACAAGTGGCTTCAAGTGGGATGATGAGAGACAAATGATTTCGGTGGAGAGATCGGTGTATGATGAGTATTGTAAGGTAATCAAAGTTTACAACTATTTATTTATATATTGTTTTTTTTTTTAGTTTAAGAGCAATTTATTTGATAATTAAATCAAATGTGTAAAATTGTTAGGTACATCCAAACTGCAAAAACTTGTATGGACATGCTTTTCCTCACTTGAATGCGTTGTTGGAAGTTTATGGCAAAGACTATGCAACTGGAAAACCGGCTGAGGGTTTTGTTGAAGCTATTGATAATATGGAGAAATCTGCTACCGTGCAAGTCATGCTTGATTCAAGTGATGATGAGGATGTTATTGTTAGTGGTAATGCAGAGTCTGCCCCTCCATTAAAAAAAGTGAAGCGAGAACACACTTTTAAGCGCAAGGGAGGTAAGAAAGAATCTGGAAGTTCTAGTAATTCTGAATTAGCTTCTTTACAAGGTTTTATGAAAGACATGAACGTTCATCTTTCTACCATGGCTAATGTAATGTCCCGAGCTGATGAACGTGAGCAACGTGCTGATGAACGTGAGCAAGAAATAAGCGAGAAGAGTGAAAAAGTGCTAGATGTACTACTTGCTTTGGAAGGTATTACTCCGCAACAAGCTTTGGAAGTAGCTCCGATCTTGACGGCCCAACCAAATAAGCTCATGATATTCTTCAAGTGTCCTGATGAATTGAAATGCGTATTTGTTAAAAGTCTTTTGACTTAAAATGATGTCGATGTTGGAGTCCTTGAAAAACTAGTGGGTTGAACTTGTAATCTTTTTTTGCTTTTGAACTTTTTTTATGTTTGTCATGTGGAACAATGTTTCGTGTTTTGGACAAGAAGTAATATTTTGCGTTGATGAATGAAGTTATCTCGAAAAAAATTGTATTTATTCTTTACTTGAAAAAGTTGCGTAACAAAAAAAAAATTAATTAATATAAAAGAAAAAAAGTTGTTGAAAAAAAAGTAACCAAAGAAAATAACAAAAATAATGGTAGAAAAAAAAATGGGAAGGAAAAAAATAGTTGGGAAGACGTTAAAAAAAAAAGTATGAAGAAAAAATGTTTATAAGAAAAAATCATAAAATTAGATTGATTCCTTTCTTTAACAACCAAACAACCACAAAGGGAATAAGGGGATAAATCATTCCCTTAGAGGATCATAACCAAACAACAAGTTTAATTCAGGGTAATTCTATACCTTTCCCCTTATTTCCCTTTCTTGATATCATTCTCTTTCCCTTTCCCATACCAAACGCCCCCTAAATGTTGTTTTGTAGAATTGTTTAGAGGCTTTAGATGGCACATACATTAGTGTTCAAGTGCGAAATGAGGATAGATCAAGGTATCGAACGAGGAAGGGTTCCATTGCTATGAATGTATTAGGTGTATGTAATCCTTTTTTGGAGTTTATATATGTACAACCTGGTTGGGAAGGATCTGCGCATGATGGTCGTGTCTTTCGTGATGCTATTAGTAAATCTCATGGTTTAAAGGTTCCTCAAGGTAATAACAATAGAAAAAAAAAAGTCTCTCATCAGTTGTACTAAAAATTTACAATTTAAATAACTTTTTGTTTTAAATTTGAAGGTTTCTATTACTTGGTTGATGCGGGATATACAAATTGTCAGGGTTTTTTAGCACCATATAGAGGCCACGAGTGGGGGGATCGACAACCAATTAGTGCCGAGGAGTATTTCAACATGAAACATTCTAAAGCTAGAAATGTTATTGAAAGATGTTTTGGATTATTAAAAGGGAGATGGGGTATTCTTAGGTCCCCTTCTTTCTATTCGATACGCACACAAGGTCGTATAGTTCAGGCTTGCTCCTTGCTACATAACCTCATTCGAAAATATATGCCAACTGATTATACGATATATGAGGATTTAGATGGCGATGAAGATGAAGAAAGTAGTGATGATGATGATGATGATTCTGATGATGAAGATGAATATATTACTTTGATAGAGACATCCGACGCATGGACTAATTATCGGAACACGTTAGCGCAAAATATGTATAACACTTGGAGAGCTAGGCGTAATCAAAATGCATAATTTGTTTCGGAGTTTCTTTTTTTAATATGTATTCTGTAATTTGTTTTTGTGTTTCATTGACTTTCCGAATGTTTTTTCTATAGAAAAACTTATGTTATATATATTATTTATATGACAAAGGAATGAAATAACTTTATTTAATAACTGTTTTCCTTATTGACATTGTTTTGTATATAGCATGGAAATTAGCAGGCATCTCAAAGCGGAAGGGGAAAAAATAAGCGCATTTGGACTAAACTGGAAGAAGAACATCTAATTGATGGACTATTAGAACTGAATAATGATCCAGAATGGAAAGCAGATGGTAGTTTCAAGAATGGTTTTAAGAATAAGTTGGAGGATATGTTGAATAAAAAATTTACAGGATGTGGCTTAGAAGCAGTTCCTCACATTGAATCAAAAATTAAATGGTTCAAGGACAAATACAATGCGCTTACAGAGATGTTTCGCACTTCTGGTTTTTATAGTGTGAAAGACAATCATATGAAGATTTTTGCAAGGTAATGCACTTTATCAACCTCTCTTGCTCAATTTCTTATGATTTTTTTTTTTTGTTTAACAAGTTAAATTGATCTCTACATTATTGTTGTAGCAAAACAAAAGTGCTCAAGGATTATGGAACGTTCCGTTTCCACACTTTGATAAATTGGCAATTATATATGGTCCTAATCGAACTACTGGAACTAATTCCGAGACTTTCGTCCAAGCGGTGGATAACCAACAAAATGAGGCTGTTGACTTAAGTAGGGATGAAAGTGACGAAGATGACAATATTGATGATGATGAACCACTTTATATTCCTACTCAATCTAGTCCAAGTGAGCCGTCTTCAAAGAAAGCAAAGACCTGGAAAATTTCTACGGATTATAAGAAACAAAAAACAAAGAAGAGAAAGATGCCAGAAGTTGTGGATTTGACTACGTCTTTCAAAGACATGTCTTCAAACCTTTCCGGATTTATGAATGGAATGAATGTTCACATGTCTACTATTGTAAATGCATTATCAACCACTCAGCGACATGAACAAGCCATCATGGTTCGTGAACAAGAGTTTGAAGACCAAAAGAAAAATTTAATAAATGAGCTACTTGGCGTACAAGGGTTGACTAGATTTGAAGCATTATTAGCTGCACAAAAACTGGCATCTAATCCTAGTGATCTCTCTTTTTTACCAGTCCCGATGAAGCATGGAAGAGAGAGTTTGTTATGAACCTCATTCATCCGCTTTTATCTCGAAATGGGAACATTTAATTTTTTTTGTTTGATGTTTAGACTTACCAATATTTTTCATGAAACATTTTTCATGCGTTTTTTTGTTTTAACAATATTTTTATTTTGGACGCTTAATATTGGTATGAATAATTTGGATTGTTCTTTGGCTATAATTTTTCGTTAGTAAGTTATAGTTAATGGAAAAAAATGTACAACTCTTTTTATAATTTAATAAACTTACCTATTATGAATAGAGAAAAAAAATGGATATTGAATCCATTCCATTCCCACACTTTGAACCAAACAGCCCCTTAGTGTTTTATACATGGCAAATGGAGGGTTCTAGTATGGCATTTGGAAAGTCACAAGAACACTATCATAAACTTGGAGAGGACGCAGACACAAGTCGCTAAGCTGACTGATGAGTCATAATTATATACATATTTATGCCTCCCCTTAATTACTTTTGATACGATTTTCGTGCTAGTTTACATCATTTACATGCCTTTTATATTAGAGTGTTGATACTTCCGCCTTTTGATGTTTAATGCAGGAATGATGCATTTGAGGAGCAAAGGAATGAAATGGGCATCGCGGAGTGAGCATGAAGGGATACACGAAGCATGGCACGAGAATCCATAAGAATGAAGGAAGAGAAGTTAAGAAGAAAACACGAAGAAAAGAGCTTCTTATTACAAGTGCCTACTTTGAAGAGCCATATCTCGAGTTCTACAGCAGATTTTCAAATGATTCCAATTGGAGGTGAAAGCCTATCCTCTTAGCTTTCCAACGCCGCAAAAATCGCTTGTTTCTGACAAGTAACGAAGAAATGGCGTCCGTTTGAAATTCAGTGCGCGAAGCAGGAAATTGGTGCCTCGATCGAGTCAACCTTGGCTCGATCGAGGAACTTCACGATCGAGGAACCAACCTAATCAATAAACTTTGCAATGTCGAGAGTTGGGGTATCTGGGAATTGGTGCCTCGATCGAGTGCACCTTGGCTCGATCGAGGAACCACTAGTTTCCGCAATATTCCGCAAATTTCCTTAAGTCGGTTATGACTACTATAAATACCAAAACTCGTACTCTAGGTTATATTATGCTTTATTTTCAGTAGGTTTAATATAGCTACCTTAGAAAACTCTCTCAAATACTTAGTTTAGTTTAATTATTGTTCGGATCTATTGCCTTTAATTACGGTATTGTTCTAATCTTTCTTCAATTATTATTTCAATTACTTGTTTATCTTTATTATTGTTTATCATGTTTTCCATTACTATTATTGTTATTATTTCTATTATGCGTAGCTAATTTCCTCATCTAGGATGAAGGGGATCTAGGTTAATTAAAAGGGGAAAATTGATTAAATGCTAGGGAAATCATATAAGTTGTCGTTTGATTATTGTTCTTATTCTAGTTAATTAACTTAGGCCTGAGTTGTTAATTAGTGTAGCGAATTAATCCTTTCACCGACCGGGTTAGAATTAATATAGGTCATGATAATCAAATAGATTGTATCTAATTATAGCGACCGCATGTTAGAATCGATCTAAAGGGCATAATAGAGTCGACCGATCTTATGACCTTAGACAGCTTGACAGATCTAGCAATTAATTAATAGACTCCATATAATTGACCTAGTGAACCGGAAATCCTAGACCTTTAATATTATTGTTATTTGCCCTTTAAATTACTTGCAATTAGTTGGTTAGCATACAAACAAAACAAACCCCCACAATTGGTTACTTTAAGACAGATTTAAATATAAACAAACTAGATAATCACCGCCTCCATGTGGATTCGACCATGACTTACCGCTAGCTATTTTGTTAGTAGTCGTTTAGGTTTATTTTGATTAAGGTGATACGACTTTAGCCTTATCACTGACGATTCTAGGTAAAGTCGCTCTCTCACCGGGAGTGTCATCAAATTTTCTAAAAATTAAGCCCTCCACTCCTCATGTGGGTCACACTCCTCATGTGGGTCACTGTAGGGGACAGCGATTTGAGGCCGAGTCGCTCACTCACGTAGCGATTTTGTTTCTTGTACTATTATAGGTTTGGATGGGCATTAAGTGACACTTTGGGTATGGTCGCTTACCGGGTGAGCGACTTGACTACGACCCTAGCTTCGTTGATGACGTGGCCCCATTTTGGGTAATAACTTTGAAAATCTACCTATTTCGTTTAGTACTTTGTGAGAAAGTACCATTTTGGAAAAACAATTCATAGATTGCTTACCTTGGCCTTAGCAATAGCTTCATCTACTTCCTTCCTGACTACTTTTTCGTAATCCTATGAGAACAACAAGAAATGAGTCATGCATGGCCTTACATTGCAAAGCAGAATATTTTCTTTAAAAAAAAATTCCACGTTAGAGCAGACATATTTCCTGCCTCACTTTTGAGGGGAACTTATGATGAGATTTGTTAAGCAAACAAATGTTAACCGAAAATATTTCAAAAGAAAAAAGGATAAGAGAAGTCAATATGATGTGGAGAAACAACAAAAGTTATTTGTAATAACTACTCCCTGCATCCTAATTATTTGTTACCTTTGATTAAAATACCCTTCACAAAGAGCATAAATGGTAAACAAATGATTGTGATTGAGGGAGTATAACATAGCAATATAAGAAAATTTTACCTTCAGTTCCTTTTCTGTTGCAATATCATGAGCCAATAACAGTTTCTTCACTCTCTCAATGGGGTCACGTTCCTGAGAAAAGATCATCAACAAATCAGATAAGGCCTTAAGTGAATATGTAGTTCAGAAAGTCACAACCCCAAAACAGCTTCGTCACCTGTCTTATACCAGATATCTCATCACGTGTTCGATAGGTGCTTCCAGGGTCAGACATGGAGTGACCATGGTACCTATAAGTGTCCATCTCAAGGATCTAATGGACATTAGAACAGAAAGAAAAGAAAGGTGAATAATACATCTATCATGGTAATAAATACTGAAAGTAATCATGTTTCACCGTGCAGTTGGTAAAGAAACGTTTTCTAAACAAACTCGTGATATAGAACATTACTTACAATAGGCCCATTCTTCAAGACATAATCCTTGGCGTATGCGCACGCCTGCTTAACTGCCAGTACATCCATACCATCAACCTGCAACGGCATTTTAATATTACGTTAAGTTTACTTGTCCCATGTAACAAAATATATCCTCTCCAGAAATATATCAAGTAAAACACATCAAAAAATATAATAAGCTCATTTCCTAAATGAATAGCCAAAACAGCGGACGGGTAGAGCCTTTTTGTCATAAAACTTATATTTTGCCCATCCCAACTTGCCTTTCAGTCCAAAATTGTTGGAGAAAAAAATATAAATTAAACTCACATCACAACTAATTAGACCTGTCAAAAGATGACCCAACCCGAAAAACCGACCGAAACCCGCCAGAAAATAACCCGCCCGAACCCGACCCGAAAAAATGTGAACCCGAAAATGACCCGACCAGATAATGACCCGCACTTTCAGGGTCAAGACCCGACCCGTAACCCGACCTGTTGATGAGAAATTTTATTAAAATTTAGTATTTAAAGAGAATTACACTAATATAAAATGATTAAAAATATTCCAACTTTTAAAATATTAAATAAAGCATGCTGATATATGTTTTAAAGCATAGTTTTAGCACATGATTAATTAATCAAATGATTAGCAGATATATAGTCGCTACTCACTATTTGTCACGCACCGTATAAGAACTTATCAGTTCAACATTTCGCACAAAATTGAGATATTACATATATTAGACACAAAAAAAATCGTGTATTTCTTAGTATGTTATATGTCCCTCATTAAAAAATAATGTAGATGTGATGAATATACTACTTATAAATAACATAAATAGGTGGAATCATTGGAAATTAGATATCAGTCCAAAATCTTTTGAATCTCTTCAGTATGTCTTAGAGAGCTTTTAAGAGATAGTGTCATTATCTCCACAATATTATATATATGCTCCATATTATGTTCAAGTGATGTTTATAATTTTCATTTATATTCTGGTAAAAAAATGTTATCATTAGAGTATAAGTTTCATATTATTTGCACACATTTTAATTATGATAAAAGGAAAAGAAAAGAAATGTACGAATACTAATAGATAGTATAGTATTTGCTTATTAGTAAACCATGTTTGATGTCGAATTAGGTGCGAAAAATATGGTGTACTTCTAAGTATATTATTGTCCCACATTGAAAAATTATGTAGTTGTGATGAATATACAACATCTGAATAGTTAAATTGTCCCACATCAAAAGATTATTATAAGGTGGGATGATCTCATGACTATAAATAAGAGTATCATTGAATTTAGATATCAGACCAAAATATTTTGAATCTTCCAATTATTGTACCAGTTGCAACGCACAAGTTTTATATTATAATAAAGTTAATTACCCCGTTGAAACGCACGGGTGTGAAACTAGTAAATATATTATATATGTTATGTAAAAAAGGGAGACTACTAGATAGAAAAATAAAAGATAAATTGATCATGAATTTAAGAGTAAATAAAAGGATACAAAAAAAAATATCGAAAAAAAAAATGGAAAAAATAATAATTTATACAATTATTTAAAAAGGAGTCACTAAGACCCGTTTTGAGCCTAACCCGACCCGAAGCCCGTATAAACCCGACCGCCCGAACCCGTATTTTACAAACCCAAAATTGACCCTAACCCGACCCGAAATCCGTATAAACCCGTATTTTACAAACCCAAAACTGACCTGACCCGTATTCTACCCGGAACCCGAAATGACCGAACCCGTAACCCACCCGTTTGACAGGTCTACAACTAATGCTTCAAAACCCTGAAGTATGAATCAAAGCCTCATTTTTTTTTTTTCTGAAGGTTAAACCCTACATCTTCCAAATACGTAATTGCAAATTTGCAATCACTCACAGCACATGCTTTTCTAAATCCTACTAAGCAACTCCCTTGAAAACGGCAAAATGCTGCCAGTGATTTTCTAAAAAAAACGTATACTTGTCGAACTAGTCCCAACTTGTGTGCAAAATATTATGACCTTCGAAAGTTTCTACAAGCTGAGATTTAGTAACAATTAAGTGTTAGCCCAAAAATGATTTGGTGTTGAATCACAAAAACCATCATATGGAACCGTCTACGTACAAGTTGAGGTTTAGGCAAATAATATAAAACCATTTTGCAGGGAGAAAAAAACAGATGACTCCTGATAATAATACATTAATGAAGTCCTAACACCTCCAATGAAATACGACTAACCAATTCTGATTACAAAACATCCAATCAAGTAACGCTTGGAAATCCAAATCAAATACTGTACCTTCAACCCAGGAACATAATCTCCACGCTTATAGTAGGCTGGGCTCTTTGCAGCTCTCCATTCTGCAGTCCCCATTCCGTCTAAATTGAAAGGAGAAGTCACGCAACAACAACAACAACAACAACAACATCAGAGCCTTAATCCCAAAATGATTTGGGGTCGGCTCACATGAATCATCCTTTAGAACCATCCATGGTGTGAAAGGAGAAGTCACGCATCAATGAAAAATTCAGGGGTAACCGAATATTAGTCGATGAACTATGCAGAGAAATGTAGCCCAATGGGCCATGGACCACGAGAAGTGAAACAAAATTTCCATTTTAAAACACCACCAGACCAACCTATTAAGCCTAAAAAAAAGGAAATAAAATGAAAGAAAGAAAAACTACTTTGAGGTTCACAAACTAGTATACAACAAAATTGCCCTAATGCAAAGGGTTTTGCCTAAGGATGGATAAGAGGGGTCAAATATGCAAAACCTTACCACTATGTAAGGAAACACGGCGACACTCTTTTTACAACACCCAATAATGATGATTACATCAAGGGTAGCACAATCAAGCTGCTGCTGCTCCACCGTACAAGAAACGAATACAGTCTAATGAGTTATTTTTATTTAGTTCACCGTCATCCAAAACCAGACAATAGTGAGTCTTTGTTCCTTTATAGAATTGCTTACAAATTCATATTCGATAATAATCCACCCTTCATTCAGTAAAGCAAAAGTAACGTTTACATACAAAGCCTGATGAGAGCCATAGTAACAAATCGTGACGAAAAAATCCAATCCAATCCAATCCAATCATAACTCTCAAACGAGTTTTCATTTAAAAAAAAAAAGTCATAATCCATAAATGATTTCGAGTGACTAACATGATGAGCATCTAAAAGCATCAAATAAGAAAACTGCAAAAGCATATACTCAACTAACCAAACAATAAACTCAAGAAATGAAACAAAAAAAAGAAAGAAACATACAATGATTATTCTCGCAGACTAAAATAGCAGGAAGATCCCAAAGAGCAGCCATATTAAGAGCTTCAAACAACTGTCCCTGATTCGCAGCACCATCACCATACAATGCAAAACTAACAGCCTCTTCCTTATTATACTTCTGCGCAAAAGCCAATCCAATCCCCAACGGAACCTGCGCTCCAACAATCCCATGTCCTCCGAAAAACCCGAAATCCTTCCTATAAAAATGCATAGACCCACCTTTCCCACGGGAACACCCATCCTGCCTACCCATCAACTCCGCAAACGCGCTAACAAGAGTACCCCCACGCGCCAAATAGATACAATGATCGCGGTAGGCGGTAATGATGTTATCAGTCTTAGTAATAGCGGCTTCCATACCAACAGCGACGGCCTCCTGGCCGTCGTAGAGATGACAGAACCCACGAATGAGTTTAGCCTTGTAAAGGGAATCGGCAGCAATCTCCATACGACGCATAAGAGCCATGTCTTTGAAGAAAGTCATGAGTTGGGAAGCGGAGGTGGAGACGGTGGTGGAAGGTGGTTCGATGATGTGGGATTTGAAAGGGATACTTGTTTCGATTTCTAGGGTTTCGGTGGAAGTGGATGAGATTTGACGAAAAGGGGTGGTGGTGATTGGACGGAGTGAGGTGGTTAGGGATTTGGATTTGGTTAGGTGGCGGTGGTGATGGAGGAAGGATGCCATCGTTGATTATTGCTTTTTTTTTTTTTTTTTTTTTTGAGAAATTGATTATTGCTTTTTTTGGTTTGGGAAGAGATGAGGGAGGAGGATGGTTTAATGGAAACTAGTTTTATTCCGTGTAAAAAATGCACGGTAGTAATAGCAGCCGCTATTATTACATATATGAACATATAATTGAGCGTGATTGAGTGTATATGAACATATAATTGAGCGTGATTAAGTGTTTAATACCGTGATAATATAAATTGTCCATATTTGGATATTCGAATATTAGATTTGAATATCAGATAATATACAACCGTATTTTATTAGAATTATATATATATATATATATATATATATATATATATATATATATATATATATATATATATATATATATAATTAGGATCACATGAGTCCACCCTATCTTTTTGAGTCCTGTGAGTCCACTTATGTATCACACGTTGTACACAAAAATATCACGTTTTTTTTAAAAAAATAATAATAAAAAAAAAAAATTAAAAAAAATTATTATTTTTTTTTTTTAAAAAAAATTTAAGCCGTGATATTGTTTAGTATAACCTGTGATATTGTATCTCAGTATGTGAGTCCAGTAAAAGAGTATCATAAGTTATACAAAACAATATCACACCTTACGATAAATAATATCACTGGTTGTACTAAACAATATCACGAGTTATTCTATACAATATCACACCACTGCACCTAATTCCGCCTTTGACTCCGCCTTTCACCATCTTCATTGTCAATCACAATACCTTATTTATCGACGACCCCAATGGTGACCAGATCGCTGGCGTTCGCTACTCCGCCTCGGTATCCTTTAATAAACTCACCGGATCTTATTACCTTCAACAAACTAACACCTCACAAAATAAATAAATAAATAAATAAATTGGAGGAAAGGATAACCTTCGTTGTAGTACTTTCATCGAGAGAATTAGCCGATACCTAATATGTCATATGATTAATATTGGGTCGGTTGACTATTACGCTGGACAATTAATTATTATAGTAATTGAGTACGTCCATTTCAGGTACTCATAGCAGAGTGCTAGTGTCCTGCTGCACGAGAAGATCCACTAGCTGGGGTCAAAAGAGACGTGCAGTGCTGCTTCTCATCGCCGCATTTAATTTGAAGGAGGTATATGTATGTTGCTGTTTGGTCAAAATACAGTGCTAGTGGGATTGCGTGAAGCACGTACTTGAGAGTCGTAGGTAAATGTTAGTGTCTTTTTTTATTACTCCAGGTTATCCATATAAGACAAATTTTAGGGAAGATCAAGAAACTTTATACCTTCACAGAATACAGGGTTGAGCAATGCATCCTTTATGTCAAAGCAATAATCAGGTTTCTTCCGTAAACTCACTATAAGATCATTGATATCTCTGTCTCAACTTACACTATTGAACAGGAGCGTGTCAAATAAAATTACTCTACAAGAAAAAAAAGTGATATTCTTCCGTATTTGACATGTTAGACCCGTTGAATGTATGTAAAATTGTAAATTGCAACATTTTATGTAAATTGTGACATTTTAATTTATGCTTTAACATAAGTAATTAAAATAGGAATAAGAGATAAGAATAAGAATTGAGTTGAGGAAAGAAGGTAATTAAATAGTACTAGTTTTACAATCGTGCAAATGCACGGGTTGCTTTTTCAATTATGTTCTTCAATATATATCAGTTGATCCTTTTATATTTATCTGTGGTGTTTTTTTTTATAATATTTGAACGATACGGTGTATAACAACGACATATAGTGTTAAAGTTTCCAAGTTGTGCAAATATAATTCCACATGATTAATTGTTCATTTATAAATTGGTGTTTTAAATTGATTAATTTATTATTATTGAACATAAAAAAAATTGGTATTGGTAATTTGATATAGAAACAAATTACCAAGAAATGTAAAGCAAAAGTGAGAAAGTAATTAAATAAGACCAATGAATATGGGATCCCACCCAAAAAAGCCTTTTTCAATCCCTGAATTTAAGGGATCAATAAAATTGCTTTAAAAAACTTGGCTTTTATACTATGTAGATACATACGTATTTCCGTTCAACGAATCCATCTAATATTATACAGTATTATATAAAAATAATTTAAAATGTGATGCGACTAAATGTTTTGGATGGTATACAGAGTCTGGGTGAAATTGAGGCCGGTTTGCGAGTAAATCATGGAGGTAGTGGGCCTAGTGGCTTTAGAGGGTTAGCAATTAGTAATATACAGTTATTTTTTTATTTATACTATATTTTTTGCTAAAAGTGTATAACATTTGTTGTGCTTTTTTTTCTTTTTGATAAAAGTGTATAAAATCGTGTATTTTTTTTTTAACGTTATTGTTATTGTAATTTATTACTGTAGTAAAAATTGTAGTAAAAAGTTGGGTTGTATTTGTATCGATTGGTGTAATTTATTATTATTTATTATAATTTAAATTTAAATTATTCAAAATCGTTATTTATTATATTTACGAACAAACCATCGTTTTTTGTAATATTTACGTACAAATTATAAACATAATCATTTACGTACGAAACATAAATATTGAGGGTTTTCCATTAATTAATTCCTTAATCTTTGTTGTGGGTCCCGTTTTTAATGTTTTTTTAAAAAAGAAAATTGGATGTGGTGATGTGGCGGCACAGATTTGCACGAAATGTTTCTGTATTTATATAGATAAGATAAGAGACATGAGGGGCCCACATGTAGAAACTCAGAAGCCAAGAAAAAACTTGGCTTTTATATTATGTAGATGATTGAGAGAGGCAGGCTTAATGGGAACTAGTTTTAAACCGTGAAAAAAATGCACGGGTCGTATTGCCGTAGTAGCAGGCGCTACCATTAGATAAAGAAGTTAAATAATTTAGACTTTAAAATGTGTACTCACTATGTTAAATATTTTATTAAAGTGTCTATTGGGTCGGTCCAATTTTTTATAACTATTAATTATCAGCCTAAGTGTGATCTAGTTTATTGAAATTATTCGATCATTATTAATTATAAAACCCTTTCAATAGTATTAAACACTACATAAATACGAATTTTAGTTAATTAATTTATAATTTGACGCTATTACTACCCTTCCCTTTCGAGTTTCGTTGACTTTTGTGTTAAAACTAAAGGTAAATAATTGACCGAAACGAAGACAGTATGAAATAATTTAATTAGGATTATCATTAAACTGCTACTATAGATAGATCTATGTTACAACCGTGTACGATAGATGTATATATAAGAACATATCAACTTGTTAACGCAAATAAAATACTCTGTATTAAATTATCCTTAAATGGCTCAAATACGATACATCGTTTATGATAAATATATATGGGAACATATCAATTTTGTTAACGCAAATAAAATACTCCGTATTAAGTTACCCTCAAATGGCTCAAATACGATATACCGTTTATGATAACTATATATGAGAACATATCAACTTTGTTAACGCAAATAAAATACTCCGTATTAAGTTATCCTAAAATAGCTCATATACGATCCAAAAAAATAGTAGGATGATACTCTGTATTATAGAAGCAGATACAATTGGGCTCATAACCAAATCATATACTCCTAGTACTTAGAAAGAGACAAATACGCAGTACTACTATACTTTTGCAAACATAATTAATTAACTTAACTACTTCTATTTTTCACCTCAACATCACTCTCATGCTATCTCTCTTATTTTTTTATTTTATTTTTTGTTTTTTACCTTCTTTCACATATTTAAATTTTCAGCCTGTCAATTAATTCATCTTATATATTTAAAATAATTATCAAAATCGCCAGGAAAAAAATATTTGATCAAGTGAATCTGAAAATTTGTTGATATGAAGTTGAATATTTTCATATTTGATTAAGTGTTCGATGTGAATAATGTTAAATGTTTTCTCCAGTTTGATCGACTCATCAATTCGGTAAGTACATGCATGTTGTTGATGTCGATTTATAAGATGTTCTGGGATTAGTGATAATTTTAGTGTGTTTGTGACTTCTCAGTTTCAATTTGTTTTTGCTAATTAAAGTCCTCTAATATTTTTTTTTCAAAATATTTACTTTAAATGTTTTCGCTTTGTTAATTTTCTAACACAAAAACTTTAGAGAGATGGTCTCTCAATAGCGTTATTGAGAGACGTCTCACATGATAGGGGGAGAGAGTTACTTATTTCTTATATTCCATGTTATGTATTCCACTAATTTAGTGGGAGACGGTATCTCACGAGACCTACTGATTTTCTAAAGAGAGATATTTTTTTCTATTTTCTGCAATAGTTAGTCCAATTAAATTGTATTCAACGTATTTCAAAGATTATACTTTGTTAACATTCTCAAGATTTTCACGTTTGTACATAAAGTGAATGATTGATTGATAACATCATCTGATCCTTGAAATTTTTCTTTGAATCAATTTTTTTTTTTTTTGCAATTTATTTCATTTTTTTCTTTTTCGAAAATCATTTAATGTTTAATGAATGGTTTTTAATGTAAGTATATTATAAAGAGGAATAATAATGAAGAGAGGAGAAGTGTAGTAGCAAGAGTCTTAATTAATTCTATAGACATCATGGGGAACCCCGCATCAGAAAGAAAAAAAACAACCAATAGGAATCCTTTAAAAACCTCATCTTTTATACTATGTAGATTGGGAATGGTGTACTTTGTCTTTGCACAAATTGTTTAATAGGACAGTCTCTTAGCATAAGACCGACCCATTAACTACAAACCTCCCACAAAATCGAATACTTTCAAAAGGAAAGAAAAACGACAAGCCCATCTTAATAGTTAGATGGTAACCATTATCTTCTCAAACACACAACTAACATGCTAACACCCCGCCAACACTTATGCTACCAACGACGACCTCCACTCCAGCGACGCACAACCCACCATACAGCTCTACACAAATAATTAATGCAACCCATAAATTTTTAACCTACAGTATTAAGCTTTCAAACAAAAATTAGTAGTCATTAATCTTGATTATACAAACTTTTCAAGTTAAAAGTGTGAATTTTGATCTTAAAACTTCAAGATATTAAAACATGGATATGGGACACTTTAACAAAACTTCAATTAAGCATAAGTAACAACTCATAGTTTTCAACTTAAAACTCAAAGTTTTCTATTTAAAAACACCAGAATTCAACTTTAGAAATTGGAATTTTGAAAATCAAATACGAAACCTAGTTGGTGGTTGGCGTCGAGGAGCCATCGATAATGATTATCGGTATATGTAACTTTGGGTTTTAATTGATTGGTGGATGGAGAGAAAGGGCCAAAGAATGTGATAGTAACGACAGTCACAAAGGCGGTAGACAGTGGCAAGGCCGTGTGGTTAGGACGTGCGCTCCAAAGGTGGCGGGGGAGCTAAGATGTTGAGGACATGGTTTGCAACTTGCGAATAAGATGGATGGAGGACGTGGTTTGATGGAGCAGGCAGGATATGTGTTTTCAATTGTTTTTTAGTATATTTCATTTTGATTTCCTTTGCTTGTTGGGCTACTCTTCACTATTGGGCCCGTCCTATGTTATAAGACAGTCCTATAGGAGAGTTGCTGTTGTCTTTGATATTTTTGATATTTTGATGTTGAGCCAATTTGTCCAAATAGGTAAATTCTTGTTTTACTTCGTGGTTGGTGCCAAAACCGCCAATGTCCATCAGCTACAACTTGACCCTTGTAAGCCCGATTACTTTTTTTTTTTTTGAGAGGGAAAGCCCGAAGGCCTTACTGCATTAATAACGAATCAAAAGCAACAGCATTGTTCGCGATCGATGGTAAGACATCCGACCACACTAATCTACCAACGACTCTAGGAAAACAATGAGCTAAAGCATGTGCCACACCATTGTTTGCGCGGCGAGTATATGACCATAAAACAGAAGTAAACGAGTTACATAAAACTAAAATATCATCTAAAATTAAAAACAGCATACTCCGTCCTGTACTCTTCTTCTTCAGCGCACCCACAATCCGGAGAAAGTCACTTTCCACGACAACCTTGCTATGCCCTCTTCGAATTGCTTCCTTGACTCCTTCCAAAACAGCATAAGCTTCAGCTACTTCGGCCTCCCATGATTGTTCCTGCACCAATGAAATCCCCCACAGCACCTCCCCTACCTCATCACGACAAACCACTCCCACACTCACCCATTCCCCATCCTTCACTCCCGCATCCACATTTACCTTGACAAACCCAGCTGGCGGCTTGCCGCTTGCACCAACCCGAGATCGCCACGGTCACATCCTCCCTCTGCTCATCCTCACACACCCGAGTCCTTGCAAACCCACTCCCTTCTGTCTCTTCCATGACGTCCCTAGCCTGCCTTATAACTCCAGCCAGGTCCACCTCCTTCGAATCAAAAATGACTTTGTTTCGGTGTTCCCACAAAGCCCAACAACCCACCATAAATAGAGTGTGCTCTCGACACCCAAACTCCCTCCACCTTGATTCAACCCAATCACGCAAACTCCCTCCTCCATCACTTTCGTCCTCCCCTAGACCGAGTCCCTCTCATACCCGAAGAGTAAAGGTGAAATCACGAAACAAGTGGGTACTAGATTCAAAACAATTATTACAGAAAGGACATAAAGAGCACTCATCTCGAACTCGAGCTGCAATATTCGCACTTGTAGCTAAAGCCTCGCTGCACAGTTGCCAGAAGAAGAGTTTCACACGTGGCCATACCGGAACTTTCCAAAGCCTATTCCATAACCATTTCTCCTTCTCCCATTCCGACTCCCCTCCCACTTCCAAAGCCTCCCTCATACCCGCCATCCTCCTATATGCCGATCGTACCGTGAACACCCTATCCTTCTCTGCCACCCAATACCAAGAATCCCTAGGCCTAGACTCACTAATACGAATATTGTGAATATGCTCTCTTTCAAACGGCAAGAAAAGTAAATTTAGTCGATCATTCCTCCAACCCCCACCGTGCTCCTCCAGTAACTCAGCCACCATCAAATATTCCTGTCCCACCACTCGTGCTGATAAAATACGTCATGTCTGCGTCGCAGGTAACCACGCATCATGCCACACTCTAGTCGATAAACCGTCCCCAATGCGTCGTCTTCATCCACACCCCAAGGCATCCATGGCCTCTACGATCCCCCTCCAAGTATAACTCGGATAGTTGCCCAATCCTGCTGACAAAACATCACCATTTGGGTAATATTTCGCTCGCATCAACCGAGCCCAAAGCCCCTCCGTCTCTGTCATCAACTGCCACACCTGTTTCCCAAGCAAAGCAATATTAAACATATGGAAATCCCGAAAGCCCATTCCCCCTAAACTCTTTGGCTGACACAACCTTCTCCACGACACCCAACTTATCCCCCTCTTCCCTTCCTCATGCCCCCACCAAAAACGCGATATCAGGGATCTAAGCTCGTCACAAAAGTTAACGGAAATTTTAAAAATACTCATCACATAGGTAGGGAGTGAATTGGCCACTGCCTTTATAAGAACCTCCTTACCCGCCCTAGATAACATTTTCATGCGCCATCCACTAAGCCTTTTGCTGAGCTTGTCTCTCAAAATATTCGTCAACACCTTTTTGGATCGACCTACCACCGTAGGTAAACCCAAGTATCGAGCCTGCTCCTCCACCTCTACAATTCCCAACCTCGTGGCTAAATTACTCCTCTTCTGTCTCGGTATCCCCTTGCTAAAGGAGACAGTGGTTGTCTAAGCTTACCAATTGGCCAAAAGCGCTCTCATAGCGGCGTAAAATATCCGACACAACATCAGCTTCCTCCGAATTCGCTCTCGTGAAAAAGATAATATCATCGGCAAACAAAAGATGTGAAATAGCGGGCCTCCATTCGAAATATGAACCCCATGCAAGTTGCCCATCTCCACGGCCCTCCTCATCAAATCGGATAACACCTCCGCGCAAAGTATAAATTAATAAGGTGAAAGGGGATCACCTTGTCACAAACCCCGGGATGGTCTAAAAGCATCAGACGGTTCCCCATTAATAAGCACCGAAAAGGAAACCGTCAAGATACACTCCATTACGCGATCCACCCATCACCTCTCAAACCCCATCGTACTAAGGACCCTCTCTAAAAACACCCATTCCACCCTATCACACGCCTCGCCATGTCTAGCTTCATAGCCATATACCCCTCAGAATTCTTCAGAGATTTCATGTAGTGGAAGACCTCAAACTCAATCATAACATTATCAGAAATAGCTCTCCCCGGGGTAAATGCACTTTGATTTTCGGAGACACTATCACCAAGGAATAATTTCAGACGATTTGCTAGCACTTTAGACACAAGTTAATAGGCCACGTTGCACAAGCTAATCGGCCTAAAATCACGTATCTTGTCCGGAGCCTTCTTATTGGGGATTAACAACATATTCGTTTTGTTAAGTTCTCGTGGCGATTCTTCCCCTCTCAAAATAGCTAAGACCGAACTCACCACCTCTGGACCAACCAAAAATCCCAATAAGTTTGATAGAACAAACCATTCATACCGTCCAAACCCGGAGCCTTCAACGGATGCATCTGATTTAAGGCATCTAAAACCCCATATTCGCTGTAATCCCGTCGCAATATCTCATTCATTTCAGCCGAAACCCGTCGCCCTAGCCCCTGCTGTGACACCCCGACAAAAACGCTAAGAAAATGCGGAATTTTAGGAAATTTTTGAAACTTTTAAAGTTTAAAGCGCGGGTTCATTAAAACCTAAAACATAAATAAAACATGCGGAAATAAATTTAAGTTTATACAAACGTAATAGTCAAAAATGGGGAAAATATATCCCTCGAATGACAAGACGATAAAGGGTGAGTCTAGGCAATCCTAGTGACAAACTACTAATCCAAGGTGCTTGCTAGCTCACACGTCTAAACCCCACAAATGCATCTTTACAAACCTGTCATTCATGTAAACATGAAAGCCACAGTCAGTGGGGAGTAACTCAAGGTTCTCCTAGCCATAAATTGTCGAAACAAATATAACAAGGAACTCAATTAGATAAATCATGTAAGATAATTACAAATGATATGAACATCAAAATATATATGTAAACATGACAATTAAATGAGTTGGAACAAGATAGATCAACATTAGCATAATGAAGACTCCACTATTCATGTGAGATAACTAAATAATATTAAAGACAAGAATACGGTCATTTAGACAAAAGCATGCATTTCAAGGAAATATGACATAGACATGAGATTAGAAGTCGAATCATGTGAAGTAGATACATGAAGGATCAATCAATACAAAATAAGAGAATGGAAACCATAGCCATTGCTTTTAAAACCTCTTTAACAAACAATTGCACGGGACGTGGCTACTAATGTCACATTCATACTTATGGTTTGCATCTCACCATAAGAACGGATGAGAACATCAATCCCGACGATCATATCACAACTAGAACGCTTGCATATCACCTCTAGTATCCGATAGGACCAGACTCTCACATTCAAAGAATGACAATATCTATAACCAAGCAAGACCTTTACTACTCATTAAATATAATTCCTATGGTAGAACGACAATGATAATCACAGAGACTCAGTGCTAGTCTAAATCTGGCCAGACTCTCGGGACAGTACAGTTCCCAATTCGACATGCGGCAGGACAGTTCGCATCCAAGACTCGAATGACAGATCGGAAGTCGAGAGCCCACAATCGGCAGGACGGTCCGAAAGAGGCGGAAGATATGAGCTAAACCCATACTTGGCAGATCGGCACAAGTAGGGCGTAAAGATAAGTCAAGCAGTAAGGTATAGCATAAAGGCATTATCATAAGAATACGACTCCTCACAAGTAATTATTTAATATAAATCTTTCATACTTGTATTATGTCGATAAGCATTTCTTTTCATAAATATACATGCCAGTCAAATAAAATATAAGAAACGGTAATGAATAATTTACGTTATATAAAATGCGGGATAAAATGTAACCAACCATCAATGAGTTATTCTTAAATATTCACCATGACAATGGGTTGGCCCAACCACCAAATGGGTGCATACAAGCCCAATCAAACAAACAACACAAATCCAACTAATTGAACATAACCAACCCAACCAATTTAACATAACAAATCCAACTAAATAAACACAACAAGCTCAACATTACAAAACACAACACAATATGGCCCAATAGCATGAATGTAAATAAGCCCAATTTTGGGTTCTCATAAACCCGTCCCAAGCACCCATATTGGATCCAAAATTAAGACGGAAAATTCTAAGCATGAGTAAGACGTAAACATTACAATACACATAAGAGAATAACCCATTTTATACGTACGGACAACCATGTAAACACGAAGATTTCATATGTAAACCCGAGATGGGAAAATAATTAAATAACGGGATTCCACAATTATAAATCGTGAGAGAAAAATAAATAAATGAATGATATTTAACGACTTACGTTATATAAAACACGAGACGGAATTTTAAATATTTCAAATAAACTAAACTAGGCGCCTAAAGTAACCCATAACCACAACTGATTGGCACCATTCGGGCACCCCATTTTACAGCTCATTACCACCCACAAACCGCGTCCTGGCATCCCATCACCCAACCTAGGGACCCGAGACAACCAACCCGCGAACCTGCCCTGTAATGCGTGCCTAAATAGGGGCGGGGCAGCCGTATACTCTGCCCAAAGCAGCTCGAACACAGGCCAACTCCAGCTACGAACCACCCCGATGCAGGTCCAAAACAGGCCGCCACTCGACTGCCCACAACCAACGGCCGTGTCATCCCCAACACAGCCCATAAACCACCACATGTCCGTCTTAAAAATAGTACCAGAACAGCCTGTTACGGTCCCAAAGAAACACCTAAAACAGCCCACACAGTCATCCCTACACACGGTTCCAAAAGGCCATTTTGTGACCATCTTAAGACGAAATTTTAAGCATGATAAAGATGGGATTTCTCACCAACAACCAACCCAATTCACACATGTATTGAAAGGTTCATTAACCTCTTATTAGACATTTCTAATAACTTTATAAGTTTAGTTTAGTCATAAAGTAATTAGATCTTATGCATGCATAACAATAAAATACAAAGTAAGAAGAAAACCAGTCTACTTACAATGAGGGCCGAATGGTTTATACTAATCGGTCTCCTACCAAATTAGTCTTCTTAAGAAAATCCAAGTGCTCCAACAAAACCCTTAGATTCAATAATAGAATCTGCTCCTCAAGGATTTGTACCAAGGTAATCACCCTTAATCCATATGCTAATTTAAATACTAGAAATTAGAATATGAGCCCTTAAAATTATAACTAATATTATTGTATACTACTTCTAGTAACGGTGGAATAATATTAGAGATTTGTAAGATTTTCTTTTTTTTTTGTTCTTGACAATTTTAGAGAGAATATGTAAAAAAAAATTATCAATAATAATTTTTAGGTAAGAATGAATAATAAGAATAAGAAGAGAAAAACTCTCCTTATTCACTTAGGGGGCCGGATGGCATGGGGAGTATTGCCCAATACTTTTTCAAGTTTGTTCTTCTTAAGATGTAGGCATGCAAGCCTATGAATAGTAAGGCATCATTATGTTTCCTCTAATTAATAGAACAAAACACAATCAACTCCCTACACTCCCATTTACACGGCACCCATGGACTTAACATGGTCCATTTTAAGTTTGTCAATTGTCAATTTGTGTAATATGACATATTGGACATGTTACTTGACATGTTGTTTAATAATGCATTTTTAACTTATTAAAAATCATTATATAAACAAAATAAATCACACACAAAAATTAACTAGTAATTCATGATTATAAGTACTTAAAATGGGTCATAGAATTATAAATCACAACAACTTGTATTTATAATAAACTATTCATTCTTCTTTTAATTGTTTCATAAACAATAAATAAACCTAAGTAATAAAACAATTTAATTACTTAGTACGAATCTTATTTAATCGAATTACAATAAGATACATATACATACTCACAAAATCATTCGTTCAATTTTAAGGAATTAACTAACTTGTATCATCATACAATTAATTAATTAATCAATTAAGAGTGTTACCCTAGAGGTAGGACCTTAAGGAATCAACTGATCATCACCGTCATACGACAGTAATGTCAAACTCTAGTCAGCCAATCATTACCGATTAGTGTTGATCAGTTGACAATAAAATATTACTATCCCTCAGCATTCTTAATATAAGATTTAAACATGTGATCGCATTATTGTCGAGGACATATACTCCAACATGTATATGTACCCAAGATAGGAGCCACCAAATGACTCGAACTAGCAACATTCAAATCGCACCCAAAACGTCTTATGCAACCCCTTTACTCACGGTTTTTACAGGCCATTTGAGCTATATTTCGACCCTAGTGAGGACACGGTTTAAACGGAATTTAACACGATAAATTCAAGCATACAAGTGAGAAAAGCATAAAGGCCCAATCTTTAACACAATAAAAGCATGAAAAACGACATATAAGACGAAATTTCGACACTTTGTCGAGTAACCTATCACCGTTACCTCGAAAGCTCTTTAATCTTCAAGTAAACGGTCCACAAGGCACAAGTCTTCCTCCGGGTCTTCAAATCCTTCAACAAAGAGCGAGAAAATGGAATATAGAAGCTAAAAATCGAAAGTTTTTGCAAGGTGGCCGAAAACAAACTTCCACAAGGGCGGGACTTTCTTACCTAGAAAGTTGAAGGATGGAAAGGGGAAGCTAATGGCGCAAAAATCAAAGGAAACGATTGAGAAACGAAGGAGAAATCTACGGTTGAAGGTAGTGTTCATGGTGTTTCATTGTTTGTTTGAGTTACTGTAAGTTGCTGCATTTTTCGAAAAATAGAAAGAGTAGGAGGGAAGTGATAGGTTAAGGATGTGAGTGTGTGGACAAGGCCCTCGGAAACTGCGTCCGCGGGATCCACACTAGGCATAATCGACTCGAGGTTCTTCCGAATGGAATTAAGACAAATTAGAGTCGCCACCAAGTTTTATGGGAACTTGGAACCGTTCAAGTCAACTTTACACCTTTCATCGAAAAGCATAAAGCCAATCGACTACGAGTGATTAAAGATAAAGACTTGTACCCTATATCACTCGATTTGAATGACTCTCGTAATCCAATGGTATTTAGACGGATCCACAAACCATAGATCTTGAGTAAGGGGTGAGGGTACGTGTTAGGAAGCCCATATGGACACCTAACCCCGCCCGTCAATAACGGCCTCTACTAAATCAAGTATCGGATTTCAAACAAGGTCATAGCTACTACGATATATGGTATACAAACATCGTTTTAAAACCCTAACATGTGACAACAATTTCTATGTCGATTTAGATGCAACTAAACTAACTTTGTCAAAGTTGTAATTTAGCATGTGGGTTGATTGATCTAACAACATATAAACAAAACAAACAAGGCTTGATGGAAATGGGGGAGCCGTTGGGATCTACCCTATTACAACCCAGGCATTTCATGCCGACACAACGAGAAATTAAAGATACAACTCTATCTAAAATACAACGCTATACACAAAACCACACACGACACACTACACGGCCAACTCGGCCTAGGGAAACGTGCACAAGGGGGTGGCCCACGGCTTACATGACTCACGGCCTTGGGTCACTCCTCGTAATGCGTGCTTTCACTTAATCTTATCGAATTAGACATAGGGCTACGCACCAAAGCATGCATTAGCATAAATCGGGCCATGTTGCTTTAAACAACATGCGATTTACTACGCTCTTACATGAATTAGAGCACAACCATCTAACCGAATAAGACTAAGGTTTTTAGAAATCATTTGACTCGATAAAAGTAAAACAAACTTGAAAATTACAACTCGATGGACAAATTATAAATTACAAGCAACGAAACAACAAAGAACAATTGGTACAAAAAAACGAAGTAAGAAGGACAAAGAAATCGGCCAACCTCACGGCCAACCACGTCCACCCTAGTTCCTAGGTTAAATTCATTAGGTTAGATAGATTTGCGAAGCGATGCGGGATGTACATTAGAAAACGATGATAAAAGAGGTCAGAAAGCTTTGCCTAAAACCGGGTGCTCTACACGGCCTAAAGGGTCGAATTAGGTCAAGTTCGCTAATTAATTTAACTCATCGAGTGTTAATAAGAAGGTGCTAATCACGCACTCTTATACTAGCGAGAAATTATGTGAAAGAGAGAGATGCATTCAATTAAGTTATAGAATTGTTAGTTGATTTTAATGCTTGTGTCGAAGCCACCTAACGTGTCTAATTAGGTTATTAAATTGATCTAATGTCATCTAAATGAGTCATATGTTAACAATTAGAGGTCGAACTAACATGCGAAGGGTCCTAGGGTAGGTCGAATTGGTCGAAACAAACGAGGGATCAAAAGCGAGGAACGAAGTTAGAAATTGTTTTATTAATGCCCTACCTTGAACACGAGGATATGTAAATGAGACGGGGTGTACGACCGACCAATGTGGCGGATTTCTTTCCCATCTCAAGTCAACGCGGGTGTTCGTCGTGGTACTTTAACTCATACTCGGACTAAACTAGTTTCATAGTTAATGATAACAATCGATAAACAAAATAAAACGAAACAATAAAAAACAAACATAAAAAACGAAATAAAAGGGAGAAAGAGGAGGATTTGATGCACCCTCAACCTACATGTATCGTTGACACCATCTTGGGTCGTAATCGATGGTAGATTTTATCTCAGAGGCCGTCGTCGACGAAGAAACAAAGCAAAAAACACGTTTTTTGCAAATCTGGACAGCAACTTTCAAACTGCGATTTCTCTCTCATTTCACGGTAAAAATTCGATTTAAAAGATGTTTTGAAAACTAGAAAGAGAGGAGAACAGAGATATTAAAACAATCCCTGCTCGTTTTGAGTTATTGGGCACGAAAAACGAGCACAAACAGAACTGGACAGACAGAAAAGCCGCAAAAACAGAGTGTATAACACTGCTTTTCGAGGGAATTCGTGTACTCTCAAGAGCAATTTGGCTCGTAAATCTTTGTCTAATATGTAGATGGATGTTGTATGGTTAATTTGGAACAAGAAACTCGAATTTTGATGGAGGTTTGAAGGGAGAACGAAGGGTTTCAAAGAGGACACACAAACTGATTCTCAGTTTATAAGTCGGTTTTGTCGAGGGTTTTTGGGAGGCAATTAGGGTTTGTTTCTGGAGTTTAAAGCTTGTAAGTGACGGTAGTATGTATGGAGAACTTAGAGGAATGAATGTATGGTGAAGGGGGGGGGGGGGGGGGTATTTATAAGGAGTTTCGAAGGGTAGAAGTAGGGCAACAAGCAGTCGGACCTGTTTCGCATAGCTGCTGTCCATCAGCTATTTCGTGAGGTTTTTAGGGTTTGTATGGGGAGTTTGCTTGGTGGTTAAGCTAAGATAATATGGGTAGGATACTAGGGTATGGTTTAGGATTAATGGGTACGGGTTTAAGTGATGTTTGGAGGGGGTTTTGGACTCGGGTTTGAGCACGCAAAACAAGGGGGCTGCTCGTGTTATTGCGGGCTGTTTATGGAGTATGTTTGGGGCGAGATTTGGGACGTGGGTATGGGGGTTCGAACTGGGGTTGGATGGGTAGAGGCCTAGGTTGGTTAGTGTACTCGAGATTCGTGCCAACTCGTAAAGAAAACGGGCTCAAAAACCGAGCTATAATCGAGCTCCAAAACGTGTGGTTAAAACGAGTTTTCGATTTTCAAATTCGATTTTTCAAATCGATTAACACATTAAAATAAACGATTTTTCAAATCAAATACACTCATAAAATGATTTTTCAAATCAGTTTTTTATTTTATTTTCAATAAAATAAACTTGAGAAAATAAACTCAAAATAAAGTAAAATGAATTCACCTTAAAAAAGCTTTAATTTAAATATCATTTAAATTAATAAAATACTCCGTCGACAACGCTCATTCTACATCGTAAAACGAACCCAAATAATGACAATGACAACTAATAAATACATGTGTCCTATCATCATCGGGTGTTTGTCGGGTTCTCTATAAATTCCAATATCGACGGATACGGGTATCTACAGAGCCCCCACTTTGACTGAGGCTTGGACAAGGCGAAAGTCAAAGTATACCCCAGGTCCCTTTCGACCTGAGGATTCTTTGGGTCGTTTATAGTCCATTAGACTTGCGTATATAAGCTCGCCAGACCATAAGAAGAGATCATACCCGAAACTTCATTGGGATTGACTCTTGCTTTTGTTGTGTCGAATTATCGTCGTTGGTCGTCGACCCATAAAATGCATATATGGTGGATTGAGCCTTATCCTTAGGCGCCTACGTATCCGTTTCTGACGGAATCAAACCCGCGTCGTAGTTCGGCAACTGCTGACACATGCCCAAAGTTTATCATCTGCTGGCGTATGTCCAAAATTCATCATCTGCTGACATTTGCCCAAAATTTATCATCTGCTGGCGCTTGTCCGAATGGGACGGGACTTTCCAAGGAGGTTGTCGCCGCTTTCATCATTTGCTTTCAGCTACGGAATTCTTCCATTTCATACTCTTGTATTGAATTGACTTCTTGGTGGATGTCATTCTTTACATCCTGATAATGGTCTCTAAAGCCGAAGACTTTAGAGCCCCCAGTTTGCAATGGCTCTAAAGTCGAAGACTTTAGAGCCCCCAGTTGAAGCATATCATGCTATATTTGAAACACAAAAACGTACTAGCAATAATCATCACATAAGCACATTTGGATCATTGATCTTGAAATTGGATCATTTGAAATACTGGGTCATCGACCCGAAAATTGAATTTGAAAATTTTGAATGATTGGGTCATCGACCCGAAAATTGAATTTGAAAATTTTGAATGATTGGGTCATCGACCCGAAAATTGAATTTGAAAATGTTGAATGATTGGGTCATCGACCCGAATTTGTCATCATTTAGAATATTGGGCCTTCAAAAATTGAATTTTGAATTTTTGAATTTCGAAGGATTGGATTTTCGACCCACAAAGATTCCACTACTTGGATCATCTATCCACAATTCGCAAAAAGTTTTTGGAATTCTGAAATTTTGAAATTTTTTGAAATCGAACCTTGATGGGTGAGCATGAAATACGACTCAGACACTCCGTATGACCCGTAAACAACGTGGGCGTAGCCCGCTACCGTAAAACAAAAAAGGAAAATAAAACCGTAAGTGTGCACGGGTTTTAATTCGATTATTGACTTGTTGGAGGTAGAAATGTAAATTGGCCATTCTGGCGTCAAAAGATGACAAACGGAAATCACAAGGTCGTCGGACTTGGGACGAAGATTTCGTATGGCATGGGCGTGCTCCCGAGGGCACATGGGAATCAAGATCACTTGGCATTGACAAGGTGGATTAAACTCACGGAGCAACAACGTTGGCTTCGCCCAGACACTAAACACATACTGATTTTATGAGAACAGTTGGACATCACACATCACTCTTGTTGGGAACATTCTGCCACTCTTCTCCTCGCCTCCTTTCTTTTCAGCGAGTATTCATCATTTCTTGCCACCGCCTTCTTTCTTTTCAGCGGGCTTTTACTATTTTTCTTCCACGCCTTCTTTCTTTTCAGCGGGTTTTTCATATTTTCTGTTCCCAAGACAAACCCACGTCTATATGACTCAGCATCTTTACCTAAACCGTTAGATAAAGCTCATTCTGAGACTTGATACTTTTCATCCGAACCTATATCCTTATCCTAGCCTACATCGAGTGCTAAGACTGACTCAAACAAAGGTGGCTTCATTTGGACTTGATTAAGACCCGTAAGAAACCGACAAGATGACAACTTGGTTGATGAGTGGATTGAATCCCTTATTCTGAAGGACTGCCTACGTATTCGCGTGGAGCGAAATCAAATCCGACGTAAACTTGGCATATTGATTGTGTGTACACACTTGAGGGTATCACCTAAGGTATCATGTCGTATCCCATTCTAGCCTATAAGGTACCGTTGTATCCCGTGTCTAGGGTTGGTACAAAAGGTTTTGATTCTTTGGGATGTGGAGCTTGGTAAAAAAAGGCTTGAATAGTGAACCGTCATTCTGAAGGATCATTTTCTGGTGCTAAGGCCAATGGGTTATGGCTTACATCGTGGTTGGAAAAGGTGTCTCAGGTTTGATGAGACCCGAGTACAAATGGGTTGGGAATCGATGTGGGTTCAAATTTCCATATCTGACCCTAAAGGCTGGGTGTAACAGCACAAGCGGAATGATTCTCAAAATTCCCGACTATCCCCTTGTAACTGTCTCAGGAAGGACTTAGAGGGTGAAGAGGTTACTACTTACGCTTTTGGGCTTCGCCCATTGAACTTCAACTATGGGTACTTGACTTGACTTCTGGCTTCCGTAACTTCGACATTCAACCAAAAGCGTTCTGCAATTACTTCAACATCTTTTTTCTTCTTTTTTTTTCTTTCATCACTTTTCTTTTTTCATTTTTTTTTTTTTCATTTTTCCAATTTTTCTCTTTTTCTCATTTTTCATTCTTTTTCATCTTTTTTCCCTCTTTGAAAATGATCTTCTATTCATCCCTTTAGTCACAAATGGATACACCTTGAAAACTGGGCTTCGCCAACTAATTAACAAATCCTTGCTAGAACGGGTTGGTTTCTTCTCTCTTTGAGAGGGGATGATTTTATGGGGAAAAGGCTTGCATTCCGTCATTGATAGGGGAAACAAGGAGCTAGTCCGGGTTCGTCCTAGAATCATCTAAAAGCCTGTCATAAACCTGGTTTTGATGGAGGTTTTCTACCGCCAGACATGGAATAGGTAAAGGAATCAAACACGGGATCCTAGTGTACCTTCCATTTTCAAACGGGACATATTTCTACCCCAGGGATGCCTTTGAGTGTGTTGTGCATTTTATCATGTTTCGGAATGATTGAGGATGGGGAACAAGACATATTTGGAAACGAAACTGCAACTTTTTATTGGAAAGGCAATTGCTTAACAGACTCGAAGGAATGACTCCTAGGACACACCCTAGGTCATCGCGGAACAAACGACTCAACTTTAAGAAAAGAAAGTCCCAGACTCGACTCAACTAAGATAAGAAAACAGATCCCGACTCATAATTTTCAAATCCGGTCTTGAGCTTTCTCTTGTTCATCTGTCAGCTTAGATGCTCGGCTCTGGTCCTTGATCCCTTTGATGGCCTGCCTCCATCCTGAGGTAGTCCTCTGAGGATCTACGCTAGTGATGAAAGTTGGTGAATCGAATTGTCTTTTATTAACTTCGTTAACGAGAGGAGTACATTCTAGAGCAAGACTCCCGACTTGAATTTCATTCTTCGGGTTTGGCAAGAATTCAAAGCAATCCACAAATATCTTCCCGATGAACACCTCTTTCAAGTGACATGGGCGTATAAGATGGGAATAATCGACATTGTCTTCGACAGAAACAAAGTTGGAGTGATCGCCAAATGGATTGGTGATGTTATTAGGTTTAACAATGGGATCGGGAGCGTTAGTTCTCAATCATGTCTTGAATTTCGTGCTTGATCGATAGCACCTTTCGATATCATGGCCTTTCCCTTGATGAAAGGCACGATGGGCATTTGGTTTATACCATTTACCTTGTTGATCAGCGGGAGGGTCCGGAGTCGGACCAATAGGCTTCAGCTTTCCTTGGGCTATGAGCCTTTGGAGAGCGTATGTATAAGTGCATCCGATATCGGTGAATGCCCTCGGAGCTTGGCGCGGAGGCCTTTTTGATTGTCCATCTAAGAGATTGACAGTTTCAACAAAGTGGGCCGTTGCTGGTGCTTTTGCTTTAGATGACGAGGCCCCTTGGTACCCTTTTCGCTTCTCGCCTTCGCCATTCGGACGTCATCCTCTACCTTTATCCCGATTCTTATCAATTCTTTGAAAGAACCAAAATTCTGGTATTTCAGAGCATTACGGTAAACAGGTTGTAAATTCTTTACGAACTTATCTACCATTTCAACTTCATCAGGCTTCTTGGCTAGTTTCACGCTTTCAGCGCGCCATCTTGCGAGGAATTCAGTAAAGCCTTCTTTTTCCTTCTGTGTCATTACCTCCAAAGTCCTTATGTTGGTTTGAATCTCGACATTGTCAGCATAGTGCTTACAGAACTCCACCGTAATATCTTCGAAAGTGGGGAAGTTCTTAAGGTCAAGATTATAAAACCATGCCTTCGGGTGTTCATCCGTGAGATTGGGCAAAAATTTCGAGAGCATGTCGGCAGTACTCCTTCAATGCTAAGTACCCTTTATAGGGCTTAACATGGTGGACTGGATCTTCGGTGCCCTTGAACTTTGGGATGTCAGTGAGTACCATGTTCGTGGGCAACTTATCCTGAACTGGGGCATAGGCCCTAGCATTTTCATAATGGATGTTCTTCCCCTGGGAGAGTTTCAGACGGTCTTCGATGAACTTGAACCGTTTCTCCAGATCAGTCAGCGGTGGGGTAGATGGAGGGGAATCTTCACCCAGCTTAGATTCGATTGCATCCATTCGGGTCATCATGAGGTTCACGGCCTCAGTGAGTTTGTTAACAACATCTTCCATTGCTTGACGTCGGGTTTTTGGCGGCCTTTCTACAAGAAAACCCCGAACTGAGTCGATATTCGAATGTAAGAGCCCCTGCACACTTAAGGACACGACACCAACTTGACTCAAACAAAGACTCGAGTTGAGACTGATTAACCAAAAGGTTCGACTCACGGTTGGATTTACACCTCGATTCATTTGGACTCGACAAAACGACACGACCCGAATCACCATAATTCGGTTCTAAACCGGACTCGGTGTGACTAAACCCGTGATTGGACTAACATAGCCCATAGGTTCGAGTGAAACGCCCTAAATGGCCTAGCTTTGGCGTTTTCTGTTGACTATCCTAGACCAATTGGTCGACCAACATGACTCAAAGCCCAAGAGGTGAGCTTGGGTGACCCAACAGGGTCGTGTTCTAGACTCTTGGAACGAAAAAATGCCTGGCCTAACACGGCCAGGACCCGGATACGACTCGACGCATTTCATGCTTGGTTAAGGTTCGAGAAATATTTTGGATTTGAATTTGAAAAAAAACGAAGGACCGATTTGAAAATGAGATTTGAAATGGGCAAAGATGCCTATAAAAAGCTTATTTTGGCCGAAAATTCTAGTCCTATTTGGGCAGCATTCCGCGTTTTGAAAATCACTTTATTTGAAAGTAAGTTGTTCAAAAGTTCGGTTTTGAAATTGACATGGAAATTTTGAAAAGACTCGGGAAAAAACACCTTGCACATTGTCATTCTCATGTTATAAGGATGTATGCTCCTAGACATCTCTAAGTCTCAGCAAGTCTTCTACAAGAAGGTCTATGCCCTCCATCCTTTTGCAGTCTTATAGAGCAAGGGCCTTTAGGTAGAGTACCTAGAAGAGCATCCCCACCATCAAGAACCACGCGAGGCGGAGCGGAAGCAAGCAATGTGCGAGTTCCTGGCATAGTTGGACGTCGCCCCCCACGCATCACAAAGAAACGCTGGGACGGCCCGGAAAAATCCTTAAGGGTTTATGCATGAATCGTAGCACTATGTGTAATGTTTTACTTTCCAATACTTTCTTTTCAAGTTTCACCTCGGAGGAAAAGACCCTAGAAACAAAGTGTAACTAGTCCTCTTTTCCCCAGCGGAGTCGCCAAACCGTGGACAAGGCCCTCGGGAACTGCGTCCGCGGGATCCACACTAGGCATAATCGACTCGAGGTTCTTTCGAATCGAATTAAGACAAATTAGAGTCGCCACCAAGTTTTATGGGAACTTGGAACCGTTCTGTGGACAAGGCCCTCGGGAACTGCGTCCGCGGGATCCACACTAGGCATAATCGACTCGAGGTTCCTTCGAATCGAATTAAGACAAATTATAGTCGCCACCAAGTTTTATGGGAACTTGGAACCGTTCAAGTCAACTTTACACCTTTCATCGAAAAGCATAAAGCCAATCGACTACGAGTGATTAAAGATAAAGACTTGTACCCTATATCACTCGATTTGAATGACTCTCGTAATCCAATGGTATTTAGACGGATCCACAAACCATAGATCTTGAGTAAGGGGTGAGGGTACGTGTTAGGAAGCCCATAAGGACACCTAACCCCGCCCGTCGATAACGGCCTCTACTAAGTCAAGTGTCGGATTTCAAACAAGGTCATAGCTACTACGATATATGATATGCAAACATCGTTTTAAAACCCTAACATGTGACAACAATTTCTATGTCGTTTTAGATGCAACTAAACTAACTTTGTCAAAGTTGTAATTTAGCATGTGGGTTGATTGATCTAACAACATGTAAAGCAAAGAAACAAGGCTTGATGGTGGGGGAGCCGTTGGGATCTACCCTATTACAACCCAGGCATTTCATGCCGACACAACGATAAATTAAAGATACAACTCGATCTAAATACAATCGCTATATACAACACCGTACATGACACATTACGCGGCCATTCGACCTAGAAAAACGTGCACAAAGGGGGTGGCCCACGGCTTACATGACTCACGGCCTTGGGTCACTCCTCGTAATGTGTGCTTTCACTTAATCTTATCGAATTAGACATTGGGTCACACACCAAAGCATGCATTAGCATAAATCGGGCCATGCTGCTTTAAACAACATGCGATTTACTACGCTCTTACATGCATTAGGGCACAACCATCTAACCAAACAAGACTAAGGTTTTTGAAAGAGGTTTTGACTCGATAAGAGAAAACTAACTTGAAAATTACAAACAAACTACCAAACACGACTCGATAAACAAAGTAATTACAAGATACGAAATAACGAGATAAAGATGAGAAAACAACGAGAAAAGGGACGACGAGGACACGGCCAAACACGGCCTACACGATCTAGCATACCCTAATCCTTAGGTTAGATTCATTAGTTTAGATAGATGATTGCGAAACGGGATAGAAAACCAGTTAGAAAACGAGTTAGAAACAACGTTGATCGATTGGAAGGATGTCGCGCAAAGGTGTATTCTACACGGCCTAAGGGGTCAAATTAGGTCAAGTTCGCTAATTAAATTAACTCATCGAGTGTTAATAAGAAGGTGCTAATCACGCACTCTTATACTAGCGAGAAATTATGTGAAAGAGAGAGATGTATTCAATTAAGTTACAGAATCGTCAGTTGATTTTTAAAGCTATGTCGATGTACCCTAAAGTGTCTAATTAGGTTATTAAATTGATCTAATGTCGTCTAATTGAGTCGTATGTTAACAATCAGAGGTCAAACTAACATGTGAATGGTCCTAAGGTGGGTCGAATCACACGAAACAAAAGAGGGGTCAAAAGCGAAGAGCGAAGTTAGAATTCGTTTTATTAATGCCCTACCTTGAACACGAGGATATGTAAATGAGACGGGGGTTACGACCGACTGATGTAGCGGTTTCTTTCCCATCTCAAGTCAACGCGGGTGTTCATGGTGGTACTTTAACTCATACTCGGACTAAACTAGTTTCATAGTTAATGATAACAAACGATAAACAAAAACGATAAACAAACAAAAACGAACTATAAAAAACGAACATAAAAAAATGAAATAAAAGGGAGAAAGAGGAGGATTTGATGCACCCTCAACCTACATGTATCGTTGACACCGTCTTGGGTCATAATCGATCGTAGATTTTATCTCGAGAGGCCGTCGTCGACGAAGAAACAAAGCAAACAACACGTTTTTATCGAATCTGACAAAGAACTTTCAAACAGCGATTTCTCTCTCGTTTCACGATGAAAATTCGATTTAAAAGATCTTTTGAAAACTAGAAAGAGAGGAGAACAGAGATATTAAAACAATCCCTGCTCGTTTTGAGTTATTGGGCACGAAAAACGAGCACAAACAGAACTGGACAGACAGGAAAAGCCGCGAAAACAGAGTGTATAACACTCTGTTTTTCGAGGGAATTCGTGTACTCTCAAGGGCAATTTGGCTCGTGAATCTTTGTCTAATGTGTAGATGGATGTTGTATGGTTAATTTGGAACAAGAAACTCGAATTTTTATGGAGGTTTGAAGGGAGAACGAACGGTTTCAAAGAGGACACACAAACTGATTCTCTGTTTGTATGTCGGTTTTGTCTAGGGTTTTTGGGAGGCAATTAGGGTTTGTTTCTGGGGTTTAAAGCTTGTAAGTGAAGGTAGTATGTATGTAGAACTTAGAGGAATGAATGTATGGTGAAGGGGTGGTATTTATAAGGAGTTAAAGTAGGTTAAAAGTGGGGGAGAGGCAGACGGGCTCGGTTTGCACATAGCTGCTGTCCAGCAGCTTTTGTGAGGGTTTGAGAGGCTTTGTGACGGGTTTTCTTGGTGGTTAAGGTAAGGTAATATGGGTAGGATACTAGGGTATGGGTTAGGATTAATGGGCACGGGTTTTGGTGGTGTTTGGAGCGGGTTTTGGGCTCGGGATTTGAGCTGCAAAACAGGGGGGCTGCTCGTGTTTTTGTGCGGGCTGTTGGGGGTGATTTGGGGCATGGTTTGGGCCGTGGTTATGGGGTTCGAACTGGGGTTGGATGGGTAGAGGCTTAGGTTGGTTAGTGTACTCGAGATTCGTGCCAATTCGTAAAGAAAACGGGCTCAAAAACCGAGCTATAATCGAACTCCAAAACACGTGTTTAAAACAAGTTTTTTTGATTTTTAAATCGATTTTTCAAATCGATTAACACATTAAAATAAATGATTTTTCAAATCAAATACACTCATAAAATGATTTTTCAAATCAAATATTTATTTTATTTTCAATAAAATAAACTTGAGAAAATAAATTCAAAATAAAATAAAATGAATTCACCTTAAAGAAAGCTTTAATTTAAATATCATTTAAATTAATAAAATACTCCGTCGACAACGCTCATTCTACATCGTAAAACGAGCCCAAATAATGACAATGACAACTGAAGAATACATGTGTCCTATCATCATCGGGTGTTTGTCGGGTTCTCTATAAATTCCAATATCGACGGATACGGGTATCTCTGAGCCCCCACTTTGACGAGGCTTGGACAAGGCGAAAGTCAAAGTATACCCCAGTCCCTCTCGACACGAGGATTCTTCGGGTCGTTTATAGTCCATTAGACTTGCGTATATAAGCTCGCCAGCCATAAGAAGAGATCATACCTGAAACTTCGTTGGGGATTGACTCTTGCTTCTGTTGTGTCAAATTATCGTCATTGGTCGTGTAGATACCCGTATCCGTCGATATTGGAATTTATAGAGAACCCGACAAACGCCCGATGATGATAGGACACATGTATTTATTTAGTTGTCATTGTCATTATTTGGGTTCGTTTTACGATGTAGAATCAGCATTGTCGACGGAGTATCTTAATTTAAATGATATTTAAATTAAAGCCTTTTTTAAGGTGATTTCAATTTATTTTATTTTGTTTTGAATTTATTTTATTGAAAATAAAATAAATATTTGATTTGAAAAATCATTTTATGAGTATATTTGGTTTGAAAAATCATTTATTTTAATGTGTTAATTGATTTGAAAAATCGATTTAAAAATCGAAAAGAACTCGTTTCAACCACACGTTTTTGAGCTCGATTTTAGCTCGGTTTTTGAGCCCGTTTTCTTTACGAGTTGGCACGAATATCGAGTACACTAACCAACCTAAGCCTATACCCATCCAACCCAGTTCGAACCCCCTTAACCACGGCCCAAATTCCATCCCAAACACCCCCAAACAAATTTCGCATATACACGAGCAGCCCCCCTGTTTTGCAGCTCAAATCCCGAGCCCAAAACCCGCTCCAAATACCACCAAAACCCGTACCCATTAACCCTAACCCATACCCTAGTATCCTACCCATATTACCCTAGCTTAATCACCAAGAAATCCCCTCTCAAACCCTCACAAAAGCTGCTGGACAGCAGCTATGCGTGAGCAGGCCCGACTGCCTCTCCCTCTCTTTTACCCTACTTTAACTCCTTATAAATACCACCCCTTCACGATACATTCATTCCTCTAAGTTCTCCATACATCCTACCTTCACTCACAAGCTTTAAACCTCAGAAACAAACCCTAATTGCCTCTCAAAAACCCTCCACAAAACCGACATACAAACTGAAACCTGCTTTGTGTCCTCCTCAAAAGCAATTGTTCCTCCCTCAAACCTCCATCAAAACTCGATTTTCTTGTTCCTAATTAACCACATAACATCCATCTACAAATTAGACAAAGATTTACGAGCCAAATTGCCCTTGAGAGTACACGAAATCCCTCGAAAAACAGAGTGTTATACACTCTGTTTTCGCGGTTTGTTCCTCTCATTCAGATTCTGTTTGTGCTAGTTTTTCGTGCCCAATAACTCAAAACGAGCAGGGGTTGCTTTAAGATCTCTGTTCTCCTCTCTTTCTAGTTTTCAAAACATCTTTTAAATCGAATTTTCATCGTGAACCGAGGGAGAAATTATTGTTTGAAAGTTGCTGTCCAGATTTGCCAAAAACGCGTGTTTGCTTTGTTTCTTCGTCGACGACGGCCTCTCGAGATAAAATCTACCATCGATTACGACCCAAGACGGTGTCAACGATACATGTAGGTTGAGGGTGCATCAAATCCTCCTCTTTCTCCCTTTTTTATTTCGTTTTTATGTTTGTTCTTTTATAGTTTGTTTTGTTTGTTTATCGCTTTTTATTTATCGTTTAAATTAACTATGAAACTAGTTTAGTCCGAGTATGAGTTAAAGTACCACCATGAACACCCGCGTTGACTTGAGATGGTAAAAGAAACCGCTACATCAGTCGGTCGTACACCCCCGTCTCATTTACATATCCTCGTGTTCAAGGTAGGGCATTAATAAAACGATTTTAACTTCGTTCTTCGCTTTTGACATCTCCTCTTCTCTCGTGCAATTCGACCCACCTTAGGACCCGTTGCATGTTAGTATGACCTCTGATTATTAACATATGACTTATTTAGATGACATTAGATCAATTTAATAATCTAATTAGACACTTTAGGGTACATCGACATAGCTTTAAAAATCAACTAACAATTCTGTAACTTAATGAACGCATCTCTCTCTTTCACCTAATTTCTCGCTAGTATAAGAGTGCGTGATTAGCACCTTCTTATTAACACTCGATGAGTTAAATTAATTAGCGAACTTGACCTAATTTGACCCCTTTTGAGCCGTGTAGAATACACAATTGCAAGACCTCTTTTCAATCGATCAACGTCGTTTCTAACTTGTTTTCTAATTCGTTCCTAACCCGTTTCGCAATCATCGATCTAACCTAATGAACCTAACCTAGGAACTAGGATGGCCTTGTCTTGGCCGTGAGGGTGGTCGTGGTTTGGGCCGTGAGCATGGCCGTCTTCTTTGTCTTTCTTGCTTCGTTTTTTTATACCTTTTGTTCTTCGTGGTTTCGTTGCTTGTAATTTGTAATTTGTTTATCGAGTTGTAATTTTCGAGCTTGTTTTACTTTTATTGATTCAAAACCTCTTCAAAAAACCTTAGTCTTGTTTGGTTAGACGGTTATTCCCCAATGCTTGTAGGAGCGTAGTAAATCGCATGTTGTTTAAAGCAACATGGCCCGGTTTATGCTAATGCATGCTTTGGTGCGTAGCCTTATGCCTAATTCGATAAGATTAAGTGAAAGCATACATTACGAGGAGTGACCCATGGCCGTGAGTCATGTAAGCCGTGGGCCACCCCTCTTGTGCACGGTTTTCTAGGCCAAATGGCCGTGTATTGCGTCGTGTGTATAGCTTTGTATTTAGATCGAGTTGTATCTTTAATTCATTGTTGTGTCGGCATGAAATGCCTGGTTTGTAATAGGTAGATCCCAACGGCTCCCCCATTCCCCCATTCCCCCTTAAGCCTTGTTTGCTTTGTTTTGTATGTTGTTAGATCAATCAACCCACATGCTAAATTACAACTTTGACAAAGTTAGTTTAGTTGCATCTAAAACGACATAGAAATTGTTGTCACATGATAGGGTTAAAACAACGTTTGCATATCATACATCGTAGTAGCTATGACCTTGTTTGAAATCCATACTTGACTTAGTAGAGGCCGTTATCGACGGGCGGGGTTAGGTGTCCTTATGGGCTTCCCAACACGTACCCTCACCCCTTACTCAAGATCAATGGTTTGTGGATCCGTCTAAATACCATTGGATTACGAGATTCATTCTAATCGAGTGATATAGGGTACAAGTCTTTATCTTTAATCACTCGTAGTCGATTGGCTTTATGCTTTTCGATGAAAGGTGTAAAGTTGACTTGAACGGTTCCAAGTTCCCAAAAAACTTGGTGGCGACTCTAATATGTCTTAATTCGATTCGAAAGAACCTCGAGTCGATTATGCCTAGTGTGGATCCCGCGACGCAGCCTTCCGAGGGCCTTGTCCACAGTTTGGCGACTCCGCTGGGAAAAAGAGGACTAGTTACACTTTGTTTCTAGGGTCTTTTCCTCCGAGGTGAAACTTGAAAAGAAAGTGTTGGAAAGTAAAACATTACTCATAGTGCTACGATTCATGCATAAACCCTTAAGGACTTGCCCGGGCCGTCCCAGCGTTTCTTCGTGATGCGTGGGGGGCGACGTCCCACTATGCTAGGAAGCTGCACATTGCTCGCTTCCACTTCACCTCGCGTGGTTCTTGATGGTGGGGACGATCTTCTAGGTACTCTACCTTAAGACACCTTGCTCTATAAGACCGCAAAAGGATGGAGGGCATAGACCTTCTTGTAGAAGACTTGGCGAGACTTAGAGATGTCTAGGAGCATACATCCTTGTAACATGAGAATGACAATGTGCAAATTGTTTTCCCGAGTCTTTTCGAAATTTCCCATGTCCTTTTCAAAACCGAACTTTTGAACAACTTACTTTCAAAATAGCATGGTTTTAAAAACGCGGAATGCTGCCCAAATAGGACTAGATTTTTCGGCCCAAAATGAGCTTTTATAGCCGGCATGCTGCCCATTTCAAATCTCATTTTCGAATCAATCTTTCGTTTTTCAAAACCAATCCAAAATTCCTCTCGAACCTCAACCAAGAATGAAATGCGTCAAGTCGTGTCCAGGTCATGGCCGTGTTAGGCCGGGTGTGTTTCGTTCTAAGAGTCTAGAACACGACCTTGTTGGGTCACCCAAGCTCACCTCTTGGGCCTTGAGTCATGTTGGTCGACCTTTTGGTCTAGGATAGTCCACAAAAACGCCCAAGCTAGGCCATTTAGGGCGTTTCACCCGAACCTATGGGCTATGTTAGTCCAATCACGGGTTTAGTCACACCGAGTCCGGTTTATAACCAATTTATGACAGTTTGAGTCATGTCGTTTTGTCGAGTCTAAAATGAACCAAGGTCTAAATCCAACCGTGAGTCGAACCTTTGGTTAGTCAATCTCAAGTCGAGTCTTTGTTTGAGTCAAGTTGGGGTCGTGTCCTTAAGTGTGCAGGGGCTCTTACTTTAAATATTGACTCAGTACGGGGTTTTCTTGTAGAAAGGCCGCCAAAAACCCGACGTCAAGCAATGGAAGATGCTGTTAACAAGCTCACTGAGGCCGTGAACCTCATGATGACCCGAATGGATGCAATCGAATCTAAGCTGGGTGAAGATTCCCCTCCATTTACCCCACCTCTGACCGATCTGGAGAAACGGTTCAAGTTCATCGAAGACCGTCTGAAACTCTCCCAGGGGAAGAACATCCACTATGAGAATGCTAGGGCCTATGCCCCAGTTCAGGATAAGTTGCCCACGAACATGGTACTCACTGACATCCCAAAGTTTAAGGGCACAAGATCCACCCACCATGTTAAGGCCTATAAGGGGTACTTAGCAGAAGGGGAGTACCCTGCCGACATGCTCTCTGAAATTTTCGCTCAATCTCTGGATGAACACCCGAAGGCGTGGTTCTATAATCTTGACCTTAAGAACTTCCCCACTTTCGAAGATATTACGGTGGAGTTCTGCAAGCACTATGCTGATAATGTCGAGATTCAAACCAACATAAGAACATTGGAGGTGATGACACAGAAAGACAAAGAAGGCTTTACTGAATTCCTTGCAAGATGGCGCGCTGAAAGCGTGAAATTAACCAAGAAGCCTGACGAAGTTGAAATGGTAGATAAGTTCGTAACGAATCTACGACCTATTTACCGCAATGCTCTGAAATACCAGAATTTTGGCTCTTTCAAAGAATTGATAAGAATCGGGATAAAGGTAGAAGATGATGTCATAAGGGCGGTGGCCGAAAGCCGAAAGGGTACCAAGGGGCCTCATCGTCTAAGGCCAAGGCCCCAGCAACGACCCATATTGATGAAGCCATCAATCTCTGAGAAGGGCAATCGAAGAAGTCGCAGCGCCAAACACCTAGGGCATTCATCGATATCGGATGCACTTATATATACGCTCTCCAAAGGCTCATAGCCCAAGGAAAGCTGAAGCCTATTGGTCCAACTCCGGACCCTCCCGCTGATCAACAAGATAAATGGTATAAACCAAATGCCTACTGCGCCTTTCATCAAGGGAAAGGCCATGATACTGAAAGGTGCTATCGACTAAAGCACGAAATCCAAGACATGATCGAGAATGGAACACTCCCGATCCCAAATGTTAAACCCAATAACATCACCAATCCATTTGGCGATCACGCTAACTTTGTTTCTGTCGAAGACAATGTCGATTATTCCCATCTTATCCGCCCATGTCACTCGAAAGGGGTGTTTATCGGGAAAATATTTGTGGATTGCTCTGAATTCTTGCCAAACCCGAAGAATGAAATTCATGACGGGAGTCTTGCTATAGAATGTACTTCTCTCGTTAACGAAGTTAATAAAAGACAGTTCAGTTCACCAACCTTTATCACTGGCGTAGATCCTCAGAGGACTACCTCAGGATGGAGGCAGACCATCACAAGGATCAAGGACAAGAGTCGAGCATCTAAGTTGACAACTGAACAAGGGAAAGCTCAAAACTAGATTTGAAAAGTTATGAGTCGGGATCTGTTTTCTTTTCTTAGTCGAGTCGAGTCTAGGACTTTCTTTTCTTGAAGTTGAGTCGTTTGTTCCACGATGACCTAGGGTGTGTCCTAGGAATCGTTCCTTTGAGTCTGTTAAGCAATTGCCTTTCCAATAAAAAGTTGTAGTTTCGTTTCCAAATATGTCTTGTTTTCAATCCTCAATCATTCCGGAAACATGATAAAATGGACAACACACTCAAAGGCATCCCTGGGGTAGAAATATGTCCCGTTTCAAAATGTAAGGTACACTAGGATCCCGTGTTTGATTCCTTTACCTATTCCATGCCTGGTGGTAGAAAACCTCCATCTGAACCAATGTTTGTGACAAGCTTTTAGATGATTCTATGACAAACCCGGACTAGCTCCTTGTTTCCCCTATTGATGATGGAAGGCAAGCCTTTTCCCCAACAAAATTATCCCATCTCGAAGAGAGAAGATATCAACCCGTTCTAACAAGGAATTGTTAGTTCCTACCCAAATTAGTTGGCGAAGCCCAGTTTTCAAGGTGTATCCATTTATGACTAAGAGAATGAATAGAAGATCATTTTCAAAGAGAGAAAAAAGATGAAAGAATGAAAAGATGAAAAAAAAAGAATGAAAAGATGAAAAAAAGAAAAGTGATGAAAGAAAAAGAAAAAAAAGAAAAAAAGAAAAAAAGATGTTGAAATTATTGCAGAATGCTTTTGGTTGAATGTCGAAGTTACAGAAGCCAGAATTCAAGTCAAGTACCCATAGTTGAGGTTCAATGGGCGAAGCCCAAAAGCGTAAGTAGTGACCTCTTTACCCTCTAAGTCCTTCCTGAGACAGTTACAAGGGGATAGTCGGGAATTTTGAGAATTATTCCGCTTGTGTTGTTACACCCAGCCTTTAGGGTCCAGACATGGAAATTTGAACCCACATCATTTTCCAACCCATTTGCACTCGGGTTTCATCAAACCCGAGACACCATTTCCAACCACATCAGAAGCCATAGCCCTTAGCCTTAACACCACAAAATGAACCTTCAGAATGACGGTCCACTATTCAAGCCTTTTGTTGCCAAGCTCCACATCCCAGAAAATCACAGCCTTCTTCACCGACCCTAGACACGGGATACAACGGTACCTTACAGGCTAGAATGGGATACGACATGATACCTTAGGTGAAACCTTCGAGTGTGTACACACAATCAATATGCCAAGTTTATGCACCATGATCGAACTACGTCGGATTTGATTTCGCTCCACGCGAATACGTAGGCAGTCCTTCAGAATAAAGGATTCAATCCACTCATCAACCAAGTTGTCATCTTGTCGGTTTCTTACGGGTCTTAACCAAGTCCAAATGAAGCCACCTTTGTTTGAGTCGGTCTTAGCACTCGATGTAGGCTAGGATAAGGATATAGGTTCGGGTGAATGTTATCAAGTCTCAGAATGAGCTTTATCTAACGGATTAGGCAAAGATGCCGAGTCATATAGATGTGGGTTTGTGTTGGGAACAGAAAATATGAAAAACCCGCTGAAAAGAAAGAAGGCGTGGAAGAAAAAATAAAAAGCCCGCTGAAAAGAAAGAAGGCGGTGGCAGAAATGATGAAAACTCGCTGAAAAGAAAGGAGGCGAGGAGAACAGTGACAGAATGTTCCCAACAAGAGTGATGTGTGATGTCTAAGTGTTCTCATAAAATCAGTCTGTGTTTAGAGTCTGGGCGAAGCCAACGTTGTTGCTCCGTGAGTTTAATCCACCTTGTCAATGCCAAGTGATCTTGATTCCCATGTGCCCTCGGGAGCACGACCATGCCATACGATATCTTCGTCCCAAGTTCGACGACCTTGTGATTCCCATTTGCCATCTTTTGGTGCGCCGGATTGGCCAATTTACGTTTCTACCCCCAACAAGTCAATAATCGAATTAAAACCCGGGCACACTTACGGTTTTATTTTCCTTTTTTGTTTTATGGTAGCGGGCTACGCCCACGTTGTTTGCAAGTCATACAGAGTGTCTGTGTCGTATTTCATGCTCACCCATCAAGGTTCGATTTCAAAATGCCAGATATTTCAAAATTTCAAAATTTCAAAAACTTTTTGCGCATTATGGATAGATGATCCAAGTCAAGGTTCAAATCTCAAAGTTCAAAATCAAATTTTGGGTCGACGACCCAACATCCAAGTGATTCATTTCATATTCAAAATTTGGGTCGATAGCCCAATTATTCAAAATTTTCAACATGTTCAAATTTCGGGTCGATGACCCAGTCTTTCAAACTCAAATTTCGGGTCGATGACCCAACATTCCAAGTGATGTCAAATTCAAAATTCGGGTCGATGACCCAATTATTCAATTATTCAAAATTTTCAAATTCAATTTTCGGGTCGATGATCCAATCTTTCAAATGATCTAATTTTAGGATCGATGATCCAAATGTGCTTATGTGATGATTATTGCTAGTACGTTTTTGTGTTTCGAATGTAGGAGGATATGCTTCAACTGGGCGCTCTAAAGTCTTCGACTTTAGAGCCCGACTTTAGAGCCATTGCAAACTGGGGGCTCTGAAGCCGTTGGCTTCAGAGACCATTATCAGGATGTAAAGGATGATATCCACCAAGAATTCAATTCAATACAAGAGTATGAAATGGAAGAATTCCGTAGCTGAAAGCAAATGATGAAAGCGGCGGCAACCTACTTGGAAAGTCCCGTCCCATTTGGGCACCTGCCAGCAGATGATAAGCTTTGGCCAAGTCTCAACAGATAATGAATTTCGGACAACTGCCAGCAGATGATAAATTTTGGGCAAATGTCAGCAGATGATGAATTTTGGACAAACGCTAGCAGATGATAAACTTTGGGCATGTGTCAGAAGTTGCCGAACTACGACGCGAGTTTGATTCCGTCAGAAACGGATACGTAGGCGCCTAAGGATAAGGCTCAATCCACCATTTATGCAATTTATGGGTCGACGACCAACGATGATAATTCGACGCAACAGAAGCAAAAGTTAATCCCCGACGAAGTTTCAGGTATGATCTCTTCTTATGGCTGGCGAGCTTATATACGCAAGTCTAATGGACTATAAACGACCCGAAGAATCCTCAGGTCGAGAGGGACCTGGGGTATACTTTGACTTTCGCCTTGTCCAAGCCTCAGTCAAAGTGGGGGCTCTGTAGATACCCGTATCCGTCGATATTGGAATTTATAGAGAACCCGACAAACGCCCGATGATGATAGGACACATGTATTTATTTAGTTGTCATTGTCATTATTTGGGTTCGTTTTACGATGTAGAATCAACATTGTCAACGGAGTATCTTAATTTAAATGATATTTAAATTAAAGCCTTTTTTAAGGTGATTTAAATTTATTTTATTTTGTTTTGAATTTATTTTCTTGAGTTTATTTTATTGAAAATAAAATAAATATTTGATTTGAAAAATCATTTTATGAGTATATTTGGTTTGAAAAATCATTTATTTTAATGTGTTAATTGATTTGAAAAATCGATTTAAAAATCGAAAAGAACTCGTTTCAACCACACGTTTTTGAGCTCGATTTTAGCTCGGTTTTTGAGCCCGTTTTCTTTACGAGTTGGCACGAATATCGAGTACACTAACCAACCTAAGCCTCTACCCATCCAACCCAGTTCGAACCCCCTTAACCACGGCCCAAATTCCATCCCAAACACCCCCCAAACAGCCCGCATATACACGAGCAGCCCCCCTGTTTTGCAGCTCAAATCCCGATCCCAAAATCCGCTCCAAATACCACCAAAACCCGTACCCATTAACCTTAACCCATACCCTAGTAACCTACCCATATTACCCTAGCTTAATCACCAAGAAAACCCCTCTCAAACCCTCACAAAAACTGCTGGACAGCAGCTATGCGTGAGCAGGCCCGACTGCCTCTCCCTCTCTTTTACCCTACTTTAACTCCTTATAAATACCACCCCTTCACGATACATTCATTCCTCTAAGTTCTCCATACATCCTACCTTCACTCACAAGCTTTAAACCTCAGAAACAAACCCTAATTGCCTCTCAAAAACCCTCCACAAAACCGACATACAAACTGAAACTGTTTGTGTGTCCTCCTCGAAAAGCAATTCGTTCCTCCCTCAAACCTCCATCAAAACTCGATTTTCTTGTTCCTAATTAACCACATAACATCCATCTACACATTAGACAAAGATTTACGAGCCAAATTGCCCTTGAGAGTACACGAAATCCCTCGAAAAACAGAGTGTTATACACTCTGTTTTCGCGGTTTGTTCCTGTCTGTCCAGTTCTGTTTGTGCTCGTTTTTCGTGCCCAATAACTCAAAACGAGCAGGGGTTGCTTTAAGATCTCTGTTCTCCTCTATTTCTAGTTTTCAAAACATCTTTTAAATCGAATTTTCATCGTGAAACGAGGGAGAAATCATTGTTTGAAAGTTGCTGTCCAGATTTGCCAAAAACGCGTGTTTGCTTTGTTTCTTCGTCGACGACGGCCTCTCGAGATAAAATCTACCATCGATTATGACCCAAGACGGTGTCAACGATACATGTAGGTTGAGGGTGCATCAAATCCTCCTCTTTCTCCCTTTTTTATTTCGTTTTTATGTTTGTTCTTTTATAGTTTGTTTTGTTTGTTTATCGCTTTTTATTTATCGTTTAAATTAACTATGAAACTAGTTTAGTCCGAGTATGAGTTAAAGTACCACCATGAACACCCGCGTTGACTTGAGATGGGAAAAGAAACCGCTACATCAGTCGGTCGTACACCCCCGTCTCATTTACATATCCTCGTGTTCAAGGTAGGGCATTAATAAAACGATTTTAACTTCGTTCTTCGCTTTTGACATCTCCTCTTCTCTCGTGCAATTCGACCCACCTTAGGACCCGTTGCATGTTAGTATGACCTCTGATTGTTAACATATGACTTATTTAGATGACATTAGATCAATTTAATAATCTAATTAGACACTTTAGGGTACATCGACATAGCTTTAAAAATCAACTAACAATTCTGTAACTTAATGAACGCATCTCTCTCTTTCACCTAATTTCTCGCTAGTATAAGAGTGCGTGATTAGCACCTTCTTATTAACACTCGATGAGTTAAATTAATTAGCGAACTTGACCTAATTTGACCCCTTTTGAGCCGTGTAGAATACACAATTGCAAGACCTCTTTTCAATCGATCAACGTCGTTTCTAACTTGTTTTCTAATTCGTTCCTAACCCGTTTCGCAATCATCGATCTAACCTAATGAACCTAACCTAGGAAATAGGATGGCCTTGTCTTGGCCGTGAGGGTGGTCGTGGTTTGGGCCGTGAGCTTGGCCGTCTTCTTTGTCTTTCTTGCTTCGTTTTTTTATACCTTTTGTTCTTCGTGGTTTCGTTGCTTGTAATTTGTAATTTGTTTATCGAGTTGTAATTTTCGAGCTTGTTTTACTTTTATTGAGTCAAAACCTCTTCAAAAAACCTTAGTCTTGTTTGGTTAGACGGTTATTCCCCAATGCTTGTAGGAGCGTAGTAAATCGCATGTTGTTTAAAGCAACATGGCCCGGTTTATGCTAATGCATGCTTTGGTGCGTAGCCTTATGCCTAATTCGATAAGATTAAGTGAAAGCATACATTACGAGGAGTGACCCAAGGCCGTGAGTCATGTAAGCCATGGGCCACCCCTCTTGTGCACGGTTTTCTAGGCCAAATGGCCGTGTATTGCGTCGTGTGTATAACTTTGTATTTAGATCGAGTTGTATCTTTAATTCATTGTTGTGTCGGCATGAAATGCCTGGTTTGTAATAGGTAGATCCCAACGGCTCCCCCATTCCCCCTTAAGCCTTGTTTGCTTTGTTTTGTATGTTGTTAGATCAATCAACCCACATGCTAAATTACAACTTTGACAAAGTTAGTTTAGTTGCATCTAAAACGACATAGAAATTGTTGTCACATGATAGGGTTAAAACAACGTTTGCATATCATACATCGTAGTAGCTATGACCTTGTTTGAAATCCATACTTGACTTAGTAGAGGCCGTTATCGACGGGCGGGGTTAGGTGTCCTTATGGGCTTCCCAACACGTACCCTCACCCCTTACTCAAGATCAATGGTTTGTGGATCCGTCTAAATACCATTGGATTACGAGAGTCATTCTAATCGAGTGATATAGGGTACACGTCTTTATCTTTAATCACTCGTAGTCGATTGGCTTTATGCTTTTCGATGAAAGGTGTAAAGTTGACTTGAACGGTTCCAAGTTCCCAAAAAAACTTGGTGGCGACTCTAATATGTCTTAATTCGATTCGAAAGAACCTCGAGTCGATTATGCCTAGTGTGGATCCCGCGGACGCAGTTCCCGAGGGCCTTGTCCACAGGCCGTCGACCCACAAATTGCATATATGGTGGGTTGAGCCTTATCCTTAGGCGCCTACGTATCCGTTTCTGACGGAATCAAACCCGCGTCGTAGTTCGGCAACTGTTGACACATGCCCAAAGTTTATCATCTGCTGGCGTATCTCCAAAATTCATCATCTGCTGACATTTGCCCAAAATTTATCATCTGCTGACATTTGCCCAAAATTTATCATTGGCTGGCGCTTGTCCGAATGGGACGGGACTTTCCAAGGAGGTTGCCGCCGCTTTCATCATTTGCTTTCAGCTACGGAATTCTTCCATTTCATACTCTTGTATTGAATTGAATTATTGGTGGATGTCATCCTTTACATCTTGATAATGGTCTCTGAAGCCAACGGCTTCAGAGCCCCAAGTTTGTGATGGCTCTAAAGTCGAAGACTTTAGAGCCCCCAGTTGAAGCATATCCTGCTATATTTGAAACATAGAAAATGTACGAGCAATAATCATCACATAAGCACATTTGGATCATCGATCTTAAAATTGGATCATTCAAAAGATTGGGTCATCGACCCGAAAATTGAATTTGAAAAAATTGAATAATTGGGCCATCGACCCGAATTTTGAATTTGTCATCACTTAGAAAATTAGGCCATCGACCCGAGGCTTGAAGTTGAAGTGTTGGAATGCTGGGTCGTCGACCTAAAATCAATTTGAAACGAATCATTTAGATGTTGGGTCGTCGACTCAAAATTTGATTTTGAACTTTGAGATTTGAACCATTTGTTCATAATTTTCAAAAAAAGTTTTTGAGATTTTGAAATTTTTGGCATTTTGAAATTGAACCTTTATGGGTGAGCACAAAATGCGACTCAGACATTTTGTATGACCCGTAAACAACGTGGGCGTAGCCCGCTACCGTAAAACAAAAAAGGAAAATAAAACCCTAAGTGTGCACAGGTTTTAATTCAATTATGTACTTGTTGGGGGTAGAAATGTAAATTGGCCATTCCGGCGCCAAAATATGGCAAATGGGAATCACAAGGTCGTCGAACTTGGGATGGAGATATCGTATGGCATGGGCGTGCTCCCAAGGGCACATGGGAATCAAGATCACTTGGCATTGATAAGGTGGATTAAACTCACGGAGCACCAACGTTGGCTTCGCCCAGACACTAAACACAGACTGATTTTATGAGAACACTTAGACATCACACATAACTCTTGTTGGGAACATTCTGTCACTCTTCTCCTCGCCTCCTTTCTTTTCAGTGAGTTTCATCATTTCTTGTCACCGCCTGCTTTCTTTTCAGCGGGCTTTTACTATTTTTCTTCCACGCCTTCTTTCTTTTCAGCGGGTTTTTCATATTTTCTGTTCCCAACACAAACCCACATCTATGTGACTCAGCATCTTTGCCTAAACCATTAGATAAAGCTCATTCTGAGACTTGATACTATTCATCCGAACCTATATCCTTATCCTAACCTACATCGAGTGCTAAGACCGACTCAAACAAAGGTGGCTTCATTTGGACTTGGTTAAGACCCATAAGAAACCGACAAGATGACAACTTGGATGATGGGTGGATTGAATCCCTTATTCTGAAGGACTGCCTACGTATTCGCGTGGAGCGAAATCAAATCCGACGTAGTTCGATCATGGTGCATAAACATGGCATTTTGATTGTGTGTACACACTCGAAGGTTTCACCTAAGGTATCATGTCGTATCCCATTCTAGCCTGTAAGGTGCTGTTAAATCCCGTGTCTAGGGTTGGTACAAAAGGCTGTGGTTCTTTGGGATGTGGAGTTTGGTAATAACAAGTTGGAATGGTTAACCATCATTCTGAAGGTTCGTTTTGTGGTGCTAAGGCTAAGGGCTATGGCTTCTGATGTGGTTGGAAATGGTGTCTCGGGTTTGATGAAACCCGAGTGCAAATGGGTTGGAAAATGATGTGGGTTCAAATTTCCATGTATGGACCCTAAAGGCTAGGTATAACAACACAAGCGGAATGATTCTCAAAATTCCCGACTATCCCCTTGTAACTGTCTCAGGAAGGACTTAGGGCTAAAGAGGTTACTACTTAAGCTTTTGGGCTTCGCCCATTGAACTTCAACTATGGGTACTTGACTTGATTTCTGGCTTCCGTAACTTCGACATTCAACCAAAAGCATTCTGCAATGACTTCAACATCTTTTTTCCTTTTTTCTTTTTCTTTCATCTTTTTTTCATTTTTCTTTTTTTTTCATCATTTTTTTTCATTTTTCCAATTTTTCTCCTTTTTCTCATTTTTTCATTCTTTTTGAAAAAAAGTCTTCTACTCATTCTCCTAGTTACAAATGGATACACCTTGAAAACATGGCTTCGCCAACTAATTTGGGTCAGAATGAACAATTCCTTGTTAGAACGGGTTGGTTTCTTCTCTCTTCGAGAGGGGATGATTTTGTGGGGATGGGCTTGCCTTCCATCATTGATAGGGAAACCAGGAGCTAGTCCGGGTTCATCATAGAATCATCTAAAGGCTTGTGTTAAGCATTGGTTCTGATGGAGGTCTTCTACCGCCAGACATGGAATAGGTAAAGGAAACAAACACGGGATCCTACTGCACCTTACGTTTTGAAACGAGACATATTTCTACCCCAGGGATGCCTTTGAGTGTGTTGTGCATTTGATCATGTTTCGGAATGATTGAGGATTGGTAACAAGATATATTTGGAAACGAAACTGCAACTTTTTATTGGAAAGCAAATGCTTAACAGACTCGAAGGAACGATTCCTAGGACACACCCTAGGTCATCGTGGAACAAACGACTCAACTTCAAGAAAAGAAAGTCCTAGACTTGACTCGACTAAGAAAAGAAAACAGATCCCGACTCATAATTTTCAAATCTAGTTTTGAGCTTTCCCTTGTTCAGTTGTCAACTTAGATGCTCGGCTCTTGTCCTTGATCCCTGTGATGGTTTGCCTCCATTTCGAGGTAGTCCTCTGAGGATCTACGCTAGTGATGGATATTGGTGAATCGAATTATCTTTTATTAACTTCGTTAATGAGAGGAGTACATTCTAGAGCAAGACTCCCGACTTAAATTTCATTCTTCGGGTTTGGCAAGAATTCAAAGCAATCCACAAATATTTTCCCGATAAACACCCCTTTCAAGTGACATGGGCGGATAAGATGGGAATAATCGACATTGTCTTCGACAGAAACAAAGTTAGCGTGATCGCCAAATGGATTGGTGATGTTATTGGGTTTAACAGTTGGGATTGGGAGTGTTCCACTCTCAATCATGTCTTGAATTTCGTGCTTCAGTCGATAACACCTTTCAGTATCATGGCCTTTCCCTTGATGAAAGGCACAATAGGCATTTGGTTTATACCATTTACCTTGTTGATCAGCGGGAGGGTCCGGAGTTGGACCAATAGGCTTCAGCTTTCCTTGGGCTATGAGCCTTTGGAGAGCGTATGTATAAGTGCATCCGATATCGGTGAATGCCCTAGGTGTTTGGCGTTGCGACTTCTTCGATTGCCCTTCTAAGAGATTGATGGCTTCATCAATATGGGTCGTTGCTGGGGCCTTGCCCTTAGACGATGAGGCCCCTTGGTACCCTTTCGGCCTTTCAGCCTCTGCCCTTATGACATCATCTTCTACCTTTATCCCGATTCTTATCAATTCTTTGAAAGAGCCAAAATTCTGGTATTTCAGAGCATTGCGGTAAACAGGTCGTAGATTCTTTACGAACTTATCTATCATTTCAACTTCATCAGGCTTCTTGGCTAGTTTCACGCTTTCAGCGCGCCATCTTGCAAGGAATTCAGTAAAGCCTTCTTTTTCTTTCTGTGTCATCACCTCCAATGTTCTTATGTTGGTTTGAATCTCGACATTGTCGGATAGTGCTTACGAACTCCACCGTACTATCTTCGAAAGTGGGGAAGTTCTTAAGGTCAAGATTATAGAACCACGCCTTCGGGTGTTCATCCAGAGATTGGGCAAAAATTTCAGAGAGCATGTCAGCAGGTATTCCCTTCAGTGCTAGGTACCTTTTATAGGCCTTAACATGGTGGACTGGATCTTCGGTGCCCTTGAACTTTGGGATGTCAATGAGTACCATGTTCGTGGGCAACTTATCCTGAACTGGGGCATAGGCCCTAGCATTTTCATAGTGGATGTTCTTCCCCTGGGAGAGTTTCAGACGGTCTTCGATGAACTTGAACCGTTTCTCCAGATCAGTCAGCGGTGGGGTGGATGGAGGGGAATCTTCACCCAGCTTAGATTCGATTGCATCCATTCGGGTAATCATGAGGTTCACGGCCTCGGTGAGTTTGTTAACAGCATCTTCCATTGCTTGACGTTGGGTTTTTGGCGGCCTTTCTACAAGAAAACCCTGAACTGAGTCAATATTCGAATGTAAGGGCCCCTGCACATTTAAGGACACGACACCAACTTGACTCAAACAAAGACTCGATTTATGACCGACTAGCCAAAAAGTTCGACTCACGGTTGGATTTAGATCTCGATTCATTTTGGACTCGACAAAACGACACGACCCGAATCATCATAATTCGGTTCTAAACCGGACTCGGTGTGACTACCCGTGATTGGACTAACATAGCCCATAGGTTTAAGTGAAACGCCCTAAATGGCCTAGCTTGGACGTTTCTGTGGACTATCCTAGACCAATTGGTCGACCCACATGACTCGAATCCCAAGAGGTGAGCTTGGGTGACCCAACAGGGTCGTGTTCTAGATACTTGAGACGAGACACGCCTAGCCAAACACGGCCAGTACCCGGACACGACTCGACGCATTTCATGCTTGGTTAAGGTTCGAGAAATATTTTGGATTGAATTTGAGAAAAACGAGTAATTGATTTGAAAATGAGATTTAAAATGGGCAGCATGCCGGCTATAAAAGCTCATTTTGGCCGAAAATTCTAGTCCTATTTGGGCAGCATTCCGCGTTTTGAAAATCATGCTATTTTGAAAATAAGTTGTTCAAAAGTTCGGTTTTGAAATTGACATGGAAAATTTTGAAAAGACTCGGGAAAACACCTTGCACATTGTCATTCTCATGTTATAAGGATGTATGCTCTTAGACATCTCTAAGTCTCGGCAAGTCTTCTACAAGAAGGTCTATGCCCTCCATCCTTTTGCGGTCTTATAGAGCAAGTGCCTTTAGGTAGAGTACATAGAAGAGCATCCCCACCATCAAGAACCACGCGAGGCGGAGCAGAAGCAAGCAATGTGCGAGTTCCTGGCATAGTGGGACGTCGCCCCCCACGCATCACAAAGAAACGCTGGGACAGCCCGGGAAAGTCCTTAAGGGTTTATGCATGAATCGTAGCACTATGAGTAATGTTTTACTTTCCAATACTTTCTTTTCAAGTTTCACCTCAGAGGAAAAGACCCTAGAAACAAAGTGTAACTAGTCCTCTTTTCCCAAAGAGAGTCGCCAAATCAGGGACAAGGCCCTCGGGAACTGCGTCCGCGGGATCCACACTAGGCATAATCGACTCGAGGTTCCTTCGAATCGAATTAAGACAAATTAGAGTCGCCACCAAGTTTTATGGGAACTTGGAACCGTTCAAGTAAACTTTACACCTTTCATCGAAAAGCATAAAGCCAATCGACTACGAGTGATTAAAGATAAAGACTTGTACCCTATATCACTCGATTTGAATGACTCTCGTAATCCAATGGTATTTAGACGGATCCACAAACCATAGATCTTGAGTAAGGGGTGAGGGTACGTGTTAGGAAGCCCATAAGGACACCTAACCCCGCCCGTCGATAACGGCCTCTACTAAGTCAAGTGTCGGATTTCAAACAAGGTCATAGCTACTACGATATATGATATGCAAACATCGTTTTAAAACCCTAACATGTGACAACAATTTCTATGTCGTTTTAGATGCAACTAAACTAACTTTGTCAAAGTTGTAATTTAGCATGCGGGTTGATTGATCTAACAACATGTAAAGCAAACAAACAAGGCTTGATGGGAATGGGGGAGCCGTTGGGATCTACCCTATTACAACCCAGGCATTTCATGCCGACACAACGATAAATTAAAGATACAACTCGATCTAAATACAATCGCTATATACAGCACCGTACATGACACATTACACGGCCATTCGACCTAGAAAAACGTGCACAAAGGGGGTGGCCCACGGCTTACATGACTCACGGCCTTGGGTCACTCCTCGTAATGTGTGCTTTCACTTAATCTTATCGAATTAGACATTGGGTCACACACCAAAGCATGCATTAGCATAAATCGAGCCATGCTGGTTTAAACAACATGCGATTTACTACGCTCTTACATGCATTAGGGCACAACCATCTAACCAAACAAGACTAAGGTTTTTGAAAGAGGTTTTGACTCGATAAGAGAAAACTAACTTGAAAATTACAAACAAACTACCAAACACGACTCGATAAACAAGGTAATTACAAGATACGAAATAACGAGATAAAGGTGAGAAAACAACGAGAAAAGGGACTACGAGGACACGGCCAAACACGGCCTACACGATCTAGCATACCCTAATCCTTAGGTTAGATTCATTAGGTTAGATAGATGATTGCGAAACGGGATAGAAAACCAGTTAGAAAACGAGTTAGAAACAACGTTGATCGATTGGAAGGATGTCGCGCAAAGGTGTATTCTACACGGTCTAAGGGATCAAATTAGGTCAAGTTCGCTAATTAAATTAACTCATCGAGTGTTAATAAGAAGGTGCTAATCACGCACTCTTATACTAGCGAGAAATTATGTGAAAGAGAGAGATGTATTCAATTAAGTTACAGAATCGTCAGTTGATTTTTAAAGCTATGTCGATATACCCTAAAGTGTCTAATTAGGTTATTAAATTGATCTAATGTCGTCTAATTGAGTCGTATGTTAACAATCAGAGGTCAAACTAACATGTGAATGGTCCTAAGGTGGGTCGAATCACACGAAACAAAAGAGGGGTCAAAAGCGAAGAGCGAAGTTAGAATTCGTTTTATTAATGCCCTACCTTGAACACGAGGATATGTAAATGAGACGGGGGTTACGACCGACTGATGTAGCGGTTTCTTTCCCATCTCAAGTCAACGCGGGTGTTCATGGTGTTACTTTAAATCATACTCGGACTAAACTAGTTTCATAGTTAATGATAACAAACGATAAACAAAAACGATAAACAAACAAAAACGAACTATAAAAAACGAACATAAAAAAACGAAATAAAAGGGAGAAAGAGGAGGATTTGATGCACCCTCAACCTACATGTATCGTTGACACCGTCTTGGGTCGTAATCGATCGTAGATTTTATCTCGAGAGGCCGTCGTCGACGAAGAAACAAAGCAAACAACACGTTTTTATCGAATCTGGACAGCAACTTTCAAACAGCGATTTCTCTCTCGTTTCATGATGAAAATTCGATTTAAAAGATGTTTTGAAAACTAGAAAGAGAGGAGAACATAGATCTTAAAACAATCCTTGTTCATTTTGAGTTATTGGGCACGAAAAATGAGCACAAACAGAACTGGACAGACAGGAAAAGCCGCGAAAACAGAGTGTATAACACTCTGTTTTTCGAGGGAATTCGTGTACTCTCAAGGGCAATTTGGCTCGTGAATCTTTGTCTAATATGTAGATGGATGTCGTGTGGTTAATTTGGAACAATAAACTCGAATTTTGATGGAGGTTTGAAGGGAGAACGAACGGTTTCAAAGAGGACACACAAACTGATTCTCTGTTTGTATGTCGGTTTTGTCTAGGGTTTTTGGGAGGCAATTAGGGTTTTTTTCTGGGGTTTAAAGCTTGTAAGTGAAGGTAGTATGTATGGAGAACTTAGAGGAATGAATTTATGGTGAAGGGATGGTATTTATAAGGAGTTAAAGTAGGTTAAAAGGGGGGGAGAGGCAGACGGGCTCGGTTTGCACATAGCTGCTGTCCAGCAGCTTTAGTGAGGGTTTGAGAGGCTTTGTGACGGGTTTTCTTGGTGGTTAAGGTAAGGTAATATGGGTAGGATACTAGGGTATGGGTTAGGGTTAATGGGCACGGGTTTTGGTGGTGTTTGGAGCGGGTTTTGGGCTCGGGATTTGAGCTGCAAAACAGGGGGGCTGCTCGGGTTTTTATGCGGGCTGTTGGGGGTGATTTTGGGCATGGTTTGGGCCGTGGTTATGGGGTTCGAACTGGGGTTGGATGGGTAGAGGCTTAGGTTGGTTAGTGTACTCGAGATTCGTAAAGAAAACGAGCTCAAAAACCGAGCTATAATCGAACTCCAAAACACGTGTTTAAAACAAGTTTTTTTCGATTTTTAAATCTATTTTTCAAATCGATTAACACATTAAAATAAATGATTTTTCAAATCAAATGCACTCATAAAATGATTTTTCAAATCAAATATTTATTTTATTTTCAATAAAAAAAACTTGAGAAAATAAATTCAAAATAAAATAAAATGAATTCACCTTAAAGAAAGCTTTAATTTAAATATCATTTAAATTAATAAAATACTCCGTCGACAACGCTCATTCTACATCGTAAAACGAGCCCAAATAATGACAATGACAACTGAAGAATACATGTGTCCTATCATCATCGGGTGTTTGTCGGGTTCTCTATAAATTCCAATATCGACGGATACGGGTATCTACACGTTCAAGTCAACTTTACACCTTTCATCGAAAAGCATAAAGCCAATCGACTACGAGTGATTAAAGATAAAGACTTGTACCCTATATCACTCGATTTGAATGACTCTCGTAATCCAATGGTATTTAGACGGATCCACAAACCATAGATCTTGAGTAAGGGGTGAGGGTACGTGTTAGGAAGCCCATAAGGACACCTAACCCCGCCCGTCAATAACGGCCTCTACTAAGTCAAGTATCGGATTTCAAAGAAGGTCATAGCTACTACGATATATGATATGCAAACATCGTTTTAAAACCCTAACATGTGACAACAATTTCTATGTTGATTTAGATGCAACTAAACTAACTTTGTCAAAGTTGTAATTTAGCATGTGGGTTGATTGATCTAACAACATATAAACAAAACAAACAAGGCTTGATAGGAATGGGGGAGCCGTTGGGATCTACCCTATTACAACCCAGGCATTTCATGCCGACACAACGAGAAATTAAAGATACAACTCTATCTAAAATACAACGCTATACACAAAATCACACACGACACACTACACGGCCTACTCGGCCTAGGAAAACGTGCACAAGGGGGTGGCCCACGGCTTACATGACTCACGGCCTTGGGTCACTCCTCGTAATGCGTGCTTTCACTTAATCTTATCGAATTAGACATAGGACTACGCACCAAAGCATGCATTAGCATAAATCGGGCCATGTTGCTTTAAACAACATGCGATTTACTACGCTCTTACATGAATTAGAGCACAACCATCTAACCGAACAAGACTAAGGTTTTTAGAAATCATTTGACTCGATAAAAGTAAAACAAACTTGAAAATTACAACTCGATGGACAAATTATAAATTACAAGCAACGAAACAACAAAGAACAATTGGTACAAAAAAACGAAGTAAGAAGGACAAAGAAATCGGCCAACCTCACGGCCAACCACGTCCACCCTAGTTCCTAGGTTAAATTCATTAGGTTAGATAGATTTGCGAAGTGATGCGGGATGTACATTAGAAAACGATGATAAAAGAGGTCAGAAAGCTTTGCCTAAAACCGGGTGCTCTACACGGCCTAAAGGGTCGAATTAGGTCAAGTTCGCTAATTAATTTAACTCATCGAGTGTTAATAAGAAGGTGCTAATCACGCACTCTTATACTAGCGAGAAATTATGTGAAAGAGAGAGATACATTCAATTAAGTTATAGAATTGTTAGTTGATTTTAATGCTTGTGTCGAAGCCACCTAACGTGTCTAATTAGGCTATTAAATTGATCTAATGTCATCTAAATGAGTCATATGTTAACAATCAGAGGTTGAACTAACATGCGAAGGGTCTTAGGGTAGGTCGAATTGGTCGAAACAAACGAGGGATCAAAAGCGAGGAACGAAGTTAGAAATTGTTTTATTAATGCCCTACCTTGAACACGAGGATATGTAAATGAGACGGGGTGTACGACCGACAGATGTGGCGGATTTCTTTCCCATCTCAAGTTAACGCGGGTGTTCGTGGTGGTACTTTAACTCATACTCGGACAAAACTAGTTTCATAGTTAATGATAACAAGATAAACAAAATAAAACGAAACAATAAAAAACAAACATAAAAAAACGAAATAAAAGGGAGAAAGAGAAGGATTCGATGCACCCTCAACCTACATGTATCGTTGACACCGTCTTGGGTCATAGACAATGGTAGATTTTATCTCAGAGGCCGTCGTCGACGAAGAAACAAAGCAAACAACACGTTTTTTGCAAATCTGGACATCAACTTTCAAACTGCGATTTCTCTCTCGTTTCACGGTGAAAATTCGATTTAAAAGATGTTTTGAAAACTATAAAGAGAGGAGAACAGAGATATTAAAACAATCCCTGCTCGTTTTGAGTTATTGGGCACGAAAAACGAGCACAAACAAAACTGGACAGACAGGAAAAGCCGCGAAAATAGAGTGTATAACACTCTGTTTTTCGAGGGAATTCGTGTACTCTCAAGGGCAATTTGGCTCGTAAATCTTTGTCTAATATGTAGATGGATGTTGTATGGTTAATTTGGAACAAGAAACTCGAATTTTGATGGAGGTTTGAAGGGAGAACGAAGGGTTTCAAAGAGGACACACAAACTGATTCTCAGTTTGTAAGTCGGTTTTGTCGAGGGTTTTTGGGAGGCAATTAGGGTTTGTTTCTGGAGTTTAAAGCTTGTAAGTGACGGTAGTATGTATGGAGAACTTAGAGGAATGAATGTATGGTGAAGGGGGGGGGGGGGGGGGGTATTTATAAGGAGTTTCGAAGGGTAGAAGTAGGGCAACAAGCAGTCGGACCTGTTTCGCATAGCTGCTGTCCATCAGCTATTTCGTGAGGTTTTTAGGGTTTTTATGGGGGGTTTGCTTGGTGGTTAAGCTAAGATAATATGGGTAGGATACTAGGGTATGGTTTAGGATTAATGGGTACGGGTTTAAGTGATGTTTGGAGGGGGTTTTGGACTCGGGTTTGAGCACGCAAAACAGGGGGGCTGCTCGTGTTATTGCGGGCTGTTTATGGAGTATGTTTGGGGCGAGATTTGAGACGTGGGTATGGGGGTTCGAACTGGGGTTGGATGGGTAGAGGCATAGGTTGGTTAGTGTACTCGAGATTCGTGCCAACTCGTAAAGAAAACGGGCTCAAAAACCGAGCTATAATCGAGCTCTAAAACGTGTGGTTAAAACGAGTTTTCGATTTTCAAATTCGATTTTTCAAATCGATTAACACATTAAAATAAACGATTTTTCAAATCAAATACACTCATAAAATGATTTTTCAAATCAATTATTTATTTTATTTTCAATAAAATAAACTTGAGAAAATAAACTCAAAATAAAGTAAAATGAATTCACCTTAAAAAAGCTTTAATTTAAATATCATTTAAATTAATAAAATACTCCGTCGACAACGCTCATTCTACATCGTAAAACGAACCCAAATAATGACAATGACAACTAATAAATACATGTGTCCTATCATCATCGGCTGTTTGTCGGGTTCTCTATAAATTCTAATATCGACGGATACGGGTATCTACAGAGTGGGGAAAAATGAATAAAATAAATGAGGTTAAAAAGGTAGATATGTGTTGTCGATATGAGGTTGTTCCGGATTTAACTTAGATTCAAAAGTGAAATGTGACGGTCTTTTGCAGACGGAAATATGTCTTAAATCCACTATAACTTAGGACGGAATTTATTATTATTATTATTATTATTATTATTATTATTATTATTATTATTATTATTATTATTATTATTATTATTATTATTATTATTATTATTATTATTATTATTATTATTATTATTATTATTATTATTATTATTATTATTATTATTATTATTATTATTATCACTATTATTACTGTCCGACTACATATACATATTTTTATATAAATTAAGCTTTAAAAATATAGCTTTTATAAAAATCATGTTTAAAATAAAATTTATAAAATTGAATAATTTAAAAATATAAAATAAAGTAATAGAATGGTTAATTAAATTATAAATGTCAAAATGGAAAATTCGCGGGTGTTACTCTTGCAAAATATCATCTGGAATCGTTGGGGACGAGGACATCAAAAGCTGCTGAAAATAAGTATTCACCACCCTCGCAACCGCTTCATCTTCGCTTCTCATAACCCCATCATCATTAATAAGCTTTGCAATAAAATTCTTTCGTTTTCGTTCCCCAGCACGAGTATGGAAAAACTTTGTATTTTTGTCCCCATCCTTGAACCAAAGAGCCCGCGATCTTTGTCTCCAAAACTGCTCCTCCTGCTTTCGTAAATTTCCCAGTTCCGCAATTAATTTCCGTCTTTTATTCCATTTATCTCCGATCTCGCACTCTCATTAAGCTTCTTTAACTGTTTCAACTTATTTGATATACTCCGACTGATTTTATTAATATTAACTCCCTTCCAAGCCCTCAATTCTTTTGCACACCCCTCCTAAACCCGCACTAAATTCCCTCGTCCATTATCCACCCCTTGCTCAATCGCCTCGACACACCCTTCTTCGCCCATCCACACTTGTTCAAACATAAAACTTCGTTTCTGTACAGTCCTGTCCTCCTTCCTATTGAGCACAAGCTTAATAGGTGCATGGTCCGACCACTCCCTATTAAGGTAAAACTAAACACAGACATAACAAAGGACGGAAAGACACTTTGGACTTAACGAGACGGGGGCAACCGTGTGTGGTGCCTCGATCCTAACTCGATTGATGGTGCGACGGTGTTGACTAGACTTTAACTCGCATTTAACGTGATGGCTTGTCGCCGTTGAACGAGTCTCGAGGTGAGACGACTTATAAGTAAAGACCCATAAGTATGTTTGCTTTGACTCGGTAGACATGAGGCAGAATTTGAGTGGTGGACTGAAATTTACGAAAATAGAATTTTTCAAAAAGATACATTTGTTGCTTTAAGGACGGGCTTTCGAAGAGTAGGGATCTTCAAAGAGTCGGCCAGTTGAAAATGGTTGTCTTAGGTTTGTTTTCAAAAGACGGTTTGAGTTAAAAATTGCGGCGGCTTTGAAAACGATGCGTTGTTTCCAAAGACGGTTTTTTTTAAATTCAACATCGAGTGTTTTTAAAATCAAGATTTGCAAAATTTAAAATTGTTGTGGTCCCGAGAACGGTGTATTATCCTCGGGATTCGGAAAGTCCTCGAAAATGGTGTTTTATTTCCGGGTTTTGAAAGGGCCATTATATCGGCGCAAAAGTCCATTATGTCGGCGCAAAACGGTTTAAAATCCGTGTTTCAAAATTGGCATTACGACGGCATGAAAAGGTGCTTTTGAAATGGTTGTAAAAACCGAGTTTGAAAATCGTCATTACGACGGCATGAAAAAGGGGTTGCAACGGCCGGTGAAAGACCGAGGTTTGAAACGGCCATTATGACGACGCAAAAAGGTGTTTTCGAAACGGTTGTAAAAACGAGGTTTGAAAATCGTCATTAAGACGACATGAAAAAGGTTTGAAATGGCCGGCGAAAGACCGAGGTTTGAAACGGCCTTTATGACGGCGCAAAAAAGGTGTTTTGAAACGGTTGTAAAAACTGGGTTTAAAAATCGTCATTACGACGGCGTGAAAATGGTTTGCAACGGTCGGCAAGAGACCGAGGTTTGGAACGGCCATTATGACTGCAAAAAGGTGTTTTGAATGATTGAAGATGTCATAGAAGGACTTATGATCACATAGCACATAAGCACTCACAGTTCACTATATTATACATAATGCTAACACGGGTTTTTGCTTAAAAAGGGTGGTTACATACCAAGTGATGAATCCCCGATTTTCGAGAGGGATGCCAATCCAAACAAACTGTGTAAGGTTGGTGCCCTAGCCTGGTGCACGTAGGAAGTGAATGCTCTTTGGCGAAACAAAATGGTGTAACGCCAATGGTATGCTTGACGCAATAGGGATTCGAAACGCGGGGATGAGAAAACTTACGTCAACGGGACGAGCCAATTGGTCGATAAGGGTTAGGTTATGGGCCCGGACAAGGAACCCGACTTATGACCGTAATATCAATTAATGCACTTCAACCAAGACCTCATTCGAGTTTCACCATCTAGGGATCTCAAAGACACAAGGGTCCTAGTTTTCCTCAGCAGAGTCACCAATATGTGGACATGGGCCACCTGCACGCCAAGCCAATCCGTGGATGTGCAGCAGTGTAACACCCCCTTCTTACCTGGCCAAAGTAATCGGGAGATGTTACCTTCTCGGTTTCCCGAGGCGGTAAATCGGAGATACAATAAAGAAACACTTATTATAAATGACAAATTTAGTGATTACAAACCATTAACAAATGAACAAGTACAACTTATGGCTACCATACTCATCTACATAACTATACTCGTCTCGTGACTCATCGAGTTCGTCCCGTCTCCCGTGTTCTATCCAAACAACCTGTGCTTAGCCTGCTTCCCATATAACCAAAGGATATCATATGGATCGACACAGGCCACGCCAAAAGAGATAGGTGACAATTACACAGACACAACAAACGTCAGTTTCAATAAACAAATAAAGTGTGACACGACTCAAGTGTGTGAACATGCAACCTGACTACTAGCATGAGTGACGTAACATCAAATGACTACCATCATGGTACCGAGACACGCCCAGGCATACCGACAACCACACTGGTACCAGGACATGCCCAGACATACCGATAACCATAAACAGGTACCAGGACACGCCCAGACGTACTGGGTCCGGAAGCCAACTGGATCCCCTGCCAGACGTCGTGTCTCAACCACACGAGTCCCTCCGTAACTTAACCTATTAATGTGCACATCCCTCTTGGAGTGGGAAGCTTCAAGAGGTGACTTAAGTGTAAGACGGTCTCCCAACCATCCCACATCTCCAAAACAACAATAACAACAAATCCTCCAACATATATAATAATAACCAATACATGAACCACACCCAACATATCATAATCATCCTCTTAATGATATAATTACCACTAAACATATTATAATGCAAATGCCCTAATCATGTAAGACTAACTACAACATCAACATAAACAACATCACATTATTGAAACCGAGTAGGATTAACTTACCTTTTTACAATCTTCTCAAGCTACTCGAATCCGGACCGAAACTGTCTCAAGGAACCGTCTCATCCTATAAAAATCACATGATAACTATCACAATACATCCTATACTAATATACACTACAAAGCCCCTCGTTTTTACCCCTTAATTACCCATATTACACATACTAATTACTAATTAACTACCCATAACGAATTCCCCCAAAAGTTAGGGTTTAAAAGACTAGAAAAGGGTAGATCTTTACTTACTAGGTGAAGGATATGAAGAGAAAGGTGGGAAATCTTCTAATCCAAGCTTGAATCCCAAGTAGTAGGTGTTTGTGAGGGTTTAGAGAGAAGGGAGAGAGTTGGAGAGATAAGAAGGAAGGTGGAAATGATTTTAGGGTTAGGGAAGAAGAGGGTTGAAATTCCGTATTCTGAAAACATCGTCACTCGACCGAGTGCTGAGTCCACTCGGTCGAGTGGTCTCACTTGGCCGAGTAGAACTTTACTCGGTCAAGTGGACTCACCCGGTCAAGTATACTCTTCACTCGACCGAGTAGACCCACTCGATTCGCTGCAACACCACTTGGTCAAGTGTAAGGTTATCCTTCCCTCCCGAGTGATCCCTTATTTGTCTAAAGGTCCTCTCACTTGTCCCAAGGTCTAAGTACGGGTCCCACAAAGGCCGGGTATTACAATCTTCCCTCCTTAAAATGAAATTCGTCCTCGAAGTTCGCCTCACCCTCACTTTTCCTTAACACTTTCTTACGTCTCATTCGTGACATGCCTCACTCCCAATATCTTCCTCAAGCATTCACTCGTCTCTCTTTCTAGTGCTCACGCATAGTTCTTTACCGTACGTGCTCTTTTATTTTCTCATGACCTCTCTTATTCCTAAATGTTACATTCACTCCCCCTAAGAGAGAACTTTGTCCCGAAGTTCGCCACTCGATCTCTCGCAAGAAGGATTCTCTCATCCACTCGATCTAGGCTCATGGGTCCGAGTACAAGTCAAGCTCAATATTCATCCCCATTATCGTGGCTAAGGTCCAGTTGTATCGTGTATAGCATGTGACTCTAGGTTTATGTGTATAACACATGACTCCGTATATAAGAATCGTAACGCGGTCGAGTACCCCGTCTACTGTGATTCACTTTCTTCCATATTCCTTAATTCCGACTAAATCATGTTATGCATAAACCACATGATCACGCATAATATCGTTCCACTCTAGTCGCCACAAGACTTGATCATATATAAGACTCATAGAATTCTTATTTATGCTTACCAATTACTGCATTATTATTAATCTTACTAAACACGTTAGATCTCATCCATCAACTAAACATATTTGTACCACAACACACAAAACGACACAAACTAATGTAAAAAACTCATTTTAATTCATTCCTTAATGATTTCCACGCTTACACAACTACTAGAGGCCGGTAGGGTTATTAAACAGAAGTACTTAATCCATGTCAGTTCAGAACCATCAAAACAAGATCAAAACAGTCCACTCGGTAGAGTGGAGACTTACTCGGTCAAGTGGAGATGGCACTCGGTCGAGTGAGGATTTTTACATAAAGTTCATAGGGTATGTTTTCGGCTCACTTGATCGAGTGAAATGGGGCACTCGGTCGAGTGATAACAGAACTCGGCCGAGTGTCACCTGATAGCCTAAAATCCGGTCTTTTATGGTCTTTAAGTTCACCTATGGTCGAGTACTCTTGCAAAAGGTCTCAATGGTGATCATAGCACCTTTCTACCACACAACATCTACTAGGTTTTAGCCTTATGGCCGAGTTTACAACACAAGAAAACAAATTTTTCGAGGTCCAACCGAGACAAGGTCACATAAGTTTCCATAGGAGTAAACAAAGCTAAGAAGATGACTCCCTCCTCTTGCCAAGCCTCTTCACCCACCGAACCAAGGATCCTTGGTTGTTTACCGGTGACTCCTCCCTTCGCGTGCTAATCTCTTCACTCTTTGTATCACCTGAGGTGTCCATCATCGCGTCTTCTACTATTGCATTGACGTAGCGACCGTGATACTCCATAAGTCCCAGTGCCCAACTAGATGCTCCTTCTCCACTCCCGCTTCCATAGAAAATATTGTCCCCACCCTCGTGAGAGAGGCCTCCCACCTCCTCTTAGTACGAACTATCCACATTACCTTGGTAACCTCCACCTTAATGCGCATCATTAAAGAAACTCCCGATGGTATAGTGCGGTCCCGCCCAAGGACCAAGCAAGTGTCCATCACCGTGAGGAATCCTATGACCCCAATCCGAGGGTTGAACACCATAAGACTTAAATACCCCGGAAGTGTTCCCATCCCCGGACCAAAAGCTAGGGCATTCGGTCGGCCTCACCCATTGGTTATATGTGAACTCGTGCATGTCCTGTAGGACCAAGGAGTTGGTCACTCTCTTAATTAGGTTCGCCATGGGATATTGGTGACCATAAGCCGGCGGTGGTTGGTTATATCCTCAGGTGAAAGACGGAATGTGCATGGAGTGTCGGGGAGGGTCATGGTATGGTTAAGGTTCATGCATGAAAGAAGAGGACGGGGCGTAAGTGGAGTGTCTAGGGCGATCAAAGGGCGACGAGGGCATGGGCACATAGGAGGACGATAGGGCATGCGGCGAAGTCCTAGGAGGGTCGGAAAGGAGTTGCGGGATTAGTTCCCCTTGTACCGCTTCACCATCAAGGGTGTAAGTAAGATTTTCGGGAACGAGGTAGGATCGGGCCGGAGGGCGAGGTGGGGCTAGCTCGGTTAGGTGAGAGGTTCGGGCAATCTCCCGTTTGTGGGAAGCTTTATGTATAAGTCCGTGTTCACCCTTCACGAGTACCCCTTTTTGTCTTTTCTATCCACAACCCAAAACATGCCCTTCATGTAGGCAATGTCGAAGTATGGCACCTCCGTACTCATGCGTCTATCAATAGCCCCCGGTTCATAACCTAGGAGGTTCTTGGCTAGTCTAGTCACTAGGGCGCCACAATCAAAGGAGCACTTGTCAGACTTGGTCATCCTCTCAAGTCTCAAATGCCAAGCACACCATGGTCACGAGGCTAAAGTAAAAACGCCTCTCATAGTATGGATTAAGGTAAGGCTTAAGATTGGTACTTCTGACAAGTTGAGTTTGCTAGGGTTCCTTCTTCCGTAAAGGAAGTTGGTCATAAGGCGGAGGAAAATTTTCAAAACGGGGTATTCCACATCGTTTATTTTCATGGCACTAACGTCGGTATTTCGGTTACCCGTGTAAAGGTTGATGTATTTTGTGACTTTGATTTCCTTCCTCACCTTGTCCAGAGTAAGGGTGGTCCTTTTTTCTACACCTAGCCGTTCGGCAAAGACATCACTAGATAGGTGAAAGGAGGTGTTCTTGAGTCGGAAGCTCACGATGTGGTCTTTTGGATTCTAGAGGAAGGAGCTCAAAAATTCTAAGGTAAGGTTACGGTATCTTATTTCCGCTAAGTTATACAATCCCTCCATTCCAAGTACGCTAAAGATATCATGCATTTGCACCTCTATCCCCAAGGCTTCTAAGGCATTCTCCGATACACACCTAGTGGCGTTCATACGCCTTTCGGTGAGGGCCAAGAAGGTATTCCTATGGGGTTCACTCTCAAATTCTAACCCGGGTATCCTAGATGGGTAATGGCGGGTGGTGCCGCCGGTTCGGGTTGGGTTTGACGGTTGTTTCTCTCACGATTGCTCCTCGTGTTCCTTGACATGCTACAAGAGAAATCACACAACAAGACATAGAAGGGAAAGATGAGACTTGGGACTAAATTGAAAATGGATGGAATTCTCTCCAAATTCTCCAATTCAATAATTAACCATATAGTGAGCTTAAAAAAAAATGAAGTTTTGACATAGTGAGTGTTAAATTTTGAGAAAATAATTTACATTTTTAAGATGAAACTTTCTTGATTTATCTCATAGTGTAATAATAACCATCAAATTCCTAACTTATCAATACTCTCAACCATATTCAAGATAAAAATCAAAGTAGTTCATGGATACCTAGGAAGTTTTCAAGAATCGCACCCAAATTTCAAGATGGAAAAATTTCATTTTGAGATCACATATCGTATTACTAATTAGAATGGTAGTCTTATAAGGCAATTAAACCAACTTTTACTCATGGAAATCAAAATTTGGGCATGACTTGTCTATAATTCGAAAAATTGGGTCCCTGAGCATGATCCGAGCGTACCAACGATCCCCGCGGATTGATAAGGAGCCAAACAAGAAAATAACCCTGTCCAACGATCCGATCGGCCCGAGCTCAGGACGAGTAGATCATAACAACGATCCGAGCGTCCTTGAGCATGATCCGAGCGTACTAGAGCACAATCTGGGCGTCCCGACTGCTAGCCCGAGCGGATCTCCTTACACAGGCCGTGCTTCAGGTGAGGACGAGCGGATCCTGGTAGGAGTTGCAAGCATGATCCGCGCATGTCCCTCGGGAGTTGCATTTCCTCAAGCTTCTCTTAGGGTCCTAATAGTCATTTAAGCTCTTAGTAACCCTAGTCCTTGTACTTAATTTTAGTATAAATACCCCCTTTGTACTACCTAGATTATCATCAAGTTTAAATGTCATCTTAATCAAGCTTTAATATCATCTTAATCCTCTCTTAATTTAGTCTTAATCTAGTTGTAATACACATTTCAATATTAATCACATCTTAATCTTTCCTTAATTCTCTCAATTGTTCTTAGTTTTATTTGGGTAGTTAGAAGATTATTGGGGGATTGACAACCTTCCATCAATCATCAAGTACTTCTATTATTCTTTGCTTTATTATTTGGATCATCTCCATAGGTATAATCCCTTTTTACCCTTGTTTAATTATTGTTAATCACATCATTTATTCATCATGTTTTGCTTTGTTAGTATGATTGACAACCTTATTAGCATGCTAAACTTGATCATGAGTGAGTAGTTCTTTAGCTAGGGTTAATGGGGCATTAGGGAAAATAAACATGGGAATTGATCTATGCTTAATCTAAAATATTTTCATAATTAATTTGCTTGCTTGTTGTGATTTCAACCTATGCACATGTTATGTTTGATGAAATGCGAGCCTATGAATCCTTGCATTTTTTACCCATCTCTTACCTTTTCAATGGGGCTTGTAAGACATAAACCAACTCGAGCCTCATTAGACCATGCATAGAGTTGAATAGGGGGAGACTAAGTCGACTTATATGTGTTGTACAGTCTAGACGACTCGGCTCCGGGACCTAAATTCTCCTAGGGATTGTAAGATATACACTAACTCGATCCCATCACAACAATAAGTGCTTGCATCTATTTGAGAATATGTTTGTATAATCTATTTCCATGAATCCCCTATGAACCCATGTCACCCTAGTGCTTTTAATCAATTGTTTACAACCTCTTTAATTGCTTTACTTAATTTACATTCATCTTGTTGATTAGTTTAGACCACATCTCATCTCAACCCAATTTGTGACACCTTAAGACATAGCTACTTGCAATTGAAAATCCTACACCATAACAACAAAGGTTAAGCCTTTGTTGTCCAATTATTCACAATAACAATCACCAAAATCCACATATAAATTCATTATCAAATTTCGTTTTCCTCGGTGATGACCAAAATTTTTGACACAAAAATTTGATTTTTAGCAACAACAATAACGTAGAAAGCTATTAGTTACTATGAATTAAGTAAAATCGTGAAACTAATTGACAAACCTCAAGCACATTGTGTAGATCTAACAAATTCAGAAGGAGAAACAAGAAGAAGAATGGTCTACTTACATTGCTAATTAGGAGAGATTTGAGACGAAATTTTGAGTGGAAAACCTAGTCCAAGTAACAAATCACAAAAATAGAGTTTTGGAATTATTTTTAGAGAGATTTTGGTGTTGTTTGAATGAGTTGAAAATGAGATATGAATAAGATAAGGAATGAAGGAAAGGGGATTAAACCCGTGTAAATCCCATCCCAACTCCACTCGGTCGAGTGGCGATTTCACTCGATCGATTGGATTTTTCACTTGGTCGAGTGGCCGAGTTCACTCGGTCGAGTGGCCGATTTTCCAGGAGGTTTCCATTATCTGGAAAATGGTCCACTCGGTCGAGTGTCAGGGCCCACTCGGTCGAGTACGAAGTTACTCGGTCGGGTGCGAACTCGTACTCGGTAGAGTGGTTGCTTATAGTTGGAAATTTCGAGTCGAACTAGAACGATGAAATTCCTGCAACACAAAGAGAAGGTTCGGGAGTCCACCGGCTTTCGGTGACCCACCCGATTTAGCTCATACGTCATCCTATTTTACCATCATTGGTACATTAACGTAGTACTAATGACTATTCTACTAACATAATTCACCAATCATATACAACAAATACACTAACAAGCATTCAATTAACACACGGTGCACAATTTAAAGAGCAATGTCATCATTCTCATACCAACATATACCAACTATTTTGAAGCATACTCAATCTAGCATTCAACTTCTACACACCTTCATGCATCATGGCAAGTACTATATCATAGAATAACTTAATGTAAATCGCATATCTATGCAACCATGCCACTATACAACTTCCATATAGCGTTCACCAATACTCTTAACCACCCACGTAGTGACCAACCGAGACAATAGGCACTAGTTTTGATATGAGGGCGCCCACTCATCCAAAACCGATCTCCTATCATACTCAAGTCGGGTTCATTTTATTAGACACACCTAACACCTAGGTTCATTTTGGTTCATTGGTTTAGGTTCCAAAATCGTCGCTCTGATACCACTTTGTAACACCCCCTTCTTACCATCCAAGGTAATTGGGAGATGTTACCTTCTCGGTTTCCCGAGGCGGTAAATCGGAGATACAATAAAGAAACACTTATTATAAATAACAAGTTTAGTTATTACAAACCATTAACAAATGAATAAATACAACTCATGGCTACCATACTCGTCTACATAACTATACTCGTCTCGTGACTCATCGAGTTCGTCCCATCTCCCGTGTGCTATCCAAATAACCTGTGCTTAGCCTGCTCCCCATTTGACCAAAGGATATCATATGGATCGACACAGACCACCACAAAAGAGATAGGTGACAATTACATAGACACAACAAACGTCAGTTTCAATAAACAAATAAAGTGTGACACGACTCAAGTGTGTGAACATGCAACATGACTACTAGCATGAGTGACGTAACATCAAATGACTACCACCATGGTACCGGAACATGCCCAGGCATACCGACAACCACACTGGTACCGGGACACGCCCAGACATACCGGTAACCACAAACAGGTACCCGGACACGCCCAGATGTACTGGGGCCGGAAGCCAACCGGATCCTCTGCTAGACATCGTGTATCAACCACACGAGTCTCTCCATAACTCAAGCCATTAATGTGCACATCCCTCTTGGAGTGGGAAGCTTCAAGAGGCGACTTAAGCGTAAGACGGTCTCCCAACCATCCTACGTCTCCAAAACAACAACAACAACAAATCCTCCAACATATATGATAATAACTGATAGGCTATCGCACACCTATGCAAAAATAAATACCCTAGTCACAAATGAATGTAGTACGTAGGGGTCGAATCCACACAGAGACGAGAGTTATAAATTAGTTGTTATGGGGTGAATTTTATCAAGGTCGATTACGTTTGAATTGGTTTGTTGGTTGGTTTGATGATTAGCAAATATTAAGACGTAAACTATACGATAAAAGGAGTCTAGGGAAGTCGGGTGACACATGCAAATTATGTAAATGCTTAAATTGAACATAGGAGTTGATGAATCGTTGTTTAGGCTTAGAGACACCCACCTCACGATATTAGTGTCAACCATATACCGGGTACTAGAGAAACTCTCGTTTATGACTAGGTCGTCCTACTACACATGCTTAGTCTAATCCGATTTCATGCCTCTCGACTTATAGAACGAATTAACAAACTTAATCAATGAATAAGGCCTTTAAACAAAGATTAAACGTGACGATACAAACATGTGATAGAAACAATTAGACAAAATTATATCATCCTAGTTTATCATGTTACAAATACTTTTTATACATGGCTCCCTTCATTCCCTAGACAAAAGAAACTACTCTAACATAATGTAAATGTAAACTAAACTAATGACAATTGAAATAGAAAACATAATGAAAATAGGAATAGAATTACCTTGAAATGGAAATGGAAATGGAAATAACTTGAAAATGTAAATTATTTTATAACTTGAAATGTAAATAGGAAATGTAAATAACATAAAGTAAATCTAAACAAAACTAAACTAAGAGCTAACCTAAACTAACTACTAAATTTAGAGAGAATTTCTATGTAAAAGTGTGTAGAAAGATGGTGTCCAATGCTTTTGTCGAGATTCTTTTATATAGGACTTGAGTATGTAACGTAAACAATTGAGAATCCCACGTCCCCGATCGGGGACACTCAACCCCGATCGGGGTTACCATTGCCCGGGTATTTTCTCTTTAATGCTTGATTAAATGTTATGTAGAATCCAAAGTTGCTCCTTAATTCTTTTTAACTCTCCGGTTAATTGCATACTTAACATCCTAAGAGCATATTCATGAGAATCCCATGTAAAATCCTAAGTTGAGCATTTTGTGGACTTGTAATTGGGTTTGACATTTCTTGATTTGTGTTGTGCATTTCTCAAATTAATCCACCACATTTGCTCATGCAAGTCTATGCTTTACTTCATTGTTGGTCCATTCCTCTCTTCAACTTAGCTTTGTATCCTAGTGCTTGTAAATATGTGGAATTAAGCTCCTTAAAGCTTAAGTACCTACAAAATATGATAGAACATGCAAGTGCAACTAGAAATACAATATTAGCTCAAAATCACTAAGGTTAGTGCATAATGTCATACAAAATAGAGCTAAAATAAGGGGTAAAAATGTATATAATTTGGACTTATCAAACTTCCCCAAGCTAAGCCCTTGCTTGTCCTCAAGCAAGAAACCATATCCCATCAAATGCAATATCCTAAACAAGCTAAGCATAATGATTTTAGAACCCGAAACAACATGAGCAATAGAATAATGCAAAAACATGGATGAGATTTACACGACGGCGTAGCATAAAAGATTTTGAATGAACTTTTCGGCTCTTGCATGATCTTTTGACTAATGGAATCTCACGGGGCACTCAAACTCATTTTGATGTGAAAGGACATTTTGTGAATAAACACTCAACTATCCTCAACTCATGAAAATGTGCCCGCAATCTAATATAGTAATCAGTTCAAAACTATAAGACAAAACAATCAAATGCAAGCATGTAAAGAAGCCAAGGGTAAGAAGAAGGTAAATAAACATGGGTAAGAAAGGAGAATAAAAGAGTTATGGTAATGTGGAGCTAAGTCAAGCTAGCAACTACCAAAATGTAAAGGTGCTCAATCCCAAAACTAAACCCAATATTACAATACAAAACATAGAAAAGCTCTCCAAAATGTTTAAATGACGCATGAGAGCTCCCTACTACACCTCTTCTTCTCATTTTCAACACAATCTTTGCTTCTTCTTTTTCGTGCTTTTCTTTCTTCATTTTTCAATGCATATTCAATCTTTTCATTTTTCTTATTCATTTTCATTCTTTCATTTTTCTTCAAGCATTTTCTTTTTTTCTTTCTTCTTTTCTCACATTTTTTCACATTCCTTCCATTTCTTTTCATAAGCACTAAGACCAAGCTCACATGACTTCCAACAATAAACCATATCCCAATGAGCACCCAAACATTATCCAACTAAGCTACTAGCTCAACAAGGGTAGGCAATTTCAATGATGTAGCTAGGGATAAATTTTGTAAAGGGGTCAAAAAGGCTAAATTTATCATGTGAATGGCTCCAAAATGCTTTAATAAATGAATACATGCTTAACAAGAGATGAAATAAAGACCATACTTGTGCGTTTTGATGAAACACACATCATAAGGAGACCTACACTCACCTAAGAGATACCGGATATGGATGCATCGGTCCAAAGAGGCTCTACCTTACCAATTTTGTAGCTTGCCAATAGTCAAGATCAAGCTTATTCGATTCATTTTTCATCTCCCACCTACTATGTCAAGACATCCCCATGTAGCTATTATTCCATCAAATAAGAATAAATCATTAGCTATAGGCTATCATTAGGATATGCAAGAGGGCATAAGTAGGACAAGCTAAGAATTAGAAGCAAAAATTCACACAAATGTTTCAAAAATTCTCACTAAATCTATACTAACTAAATGCAAACTAACTAATATGCGAATGCAATCTTCCCCCAAGCTAAACATAACATTGTCCTCAATGTGCCAACAATTAAATTACGCAACTAAACCATAAAAATGGCGCAAAGCACATAAACAAGAAGGACAAGAGGTCATATTTAATGGGTTGCGAGAAATAAACTAAAATGCAAAACAAAGAAAACTTACTAGACTAGCGAGCCTCCCCCAAGCTAGCATAAACAATGGGGGATTCCTCCACTTAGTATCTCACCAAGAAAAATGGGCCAAAATTCCGGTGGGTACTAGGTCCTTGATGCTAAAAGAGGTTTTCGGATGTGATTTGATTGAGAAATGAAGAAAAATAGAGAGAAGGAGTATCGTCCTTTGTTTTTGAAGCATATGGAGAATGATAGCATATCCCATCTTTTATTAAAACACGTAATAAAGTAGAAAGTCACGACCCCGATCGGGGACAGTCAACCCCGATCGGGGTTGCACCGTTGACTTTTTTTTTCTTTTTTTTTTTTGAATGTTACGACCCCGAATGGGGTTACAACATGGGGTAATATGCTATCCTACAAAAGGCCTCTTCTCCTCTTCAAACACCTACAAATCACAACTCAAAATAGCTAATTAGTCTAAAATTTATTCCTAATTCTAATAAAACATGAAATTGCATAAAAATTGAAATAAAACAAAATCAAAGTAGTTTTTTTCCTAATGGATCCTCCATCGTCCTCTAAAAAGCAGGTCAATGCCCTTAGAAGTAAATCATATACCTGTGCATGGGCAATACAAAAGCATATATACGCAATTGATAAGATATTAGCTTGAAAGATAAAAGATAAAGTAGGATAAATCTTATCAAAATGCGCATCCGAGATTTCAAAGATAACCACCGTATCACTCCACTCGTCAGTAAGAGATGGAGCATCATGCTTAAGACCATGAAACAAATTGTTAGTGCATAACATACACTATAAAAAAAAAGGTTTCATTGCGACAGACACATAGTCCGTAGCAAATAAAATACTGCGACGGACCTTGCGACGCATCGCACATTCTGCGACGGACTTGCGACAGAAATTCCGTAGCAGCCAAATCTCCTAGACCGCCAATTTTTCTGACATGGCGGGAAACCCTGCGACGGAAATTCTGTCGCAATAATATAATAATAATAAAGTCTGCGACGGAAATTCCGTCGCTACAATAAAATATTATTTTTCCTGCGACGGAAATTTCGTCGCAGGCTTTTTTTAATGCCTCCCTTTACAGCTCACAGCTCATTGGTTTTTTAATATTTTTTTAATGTTGCGACGGAAATTCCGTCATTTGTTTTTTTATACACGGTTTGTCACCCGTCTCCCTCCTATCTCTCATCAATTATTTTTACTCAAATATTTTCCAAAAACCCTAAATTTTTGACGACAACCACCACTCCCACCACCACCCTACTCCGCACATCTCTCCTCCTCTTTCCCCTTTCCCCTTTCCTCGTTCCCCTTTCTTCTCCTTTTCCCTTTCCTCTTTTCTGCCGCCGCCCTTGACGCCGCCGCCTCCTGCCGTGCTCCTCCCTCCCCTTATCTCCTTGTCTTAGTTAGTTTAATATAAGGTTTGTTTAATTTATTTTATTATTTTGATTAATTAGGGTTTATGATTATTATTTTGATTAATTATGATTAGTTTAGGATGCTTAGAATAATTTAGGATGTTTAGTTTAATTAAGTTTAGGATTATTAGAATAATTTAGTTTAATTAAAATCCAATTTAGGATGTTTAGTTTAATTAAGTTTAGGATTATTAGAATAATTTAGTTTAATTAAAATCTAATTTAGGATATTTAGTATTATTAGGTTAGTTTAGTTTAGTTGAAAGCCAATTTAGGATGTTTAAATCAATTTTAGGATGCTTAGTTTAATTAAGTTTAGGATTGTTAAAATAAATTAGTTTAATTAATATCCAATTTAGGATGTTTAGGATTACTAGGGTAGTTTACTTTAGTTAAAAGTCAATTTAGGATGTTTAAACCAATTTTAGGATGCGTAGTTTAATTAAGTTTAGGATTATTAAAATGATTTAGTTTAATTAAAAGACAATTAGGATATTTAGGATTATTAGGGTAGTTTAGTTTAGTTAAAAGCCAATTTATGATGTTTAAACCAATTTTAGTATGCTTACTCTACTTTTGCTTAGTTTTATATGGTTTATTAGTAAGCATTAAGTTTGTTTTGATAAGTTGTGTACATTTGTGTCATGTGTATTTTTTTTACAAATATTAATTCATCTTATGCTTGTGTTGTGATTGTTAATATATTTTTGTATCTTATGCTTGTGTAGTTTTGTATCTGTGATTGTTAATATATTTTTTTACCTAGTACCCGTTCAGGGATTACACATTAGGTGTAATTCTTGAATAGTCCCCGTTTTGGGACTGTCTTTGAATCTTTTATGCCATTTAGGTGGTAAATACTCATTTTTTTCTTGATTGTTATGAGACAAAATTTAGTTGACATTTCCTTTAATGTTCTCCGAATACATATGTAGAGTGAGAATTCATTCTAAATAATATGTTTGGAGAACTGTAAGGAAGTGCTGCCGAATTTTTGTCTCATTACAATCAAGAAAAAAAATGGGTATTTACTAATGGTATGAAAGATTCAAAGATGGGTTTAGGTTGGAGAGATAAGGACCCCAATACACAAAGTAATTTTTTGCAGGTTGTGGTTGTTGTTGTTGTTGTTGTTGTTGGTGGTGGTGGTGGTGGTGGTGGCGGTATTGTTGTTGTCGTCCTAAGAATATGGATATGAATGCTCTTACCATTTTTTTATTAATAATTGTTATTTACTAATATATATGTAGATTTGCAATGAAGAGATTAGAACGAAACTGGATGTATGAAAGGTTGGATTCCAATAAAAAATTAAGGAAGGAATTCGTAATAGGGGTTGATAAATTCATTGATTACATTAAGCAACAAGACGAATTCATTAGAAGTAAAGAAATTAGGTGTCCATGTACTAAGTGAAAAAATAAAAAGTATTTAGTTGAACAAGAAGTACGAAAACACCTTGGTCTAAAGGGTTTTTGTGACAACTATTATGATTGGGTGTGTCACGGAGAGAAATTCCCCGTTGAGGAAGAGGAAGAGGAAATGGCAATGCCCTCTGACAATCCTTATAGGGATATGGTAGAGGATGCGTTGCGCGATAGCATTGATCAAATTAGGGAAGAAGCTCTTAATGCCGAGGTGGTTGATGAATCTCCAAATCCCAATATATTAGCCTTTTTTCAAATGTTAAAACGTGCCGAGCAACCTGTCTACGAGGGATGTCGACTCTCATTGCTACAGTCAGCTGCAAGGCTTGAAACTCTGAAATATGAATTCAACTTAGCCCATAAATGTGCAGATGGTTTCACGTCACTCATGGGAGACCTTCTTCCTCAAAATCATATTTTGATGCGTAACTTCTATGAAACCAAAAATGTTATCAAAGCTTTCCAACTTCCTCGTGAAAAGATAGATGCATGTTTTAATGGATGTATGTTTTTTTGGATGGACGACGCTCTTCTTGACAAGTGTAGAAAATGTGGTAGAGCTAGGTACAAAAGTGCAAAGAATGCAAATGGCAAAAGGGTCCCCGAAAATTTCTTAAATTATTTCCCAATAGGGCCACATTTGCAATGACTTTATGCCACAAAAAACCTCGCGGAACAAATGCGTTGGCATTATGAAAACCCTGTGTTAGTGGGACAATGTCTCATCCAAGTGACAGTGAGGCTTGGAAACATTTTGATCACCTTCATCCTTCTTTTGCTTCATCTGAGCCTCGGAATGTTAGACTTGGACTTTGCACCGATGGTTTCTCGGCTTTTGGTCCATTCGGGAAGTTGTATTCATGCTGGCCGGTGATGCTTACTCTTTACAATTTACCACCCTGGCTATGCATGAAAAGACAATTTATGTTCTTAACATTAATAAATTATTCCTGGACCAAAGAGTCCCAAACAAAACCTTGACGTCTATTTACAGCATCTAATTCACGAGTTGAAGCAATTGTGGGACACGGGATTGTTTACATATGACGTGTCTAGGAAACAAAACTTCGACTTAAGAGCCGCACTCCTATGGACGATCAATGACTTTCCTGCTTATGGCATGTTATCTGGTTGGTCAACTGCTAGTGAGAATGCATGTCCATGTTGTACGAAAAAAGAGATTAAATCAATTTGGCTTAAGCATAGCAGAAAATGGAGTTGGTTTGATTGTCATAGACAATATTTAGACACTGATCATATTTTTCGCAAGGATAAGGCCCACTTTCGAAAAGGAAGAATAGAGAACGATGTTGTTGGAACGAGGTTATCGGGCGAACAAGTGTGGGAATGTGTGAAAGATTTACCAAAAATCGTGGATGCATCTGACCATGAATTGAGAACGATTAAAGCAAAACGAATTGGGTGGTGGAAACAAAGTATTTTTTGGGAGCTTCCATATTGGAGCACACTACTAATTTGACATAACCTTGATGTCATGCATATTGAGAAAAAAAATTCGAACAACTAATTCACACGGTGATGGATAGAAAAGACAAGACAACCTTGAACCCAAATGCACAAAAAGACATGTTACAACTTTGTTCAAGGTCGCGAAAGGTGGATTCAGTCATTTTGAAAAAGGAGCAGAAGAAAGTGTTGTGTGATTGGATATGTAATTTAAAGTTTCCAGATGGCTATGCTTCAAATTTGAGAAGATGTGTCGATAT